>NC_142478.1:56244802-57464385 GCF_049115385.1 Moschus berezovskii | reverse complement strand
GCACACAGGTGCTTACAGCACACCATCACTTGTGAAAATAAATATGCAAGACAGATCTGTTTGCTGGGAAGACATGGGAAACTATGCTGCAGGGGTACTGGCTGGCCTGAGAGTCCTCCTGTTTTATGCTTAGAGTGTTAAGTCACGTCAATTTACTGAAAGAGTCTCCTATGTGACCCTGTGGGTGTGTAGTCACTCAGTTGTGTCTGACTCTTTGTGACCCTTTGGACTCTAGCTTGCCAGGCTCCTTTGCCCATGGGATTCTCCAGACAAGAATACTGGATTGGGTTGCCATGCCCTTCTCCAGGGGATCTTCCCAACCCGGCAATCAAACTTGTGTCTCCTGCATTGCAGGCGGATTACCCACTGAGCCATCAGGGAAGCCCTAGGGACCCTAGGGAGGTCGTTTGGCCTCTTTGGACCTCACTTTCCTAACCTAGGAAATAAGAGAGAGCAGCAGCAGCCTGGGTCAGGATGAGGTGGACAATGGCAACACATGCAGAAGAGCCCACACTGCTGATAAATGCTCAGAACCCTTCTCTCACTTAGGGAAAGGGAATCTTGGTGATGTGAGGGCTGAGTTGTCCCTGTATTTCCTTTGCCCAGGGGTTAAATCTGAGAACCTAATTCACAAAGGCCAAAGGAAGAACAAAAGCGCTAAAATGAGGGACTAACCTTACTGTAAACTGGATACACAGCTCATTAACCTGAAAGAGGACAGCTGCCATATTTTGCTACCCTAATATGGGGATAGAAAAAAAAGGTGCTTTTAAGGGATGAACTTATGAAATGTTTGGACTCATAAACATTTTGTTTAAAAATCAGAAATACAGTGGCAAAGGCTCTGTGCTCCCAAGGCAGGGGCCGGAATTCGATCCCTCGTCAGGAACTAGATCCCACATGCTGCAAGAGTTTGTATGACGCAACTAAAGATCCTGTATGCCGCAACTAAGACCCAGTGCAGCCAAATAGTATTTTTTAAAAAATAAATAATATAAAAAAATCATACTCACAGCCAATAGCCAGGTAACGGAAAAAGAGCCACCCACTGATCAGTGGTTCCTTTGGGTTCCGGGGTGGTTTGTTCATAATGTCCAGATCAGGAGGGTTGAACCCCAGTGCAGTGGCAGGCAGGCCATCTGTCACCAGATTGACCCAGAGCAGCTGGACAGGAATTAAAGCCTCAGGAAATCCAAGGGCTGCTGTTAGGAAAATACTGTGTCCACCCAAGGAAAGAAGAGAAAGACTCCAAATTATTTTTGGCCACTATTTAACATCGACATCCCCTCCTCTTCCATAAAAATTGGTGGACAGCAATGATTACTTGAAATAACTTTCCCCCTGAGTAATCATAACACGTTTATTATACCCAAATTCCAAATTAACTTTTAGAAGGCCAAGAATTTTACGTTGTATTATACAGTTACTTTAAACCCCTTTCTATGAAAGTGTGTCCTCTGCACACTGGGACTGGGGGCCAGAAGAAGCACCTTTACCTCCACAAGGGCCTCCTCCTCCGCCTTCCACCCACCCCTCCCACTGCACCAAGAGCAAAGCTGCTGCCACGTGAACCACCAGCCGAGGGAAATGCACAGTCTGTCACAGGGACTCACCAGACAACCTCCCCGACATTGGATGAGATGAGGTAGCGGATGAACTGCTTCATGTTGTTGTATATGGCCCGTCCTTCCTCCACGGCAGCCACAATGGTGGAGAAGTTGTCATCAGCCAGAACCATCTCAGAGGCTGTTTTAGCTACCGCGGTGCCAGAGCCCATAGCGATGCCGATCTCAGATTTCTTCAGAGCAGGAGCATCATTTACACCATCTCCAGTCTGAAAGGCCAAGAAACCCACCACTGATTTGCACACCTCTTCTGAAGCCAGGGAATGAATGGAGCTGTTGGGCCTCTGGGCAGCTAAGTTTTCTGGGAGAGTTTTTGTTTTTGTAAGCTGGTATCACAAAACACATTTTAAGCTGGTAAATGTGAAACTGCCAAACGAACTTACAGGTGACACTTCAGAAGAAGTAGAACAAAGGGGACTTCAAACAATCTGTATTACTTATTTTACCGAACAAAACACAACACAACCTACATGGCAGTCAAGACAAAATACTTGTATCCATATGGATAAATCTCAAATAGAGCAAATGCAGACTTCAAAAACACATAAACTATAATATGCCATTTACATGGCAAAAATATGCCATTTTTGGCCAAAAAAGGGCAAAAATACTGAAATATTTTCTACAGATACAAAGCTATCATTCCCGTGTATGTTTTCTATACTTTTACTAAACACTCAGTACTGAATTCAGAATGGTGCTTTCCTTGGAGAAAGAAGGGAAAGGGAGGAAAGAGGAAGACAACTACAACAGCTGGGTTTTAGCAACAAAATTGTTTTAAAAACTGAAATGTTTCATAGACAAAAAGCAAAAGCAACCATTACACAATATTAACATCTTGGAGAAAAATCAGATGCAAGGAGGACTACGGGAAATGCTTCATCAACAGGTTGTTCTCAGAGAACCCATCACCAGTACCATCTCATTTCAGGTGGGGTTTTCCAAATGTGTGATACAGTACAGAGTAGTTATGTGGCATCACCGACTTGATGGACATGAGTTTGAGTGAACTCCGGGATTTGGTGATGGAAGGGAGGCCAGGCGTGCTGTGATTCATGGGGTCGCAAAGACTCAGACATGACTGAGTGACTGAACTGAACTGAACTGAAATCAGCTTTTAGAAATGTGAGATAAAAACACATACATTTTAACCATGACAAATACTTCCCCTGTGACTGATTCAGGCTTCTAGCTCTTAAACTTCCCCAGAATCTTGCATGCCAACAGAATCCTTGAGAAACAGCCCAGATCATGACAAAAAAAGAATTTCCAAATATGGGAGCCATTACTAAAAATTTAATGATCAGAATTAGGATCTGCTGTATTTGTGCAGTTTGTTACATGTATATGTCTACAGACACTCACCATAGCTGTAATCTCATCAAATGACTGAAGAAATTCTACAATTTTAGACTTATGGGAAGGTTCAACTCGAGCAAAACAGCGAGCATTCAAGCAGGCTTCTCTCTGGGCTGAAGGATTGAGCTCATCAAACTCGCGACCTGTGAAGGCCTTTGCTGTCACGTCCTCGTCCTGCCCGAAGATGCCAATGCGGCGGCAGATGGCCACAGCAGTGCCCTTGTTGTCGCCTGTGATCATGATGACTCGGATGCCTGCTTGCCGGCACAGCTTCACAGAGGAGGCCACTTCAATTCTCGGAGGGTCCAGCATGCCCACACA
Organism: Moschus berezovskii; assembly: GCF_049115385.1. Classification (NCBI taxonomy): domain Eukaryota; kingdom Metazoa; phylum Chordata; class Mammalia; order Artiodactyla; family Moschidae; genus Moschus; species Moschus berezovskii. The sequence continues at coordinate 57,461,080 of NC_142478.1, read as the reverse complement.
GCCAACGAAAGTCAGATTGGTCTATGGTGAAAGAATCACCTTATGTCAAAACAGTAAATTCTGTTTTTTTCCCCCCTAGCGTGGAGAGCAAAGGTTTCTGCATTTTCTTATGGCAAAATTCACACCACTGATGTTAATATAAATCCAATGAAGAATAGTATTAACTCTAACAAATCAGAAGCAAAAATATCACTACATTCTTGTTACCAAATAATTCTTGAGCTTTCATTAATAATATTCTTAAAAATATACTGAGCAACAGGAACATATTGACAGCAGCCAATCAGTGACCCATAGTAATCAAATTTGAACTTGAAACTTCCTTGTTCAAGACTCCAGGAAGCCACATACCTATTTCTTGAAATAGGAAAGAATTTCAAGAGCAGAAGTAGACAGAATCTTGCCACTTGAACAATTTGAGTCAGTAATTAATGAATATTTTGAAAATGTCCCCAATTTTAAAATTATCTTAATTTACATGAGAGCAGCAAAATAGGTTTTTAGCCTTGATTGTACTTTGAAAGTAATAGGCCTGTATTAAACTATTAACTGTGTACGTTTGACGCAGCAACTTAAATTATAAAGATGATACATCTGGCCTGCAAGAAAACAAATAACCACACCCCTTTCTCAGCAAAAGCAAGACTCATCAGACCTTTTACTGAAGGAGTGCTACCTAAAATGCAATGAATGTGCAGGGTGTGGGTGAAGCTTTTCATTAGCTAACCTCATATTTAATAAAGTTGGCAGAGTCCTCAAGGTTCATTTCTTCTCTCCTCAGTGGGTTGTCATGAGTGGCCAAAGCCAGGCATCTCAGTGTGTCACTGCCACTGCCCCATTCCCGAATGACAGACATGATCTTCTGTTTGACTCCAGGAGTCATGGGCACTTTAGTACTTCCGACTCGAATGTGGGTACACCTGTCAATGACACCTTCAGGAGCACCCTGGAAATGTTAGATTTAGAACAACAATTTTATTTATTGGCTCACTCGGGATTCTAATCCTGGTAAGAACATTTAATTGCAATCTGCTGTACTTGCCTTCACAAACATTTTGCTCATTGATGTCCGACTTGGTTTGTTTGGTGTACAATAAACTGACATTGATTTTCTATCGCGTGAAAACTCTAGAGTAAATTCCTTTTTCATCAATTGTTTAATGACCTATAGAAAGCACATATATGGAATTTTATTGGATAGCAATTTCTATAAACTTTTGACTTTGAACAGTTGAACATTCACTAAATTCCTATTATGTGACAGACACTGGAGATTTAGCAATAGACAATAAACAGACAAGTTCCCACCCTCATAAAACTTACCCTCTAGTCTGGGAAAGACATACTAGAATGTGAAAGTAGATTATAAGTGCCATGGAGAAAAAATTAAAAAATAAGCAAGGAAGAGAAAATTATGTATGTCTAGGTTACAATTTTACATACAGTACTGAGAAGGCAGCATCTGAGTAAAAATATGAAAGATGTATGAGTGTGAGCAGAGAGAACATTATGCAGACTGACGAGACCGAGCAGTTCAAGGAGCCTCCAGGGCAACACGGCTGGAAGCGAGTTTGCAAAAAACGTTAGGGGTTAATGGCAGGGGGTGCAGAAGCAGGCTGTAGCATCCTGAAAGTCACTGTAAGGCATCTGGCTTTTTTAACAACTGAAACAGGAGGACGATGGAGAGGTTCAAGCTCTGGCAGTTAAGAATTAACCGAAGGAAGGGCAGGGAACACCACACCACTTCAATAGTTTAAACACTCTGGACAGCCAGTGGTTATATTACATGTCAGCACAGTGACAGAACTTAAAGTCATGAGAAGAGAAGAGTTCAAAAGAGTGAGTAACTGCAGACAGAAAAGCTGAGGCCTGGGCCCTGGAGCCTCTTGGAAGATACAGCCAAGGAGATGGCGTTGGGGGGAGAACAAGTAAAGGACTCTCTTGGGGAGGGAGAGACTGAGAGGATAAACTGACAGCTCAGGTAAAACAAAAACTGAGAATTAACCTTTAGACTCAGATTCCATTGGCTTATCTATATATACAGCCATATTACCATAAAATCAACATACTTTATCCTTTCCAATTCTTTTTTGGCTTTCTTTTTCTTACCTTATTACATGAACTAGGGCTGCCAGTACTACACTGAATAGAAATGTTGAGAGTAAATTCTCTTGCCCGTTAGGAATGTTAACTTTGTATAATTACACCATCAACCAGAAGATGCTTGCTTAGTTTTTAAAATTCATAAACTTAAATAAACTTAAATTTTATCAGATGCCTTTTCTGATTTAAATGATCTTATGATATTCTGCCTTTATTCAATTATGTGGTGAATTACATGGATTTTCCCCACATTCAGACAAGCATTTAATAACTGTAAAAATCCCAAAGAACTTTAGCATCCAATAGAGGCAATTATGAGTGGAATGAAGCCATCCTCTCAGCCAGAGCAATAAAAGGACAATCACTAAATTCAACATTATCTGACTGATACATTCTGTTCTGTTCTGTTCTGTTCCGTCGCTCAGTCGTGTCCGACTCTTTGCGACCCCGTGGACTGTAGCCTACCAGGCTGTTCCGTCCATGGGATTCTCCAGGCAAGAATACTGGAGTGGGTTACCATTTCCTTCTCCAGGGGATCTTCCCGACCCAGGGATCGAACCTGGGTCTCCCGCATTGGAGGCAGACGCTTTAACCTCTGAGCCACCAGGGAAGCCCGACTGATACATTACTTTTTTTTTTTCGGGGGTGGGGGGGAAGGGGTGGTTGGTGACACACACCACACGGCCATCTTATAGGGATCAAACCAGTGCTCCCTGCAGAGGTAGCACAGAGTCTTAACCACTGGACCACTAGGGAATTCCCATGTATTTTAGTTTCCATTAAGCATCCAATACTTTGGCCACCTCATGCAATGAGTTGACTCACTGGAAAAGACTCTGATGCTGGGAGGGATTGGGGGCGGGAGGAGACAGGGACGACAGAGAATGAGATGGCTGGATGGCATCACCGACTCGATGGACATGAGTTTGAGTGTACTCCGGGAGTTGGTGATGGACAGGGAGGCCTGGCGTGCTGTGATTCACGGGGCTGCAAAGAGTCGGACACGACTGAACTGAACTATTTGTACTAATGGCTCTGGGAAGACTACAAGAATGTGCAGGGACTCTGAATGAGGTGTGACCTCGGCACCAGATACATCCTGCGTGCTAAATCACTTCAGTCTGTCTGACTCTTTGTGATCCTATGTACTGTCTGTCCATGGGATTCTCCAGGCAGGAACACTGGAGTGGGTTGCCATGCCCTCCTCCAGGGAGTCTTCCCAACCCTCGGATGGAACTTGCATCTTTTACGTCTCCTGCACTGGTAGGTGTGTTCTTTACCACTAGTGCCACGTAGATATATCCTGGGTGAAGAGAGCAGTCACTGCTTCCAGACCAGGGCTGTGAAATGCAAACAGTCCTATCCAAAGGGGCCACTTGGCCTTAACAGCTGGTCCTGCTCTATTGCGGTTAGTTGTTTCCCTTCATTGAGTAGTTATAGGTAATCAAGTAATTCTAAACTTCAGTCTCTGTGGAGTTGAAATCTTCAGGTTGCCTCTGAAGGCTTTAGTCAAACACCAACTAATAATAGAGCTATCAGACTATTAGTGGCTTTGCTTACTGACAAGTGGGTGAATTCTCTAAAACAGAAACGAAGGACCTGCACTTGTTTCATGGAAACCATGAGTCTGGGCAGGATGCCACAGGAGAGGCCCAAGACCCTGTGGCTGTGAGACTGCTGGCTGTGAAGCATGAATCGAGTTACTGTGAAAGATTCTATACTTCAGCTGAGGCATCCTCCATTCTGGCACGAGTTTTGATTTCCCTGGAGAGTATAAAGGAGGCAAACTGGTGTAAGGAAAACAGAGTGCTGGAGCAGCGTTCCATTCTGCCTCACACTGTGACATGGTATGCAAGTCATCGAGGGCCTCAGTTTCCCTACCTGCAAGTGTGAGACTGGACTGGATGGTCCTAAAGTCCTTTTTACAACCTGAGATTTGGCATGGCGACTAAATGCTTAAATAGTGGATGTCTTTAACGGGTGCACTGTTGCCCACCTTAGGCTACCTGTGCCGTGAGGTGCCACCCTACTCCCCCAAAACACTGCCTCATCTGCCCTGGATACCTAGGGAAGGATGAAAGAAAGTCACCATAGTGATAGCTGAAATAAGCTTTGCTTTTGTATAACTAGGAAGGCTGTATTTATAACCTCCTGTCTCTCTCTCTTCTACCAGAAAACCCTGACTGAAGGAACAGCAGCACTGAAGTGCTCCAACAAGGAGCCTCAAGCACTGACTGGCTGCCCCTTGGAGATGACAGGTATAGGTCTGACACTAAAAGCTTGTGTGTAGCAGAGCCCATCTCTGAAGAAACCTAAACTCCAAGGCTGGGAGGCAGCGGGTATTGGGAAGAGGTCTGGAGGACCCACTGCAGACCGGCTGACACCACCCTGCATGCACTGCAGGGAGACAGTGTTCACCCTGTTGCAGAGGGGCTCGGTGCTTCCAGGTCTGCAAGGGCAGGACCAGATGCAGACTTCAGGGCCTGACTTGTTTCCCCCTAGGTCTTTGCTGCTCCTGCTTGTCCTCAAAGTCCCTTCAACCTGTATTCTCTGGCTTCTGCAGCTTCCATTTCTGAGCTTCCTTTGGTTGCTTCCGGGCGTCTAGGCTTCTTTTCTTCCTCTTGTTCTAATTCCGCCCGCCGCTGCCTGTCACTCTGACCTTTGTGTATAGTAACATCTTATTCGCATGTCGCTTACTCTGCTTCTCAGCTAAGCAACCACAGAGATTATTGCTTGGGTCCATTCAGCTGGCATCACCATAAGCGACAAGTTGGTCAGCAAACACTAGGCCTGAGCCTCAGCAACCTGAACAAGGTCCATGTCATGGAGCTGCCAGCCCTTTTTGGGGCCACATGCTGAACCTGTCCTGCAATGAACTATCACTGGATTCTGTGGCCTCACACACTTGGTGCAGCTAAACCTGAGTAAAACCATCTGCAACAGCTGCTGGCAGACACTGGCCATCTGGTCGGCTTCCAGGACCTGGGTCTCCTCAACAGGCCAGTCCACCCTGCCTGCCACTTTGCTCTGCCTAAGAAAATCCTGACTCTGGCAAGGGAGAACAGCTGAGGGACCACACATTTGTCTAGTGTTCGCACACCTAACAGATATACTGCACACCCCAGTACTGCTACTCCACTCACCATAGTTGCAGTAATTCTGCTCAAATAAATACAGCATGTCAAAGTTTCAATTACTACTAGATTCAATGTGCTAACGTGCTGAGAATCCCTACTTCTGTATTATGAAAGTTACAGCAATGTCAGGTTTTGCTATCAGGGTTATACTGGTGATAAAGGGTTTCGTTTTTTGCCATTTTTGGTGTGGCCACACCACACTGTGCAGCTTGAGGGAAAATGTCAAGTCCTAACCACTGGACAGCCAGGGAACTCCTGAAAACTTGTATTTCTTCAGTGTTGGCACAACTGGGCCTGAATCATTTGAGGGGAAGCGTAGATTTTGTATTATAGATCCTGTTAATCTAACAGGCACAGGATTATTCCATTTTTCTTAGAAAAATGTCAGCTTAGAAAGCGGTGCTACTGATTTGTTGATTTGTTGATTTCTTCTGTGCTGTCAAAGTTATTGATAGAAAAAATTTCAGTTTTTTGATCTTGTCTTTATTATTTCCTACTTCCTTCTACTTGTATTTGTTTTTCCATTTTCTTCAGATGGAAACTTATACATCTTTTTAATTGATTTCTCGTTTACTTCTGTCGTGGTCAGCAACAGTCTGTACAGTCCTTTGTAGAGTCTTGCTTCATGGACCAGAAATATGGTGTATTCTGGTAAACCATTCCTTACGGATCTGAAAAGCATATTAGGAGCAGCACAACCGAAATGAGGGTGAAGTATATTTACAAGTGTTGCTCCATATCCCGATTTTTTTTCATCTGCTTGTTCTATCAATCTTTGAGATAGGTGTGTTAAAATCTCCAATGTAAATTTGTCTAGTTTACCTTTTATTTCTGTCAACTTTTGCTCTGTGAACTTTAAAATGTGTTAGTAGTACACTTGCATAAACAATTAGACCATTTAACACAAGGTCATGGGCAACTATGATAAGAAGTTTTGATAGACTGGAAGGAGGCAAAAGCTTGACTGGAGTGGACTCAAGAAAATGGGAAAAGTGAAATAATACATAAAAACAGTTCTTTTGAGACGTTTTACCATGAAGGAAAAGAAGCAGGGTACTTAAGTAAAAAAGTTTTAAGATAAAAAACAACTATTATTTCTCTAGTGAAGATCCAGTAGAGACAGGAGATTGATAATGCAGGAAGAGATGCTGGGGCTTATTGGACAAGGAACAGTTGGGTTTTACTCGGAACAGAAAGAGTACATGTCACAGCACAAGTGGCTGCATGTGGAAACTGTCCATTGATAACTTTTATTTTCTTGGTCAAATGGCCAGATCAATCTATCTTATAGCGAAGATGGAGAAGGAGATACTGAGAGAGGGCTTGAGGAAATTAAGTATAGAGCAAGCTGTCTGAGAGAGTGAGTGAGTGGACTGAGGATATATGGTAGGAGCGACGGGCAGCATGAACACCACCAAGCTCACATACTGACCGAGTTGCAGGCATTTGCTCGTTCTATTTTAGAAAGACCCTTCAATTCGGTATCAAATACATTCATCTTCTCTACCAGGCAAGTGAGAGCAGTCTCCGTAGCTTCTCCAACTTTTTCATACACACCCTTTGCCTGTAGTAGTTGAAAGCATACAAATTACAAAAAGGGAAAAGTAGTAAAAACAAGTAAATTTTCTTTAATAAAGGCTTTTTCCAGAGACGGACACTCTATCCTCCATTACATAATTGTTCTCTGGGTCATTTTTATCCTATCCTGGAGCATATGATCCAAATAATTAAAAGTAAACTCAAAGGACAGGTGTACATTTGATCTTTTTCTAATAATTAGGTCTTTCATTCCCCTGAACTATAAGCAAATAATCACAGTATTAATTGAAACATGAGAGATTGCAAATAGTATTTGTAATTCCATGTCATCATTTATCATTCTACAGAATTTATATTCTGTTTCTGTTGGGGACTGGCTTGCCTTTAGAAACCAAAAAATGTATCTCACTGTTTATAATTTAAAAAGGGAGGAAAGAAGGTTTTCTGTTGGTTAAATTTTATATAATAACATCATCAAAACAACCTTCTAAGCCTCAACCTGTCCTCAAGGATGCAATGACACCCATCTTAAAAAGCCAAGATCAATACCCTATACTTTCAGGAAAAAGTATCCTGGGTTTTACTCATTTACAGTAACTAAACTACACACAGAAGAGAACATCATGTATGCTACAGATCCTAGCTGAGTAACTGCAATGCTCAGCCACAGAGAATATTATGAAAGGCTCCCAGTTTTCTTTGGGTAGATCATGCTGGCTCTGATAAGAGACAAGCTCAATCTTAATGGAAAGGGCAAATAAAATCAGGAACTCTTACTTTCAAAAAGGGAGGAAGGAAGGCTAGATTTTCATCCTGCCCACCGCACCCTTGAACTAGAAACAGCCAGGTCTAGTTTCTCATTTATGAGAAGGCTCACCTCATTGTAATCCAAAGCAGAGTCGTTACAAAGAGCACAAATTGTCGCCAGTTCCACAAGACCATCATACTGATGACATTTCACTGGTTTATCATCTTTATGTCTGTCAGAAGAAAAAAAAATAACTCTTAAAGTACATTGTGGTCAACTGTGGTCATTTTTATTTTATTACTAATAAATAGAATTTTGTGTACAACAGATTGGCAAGCATTCAAAAGAATTCAAGTGACAGCTCCTAGAAATCCGATGATAGAGATGGTAACAGAATGTGTTACCGTCAATCAGTAAAGACCAGAAATTCTTAAGTTACTGAAATTCCTCCACCACTGGTATCCGTAAAGAAAAAACAGGAATTCCCTGGTGGTCCGGTGCTTAGGACTTGGTATTCTCACTGCCGGGCCCCGGGTCTGATTCTTGGTTGGGCAACTAAGATACCGCAAACTGCGTGGCATGGCAAACAAACAAAAATAAAAAACCACCCCCAAAACTCCACCTAAACAGAAACCCCACTTGAAAATTTAGGCTTCAAAAGATGAAAAAGGTCCACTGGCTTAAACAATCGATTTCAACTGTATATTAATTTTCAGGTATGTATTACCAATTTTATTTTTTTAAAAGTAAGCCATTTTGATAACCAACATGAGCTACATCAGGAAAACTGTCCAAACATTTTAGAGACACTGCAAGTCTATACAGGCACCAAACTACCAAAGTGGAGCCTTTAAAAGACAAGAAAGGTTTACTCACACTTCTCCAATAGGTGCGTATGTTGATCCGGTTATGGTAAACTCATTAAGGGAACAGGTATCACCTTCGACTTTGTCCAGAATGAACATCTACAGAAAAAAAAGCCTAAGTGTTTATTTAAAAGATATTAAAAAAAATATATGCTAGAAGCATATAACCTTTGCTAAGACAAAAGGCTCTTCTCACTTAAGTGTCGAAGCTCAGCATGAGAAGTACTGTTCCTTATTCTAACTAGACACTATTAAGACTGCCTCCCCAATTCATCTAACAGACAAACAGCATCACGGAGGTGCTGAATAAATAAGCAGCAATGGCACCAGGCAGAAGAGAAAGAGAACCTACATGAAAACCAAGTTATGAGGACTCGGCCAGTCAGTTCCAAAGACTCAGTAGTACTTTTTAGAATACTCAGATTTCAAAATGGCAGGTTGAGAAAGTGACCTAGGTATCCCTGCTTTAGAGCTAAGAGTAAAAGTCTAGGAAGAATAAACTCACATATCAGAGTTGCGTAAATATTCCCCAAGTAAAAATAAGACAAATTGCTTCTGTAGTCCTTCCCACTTACTTTTTATTGTGGCAATAGCTCATTTTCTATGAAGCTGCACAACCACATGTATATAGTAAGGAGCCCGCAGAGCTGAATGAACTGATGTTACCAAGACGATAACAGATGGAAGCGTGCTTAATTTTACAGAATAATAAAGTGACATGAGCCAGTTTTTTAAGTTGAGGGTTCCCCCCCACCTCTTGGTTTGCTTTCCAATTGTAATTCGGAAGTCCAGTTTGGAATGATCAAACCATTCTACAATAAAGAATTTTTAACATGTTAAACTTAAGTAAAAAAAGAGCCATGTGATGCTTTAAAAAATCTTTTCAGAGCATTCCAACTCATATTCAGTAAGAAAATCTGATTTTAAAATAACTTCCTTTGCCTCATAAGATTTATTATATAGCATATACTTTTAAATTCCAGAAGCTTCATTTCAAAAGTATATCAGAACTAAATCAACCTGGGAACTGAACTAACGCTGTAAGACAAAAGAATTTAAAAAAATTATATAAATATATATATATATATATAAAATGGGATTTAAAACTGTGATGACTCCTGGTAAAAGGCTCTAGTTCAAACACATAATTGGTGTGTCAAATGAGGAAAAGATTCATGTCCAAGGCCACAGGCAGCAAGATCACCAATTCCTACAGCTTTTTTTTTTTTCCCCTAGCAGATACAACATCTAAAAAAGGAATTTTGGCAGAAAGCTCTTTCCAAAAATGTCTGACATTTACAGAAAAGGAAAAAAAAGGAATAGAGAGGTTAAAGGATGTGCTCAAGGTTACACAATTATTAAGTGGGAGAGAGAAACAGGTTTTGAACTTTACCTTACTATTAAAAGTTGTGAGATCCTCAGACATGGCACAATTTCTCAGAGTCTAAGTTTTCTAACCTCCTGAGCAGTATTACCATACGATTCAAACAAAGTCACATGAAAAAAATTAACTGGATTAAGACTTATCAAAGCAAGTTGGCATCATTATGACTACACCATGTCACTTCTTTAATGATGCTGTTTATAAGTGAAGCTCTTTGGGTCTATACCACAGTACAAAATATTCTAAGACATTCAGAATTCTAACCCACACAAACTAAATCTGAATGCACACAGGCATTTTTAGACTACAAGCCAGTAAACCATTTAGAAACTGCATGATGAAAGTACCCCTAAGTCAAGGGCAGTTATGCAACCCACTGCAAGAAACCTCCTGTAGAATACTGATTAGCATCAGCTTTCTGTCCCCAAAGGTAGAACAGAACAAAGAGGCAAGCTGTTCCTTTAACAGAACATTTGAAATCAGATTATTTAAGGGAAAATAAAAGAAAAAAATCCAACATTTTTTGGGACCAAGGAAAGAAAATTTAGGTAGCTCAGTTACAATCTGCATCTACTTAAGACAAGCTAGAAGCTTGCTACCTGAACACCTGTCCATTATTTCTTTACCAACTGAGCTATCAGGATCTGGGTTTTGGACAACACAAAGAGTTGAGGGTACGTATATCAAAAAATTACCACAAATTTAAATTCAGTAAGAAAGAGTCTGAGGGTTCAATGTATTAAAACAAAAACAATTTCTAATGCTAAAAAAAACCCATTATCTAAAACCCAGAGATAAGGCCAAGGGGATGATGGCATGTCCTTTCAATGTCATTCAGAAGCATTACTTAACAGGCACTAAAAAGATTTAGTGTGCTGGGAAAATTTAACATTCTTTCACTGTGCTATTATAAAAGGCTCATGTTTTATGAAGCTGTGGCATTTTGTCCTCTATAAAAGATAAACTTAGTTTTATTTCCCTGTATGATATTAACCAGTTTTTATAATCTAACACACACTGCTGCTGCTGCTGCTAAGTCACTTCAGTCATGTCCGACTGTGTGACCCCATAGACGGAAGCCCACCAGGCTCCCCCGTCCCTGGGATTCTCCAGGCAAGAACACCAGAGTGGGTTGCCATTTCCCTCTCCAATGTGTGAAAGTGAAAAGTGAGTGACGTTGCTCAGTTGTGTCTGACTCTTAGCGACCCCACGGACCGCAGCCTACCAGGCTCCTCCATCCATGGGATTTTCTAGGCAAGAGTACTGGAGTGGCTTGCCATTGCCTTCTCCGAACACACACTAGTCCTATGCTAATACTGAGCACTTCCTCACATGTTCCTGTAACCAGTTTTACCATCTTACTGATTTTCTCTCATTGAACTAATGACCCAAACAGAATCTTTGACATGAATTTCATTCAACATTTATGAGCTGCATGTTATCTCTTTTGAAAAATTACTTTGACTTGTACAAATGATTTGACTTACAATCATCATGAAATGACTATCAGTTAGTGAATATCCATCTTCTAATATAGATACAAAATAAAAAATTGTTTCCTTGTGATGAGAATTCTGAAGATTTACTCTCTTAACAACTTTCACATATAATGTACAGCAGTGCTGACTGTACTTATCATGTTGTACACGACATTCCTTAATATTTAACTGCAAGTTTGTATCTTTTGTTCACCTTCATCCAATTTCTCACCCTCCAGACTGATAACCACAAATTTGCTCTTTTTCTATGTTGTTGAAGTACAACGGACCTGCACTATGTTATTACTTCCTGGTGCATGGGATAATGATGTGATATTTCTATACATTTCAAAATGATCATTGTTAAGTCTAGTTGTCATCTGCCACCATACATAGATACTACATTACTACTGACTGTTCCCCGAACTGTACATTTCATACCCATGACACTTATTTTGTAACTGGAAGTTTATACTGTTTTTCTCATCCTTCTAACTCAAAAGTTGTTTGAATAAAACCTATGGAAATTGAATTACATGAAAGAACTTCATTCAGCTGCATCATTACATTATTTCTTTATTCTGCTTAGGGCAGGTTTAAACAGTTTATTTTATCCTAAAGCGATAGTCAAAACAACTTAAGAGAAAGGAAGGATGAACACAAAATGAAGCAAGTTAAACACAATTATTTACTTTTCAAGAAGAAAAACATGTTTCATTCAATGTGTTAAGGAAATACCAATTAGAATTTTATGTAGGCAGATAACTAGCTGGTTTTATACAATTCTTACTTTAAAGCTTGTGTTAACATACATACACTTAGAAGAACAGGAAAATAAAGGAAGCATAGTCAGCTAACACATTTACAGACTGCTTATAATTACTTCCCCAATACAAATATATCACTCATGTAGATAACCTCTATCAGATACAATTCAATTTGCTTAAAGCACATAAAAAGGTATCAAATTATAAATCAAAAGTTTTATGATCCAGCAATCCCACTTCTGAACATATATCCAGAAATGATGAAAACTAATCTGAAAAGATACATGCACCCCAATGTTCATAGCAGCACTATTTACATCAGTTAAGACATGGAAGCAAGCTAATTGTCTATTGCTAGACAACTGGATAAAGAAGATGTGGTATACAGACACACAACAGAATATTACTCCGTCATAAAAAATGTCACTTAATCTATGTGGAGTCTAAAAAAAATAAGGTACGAACGAATTTATTTACAAATTACAAAACAGAAGTCACGGATGTAGAAAACTTATGTTACAAGGGGACAAACAGGGGAGGGACAAATTGAGAGATTAGGATTGACATATACACACCATTATACATAAAACAGATCAATACTCTTGTAATGGTGTATAGGGGAAAAGAATCTTTTAAAGAGTGAGCACATGTTACGTATAACTGATTCACTTTCCTGTACACCTGAAACTAACAACACTGTAAATCAACTCTAATAATTGCTTTAAAAAAAAAATGCCACTTTTAGCAACATGGATAGACCTAGAGATCATACTAAGTAAATTAAGTAAGAGAAAAACAAATATGATATCACTTGTATGTGGAACCCCTCCCAAAAAAAGATACAAATTAACTCATTTACAAAATAAAAATAGACCCAAAGACTAGAAAAGAAACTTATGGTTACCAAAGGGGAAAGGGAGGGGTTAAAATTAGGAGTTTGAGATTAAGGTATAAACACTATTGCATACCAACAAGGACCTACTGTATATCACAGGGAACTATACTCAATATTTTTTAATAAGCTACAACAGAAAGGAATCTAAAAATATACATATATATCTCTGAATCACTATGCTGTACACCTGAAACTAACAAATCATTGTTAACTACAATAAAAATAAAATTTAACAAAACAATAAAGCTTTCAATGACATGAGGGCAAATTCTTATGATGAATCAACAACCATACCTCAGAAATTTCTTAAACTACTCCCACTTACCCTGCAGACTGACATCTGGTTCGTTGTCAGTGTACCCGTCTTGTCTGAGCAGATAACAGAAGTACAACCAAGGGTTTCCACAGAAGGGAGACTTCGAACAATGGCATTTTTCTTCGCCATTCTGCGGGTTCCAAGAGCCAGGCAGGTGGTGATGACAGCAGGCAGACCTTCAGGAATGGCTGCTACAGCCAGGGCTACTGCAATCTTAAAGTAGTATATAGCACCTCTGATCCAGGAGCCTCCATGAACTGGGTCATTGAAGTGCCCAATGTTTATGATCCAGACCGCAATGCATATAAGGGAGATGACTTTGGACAGCTGTTCCCCAAACTCATCTAGTTTCTGTTGGAGGGGTGTTCTCTCCTGTTCTGTTGCTACCATCTCATCTCGGATCTTGCCAATTTCAGTGTTAACTCCAGTTGCCACCACCACTCCCATGGCTTTGCCAGCAGCAATGTTTGTACCCTAGGACAGAAGGAGAGAACTGGTTAAGAGATTAACACCATATCCTACTTAAACCCTGACTAGTAAACTCAGACTTGTGTGGATTTTGATGAGGGCACCCAGACTCTCTACTGGGCCTCTCTACTGACCACATTCTACTGGGCCGTCAAGTAGCTACTCAGGTAACCAGCCTTCAAATTTTGATGACGAGCAATACCTCAGGGCAGGTGGTGTAGTATCTCTCCGTGAAATGAGAATGGTACCCACTTGCCCCAGAGCCCTCTACATTGGCCCACCTGAAATCTCTACTCATTAAGTCTGGCTTGCAGAGAGCTTTGGACTGGAGCAGAGCTTAACCCCTCTGTGTTCCTGACTTTCCAAACATTATACAGCTCTCAACCCTAAGCATTCTCCACCTCTGGCTCCAACAACTCCACCTCTCCTTTCATCCCCGTAATAAGAAGGGCGACCAGGAGCTGCCCTTGAGGACCTCCACTCAAGCACTGGTATTCAAAATATAAGGTTTCCCTCCCCACTCTATTTTAATTCCTAGTTCATTATTTTCATTGTAGCTCTGTAGTACTTTGTGAAAATTTACTATGGGTGGTTAGATTCCCACGTTAACACACAAAAGCCTGCTACCTGAAATACCACTTTAAATTCTACACAAAAACTATAAATTTCCCAACTTTATATTTCAAAAAAATTTTTAACAGAAAAATTGGAACAGTACAATAAACGTCTATTTTTTCACCCAGACTCACCAATTATTAATGGTTTGCCACATTCGCTTTCTTTCTAAACACAAACCTTTTAACTGTGAGCTATACACAGTTATCATCCACGTCATTTTAAAGGAAACATCCCTCTAAAGGTTAAATCTTATCCAAAGTACTTACAGAAAAGAGCATGTTCTTCTTATCTTGATTGACAGCCCGCGGGTCAGGGACAGGGTCAGTGTGCTTGATGACAGAGACAGATTCACCTAAGCAGGTGGCAATACAGAAGGTTTGTTTAGATCTATGCAATTCACACCTAGAACCCTACCCTCATTCACTCATGCCAATACCACTCTCGGGAAAAGGAAAGAAAGGCCCAATTCATTCAAAACGATATAAACTAGTAAAATTCAGTAACAGAAACTAATTTCCAAGAAAAAAAAAATCAAAATAAAGGAATTTAATTTTGAAGCAAAATTCGAGTCAATTACCTTTATTTTCTTAACTATTCAAATTTAGTTCATTTTCAAGTATCATTTTATACTCTAATATAGTGGAGGTAGATTTGTTGTATACTTAAATACACACACTCTAACAGTTAAAAAGATGAAAATATATTTACTTTTAACAAAATGAATAAACTGTAGATACAGATATGAATACTGAGGCTCATCCACTGGAAAACCTGTTTTTTGTTCAATAATGCCAAAGATGAGAAATGAAACACTGTTCTAGATAATATTTGCATGCACTTATCAACTATTCTACTTCAATAAACCAAAGTGAAAAACAGCAATCAGCAGCACTAAAAAAGACCACATGGAATAAAAGACCACTTCTTAGAACTTTCACAATGTCTTGTTGAACCTGGTTTCAACCTAACAATCACCTATGAAATGCACCTGACCCTTCAACAATGTAGCAGTTGGGAGGCCAAGCCCTCTACATTCACAAATCTGCACAGAACTTAGGCCTGGCCCTCGGTATACAGATGATTCCTCTGGATGTGCAGTTCTCTACCTGAGGATTCAACCAACTGGTTTAATAATGAAAAAAATCTGCAGATAAGTGAACACATGCAGTTCAAACACACATTGTTCAAGGGTTAATGGTATACAACGAGGGTGAAATATGGCCCTAGTTGTTAACTCTAATTTCAGGAGGCCAATTTCACTTTCAGTATTTAACAGAAGACTCTGGTTCTTCAATCTAGCCTAAAACTAGAGTATAATTTTTATTTAAAACGGAAATTATTTTTGTACGCACAATATGAGAATTTTATATACAATCCGATCAATTCCCTACCATTTTATGGCTTAATCAGCTTCCAGGTTGTTGCTGATAACAGCAGTTTTAGTAGATAAGCTATTCATAAAGAAACAATAAAAAATACAGAGTCCAGGTTACTCACGTCCCTACTTCTAAGATATTTAGTTGCTTTTCAAAACTAATCATCAGATAAATCTTTGAACTTTATATTTACTCACATTTAATTCAGGTTAGCATTGTGTTTAAGTTAATCTTCTGACCACCTTGCTTCCAGTTAACATGAACCCTCCACCCTAGACTGTGCCTTTATCAAACAAAAACGGGAAAATGTTCCGAACAATCCCAAATCTAATTAGTGTTCAAACTTTAGGCAGTAAATGTTCACCATTTTGGAGGGTGC
Organism: Moschus berezovskii; assembly: GCF_049115385.1. Taxonomy (NCBI): domain Eukaryota; kingdom Metazoa; phylum Chordata; class Mammalia; order Artiodactyla; family Moschidae; genus Moschus; species Moschus berezovskii. The sequence continues at coordinate 57,445,006 of NC_142478.1, read as the reverse complement.
TGACTTTTGTTAATTGTACATTTGACTATTGCAAAGTATGTCAGGTGTGAGATTAGCATTCCTGGAGGCTGTTTTTCCTGCCTGGAAAAAAAACACTAGGTAATTAATTCACTTTCCACAAAACAGAGAGACAACAGCACTGCTTCAACTTTATCTCAGGCTACTGAAGGAATTTTCAACCTTTAAAAAACTTTTAAAATCAAAACTAATTTTTATTAAAATTTAAAATTTAAATATAAGAAGGCCTTATGAGATGAAAGCCAACTGTTTTAAAATCATAGCTTGGCACCTATTGGCAAAAAGACTGATAAAGTATTGTGAAATAAACACCTTGGAAAAGATTAAGATGGGATACCATAAATGGACAGTGGGGCAAAAGTCAGTTCAATTATTAGCATGAAATCTGAGGGAGCCCTCAGAAATTAAGCAACCTTCCAATACATAATATTTACCTGTGAGAATTGACTGGTCAACTCTTAGAGTAGTAGATTTGATGGAAGTTAATCTTATATCAGCAGGAACTTTGTCACCAACTAATTGGGGAGAAAAAAAGCAGCTTAAATAAGCATGTTTGTAATCATATTACATGAAGAAGCTGTCTCCAAATCAAACACACCATTTAAAGAAAATAAATAGTCTGTATACAGTACAAATTTAATCTGCTACAGGGACTGCCTTGGTGGTTCAGTGGTTTGGACTCTGTGCTTCCAGTGCAGGGAGCATGGGTTCAATCCTGGGGAACTAGGATCCCACAGGCTTCGTGGGACTCACCCCCCACCCTCAAATCTGCTACAATAAGCAATATAAGCAACTTGTCCTCAGGGTCATAAAAATTCTTAATACAAGATCTGAAGTACACAAGTAAGAGAATAATGATGCTTGGGCAAACAGCTCTACGTACACATCATTTAGTTACACACACACAGACACACACACACACAGCATGCCAAGGGTGACGATTTTTTCCACTGGGAAAGCTGAATTATCACAAACATGAAACAAATACTCTATAAAAAGATGCTCAATTAATCTCACTCATAATAAAATGGCAAGACAAAACACAGAGTGACCACTTTTTAAACTATCAAATTGACAAAGGAGAAAAAAACGCACGAAGTTTGAAAGAATGTACAGAACCAGGGCTTCTTTATACAGGGTGACTGTAAGATGTGGAAAGTTTAGTTTTAATAAGCAAAAAAAAAACAAAAACAAAAAAACCCCAAAACCCTAAAACAAACCAAAGCTACACATCAGTTAGAGGCAAGTGCATGAAAAGTCACAGCAAAAGTCACTCAGTTGTGTCTGACTCTTTGCTATCCCATAACTAAACAGTCCATGGAATTCTCCACGCCAGAATACTGGAGTAGGTAGCCGTTCCCTTCTCCAGGGGATCTTCCCAACCCAGGTCTCCTGCACTGCAGATAGATCCTTTACCAGTTGAGCCACCAGGGAAACCCAAGATCCTTTTTCCAGCGGATCTTCCTGACTAAGGAATCGAACCGGGGCCTCCTGCATTACAGGCATATTTTTTTACTAGCTGAATAAGTGCATGAGCAGGTATTAATGGAAATTCGGTGCTAAGTGCACTGCTAATAAGTACAAACTGAATGTAATGTCACTAAACATACCATATAATATTAGTATTCATTTAATATTTTTTAACTCAACTAGGCATCCAGACTTTGCGACGATCCTACATACACTGCTGAGTACAAAGAAAAAAACTTACAAAATCTCAGGAGGGCAAACTGGTAATACCTATCAAAAGTGCAAAGCACAGGGGTTCCCTGGTGGTCCAGTGGATAGAACTCTGAGCTCTGCTTTTGCTTTCACAGCCAAGGGCATAGGTTCAATTCCTGGCTGGGGACCTGTGATCCCTGTAAGCCACATGGGACGACAAAAAACCAAACAAAAATGGCAAAACACAATCTTTTTTATCCCATATATTCCACTACAAAGAATTTATTCTATAGATATGCTTGCAGTACATAGTTTTTTTAAAATCAGCAATAGAAAGAAGAGACAAGTCTATTCATACTGTACATTAAGTGGAGAAAACCCAAGTGTAAGGCATGTGTATATCGAGTTCCGCTGTCATGAGAAAATACCTCCGGAAGATATAACAGACTTATAACACCAGTCAGCAGGGCATGCGTGGAAGGAGACTTTTCACCTTGTATGTACCCTTTGGTACCTTCTGAAATTTGCATTATCAGATAAATGAAAAACCTCTTGTGTAACCTCTGGGAGATCTTTAAGTCAAGTGAGTCTTCTTTTCAGGGCCAGAGTTCCTTTAATAGCTCTTAAATGGACCATGTCTTAGCCCCTTTCTTTGACAGTATTTGAAATAAATGCCACAACACAGACCGAGGAACAGGTAAAGCCTTTGTTTCACCTGCACCCTGAGAACAATGCCCAGAATACTGTAGGCATTCAAATATTGTTAGATGAGTATGTTTTAGTATCAAAGCAACTGAACAGTAAACATAAGTACAAAACAGCTTTCCCTGACTCTCTGAAAGGTATTAAGGTGTTTTTAGGAGTCTTATGCAAGGACAGGTAACAGAACAAATAAGCACCGTTCCCCCTACAAATGCATATATTAAGTTAAATCTTAATTTTCCACACTTTCGCTACCATACAGAAAGAACTGTAACTCTGTCACTGTTTATACATAAACTAAGAGGTAGATTCAATCAATTCAATCTACTTCTTAGAATCCACTTCTAAGTGGTAGATTGATTTCATTCATTAAACCTTCAGTTTAGTTCTAGTATTTCTGTAACTCACAGCTTTTAAACTCAGGGAGAGTATAGTTCATGAAACAAACCCTATAACCCATGTAAGAAATGTGGTCACAAGGCAGCAGAGAACAAGACTGCCAATATCTACTCCCAGGAGGCAAAGATCATCCTTGCACTTGACTGCAGGGACACACAAAGCTAAGGTGAAATTCCTGCTGGAAATGCTTATGCAACAGCAGCAATATTCAGATGGAAGACACTAGAAACTTTCATTTTATTAATAATATAATTCTGCTCATACTACAATAGCAAGTAACTGTATCTTAAAATTTAGTGGCTTTCACAACCTAAAATACCCCATCAAGATAAAACTTTAAAATAGCTTAGGGAATTCCCTGGTGGTCCAGTGCTTAGGACTGCGCATTTTCACTGCTGAGGGCATTCGATCCCTGGTGATGGAACTAAGATTCTGCAAGCTGCTAGTGCGGCAAAAAATAAACGTAAAAAAACCTCAAACAACCCAAAAAACTTTTACTGTGTTAGTTCTGGCTGTCATAATTTGACCCTACATAACCTTGAACATGAAAAGGATCCAAGTTCAATGATGAGTGCGTGACTCTAAATGGAAAAATTACTTGAAAATGTTCCTTTAACATCTGAAGCAATTTATGCCATGATCCTACAGGAGCAGAAAACTTCTAACATGGCATAGCAGTCACCACAATCTATAAGCCCATCTGCACTGTAACAACTGAATGGAAACCACCAATCTAAAAGCAGAACGCCAGGAATTCTCTGGTGGTCCAGTGATGAGGATTCCATGCTTCCACTGCAAGGAGCATGGGTTCAAACTCTGGTTGGGAAACTAAGATCCCACAAGCCACGTGGTGCAGCCAAAAAGGAAAAAAATAAAATAAAATAGCACAAGGTATCATTTCATACTGGAGTTGAATCTCTTTTACACAACTTCATATATTAGCTCTAGCTTGTACTCTCATATACCTGGCCACAATTTAATTAAGGTCAGCAAATCTAATATTCGAATTGAGGACCCAGAAGTTGTATCTTGCCGTTTATTTTGCTGTGTTTCAGTGGCAGCTCAGAGGATTAAAAATGAATGAAAAATGTGTTTTTGAGGCAAGAAATACCAAGATTAGTTTTTTTCCTTGGTAACACAGTCAACATGTAAGTTACTAGTTCAAGGTGGGATTGATACTATATATGCAGCATTTAAAATTCTGTTAACGTTTAAACTTGCATCACAAAGAAACCAGCTTATTTTTACTCCTGAAAGTCTGTTTTAAATATATGAAGGCTATCTCTGTTGTACAGAAATTATATTGATATACGTTTAATTATTGGTTAAATATTCAAGAACAAGTCAGATGTAAAATACTAGTGGAACAAGTGACTAGGAAGTCCTTAAACACTGACCTCATGCTTTTATTAAACTTTTGTTCCCTCTTGTAACAACCATTCTAACTGGGAGGCAACTATGTATGCAGGAACTCAAAGATGACCTGGGGATCTAATTCCCTGACCAGGGATTGAACCTGGGTCCCCTGCATTGGTAGCATAGTGTCTTAGCCACTGGACCACACAGAAAGTTGTTTAAAAATTGATCTTATGCTCTTATTGACTTTTCTTCCATCCTGTAACAGCCATTCTACCTGGGAGGCAATTATGTATTTAGGAACTAAAAGATGACCTGGGGACCTTTTATAAACTACAGAATCTTGGGGCCTGCTCTTTAAGTCCAGTTCAATACATTTGGGATCCAGGAATCCATTATTTTAAAGAAATTCTCCAAGCACACTAAAACATTAATACAAGGGGAAAAAAGGCTTAGTAACTGGTTATCACCAGTTATTACCGAAGAATTGATGCTTCTGAATTGTGGTGTTGGAGAAGACTCTTGAGAGTCCCTTGGACTGCAAGGAGATCCAACCAGTCCATTCTAAAGGAGATCAATCCTGGGTGTTCATTGGAAGGACTGATGCTAAAGCTGAAACGCCAATACTTTGGCCACCTCATGCGAAGAGTTGACTCACTGGAAAAGACTCTGATGCTGGGAAAGATTGGGGGGCGGGAGGAGAAGGGGACGACAGAGAGTGAGATGGCTGGATGGCATCACTGACTCGATGGACATGAGTTTGAGTGAACTCTGGGAGTTGGTGATGGACAGGGAGGCCTGGCGTGCTGTGATTCACGGGGTCACAAAGAGTTGGACACGACTGAGTGACTGAACTGAACTGGTATCACAGATCCTGTGCAGAGCCTGTTTAGAACAGTCTTTCTTGTGTGCTGTTTCTCATGTGCCATGTATGCGATGCTCTAGGTCAAGAAGACCCTAAGTCCTTAACACTTGGGAAACGTACTACCTTAAAAGTTTCACGTTTATTTCCATTACAAAATGATCTCTCTGTGAGTGTGTGCTTAGTTGTGAGTGTGTGCTTAGTTGTGAGTGTGTGCTTAGTTGTGAGTGTGTGCTTAGTTGTGAGTGTGTGCTTAGTTGCTCAGTCGTGTCTGACTCCTTGCGACCCTGTGGACTGTAGCCTGCCAGGCTCCCCTGTCCACGGGGATTCTCCAGGCAAGAACACTGGGGTGGGCTGCCATGCTCTTCTCCTGTGTGGAAAAGGTACTAAGAGCGTAAATCCAAACTGGCCTTAAAAACCTGCCAAGTTCTAGTATTCTCTTAGTGAGAAAGACACTCCCTTGCATCATCTTGACCAGACCAATTCATGTCCTCATTCTAGACAGGAAACTAAAGGTAGCAATAGGAGTCTTGCCTAAAGAACTTCAATTAATAAAGACTTCCTTTAATTTACTGTGTGACTCTGCTTTTTGTTTGGAGGAGTCAATTTAGGATTAAATCTACGAGGAAGCAGGTTGTCTAAAGAAGTAAAAGATCCATGAAAACAAAGATTCAATGACTACTTTTCAACTAAAACATAATTTTCTTTTGTCTGCAGGCTTCTGTGAATTCCAGACAGAGGGTTTTGTGCGTGAGGAGTAGGCAGCCTGTTCCGATGATCAGGCTGTGATATTTCCAGTGATCACATCCAGTGATATTTCCCTGATGGGGCATGTCAGTGCCCTCAGGGCAAGTGGTAGTGGAAAATTCTTACTCTTGCCAAAGGGATGCTCTGCAATTTTTTCCTCTGAAAACTTTTTTGTCTCTTGAGTTCAGGCAGTGTAACAGAAGAATAAACTCTATTTTAAACTACTTTCTGTTTAACATCTGACACTTAAAATTCAGCTCTTGGCTCCTTAAGTCTGTAGCTCTTTAACACCTGCTATCACAACACAAACTTCCACTCTGAACAAATTCTTCAATGTATACTTTATGCTGAGTTACCAAGAACGCAAGTAAAAGCCATTTAAAAGAAATTATTACTTGGCCACATTTTAGAACCAAATGAACACAAGCTTTCTTAATCTTAAAATCTGGGAAAGACTGTTTATAAGGCCAGGATGATTTAACATTGGTTATATTATTATGTCAAAAACACTGACAGTTAAAATTAGCACAACTCAGAAAAAGCCTTTTTTGAATTGATTATACATAAGGAAAAAAATCTAACTTATTGTGGCAAATTCTACCAGTTTATTCAAAAATTTTTTTTTAAAAGAAAATTATATATAAGATCACAAAATTACCTCTTAAATACCACTATTGTTTCTGAGTTTAAATGGCTCTGAGGAGAAGCCAGCCATAATAGAATTAATTAACCTAAATCAGTTAAACATTTAACTGTGACTCAAACATTTTCACTCCTAATTTGAGTCATAAATTTTGTAGTTAGGAAAAAAATGAATGAAATTCTTCACTTGAGAAGCTCTACCTGCCTACTTAACAATATTTCCAGGCCTCAGGGTGAGCATAGAACACTGCAAACTGCCATAGCTTATATCTGTTCCCAGTCCAATTTGTTGGATATACTATCTATGATGAAAGACATCTTTTTAAAATGAAGACACATCATTCTCTTTGAAACCTTTCAACAGCTTCTTCCTGCTAGACTTGCTTCAAACACAATCCTCTTCAGTTTCTCAAAAGTTCTGAGTCTTCACAAACAGCCAGGCTTTCCTCGAACTTTCAAGATTAGGTTGGTATCCATCACAATGTGCCCAAAGAATGGGCCCATTTCCTAATACTCATCACATGTTTGATGTGTCCTCCCCACTAGACCCACTAGCTCCACAAAGGCAGTCACTTAGTCACCACTGATTCTCCAGGCCTGGTATTGTGTTGAAACATAGTGCACACCAAATAAAATATCTGCTATGGAATGAAGTACATGCACACACATCATTTTCTTAAAAAAAAAAAAAAAAGGCGGGGGGGGGCATCAGAAACTTATGATAATTATCAAGTTGAACACTGTCACAAAGTTAGAAACAATGAAACATCGGGATCAAAGAGATCTTAGCCTTGGTTGAGCTGAATGAGGTTTAACAGTGATCACTGCTTAAAATATACACTGAAAACAGAAGACATGTATGCCAGCGGAAGACTAGAGATATAGAAGGAAAGAGAAACATGAAAAAGACTCATGGGTTTTAAGTGAGTACAACTAAGATTGCCAAAGAAGTGTCCTTATGTGTAAGAGTGGAAGATAAGGTCTAAAATAGGAACTAGACTCCACTTACATTAACTGTATTCAAGTATGGGCACCAAAGAAAGCCATCAAGATGGTAAAACAGGCCATCACAGGATAAGGAACCAGACTTCTATGTGCCTCTGAAGAGAAAAACTAACGTACAGAACAGACAAGTATGTTTCAGCTCCTTATAAGGGACATTTTATAATAAAACTGGCATAATACATAATTGCCAATAAAAGTAGCACAGCTGTTCCTAGGCAGGGAAGTTTCTAGCTGCTAGAGGTGGAAGCTAACTGGTTCATTAGATGCTGTGGAGGCAGCCCACAGCAAGGTTAGAGTACACGGTATCCGGGATACCAACACGCATTTCTCTTACAACAGTAAAGCATGCTCTTTACAAGGTGAAAACCCATCCCTCACTTCCCTTGTCCAAACATCTATCTGTTAACACTATTTATCTAACACCTCTCTCTGTAGATAACACTAAAATTTCATTAAAATAAAAATTACAAACCTTTAACATTGGTTATGTCCTTACCTGTTTCATTCTTTTTTAATGGCTACATAGTAATACCTAAAGCAATCATCTCTAAAGCTCAACTTTGGAGAATGCTTATTCTATACTAAGCACTGCTATAAGAATTTTATGAATTCTATGATTATCTTCATTCTCTGTTTACAGATAAGGAAAATGAGGCACGCAACTTGCTTAACGTCACAGGTATTTCACAGCCATCCTGTGATTAATCAACCAGTCACTATTTTCACAGCCATTTACATGTTTCTAATTTTCCTTTTGTGCACTTCAATTACTTCTGGAGAAAAGATTCACAGAAAACAGAATTTTCCTACAAATGTATACTTCCACCAAACTAATTTTCTTGCCATTTCCTCATACTCTCAATCTTGTATTCTGACTACTGCTAACACCAAGCAGGAGAAGGAAATGGCAACCCACTCCAGTATTCTTGCCTAGAGAATCTTGTGGACAGAGGAGCCTGGTGGGCTGCTGTCCATAGGGTCGCATAGAGGCGGAAACGACTGAAGCGACTTAGCAGCAGCAGCTAACACGAAGCACTTTATTTCTTAAAATTATTTTATCATCTTCAAAATAAGTTACTTTATATTTTTACCTAGTCAAATCTGGTGATGTTGGGAGTTTTGTGTCACGCTTAGGAAATGTGTTCCCTACACTATGTGGTTTCTTCTCATTTTCCCCAAATCTTAATCACAATAATAAGGGTTGGACAGACTGGCACTTACTGTACTGTAACTACCACTGAGTCACAGGGAGGGGGGAGGAGGTGACTACAGGAAGTGAGGAAATGCCAGCCCTGTGAAATTCAGGTCAGGCTTCAAGATCAACTGGTCCATCATGATCTGATGACGGGAGACACCTTTTTGAGTTCCTCGAACTCATGGTTCTTAGTGTCTTAGCTGTTCTCACAGCAATGAATAAATTATTGCTCTAGGTCTCAAAACCCTCTGCTTCTAATAGCATCCACACTGATTTCTGTTTTAGACTGTTTGTTGTTCTGCTTACATACGAGTTAAGATTAAGAACTTACAGCTCTATAAAACAGATATTACTTACAGGAAAAACTAATATAATGATTTCTACTGATTTTTGGTTACAGATGACTCAGGTCTGCACCTCTAACTAGTTCTGTTCTCTCATCCTTCTCACTGTGAAACAACTCCGTACGGGGGAAGAGACAAAAGACAACAATCCTTATTTGGTCATGTAGTTTTGCTTCTACATCTCTGAGTGATGTTTATCATTTTAGGAACAGGTGAAAACTGTTTAACAATATTTCAACAACACCATGCAGACTGCTTAATCAGACAATATTTTACAATTTAACTGTAATGACTTTTACCATTTTGTTGAAATAAAAACCAACCTGTAACACTGTATTAAATTTAGGGTACAAAACATTTATATATACATACTGTAGGAAATTACTACAATCAGTTAATATCCATCAACCTCACATAGTTACAACTGTTTCCTTATGATGAAAACATATATTCTTAGCAACTTTCAAGTATATACCATAATTCTGTTACCTATAGTCACCATGCTGTACATTAAATTCCCTGAACACATTTGTCTCACAACTGGACTTTATACCTTCTGACCACCTTCACCTAATTCCTGCACCCCCCGTGTTAGAAACCACCAACCTGAGTTTCTAAGTTTGTTTTGCATGTGTGTGAGAGTGAGTTTCCTTTTTTAAAGATTTACGTGTAAGTGAGATTACAGGGCATCTGCCTTTCTCTGACTTCTTTCACTTAAGGTGCATCCATGTTGTTGCAAACAGAAGGACTTCCTTCATTTTTGTCTCAGTAATACTCTATAGTGTTTGTGTGTGTAGACACATTTTCTTTGTTCATTTACCCACTGATGGATACTTAGGTAAACAGTACTGTAATGAATGCAGGTATCTTAAGGAGACTGATTTTATTTCCTTTGAATATATACCCTAGAAGTGGAAGTGCTGGATCATATGGTATATAGCCATACCTTGGGAGACATTTTGGGTTCAACGCCATACAACCACAAAAGCAAAAGCAGAAACTACCCTGGCTGAGAACCCACCTTCCAATCCAAGGGATGGAGGTTCGATCCTCAGTCAGGAAGCTAAGATCCCACATGCCATGGGGCAGCTAAGCCCACCCCAGAACTACAGAGCCACGTGCCACAATTAGAGTGAAGCCCACAGGCCGCAGCAGAAGATCCTGTGTGCCACAACTTAGACCTGACGCAGCCAAATAAATAGATATTAAAAAAGGGAGCAAAAGCAAAGACTGCAATAAACTGAGTGATACGAAGATATGTTTATACTGTACTATAGTCTATCAGTATGCAATAGGATTGTGTAAAAAACAATGTACAGACATTAATTTTATGAGACTTTATTACTTAAAAAAAAGAAAGCTAATCACTTGAGTCCTCATTGGTCAGTCTTTTTGCAATAGTAACCAAAGTTCACTGATCATAACAATTATAATAATGAAAAGTTGAAATATCTGTTAAAAAAATGCAATATCTGTGCAGCACAATAAAACTAGGTTTATGCTTGTAACTTCATTTTTTAAAACCAATAGCTAGAATCTTGGGGTGGAATTCTGGGGAGAAGGACAAAAGAAACCCCTGAAATTGCATACAAGATTTCTGAACGTGTGTATTTGGAAAAAGAGTCCAGATTTCATTAATTGTTAAAGGAACTGTGTTCTAGACATGATTAAGAACTACCGCTGTAGAGTTTTGCTTCTCAAAGTGTAGTTCACCAGGGAACTTGGTAGAAATGGAGAACAATGAGGACCACTCCAGACCTAAGTACTCAAAATGTACACTTTAACAAAATCTTTCTTGCACATGAAGATAGAGAAGCAGCTCTAAGCAGCTGGACAAACTTAAAGCCCTGTTTTTGTTTCTTTTAAAAACAGCCCTTAAAGCCAAGGATGATTTTTACATTTTTTAAACTCGTTAAAAAAAATCTTTTTTCCCCTACAGAGACTGTTTGGGGCCACAAAACCCAAAATATTTCTAAGGTAGCTCTGTTAAAAAAGTCTGCCAAGCCTTCTGCTAGACAGCACAGAATTAACTTTCTGATATTTGTGTTAGGGAGCTCAACAGGTATGAATTAAGTGTTTGTTGACTATTCATTCAGGCTGCTCCAATTCCTTTTTTTTTCCAAAAGCAAAAGAAAAAAGGCTCACAGTCCTCGCTAAAGAAACGATAAGGCTATATTAACTGAATCATACATCTCTTGAGCCAGAAAGCTCCTCTAGATTCTGTAGAGGTTAGGTTAATTTACTCTGTCCAGTGTTGTGTGGAATTAGGATAATAATACAGGTTCTTACATGAATCAGTCATCTATTTTACAACGTTGTTTTTCCTTTTCCTCAACTGCTTGGAAATGCCACTTCATAAGTGTTACTAAATCTCATTACTGCAAGTTGACTATCAAAAGTGAAACTTCTCTTCCTTCAATAGTTACCAAGTTTATGAATTATTCTTTTTTAATAATTGCTGGCAGGACTGCTGAATATTTATTCTTCAATTTAGGAAATATAAAATCAATTTCTCCAGAAGCTAAGTAAAGCAAATACAGTTTTACGTTGAGACTGTGTCATTTCTAACACTTACATAATCTTAAAACATGATTTACTCCAGAGTATACTACAGGACAGAGGTCATCTGAGGACATTTATGTCCTTGTGCTATTCATCAACTCTGGGTTACCAAGATACAAGAAGTTTGTTTCAAACAATTTTGAAAACAGTTGCCTTAAGAAGTCAATTATACCCCTCTCATGCAAATGCTGAATGCCCCCCAAATTCTGAAGTTAAAGACTTTCATCACTTTGAAAGCTTGATTCACCTTGATCTTAGCAAATAATACAGAACACTGAAACACTGATGTTCATTTCTTATAAATTATACCCATATTTTACTACTTTTGGTTTCCATCTATCCAGAGAAATACTTTCCTGACATTATAATAATACAAAGTTATTGTAGTTTCAGAAGATGAACACATGGGTAACCATATGTTTACCTGCCAAATCTATTCTATTTTGTAGTCAAGATACTTAGAAGTATACATATGGATTTGCTATGCATGCTTATACAGTGTCTTCCTGGAAACGGTATTAACTGGCATAGCAACATTAAAAATACAGTTTCCTTAGATCCCTCTATCTCCCCCTCAAAAAAGCCACCCAGGCTAGACTTTAGAAAGTACAGCAGAACTATTCTACCATATATCTTCCAGAAGTTACCAAGAAGACGTTTATCATCTCAAGTCAGATGATTCTTACATCCAAACAATGACTACAAACAGGTCTCTTTATTTCTGCAAATACTTGCTTTGATCTTCAAAGCAGTTAACAATATTCTCCAGCTTTTCAATTCATCAGAAAGAACCCTCTTCACAGTCAATTTCATAATTTAAATAACAGTATAAAAATTACTGTGTCTAAGAGCACAATTTACACCATTTATCCCTTCAGGTCATGTACAGAGTAAGACTTTGACAAGAAATAATTTAGATTTATGTTCAGAATTGAAATTCACTTCTACAGTTTCACAGAACTGAATTATTGGGCTAACTGCCAAATTGCAGGGTCAACTAGATTACTAATCCTAATATAAGAGTAGAAGTTAAAAAAACGCCTCAAATTTTATAGTCTCAGTAAGTCTGAATAAAATAAATAGCTATTTATCTGGCCCAGGTCAAGCAGTCACAAAATATTTTTCCAAAATGTTCCATCTGAATCAATTTAAATGCCTTAGGGTTACATCTTTCCCAGTTCAGTAACCCACCGGTTCTAGTAATCTAACTACCATTTCTCATTTGGATCTAAATAGTTAAAAACCATGAAAAGTCACCAGAACAGACCAAACAAGAGTATATTGACAACCTAAAAAATAAAACTGTGATTCAGGCTTCCTCGACATGGTAAAGGGCATCTATGAAACTCAAAGCTAACATCATACTTCATGGTAAAAGACTGAATACTATTCCCCTATGATCAGGAACAAGACAAGGATGTTTACTCTGGCCTCCTGTTTTTAACATTCTACCGAAGAATCCAGCCAGGGCAATGAGACAAGAAAAAGAAAAGGCACCCAGGCTAGAAAAACAGAAAAATTATTTCTGTTTTCAGATGACATGGTCTTACAGAGGGGAAAATCTTAAGGAACCCATGGAAAACTATTAGAATAAGAGTCCACATTGCAAGGCAATGTACTGGTTGTAAATCAGTACACAAAAATCAACTGTATTTCTATACTCTAGAAAAGAACAATCTGAAACTGAAATTAAAAAATCAATTCCAATTACAAATAGCTCCCAAGAAAACAAAAAATACTTAGGAATAAACATAACAAAAATAGCATAAGACTTGTACACTGGAAACAGAGTGTTAAAGGAAATGAGACAGAAAAAAACAAAGGTCAAGCATCAGGAGATTTAATATTGCTGTGATGGCTGTATTTCCCAAATTGAGCTACAGAGTCAACATAATTCTTATCAGATCTAGGTAGGCTTTTGGGACAGAAATTAACAAGTTAAACTTAAAATTCATATGGAAATGCAAGGGACTCCGAATAACCAAAATAAAATCTAGAAAAACAACAAAGCCAGGAGACTCAAATTTAATGATTTCATAACTTACTACAAAGCTACAGTAATCAAGATGGTGTGGTACTGGCAGGAAGCTGGACACACATATCAATTGAATAACAGTCAATCTGTAGTAGGAAACGAAGTCAGTTGATTTTTGACAAGGGTGCCAGGACAATTCAACGAAGTCTTTTCAGTAAATGGTGCTGACACAGTTGGGTATCCAAATGCAAAAAGATGAAACTGGACCCCTACTTCACACCATATACAAAATTTTGGTGGCATCAGATCACAGAACAGCTTCTTTGGTATGACACCAAAAGCATAAGCAATGAAACAAAAAAAGACAAATGGGATTCTATCAAATTAAAAACTTTTATGCTACAAATAACACCATCAAGTAAAAAAGAAACCTACAGAATGGGAAAATTTTGCAATTTATCTGATAAACCAGCATATATAAAGAACTCTTACAACTCAACATTATAAAGACAACCCAATTAAAACAGGCAGTGGATTTAGACATTTCTCAAATATGACAAACTAATGTATTAGAACAGAAGGACATGAAAGGATGCTCAATATCATTACGAAATTAGGGAAGTACAAATTAAAATCAAAGTGAGATAATACTTCATGGCTAAAATTTTAAAAGGCAAGTGTTGATGAGGATACAGAGACACTGGAACCTACGTTCATTGCTGGTGGAATGTAATATGATGCAATCACTTTGGACAATGGTTGGGAAATTCCTCAAAATGTTAAATGAGTCCCTCTAAGCCCCAACAATTTCCTGTCCAAGTACATATCTAAGAGAGTGAAAGCATATGTTCACACAAAAACTGTACACAAATATTCACCCTAGCATTATTTATAATAGCCGGAAAGGGGAAAACAGCCCAAATATCTGTGAACTGATGAATGAATACACAAAATGTGGCACACCTAAACAATGGAATAATACTTAGCCATAAAGAATATAGTATTATACACACAAACGAAGTATGTGATTTATGCCACAACTAAAGGACTCCTAGCAAAAATACTAAGTGAAAGAAATCAGTCTCAAAAGGGCATTTATTGTATGATTCTATTTATATGCAATATCCAGAATAAGCAAATCCCTAAAAGCAAAGTAAACTGTGGTTGCCAGGGACTGGGGTAAAGTGGGCAGAGGAAGTGACTGCTAATGGGTATAGGATTTCTTTTTGAGGGGAAGATATTCTGAAATTAGACAGTGATAAAGACTGTACACTTAATTACACTTTAAAGGAGTGAAATGTTTTGGCATGTGAATTGTATCTCAATAAAGCTGTTTTTAAAAAATTGTGAACTGGACCGCCAACAAATTAATGTGTGAAATACATATACATTTACTAAATATACTGTATATTCTCTAGTAAGTTAACCGTAGCTGAAGACAGAAGCAATAAACCACAAAGACTCACTTTCAACTGTTAGTTTCACAATGTGACTAACAGTACACACACCCATAGGGTGGTTGATGATTAAAAAACAAACACTAGGAAATTTATCGCTGTATCTGGCACACACCTGAACTCATGCACAGAGACATCAAATTATCTCTTCTGCACAGAAGCTGCACAAAAAGCAGATTTACATTGCTAAACCTACTCCACACTTCAGGTTTTATTTATTATGTAGAGCTTTTTACATGCTCAGCAAGATTACAATGATCAGTGTGACAGTTTTGCCCTTAAAGTGCATGTTGCCTAGTAGTATGATTAATAGTGTTTAATAAAATGTTCATTATCTGTCTAAAACTTGTGATCACCTCTGTTCAGCATCCTGTGGAATGGTCAAAATTCAAGAAAGCATAGTATACAAGAGCCCAACATCCCAGCACTGTGTATGTTTTTAGCAATTAGTATACAGTGGGGGAAGAGGTGGAGGAAAAGAGTGCTACCTCTCAAGACCTGTTAAGACTCCTCACAAAGGAATTAGAAATAGGTGAAGGCAGAACTGATTTTAAGTATGTGTACCGCTTAGAACAATTCTATTAGTAATAAGTATATTCACCTAAGATGAAGGATTTAAACTCATCTTTAAAAAAAAAATTTTTTTTTTTTTAAAATATTAAAAGAAAGGCAGTGGTTGCCAGGACCGAGAGAAGGGAGGTAAAGAGAAATTACTGTTAGTTTTCAGTTTGGGAAGATGGGAAAGTTCTGGAGATGAACAGCAGTGACAGTTGTGCAACGTGAATACACCTAATGCCACAGAACTGTATACTTAAAAATGGTTAAAATGGCAAACTTAACGATATGTATATTTTACCACAATATAAACAAGAAAGGGACTACTCCTATGTCACACACACACGGTGGATAAGTCATCTGTCCTTCCTAAACTATCAAATGCAACATATAAAAAACGCTACATTATAGGGAGTGAATTTCACAGTGGTGAAAGTCAGGTAGACACAGGTTATAACCAAAGTTTTGCCACCGTGAGATTTGTGCATTGGGAAAATCAATAAATTATAAAATTTGCTTAATTACCCAAAAGAGGCCAGGTAAGCTTGGTGGTCGTGAAAACGTAACAAGTCCTGTATGACTAGAGCACAGTGAGTGGCATAAGATGAAATCACAGAAGTAAGTAGGAGCTATACAATGCAAGGTCATTCAGGGTTAAAGAAAAAAAAGTACTTCTGATGCGAGAGAAGCCACTGAAAGGTTGTAGCAAGTGAATTAATATAATCTTTAGGGAAGTCTAGCTTCTGCGTAGAGAACAAACTGCAACAAGACAATAAAGGAAGCCAGAGCCTAGTGAGGACATGACACGATGATGATGTCACTCTAGTCAAGGCTACGGTTTTTCCAGTAGCCGTGTATGGATGTAAGAGTTGGACTATAAAGAAAGCTGAGCGCTGAAGAATTTATGTCTTTGAACTGTGGTGTTGGAGAAGACTCTTGAGAGTCCCTTGGACTGCAAGGAGATCCAACCAGTCCATCCTAAAGGAGATCACTCCTGGGTGTTCATTGGAAGGACTCATGTTAAAGCTGAAATTCCAATACTTTGGCCACCTGATGCGAAGAGCTGACTCATTTGAGAAGACCCTAATGCTGGGAAAGATTGAGGGCAGGAGGAAATGGGGACGACAGAGGATGAGATGGTTGGATGGCATCACCGACTCAATAGACATGGGTTTGGGTAGACTCCAGCAGTTGGTGATGGACAGGGAGGCCTGGCGTGCTGCGGTTCATGGAGTCACAAAGAGTCAGACCCGACTGAGCAACTAAACTGATGATGTCAGTGTGAGGTGACGGTGTGACTGATGTGGTGACTGAGGAAAAAATAGTAAATACGGGTGTGTTTTGGAGACAGAATCAACTGGTCTTAGAGACAGAATAAGAGAGGAAAGAATTAAAACGATTCCCAAGTTCCTCTCAGTTAACTGTGGTTAAAGTGACTTACTCAGATGGGAAAGATCGGTGAGACCCCAAATTCAGAGAAAAAGAAATCGAAACAGACAGAATAGACGTAAGTCTATAGGGACATGGGGAGAGGGGAGGAGAGGGTGAGATGTATGGAAAGAGTAACATGGAAACTTACATTACCATATGTAAAATAGATAGCCAACGGGCATTTGCTCTATGGCTCAGGAAACTCAAACAAGGGCTCTGTATCAACCTAGAGGGGTGGGATGGGGAGGGACATGGGAGGGAGGTTCAAAAGGGAGGGGACATATGTGTACCCATGGCCGATTCATGTTGAGGTTTGACAGAAAACAATGAAATTCTGTAAAGCAATTATCCTTCAATAAAAAAATAATTTAAAAAAGCAATACTTCCACTGAAGAGAAGCTGGTCCTAGTTTATTTCTTCAAAAGGGAAGTGACGCCCTGAGGATCATGGTGCATCTGAGGCTGTACACCACTGCCATCTACCGATGCAGACCAAGGGTAAGCGCTTTGGGGGTAACTTCTCTAAGTTTTCAAATATACGGAACACACTGAAACAGTCTATCCAGGATCAAAACTCTTATAATACCTTAGTTTGAGAGGCTGAAAGTGTATTCCCAGACTAAGCTGGAGAACTGGAAAATATGCAAAGTCAAACAGAATCTTGTGCAATACTTAGGCGATCTTTAAGTACACCTACCACATGACATAATTGTGGAAAGACAAACTATCTTCCTCCAGCGTTTCCTTCCTCAGTTACTGGGCACCATCACCACCCAGTCACCTAAACTAGATATCCTGTCAGCATCTCTGATTGCACACCTTGCTCCCATCCACCCCCCAATCTATCCAGTTATCAAAACCTGTTGCTTAGCACCTAAACCTGAGGCTCACTTTTCAAACTATATATGACCGTAATTCCATGCCCAAGAGATTCCGAATTAATATTTTGGGTTGAGACCTGGTAAAAACTTTTAGTGTCCCCAGATAATTCTGATGTGCATCCCTGCTTAAAAACTGCTACTCATAAACTCAAAAGCCTTCCCTCATTATTCTGAATGCTACAGCCCTTGATATCACTTGCTCTCATTAGCTCCTGCCTATCGCCATCCTTCCCACTGTGACCTAATTCCTACATCAGCACCAGAACCCCCTCTAACTCATGTTTTTGCTGTAAAATCCATGGTGACAAATGGTTAAATCTGACTAAGGTCTACAGATTTATAAAATAAATACTAACTATTTAGGAGCAAAGAGGCATCATTTCTCAATTTACTCTCGAAGAATTCAGCAAAAATGTGTCAATGTATATAGACTGAAAGGTGACAATGCAAGTTACCATGATAACAAACATTTTCAGAATCTGGGTAAAAGTTAAATGGGAATTCTTACTAGCCTTGCAACTTTTAAGTCTGAAATTATGTCAAAACTAAGTTTAAAACAATCCACTGTCCAAAATATTTCATTCAGAGTTGTACTTCTGTTAACATTAATAACCTAGCAAGTGTTAGGTCATTTACACAAACTTTGCTGTCCAAAGTAATCAACGTGTGGGTAGACAGACAACACTATTCTTTTTCTGGAAGACCTATGACAAGGTAACGGGTTTTTGTTGTTAGCCACAGCAAGCAGCATGCAGGATCTTAGTTCCCCAACTCCTGTATTGAGTGCGGAGTCCTAACCACTGGAAGTCCCGGTAATTTACTTTCAAAGGTCAAAACTGCAGAGCACAAGCCAAGAGATGCACCACTCTGAATTCTCACTAAAGTGAGTAAGACAATAGAGACAAGCACATTTTCCCTACACGTCAATGTGAAAGTGTTACTATAAGACCATTCACAAAAAGAAAACAAGTATGCTGAGCTCAGAAGGGTTTGAAAAACCACAATGATTTGAAGAACACAATGTAATGATTCCCCTGCAAAAGATTAGCTGTTCTGACTGGCTCCAGGGGCATTCTGGGCTGTCTGAAAACTTGGCACTGACCTACAGCAAGGAGGACCTCTGATATGCGTGAAGAGCTCTGGCATGGCAGAGGATTCACTCTTTAAAAGCCCAAACCCGGATCTCTGGCTAACATCCCTGGCTCAGTGTTATGTCAAAATATTTTTAAGTAGAGCTTTTAAAGTCATGAAATTACCCTTAACCATCAACTTGGTTTGATAGTTGCAAGTCTGACTTATTATTTGTGCCAAGAACCAAAACAGGAAAGACCATGTACTCATTAACTAGTATTCTAACAAACTGCTCACTACAACTGTCAAATCAAGATAAGTTCATCTCACTAGAACTAGATTTCTAAAGCGTACTGAAAATAATAAGCACAGTAATTTGAAACACCTTTGTTTCTTTAAAAACATGTTGAAAAATCTTCTCAACATGAAGGGAGGTCCAAAACACTTTGAAATTTTACAAAAAACCCTAATTTGTTTGGATAGCACTAAAATCTGTTAATATAATCGATACACATGAGCCTAACTTCTAAAACCTCTAAGTATGAACCCTGAGGAAAAGACTGCATTCAAATATACAACCTTAAAATAAAAAATGACCAATTCAACTCACCAGCAATTTCTACAATATCACCAGGAACTATGTCTTTAGCTTTAATCCGCTGTACACTCTTCCTATCTTGTCGATACACTTTGCCCATTTCAGGCTCATATTCCTTAAGGGCTTCGATTGCATTTTCAGCATTTCTTTCCTGTAGAAAAGAAAACAAAAGAAATTAGTAAACACAGCCTGCCACTGCTAAATGTTTCTAGCCCTGGAATCAAATTTTAGAGTTCTAACCTAAATAAAAAAAAAAAGAACATACAAAACACCCAAGAGATGCACATTTATAGTAAATGATTCACATCTTAAGATAATAAACACTAGGCCCTTTTGATTTTGTATTAAAAATGAAAAAACTAAGCACCCTAAGAGTAAGGATTAAATCAATGGAGAAAAGCAATTATTAGAACCTGCTGTCCCTAAGCACACCATGCAACATGGCCCTCACCTTTAACCTCACACACTCACACCATTAAATCAATCTTGTCTCCCATGAAAGCTGATGGTCTGGGTCTGGACTGCTCAGGCTCATCCCAGCCTTTTCCACTCAAAAGCTATGTTGACTGTGGATAAGTGACATGACAGACAAGGTTTACTGCCTACAAAACCAGGACACTAACAGTACCCACCCCTCTCAACGGGTGTGAGAATTTACAAGCTATCTGTAAAATGCTTAGGTTGTGCTTTGGCACACAGTAAATGCTTTGAGTGATGAATTAAGAAAACCAAGTTTTACATCTCCTCACAAATTCTGAATCTCTCTCCAGTGGCACAGACCAATAAATGGCTGGAAGCACTGCCAGTCACAAACCATATTCACCATAATATTATATATGAACATGTCAAGACTTAGTCACACACAAATTTTTCTTCCCTAATCTCAAGATGAAAGATGTACAATTAAAATGAGTCATGCTGAAAAAATGCTAAGGGAAAGTTCCTTTAAGGGGAGGCAGAAGTTTATATGCCAAATTTGCCTTTTATTCTCTTAGAAAATAAGCAATTAGAAGGAGCAAGTCTACAAAGCAAGTGCCCAAATGAGGTTACTCAATTCAATGGACAAGGAAAAAATTCTTTCATTTCTTTCACATTTTTGCCCTCTAAACTACACATTTTCAATTTAACCTTTACTTAGATAAAATTTACACTCAATACCACGTAATCTCATTTTTCGCCTGGTGGTAAAAATTAAGCCCTCAAACCTGCTTAAAAGAGAATTGAGATGACAGAAAACAAAGCTATTGGCATGTGTGTCTCACTTTTTACATATGCATCCCTGAAAAAATATAGGAAACCTTAAATTTGGGAAGTTCACGACAAAAGTAATTTAAATCCCTATCATATCTACTTAAGGCTAAGTTCAAACGTTACTGGTATTGTAGAAAAAATAAATTCTGACCACTGCTGCTATTCAATTAGTCAAATTTGCAATCACTTTTTCCTCAGGATTCTCCCCCCTGAATGTATGAATTATGGCAGTTTTACTTTTTTCTCCTTCCTCAAGGTCACGTCAGGTAAAGTTTAACTGGACTGATCAAGGTTAAGATGTCCAGGAGCACTATATTTTCCTTCTATTAAAAATCAGCAAAGGCACATTTAAATTAGAAGCATAAACTTAAAAGATAAACTATCTCAGACCCCGAGGACGAAGATGCCAATTAAAATCACTTAAAGAGCCTCCCCTGCCGCCCACCAACCCAAACTATCAATAGGAATACTTATATAGTACAGAGGGTGGAAAAGGGAAGAAAATGACCATGGATTCAGATTACATCAAAAAACAAGTCAGCTTGGGGAAAGACAAATATACCTAACTTACTACAAACAAAAACTTAGAAGACCGTCTGAGGTCTCCTTTGTTTTAAAAGTTTTAACTCCTACCTACTCCACTCAAACAGGTCTAAATGTCATTCCTCAAACACACTCTGTCCTTCTCTGCTCATGCCATTCCCTCTCTGCAATATTCTCCCCAGCCTCCACCCAGAAAACTCCATTTCTCTATAGCTCCCCCAATTGCTTGTCAGCTGTCCTTGATGACACTAATCAGAAATACATGCCAGACCCCTCCCAAATACTACCTTACACTGTAACTCCCCTTACTTTCAGAAAGCAAGAACCCTACAGTACTGGCACATACTCTTCTGTATATTATGTAAATAGGATTAAGATGTAACAATGTTACTCTTTTAAGTTAAAACATACATAAAAACTTGTAAAAACTGCTGTTAAGATTTTATTTTACCTCTATCCAGTCTGGCCCTGGATATAAATCTCAGATACTCTATGTATGTACTACCTATATGGCCTTTGACAAGTCAATCCCTCTGAACTTCAGTGTCACATCTGTCAAATAGTATCTGTCTTATAAAATCACACTTGTAGCTCAGTATTCTTGGGATTCCCTGGTGGCTCAGCTGGTAAAGAATCGCCTGCAATGTGAGAGACCTGGGTTCGATCCCCGGGTTGGGAAGATCTCCTGGAGAAGGAACAGCTACCCACCCCAATATTCTGGTCTGGAGAATTCCATGACTGTATAGGGTCTCAGAGTCAGACACAACTGATCATTTTCACACCTACTATGTAAATGGTGTACATTTAAAAACACGCACTACTAACTTAAGGACAGTCTAATGCGGTGTACTGTTTCTTTTGCCTAAATAATGCACAGAAGTATATCTACTTAACTACCAGCAATTTTTTTAAAAATCAAGAGGAATATGGCACATCTCTTCTAAGGAGGCATCTTTCTAAATGAGCTCATTACCCAAATGCCTTAATGTTTACTAATAAGTTTACAATTTCAACAGGACTAAGTATGTGTAGAAGATGTTTGCACTATGCACTCTATTTTAGTCCTCAAAGAGGTGACTATATCCATCAAAAATCTAAAAGATTAATACTCAAAAGATGACTGTGAAATATTAGTCTGAGTCTGTTAAACTATATAAAAAACAAAAATCAAACAGACCCACGGTCCTAGAAAAGTTAAAATTCTCAAACTAGTTATATTTGCAGGAGACGAATCATGCAGACGTGGGGCAAAAGTGTGAACCCATGATGTTTCTGGAGGAAAATTATCTTCCATTCTGGGAATAAGGCCTGGGCATTGGACAATTAAGGGAAAACAGCCGGGAATATGCTCTCAAAGTGAAATTCTCTAGGATTCAAATAACTTTTATACCTAAATCCACACACACACACAAATCCAAGGATAAAAGAAAATGACACTGGTTTTATAAAGTCTTGCATAGGAAGCAACTAGAAAATATAAACAGACATACTGGTTCCCAAATTTTCTGGTTCTCCTTAAGTAACTTCTTTAACCACTATTCTTGATTCCACGCTGCTATGGAGCATGAGCAATTTTAACAGCAGAGTATATATGCATGAGGTCTAAAATTTTGCCATTAAATAAATTAATAGACCAAAAAAACAAGCAGTTCCACAGCTATTTTTACTCAACACACCAGAAAAAACAGATAATAGAAAGACTAACAGTTTAAATCTCTTATGTAAATTACCAAAATTTAGCACCGCAGGAATTATTGCTTACCTGCCATACACCCACAATTGCATTAGCTACTAATATAAGTAAAATTACAAAGGGTTCTACAAAAGCTGTAATTGTTTCTTCACCTTCTTCAAACCAAGCCAAAACCTAAAAGAGAAATGACATTTATTAGAACAGTAATGTGTTCTTAGCACAAAAGTGGCTGGCACTAAAGGAATTATGATGATACATAAAATCTTTTCTTATCATCCTTAGAAACAAAATATAGCAAAATGTAATGACATAAATTATAAGCTTATATCTTGTTCTCACTAACTCTTAACACTCAAAACCATAAACTTCTTAACAATTTAAGAACTAATCTATTTTTCATGTAGTAATTGGTTTAAAATCCAAAACAAATACTTTGGAGAACTAAATCCCACCCATTTCCTATGTATATTTTTCAGAAAAAATAAAATAAATTCCTAAATTTAAAAGGCAATCATCAAACTTTAATTTGGTTAATACTCATATGAGATAATACCTATGTAGTACAAATTCATAGTAAAAGTAATTTAACCTCTGACTTTGATATTAGTGTACATAAACTGCTTATGTCCCACATATTTTCAGTGGTATTACGGAAGGTCATCACTGCAAGGTTGTTCTGAGATCAGGAATGTATTCTAAAGGTTAACCTCCATATGACATCTAGTATAACAACACAGCACTTCAGAGACGATCTAAGCCCCATAATGTCATAACTGGCCACAGAACACTGTCCCAAGAAAAATGAGCAAAGAATTAATCTCTAGCTCACCCAACCATAACTCTCAGATTTAAAAGCTAAAAGAGAGCCACACTGTACTTCATAATTCAGCATCTGTAATAAAAGAGAACCCAACAAAATTATAAATAAAAAGTAGAAGAGGCATCTAAATGGTTAAATTTTTGACAACAAATTTTTGTGGAAAACTGCCAATCCAAAAGGATGTTAAACACATCTCATGATTCAATCTGGGAGGTAAGATTTGCCTTTGCCTTTTAACACTACTTAAAATGTTTGCATATTCCACAATGAAATCTTTTCTTTAAAAGATCCATTCAGTAAACAAAGAAAGCACTGTTTTTGATACATTGAATATTGTCAGATATGATTTATGGCAATAATGAAGCCAGTGACTAAGTCTGTACCTAGTGAACACCGTAAGATGAGCTTTGACAGAAACAGCGAACAGGCAGAAAGATGATTAATGCAAGATCCAACATGAATTTTGCAAGTTAAAAGAGGGCAACAATGAATTAACAACAAATATCAATTTGTTAGACAGGTATTCTCACCACCATAGCACCAACAAAAGAAACAGCAGTTTGAGCAGGAAAAAAATCCAGGAGACACAAGGACAAGGTCCTGAAAGATGCCAATCACAACTGACAGCTAATGAACCAGGGCAGGCAAAAACACCAGAATGAATAGAAACTGTAGCTGCAAGCTTTTGACAGGGCATTCCTGGTGTTAAGGCCAGGCCTAATGCCAGAATGAAAACTTCTCTAGGAAGTTATAAATTTTGATAGATCCAAGATCACAGCTGCTTTCATACTAGCCTTTCAAACATTTGCCAAGGAGAGCATATCAGAAATAAGAAACTTCATTAGCTCTTGGGGGAGAAAAATGGCTCAACTAAAAGAGTAGCAAGGACCTTTTCAAAAGGTCAGTGAGGCATTAGCAACTGTAAGATAAGCTTCACACCTTGTTAAAGTGAGTATGAATTTCCCTTTTGGCAGTTAGGCCTGAGGAAAAAACTTAAAGCAATATTCCACATCCACTGGAGCAAAGGAAAAGACTCAGGCAAGCAAGCAGCTTCTACTTTTCAAGAAATGTGTGGTTCCTTTGCAAAAGTGGTATTCATCAGTAATGCAACAACCCTCATCTGTATTATGCAGGAGCCTTTTCTTCCACTATGTGACTTTAAATGTTTATGTGTAAGAAACACAGGCATTCGGTTATTTGAAGGTTCTGTCCAATGTGTGATTACTGCCGGATAAGAAAGCAGTGGGCAAATCTCTTAATATGGAAGGATAGTGCTGGACCTATTTAACGCTGACAACTACCAATTTGCTAAACACTTCAAAAAATATTCAAAAAACCCAAAGAATTAAGTGCTATAACTCAAAATAAAGATGAACCATATTTCATTTACTCCTAAGAATCAATCAGTCCTTTATGGTTTTGTTTAACTGAAAAGAAAATCTCTCTTGTGTAAATGTGAAGATGCTTCTGAGAAATGAAAGACTTCATGAGTTTGGAAAGGGGGTAGTAAAAAGGAGAGGGAAACTGGATGACACATTATTATGTCTTTTTAGCACTGTAGTACAGTCACTTCATAATTACGGCTGACTAGAAATTACACAAAATATACAGAGGCAGGGAGGGGAAATGTTTCTAAAAAATCTTTATTGAGAACAGGTTGAATATAAAGGATTATCTGTTTGCATTTCCTTTTGTTCACTGTTCTATCCGCAGGGTCCTAGAAGAGTCTCCAGCATATAGGCGATGCTCACCATGTATTTATTGCATATAGATGCATAAATAAACAAATCTCATACAAGTCCCTACCTAGTAGTATATGAACTAAACACAGAGCAGGAAGGTAACTCATCAACAGTATTAAAAGGAATTGGAAAGACTGCTGCAGAATCAGTTTAGGCAGTGTTTCTTCTTTCCCTGCTTTTCACTATTAATACAGTAGAAGTATTTTTGGGGCTTACATTATTCAGATCCAACAAGATCAAAAGTTTCAAACTTGTCAATCCCATTCAAAGTAACCACTTGCTGCCGCTGCTGCCAAGTCGCTTCAGTCATGTCCGACTCCGTGCGACCCCACAGACAGCAGCCCACTAGGTTCCCCCGTCCCTGGGATTCTCCAGGCAAGAACACTGCAGTGGGTTGCCATTCCTTCTCCAATGCATGAAAGTGAAAAGTGAAAGTGAAGTTGCTCAGTCGTGTCCGACTCTTCACGACCCCATGGACTGCAGCCTACCAGGCTCCTCTGTACATGGGATTTTCCAGGCAAGAGTACTGGAGTGGGGTGCCATCACCTTCTCCAACCACTTGCTAGGTTACTTTATTTATTTAGTTCCCTGACCAGGAATCGAACCAGGCCCTAGCAGTGAGAACACTGGTTGTGTTGTGTGTGCTTAGTCTCTTAGTCATGTCCAATTCTGTGCGATCCCACAGACTGTAGCCTGTCAGGCTCCTCTGTCCGTAGAATTCTCCAGGCAAGAATACTGCAGTGGATTGCCATTCCCTTCTCTAGGAAATTTTCCTTACCCAGGATTTGAATCCGGATCTCCTGCATTGCAGGCAGATTCTTTACTGTCTGAGCCATGAGGGAAGCCCTAAAGTGCTAGACCGTCAGGGAAATTCCCTAGCGAGGTTAACTTTAGATAGGATCGCATACGTTCTCTTTGTTATCTATAAGACTGATCTCAACAGTAACTTCTGATGGTAGAGCCAAAAATGTCAGAGGGCAGGATTTAATTAAGCAAAATTTAATCCAAGGTAAAAAGACATGTTCTGCTATAATCCAGGTCATGATACTGTGTGACTCAATTATCTACATGTCAGAGTAATATGCAGAGCTCTGAACAAGACTGTAAAAAGAAAATGAGAGATAAGCACATTCTTAGGACTGAGGGTCCTAAAACATGTACCAGTTCTGCGTTCTTCCTTGTCTCCTTAGAAATTTGCAATGCATTTGAGAACTCAAATACTTGTTAGATGAAGGAAAAATTTATATAAAAAATTTTAGAAAGAAAAAGTAGAAACTAAACACTTCACAAGAAAGTATCACCGGTAAGTGTTACAACAACTACCTGGGGAGAGAAAAATCAGCCATTATAATAGTATGGGGGCTTCCCTGGTGGCTCAGTGGTTAAGAATCGGCCTGTCAATGCAGGAGACACAGGTCTGAATCCTGATCCCGGAAGATTCCCCATGCCACAGAGCCGCAACAAGAGAAATCACTGCAATGAGAAGCCCTTGTGCTGCAACTAGAGAGTAACCCCCTATCACCACAACTAGAGAAAGCTCCCCACCCCCGAGTCCCCGAAGAGCAACGATACACTCAAAATAATTTTTTTAAAAAAGAATGGTATGAATTAAGACTATATATTCTCTTCCAATCCAGATACAAAGTTCATGTGAAAACACTCAATATTTTCAGATTTGGGAATACAATATTTTTAAAAATAAAACAAAAACCCCATAGACATTCACCTTTCAAACCATCTTTTAAACACAGGCTCTAAATAAATTACTTAAATCAATCAGTAAACTACCCATTTTATCCTTCAAAATAATTAAAACACAGGAAAAATTTAAAACCACTACATTACCAAAGACTTCTTGAATACATCTTATTGAGAAAAGCAAAGTAAATGAATTTCACATATTTTGAAAATGCTACCAACACAAACTCATCCAGGTATTTCTTTTAACAAAAGCACTAACCCTAGGCTCTAAAAGGAATTAATAGTCCCTTCAAAGGTTTCAGTAGGAAAAGACAAATTATTCAAATATAAACCAAAAGTTGAGAAGTGTCTTGGTCTAAGAAAGCTTAATTAGCATTTTAGGGTCAATCTAAGTAGCTGAGATGGGGAAATAGGAGTGAAAGATAGAAAAAATTATGCAAATTATGTTACCACAGAGGACATGATTCAGACAGATGAGACAAATAGTCCTCATGTTCACTTTGCTCAGGTAACCATCACCTTAGACGCCTCTCCTGACTTCCCAATTTGAAAACTGCACTCTTTCCGCATGGTCCCCTATTCCACCACCACCCTCCTTACCCACTTTTTCTCCACAGCACTATCTCCAATCCAACAGATTATTAAATATTTTACTTTTTTAAATCTGTCTCCATTAGAATGTCAGCTCCACGTAAGATACTGTATTTCCTTCCAAGCTGTATCCCCAGTGTTCGTGCTATGAACCTAAGATGCTCAATTCCTAACAAAGCAGTGAAGAGAGAAAAGAACAGGCAGTCCAATTAAGCAATCATGATGTGTTATATGAAGGGCAAAGTTGGTGAACAAGGGGGATGGAAAGAAAAAGTGAAAGGAAAGGAAGGTACTGAACGTCAAGGAATTTCTAATGTTACTTCATATGCAACGGAGACACACAGCTCACTTCTTCCAAACCAAGGGACAAGTTAATTAAACTTTACCCCCACAGGTCACAAGTGTAAAACATTAATGCTGTTCCCTACTTTCTGCATCAGCAAAATATTAACTTTGGTTAACAGTTTACTACTTAATTTGATATCTGAAATATGTCACTAAAGCCTAGTATTTCTTAAGTAGAACCTGATAATGCTCATGTATTGATTATAAACCTATTTGCTTCTCCAAAAGAACATGTACTTTTTATTTACTGTTTTGCCTGATAAACAACAGGAATCAACAAAATCAGATTCTTCACCGTCTGAGCCACCAGAGAAGCTCATAGGAATCAACTGATTATCACAAAAGATTCAGTGCTCTTCTCACAGATAAAGAAATGTGGAATGAAAAGGTCAAGTACAATGTAGCAATATTCCCAATCCCCATGAAGAAAATCAACAGGTTTATATCCGCAATGTCTGCATCAAACAAATCAAAGCAAATTAAAGTTACATTACTTCCTAAACAAAAAATGTTTAAACTTTCCTGTTTCTTTAGTCACTAAGTCATGTCCGACTCTGCAACCGCATTGACTGTAGCTCACCAGGCTCCTGTCCATAGGATTTTCCAAGCAAGAATACCAGAGTGGGTTGCCATTTCCTTCCTCAGAGGATCTTCCCAATCCAGGGATCGAACGTGGTACTCCTGCTTGGCAGGTGGACTCTCTACCACTGAGCCACCCGGGAAGCCCAAACTTTTTTTTGTTTAGCAGCCCATAAAATAAAAAAGTAACACAGTTAATTTTCTAAGCAATAACGCCATGTAGTTACCTAAAAGGTAACTCAAACTTCAACTGAGAAATACAGACCTATGAAGCTATAAAAATTCAACATCCTACCATACAACAAAATTAAAGCATGTATTAAAAAACCCATTGGAGGGAATTTCCTGGTAGTCCAGAGGTTAGGATTCAGCACTTTCACTACGATAGCTGGATCGGGGAACTAAAGTTCCCCCAGGACTTGAGGCACAGCCAAAAAAACAAAGTAAAGTAAAAACTACATCATAATGCAAAGTATTACTATAAAGTCACTCAAAACTGGCCACTCGAGATTCTATACAACCCAAACAGTCAATAGCCTGTCTACTGGAAATAATGCCACTGATGTTCCAACACTGCCTTAAGTCACACACACAAAATATCTCAATAAAAATTTAATCTTTGGCTTGTATACAGCACCTGATTAACTTCTAAGAGGTCCCCAATGACCTTACTGAAGCCCAGTATCAAAACTGCAAAACTTGAGATTATTTTAAAATTTTGTAGCCAACTTAAACATAAGCATTATACTAGCTCAAACACATTAGTTGTTTTGTCCCATGACAATCTATTGAAACTAGCTAAACAGCCACTACTCTAGCAGCCACTAACTGAGAATTTTTTTTTTTAACTAACCAAGAAAAAACAGACACATATAAGATATAGAGTGATTAATTCAGGATGCTGCATGAGTTGCTATGATACTCTCTTCATTTTCTTCAATGAAAACCATAGAAGACATTTGTGAGGAATTAATTATTAATGGCTACACATCACTTGGCTAACATGGCATGATATATCTCAGTCTCATGGCAGAATTTGAGAAATTTCAAAAAAGCTCACCTCTTGCCAATTTTTTTCCTTCACCTAAAGTAAACAAAGGCTCATTGCTTCATGTATTTAGTTCTCAAAATAGCCCTCTGGAGTAAGGTTGTCAATAAAGACTGAGGTAGATCCCTGAGGCTTGCATGCGTCTTTTGCAAACACACAAAAAAGAAACCTTGAAGTTGCGTCAAGTTTGCAAAGCTTGGAAAAAGTTATCGCATTTCTCATTCTGGTTTTTGTAAGAATAAAATACCATACTTTAAAGAACAAAAGGCATCTCTTGTTAGGATTAAGAACATCTGTGTCCTATTCATGACCATTTTTAGGAAAACTTGGAGGTCCACTGCTCGTGAGAAAAAAAATGCAATAAAATGGTAATGCTGAACAGGAAAAAAACCTGTAAGAATCTAGAACTGTCCTTTTCAATGCCCATCACCTTTCTTCTGCTGTTTGCATTTCACCAGTTTCTTAGCAACCATACAGGACTCAAGCGCGTAAGCACACACAGAACATGAAAAAACAGTGTGTTTTTTTTTAAGATCTAGAACCAACTGTACTAAACCTTGTTCTCTCAACCTAGGAGCCACTCAAGACGGGGGTCCAATTTAGATAAATATACTACCCTAAAGGTCAGTGACCAAATTTGGTCAACAGTGGTGCCATCACTGCCGTCATCATTCTTGTCACTGTCAGAAACAATTGTCACCTTGCCACTACCAGGAAGGGAGAGCAACTGGAATATTCCTTTTGTAAGTTCTATTTACAGACCACAGAGAGCCCGACATCATCTTAGTATGATCTTACACAATGGAAGAACCCAAAACAGAAAAACCCTTCCAATAAGGAACTTTTTGATATTAAAAACTGATAAACCACAAGAATTTATAAAGACCCTGCCTGCCACATTTGGTAACAATTTCTAAGTGCACTGCAAATGTCAGGCATTCATTTATTTTCTGTACAGGAATGGTGCGTTCTATTTATAATTTTCAAATACCTGGGCTATTTAAAAAAAAAAAAAACCACCAAAAACACGAAAACACAGCTTAAATCTCCAAATAAAATGTTCTCACTCAATAGGCAGCTGTTTCCTGCTTTTTCATCTAAGGTACAGTCTCAACTTTGGGGAGAGAAAAGAAATTTCTTTATACTTACAAAAGATATACATGCTGCCAACAATAAAATTCTAACTAGTAAGTCTTCAAACTGCTCAATCACAAGTTCCAGCAAGGTTTTTCCTGTTAGAGAGAAACATATTTGTTGTAAATGTCATCTTAGGATCAGCATACAGAGAGGGGAGAAAAAAACATGTTAAGATTACTTACCTTCTTCAGCCGGTAACTCTGTAGAAATTCATCAGGCAACGTGTCAAGAGAAGGAAAAGAAAAAAAAATTAGTACTCTCTTTCCAAAAAGAATTACTAAATTATCACTCTTTGAAAGATGCACCTAGATAGATGAACATTCAACAGTACTTAATAGAAACTATACCAAAATGCTACCCCAAGAAAATATGCAGTACTTGTACTGATCTACTCCGAAACGTGAAATCTCAATACCCAAGCAGCGTTTCTGAAACAAGGAGTCATTTCAGCTCTGTCATCACTTCTGCCAGATGTGTAACTCTGGGTAGTAGGAGAACGGTGAGAGACATTCTCAACTACAGCGACGCCTCATAAACCGGCTAGGGACGAGAAAATGTCTCGCAGGGCTCAACCCAGATGCAGGAGGCTCATCCCTCCCTCCGCCGGGGCCAGCTGCTGCTGGTGAAGAGCCGCCGAGCTAGCTGCGTGCGGTAGAAGGTCAAGGGCTGAAGCCATGCGGATGTCGAGATGAGGCGCAGACCCGACCCCGGCGCCCCCCGCCTGCAACTCCTCTCCCGCGGGGCCGGCGCGCGGGCTCAAGCCGTCGCCTGCAGCCCTCGGCGGGCGCGGAGCCGAGACCCACGAGGTGGAGCCCGGTCAGCCATCTTTCCTGGCTCTCGGGCCCGCGCCGAGCCGCGCGGGGCCCCTGCAGCCCCGGCGCCCGGCACCTACCGTTGGAGCCCCATCTCTCCTTGAGTTTCTTGACCTGCTCCAGGCTCAGGCCGGTGCTCTCGTTGACGCCGAAGTGGCCCAGCACTTCCTCCACCGTCTTTGTGTGAGCGTTCTCCATGGCTGCGGGGGCCCGGCCGGCCTCGCCTCCAGTCCCCGCGGCCTCTTCGCCTCTGCCTCGCACTCGGGCCGCTGGCTCGTGCCACCCCGGGCGCCCAGGCGCGGACTGGTCTCTCCCCCTCCTTCTCCTCCTCCGGCCGCTTCCGCCTCGTCGGGCGCTGAATCACCCCGCGCCCCCTCCCCCAGACAACCGCCCCTCTCGCGGCCCGGCCCTCGCTGGTGCCCGCCCCGGGCACAGCTGGACGGTGCGGGGGGGGGGTCCTGACCCTCCCTCCCCTCGTCAGAAGGGAGGGCCTCCTTCTCCCTCAACCGCCCGCCGTGAGTGCAGGCCGCGGCCCCGAAGCCCCCTCCCCGTTCTCCTGTGGTGATTCTCAGCCCCGCCCGGACCGGAGGAGGGGGTGCTCGGCCGACCCTTGAGAGCGGAACGGAGCGAGGGAGGCGAGCCGGCGGGATGGTGCGCGGAGCGCTCGCCTGGTCCCCTCAGCTCTGCACCCCCGACAGTAGCTGAGGAAATTGCGGCGGAGGAGAAGGAGGTGGCGTCGGGGACGGCTCCGCGGCGGCTGCTCTAATAGCATTTATCCGCGGCTGCCTCCCCTCTCGCCGCCGCCGCGGCATGTGGACGCCGCTCATTGGCCAAGAGGGCCCAGCGCGGCGCGGGCGGCGCGGCCCCGCCCCCTCCCTCCGGCTCCCTCCCTCCCGCGCGACTGGCGCCCACGCGGCCGCGCAAGCCCCGCCCCCTCCCGCGCACCGCCCCCAGGAACCCGGATCGAGGCCTGAGCGCGCCGCGCCGGAGCATTGCAGCCTGCGGCCGTCTCTTCGGCTGAGCGTGAGCCCGCGGCCTCTTTTTGGCTCGTGAGGATCGCCATTCCTACCCCGCTCAACCACCTGCAGACATAGAACCCAGAAGGGTTGAGGGCTCACGGTGCGCTTCCTGCACTCGCTGCCCCTAGGGAACTGCTTGCCCTTCAGAGTCGGTCTCGGGTTGGGGGTGGGTGACCGGGAAGGCGAGGCCGAAGAACCTACGAACTCGGTCGGCGGAGAGCTTCCGGAAGCGTGCTAGGGTTGGTGTCCTTGGCTCGCTCCCTCGCCCTCCGCCCCCATGGTCGCGCTCTGCGTCCCTAATCTTATATCCTTCAGAGCCCCTCTCAGGAACCGAGGAGAGGAATTCCGCAGTTCACATCCCACGCGGCCAAAAGCCCTCATCTGTCGCTTCGGGAACACCGCATCCCACACCCCCTGCCGAGAGCTCCACGGCATGCAAATAACCAGCCCTACCCCAGCGCCTTCTGTGCTCACAGGGAATCCCACTCTGGGGAGAGGAAGAAGGAGGTTTTATTTTATCTTTAATATCCCACACAGCTTTTGATACGTAGAAGTCACAGATTACACTTCTGTAACTTAAATAAGCTAGAGTTGTGCTAGAAGGTGCGTCGCTTGGACATTAAAATCAGGCTATTTTCTAGACTTCCACTTTCGTTGGTAGCAGGAAAAAGGGACTTTAATCCAAAATCTGCTCTTAAACCGCAGATATTTGCTCTAAAGGTCTGCAGAAAACCTACGTCAACATAGACCAACTGTATAGCACAGGGAACTCAATAGTCTGTAATAACCTATATGAGAAAAGAATCTGACAGTATAGCTATAAAACTGAATTACTTAACTGTACACCTGGAACTAACAAAACATTGTAAATAAACTGTGTTCTAGTTTAAAAAGTAAATTAAAAAAATTTTTAAAAACTATGTAGCAACAAGATAATTTTGCTAATATAAAAAAATTAGACTATCGGGACTTCCTTAATGGTCCAGTGGCTAAGTAAGACTCCATACTCCCAATGTAGGCAGTCCAGGTTCCATCCCTGGTCAGGGAACTAGATTCCCCCAGGCTGCAATTAAAGATCCAAAATGCTGCAACTAAGACCCAATGCAGCCAAATAAATAGACTGTTTCACAGAGAAAAAGACCTTCGCATTGAGTTCAGGAGCAAAGGGTGAACATATTCACATCACAGAGCAATTTTCTTAAGGGACTGTGTGGCAGGATGAAGCATGTAGTCCGCTTTTGTGTTTGGCTATGAGGTACCATCCACACCAGCCAAAGCAGAACAAAAATCACTTCAGCTGTCTCAGATGGCTCAGCCTCAGGACCTAAGATAAAGTCCTTTAACAGATGCAAATCACAGTGCATTACCGGGGTTGAAAAAAATCAGGCAGGTCATTTAATTATTTCCAAGGTGTGGAGGCTGGTATGCAGTTTTGATTGATACCTGGAAAAGGACCAACAAAACCCTACGCCAAACAAACAAAAATTCTAGTGTATGGCAGTGCACTAAGAGAAACAAGGTAGAAACTGGCTAGGTCACAGAAATGGAGCCTCTTCCAGGAGGAACAGGTGACTGCATGGTGGGGGTGTGGTAATGGAAGGCTGGGGGTTCTTTTGCTTCTCAGACCAGGTCTGCTCCACTTCTTACTCATTCAGCCTCACCCCAGTGAGGGTAGAAAGGCAAGAGGATTGTTAACCTTCTCAGTCTGGAAATTATCTCAAGCATTTGACTTTGGCTCTGCGGCTTGGTCTCTGCTTGGAGTTGTCAGCACTTCTGCTTCTTGAGAGGCTCCTGATCAGGGCTTTTGTATTGAATACTGTTCCCCAGATCTTCGAGCTCCTTGTTCCATGTTATCTTTCGGATCTCAGCTTACATGTTACCTCTTCAGAGATATCTTGACTGACTACTTAAAGGGCTAGGGCTACCCTCCCCGGTCACACTGATTTTTTTCACAGCACTTACCACTGATGTGTTTTCTGCTTAGCTGTTTACTGCCTGTTTCCTCCTACTAGGATGTAAGCTCCATGAGAACAGGAGCTTGTCTAGCTTGTCCATCACTAGGATGCAGAAGACCCAAGACCCCTGATGTATATCATTTATAGAATGCCTACTGTTTGAGTGAATGACAGAGTTCCCACCATCCCTGATCTGTCAGTGACTTGCAAAGGGCCGGGCCATGGGAGGGCCCCAGCAAGTTTTTGCTGAACTCAAGTTTATTGATTTCCAGTTAGTGAAATAAACAGTTAGTGAAATAAACAGTGTTAGTCACTCAGTTGTGTCTGACTCTTTGTGACCCCATGGACTGTAGCCCACCAGAATTCTCTGTTCATGGAATTCTCTAGGCGAGAATATTGGAGTGGGTTGTCATGCCCTTCTCCAGGGGATCTTCCTGACCCAAGGAAAGAACCTGGGTCTTCCAGATGTCAAGCAGATTCTTTACCATCAGAACCACCAGGGAAGGCCTGTCGCCTCACGTGAATGACTGTGAAGCTTAGGCTTAAAGCAAACTAAAAGCGAAGCAGCATTATAGGTTTCTCAGAGACGAGCATATGTGTAAGTTCACATTGGTAGTAGTATCAGACTGTTCTTTGCAAGTCTTCTGTTTCCTGGAGGTTGGAATACAGATATT
The DNA here is from genome assembly GCF_049115385.1 of Moschus berezovskii. Classification (NCBI taxonomy): domain Eukaryota; kingdom Metazoa; phylum Chordata; class Mammalia; order Artiodactyla; family Moschidae; genus Moschus; species Moschus berezovskii. The sequence continues at coordinate 57,409,635 of NC_142478.1, read as the reverse complement.
CCTCCACTTACCATGGGAATATGTCCTGATAAACCCATCATAAGCTGAAAATGTTGTAAGTCAAAAATGCATGTAACACACATAATATACTCCTGGGCTTCATAGATTAGCCTAGCCTACCTTCAATGTGCTCAACACACATTAGCCTACAGTTGGGCAAAATCACCTAACACAAAATCTATTTTATAATAAAGTATTGAATATCTCATGTAATTTATTTAAAGTGAAAAACAGAATGGCCTTATGTATATCAGTGTTTACTCTTCATGATCTGCGTGGCTAATAGGGAGCTGCAATTGGCTGCTGCTGCCTAGCATCTTAAGAGTGTGTGATAGTGTGTATTGATGGCCTGGGAAAAGATAAAAATTCGGTTTTTGCTGAATATGTATTGCTTTCATATCATCATAAAGTCAAAAAATTATAATTCAAATCATCATGAGTCAGGAACTATCTGTATTCCCTTAACAGTGTGCTTTTAAGCCTGGGCTTGGCCCTTTCTATGTCACATACCAATTATGCCCTTGGTTCCTCAACCCATTGGTGTCTCTAAAATATGTTTAGAGGTTGCCAAAATTTAGCAAAACATAGCCTTCCAAAGGCAGAAAGATCCAGTTACTCTTATGTAGAAATCAACTTATGCTCAATGGATTTTATACACATACTTCTTGTTAATAAGGTTAAGCAAAATAAGAATGGGTTTTAGAAATAGTTGACCCTTGAACAACACAGGTTTGAACTGTGTGGGTCCACATATATTCAGCTTTTTTTCCTATAGTGAATACTGGAGTACTACATTATCTGTGGTTGGTTGAACCCTTGGATTTGGAACTAACGGATGTGGAGGAACTGTGTATTGGGACCAAGTCAGATTTTCAACCTCATTAAGGGTGGACACTCCAAACCCTGTGTTGTTCAAGAGTCAACTGTACTATATATATAAATAAATAAATAAATATATATATATATTTTAAACCAAGGGCTATAGGTATATTCAATCAGTTGGGGGCAGGGAGAGGAAATAAAGAAACTGTGATTCAGAAAGATGCATGATTTTATCAAAGACCCTCAAAGGAATTAATAAAGGAGGCTATTAGCTGGTAGTAGGCATGCGTGCTCAGTTGTCTTTGACTCCTTGCAACCCCATGGACTGTAGTTTGTCAAGTTCCTCTGTCCATGGAATTCTCCAGGCAAGAATACTGGCATGGGTTGCCATTTCCTACTCCAGGGGATCCTCCCAATCCAGGGATAGAACCGGCATCTCCTGTGTCTCCTGCGTTGGCAGGTGGATTCTTTACCACTGTGCCACCTGGGACACTGGTTGTAGGCAGGCTGGTTTAAAAAGCTAGGTAGAGACTTCCCTGGTAGTCCAGGGAATAAGACTTAAAGCTCCCAATGCAGGGGGCCCAGGTTCGATTCCTGGTCGAGGAACTAGATCCCACATGCCACATCTAAAGATCCCACGTGTGTGCATTCTAAGTCTCTTCAGTTGTGCCCAACTCTTTGGGACCCTGTAGATGGTAGCCCCTGGCTCCTCAGTCCATGGGATTCTCTAGGAAAGAATACTGGAGTGGGTTGCCATTTCCTTCTCCAGGGGATCTTCTCCACCCAGGGATCTGCTTCAACTAAGACCCAGCATAGCCAAATAAATAAATATTAAGAAGGAAAAAAAAAAGCTAGGTAGACAGAAAAGGCCCAGCAGAAAAAATGACATGCCAACTTCCCAATGCTCTACAACCCTCCCATAAGACAATGGAGATGGTAAAAGGCAGTCTGTTCCATATTTGGACAGCTCTAATCATTAAAGCAGTTTCATTCTGGGCTGAATCCACCTCCCACTAACAACTTCTGTACATTGGCTCTTGTTTAACCTTCTGGAGTAACTCTGAATAATTTTAATCTCTCCTCTGTGTGAGATCCCTTCCAGTATTTCAAGGTATTTATCGTGCTCTGTGAGTCTCTTCTCTCAGGTAAAAAGAACTGCTCTATCTCTGAGCTGTGCATTTGTATAGCAGGAGTCTGCAACCCTTCAGCATCCTTGTCGTCCTGTCGTGGAGACACCCAGCACTGAAGACAGGATCTTGCAGTGGAGTTATCACTGTCCACCTTTGTTTCCATGCTTTCTCCTACACATTGTTGATTTGTGTGAACAATCAATTCAAAAATGAGTCCTGTGTATATAAACTGCTGTCATTTAATCTTCCCATCGTCTACTTGCACTGTTGATCATTTTTAACCTGGGTACTGAACTCTGACTGTAATGGAATGTTTTCCTGTTCACTTTGGCCCATCTTTGCAGTCCACTGTGGTCTTTGGAGTCTTCATCTTCAAGGGATATTTTAGCTCTATGCCCCAACTTGGGTTACACACAACTTTGATAAGCATGGCTTCTGTCAACTGCTGCAAATCAACTTGACTACAGGTTCCAAAGTCAAGAAAGTGAAAATCTTATAACACACTCTCTTGCCTCCTTATTTTGCATAACATGTTATTATACAGATCATTCTTTTGGTTGAACACCTGATGTCGTCAGCTTGACTTGAGGATCATGACACATGAAAAATACATGTTTACATACTAGATCAGAACTGGTACACTAAGGTGTTTACACTGAAAGGTAAGTGAGAATTAAAGCCATCCAGCTTTGTTACATCTGCTCTTAGTGACTCGAGCACAAGCTCAGAGTGGAATGCCAGGCAAAATCACCTGCACTATTACATTCTATGTTATGTAAATTGTTAAGCAGCCCTTCATGGGCTTACAAGGACTGCAGCTGCCCAGACTTACAACCAAAGAAAGAGCCCAGAGTCAGCAACAGAGACATCTGTGGTTTAATGGATGGGGGAGCTTACACATCTGAAGCAAGGTCCTAGAGCGACACCCTCACTTGTGCCACAGATGTCAGGCAGGACGTGGTGGCAGTCTTCGCTCCCAAGGGGAATGGGAGATTGATGTCAGGTTGACTTATTAGTTACCAGGGAAACCAGCAGAGGGACATGCTCACCGCCCCTTTGATGAGCCAGCACAGGCTGGGGGCTCGGGCAACTACGTAGGAAGGTCAGTCCTGTGTGTACGGTTTAGGTGAAGCTGGTGCTCATTGGACAGATGTGCAAAGAGCAAGAGAACAGACATCGTGAGCGGCCTGACGATACATAAAGTCTCTCAGGGTAATTATGGGATGTATGGGATGTTAGTCCACTGTATTACTATCTAGCCCACCTTTCTGGTCCATAAGGACTTGACGAGAGGACTCCGTCAAATGTGTTACTAAGATCTATATAAATTTTCTACAACAGTCCACAGTCTAGTGGTCTTTTCAGCAAAATGTGTCCAGTTTGGCATGGCTTGTGTTACTGATCACATGTCAGTGCCTAGTGACCACTTTTTCTACATGCCCACAGACTATAGCTTTAACATCTGAGAATTTGCCAAACTTAAGAGACTGTCTTTTCCAGAATTTGGCAGTCTCCCATAAATAAGCATTCCTTTGATGGCTAAGTGTCAAAAAAACTCCAACTGATTAGCTTATGCTTATGAAAAAAGAACTTATTGGGAAGTAGATCCACTTCAGAACAGTTTGATCCAGGTGCTCAAATAAACTAACAGAATCTCTCTCCATCTCTCGACTGTGCTGTTTTGATTTGCTTTTTACTGTCTTGAGAGCTCTCTCCAGGTGGTAGCAGATATGAGCCCCAGCATCTTCAGTTTACAGGCCACAAGTTTAGCAGTCTCAATGGAAGGACAGGGCTAATAGTTTCTCTGGGTCACATGTCCACCCCTGGAAGCAGGGACTGTGGACAGCTCCATCTGAACTACACGGACAGAGAGTGGGGGAGAAGTGGGTCCTCAAGGCTGTGGTTTTCAAGTTTTGGCACATATCAGCTGGGGGGTGGGGGGTGGGCGGGCAGAGGCAGTGGTGTGGGTGGTGTGCTCCAGAATTCTCAGTCATTAGGTCTGGGATGGAGACCAAGAATTTGCATTTCTAACAAGTTTCCAGGTAATGTAGATGCTGCAAGTTCAGGACCCATACCCTGAAAAACAATAGCCCAGAGGGAGGTCTTGGTGCTATTACCAGAAGGAGAGGAACAGATGTTGGGCTAGTAAAACGAAAAATGTCTACTTCACTGAGAAAAATCAGAGATCTAACAGGTTGGGAGGAATCGGAGGTAAAGAGCATGGAGCACTAGAAATCTTGTTTGGAGACACCCTGTATTCTTCCATGGTACCTTACAGTTTCATCTGCCCTATGTCCACCACAATCTCCCCTCCAAGTCTAAGCTCCTGTCACACTGGACCATTATCTGTTCCTCCGATCCTTTGCTCAGGAAGTTCCTGCTGCTTGGGTATGCCTGGTGAACACCAAGATGAAGGCTCAGATCCCACCCCATTGAGGCGGGCTTCCCTGATAAGGATCCTCCATCACTTCCAACCTCACCACCTAGAAAATTAGTTGTGCCTTCTTCTGTGTCCCTCAGGGATCATTCAACTCTACTATAGTAGCTTAGGTTTACTTCCTATATCTCTGGCTGATCCTTTTCTGTCCACTTTTCATGCACTTCCCCCTCTTCCACTCAACCTGAGATGTGCAGTGTCCTGTGATTGAGTACTTAGCATTCTTCCCCACCTGAATCTTGCCATAGGTCCACTGGTTTCAATTCAGTTCAGTTCAGTTCAGTCTCTCAGTTGTGTCCGACTCTTTGCGACCCCATGAATTGCAGCACGCCAGGCCTCCCTGTCCATCACCAACTCCCAGAGTCCACCCAAACCCATGTCCATTGAGTCGGTGATGCCGTCCAACCATCTCATCCTCTGTCGTCCCCTTCTCCTCCTGCCCTCAATCTTTCCCAGCATCAGGGTCTTTTCAAATGAGTCAGGTCTTCACAACAGGTGGCCAAAGTATTGGAGTTTCAGCTTCAACATCAGTTCTTCCAATGAACACCCAGGACTGATCTCCTTTAAGATGGACTGGTTGGATCTCCTTGCAGTCCAAGGGACTCTCAAGAGTCTTCTCCAACACCACAGTTCAAGAGCATCAATTCTTCTGTGCTCAGCTTTCTTTACAGTCCAACTCCTACATCCATACATGACCACTGGAAAAACCATTGCCTTGAGTAGACGGACCTTTGTTGACAAAGTAATGTCTCTGCTTTTTAATATGCTGTCTAGGTTGGTCATAACTTTCCTTCCAAGGAGTAAGTGTCTTTTTAATTTCATGGCTGCAATCACCATCTGCAGTGATTTTGGAGCCTAGAGAAATGAAGTCAGCCACTGTTTCCCCATCTATTTGCCATGAAGTGATGGGACTGGATGCCATGATCTTAGTTTTCTGAATGTTGAGCTTAAACCTCATCAAAATATTGATGTCCATTTATACGTCCAGATCCCTAAACCCAGCTATCTCACTTTGACATTTAACTGGGACTTGTCATCTGAGAATGAAAAATGTGGTGGGTGGGGCGACCCTCTCTTTGAGAAGTAAGCCATGAATTATTAATATTACATCTATTTGCATATTCAGAGCCTAGAAGAACAGCATCTGGGGCAGAAAGAAAAGCAAAGGGGACAAACACACATGAATAGTACTCTTATGGCACTTATCACTAGCATTTATTCATCTGATTATAAACTCCAGGAGAGCAGGGATCATATGCATTTAGGATATATGCACAAGGTCTTCCCTGGAGGTCCAGTGGTTAGGATTCCATGCTTCTACTGCAAGGGCACAGGTTCGATCCCCAGCTGAGGGACTAAGATTCCATAAGCCATGGCATGGCCAAAAAGAAAAAAAAGGGATATATGCACAGTGATTGGGCTTGCCTGGTAACTCAGATGGTAAAGGATCCTCCTGGAATACAGGAGATCCCTGGGTTAGGAAGATCCCCTGGAGGAGGAAATGGTTGCCCACTCCAGTATACTTGGCTGTAGAATCCCATGGACAGAGGAGCCTGGTGGGCTACAGTCCATGGAGTTGCAGAGAGTCGGATACAACTGAGCAACTAAGCACGCATGCACAGTGATGAACGAACTCATGATATTTATTTGCCTTAAGGACTTTGAGGGTCCCTTGTGTCCCCAGTGCCTAGCACAGTGTGGGGGCCCTGTGGCAAGTGCTCAGTACATGTCTATATAGCACATCAATTAATGAGGCCCTTGACTTCCTTTGCTATTACTGCTCTGGGGGGAAAAAAAGTTGCCATTAAAAAAAAAAAATTAAGGAAAAGAAACCCATACAGCACAGTGCCAAAGTACTGTGGAATGGTTTTCAAAACCATAGCTCCCTGATGGGATAATGTAGTTTAAATATAGCAGCTATTTTCCCCTCCAGTCGGTTTGTTCTTTGATTTTTGTGGAAAGATTTCAAAAGATTTCACTGCTCTCCTTCCTCAACCCCCACCCACCCTACCCCACCCTGCCCCGCCCCGCCCCGCCACGTGCTCAGACCTTAAACAGCAAAACACTTAAAATGCAGAGATGACAGGGCCTCCTGAGCCTGGTAGAAAAATGAACGGTGATTAAATGCAACTTTTAATTTGAAATGATCAGTTACTCTGGTTCTGCCTTCCCCGTCGGGGCGCCAGGGTGTTGCTTTAGCAGCAGTGGTAGCACAGTGAGCAGGCAGAGTTTCCGTCGGGCAGGGATTCAAGGACTGTGAACAGCGGATAGGTTGCAATGGACAAATTCCTAGAACAGGATCTCTGTTCCCAAGCTGACCAGCTCGCTCCCTGGATGTCTCACAATAGGAAAAAAAGGGCGGGGGGAACGTGGAGGTGGCAGAGGCCTGTTTAGGTCTCCTACTATGATCCCGCTGGAGTTACCTGATAGTTCACAAAAGCTCCCAGGAGGCTGGCCACCCTCCCAAGTCACCTTGTGATTCTCTTCTGATTTGGGAGAGGGGGAGGGAGGGGGACACCAAGTATCCAGAGGGAAGCATGTCTGACGAGCCTGATGCACTCCATCTGGGATGATGCATCGTGGCCCACCTGGCTCCAGCAGCCCGCTGAGGCCGAGGCAATGATCCTTTCCCGCACATCCCCACCTCTCCGGTCCCTCTACATCCTGCCCAGCCTTCATCTTCCCCTGAAAGGAGAAGCTTTCAGCTTCTCTCATTGGTAACACTTCCCCTCACTTCCTCGGCCTCGCCTTCTTTTCCACAATCCCTTGGCTCCTTTCTCCCACACAGGGCTCCTCTCCATCTGCCGGCTCTCTGTGAGGTGGGGTTGACAGTCCACCTGTCAAGTGCTCTCATGTGGGCGCCCTGGGGACAGCCCTGTCAGTTCATTAGTCCTCTGGCACCACCCAGATCTTGTCCTGGTTTGGAGACCGATACATCCCTTGTAAGGTCCTGTCTCATGTCTCACTTGCTGGAGTCCAGAGCTAAAGACAACCGCCTCCCATTCTCTTAGCTGCTTGTCATCTCCAAGGGTGGTAGGACATAGGACACCTGCTCTAGTCATCAAGCTTAACATGTGAAACTTCTCAGGTGGGTCCAATCTGCTAGATGGGGGCTGGGTGGCAAAGTAGTACTTCTTCAAAGTAGAAGAAAGCAGAAGCTTGGCCCAAGTTGTTTGCAAACATCAGACGTTTCTCTTCCATGACTCATCAGAGGAGAGCAGAGTCCTCCCTCTTCCTGGAATGCAGCAAACCCATGGTCAACTCCTACCTCCATCCGACCCCCCAAATAAAACCACCCACATATAGAGTTTTGGCCTCAGAAATCAGATCCCCATGCCCCCACCCCAAAGATCTGACATGGCAGCGTGGAGAGGCGGGCATTTTGAGGCCTCAGAAGAACAGCCTTCTAAGAGAATTCTCTGACCGAGAAAGAGGTGGCTGCAGAAGCCGCATGGTGACTTGAAAGCAAAGAAAGTGCATGTGTTGTCAGGATGGGTCTCTTCAAGAAAAGCACTTTTACCACCCTCTCCCTCACTTCTTTCTGTTTAGTAGCCTTCCTAATACAAAACCTGGGATAGACAACATTTGGGTCGGTCTAGTCTGGCTTGATTTCAGTGGTGGTAGGTACAAAGGTTCTGGAAAAAAGAAATAGGCAGATACAGATAAAAAGAAAGGAAAGGAGACAAAAAGGAAGACATCATTTATCAGACCCTTATTTGCCAAGCATGTGATGGTGTTGTCTCACTCCATCCTCAGGAAAAGCCTGTCTAGCAGGTATCATTATCATCTCTGTTTTCCAGACACTGATGGCTGATTCTCAGAGAGGTTAAGTCATTTGCAGAAGTCATACAATTAAAAATCACCATTCAATAAACTGTGGTGGGAATAGAAGATTATGTGTACAGAGAAGAGTTAGATTGGAGCTATTCCTCACACCATGAAATGCAATCAATTTTGTATGGGAAAGAGAGTTAAGCAGTTGGGGGGTGGGGCAGAAAGGAAAAGAATTAAAAGAAGCAACAAAAGCATAAATGTGTGGAAGGGAGATAAATTCATTAGTACTTCAGATAAAGGAACGTTTTAAATTTGCATAACAAAGTGTTAAGAAACAAATTGAGGGAATATACGCATAGAGTTTTGGAAGAAGCTAGATGAAAAAACTTCCTGCCAAGAGTACGAGTCAATGACTGCATAGAAGCACACAGAGAAAGACACAGGCACAGAGGTCTCAACTGGTGCAAGTATCTCTGCGGCTGGTCCCTGGGCCAGGTTAATTACCTGGTCCCAGATAAGGCCCACTAAGGTAAGGGAGGAGATCATTCTGCAGAAGTACATCCTCCCCAGGGTGGGGAAGGGATGGCTGATTAATTCATTGCACAGGGAGCTGAGAAACAGGCAAAGCAGAAAGTTACATCCGCTGAAAACTGCACAAGACGGCTTCTGCCAGCAGAATGCGGTGACCTGAGCTGGAACTCTGCCAGGACAGTGGGATTAGATTCCAAAGCGCTGGCCAAAATGGGCCCTGGGATTTTTATTTTTATTCGTTTTCCATTACAACTGCACGGCAACGCAAACAAGCCCCAAAACAACGTGAGCCACCAAGAGTCATTTTTCCTCTGTGGGGTGCCATCCCGATACCACACAAGCTGCTGACCTTATCTCCCTAAAGTTTAGAATTGACAGTTTGATTACTCACTTCCCTACCAACGACAATGGGAGAAAGGCGCAATTGCACAACCAAAGCCACGTGCACAGAAAAAGGGGTCTAAAGCAAGACCCGCACATGGAGCCCCTCGTAACCAAGAATAAAAACTGGAGAAGTCAGTGGAAATCTAAGGAAAGTTAGGTCTAGCTCTTCCAGTCCCGCAAGATAGGTCTAGCTCTTCCAGTCCCGCAAGATCGCCCCGTGGGCACTGGGATTGAAAGATACCTGATTGCAGGCAAATGAATGTCAATTACAAAAGAGTGTGGGGTGGGGAGGGAAGGGAAAGGGCTTAGTGTTAGACATCAGACTAATGACTCTTTCAGAGAGAACTTTGTACATATATTTTTATATTTTTGACTACAGACATGCAGATCCCCAAACAATTTTGCAAACTGTACTATCTTGCATTTTTTAGCTTGTACATAAACCTCGCCAATTCTGTGCATGTCCTGCATCTGGCTTTCTTTTCTTCACCACTATGGAGCTGTTTCTTATCTAGTTATTTCACTTGTGTTACTACGCTGTTACCTATACTTTTTAAACAAACAAGTAAAACAACACAGATAAAGCTGAGATCCTCATTGCTCCCTTTCCCCTAGAGTCCATCTTATACATAGTTTCCAATGTTAGGTTTCCCAGATAAAACCAAAGATGAGGATTCCACTTTCTCTCTTCTCAAAACACTTAGCTCTGTTTGTTTTTTCCTCTGCTTCCAAAATTGATGAGATTTCATTTAAAGCTGCCAAATTTTACTCTGCAGGTGTCTGTACATTAACTGTCTGGTATGCACTGTAGAGAATTCATCTTTGTGTAATAGTCAGGTCCTACCCCCAATTTCAGACTGAGAATGCTGCCTGAAGAAAGTGGAAGTCAGCATTGCCATGGGGTCTGGCACTGCAGGGAACTTGGCTGATGACTATTTGTCAACTGTCAGGCTTTTGATAGAGTCTTAATATTAAAAGAGAATCAAGAAAAACCTGCAGGTCAGCAGGAATTTTTCACTCACCTCCACCCTCCTTTCCCATTGGGAATATTTCAGTTGTCTGAAAGGCAGAATGCCCAGATATCTGCATACAAACTTTCCTTTTGGTCTTTCCTCTGAGCCACTACAATAATTCTTATACTTTAGTTTGCCTGAGAAATACTGTATAGGAGGGTTGTTTACATTAAATCATATATTTAACACTTTGTTGGCAATTGAAGAGACTTTCAGGGGTGTTTTCTTGCTTGATTTTGAGGGGTTTTTTTGGCTGTGCTAGATCTTCCTTGTGGGGCACAGGCTTCTCTAGTTGTGGTGCAAGGGTATAGCTGCCCCATGGCATGTGGGATCTTAGTTCCCTGACCAGGAATCAAACCTGGGTCCCCTGCACTGCAAGACGGATTCTTAACCACTGGACCACTGGAGAAGTCCCCAGGAGTGGTTCTGACTATAGTTAGTTTTCACTTTGTTTGTCATATATTATGATGTCTTTCCTTTAAGTTTTCAGTAAATTCTAGTTAGTACTATTGTTATTATTGAAGTATATAACAAAAATTTGCAAAAATAGTGGAAGGACAAAATTGACCTGTGGTATCATGGAAAATGGCCAGTATGTATGAAGATGATGCTTTGGGTCTTCCAGATACTCTGTTCTGGTGTGGACCAGGTGGCCTGATGAGAAGTGACAGGTGAGCCTGCCGTACCATACATGCAGGGGTCCACTACAGAGCAGACAGGCTTTCACCTTGTTTTGTTACTGAGCTAACCTTTGGCTTCCCAGGTGGCACTGGTGGTAAAGAACCCACCTGCCAACACAGGAGGCATAAGACATGAGGGTTCGATCCCTGGGTCAGGAAGATCCCCTGAAGGAGGCCACAGCAAGCCACTCCAGTATTCTTGCCTGGAGAATACAATGGACAGAGGAGCCTGGTGGGCTACAGTCTATAGGGTCACAAAGAGTCGGACACAACTGAAGTGGCTTAGTACGTTAACCTCTGGCATGTGTATAATTGGATTTTACGGTGCCCTCCCTTTTTTAAAAATAATTGTGGTAAAAAGGTTTATGATTATAACCGTTTTTAAAGTGTAGAGTATAGTAGTATTAACTACATGCACATTGATAGATAATAGGTCTCTAAAACATTTTCATCCTTTGAGACTCTATACCCATTGAACAACATAGCTCCTCTTTCCCCTCCCCCCAGCCCCTGGCCATTCGGAGGAGAGGGGCAGAAAAACATATACTTTCTGTTTCTAAGAGTTTGACTACTTTACATATCTCATGTAAGTGGAATCATGCTGTACTTGTGTTTTTACGATTGGCTTGTTTCACTTCATGTAATGTCCTCAATGTTCATATACACTGTAGCAGGTGCCAGGATTTCCTTATTTTTTTTTAAAGGCTGAATAACATTCCATTGTTTGGATAGACCATATTTTCTTTACCTGTTCATCTGCTGATGGACAATTAGGTTGCTTCCACCTCTTGGCTATTATGAATAATGCTGCAGTGAACATGGGTGTGCCAATCTCTGCAAGATTCCACTTTCAATTCTTTTGGACATAGCCCCAAAAGGAGATTGTTGGATCATATGGTAGTTCTATTTTTAATTTTTTTAGGAACCTCTATGGCTGGATGGCATCACCGACTCAATGGACATGAGTCTGAGTGAACTCCGGGAATTGGTGATGGACAGGGAGGCCTGGCGTGCTGTGATTCATGGGGTCGCAAAGAGTCGGACACGACTGAGCGACTGAACCGAACCGAACCGATACTGTTTTCCAGAGAGGCTGCCCCATTTTACGTTCCCATTAACAGTAGTGCTTTGCTGGGACTTCCCTGGTAGTCCAGTAGTAAGGAATCCACTTTCCAATGCAGGGGACACAGGTCTGATCCCTGGTCCAGGAAGATTCCATAACTAAGCCTGTGCATCACAGCTTCTGTGCCAATGCTCTAGAGCCCGAGAGTCACAACTCCTGAGCCCAGGAGCTGCAACTACAGAAGCCACCACAATGAGAAGCCTGCACATTGCATCTAGAGTAGCTCCTGCTCACCCGCAACGAGAGAAAGCCCATGCGGCAATGAACACTCAGCAGAGCCAAAAATAAACAAGTAAAAAGCAAGACAGTAGTGCTCCACTTCTCTCTGATCCTTGCCACACTGTCCTGCTTTGCCCCACCAGTTTGGTGAACTCACCTTTCACCTGTTCTCTCTATCCTGCTAGTTCATCACCATAGGAGGAACTTGGCGCTCTGGCAGCCCTAGCCTATTTGCATCCCCTCGGTTAAGCCTCCAAGAGTGATTCCAGATGGAGTGGGGCTCAGGCAAAGACCCCAAGTTCCTGGTCACCAAACCATCTCAGATTCCTGATTGGCTGCTTTTTACTTCCTAAATCTGGGAAGCGTCACCACTTGTTTCTTAATTTCCTCCTCTTTCTTCTAGGAAAGGAGCTGTAACTGTCAGCAGGGGTTTGTCAGCCTCATTCTGTCATTTTCTGCTCTTGAGGCCACTGAGGATGAAATGGACTCTCAGAAACCCAGGTGCACAGAATCTAAACTTTAGTAAAAACTTTGTCTCCTTTTTCTGCTCCTCAGGGTCACCTGTGGCTCTAAGGGTTTGATAGCACAGAACTCTTAAAGGGAAAAGCCCAATTGTTGTTGTTGTTTTAGTCATTAAGTCATGTCCGACTCTTTTGCGACCCCAAGGATTGTAGGCTGTTAGCCTCCCCTGTCCATGGAATTCTCCAGGTAAGAATACTGGAGTGGGTTTACATTTCGTTCTCCAGGGGATCTTCCCGACCCAGGGAGCGAACCTGTGTCTCCTGCGTTTCAGGTGGGTTCTTTGCTGCTGAGCCACCAAGGAAGCCCGAAAAGCCCAGAGTCATGCACAATTCAAGTCCCAAGTCACAAAAGGATAGAGTCCTTGCTCAGATCTTTACCTTAAGCTCCATATCAGACCAAAAAGTTATAGTTTCTTTGTAAAACCACCTCACTGGGCAAACTGGCTCACTGCTAATCCTGAGCCTGGGTATTGTCAATCATCTTCTAACCAGGGTTGGTCTAGTACAAATAACTTCCCACTTATGCCTGATTTATTCAGCTTCAGTTGTAGATTCAACATGCTGGTGTTCAGAAGTCCACTTTAGACTTGCAAGGAAGGGTGGCAGGTATGGAAAGACCTTCTGGAACTATATTCTCTAGTTTCAGTGATGGATAGAGTTGGACAGAGAGGAGGGAGAAGAGGTTCAAAACAATCTCCTTCCTCAGCCCAGAATTCTCAGGTTGAGTACTTATTGAGGTTGTCTGCTGGAAACAGGTAGGCTGGAACCTGGACTAATTAACTGACCTATCTCGATTTTAGCCTTGGAAAAATGAGGCTCACCTCTAAATGGGGTTCATGATAAACCTAATGCCCCTCTCTGGGTCTTAAGTTTCCACTAAAGAGATAACAGAATTTGGAAATCAGTAAAGATAATGGGGATCTGATTCCATGGGGAAGTAATAAATAATAAATTTACTTCACATATATCAGTCTAATGCCTTGAAAAATCATGCTGACCCAATTCTCTCTCTATTTTCATTATAATTAGTACAATTAGATGGTTGGTTTTATGTGTCATTTTGGCTGGATTACAGTTTCAAGTTATTCAATCAAGCATTAATCTAGCTGTTGTTGTGAAGGTATTTTGTAGAAGGGATTAACATTCATAGTCAGTTGAATTTACTGGAGACATCACAGGTTGTAATTTCAAATTATATTACAAAACTATAATAAAACAGTATGGTATTCATAAAAAGAGACAAATAGATCAGCAGAACAGAATAGAGAGCCCAGACATAAATCCATGGATAAATGGTCAATTAATTAACAACAAATGAATCAAGAATATACAATAGTGAAAGGTTGATTTGTTCAGTAACTGGTATTGGGAAAACTGAAGAGCCACATGCAAAAGAATAAAACTGAATTCCTATCTTGTATCATACACAAAAATCAGCTCAAAATGGATTAAAGAATTAAATTTAAGACATGAAACTGTAAAACTCATAGAATAAAACATAGGGGGTTATCTCCTTGACATTTTGATCTTGGCAATGATTTTTTTGGATTTGACACCAAAAGCAAAAGCAATGAAAGCACAACTAGACAAGTGGGACTACATCAAACCAAAAAGCTTCTGTACAGCAAAGCAAACCATCGATGAAATGAAAAGGCAAGCAACAGAATGTGAGAAAATATCTGTAAATCATGTATCTGGATAAGGAGTAATTTTTAAATTATATAAAGAATTCATACAACACAACAGTAAAAAAAAAAACTAAACAACTCTATCTGAAAACGGATAGACATTTTCCAAAGAAGACATACAAATGGCCAACAGGTATACGAAAAGGTGCTCAAATATCACTCACATCAGGGAAATGCAAGTCAGAACCATACTGAACTTTAACCTCACACCTCTTAGAATGGCTGTCATCAAAACAAGAAGAGATAACAAGTGTTGATGAAGATATGGGGAAAGGGGGACACTGGGGCAGTGCTGGTAGGAGTGTAAATGGGTGCAGCCGCTATGGAAAACAGTATGGAGTTGCCTCAAAAATTAAAAACAGAGCTACCATATGATTCGGCATCTCTACTTCTGGGTATATATCCAAGCGAAATGAAAACAGGATATTGAGTCCTTGCACTTCCACGTTCACTGCAGCGTTATTCACAATAGCCAAGAGAAAGACAACCTAAGTGCCAGTCAATGGATGATGAACGGATAAAGATGTGGCAACACACACACTCACACACACACGTACAGGGATACTATCCAGCCATGAGAAAGAAGGAAATCCTGCAATTTTCAACAATATGCATGGACCTTCAGGGCATTATGCTAACTGAAATAAACCAGATAGGGAAAGTCAAATACTGTGTGACATCATTTATATGTGGAATCTAAAAAAAAAATCAAACTCAAAGAAACAGGGAGTAGAAAAGTGGTTGCGAGGGGCTGGGGGAGAGGGGTGTGAGAAACAGGGAGAGGTTAGTTAAAAAGTACAAACTTTCAGTTATACTATTAGTAAAGTGAGAGGATCTGATGTATAATATGGTAACTATGAAAGTGAAAGTGTTAGTTGCTCAGTTGTGTCTGATTGTAGCCTGCCAGGCTCCTCTGTCCATAGGATTCTTCAAGCAAGAATACTGGAGTGAGTAGCCATTCCTTTCTCCAGGGGATCTTCCTGCTGGGTCTCCCACATTGTGGGCAGATTCTTCACTGTCTGAGTCACCAGGGAAGCTACAGTTGATAACAATTCCATAACTGAAATTTACAAAAAGAGTAAAACAAATATTCTCTCACACACACTATATATATATATATATACACATGTATATATAGTGTTATATAGATGTATTAACTTACTAGATGGGAAGGAATCCTTTTACAATGCATACGGTAATCAAATCATCATGATGTACAATTTAAACATCTAATAATTTGTCAATCACACCTCAATAAAGCTGAAAAAACAATCAGCTGGCTTTAGGTAGATGAATGTATTCTAGATAATCTGGGTACTCTTGATCTAATCAGTTGAAAAGCCTTAAGAGCAAAGTTGAGGCTTCCTGGAAGTAGAAATTCCGTCTGTGGAGAGTAGCTTCACTTCTTGTGTGAAAGTTTCCTTCCATCTGCCCTTCCTGACAGCCTGACCTACGGATTTCAGATTTTCCCAGATGGCCCCCATCACAGAAACCAGTTGCTTGCAGTAAGTCTTTATTGTATATCCTACTTGGGGGCTTCCCTAATAGCTTAGTTGGTAAGGAGTCCGCCTGCAATGCAGGAGCTGCTGCTGCTAAGTTGCTTCAGTTGTGTCCGACTCTGTGCGACCCCATAGATGGCTGCCCACCAGGCTCCCCCATCCCTGGGACTCTCCAGGCAAGAACACTGGAGTGGCTTGCCATTTCCTTCTCCAATGCATGAAAGTGAAAAGTGAAAATGAAGTCACTCAGTCGTGTCCGCCTCTTAGTGACCCCACGGACTGCAGCCCACCAGGCTCCCCCGTCCATGGGAGTTTCAAGGCAAGAGTACTAGAGTGGGGTGCCATTGCCTTCTCCGGCAATGCAGGAGACCCTGGTTCAATTCCTGGGTCGGGAAGATCCGCTGAAGAAGGGATAGGTTACCCACTTCAGTATTCTTGGGCTTCTCTTGTGGCTCAGCTGGTGAAGAAACCACCTGTAATGTGGGAGACCTGGGTTCGATCCCTGGGTTGGGAAGATCCCCTGGAGAAGGGAAAGACTACCCTCTCCAATATTCTTGCCTAGGGAATTCCATGGACAATATAATCCATGGGTTGCAAAGAGTCAGACAAACTGAGCAACTTCCATTCACTTCACTCGCTAGTTGTTTGTCTGGTGGAACCCTAATGGATACGGTACCCTGCACACATGTTCTGGAGCAGCTAAATGAATCTTGCAATTCCCAAATGTGCCAACTGCATTTCCATTTCTATGTTTTAGCTTGTTCCTTACCCTTTGTTGAATGTCCTCTTCCATGAGGTCACTTTTCAAATCTTATGTCTTGTCTTTAAGGTAGCTTGAATAGCTGCCTCTGTGAAGCCTTCCTGGCTGCCTGGGGACTGTTGGTGCCCCCTCCTCTGAATTCATACAGCATTATGGGTGACCACTTGTTTGGCCTGCAGTCCAACTTTAACTTGTTATGACCCCAGAAGGGCCAGAAGCATGACTTCTAAACCTTTTTTCCCTAATCCTAACTGCTGTAAGGTGATGCTTCTGAAATTCTATCAGCACAAGCAGAATGCCATTTTGGGCTTTCTGATGCTTTTCATAATTCCTGTCCCTTCACAAGTGCCAATTTTTTGTGGTGTGGAACATCCCTATCCATGTGCTGGGCTCAGATATGCGAGAATAACAGAAGGAAGCCTTCTGTAACATCAACTTCAAATAGGGAATTGAGTCAAAGACACGATTTTGATGTAAAAGCAAATGGAGTTATGTCAAGAGGCTGAGGAAAGGTCTTACTGTCCAATCCTTAGGCCAGACTTCTGCTTTTTCCACTTTCCCTGCCTAGAGTGACTAGAAGTCTCCTCTGGCTCCATGCAGAGAACCGAAAGTGCAACACCCTGAGTGGAAGATCTAAATGGAGGTGAGGATGGGGGATGTGGGGGGCTAAAACCTGGAGCTTAGAAGAGGAGAGAGAGTCCATAGAAGAGATATTGATGGCCAGAGGACAACCCAACATGGAGTGTGGCAGGCAGCGTCTGGAGGTGCGACGGGTGACTGCAGTGCGGGACTGAACCCGAAGTGAACACACCTGTCAGACAGCATTTCGGACTGGAGCCCAAATCCAGGAACTCCTGGACGCTGGGGGCACACGTGACTAACCCGCTGGCACCTGCCCATCCTCAGCGCTGGCTGCACCTTCTGTGCCTCTCAGGCTCTGGGCAGAAGAGGGGATTACACAACTTATCGGAAATGACAGTGCATTCCTCTCAGAGGATCAAAGGGCTCTTCCAAGACGTGGGAGGTGGGGTGGCAGGGGGCTTGGTCCCTGTCACAAAGCTCGGTAGTGGGGACGCAGGCTGCCTCAGCCCAGGGGTTTCTTCTTCCTGCCCCCATCCTCCCTGAGAACAAAAGGAACTGAAGTTTCTTGGGAAGAGAACAAAACTATACTGTCTCTAGAAGGGTCTGAGAAATCTTGAGCTCTCACCTTTGCTCTGAGGTGGGGCAGTTCCGAGGGAGCTACACCTGTGGCTGAAGGTGGGGGGCAAAATGGGGGCCCAAAGGCTCATCAAGACCCAAGTCCTCCTGGGTGTGCTGAATATGAAACAATTTCTCCTTGCTGATGCATCCCTAAGTTATCTGGGTCCAGAATGAAACTCAAAAGAGAATCAGCTAGTAAAAAGCAGGAGAGAAGTTAAGGGCCAGCAGGAAGGGTGAGTTGCTCTCTGTGAGGCTGACTCACAAATCTACAACTGACTCATGAGTGCGTGAGAGAAAAGTTCAACCTAGTGAGCAATCAAGGAAACGTAAATCAAATCAAAGAGGAACTTGAACAGTCTTTAAAGAGGGTCTTCTCTGACACATGCTGGTGGGAGGGCATATAGGTTTTTTGGAAAGTCACTTGTTATTAAGTAACAAGACTTGAAAATGATGATTCAAGTCATTCTTCTAGGAAATGACTAAAGAAATAACAGTAAATGTGAACAAAGATGATTGTATGCAAAGATGAACACTGCTTCATTATAACAACAAAAAAATTGAAATGTCCAGCAAAAGAGAATAGTTAATTATAATTAATCCACTTTGGACAATATGGTATAAGTCATTAAATGTGTTCATTGGTATAGGCAATTTGGTCCAAAAATGTGTGTGAAATCCCATGGATATCTTAAGTCTTTGCTAGTTGGGCAAGTTCTTTGCCTCTCCAAGGCCTCAGTCTCTTCACTTGTAAAATGGGTTTATCAATATCTACTCAGGACAGCTGTTATGAGAATTAAATGGGTTTATGTGACCAGGGTTTCTGGCTATTTAAGAGACTCAACCAATATGAGCAATGATTATTTCACAGCAGACGTGTAATTTTTTAATAAGGAAAAAAAATTCTAGTTTGTGCTATTTTAAAATAATATTTTAGAAGAATTTCTGATGAAATGGGAAACGAAAATATTAAATATAAAAGCAGAATACAAATAATGCATGTGGCTGTAATCCCATTTTGCAAATGCACACATATACACAAAGTGCATTTCAAGAACACTTAAAGGAGCTACCTCAAAATATTACCAGCAGTTAGGTTGTAGATTACAACCTAATCTACAGTAGTTTTTGTTCTCTCCTTTATAAGTTAGTGTGTTTTCAAAAAATTCTACAATAAATGTTTTATCTTTTTTTTTAAAGTAAAAATTTGTGTTGACAAATTTTCTGAATCTGATGTGGGAAGCACACAGAAGGGAAAACCGTGACCTCCAGCTGTGAGTGGCCCCTTTGGGGGTGTCACGCTCCGCAGAAAGCCGAGTCACCCCTGTGGGGCCAGGGTGTCCTGTGAAATATATAGACCAGGGTCA
This sequence comes from Moschus berezovskii, assembly GCF_049115385.1. Classification (NCBI taxonomy): domain Eukaryota; kingdom Metazoa; phylum Chordata; class Mammalia; order Artiodactyla; family Moschidae; genus Moschus; species Moschus berezovskii. The sequence goes on along the minus strand of NC_142478.1, from coordinate 57,390,490 downwards.
CAGCAGCTTGCAAGGCACGATGGCCTCGGCAGACCTTTCCGGGGAGTGGGCACTCTGCCACCTGGGCCTGTATCATAATGAGATAACGTTTGTGAAAGCACTTTGCCAAAGAGAAAACTCTATCCAGATAGGCGATTCTGGGGCTTATTCTAGAGAAAGGAGGCTCTCGGAGCACATTCCATTAAGGAATTCACACTATGCCTCCTCCTCCAAAGTCCTCTGTTTCTCCCTCCCCCTGAACAGGAATATATTTAGTAACCCTATCTAAATCCTCTTCTTTCCCTTAATTTGATTAAGAAGCTAGGGGAACAAGGGATGAAGTGGGGGGTGAGGAGAGGGGAGAGTGAGTCGTGGGGAAAGATTAGAGGAGCTCAATGGCTATCTCAGGCGGAGTGACGCCTGAGTGTGGACAGCACAAGGGCCTCCAGGTACTTAGTACAGAGGCACAGAGGACAGAGGGAGGGACACAGTTGATCACGGAGCAGCCTCTCTGGCTTCAGGAGAATCAAACTGGGGAGGGGCAAGCTTCAAGGGTTAATGGGGAGAGTGGGCGACATTCGCTAAAGGAGGCGTTAGCATCTTCCTCCCTCTCTTCTGGATTCCTGGAGCTTCAGGGTCCTCAGATCCTTAAGAAGTTCCAAGGGATTAATATGTTGAATTGCTGTGAGGGAGGAATTTTCACAGATATCAACTAATTTACTCTAACGAAGTAAATTATTGCCCATGAGGCTGATGCTCAGAGAGAATGGTTTTTTTGCTCGTAAGCGGATAGTGTCAGGGGGGTGTGGGGAAACTGGGGTTCAAATCCAGCCCTCCCTGCTTTGACCACTCTCCCTGGCAAGTGTTATCATCACATCCAGCACTTATTTTCTTGTGCTTTTACAAATAAGTGGTTTCATGATATTTCTACAAGGTAGATACTATTAATAACCCCATTTTATAGATGAGCAACCTGAGGTTTGGAGTAAGCAACTGAGCTAAAGTCACAGAGCAGATAAATGGTGAGAGAGCAGGGTCTTGGAGAGCCTGGGAAAGTAAAGGAACACAGGGTATGAGGTGTTTTGGGGGTTGGGGAGGGGCTCCTGTTTCACGTGTCTCTTCTAATAGCTGGTTGATCTTCAAGGACAGGGACCTTACCTTGTTTATCCTTTTCCCAGTCCCTGAACACAATGCCTGGAACATGGGGAACGTTTGCCGCAAGAACTAGTGGTACTTGTTAAGTTTGGCCAAGGGAGAGTCTCCACCGAGGGCCAGCGTGGTGAGGATTAAGTGAGACATATTTGTCTAGGGATTTCCAAGGCTAAAATATCACGGTGCCGGGCTTCAGAAAAGGATCCGTTGGCAGTGGGAATTCCTGCAGGAGGCTTTAAAGGTGACCAGGACCTTGACAATGGGTAGGCCCAGGGAGAGGGCTCCAGCTCTCCTGGAAGGATTGGATTCAGACCTCAGTGACAATGACGGGGGAATTGGCACATGCTCCCACTGCTTCCTTCCACAGGGACGTCTCAAGGACACCTCCCAATCTTGGGGGATAAAGCACAGTATGGCAGATGAAGGTGAGGGCGAGAAGAGTGCCACCTGAGCCGTTCAGGAAGACAGACAGGAGAGAGAGGGAAGTGGGGAGAGCTTAGTGCTTTCATTATCAAGGACCTAACAGGGGAGCCTGGTGGGCTGCCGTCTATGGGGTTGCACAGAGTCAGACACGACTGAAGCGACTTAGCAGCAGCAGTGGCAAGACTCTTCTAGGAATAGGTTTGAAAGGATAAAGGGCAGAAAGTTTGCCTCTTCTGAAGAGGACTAATATCCTCCAGGAAGGGACCTCAGGCTTCAGCAAGGGTCTTTCATTGCTAAACAAACACCGTATTGCTTTATGGTCCACTACAGCTTTAGAGGAAGCATTCATGCTTCTCTTCCTTCTACAACCTGTAAGCACGGCTAGCAAAGGGCAGAGAACAGAAACAGCCAGCGAGTTCTTGGGCCAAGTCCAGGGCTTCCTGGCCTATGTTCGGAGAGTCTCAGCTTTTTTCCCCCTCTTGCAATAGTTCTTGGTGTCTTTATGTGAGCTGCTTATTAACCAGAGGATATCAGGGCACTGGGAGGGGAGAGCCGGTGCTGGTTGCCAGGGAGTGGAATTCACAAGTGCAGAATGGAGCAAAATGATGTGTGCTGTCTGAGTGACGGGGGATGGAACCAGACTCTGGGCAGCATGCTGGGCCATCAGATTGGAGGGTCCTGTGGCCTGTGGGGGCAGGCAGGGGTTCACTACCAACACTGTCTGTTCATTGGGGAGTTCCATCCACCAGGATGAACGATAATGAATGGCTCTGAAGCAGCTGGAAGAATCCTAGTAAGGGTGGGACAAGGCATTGGGTCGACACTCCCTTCTGTCAGCAACAAGAGGAGGGAGCTCTCTCAAGAACTCCTTTACCAGCCGCCTTTCCCAAAGACACTACTTTTCAATTAAATATGAAAATCCTGGGTATCCTTTCCCCTCTCTTCTAGTAAGTTGCAGCTGACAGTCCCAGACTACAGAAGTACTTCTGATGGGCTTCATCTGCCAGCTGACCTCCTGGGGTCAAACCAAGGAAGCAGAACGCCCCTGGGCCCTGAGTTGGTTCTGGATACTAGAGTGCGGAATGGCTTCCCGCTGTGTCTAAAGAAATATGGCTTAGCCAGGCTTCAGTAGGCTGCAGCATTAAATGTCTTAGGTTTCAAGTTGGTACCAGCTGCGCTGAAGGGAAATGGTTGGGGAAATTCTCCCATTTGGCTTCTTTCCACGTGGAGGATGGCTAAAGGAAGAGAGAGCTTAGAGCTGTTGTGCTGGTGCCTTAAAAATAATGATATAAACACAGCCACAGAGGTTGGCCTGTGAAGTCCCTGATGGGGACCAGAGAAGAAATGTTGTCCTGACTTACCCTTCAACCCTCGCTCTGCAAACAGAAGTGACCCAGTCCTCATCTATCACCTCTGAAGCTAAACAACTTCCTCAGATGGCCCCATGGAACATAAATCAAGAGGGCCCTGGCTTCGGAGAAACCTGTACACAACTGTAGCCCTCAGAAATACTTGTCCTCATATTTTCTTCCTCTATGTTCAGAATAGGGTGCCAGCAAGTCATGCCAGAGGAATACAGCAGATCACCTTAACTGTGCTACTCAATTTCGCTGAACCTGGGTCCTCACCATTAAATGAGGAATCATGTCGTGGGTTTGAGGTGGAAATTAAGGGAGATAATTCAAGGGCTTCTCTGGTGGCTCAGAGGTTAAAGCGTCTGCCTCTAATGTGGGAGACCTGGGTTCGATCCCTGGGTCGGGAAGATCCCCTGGAGAAGGAAACGGTAACCCACTCCAGTGTTCTTACCTAGAGAATCCCATGGACGGAGAAGCCTGGTAGGCTACAGTCCACGGGGTCGCATAGAGTCGGACACGACTGAGCCACGAAACGGAACGGAATTCAAAGAGAGTGCTTAGTTCAGTGCCTTGAATAATATTAGCTTCTATATTATCGTGTCATTGTTTGAGGGCCATTCCTTGGGACAAAGAAGAAAGGCAAATACATAATAGCAATTCTAATTGTAATCCCAAACAAGAAGGGCTGTGAACTAAAGCCTCAGTGATTTCACAACACACAAGGTTTCTGTCTCTTGCTCACTCTCAAGCCAAATCTGGGACAGACCTGGTTATAACTTGGCAACCTTAGTGGCCTCCAACTTGTTTAAATTCACACAGAGAATCCCAATGGATACTTAGAACTGCTGACGCAGAGACAAATTCAGACATGCTGGGCTGGCAGTGAAATGTAGGATAAGAAATCAAAGAAAGTGTGTTCACATTCTAAGAGTGTCTGAAGCGCTGTGGTTTGCACGGAGAGCCCTCCTCTCACATGGGAGGCTCACAGATTCTTTCTTCTCATGGTTATTCCACAACAGCAGCATCACGCCTGTAACAAACGTAACAAACGTGGTTTTGCTCCCAACTGAACAGGTAAAGACACGACAAAGCTATTGAATGCCAACTCCTCTGCTTCTGCTCAGGCTGTCCTAACCATCCCTGCCTGGGAACTGGATCTGGGGTAATGGGTGACCCAGCAGGCACAGAGATGACAGATTCCTACATCGTGTAGCAACGCCGGGACAACCTGGGGCATCTGGCCTGGCAGACGGGCGGGCAGGCTGGGAGAGGCAGCTGTAAGTACACCGACCTTTGTCCCCGTTTGCTCTGGGAGAGGGTGGACCCTGCCAAGGCTGCTCTCTTCTTTCTCTCCGTGGCCACTGGGCACTCCTGCTAATCACAATGTTCTCAGGGACCTCAGAAAACCTGACCCTTGTGGGTGGCAAGCAGAGACCTCTTCTGGCAGCCGAAGGGTGCTCTGAACCTCTGTCCAGACACGGCAGGCACAGGGTTCCTAGGCGTGCGTGTGCTGCTCCTGAAAGAAATCTCTTCCCTTCTGGCTTTCTCCCAGCTAGAAGGCTTATCATTAACTAGCCATTTACTCCTCTAGAAAACGCTCCATTCTGGGCACTCCTTCATTCAGACTGCTAAGGGATCCAAGGGAACAGATTAGAGGTCAGTGGCCCTGACTTTGAGCTCAGCAGGACTGCCTTCCTCTTTGCAGGCCTTGTCCTCCGGGGAGGGAAACGCTCCTGTTGCTGCCGTGCTCACTGTCAGCACTATTCTGAGGAAACTGTGTTCTTTCTTCCAGCAAGGTCCTCCAGTTCTTTGGCTCCCCAGGCTGGACACGAGGCGGGTGAGGGATGCACATGTCTAGTGGGCAGGTGGGGGTACCCTCTGGTTCGTTCAGGGTAAATCTGCCTTCTTTTTCCCCTTTCTTTCTTAGTTTCCCTGAATGATGCTGCTGGGGGTTGAGGCAGGTTGGACCGGAAAGTCAATTTTTCTTGAGAAATAGTCTGAGAGTTCGCTCTCTGGAGTAAGAAATTAGGCCCCAGTTGCCTATCCCCTTCACCTTATGGAGGGCACTATGCCTGCTAGTTCCCGTCCAGCTGGCAGGGGAGCCCACGGTCAGAGAAAAGCATCCTTCTCTTTCACAAATAAACAAATCCAATCCATGTGCTAGAGGACTTAGGGTATATTAATAGCCAGATATTTTGTTTTCCTATTCTGGTGCTTATCCCCGTCCACTAGTATGAAAGATAAGAGAACACAAAATGTTCTCCACCAGTCACCCTGCTCCCCTCCCCCAGGGAGAGGCAAGCCAGGGGGCATGAGCTATTCTGTTTAAAGCCATCACTGATGTACGAACTCTGAGAAAATAGACTTAAAAGTTTATATTCGGTCTCTCTTGGCTACTGTTGCTGCTCAGCAAAGAAACTCTATATTGTTTAAACCCTCCAGGCAAATGGGTTGCAAGGCAACCTTCAAACAATAGAAAATACCCCAAACTAAAAATACAGGCATTGAAGGATGGAAAGCATGGTGGTATCTTGGGGAGGTAATTCCAAAACTGGGGTGAAGGAAAAAGCTGTCAGCTAAGCTGCTGTTATGTCACGTTAGCCCATTTGCCAGCTTTCGCCCTTCACTGAGTTTCTTATAATCCACACATATTGGCCTTAGTTCTTTCTATGGTCATCAACACCTTTATGAGAGAAGGGAGGATGCTCAAAAAGTCTGTAATATCAGGCTGTCTCCTGTTCTACGCAAGTTACAGTGATTCTAATCAATGTACTCCCCTACTAGCTCCCAGCCCTGACAATGATTGCAACTTCTATTCCTGAGAAGTCCTTAGAAACCCAAGAAAGAAAAGGGCTCAGGCTCAACCATGAGAGTCCTGTGCCAGGAAGGCAGGGGCTCAGAGTTAGAGAGTAATGTGATGATGGAAGGAAAGGTGAGAATGATGCATTTGGAAGACAGTTGAAGGGACCACAAGCCAGGGAATGCAGGCGGCCTCCAGAAGTTGGAAAAGGCAAGGAGTTGCATTCTCCCCAAGAGTCCCAGGAGGAACGTAGCCTTGCCGACACCTTAACTTTAGCCTCCAAGAGGCTCTCCAAGAGAGACTTCTGACCTCCAAAAAAGTAAGAAAATACAATTGTGTTGTGTTAAGTTTGTGATAATTTGCTACAGCAACAACAGGTCACTAATACAGCACATGAGAATCCAAGGATCTTTTCCAAGGTCAAGAAGCCTTCCATTAGTTCTTGGGTCCTCCACACTCTAGTACTACAGGCAGATGATTGGGGCACCAAGGTGTTTCCTTCCTGATGTATTTACCACAGATGACCAGATCATCAAGGGGCACTGAATCAGGTGGGCTGATTCACAATTAAACACAAATCAATAAAAAGGCTGCTCTTTGGGGACTTTCCTGGTGGCCCAGTGGTTAAGAATCCACCTTGCAATGCAGGGGATGCAGGAATTGGTTGAGGAACTAAGATCCTACATGCTGAGAGGCAACTAAGCCCACATGCTGCAATTACAGAGTGCATGCGCTCTAGAGCCCACATGCCAAAACTATAGAGGCCCTGCACCATCCCTGGGCCGCAACTAAGACTCAACACAGCCAAAGATTACAAAAAAGCAAAAAAGGCTGCTATTTCATTTTTACCCATCAACACTGCAGGCTGATCAGTGTATTATCCAGTAGGCAGACTTGAGCAGCTAGGACGTGGTTTTCTCCCGTAACTTGTGGCCCCACCCCAACCAGCATCACTCAGAGCAGACCAGAAATGCAAACTGGCAGAAGGAAAAAGGAACCACCTCTATTTCTCTACTCCAGGAAGCTGGCCAGAAACTAGAAGAGAATCTCTTAGACCTCTTTGAAGGAAACACTTCAGAAATTTCAAGGCTCTCTTCTTTTGTGAGCAGTTTTGCCTTTTTCCAGACTATTCTCTGGTTAAATGTCTTCCTAGAGTTTGCACAGAGTGCCTAAGAAACCCTATCTCAAAAACAGAAAAAAAAGAGAGAAAGAGAAAAGCACAGAATTTCCCTAGTTCCGTGCTCCTAGAAGCATAAGTACTGGAAGATAGCAACTCACTCTGTCTTATGACATTTTGAGGAGATAAGAACCATCGATCTGGCCCCCATTTTATATTTTGGGACCCTGAGTACTACAGAAAGGGCAGTAACATGGACGCGGACACCCAGCAAGTGGAAGCAGTTTGCCCAAGCCAGTTTGCCCAAGCGGTTTGCCCAAGCTCCCCCTACTCCTAGACTGGCGCTGCCCTCCTGTCCTCATGCTTAGTCTCGGGCCCTGGTGAACCAGGTCAGTAGGGTGTGGCCTCTGGGTAGGTGGTCTCAGTGGAATGCAGAGATATCAAACCATTAAGCCTGTCATCACATGGCAAGCTACTGACGCCCCACAGGAAAGATTTTCCAGACCAGAACAGAGCTAGGAACTGCTCTGTATGTCTGGTATGTATGTATGTGTGTGTGTGTGTGTGTGTGTGTGTGTGTGAATTTGGAAGGTAGTCAGGGGTTTGAAAAACTGTCCGGTCAAGGTATGTGCACTCTACCTTACGTAAGTAAACTCACGACGAGGTTTCATTTTTTTCTACCATCAAATCTTTTTCTAGTTTCTCTCTCATTTGTCCCTTCTCTCCCTCCCTCTGCTGCTGCTGTTGCTGCTGCTAAGTCGCTTCAGTCATGTCCGACTCTGTGTGACCCCATAGACGGTAGCCCACCAGGCTCCTCCGTCCCTGGGATTCTCCAGGCAAGAACACTGGAGTGGGTTGCCATTTCCTTCTCCAATGCATGAAAGCGAAAAGTGAAAGTGAAGTTGCTCAGTCGTGTCCAACCCTTAGCGACCCCATGGACTGCAGTCTACCAGGTTCCAGTGTCCATGGTATTCTCCAGGCAAGAGTACTGGAGTAGGTTGCCACTTCCTTCTCCGGACATTCTTCTGAGAGAGCCTGAAATCTAACTTTAGGAGCAAATCTAATAGACTTACCAAGCTCACCGCAAGGGAATTGCACTGGCTTGTACTGAAAAGGTGACTTTGGCTTCAGAGCCAGATCTCCAGATGCTCCCAGCTCAGCGTGAATGCTGATAAATTCTACACAAACTCTACCAGTTCTACTGCCCTTTCACAAACAGGGGGCTAGTTTCTCTGCCAGAGATCAAACAGGAGCACTTGGCAGTGAAAACTCAGAGTCCTGACCACTGGACGACCAGGGAATTCCCTGGTTAGTGCTTTTTATTTTTTATTTATTTATTTATTTTATTTTATTTTTTTTTTTTGAACAGAGGAAAATTTATGCGTCGAACCTGGACTGGTCACTTATGATAATATACATGCTACAATTCCATTCTCCCCAATCATTCCACCTTCACCCTCTCCCACAGAGTCCCAAAGACTGTTCTAAATGCCTATGTCTCTTTTGCAGTCTCTTATACAGGGTTCTCAAACTACCGCACAATTGCACTCATCTCACACGCTAGTAAAGTCATGCTCAAAATTCTCCAAGCCAGGCTTCAGCAGTATGTAAACCGTGAACTCCCAGATGTTCAAGCAGGTTTTAGAAAAGGCAGAGGCACCAGAGATCAAATTGCCAACATCCGCTGGATCATGGAGAAAGCAAGAGAGTTTCAGAAAAACATCTATTTCTGCTTTATTGACTATGCCAAAGCCTTTGACTGTGTCGATCACAATAAACTGTGGAACATTCTGAAAGAGATGGGAATCCCAGACCACCTGACCTGCCTCTTGAGAAACCTGTATGCAGGTCAGGAAGCAACTGTTAGAACTGGACATGGAACAACAGACTGGTTCCAAATAGGAAAAGGTGTACGTCAAGGTTGTATATTGTCACCTTGCTTATTTAACTTATATGCAGAGTACATCATGAGGAACGCTGGGCTGGAAGAAGCACAAGCTGGAATCAAGATTGCTGGGAGAAATATCAATAACCTCAGATATGCAGATGACACTACCCTTATGGCAGAAAGTGAAGAGGAACTCAAAAGCCTCTTGATGAAAGTGAAAGAGGAGAGTGAAAAGGTTGGCTTGAAGCTCAACATTCAGAAAACAAAGATCATGGCATCTGGTCCCATCACTTCATGGGAAATAGATGGAAAAACAGTGGAAACAGTGTCAGACTTTGTTTTTTTGGGCTCCAAAATCACTGCAGATGCTGATTGCAGCCATGAAATTAAAAGACGCTTGCTCCTTGGAAGGAAAGTTATGACCAACCTTGATAGTATATTAAAAAGCAGAGACATTACTTTGCCAACCAAGGTCCGTCTAGTCAAGGCAATGGTTTTTCCCGTGGTCATGTATGGATGTGAGAGTTGGACTGTGAAGAAGGCTGACCGCCGAAGAATCGATGCTTTTGAACTGTGGTGTTGGAGAAGACTCTTGAGAGTCCCTTATACTGCAAGGAGATCCAACCAGTCCATTCTAAAGGAGATCAATCCTGGATGTTCATTGGAGGGACTGATGCTAAAGCTGAAACTGCAATACTTTGGCCACCTCATGCGACGAGTTGACTCACTGGAAAAGACTCTGATGCTGGGAAAGGTTGGGGGCGGGAGGAGAAGGGGACGACGGAGAATGAGATGGCTGGATGGCATCACCGACTCTGTGGACATGAGTTTGAGTGAACTTCGGGAGTTGGTGATGGACAGGGAGGCCTGGCGTGCTGTGATTCATGGGGTCGCGGAGAGTCGGACACAACTGAGCGACTGAACTGAACTGAACTGAACTGAACTGAACTATACAGGGTTCAGGTTACCATTTTTCTAAATTCCATATATATGCGTTAATATACGGTATTGATGTTCTTCTTTCTGGCTTACTTCACTCTGTATAATTGACTCCAATTTCATCCACCTCATTAAAACTGATTCAAATGCATTCTTTTTGATGGCTGAGAAATACTCCATTGTGTATATGTACCAAAGCTTTCTTATCCATTCATCTGCAGATGGACATCTAGTGGTTAGTGCTTTTTAAAATCTGGGCTGCTAATGGACTCAGATTTTTTAAAAAAAATTATTTATTTATTTATTGGCTGTATTGGGTCTTCATTGCAATATGCAGGGGGCTCCTCTCTAGTTGTGGCACACGGGCTTCCCTTGTTGCAGAGTGCGGCTCTAGAGCTCGAGAGTTCAGTAGTTGCAGCACTTGGGCTTAGCTGCCCTACTGCATGTGGGATCTTAGTTCCTTCCCCGACCAGGCACTGAACCCGTGTCCCCTGCATTGGAAGGTGGATTCTTAACTAGTCTGCCACCATGCAAGTCCCTCAGGTTTGGGTTTGACTGACTGTCCCTCAACCTTGTACTAGTCCTAAATGAAAAATAACCAATGCCCCTGAGTCTCCTTGCCTTATGCTACAACGATGCATACACAGGGATGACAGGATACAGGATTGGGTTTTATTGGTGAGGAGAAGTGAGACAGGAAGACTGGGACCCAGGGCAAAGGATCAGACAGGAACCAGAACCTCGTTACAAGGTCAACTGTGAGAAGTCCAGAAGTAAACCATCACAATGATGATCAACCGATTTTAAATAAAGGTGCTAAGACAATTAGGGGCTTTCCCAGGGGCTCAATGGTAAAGAATCCGATTGCAATGCAGGAGATGTAGGAGACACGGGTTTGATCCCTGGGTCGGGAAGATCCCCTGGAGAAGCAAATGGTAATCCACTCCAGTATTCTTGTCTGGGAAATCCTATGGACAGAGGAACCTGGCAGGCTACAGTCCATGGGGTCGCAAAGAGCAGGATAAGACTGAACGACAGCACACAGGCATGCACTATGAAAATTCATTGGGGAAATAAAAGTCTTTCAACAAATAGTGCTGGGACAAATGGATATCCACATGCAAAATAATGAAGCTGGATTTCTTCCTTATACCATATTCAAAAATTAACTAAAAATGGATCATAGACCTAAATACTAGAGCTAAAACTATAAAAAAAAAACTCTTAGAAGAAAACAGAAGTAAATCATTATGCTCTTTGGTTAGGCAAAAGCCTTTTTAAATATAACACCAAAAGTACAAGTGTCAAAAGAAAAAGTAACTTTGACTTCACTGAGGTAAAAAATCTTTGTACTTCAAAGGACACCATTAAGAAAGTATAATATAAGGCAACCTACAGGACAGGAGGAAACATTTCTAAGTCATATGTCTGACAAGGGACTTGTATTTAGAATAAAAAACTACAACTCAACAAGAAAAAGACAAATGGAGGACTCTTCCTGGTGATTCAGTGGTTAAGAACCCACCTGCCACTGCAGAAGACACAGGTTTGATCAAGGGTTGGGAAGATTCCACATGATGCCACAGGGCAACCTAAGCCCTTGCAGCACAACTATTGAAGCCCGCGTGCTCTACAGCCTGTGCTCTGCAACAAGGGAAGCCACCGCAATGAGAAGCCTCTGCAACTCCCACTCGCTGCAACAAAAGAAAGCACTCAGTGCAGTCAAATTAATTAATTAAAAAAAAGACAAATGGAAGGGACTTCCTTGGAGGTCTGTGACTAAGACTCCATGCTCCCAAAGCAGGGAGCCCACGTTCAATCCCTGGTCAGGAAACTAGATCCCATAAGCCGCAACTAAGACCTAGCACAACCTACGAACCAAATATATAAATAAATATTTTAAAAAGACAAATAAAAATATAAGGAAGGATCTGAATAGACATTTTGTCAAAGAAGATATGCAAATGGCCAATAAATATAAACATATTAGCCATCAGGGTGGGACTTCTCTGGTGGTCCAGTGACTGGTACTCCATGCTCCCAATGCAGGGTGTCTGTGTTAGATCCCTGGCTGGGGAGTTAGATCCCACATGCTGCAGCTAAGAGTTTACATGCCGCAAGCAAAGATCTTGCATACTGCAACAAAGATCAAAGATCCTGCGTGCCTCAAATAAGGCCTGGCACAGTCAAATAAATAAAAATGGTTAAGGAAATTCCCTGGCAGTCCAGTGGTTAGGACTCCATGCTTTCATTGCTGTGGACCCAGGTTTGATCCCTGGTTGGCTGGGGAACTATAATAAGACCCTGTAAGACACGCCATACAGCCAAAAAATAAAAAGGTTAAGATGGTAAATTTTATGTTATGTGTATTTTCCCACAAACAAAAAAAAAAAGTAATGATACATACTGTGACATGGATGACCTTGAAAACATTATACTAAGGGAAAGAAGCCAGATACAAAAGACCACATATTACATGGTACCACTTAAATGAGACACTGTCATTTCCCAGACTGAGGTGTCTTGGGGAAATGGGGAGGGACTGCTAATGGGTACAGGGTCTCCTTTCAGGGCACTGAGATGTTCTCAAAATGAATGTAGTAATGGTTGCACAACTCTGGAAATACACTGAAATCACTGAGTTTTTCAATGGGTGCATTGTGTGTATGTGAATTACATCTCAATAAAGTTGTTAAAAAATTAAGGTAGTCAGACTGAAAATGAATGAACTGCTTCTTTTTTAAAAAAATTATTATTGTTAGGTTCTGTGATCTAACAATATCTTAATGAACTGTGGGAACATGAGGCTGTTGCTATGACAGAATGCAGGAGAAGTGTTATTCACAAATAGGAATACAGCTAACTCAGTCGAAGAACTTAGAATGTCTGCAGGCTTGAAAGAAAAAAATAACACAGCAGCAGAGATTTTTTTAAAGATACTTCAAAAAAGTTGTAATAGGTCAAATACATTTTTAGAAAAAGAAAAGAACTAAAAACCTTCAATACAAGGGATTTTCAAAAGGTCTTTAAGGTTTTCCTCAAACTAAGCCCTACATTGGTTAATGACTTTATAACCTCTTTTGATTTCTTGACAAGATAATTTGGAAGTTCAAATGTGTATTTCAACTTGCTTCTCATCATTCTGTATTTGATCAGGTCTGGGACATTAAAATAGACAAAACTGCAAAGATGTTTAAGAGTAGAATAGATTATACCATTAAAATGACATTGAAAAGGAGAGTGGGGCTTCCTTGGTGGCTCTGTGGTAAAGAATCTGCCTGCCAATGCAGGAAACACAAGTTCAATCCCTGATCCAGGAAGATCCCACATGCGGAGCAACTAATCCTGAGTACCACAACCTTTGAGCTTGTGCTCTCAAGCCCGAGAACCACAACTTCTGAAGTCCCCTAGAGGTTGTGCTCTGAAACAAAAGAAACCATCGCAATGAGAAGCCCAGGAACCGCAATTAAAGAGTAACCCCCACTTTCTGCAACTAGAGAAAAGTTCGAGCAGCAACAGAGACCCAGCACAGCCAAAAATAAATTAAAAAAAAAAAAAAAGGGACAGTGGTCTGCCTTAAACAGGAGAGAAATCCTGTCACATACTACAGCATGGATGAACCTTGAGGACATGCTAAGTGAAGTAAGCTGGTCACAAAAAGATAAATACTTTATGATTCTACTTACTTGAGGACCCTAGAATATCCAAATTCAGAGACAGAAAGGAGAATGGCAGTTGCCAGCTGGGAGAAGGAGGATGGGGAGTTAAGTGTTTATTGGGTATAGAGTTTTAGTTTGTTCTGGAGATCTACTGTGCAACAATGTGAATTTTCTAAACCATACACTTAAAGGTGGTTCAGTTCAGTTCAGTTCAGTTCAGTTCAGTCACAGTCATGTCCGACTCTTTGCGACCCCATGAACCTCAGCACGCCACGCTTCCCTGTCCATCACCAACTCCCGGAGTCCACCAAAACCTATGTCCATTGAGTCGGTGATGCCATCCAACCATCTCATCCTCTGTCGTCCCCTTCTCCCCCTGCCCTCAATCTTTCCCAGCATCAGGATCTTTTCAGATGAGTCAGTTCTTCACATCAGGTGGCCAAAGTATTGGAGTTTCAGCTTCAACATCAGTCCTTCCAATAAACACCCAGGATTGATCTCCTTTAGGATGGACTGGTTGGATCTCCCTGCAGTCCAAAGGACTCTCAAGAGTCTTCTCCAACACCACAGTTCAAAGACATCAATTCTTCAGCGCTCAGCTTTCTTTATAGTCCAACTTAAAGGTGGTTAAGATGATAAATTTTAGGTTATGTATTCTTCAGCATAAAGAAGGATGAGCATCAAAGAATTGATACTTTCAAACTGTGGTGCTGGAGAAGACTCTTCAGAGTCCCTTGGACAGCCAGATCAAATCAGTCAATCCTGAAGGAAATCAACCCTGAATATTCACTGGAAGGACTGATGCTGAAGCTGAAGCTCCAACTTTGGCCATCTGATGCAAAGGTCCAACTTACTGAGAAAGACCCTGATACTGGGAAAGACTGACAGCAGGAGGAGAAGGGGGCGACAGAGGATGAGATGATTGGATGGCATCATTGACTCAGTGGATGTGAATTTGAGCAAACTCTGGGAGATAGTGAAGAACAGGGAAGTCTGGTGTGCTGCAGTCCAGGGGGTCACAAAGAGGCAGATACGACTTAGAGACTGAACAATAACAACAAATTCTTCACCAGAATTAAAAAAAATTAAAATAGGACAGTGCTGAGTTATAAGTCTTAATAAATTTTTGTTTTTATTCTATTAAGATATGACTGACTTGGAAAGAATTTTCAGATTTGATAAAGAAACTTGCTGGTTGTATTTATCTTTACCTTTAACTCCTGCTGGAGTATAATGAAAACGGATCACTTGGTTTAATTTTGTAATTATTTTTACTTCCTGGTTCCTGCCTGATTATGTATGCTTTTGATTACAAATAGAAAAAAAAAAAAAGGTTATGTGCTAGTATTTTTATGGTATTACATTAAAGAGGAATGGACTAAGAAATATTTCTACTTATGTAAGTTTTATACAGATTTATTTTTAAATAAATTGAAATTTTGGAAGGTAAGGAATCTTCCTTAAGAACTATGAGGTGATGCTAATTTAGCTTACTTTCAACAAACTTAAAAGGTCATAGAATCTATCTTGAGTAATACATAAAATATTTCATAGATTTTAAAAGTTTCATCACATTAACTCCAAAATGTAACCACTGGTTGGAACTGTTTATGATAATTTGATACAAGATAAGCCAAAAAGGACAGATGTTCATTACAATTATGTACAATGGGTCACTCTGAGAACAGTGACGAACTATTCCATGCTTGTACTATGTGCATTCCTTAGTTATCCTCTCTGTTTTTAGACAATAATCATACATATGCATTTCTAAGTGTGTTAAAGGCCTGATAACATTCATTTTCTATAACCTTCATCCTAAGTCTGATGAGTGTTCTAGTATTATACTAGAACTATACAACATACTCTAAAATAATGAGAACGAAGCAGTGGTTAAAATGTCAGAGTCTCCAGATCATACTGGCAATTATTTCTAATTATAGAGCTATGTTATATTTATTTTATTCTCTATCTGGTTAATCAAGATGACACTCGGGCAGTTGCTACATTAAGCTCTACCTGAATGGTGACTTTCCTTTGACGTTTTCAGAGAAAGAAACTAAGGTCCAAAGCAATTAAGTGATTTACTTAAGGTCACTCTCTTTTACTTTCACTCATTCATTATTCATTTAACTAGTATTTACTGACCAAAGTTGCTTATGTGCAAGTAGGCACAGGAGATGCAGCTGTGAACGGAGACCAGTTCTGCATGCCATGCTCATACAGTCCCAAAGGAGAATCATGTAAGGATACATATGATTGCCACACAGGGCTTGCACCTTTAATTGGCTGACCCTGTCTGTTAAATATTTTACTGTTCTCCAGGTGTCTACCACACTTCCTGAGGCTCTTACCCTGGCTCACTAATCTCATCTCCTGTTTTATGTGTGTGTGAGAGAGAACAATGATTATATATATTCAGGCTCCTCTATCTTCCATGCCATTAAGGGATTATACAGCTCCTTTTCCTCCACTAAGAGACCTACTGGCTCCTAGGAAATTGCCTCCAGTTTGAGCCCTGGTAGTGACAGGACAGTGTCAAGGAAAGAATGCTAATGATTTTTCCACTAGCTGATCCCAAAAGCTTGGCAGAGGGGAGCTCAGTTCACTGAATATTTATACAGCACCTTGATTAAAACAGCTCAAAGCAGTATTCTAAGCAGCTGTATTATAATCTCATTTTGTAAACTTTGTATTTTAAATACAAAAATAAGCTCCTTTACCAATGTTAAAATTAATCATGAGATAAGTTTCACAGAAAGAAGACTAGAAATAAAATTGTAAATAGTGATAATCTCTGGGTGGTGGGATTAAAGGTTATTTTAATTATCTTCTGTATTCAAAATTTCTACAGTTGACATTATGCACTTCTCATTTAGAAAAAAAACTATTACTGAGGCTTCCCTGGTGTCTCAGTGGTAAAGAATCTGCCTGCCAATGCAGGAGACACGGGTTTGATTCCCGGTCCCCTGGTTCAGGAAGATCCCACATGCCATGGAGCAACAAAGCCCAGGGCCCCAAATACTTGGCCTGTGTTCTAGAGCCCAGGAACCACAACTATTGAGCCCACAAGCCACAACTACTGAAGCCCAGAACATCTAGAGCCTGTGCTCTGCAACAAGAGAAGCCACAGTGAGAAGCCTGCATGCTGCAGCAAAGAGCAGCTCCCTCTTGCTGTAACTAGAGAAAAGCTGGCACAGCAATGAAGACCCAGCACAGCCAAAAATAAACAAATAAAATTATAAAAAATATTACTTAAGCAATTAAAAAAGAGACTGTAAAAACTCAACCTCACATAATTTAAAAATGCAAATTAAAGTAATTATTTAAACCTATCATATTGACAAAGATGTTATGAAGCTAATATACATAGTATAGGTAAGGGGACAGCTAACAAGCACTGTCATACATGACTGATGGGATTACAAATTGTCACCAGCTTTTTGCAGGGTGATTTGGCAATACTGATCTAAAATATCTATCTAAAAATTTAACTGCAAATCTGAATCCAACAATTCTAAGATATTTTTCTCTGAAGATATATTTGCATAACAGTGCAAAGATATAAGTAGAAGGATGTTCAATAAAGAACTTGCTAAACTGTACTATATTCATGTAGTGGGTATAGTGGAATACTCTGAAACTATTAAGAATAAGATAGCTCCATATGTCGGAGAAGGCAATGGCAAGCCACTCCAGTACTCTTGCCTAGAAAACCCCATGGATGGAGGAGCCTGGTAGGCTGCAGTCCATGGGGTCGCTACAAGTCAGACATGACTCAGCGACTTCACTTTCACTATTCACTTTCACACATTGGAGAAGGAAATGGCAACCCACTCCAGTGTTCTTGCCTGGAGAATCCCAGGGACGGGGGAGCCTGGTGGGCTGCCGTCTATGGGGTCACACAGAGTCGGACACGACTGAAGTGACTCAGCAGCAGCAGCAGCAGCTCCATATGTACATATAATTTACTGTTTAGTGCAAAAAGCAAGTTTCAGAATACTGAATATAACCCTTTTTGTACATAATTTTAAAAGGTTGTAAATACATACATGTGTTTGTGTATGCAATTAAAATGTCTGGAAGAATATTCTAAAACCTAACTGTGGAAATATCTCTGAGAAGTGAGAAAACTGATACAGGTGAGGGTTTATTTTTTTAAACTACTGATATTATCTGAAATTGTTACACTGAGCTCGTATTTCTAACAGCTTTCAGTTCAGTTCAGTTCAATCGCTCAGTCATGTCCGACTCTTAGCAACCCCATGAACCACAGCACGCCAGGCCTCCCTGTCCATCACCAACTCCCGGAGTTCACTCAAACTCATGTCCATCGAGTCGGTGATGCCATCCAGCCACCTCATTCTCTGTCGTCCCCGTCTCCTCCTACCCCCAATCGCTCCCAGCATCAGAGTCTTTTCCAGTGAGTCAACTCGTTGCATGAGGTGGCCAAAGTATTGCAGTTTCAGCTTTAGCATAAGTCCTTCCAATGAACACCCAGGATTGATCTCCTCTAGAATGGACTGGTTGGATCTCCTTGCAGTCCAAGGGACTCTCAAGAGACTTCTCCAGCACCACAATTCAAAAGCATCAATTCTTCGGAGATCAGCTTTCTTCACAGTCCAACTCTCACATCCATACATGACCACTGGAAAAACCATAGCCTTGACTAGACAGACCTTGGTTGGCAAAGTAATGTCTCTGCTTTTTAATATGCTATCTAGGCTGGTCATAACTTTCCTTCCAAGGAGTAAGGGTCTTTTAATTTCATGGCTGCAATCAGCATCTGCAGTGATTTTGGAGCCCAAAAAAATAAAGTCTGACACTGTTTCCACTGTTTCCCCATTTATTTGCCATGAAGTGATCGGACCAGATGCCATGATCTTCGTTTTCTGGATGTTGTGCTTCAAGCCAACCTTTTCACTCTCCTCTTTCACTTTCATCAAGAGGCCTTTGAGTTCCTCTTCACTTTCTGCCATAAGGGTGGTGTCATCTGCATATCTGAGGTTAATGATATTTCTCCCAGCAATCTTGATTCCAGCTTGTGCTTCTTCCAGCCCAGCATTCCTCATGATGTGCTCTGTATATAAGTTAAATAAGCAGGGTGACAATATACAACCTTGACGTACTCCTTTTCCTATCTGGAACCAGTCTGTTGTTCCATGTCCAGTTCTAACTATTGCTTCCTGACCTGCATACAGGTTTCTCAAGAGGCAGGTCAGGTGGTCTGGGATTCCCATCTCTTTCAGCTTTACTGGCACATAATTCAGATACCATACAATTCACCAATTTAAAGTCATTTTTGTGTATGTACACATTCATTATTTCTTTAGCATATTCATAGAGTTGTAAAATCATCACAGTGTGTAATTTTTTTAATGAAAAATATTTAGAAAAATGCTCTAAAAGTAAACTTAGTAGTAGTAAGAGAATGTGTGTCTGAGATAGGATCAGAAAAAAATTTGAGGGACTTCCCTGGTGGTCCAGAGGCTAAGACTCTGCGCTCCCAATGCAGGGGGCCTGGGTTTGATTCCTGGTCAGGAAACTAGAACACACATGCGGCAACTAAGAGGTGGCAAGCTGCAACTAAAGATCTTACACGCTGCAAATAAGACCTGGTGAAGTCAAGTAAATATATAAAATAAAAAGTTCGAATAGTAAGGTAATGATAACACATAAACAGGGAGAAAAAAAATGATGGAAAGGATCTGAGACAGAAAATAAATAAAGATGTTAAACCGAGTTTTAACTAGGGATGTATTAGATCTCCCTTCATTAAATCAACACATCTGGATTCTGTAAGAACAAGATCAAGGTAAGAAATTCAGGCATGATTAAAAAAAAAGAAAGAAATCCTTGATTTGATGGTACTACAAATATTTGGATAAACTAGATTCTATATAAATCTGCAGACAGCTGGATATGAATTCCATCTATGGAAGACACAGATAAAAAGAATTTAGAGAAATATATTTACTTTGTAGTTGCTAGAAACCTCTCCTGTCTTAGGAAAATGACAGAGAAATACTAAGTCTTGAGCAATGAACACTTACTGAACTCAACAGTGGTCTGATTTACATAAGAATACCTGAGAATAGGAAGAGTTCGGTAGAGAAAAGAGCTCCCGAAACATAAATTTAATAAACAAGCACCACGTAGAAATATCCATTCTGACTCTTTGACTCAAAGTTTTATGTATGTTTTCAGAACAAGGATGAGAAAACATACATTTGAAAGATAATATTTTATGAAAACATTCAGCAAAACTCACATTTAATCTCTGTACTATTTAAAATTACTTTTTCTCTGAGACTTTTCCCTCATTAAAATCTTCCCTGAGCACTACAGATCTTAGGAACACTTTGTAGAATATTACCTATTTTCCTCTTTCGTATTTTTTTAAAAATGCACTTCAAAAGTTGTGAGTTCAGAGGATTCTCTGGCACCAGGAAAGGCGAACTTTACTGATTATCCTGCTGCTGCTGCTAAGTCACTTCAGTCGTGTCCGACTCTGTGTGACCCCATAGACAGAAGCCCACCAGGCTCCCCAGTCCCTGGGATTCTCCAGGCAAGAACACTGGAGTGGGTTGCCATTTCCTTCTCCAATGTGTGAAAATGAAAAGTGAAAGTGAAGTCGCTCAGTCGTGTCCGACCCATAGCGACCCCACGGACTGCAGCCTACCAGGCTCCTCCATCCATGGGATTTTCTAGGCAAGAGTACTGGAGTGGCTTGCCATTGCCTTCTCCTATGAATCAATTAGCTTGGGTACAATGAGCTCTTATCTATAATAATCAGGGCACTGAGGAGACTGTAGCAACTGATCTGGTTCAACATCAGTAAAATAATGGAAACGTATGCAAGATAGCCACACTCATGCAAAACCTGTTTTTATAAAGAAGTAAATGTGAGATTTTAAAAAGTCACCAGTTTTGAATTAGGAAACTACAAAGTAACAGTAGTGTAATATATATATATTTTTTCAATCCTCCTGAAAGTCGCTCAGTCTTTGAGACCCCATGTATTGTATAGAATTCTCCAGGACAGAATATTGGAGTGGGTAGCCTTTCCCTTCTCCAGGGGAATCTTCCCAACCCAGGGATCGAACCCAGGTCTCCGACATTGCAGGCAGATTCTTTACCAGCTGGGCCTCAAGGGAAGCCCAAGAATACTAGAGTGGGTAGCCTATCCGTTCTCCAGCAGATCTTCCTGACCCAGGAATCGAACCTGGTCTCCTGCATTGCAAGCGGATTCTTTACCAACTGAGCTATCAGTTACTGTGTGGCAACTTGCAGGATCTTAGTTCCCTGACCAGGGATTGAACCTGAGTCCAAAGCAGTGACAGCAGGGAGTCCTAACCACTGGGCCATCAGGGAATTCCTGATGGTACAATAATTTATAACAAACAAAAATTTAAAATCAATCTGTTGTCTGATAGTACGGATCATCTTTAAAAGTAGCTTAAGTGTTAACAGTTGCAAAATCACTCACCTTGTGGCTCACAATTGATACAATACTTGATTCAAAATCAAGCAACAAGACATAAAGGACAGACTTTCAGACACAGGGGCAGGAGAGGGTGTGATGATTTGAGACAGTAGTACTGAAAGTATACATTACCGTATGTAAAACAGACAGCCAGTGGGATGCAGGGAAACCAAAGGCAGTGCTCTGGACAACCTAGAGGGGTGGGATGGGGAATGAGATGGGATGAAGCTTCAAGAGGGAGGGGACATATGTACACCTATGGCTGACTATGTTGATGTATGGCAGAAATCATCACAATATTGTAAAGCAAGTATCCTCCAATTAAAAATAAAATAAAATTTAAAAAAACAAGTAACAAAGAATGCTCAAGAAGAAGATATGCTTTGAAGTATTATAATACAATGTTTTCCTATTTCTACATGTGCATGTTAAATGTGTGCATGTGTGTAACACAACATTTTACTGGGAATTAATGAATCGTGCATGCTGGAGACTGTTGCTAACAACATAATCATCTCTATAAATGCTCTGAGACTATGACAGCTTAGGCAACCATGTGAAAATAAAAAACGTATGCTCCCTGATAATATGCTATGGAGGACAATGATCAAACTATAATTCATAGTTACTTATTTGCTTAAAAGCAAAATTGCTTTATCAGAAAGGTTACCTAAGTCTTGTCCTGTGACTGAGACAACAGATTAAAAATGGAACTGCTTAAACCTCCAAAATATGCAAAATGGTAACTGAAAGAATATCGCTTTAATGACAGTTAAAACCATCCATCTCCATGGGCTAAATGTAGATGCATTTGGAAGCTAACCTTGGCTTTCAGGCTTGAGGTTAGACTAGCAGGACTTCTATTGTCATCTGGACAGGTGGCAATAACCTTAGACGGGGACGTCAGAGCCTCTGAAGTCTTCTTTTAGATCTGACATCAAGCTACAATAAACCCTGGCTTCTGAACAAACTTTGAATGCCAAAAGGCAAAGGCAAAGGGTTAACTGCTCATTACTTTTTTTCAAAATTTCTTACATGCTAAAATATTTTAAAAAGCAAGGACAGCTTGATTTAGATTATAAAAAAGGCACTCTGATGAAAAGCAAATGTGTTCCTAAATGTATTTTGAAGTAGATGGTTAGAAAGCTAATATAGAGCTTGCAGTCTAAATATATCATTCTTTTAGAGGCAGAACATATTGCTGGGGGAAAAAAATTCTCTATCACAGAACTTATGGCATATAGTAACTAAAATGTTTTTCCATTCGTTGAATTTTCAATGTTCAGGAATATTATTCAGTAGACCCAGAGAGAAGTCCTAAATTGGAAAAGCAGCTGAGTCCAAGGTCATCTCTCTTGTTTCCAAATATATCTTGAAACAAATGCAAGAAGGGCACTTTGCTGAGTGTTATCTGGACATATATAGTTTCAATCAAATTCTTCAAGAAGTGTCAGAATAAAAGTTGAACATTTGTTTGACACTGCCAAGTCACTAGCAAGTGGGTCTTTTCAAGGGCTGAGGCTCTCCTTGGCTACTTGGCAATTATTACAACTTAAAAGAGTTCTTTTTCTTACTCTCAAGAAAAAGCAATCAAGCATTGTTAAACACCAGCTTTGAATTTTTTTCCTCACATTTCTGGATACATAGGAAATCAAATAAACTTACAAAAATGTCTCCCAACAAAAATGTAACTTTAAAATATTCTGTTTCTCATCTAAATTCCTTCAAATTAGCAAATCTTTTCCACATATCTGAAAATGTGACATGAAACAAAAAAGTGATTGTACAAATGAGACGACAAAGAGTTGTAAACTGAATCAAAGAATAAAATGTTGAATCTCTGAGTTAGTGTAAAAAATAATTCCTCCAAAGACGATGAAACAAACTGACTTATTGCCTATACTGCTCTCTTTTGTCATAAAAAACAAATCAAACTTAGTCCATGATAGCAGTCTCTTGTGGAGATGATAATCTATGATTCCCTACAATGCAATGAATCTCTCATTTCATTGAGGGTCCAAAAGGAATTAGGATATTTTTAAGAACAGCTCCAACAACTGCACCAACTCAAAAAACCTCATCGATTTGGTTTCCAACTCCTTTTCCAGCTTTAACTCTCTTACTCTCTGCAGCCTTGCCTGACTTGTTGTACCTCAGGGCATTCCTTTCTTGGGGCTTCCTCATCCCAGTGGAGCTCTTGTTCCCTCCCTTAGCCAAATTCTACCCATGCTTCCAGAGTGGTTTTAAATTTGTACCATCTCTTTCTCCAGTCTGCCCAGATTGCTCCAGCCCACAGTGGTTTTTTTCCCCCTCTGAATTCCCAATGGACTAGTAACTCTTGATGGCATTTCAAAAAGCTAAACTGAAACTTTTAGGGACCCTAAACTCTAAAGAGAGTGTAAGGAAGTCTGAGTTTTGATTTTTCTAATGAAAACTTCTTTGATTTCTGAAATATCAAATATTGGGGTATATCTGTTTGATAATCCAGTGCTGTAAATTGCTTCAATTCCTGGTTCCTATCCAAATTTTACTCATCTTTCCAGGCCCAGATCATTCCTCCTTTGATGAAACCTCCTCGACTCCCGTTTGACCTTTCAGTCTTCCCTAGTCCGTTTTGGGAGAAGGCAATGGCACCCCACTCCAGTACTCTTGCCTAGAAAATCCCACGGGCAGAGGAGCCTGGTAGGCTGCAGTCCACGGGGTCGTGAAGAGTCAGACACGACTAAGCGACTTCACTTTCACTTTTCACTTTCACACATTGGAGAAGGAAATGGCAACCCACTCCAGTGTTCTTGCCTGGAGGATCCCAGGGATAGGGGAGCCTGATGGGCTGCCGTCTATGGGGTCGCACAGAGTTGGACTCGACTGAAGCGACTTAGCAGCAGCAGCAGCAGCAGTCCGTTTTGACTGAACTTCAACAGCACACAAAATTTAGCACTAGGTTTTAGGATTCAATATATTTGCTGTATTGTACTGTTAGTCTTTGTTTTCTGAATGTTGAGCTTCAAGCCAACCTTTTCACTCTCCTCTTTCACTTTCATCAAGAGGCTTTTGAGTTCCTCTTCACTTTCTGCCATAAGGGTGGTGTCATCTGCATATCTGAGGTTATTGATATTTCTCCCAGCAATCTTGAGTCCAGCTTATGCTTCTTCCAGCCCAGCATTCCTCATGATGTACTCTGCATATAAGTTAAACAAGCAAGGTGACAATATACAGCCTTGACGTACTCTTTTTCCTATTTGGAACCAGTCTGTTGTTTCATGTACAGTTCTGACTGTTGCTTCCTGACCTGCATACAGGTTTCTCAAGAGGCAGGTTAGGTGGTCTGGTATTCCCATCTCTTTCAGAATTTTCCACAGTTCAGAAAACAAAGATCATGGCATCTGGTCCCATCACTTCATGGGAAATAGATGGAAAAACAGTGGAAACTGTCAGACTTTATTTTTTTGGGCTCCAAAATCACTGTAGATGCTGATTGCAGCCATAAAATTAAAAGACGTTTACTCCTTGGAAGGAAAGTCATGACCAACCTTGATAGTATATTAAAAAGCAGAGACATTACTTTGCCAACAAAGGTCCGTCTAGTCAAGGCTATGGTTTTTCCCGTGGTCATGTATGGATGTGAGAGTTGGACTGTGAAGAAAGCTGATCGCCGAAGAATTGATGTTTTTGAACTGTGGTGTTGGAGAAGACTCTTGAGAGTCCCTTGGACTGCAAGGAGCTCCAACCAGTCCATTCTAAAGGAGATCAATCCTGTGTGTTCATTGGAAGGACTGATGCTAAAGCTGAAACTGCAATACTTTGGCCACCTCATGCAACGAGTTGACTCACTGGAAAAGACTCTGATGCTGGGAAAGGTTGGGGGCGGGAGGAGAAGGGGACGACCGAGAATGAGATGGCTGGATGGCATCACCGACTCTGTGGGCATGAGTTTGAGTGAACTCCGGGAGTTGGTGATGGACAGGGAGGCCTGGAGTGCTTTGATTCATGGGGTCACGGAGAGTCGGACACGACTGAGCAACTGAACTGAACTGAACTGTTAGTCTGGTTAATGACAGGGGCCATGTCTTATCCTTTTACTGTACCTTTCATGGAGTCCAGCTGAGTGCCCAGCATGTCAAATTACAGAGCACACGAGCTTAGCCCATATTCAGTTCAGTTCAGTCGCTCAGTTGTGTCCGACTCTTTGCGACCCCATGAATCACAGCACTCCAGGCCTCCCTGTCCATCACCAACTCCCAGAGTTCACTCAAACTCATGCCCATCGAGTCGGTGATGCCATCCAGCCATCTCATTCTCTGTCATCCCCGTCTCTTCCCACCCCCAATCCTTCCCAGCATCAGACTCTTTTCCAGTGAGTCAACTCGTCGCATGAGGTGGCCAAAGTATTGGAGTTTCAGCTTTAGCATCAGTCCTTCCAATGAACACCCAGGATTGATCTCCTTTAGAATGGATTGGTTGGATCTCCTTGCAGTCCAAGGGACTCTTAAGGGACTTCTCCAGCACCACAGTTCAAAAGCATCAATTCTTCGGCGCTCAGCTTTCTTCACAGTCCAACTCTCACATCCATACATGACCACGGGAAAAACCATAGCCTTGACTAGACAGACCTTGGTTGGCAAAGTAATGTCTCTGCTTTTTAATATGCTATCTAGGTTGGTCATAACTTTCCTTCCAAGGAGTAAACGTCTTTTAATTTCATGGCTGCAATCAGCATCTACAGTGATTTTGGAGCCCCAAAAAATAAAGTCTGACACTGTTTCCACTGTTTTTCCATCTATTTCCCACGAAGTGATGGGACCAGATGCCATGATCTTCGTTTTCTGAATGTTGAGCTTCAAGCCAAACTTTTCACTCTCCTCTTTCACTTTCATCAAAAGGCTTTTGAGTTCCTCTTCACTTTCTGCCATAAGGGTGGTGTCATCTGCATATCTGAGGTTATTGATATTTCTCCAGGCAATCTTGATTCCAGCTTGTGCTTCTTCCAGCTCAGCATTCCTCATGATGTACTCTGCACATAAGTTAAATAAGCAGGGTGACAATATACAACCTTGACTTACTCCTTTTCCTATTTGGAACCAGTCTGTTGTTCCATGTCCAGTTCTAACTGTTGGTTCCTGACCTGCATACAGGTTTCTCAAGAGGCAGGTTAGGTGGTCTGGTATTCCCATCTCTTTCAGAATGTTTCACAGTTTATTGTGATCCACACAGTCAAAGGCTTTGGCATAGTCAATGAAGTACATAGCCCATATTAGGAACTCCTTACCCTGGCCTCACACAACTAGGTAACTTACTGAGCCATTCTAGACTTTTGTCATTTTCTGTACATGTCATGTACTTAAATGCCTTTATGTATTCTACTTGTCTTATACTATCAAAATCTTAATTCATTCTTATAAATCCAGCTCAAGTCCTACCTCTTCCATTAATCTTTCTCCAATCCCCCATGTCAAAATTAACTGCTTCTTCCTCTGAGCTTCTTGTTTTATACATAAAAAAACCTTTTCTTTTTGCTGCTTAATATTAGAATCTTCTAGACTGTGTGTTCTTTAAGAGAAAAAACCAGGTCATGTTCATTTTCTATTTTATCATGTAGCACAGTGTCAAACATGCAAAAGATACTCATTAAATATTCACATATAAATAAACGAATGAACTTACAATTTTATTCTCCAGTTAATCAAGTAACATCTTGTTAATATCTTTGGTTTAGCCTTGGCATTTTCATAGATGAAGGTGAGAAAAGTCCATAAAATTATTCAATGAATTCTGGATTTGACTAAATCAAATTTTGTGGTTTTGCTTAATATTTTATCTTATTTCAATCTTTAGGTTTGATGGCAGCATTGAACTGGAATTGATCTAAATGTCCAGCAACAGGAGACATATATGAGTTTAAGACTTTTACAGAGAAAGCTGTTTTTTTTTTCTTTTTCACTACCATCTACCTCCAGAACTTTTTCATCATCCCACCCTGAAACTCTTCACAGAGAAAGTTTTAAATTATAACCTATAACATTTCTACTCTCTCTTTACCTAAAACTATTACTCACTTCTTTTATGCATTTACTCAACAATCATTTTTACTATAATTCCCTCATCTGGTTGGTAGAGTTTATTTACTTTAAAGTATTTATTGATTTATTTTATTTATTTATGGCTGTGCTGAGTCTTTGTTGCTGTACACAGGCTCAGTAGTTGCGATTTGTGGGCCATAGTTGTGGTGCATGGGCTCAGTTGCCACAATGCATGTGGGATTTTCCTGGAGCAGGGATAGAACCCATGTCCTCTGCATTGGCAGGTGGATTCTTAACCACTGGACCACCAGGTAAGTCCCAGAAGAGTTTAACCATTTAGTAAAGTAGTGAAGCTTGTTTTTCAGCTACAGTTAAGGAAATACATTATTGAAAATGCATTATAAAAGCAAAAAAAATTTTTCACATATACTGCAGTTCATAAATGAACAGCAACCTTTATGGATATATACAACCATGGGTCACATTGCAGGTAAGAGCACAGGTCTTGGACCCTGGCTCCACCTGCTACAGTTATTAGCTGTGTAATACTGTAAAAACCTTTCCATGCCTCAGTTTCTTCATTTATAAAGTGAGGATAATGGTATCAATCTCATAGGGTTATTTTGAGAGTTACACTGGTTCATACACATAAAGCACTTAGGACAGTGTCTGGTACGTAATCAGTGCTTACTAATGGACTAGCTGCTAGCATCATTATTTTCATCATTCTCATGATTCTGATTATTATAATAACCACAATAATATTAGTCCCCTGAAGTAAAATTTTTTTCAGGGAGCAAAATTTGTCCAATCTGGCTTTGCCGAACTGCGGTTTAAAGTAATTTCCCTTCCTCTGTAAGTTGGCTTTGCTTCTAGAACCAATAAACCAATCAATCAGTCTTTGCTCTTTAACAATGGGACCGGCTCCCTCGTGAGGAGTGAACTGCATTGCGGTTACTCTACCGAGGCTGGAAAGCCATTTGCCACAAGCTTCCCTGTCCTGATTTCTGCACTGAGAGAGATCCCTCAAAGGTCCCAACCTAATGAATGATCGTATGAATCATTCTGAGGCTCCTTTCAAGCTCCAAAATTCTCTGCCTGTTCACCAGGTTCTCACATGCAGTGTTAAGTGGCAGTCTTGCCAGGAACCTGCAGTTCACACTCTGAACTGAGGCAGAAACAAATACTGTCACAGAAAAGCAGAAATCTTAAATTTCCTTCTGTGTTCTCAACAATGCATTTCCACAGCAGTGAACCACATTTGGTGACTCAAGTCTCTCAGCAATTCTTGAGAGGAAATTGTGAAATTATCGCTGTTTGCTGAGACAGTACTTACAGTTTGCCAAAAGAGGGAGCATGGGAGCAGAAAACACGTTTGTCCAAGTCTTTAAAAAAATTGTTTGTTTGGATTCTGTTTTTTAGTTTTTTATTTCTTTTGCAAGGATTGGATGAAACTAAATGACAGTTACAGACAGTATTTTTTTTTAAGACTGTCGTAAGACAGAAAGGTCAAAGATTGAAAATAGATGCATAACTTTAAATGATCCCTCTCTATCTTCCCCAGACAAAACATTCACCTTATGCCTGGCTGCCACACATTAAACAGCTCTAATTAAACTGCTCTCATTAAAAGGAAAGGGAGGAGGAGCTCAGGCCAGCAGTTCTCCTGAGCAGGGAAGCAATCACATATTTAATAAAAGTGCAACTTTCTCTCCTGGCTGCCATGGATTGTTTAAAAAAGAAGGATTCATTGTATATATAATCTAGATCTCACCTTTACTACAACAATGGAGAAGTTATTGAAATAACCAAGTTTAATGAAAGTTAATCATCAGGGTGCTAAGTTACCCACTCCCTAAGGCTAAACACTCCTTGGTGCCAAGCAAGAGGAATGATGTAAGCTCCTAGAACCTTTTGTAGAAACAAGTCTTCGATTCACACTCATTAGTCACTAATATTGGGTGAAAGCCTGTGTAAGACAAGGAGGTTTCTATAAAACACACATATCCCTACAAAGTCATTTTTTCAATACAAATTTGATTGCTGCTTTTGTAAAGGCAGCTTTGGCAATTTCCCCATTTGTACATATACTTTCAATTTGCAGAAGAATTATGTAAATTCATGTATTTTTAGTTTAAGGAACATATTCAGTCTCTTACTCAAATTACCAAAAAGTGCTCTGTATCATGTTTAGCCTAAAAATTTAAGAAAGACACTTGGAAAATTCACAGAGCTTAAAATTTTCCCCCCAAATTATGTATGTTATATAAACTAATTACTTGATAGTTAAATAAAATGGTTTCTTTTATTGTTGCTGTCCACTGCATTAAAGCAATATGATATAAAATATTAATATAAAGAAGAAAGTTAAATATTCTACAATTTCCTGAGATTTGGTTTCATTTCCACATGCCTTTGAACAATGCTGTAAGGTAATTCTGCTAACACTTTCTAGACCTGGAAAACACATGACCTCAGATTCAGTTATTAATAGAAAAGATATTATATTATAACATTCTATAAAATTTAATATTATAAAATTTTCTTAAAGGACAGCCTTTAAAGTTGGATTATTTCCTTAACTAATACAGGATGCAAGCTAGGCAGTGGCTTTTTGAAATTTATGGTTTAAATGGTCAGTCCCATGCAATAGCTGGCAACACTGGGCCCTAGGAGGAGAAAATCTGTGAACACAGAAGCAGATTTCACAGGCTACATTTTTTTCCTTTATTTGAGTCATCATGTGGAAGACAAGATTATTTTCCAAAATGATTAGGCATTCTCATCAATTAGCCAGCTAGAGTATCAATCCTGAAGGAAAAATATAATAAGCTCTTCTTCTCTAAGTGCCAGCTGTCAAAAACTGTCAGAGTTAGTCAAAGCTTTCTACTGTTCCAATCAAATCATAAAATGAGTGGAAAGTCACTGTACAAAACCCATTAAGCTATGCTATTAAATGTCCAACGTTACATAAAAACTATAAATAGCTTTGCACTTTTAGGCCTTTTTTTCAATTTGCTTTTCTTGAAGTAGTAATGATGTTCTGCTTCAGTTAATAAGATAATTTTGGAGCTGCCTTAGTATTTAATCCACATATTCTTTCTGTGTGGAATGAAAGCAAGCAGTAATCAAGTCAGAATTATAAGCATTCCTTGACGTATCTCTTGCTAACAATTTTAAAAATTAAGAGCACCAAAGATAGCAAAGACTGAAAAAACTAGTCACTAAGGTTAATAATCTTACAAATTGGCATTCCTTTGGGGAATAAAATGCTGTTTCTGGGAAGGGCATCTAGTCTTTTTCAAATATTTGCAAAGGAATTCATACTCTAAAAGGAACATCACTTACTACTGGCTTAAAAATAACAAGCCAGTAGCCAACTCTGAACAAATACAATGTTCAAAAACTGATTATTGAATTAGTAAGGGTTTGTTTCCACACACTGAACACAGTCTTTGCTCTTTTAGTACATGGTTGATCCAATAGTTGATCTAAGGGCCAAGTGAGAATTCTGATAACTGATATTTGTCCAAATAAGTAGCTAAAGTAAGCTGAGGACCGATCCAAACCACTTAATAACACTGAAATACTTCTCTTTTTTTTCTTACAATATGTTAAAAGAAGTTTCTTGCTATGCTTTCCTGGTAAGTTCTTCCATATTCGGATGGATCCTATCTATTCTAGTGACAGCTCTAAGAAATGTAAGTAATTTCCATGCTAATGAGATTCTCTAATTATCAAGAAAGACAAAAAAAGGGTAGGGCACATTTGGGAACAGACACCCAAGGCCATTAATCAAGTTTGTATATTTTGCAAGGGTGGAAACAATTTTTTTCATCAAAATGTTTTTGCTTTGTTTTCTCCAGAAAAGCTAAGAAGAAAGAACTCAAGAAGGACATGCTAACCATTTGAAATCTGAGTTTTCAAATCTAAAATAAAGAAAATTTGAAAAGTATATTGAAACTGAAATGAAGTTAAGGGTGGCATATGAATTTAGTATCTTTAAGGAAAAATTAAAGACATCTTCAGATACCTTGTCCAGATGAAGCAGAGATTGGAGGCATTTTGACAGTTTCTTATATTTAAAATAATAATGCCCAGAACCTACTGTGTTAGATTTTTGGTGAAAATAAGCAATAATCTTAGTATAGTACTATACACGAATACTTACTTAACAAAGATTTAAAATTTACAGTATATAAATTTTAAATAGCCATGATATGTGCACCAAGTTTTATTTGCCTTTAAACAATACAAATAGAACAAATATGTCATTCAAAATATTAAATGTTCTTGAATTGTACAGAAGAAAAAGAAACTGAAGTGAAACTGTAGGAATTGCTGAACTTCAGATAAATGTTTCTTCAAAACAAGAGATATTAGTTCCTAAAAGATTTCTCTAAAGTTAAAAAAAGATTAAGAAAGACATTAAGCCACTGGGTTATTATGTTCAAACAAAAACTTACATGTTTCTTAATGGACATGTGTTTACATTTACAGATAGTAAACTCAGTCTCTTGTCTTATAAAACAGAAGACACCACTGATGTATAAACTAAGCGAAATAATAAAAACCTCTTTTTCACATTAGAAACTTTTAAAACCTAAATCTACCTTAGCATTATTTTCCATGAAAACTTAATAGGGAATGGCTAATCTGAAAGCAAAATGTTGAACAAATCACTTTCAAAAAAAAAAGAAACACACCATGGGATTTTGCTTATAGCTGGCAGCATCAACTAAAGCCCCAAGCAATGACATATGAACTCAGAGTATCAGCCGGTCCTCTCCTCCCTCCTGAATTACCTGACCAATGGAAGTTTGGGTTTGTTGTTTCAGAAAGCACTGTTTCTTACATTCCATCAATTGTTCAAAATCATGCCACATTTTTGCTTGTTTCATATTTGGACCATGACTTTCTCGTACAGCTTTTTGTTTTTCCCGGAGTTTCTAGCATAAAAAAAAATTAAGAATAATTAAATATCATATAGGGATTTACTTCTACTGCTCTAATCAGAAGAATATGGTATGCTTTGTACATCTGATAAATAATAGCTAAACCAGATGATATATGAAAGCTAAGATGATAAAAGTTAATTAAACTTATGATAGATCTAAGACAACCTGAAGCTAAAAAGGACAGAAAACTAGAAAAGAAGGGGAAAATAAAGGAAATCAGGAAAGTGGAGCAGTATCATGGTATGTAAAAAATGCAGATTTTGGAAGTCAGAAGACTTGAGCTCCAACCTTGGCTTTGTCACTACCCATAAGGAAGACAATTTCTCTGGACTGTAGTTTTTTTCAATTGTCAATTAAGGTTAATAATAGGAGTAATTATAAAAGTATCTGCTTTATAATACTATTTTTTCACATGACAATAGATATAGAAAAAATTATAAACTATCACGTGTTATATATGTTATTATTATTAAATATTATATTCTTTCCTGAATCAGTATACTCTAAGGGTATGCTCTATGCCCAAATAAATCAAATTGTATGCAAATATTCTTCAAGGAGAAGGTCCAGTGATATTTTTAAAAGGCTCAGATCCTTATCAGAATTATTTTTGTTACTAACAGCCTACATATAGAGTTCCACCTTCCAATACTGTTCTACTTACTGACTAAAATTCTAAACAGGAATAGGAACATTTTTCAGTAAACTGCAAACTGTTCTTTGGCTCTGTATTATGGCAAATCAAGGAAAAGTGACAAAGAGAAGATCGCACAAAGTCAGAGAGACAATGAGAGGAAAGAAAAGTAGGAAGGAAAGAAGAGAAAAACAGAGATGACGGTACACACAAAAGGAAGCACAGAGTAACAGAAATACACTCACTGACACACAGTGTGAGAAATCACCAAGAAGGGCAGAAAAACAAGCAAAGACACAAACAGAGTACATGGGAACATCCCCATCCTTTCCTCTTTCAGAATGCAGGGTTGATCTAACAGTTGATCTAAGGACACAAGTGAGCAGGCCAGTGGTCGGTACCTGCCCAAATAAGAGGCTAAACTAAACTGAGGCCAGATTCAAAATGCTTATTAAAGACTGCCCTTCCCACCTATGGCTAAGAAAAGCAAATAGCAAAACAGCAGATAGCAAAACAAAACAGAATGAAGAAAATATAATTTAAATATAAACAGCAAATTTTTGACACAATGCCTGGCACGCAAATACATCTATTTAAGTCTATGTTACAAATAAAGTATCTTACAACAAATATTTTTATCCTCATAAACTAAAAAAAAAGTAGTAAGATCAAGAGTTTTAAGAGTATTGAACATGATTTTAAGATTAAGGTACTACTTAACTGTAACTTTTCTTATATTATTGGAATAATTTCTTTTTCAAAAATCCTAACAACCTATAAAAGCTATTTAAAGAACCAAAGACAAGATGCGGGCATTGTCTGTATCAGAAATATTAAATTTAATTTGCTTCATAACCACATGTGTTTGAAACCTTTATGAGTACAACTGACTTTAGTCTATAACTTATTTTTAATGTTACTGTCATGTACTACAGATTTATTTTATGGATAGTTGTAATGCACAAAAAATACTTGTCACAGATTTCATTGTTCTTAAAAGGAGGA
The DNA here is from genome assembly GCF_049115385.1 of Moschus berezovskii. NCBI lineage: Eukaryota > Metazoa > Chordata > Mammalia > Artiodactyla > Moschidae > Moschus > Moschus berezovskii. The sequence goes on along the minus strand of NC_142478.1, from coordinate 57,357,078 downwards.
GGTGGTACAGGAGGGGAAAAGTTACAACTAAGAGTATCATATTCCACAGCACTTGGTAAGGCAAAGTCTAGTATATGATAGTGTGAACTGTAGCACTATAGCTTGGTCTAACTTCAGAAACCGAAGCTGGCCTGAGGAGGTCTGTGGATGTCCAGTCTGCTGGTTTGGAAGACTTAGGCTATTGTCAGTTTGAAAGCCTAGGTATATTCCATGTTTGCTTTGAAAATTTAGATCTATTCTAAGAGTGAGAGGATCAAGAAGCTTTGCTTCTTAAGTGATACAGCCAGACAATCAGGGCATGAGCTAATCAATGGTTCATTTTGCTCAAACATGCTTGATGCCTGTTGCTACTGCTTTCCCCTCAAATCTTGCAATATAATAAAACACTACACTGGGAGGGGAAAGAATAATCATATTTAGCTGTTAAGTTTGGGTCTATGAAAGGATTCAAGGTTTGGCAAATATTTCTCTCTGTATAACATCCATTCAGATACTAAACAAATGAAGTGGAGGAATATTTTCATATGAAAAAAGTACATTACTTCACTTAAGAAATATCTGTATGAAAGTCAATTATTGACAATCATACTAAATCCTAAAGCCCCCAAAATCTCTAGTTAAAATACTGTACAAATGTGCATACAAATTAATTCAAATACATACATTTGAACATGAAAGTATCCAATAGCTAAACGGTACAATGTATTGATTGAAGAAAAGCCATATTGTTAATTTGTACTTTCAGAACAGAAAAGCCTATATATATATAAAATCATTTCCAGGCTGCAGACTCAAGAATATTTGAACACTGAAATGAGACACTGACATATAGTTAGCATTTTAAAAGAAAAACTGCAGCTAACAATTCCTAACAAATGATACTACAAACTGGACACTCCTATTAGAAAAACTAAGAGGAAACTTCAATTTTCAGTAGTGAAACTCAGTAAGAAACAGATAAAATGGTGTATAGTGAAGCAGGGTTAGCATTCACTATGTAACATGGTCTTAAAATCATTGAAGATTAGAATCAATTAGAGAAATCAGTTAGTCATTTACATCCTGATGGTCAAGGCCTCTGTCACCTCTTCCACTAGGAGTGTCTCAGAGAACTGAAAAAACAAAACTCATACACTCCTATTTTTAGTAGTCCTCATATAAGACTGGCAGGTAGGCAGTGAATATCTTAAGAAAAGTTTTTCGATTATTTTTAACTGAGTCAATGTTTGTAAAGGAGTTAGACCAGGCCCTGGCTCATAGTAAGAACTTTGTGCTTATTAAGTAATATAAATGAGTAAGTTTATACTTATCTTATAAACAGAGATACCTGGGAATAATAGGAAACTTGTAGTTCATTCATTACATGTGGCACGAACTTCTGCATGAACTTTTTATTTAAAACTAGATTTCCCCCTTTCCCCCCCAAATCTATGTGCCTTCACTTTTAGTCTCCATTTTGAATGGGAGTAAGAAAGTTCTAATTTCCCCTATAACCTTAAAAAAAACTGACAATGACATAACCATGTCCTGTAAACCTGAATTATGTACACATTAAAAAACAAACAAATATTCTTACCTTTCCAAGATTTTCCTGTTCAGCAATATTTTTGGTATATTGTTCCCTAGGGAGTCAATATAATGATATAGTTTACATTTACTTCAATTGATTTGATCACACAACTAAATTATAAATCACATATCTATCTAAATATATTAGATAATACAGTTTAGAGTACTAGAGTCAGAATGAAACCCATTATCAAATACTCCCTTTTCTAATCTTTAGTCAGTTCATCTAATAAACAATAATATAAGTAAAAAAAACAAGGCAAAATATCATGTAAGAAATTAAGTACTATTTCCGGTTAATCTACACTTAAAACAATAACAATACATTTGCTTAAATTATACTTTTTTGGAAGAGGCTTGCAGAAAAGAGAGAGGATACACATTAAAAAAAAAAAACACAATAAATATCATCTCACCCTGCAATCCAACTTCTATGAAGCCTTCCTACCGAAAAACTCTTAAAACTTAATAAAAATTAGAGCAAAGACTATTCACTTCATTGCTTACAGTAGTAAAAATCTACAACCAACTGCATGTTGATAGATGGGGAAGTGTTTAAATAAATTATGGTACATCCATTCAAAAGAATAATACAGAGTTGTGAAAAAAGAATGAGGTAGATTTATAAATACTAAACTGGACAGAATTCTAGATAAATGAGGTATGGCAATGTAGACAACATTTAATTTTTGTGCACTATAGTTGATAATGGTTACTTTTTGTTTTTATAAATATTTCTTTTGTAAGTCAAAAAAATTATAAATTTTTAATGTAAAAAACATAAATAATATCATATGGTATTTTTAAACAAAAGCATAATTATATTCTAAGACAAAAAGTGAGATTTAAAGTGTTAAGGACAAAGACTGAAGAATGAGGACAACGGAACCAATGATAAGAAGAGAAACTTTAGACCTCAAATCTGTATGGAAAAAGACTCTATTTCTGTGAAAAGCTACATAGCAGTACTTAATAAGAAGTTACATAACACAAAATTGGGAATCTAAGAAATCATAAACCACAAAGACAAACAGTGAAGAAAGATTTGCATTTGTGTAAAAAAGGGAGGTTAACGTCTTTAGAACAGAAAGAATGGCAATCACAAGTACCCGAAGTCCTTACAGAGATAAAGTGAAGGTAGAATTTGTGCACAAGAATAAAAGTGAAAGGGAACAGACCCAGTCTGGATGAACCATCATTTTGCCCATAAAATTTATGAGACACTAAGTCAATGTTATTTGCCTTTCTAGCTCTCCAGTGAAAAACAGCTCAGAGGATATAAATGACATATTATTCAGAATAATGTATGATTATAATTAAGAGAACTTTAATTCATTTATTACCCCAGGTCCGAGGAATGCCCAAATTGTTTTAGGATTTCCATTTCTATTTTATCAAGAAATCAATAGGTACATGCTCATAACACTAATATGTAATTTTATTCAATTGATTTATTCAAATAGTAATTACAGAGCACCTGTTCTATACCAAGCATGTCCTGGGATTTCAAGAAGACAGGGACAGACAGGGTCCTCACTCTTCAGGAACTCATACTATATCATTTCCAAAATACTGCTGCAAACATTACATTGAACTTGAGCTCCTGTGGCATATATTGTTCTCTTTATTTTGTAGATGAAAAAGTGATTTATCCAAGATCACAAAACTAGGAACTGGAAAAATCAGGTTAGAAACAAAATTTTATTGAGTCCCTTTCTAGTACTTTGATAAATAACATGCTGCCTCTTCAAATAAAATTACATTTTACAGGTGATCTTTCAAAATCAAGCTAATTTCTTAGACCTTTGGCCTTACCAGAAAGTACCATAAAAGCAGAAAATGAAATGACATCAAAAATATTGTGTCTATACTAGTAATAAATATTAAATATGTATCTGTGAGTTTAGAGTATAACTCCATTTTATTCCTAAATATTCTTATCATGTACTTCTCCAGTCAGGGTGCAATATTTTTCTATTGGAAAACTGAGGAATGGTAAAGATTTACAATGATTTTTAAAATAATGGAGACTTTCTTGGAAGTCCAGTGGTTAAGACTTCTCACTCCCAACACAAGGGGCACTGGTTCCATCCCTAGTTGGGAAACTAAGATCCCACATAGTGCACTGTGTGGCCAAAAAATACATAAATAAAAATGATGAAGAGGAATATCTATCTAGAAAACAGATCAGAAAACCAATAGCTCAGGAGCAATGCTTCCTTCTTTACTATTTACATTGATAACTTTGGAAGAAAAGAAACAATTTCTAAAACTTTTATTTTTCAAGAACAAAATTAACTTCTCACATTAGTGAACATTAGTATTGACTATATAGATTTAATGAGCAAAATTTACATGTAATGAAAGAATTTGAATAACTACATTCAGTATGTTTAATACGCTAGAGTATTAAAAATAATATCCTATTTATAGGATATTTTCAGCCTGGCTTCCATTATATTAAAAAATTTAGACTCTGCAAAACATTCTATTTCTTAGATTCCTTTTTATAATATCAATGTACTGTTGTTGTTCAGTTGCTAAGACATGTTGGACTCTTTGTGACCCCATGCATTGTAGCATGCCAGGTTTTCCCATTTCACTATCTCCTTGAGTTTGCTCAAACTCATGTCTATTGAGTCATGAATATCAATGTATAAGCTACTAAAAATCTCAACTGCAATCTTGAATAAATGTGAATCCTACACTTCATTTGAGTTCTTACTGAATGGTAAAAGCAAAACATTTGAACTGTGATAAAGGGCAAAGAAAGTTTATCTTGTTCACTACTGCATTTTTTCAAAGCTAGCAATTCAACTATAAACGTATTTTTAAGGTAGCATTTATTATGTTATAGTATGCTATGATTATAAAAAGAAAAAAATCACCATATAAGGACTAGTAGTATTTATACATTCTGTGTTTCAAAGGCTGGCACTCTGCAATCACAGAATTTCTAGCTGAAGTCCAGCTGCTCACACTGCAATAATGAGCACACCAATGACCAGAGTCCAGGCCATGTGGGACTTAAAAAATAGACCAAATTTAGTGCTTATAAAAAAGCAACTATGAAATTATATGTAATCCTACATGCATACATACTCAGTTGTGTCTGACTCTTTGTGACCCCATGGACTAAAGCCTTCCAAGTTCCTCTGTCCATGGAATTTTTCAGGCAAGAACACTGGAGTGGGTTGTCATTTCCTACTTCAAGGGATCTTCCCAACCCAGGGATCAAAACTGTGTCTCTTGTGTCCCCTGCATTGGCAGGCGGATTGTTTAAAACTGCACCACCTGGGAAGCCCATATGTATTCTTGAGGAGGGGGTAATGGGGATTAAGTGGCTTAATGGCTATAAGAGTTTCTCTTTCAGGTGATGAAAACGTTCTGGTAATCTATAGTGGTGATGGTTGCATAATATTTTGAATGTAATGAATATAACTGATTATACACTTTAAAATGGTTAAAATGGCAAATTTTATGTTATATGTCTTTTGCCACAATAAAAAGTAAGCAAGCAAACAAGAAAAATTATATGTATTCTTACTTAGTCAGGAGGGCTGGACTACCTAGAAGATGTTCAACAAGATTTAATTCCAAATAATATCTTACTATTTGCTTATTTAGGTACTCTGTATAATTCTATCTTATCTTCTATAGATGAAAACATTAAGTAACTCAATATAAAAACAACAAAATTACTTGCCTAATTGCTTTTCTTTTTTCTTGTTGATCAGAGGAGACATATGCCTTCATTTCATCAGTAGCACGACGAAGTTGTACTTCTAGGTTCTAAGTGGAAAGACTGTTTTAGGTTAAGTCCTTGATACAGAAAAATCTCAGAAAAGTTTCTGATCCAATTTTCTTTGTCTTACCTTAATCATACAATTTATATAATGGTATCTACTTTCTTCTTGAAGACACTCCTCACGGAGCCCTCTGACTTCCTAAAACATAATTTTAAATGGGCAATATTATCAAAAGAATAATTAGATACAGAAAGGATAACCAAACGTACAACAAAAGAAATACTACCAGAGTATTTCCTCTTCTGTGCCAAAACTTTATTGTATCAGACTAGGTTGCAATCTTTTCTAGAGACCATGCATACCACTCTGCAACCTGTAAGTTCAGTTATTTATTAAGTAACTACTGTGTGCCTAGATCTGTGCTAGATGCTGGGGACAGAGAAGTGAACAAGACAGGTCCCTGCTTTCATTCAAGTAGAGGAGACAAATATAAACAAGGAAATGTGTAATGAAGGCAGTTTCAGATGGGGTAAGTGCTATGAAGAAAATTCTGCAGTACAATGTGATAGGGGTACTGAGTGGGCGAAGTTAGACAGGTGATTAGAGAAGGCCTCGAGGAGGCGGTAACATTTAGGCTGAGACCTAAAATGGTGAAAGAAAAAGAGAGAAAAAGGCAAAGAGCTGGCAGGAGAGCATCTCAGAGAGAGAAGAATATATGCAAATCTGCCCCTGAGGAGAAAACAAGCTTGGCCTGTTTGAAGTACAAGAAGAAGGCGAGTATGTCTGGGGTCTGTGGGCGAGGAGGAGAGCATGTGGATATGAAGTTCATGGAGCAGGTAGGGTCTTGAAAACCAAAGTTTTGAAGTTAGATTTTAACTGCAACAGGAAGCCGGTAGAAGGTGGTTTAAGTGTTGCACAGGTTTCTTTGGCTGCTCTATGGAGAATAAACCTTAGAAAGGCAAGTGGAAGGGGAGAGGAGGTTGTAGGTTACTGTGGTAGTCAAGGAAAGACATGATGGGGCCTGGGCTCTGGCAGTAGGGGTGCAGATGGAGAATTTAGGGTGTGTACATCAAGTTTGAAGAAATAAAAATCTCTGCAACTTGGCAGACAGACTCAAGGCATGAGGGTAAAGATCTGGGAATTTTTTCATATTGGTGTAGTGAAAACATGCATACAAAGTCAGTTTCTGCTAGGTTGTTAAAATAAGAATTATCTTCTTACCTGTTCTAATTTGGACCGATTGCTTTCAAGGCCTGCGGCACAGCTGTCATACTGGGATTTCTTTTCATCACACTCTTGGGTTAACTCCTGGTATGAAAAGGGTGATTGATTGAATAAATGAAAAAAAAACCAAAGGCCTAAAAGGTGACTCTGAAACAATACATGCCCTTGTCAGTCTTGTAACTTAACTCTAAGCTTCTTGGCATACTAACAAGTTATTTATACAACAACCAGATATTTGAGCATTATGACAGATGAAGGTGCTGATAAAAAGAATAGCTGCCATGTACTGAGCTGTGTGCCAGGCTCTCTTTTAGAAGCTGGGTATACAAGAGTGAACAAAAGAGTCAAAAATCCTTCCTCTCAAGTAATGCTCAGACAAGTAAACAGGCTGAGTGCTATGAGAGACAAATGCAAGGTGTTACAGGAGCATATGCAACTCTCATTGGACTTAACCCAGGTTAGGGGATCAGTAGGGACAACTTCCTGGAGAAACTGATATCTAAGCCGAGGTACAAAGGATTAGTAAGAATAGTTAGAAGGAGGAGAGTGTTCAGAAAAACAGAATACTATGTATGAAGTCTTGCAAGATTAGAGAGAAGAAGGACAATTTAGGATATGTAAGTAGTTTATTATACTGGAGCACGTCTGGGAAGTGTGAGAAGGAGCTGAAGACTTTGGCAGAGGCCTGATCAGAACTTTGTAAACCATATTAAGGGTGTTTGAGCTTTACCCTTGACAATAACTAAATCTCACAACAACGCCTTAAGGTAAATACTAATATTCCCACATTGTGCTTAGAGCAAGTTCATAGAGAAAAAGTATCTTGAAAAAGATTATATGGCTGGAAAGAGGTGTTAGAATTTGAACTCAGGCTGTTTGAGTAGTTTCACACTTTTTTCTAACGTAATATTTTGAAGCAGATAATCTGAAAATTTGCTACCAACACCTAGAAATGCTAAAAGTATCAACAAATGCTTGATAAAGTAGGGTAAGCATCCTTTCAAATTGAGAGCTAACTAAACTCTCAAAGAAGTAAATGAATTACCAGAGTTAGAAACAAAGGATGACAGCCTGTGGATACCCTTGGTGAAGGGAGTTGGGAGTCAATCTTGATAACAGAATGATTAGAATGGCTAGGCAGGGCAAAAGACCTTGAAATCTGTGAGTAAAGGGTTAACACCAGGCCAGCCTGGGAATGACCTTGGTTTTACATAACACAGTTTCCTTGGGAACAAGAGAGTTAACATTACTGTGTAATGTTGTGTGGTGCTTCCATTGCTGGATGGGACTGCATCTGGGTTGGGGTGACAAGCAAAGTATAAAAGATTGGTGGGAAAAAGATACCATGGCTTTTATGTATTAAAGTGACCTACAGACATCTGAGGCCTTTGTGGTTGACAGTCACATACACCCCAAATAGGAGAAGGGGCAATAGAGGCTATGTACTTGGGTAGCTGCTGGGTAAATAAGATGAAGATACTATAGTAGACGAAGGACTTTTTTTGTCTGTGAGTCTGATGGACAAACTGATTAGTAAATGTAGCTATGCTGCTTCAGAGGCGGATGGAACAAAGGTTCCTGTCCTCAGCAAGTTTGGGATTTGGATTTACCCTATGTACGTGATCTAAGAACTTCCAAGCTGAGACATTAACTCAAAATGAGCTCCAAACTTGTGACATTCAGAACACAGAATATCAGCAGAACACAGCAAAAACACCCTGGAGGGACACATCCTCCATCCTAGCTGCCAGGATTCAAGAGACAAAACCCTACTAAAGATAAGCTCACAATCCAAAACTATAAATATGCAGGGAATAATCAATCCATTATGAGTGAGAATGAGAAGATATAAAACAGCAGGAGCATACCTCCTCTAGCAGGAGAATACTAGAAATAAATGTATTAAATAAGTATACTTAATACTTTATTAAAGGAGGAACTGAAAACAAAAGACTGAAAAAGGTACAGTGAGTAAAAAAACAGACAAAAATTAAAAAGAAGTTGCTGAAATTAAAAACTAAGTAGGCGACATAAATATAGGATTAGCTCGGAGATAAAAGAATGAATTAGAAAACAGAGCTGAAGAAATTATCAAAAATTCATCACAAAGAGACAAAGAGATGAAAATATGAAAATGAGGTTAAACAACAGAGAACAGAATAAATACATTTAACATATATCTAACAGAATTGCTAAAGAACAGACTAGAAAGACCAGGGGAGAGAATATTTGAAGACATGTAGAATATGTCCAGAATTAATAAGACAAAAAACACTAATTCTAGCAAAGCTGCTGCTGCTGCTAAGTCACTTCAGTCGTGTCTGACTCTGTGTGACCCCATAGACGGAAGCCCACCAGGCTCCCCCGTCCCTGGGATTCTCCAGGCAAGAACACTGGAGTGGGTTGCCATTTCCTTCTCCAATGTGTGAAAGTGAAAAGTGAAAGTGAAGTTGCTCAGTTGTGTCCGACCCTTAGCGACCCCATGGACTGAAGCCCACCAGGCTTCTTCATCCATGGGATTTTCTAGGCAAGAGTACTAGAGTGGCTTGCCATTGCCTTCTCCATCTAGCAAAGCAAATAACACTAAATCTATACTTAGATTATGTCAGTGAAATGGGACAACACCAAAAACAAAGATAAGAATACTAAAACTATCTATAGATTCAAGGGGATCCCTATCAAGATACCAAAGGTACTTTTCACAGAACTGGAACAAATAATTATAAAACTTGCATGGAAACACAAAAGATCCTGAATAGCCAAAACAACCTTCAGAAAGTCGAACAGAGCTGGAGGTACCACATGCCCTGACCTCAGACTATACTACAAAACTACAGTAATCAAAACAGTATGATGTTGGCAATAAGGAGAGACACACAGATCAATGGAACAGAAAAAAAGCCCAGAAATAAATCCACACACTTATGGTCAATTAATCTATGCCAAAGAAAACAAGAATATACAATTGAGAAAAGACAGTCTCTTCAATAAGTGGTGCTGGGAAAACTGGACAATTACATGTAAAAGAATGAAATTATAACATTTTCTCACAACATGTACAAAAATACACTCAAAATGGATTAAAGACCGAAATGTAAGAAATCATAAATCTTAGAGAACACAGGTAGAACACTTTCTGACATTAATAAATCATAGCAATATTTTTCGGATCTGTCTCCTAAAACAAAGGTTCAGTTCAGTTCAGTCGCTCAGTCGTGTCCGACTCTCCGTGACCCAAAAATGAACAAATGGAACCTAATTAAATTTAAAATATTTTGCATAGCAAAGAAAACTGTCAGCAAAACAAAAAATAACCTACTGAGTGGCAGAAATTATTTTAAAATGATATTGGTGATAAAAGGTTAATATTCAAAATATATAAATAGCTCATACAACTCAGTCCCCCCCCGCAAAAAAAAGGGCCCAGTTCAAAAATAGAAGACCTGAAGAGTCAGGTTTTTTCCAAAGACATACAGATGGTCAACAGGCACATGAAAAGATGCTCATCATCATTAACCATCAGAGAAATACAAATCAAAACCACAATGAGATATCACCTTACACCTGTCAGAATGGCTATCACCAAAAAAGACCACAAATAATTTGTTATTCATGAGGATGTGGAGAAAAGGGAACCCTTGTACCCTTGTACACATTTGGTGAGAATGTAAATTGATGCAGCTACCATGGAAAATAGTGTGGAGGTTCCTCAAAAAACTAAAAACAGAACCACCATATGATCCAGCAATTCCATTTCTGAGTATATAGCCAAAGAAAACAAAAACATTAATTTGAAAAGATATATGCACGCCAGTGTTCACAGTAGTATTATTTACAATAGCCAAGATATGCAAGCAACCAAAAGAGATGAATGGAAAAAGAAGATGTGAGATACACACACACACACACTATGGAATGCTACTCAGTCATTAAAAAGAAAGAAATTTTGCCATTTATAACAACATAGATGAACCTGGAGGGTATTATGCCTATTGAAATTAGTCAAAAAGAGAAAGACAAACACTATATGATATTACTTATATGTGGAGTCTAAAACAAACTAGTGAATATAACAACAAAAATTAAAACCAATTATAGGGAAGACATTACCTAAAAAGAAATGAGAATTAAATCAACAGCCTTCAACACAACAAGAGAAAAGAGAAAGCAATGAAAATAGTTTTTTTCTGACCAAGTGACTATTGAAGAGGAAAAACAAAGATGGTTTACTTTTGGCAATGATTCTTTACTGAGAGAACTACTAAAAGAAAACAAAACAAGGAAATTTCATTTCAGGAAGAAGGAAACTGAATCCAGAAGTAAGGAATAAAGTACATGAGGCAATGGTAAGAATTGCTAAATATGTGGGTAAATCTAAACAGGAAATGACTGTATCAAGTAGTAATTATTATAACAGTAATGACCACCAGGACAACCAGTTTTTGGGTTGAAGAAATAAAATGGACATTAAATACCAGAGGATAAGAACACATGTGTAAGGCAAGAGAGGGTATGAAATCATTCTGAGGCCCTTGTATTGATCAGGAGATTAACAATTGTTCAGCCGATTAACTTTAGGCAAGAAAAATGTGATAAAAATATAAGAGTAAACAATATCAGAACAGGAGTAGAAAAGGAAATAAAGGGAAAAAAGAAAATAAAGAAAACAGGATTGGTACAATGGAAAGTATAAAAAGAAACATAGGAAAAGCACAGTCAATAGGACGTGCAAAACAGAAATAAATTCCAATGTATCGATAATAAGAGAAAATACAAATGGGACTAAGCTCACTAATTAAAAGACAAGTTCTCAAACTGTATGTAAGAAACTATATCTAACAAAATCCCCTATATGATATTTAAGAGACTTATATAGGACAAAAATAAGGATGCAGACAGCTGAAAGTAAAGAAAGACACACCAAGCAATACTAAACATAAGAAAGCTGGCACACTTATATTAATAGCAAACAAAATAAGACCCTTAGACAAAAAAGCACTGCAAGGGATAAAGAGTCATAAAATAATGATAAAACGAATAATTTACCAGGAAGTGTTTTTTTTTAAACCAGGAATCTTTTTCTAAATTGTGGTAAAATACACATAATCTAAAACTTAACTATTTTAACTATTTTTAAGGCTGCAGTTCAGAAGTATTAAAACATTCACATTATCGTACAACCAATCTCTGAAACTTTTTATCTTGCAAAATTTAAACTCTACGCCCATTACACCAAAAGTCCCCATTCACCAGGAATTTTTGAACAGCACATTCAAGAACCTTGATCTGATAAACACAGGGAGAACCCAGAACTCGAACAACTGGAAAACATATTATTTTCCATATCAAGTCATTAAAAAAATTATCTTGGCCTCAGCTCTCTCTATGTCCACCCTTAATTCCTGAAGACTGTGGAGCTACTCTTTAAAAATCCTCAAGGAAAGAAAGCATGATTTTTATGCCCAATCAAGCAGTGATTGAAATATTTAAGGCAACCAACTCTAGAAACGTTAAGAACTCATCAGGCAATATTGTTCTTCTAAGCTTTGAGGACTCTACTAGAAAACAAATGAGAGACAATAAAAAGTAGGAAAATGGGTAGTGAGAGGATTAGTAATGAGCACTGAGTCTAACAAGTACAGGTATAATACTAAAGCCAAAAGGGAGAACTAGTATAGCAGAACAGAAAGTAAATGTTATACGCTCTCACAATGTAGACACGATACAGGAAATCTGCAGGGAGGGGAAGGGAAAAAGAAGATGGAAGGCAGAATGAGTAAGCTGGTTTCCTCAGTAAGCAGTTCCCCATTGCTGGGGATGGTAGTGTAAGGGCAACAGATATCATTTAAAGCTGATGAATCAAGTTATAGGATAAGCATATTACATGTATAAAGGCAAACAGTAAGAAAGACAAATGACCAAAATGAGGAGCTAAAGGAGAGGGAAGAAGAAGTTAGAGGAAAAGTATCAATTTTATCACTACTCATAGTGGGAATTAATAGACACTATCAACAGTAATGAAATATTAATGGCGGCATTACAGATACAACCAGTAGAGCAAAACCACAAGCCAGAAAATATGAGAGAGAGACAGTGACAGAGAATGAACAGAGGAATTTATTTTTATAGGCTTTAAAGTCAGAAGCAAAACATAATAAAGTACACAAAGACCAAATATGTTTGCATATCAATAAATATGAACTGGCTAAACTTATTTATTAAAATAAACCTGTCAGATTATATCATATAACAAAACACAATTCAAGATCTATTCAGAGATATACCTAAAACAAAGCAACTTTTTAAAAGTTGAAAGCAAAAGATGGGCAAAAGAATAGCAGGTACAATGAAAACAAAAGGAAGCAGACATTAATATGTCAGAGTTGACTTCTGCCCCCTCACCCCAAAAAGCCTTTGTTTTTTTGTTTTTTTCTAAGAGAGTAGAACAAAGGTGTGGAGAGCAAACTTCAGGAAGCCAACAAATAATTACCTATTCATTAATTTTCGGAAAATTTCTAGAAAATACACAAAGAGCTGTTAACATTATTTCTAGGGAGTGTGCTGGGGTGGGATATAGAGATAGAAATAATTTCAATTCTTTCCCTTAAATAATTCTTTAGAGTTTGAATTCTTGCCAAGAGCATGGTTTTACTTCTATAAGAAAAAGCAATCGATAAGAAATATTTCAGTGAAATCAATAATTACCATATTATATACTCTAAAACAAGTATTTTAGCTTTAACAATTACATGTATTATGCCATTTAATTACATATAATTTAAGGAACAGCTTCTAAAAAACAAACATGAAACTTCAAGATGCTAGCTAATTCCAGATAATTATAAAAGATTTAGATAAATATGTTGTACATCTTAAGTTGTGATGCTCCAATTTTCAAATGATTATGAATATTCAATTTATAACAAAATGCAAATACAAAAGAAGGGAAATGTATTAATACTTCACTATAAAACTTCCTAAATTTTGAGAGTTGTCCATTAAAACAAGAAGTGTAAAGTATTTTTTAAGTACTCCTGCACGGAAATGGCAACCCACTCCAGTGTTCTTGCCTGGAGAATCCCAGGGATGGGGGAGCCTGGTGGGCTTCCGTCTATGGGGTCACACAGAGTCGGACACGACTGAAGTGACTTAGCAGCAGCAGCAGCACTTTAACAATACGATAGGGGTTTCCCTGGTGGCTCAGTGGTAAAGAATTTGCCTGCCAATACAGGAGACACGGGTTCAATTCCTGATCCAGGAAGATCCCACTTGCCACAGAGCAACTAAGCACGTGCGTCACAACTATTGAGGCTGTGCTCTAGAGCCTGGGAGTCACAATTACTGAACCCACAAGCTGCAGCTACTGAAACCTGTGCTCCCTAGAGCCGGTGCTCAGCAGCAAGAGAAGCCACTGCAATGAGAAGGCTTCCCACCACAACTAGAGAAAGCCCGCTCACAACGAAGACCCAGCACAGCTATAAATAAATAATTTTAAAAAGGATAATACATTCATGTAGTTTCAAGTGTTAGATATACTTACACAAGTTAAAAATAAATACCATTCAAAGTAGAGAACAATTAAGAATTTCAGTTACTATTTGGAAATAGCTCAAAGTCAATGAAGTGGCTTTTTTTTTCAGTATACTTTTCACTGCAAAAGGTTTCTGGGTAAAAATAAACTATACAGGGATGTAGGAGATTGACATATGGAGATAGACAAAATGAACATGAGGGACTCAATAAGGTCATTGAACTCAAATATTTAAAAAAACCAAATGGTTAATAAAAACGTGGGCAAGTTCTATACTCTTTTCTTTTTTTCAGACTTTCAAAACTGTGGTAAAATACACCTAAAATAAAAATACTTATTTTTTGGCTGCGTTGGGTCTCAGCTGCGACAAGCTGACTTCTCTCTAGCTGTGGTGCACGGGCTTAGTTGCCCTGCCACATGTGGGATCTTAGTTCCTCGACCAGGGATTCGAAGGCAGATTCTTATCTATTGAACCACCAGGGAAGTCCCACTTAAACCATTTTTAAGTGCACAGTTCAGTGGCGTTAAATATATTCACACTGTTGTAAAACCATCACCACTATCTATCTGCAGAACTCTTTCCATCTTCTAAAATTGAAACTCTGTACCCATTACTTTTCAACATGGCAGAAGACAGAGATGAAAAGCTTACAGGACTTTGATGCCCCTTTGATTTCATGAATATGTTAAGAACTGAAGAGCTGTATTATTTGGGAACGGTGGTGAGACAGCAATATTTCTTTGAAATGGAACAGGCAGGAAGTACTTGACATACATAGAAATCCAGTTAAAACATATAAAAATGAATTTCAGCTTCTGGTTATATTTGATAATAAATGACTTTATAGAATTTAATCTAGTATATTTGGTTTTACTTAGAAAATCAATTTGAAAAGCAATAGTATTCTTTCCTTTAAAACTATTTTTAATAGTTATAATGATAAATAACTTTTAAAAACAGTTCTTGTGTATTAGTCATTGCTATTGCAAAGTACCTTACATGTGTTATTTCATTTAATTTTATAACCACTCTATTAAGAAGGGATTGGTTTACAGGTAAGGACACAATATAGAGATGAAGTCATCTACCTAAGGTTATTTAGGGTCTGCCTGATTCTGTAGCTTCTCCAGAAGGAAATTCTCTAGGCAGCCATACTTAGTTCCATATTACCCTCCTTTCTTCTGATCCTTACCCACAAGCATAGTGGGTTCAACTAAGGATGGATCCTTGATCTGACCTGAGGATAGTAGTAATCTCTGAGGTGGTCTGGTGTGGAAAACTGCTCTGCTCTCCAAAGAGAGGCACTGCACCAGGAATTTAAATTAGAAAATGCAGAGAAAATGAGAATTATAAATTCACAACTTCAACACATAGGTAGAGAAAGACTACAGTGAGAGATGTGAACATTGAGGAGCCATAAGCAAGCTAACTGAACTGAAGCAAGCCAAGGTTACAACTATGCCAATCCAAAGAATGAGGAGAAATTAAAAAATGGAGGAAAAAAAAAAACAACACACAGGCAGACACATGACTGTGGCAGGAACAGTGAGAAGCCAATATGAAGTGATTCACTGAGTTATGTTATTGGTGTAGTATGACTATGAGTTCTTTTTTTTAAAATATAAATTTATTTAATTGGAGGCTAAATACAATATTGTAGTGGTTTTGCCATACACTGACATGAATCCACCACAGGTGTACATGTGTTCCCCATCCTGAACCCCCTCACACCTCCCTCCCCATCCCATCCCTCTTAGTGTCATCCCAGGGCACCAGCCCCGAGCACCCTGTATCATGCATGGAACCTAGACTGGCGATTCGTTTCACATATGATAATATACGTGTTTCAATGCCATTCTCCCAAATCATCCCATCCTCGCCCACTCCCACAGAGTCCAAAAGACTGTTCTATACATCTGTGTCTCTTTTGCTGTCTCGCATATAGGGTTATTGTTACATTCTTTCTAAATTCCATATATTCAGTTCAGTTCAGTCGCTCAGTTGTGTCCGACTCTTTGCGACCCCATGAATCACAGCACGCCAGGCCTCCCTGTCCATCACCAACTCCCAGAGTTCACTCAAACTCATGTACATCCAGTCGGTGATGCCATCCAGCCATCTCATTCTCTGTTGTCCCCTTCTCCTCCCGCCCCCAATCCCTCCCAGCATCAGTCTTTTCCAGTGAGTCAACTCTTCGCATGAGGTGACCAAAGTATTAGAGTTTCAGCTTTAGCATCAGTCCTTCCAATGAACACCCAGGATTGATCTCCTTTAGAATGGACTGATTGGATCTCCTTGCAGTCCAAGGGACTCTCAAGAGTCTTCTCCAACACCTCAGTTCAAAAGCATCAATTCTTTGGCAATCAGCTTTCTTCACAGTCCAACTCTCATATCCATACACGACCACTGGAAAAACCATAACCTTGACTAGATGGACCTTTGTTGGCAAAGTAATGTCTCTACTTTTTAATATGCTATCTAGGTTGGTCATAACTTTCCTTCCAAGGAGTAAGCGTCTTTTAATTTCATGGCTGCAATCAGCATTCGCAGTGATTTTGGAGCCCAAAAAAATAAAGTCTGACACTGTTTCCACTGTTACCCCATCTATTTCCCATGAAGTGATGGGACCGGATGCCATGATCTTAGTTTTCTGAATGTTGAGCTTTAAGCCAACTTTTTCACTCTCTTCTTTCACTTTCATCAAGAGGCTTTTGAGTTCCTTTTCACTTTCTGCCTTAAGGGTGGTGTCATCTGCATATCTGAGGTTATTGATATTTCTCCCAGAAATCTTGATTCCAGCTTGTGCTTCTTCCAGTCCAGTGTTTCTCATGATGTACTCTGCATATAAGTTAAATAAGCAAGGTGACAATATACAGCCTTGACGTACTTCTTTTCCTATTTGGAACCAGTCTGCTGTTCCATGGCCAGTTCTAACTGTTGCTGCCTGACCTGCATATGGGTTTCTCAAGAGGCAGGTCAGGTGGTCTGGTATTTCCATCTCTTTCAGAATTTTCCACAGTTTATTGTGATCCACACAGTCAAAGGCTTTGGCATAGTCAATAAAGCAGAAATAGATGTTTTTCTGGAACTCTCTTGCTTTGTCCATGATCCAGCAGATGTTGGCAATTTGATCTCTGGTTCCTCTGCCTTTTCTAAAACCAGCTTGAAAATCTGGAAGTTCATGGTTCACCTATTGCTGAAGCCTGGCTTGGAGAATTTTGAGCATGACTTTACTAGTGTGTGAGTGGAGTGCAATTGTGCGGTAGTTTGAGCATTCTTTGGCATTGCCTTTCTTTGGGATTGGAATGAAACTGACCTTTTCCAGTCCTGTGGCCACTGCTGAGTTTTCCAAATTTGCTGGCAAAGCACTTCAGTATTCTTGCCTTCAGAACCCCATGAACCATATAAAAAGGCAGAATGATAGGATACTGAATGAGGAATTCCCCAGGTTGGTAGGTGCCCAACATGCTACAGGAGATCAGTGGAGAAACAAATCCAGAAAGAATGAAGGGATGGAGCCAAAGCAAACCAATACCCAGTTGTCAAGGTGACTGGTGATAGAAGCAAGGTCCAGTGCTGTAAAGAGCAATACTGCATAGGAACCTGGAATGTTAGGTCCATGAATCAAGGCAAATTGGAAGTGGTCAAACAGGAGATGGCAAGAGTGAACATCGACATTCTAGGAATCAGTGAACTAAAATGGACTGGAACGGGTGAATTTAACTCAGATGACCATTATGTCTACTACTGTGGGCAGGAATTCCTTAGAAGAAATGGAGTAGCCATCATGGTCAACAAAAGAGTCCAAAATGCAGTACTTGGATGCAATCTCAAAAATGACAGAATGATCTCTGTTCGTTTCCAAGACAAACCATTCAATATTACAGTAATCCAAGCCTATGCCCCAACCAGTAACGCTGAAGAAGCCGAAGTTGAACGGTTCTATGAAGATCTACAAGACCTTTCAGAACTACCACCCACAAAAGACGTCCTTTTCATTATAGGGGACTGGAATGCAAAAGTAGGAAGTCAAGAAACACCTGGGCTCCCGGCGGTGCAGACGCGAGAGACGCCCGGCTCCCGGCGCAACCGACCACGTGCAGAATCGTGGCTGAGAGGAGCTGCCCCGCACCCAGGGTTAGGGCGGTGGCCGAGAGGAGCTGTACCACCTCCAGGAGGCAGTGGCTGCTTGGGCACCGGAGGGCCTAGAGGAGCTGATCCACATTCAAGGCAGGAGGGGAGGCCTTGAGGAGATACCCCTCGTGCAAGGTAAGGTACAGCAGCTTTGCCTTGCTGGAGCAGCTGGGAAGAGATACTCCACGATCAAGTGGAATATAAGAATCCAGTGTTCTGGGGAGGAAGGAACAAGATGGCGGAGGGATAAGACGGCGAGACCACTTTCTTCCCCACAAATTCATCAAAAGAACATTTGAATGCGGAGTAAAGTCCACAAAACAACTTCTGAATTCTGGCAGAGGACATCAGGCTCCCAGAAAAGCAGCCATTGTCTTCTAAAGGAAAGAGAAGAAATCAAGCTCCACCCACCAGAACACTGACACATGCCTCCTTAACCAGGGAACCCGGACAAGTCACCCGTCCAACCCCACACACAGCGAAGAAACTACATAATAAAGAGAACTCCACAAACTGCAAGAAAAGGGAAAGGCCACCCCAAGCAAAGCAATATAAGCAAGATGAAGAGGCAGAGAAATACCCAGCAAGTAAAGGAACAAGATAATTGCCCACCAACACAAACAAAAGAAGAAGATATAGGGAATCTACCTGATAAAGAATTTCAAATTTTGATGGTGAAAATGATTCAAAATCTTGAAAGCAAAATGGAGTTACAGATAAATAACCTGGAGAAAAGGATTGAGAAGATGGAAGAAAGATTTAATAAGGACTTAGAAGAAATAAAAAAGAGTCAATATACAATGAATAATGCGATAGATGAGATCAGAAACACTCTGGAGGGAACAAACAATAGAATAACAGAGGCAGAAGACAGGATTAGCGAACTAGAAGATAAAATTGTAGAAATAAATGAAACAGAGAGGAAAAAAGAAAAACGAATTAAAAGAAATGAGGACAATATTAGAGACCTCTGGGACAATGTTAAACTCTCCAACATTCGAATCATAGGAGTCCCAGAAGAAGAAGACAAAAAGAAAGACCATGAGAGAATACTTGAGGAGATAATAGTTGAAAACTTCCCTAAAATAGGGAAAGAAATAATCACCCAAGTCCAAGAAACCCAGAGAGTCCCCAACAGGATAAACCCAAGGCGAAATACTCCAAGACACATATTAATCAAATTAACAAAGATCAAACACAAAGAACAAATATTAAAAGCAGCAAGGGAAAAGCAGCAAATAACACATAAGGGGATTCCCATAAGGATAACAGCTGATCTTTCAACAGAAACTCTTCAGGCCAGAAGGGAGTGGCAAGACATACTTAAAGTGATGAAAGAAAATACCCTACAGCCCAGATTATTATACCCAGCAAGGATCTCATTCAAATATGAAGGAGAAATCAAAAGCTTTACAGACAAGCAAAAGCTGAGGGAATTCAGCATCACTAAACCAGCTCTCCAACAAATGCTAAAGGATCTTCTCTAGACAGGAAACACAGAAAGAGTGTATAAACTTGAACCCAAAATAATAAAGAAAATGGCTACGGGATCGTACTTATCAATAATTACCTTAAACGTAAATGGGTTGAAATTTTCAAAAAGGCTAGGAAACAATTCTCATAGCCATCAATAGTTCAGTGTTGAGTTCATGAATAGTTTTTAAAGTTTGGGACAAACTGTAGTATTTGCTATTTGAAGTACTATTTGTAATTGGCATATTACGATGTAACATTGGTCTTCATTTCCAACTTAAAACGCCTAAAAATGCCTAACAGGTTTTTAGATTTGTGAATTTTAGTTGAAATGTATTTTACGATGTTACTAAACCTGCAGAAATATTGAAATATTTCAGAGAACTTATTCACTGTACATTTAATTTATTTTATTTATAAAAGTTATGAACTGTAGAAAGTTTTACTTGTTGGGTGAAATGCTTGTTGCTTCAAATGCTTGTTGCATTTGAAGTGCTAGTTACAAGAAAATCAAATACCTTCAATGTATAAATGCTATTAAGTTTTTAAAGGACTCTGGAGTATAAGTAAGTTTGTTTAAAGAAATTTAGTCTATTCAACCTGAATCAGCTCTGTCAAACATTAATTAAAAGCCTCATTTTAAAAAAATAAATAAATAAATAAATAATGGTGGTGGGAGGGAGGGTTGGGAAGCTGGCTGGAGGTGGAGGTGGTGAAGTTTATAAATCTAATTAAAAATGAAGTTGCATTTCCATTTTCCAAATCCACCCATCCACCAGCGTACTGTGTCACTAGACATTATGTATGATTTTACTTTGCGACAGAAACCATTACATTTAAAAATTCATTACAGCAAGGTGAGTTAGACACATGATGATGGATGCAGCTTTAATTCTGCCATATATTATTACAGTTAAAATGTAAATGATGAAAAATATTTTGTGCTTATCAGCATTTATGTGGAAATGTGTTTTACAGTGATATATGATGTTATATTTCTATTATTGTGATGAAAAAAAAAGCAATACAAAAAGACGAAGTGTTTATTAAAACATGAAAAAAAAAAAGAAATAAATGGTTTTGCAGCACTGAAGAGATTATAGAAAGTAAATAAGCTAGATCAGACCTGTTTTATGTAGTAATTTTATAGTTTATTTTAATTATTTCAGTTGTAAAATATTGTTATACTGTTAATTAGTTCTGATTGTTCATATTAAACTATTGTAATGCAAAAAATAAATAAATAAATAAAATTAAAAAAAAAAAAAAAGAAACACCTGGAGTAACAGGCAAATTTGGCCTTGGAGTATGGAATGAAGCAGGGCAAAGGCTAATAGAGTTTTGCCAAGAGAACTCACTGGTCATAGCAAATTCCATATATATGCGTTAGTATACTGTATTTGTGTTTTTCTTTCTGGCTTACTTCACTCTATATAATAGGCTCCAGTTTCATCCACCTCATCAGAACGATTCAAATATATTCTTTTTAATGGCTGAGTAATACTCCATTGTGTACCACAGGTTTCTTATCCATTTGTCTGCTGATGGACATCAAGGTTGCTTCCATGTCCTGGCTCTTATAAACAGTGCTGCGATGAGCATTGGGGTACACGTGTCTCTTTCAATTCTGGTTTCCTCGGTGTATATTCCCAGTAGTGGGATTGCTGGGTCTTATGGCAGTTCTATTTCCAGATTTTTAAGGAATCTCCACACTGTTCTCCATAGTGGCTGTACTAGTTTGCATTCCTACCAACAGTGTAAGAGGGTTCCCTTTCTTTAGAACTTTGCTCTGCTATATACCAGCTGTGTAATCTTGGGCAAGTCCTTTACCCTGTGTGCTTTTATTTGCTCCTTTGTGTAAAGGTGGTTTATCTAACTGGGTGGTTATGAGGCCTGAATGAAAAACGTAATAGTGCCTGGCACACAGAAAGCACTTGATAAATGCTATTATTATCACTGCTGCTGCTGCTGTTGCTGCTGTTCAGTCGCTAGGTAGTGTCCAACTCTTTTGCAACCTCCTGGACTATAGTCCACCAGACTCCTCTGTCCATGAGTTTTTCAGGCAAGAACACTGGAGTAGGTTACCATTTCCTTCTCCAGGGGATCTTTCTGACTAGGGGTCAAACCTGCATCTCCTACATTGGCAGGCAGATACTTTAACACTGAGAAACCCTCTTACTATCACATTCATTGATATTATCCACAAGCTCCCGCTAAAGTCCCTGAAGCTTCCCTGAACCCAAATGCTCAGGTAGTAGTATCTCCAACTGCTCCAGACAGACTATAGTTTTGATCTTTGGATTTCCATAATAGTGCATTTCCTTTGTGTGTGTATGTGTGTGTTAGTTGCTCAGTCATGTCCAACTCTTTGCGACCCCATGGACTGTAGCTCATGAGGCTCCTCTATCCATGGGATTTCCCAGGCAAGAATACTGGAGTGGGCTGTCACTCCCTTCTCCAGGGGATCTTCTTGGTCAAGGAACTGAACCCAGGCTTTCCTGGTAGCTCAGACAGTAAAGCATCTGCCTACAATGCGGGAGACCCGGGTTCGATCCCTGGGTTGGAAAGATCCCCTGGAGAAGGAAATGGCAACCCACTCCAGTATTGCCTGGAAAATCCCATGGACCGAGGAGCCTGGTAGGCTACAGTCCATGGGGTCGCAAAGAGTCGGACACGACTAAGCGACTTCACTTTCTCCCACACTGCAGGCAAATTCTTGGCCATTGAGCTACCCAAGAAGCATTTCCTTTAATGCACTAAATACTCTTTCAATAAAACTCCCAATTTAAAATGTAAATGGATTTAATGAAAGAACTACAGGCATACTGCCTCAGTTCAGTTTAGTCACTCAGTCATGTCTGACTCTTTGTGTCCCCATGGACTGTACCACACCAGGCCTCCCTGTCCATCACCAATTCCTGCAGTTTACTCAAACTCATGTCCATTGAGTCGGTGATGCCATATAACCATCTCATCCTCTGTCATCCCCTTCTCCTCCTGCCTTCAATCTTTCCCAGCAACAGGGTCTTTTCCAATGAGTCAGTTCTTCACATTAGGTGGGCCAAGTATTGCAGTTTCAGCTTCCGCATCAGTCCTTCCAAAGAATATTCAGGACTGATTTCCTTTAGGATGCACTGGTTGGATCTCCTTGCTGTCCAAGGGACTCTCAAGAGTCTTCTCCAACACCACAGTTCAAAAGCATCCGGTGCTCAGCTTTCTTTATAGTTCAACTCTCACACCCATACATGACTATAGGAAAAACCATAGCCTTGACTAGAGGGACCTTTGTTGGCAAAATAATGTCTCTGCTTTTTAATATGCTCTCTAGGTTGGTCATAACTTTCCTTCCAAGGAGCAAGCGTCTTTTAATTTCATGGCTGCAATCACCATCTGCAGTGATTTTGGAGCCCCCAAAATAAAGCCTGTCACTGTTTCCATTGTTTCCTCATCTATTTGCCATGAAGAGATGGGACCAGATGCCATGATCTTAGTTTTCTGAATGTTGAGCTTCAAGCCAACTTTTTCACCCTCCTCTTTCACTTTCATCCATAGGCTCTTTAGTTCTTCTTCACTTTCTGCCATAAGGGTGGTGTCATCTGCATATCTGAGGTTATTGTTATTTCTCCCGGAAATCTTGATTCCAGCTTGTGTTTCTTCCAGTCCAGTGTTTCTCATGATGGACTCTGCATATAAGTTAAATAAGCAGGGTGACAATATACAGCCTTGACGTTTTCCTTTTCCTATTTGGAACCAGTCTGTTATTCCATGTCCAGTTCTAACTGTTGCTTCTTGACCTGCATACAGGTTTCTCAAGAGGCAGGTCAGGTGGTCTGGGATTCCCATCACTTTAAGAATTTTCCACAGTTTGTTGTTATCCACACAGTCAAAGGCTGTGGCATAGTCAATAAAGCAGAAGTAGATGTTTTTCTGGAACTCTCTCGCCTTTTCGATAATCCAACGGATGTTGGCAATTTGATCTCTGGTTCCTCTGCTTTTTCTAAATTCAGTTTGAACATCTGAAAGTTCACGGTTCACATACTGTTGAAGCCTGGCTTGGAGAATTTTGAGCATTACTTTGCTAGCATGTGAGATGAATGCAATTGTGTGGTAGTTTGAGCATTCTTTGGCATTGCCTTTCTCTGGAATTGGAATGAAAACTGACCTTTTTCAGTCCTGAGACCACTGCTGAGTTTTCCAAATTTGCTGGCATATTGAATGCAGCACTGTCACAGCATCATCTTTTAGGATTTGAAATAGCTCAACTGGAATTCCATCACCTCCACTAGCTTTGTTCGTACTGATGCTTCCTAAGGCCCACTTGGCTCAAGGTGAGTGATCACACCATCACAGTTATTTGGGTCATGAAGATCTTTTTTGTATAGTTCTTCTGTGTATTCTTGCCACCTTTTTCTTAACATCTTCTGCTTCTGTTAGGCCCATACCATTTCTGTCCTTTATTATGCCCATCTTTATATGAAATGTTCCCTTGGTATCTCTAATTTTCTTGAAGAGATCTCTAGTCTTTCCCATTCTATTGTTTTCCTCTATTTCTTTGCATTGATCACTGAGGAAGGCTTTCTTCTCTCTCCTTGCTATTCTTTGGAAGTCTGCATTCAAATGGGTATATCTTTCCTTTTCTCCTTTGCCTTTAGCTACTCTTCTTTTCTTAGCTATTTATAAGGCTTCCTCAGACAACCATTTTGCCTTTTGGCATTTCTTTTTCTTGGGAATGGTCTTGATCACTGCCTCCTGTACAATGTCACAAACCTCCATTCATAGTTCTTCAGGTAATCTATCAGATCTAATCCCTTGAATCTATTTGTCACTTCCACTGTATAATTGTAAGGGATTTGTTTTAGGTCATACCTGAATGGTCTAGTGGTTTCCCCTACTTTCTTCAATTTAAATCTGAATTTGGCAATAAGGAGTTCATGATCTGAGCCATAGTCAGCTCCTGGTCTTATTTCTGCTGACTCTATACTGCCTCAGACCACTGCAAAAAAGTGAATATCACAATAAAGTGAATCACATGAATGTCTTGGTTTCCCAGTATATATAAAGTCATGTTTACACTATACTGTAGTCTGTTAAGTGCGCAATAGCATTATGTCTAAAAAATGTATATACCTTAACTTTAAAATACTTTATTGCTAAAAAATGCTAACCATCATCTGAGCCTTCAGGAAGCCAATCTTTTGGCAATAATAACATCAAAGATCACTGAGCACAGATTACCATAACAAACATAATGAAAAAGTTGGAAATACTGCAAGAATTACCAAAATCAAAGACATGAAGTAAGCAAATGTTGGAAAAATGGCACCAACAGAAACTCAATGCAGGGTTGCTACAAATTCTTAATTTGTAAAAAATGCAATAAAGTATGCCTATATTTACAAACATTTATTCTTACTATATTTTATTAATACTATTACAGAGAAATTTTATCATCACTAGAAATACATATAACTGTTCCCTTTGGGCTTCCCTGGTGACTCAGACGATAAAAGAATCTGCCTGGAATTCGGGAGACCTGGGTTTGATCCCTGGGTTGGCAAGATCCCCTGGAGAAGGGAACGGCTACCCACTCCAATATTCTGGCCTGGAGAAGTCCATGGACAGAGGAGCGTGGTGGGCTACAGTCCATGGGGTCGCATAGTGATGGACATGACTGAGTGACTTTCACTTTCACTTTTTATCTGCAAGTTGCTTTTCACTTTTTGTCTGCAAGTTGCTGGCACAAGAAAAGCACTAAGAAAATCAATTACTAGAATTTCATGGGTATGAAAATAATTCTTGATATCTTCGATCTACAATTTTTTAAAAAATCTCCTTTCTGAACGTTTTCTTCCTGACAATCATTTCATTTCCTTATTTCCTTCATTTCCTTCCCATTTCCTCATCAGTTAGGAATATGATTCTATTTTTTCTATACTGTTTTTAAGTTGGGTTATCTTTTGCTTTTCCTAATTTCTTTTGTGTTTGTTCCACCTCTCTTATTATAGCATGAAGCCCTGAGGACTGGGACTTTTCCATTTCCTTGTGACGGCAGGAGTGTACAATGAAATAAGCAGAAGATGTAAAATATGCTAGAGATGCTAGAGTGAAGCTCCAACTCTCTCATTTCCTCCTCTATTTGGACAAGTCACTAAACCTGTCACCAATCTGAGAGGTGGACTATAAAGAAAGCTGAGCACCGAAGAATTAATGTATTTGAACTGTGGTGTTTGAGAAGACTCTTGAGAGTCCCTTGGACTGCAAGGAGATCCAACCAGTCCATCCTAAAGGAAATCAGTACTGAATATTCATTAGAAGGACTGATGCTGAAGCTGAAACTGCAATACTTGGGCCACCTGATGCGAAGAACTGACTCATTAGAAAAGACCCTGATGCTGGGAAAGATTGAAAGCAGGGGGGAGAAGGGGACGACAGAGGATGAGATGGTTGGATGGCATCACTGACTCAATGGACATGAGTTTGAGTAAACTCTGGGAGTTGGTGATGGACAGGAGGCCTGACGTGCTGCAGTCCATGGGGTCACAAGGGGTTGGACACAACTGAGTGACTGAACTGAACTGAAACCTGTCTCAGACTCCATGGCATTTTCTATAAAAAAGGAAACAATGTCTATCTGATTTCAAGGTCCATGTGATCTCTTACTCTGCTTCTCCTGACTCTGATGGATGGCATCTATGAAGAATTTTATAGTTCATCCTTAGGCACATGCAGTACAGCTCACATCCAAACCTAAAATTACTACATGGAGAATGATAAAATAACAATTGTTAATGTCAAATGGTGAAGGCCACCTGATCTGGGCATTTACCTTCTTACAGTTTATCTTTAAAGCAGTGTCTAGAATTAGCTTCCAAGTAACTGTATTTCATCACTTAAGCATAAGTTATCATGATTTGCCCCCTATCCTGCTCCCCAGCAAAGCAAGTTCATTAATCTAACATTAACTTGTCACCACTTGTTGGCACACTCTGAACTTTCACCTGGCCACTGAAGAATGTGACTTCGTATTTATAGCTCTGACATGAACATTATTTAAAGCACAAATCTCATTTGGCTGCACTTTTGACTTTAGCTTAAACTCCTTCTTCTCCTTCTCTCCCCAGCGCAAAAATTTATGACAAAACAAACAACATAAATTAAACAAAAACCATTGATGGTCACATTATTATTCTCTTTCATAGAATCATATAAAAATAATGATTTGTTTGCCAGGAATTATATAAGTAAAATATCTAGGATTTTAACGAATGCATTTGAACAAGAGAGAGTATTAAAAGTATCACCAAACTAAATTATCTTACTTGGCATTTCTGACGCAATTGTCGTAGTTCTTTTATAATTGGAGCTAGAGCTGACTTCTTTTCAGATACCAGGGAATTTAGTTTTTTTACCTGCCATTTAAACAAAATATATGACATCTAAGAAAAGAATTCAAAAGCACAAAAATACTATATGTACAAAGATATTTATATAAGTGAATAAAACTGTAAATTATTTCAATGCCAACCAAAGGGAAGTCATTTAATAAGTATTGACTTCTCAGTAAGACAGAATATGATTTAACTATTCAAAATGTCAATTATTAAGACTGCAAACCATTATAGGAAAATATTTATAATCTAGCTGAAGGATAAAACAAATTACAAAGTTGCTGATATACAACTCTGTATTAAGCTTAAAAAGTATATCAATTATGTAGGTTATATAAAATGCACATAAACATGGATGAAGTGACAGTCAAACTACTTAATAACCCAAAAGGTATAGCAATGACCAATCACAATGGACACCAGCCATAGAGATGAATCAGATCTTGGAGGCATCTGCTGTGCAAAATGTTAATCTTTTTAGGAGTTAGAATGTTGTGAAATCCAGAGGGCTCTGGGAACAATGTGGACAAGACAGGTGGAGGTAGGTATCCTGAGAGTTTGGGGCAGCAGCTATTTAGCAATAAATAATGAAAGATTTAAACATTTTAAAGTCTGATGAAGCTCTTTCTGTGAATTCTGGTTGAATAGCAGTCTTAAACATGGAAAGAAACTAAGAACATACACAAAAATGAAATAACTGTATTCAGTAGTATAATTTTGGAAAACTTATTTTTTTATCTTAAATATTTCTTTAATGCTATGTAACTTTTATACACTTTAAAAACCAAAAAACATGCAAAGTATTACAAATTGAACAACCTCCTAAGAATGGAAAAATTTAAAAGAGAGTGATAAAGACAGATGAAAGAATATAACGAAAACAATACACAGAAATGAAAATCTGAATGTTGCTCTGAAAACAGAACAAACACAAAAATATCTGCCTTAGAGCCTATGTGTGAAACAAAGCCTGTGTAATCACCATTTCAGACATGTCATCCAGTGTTCGTCCTTTCATTTCATCAACTTCACTCTTCAGAGCAGATACTCGCTCTAGTTCTTCTTGGGTGTAACTATATCCAGATATACCCCTTTTCTCCTCAATAGTTTGCTGAAAGTAAAGAATAAAAATAGGCGTAAAAAACAAGAGTCCGCAAAATTGATGTCAAATCTGGATGATTCCATAAGAAGTATATAGATTTAGTACATAACAATAAAGTTGTAAGTAAAATAAAGGAATTTAGTCAACAATCTTTATTGACTTCAACAATAATTATATTCCTTTATATTTTATAAACTTATACTAAATTTTACTATAGCATCTTCAGGGGCATAGGAAGTAATTATAATTTTAGACTTCAGTATAATGCTATGTACTTGGCATAGAAGCTAAAACACAGGATGCACTCATTAAATATTTGATGAATGAATGATCTCAAGTGAAAAACTGTACATATTTGCTCACTTATCTAGTATTTATTAATGTGCCAAGTACAGTTCTAGGCTCTTTAGAAGAACTAAACAGTCTCTTGATGAGGACAAAACAGGAAAGTGGAAAAAGCTGGCTTAAAACTCAATATTCAAAAAACACAGATCATGGCATCTGGGCCCATCATTTCATGGCAAATAGAGGGGGGAAAAGTGGAAGCAGTGACAGATTTTATTTTCTTACACTCTTGAATCACTGTGGATTGTGACTGCAGCCATAAAATTAAAAGGCGCTTGCTCCTTGGAAGGAAACCTATGACAGACCTACGCAGCGAATGAAAAAGCAGAGACATCACTTTGCCAACAAAGGTCCATAGAGTCAAAGCTATGGTTTTTCCAGTAGTCATGTATGAATGTGAGAGTTGGACCATAAAGAAGGCTGAGCGCCAAAGAATTGACGCTTTCGAACTGTGGTGCTGGAGAAGACTCTTGAGAGTCCCTCGGCCTGCAAGGAGATCAAACCAGTCAATCCTAAAGGAAATCAACCCTGAATATTCCCTGGAAGGACTGATGCTGAAGTTGAAGCTCTAATACTTTAGCTGCCTGATGCAAAGAGCTGACTCATTGGAAAAGACTCTGATGCTGGGAAAGACTGAAGACAAAAGGAGATGGGGGTGGCAGAGAATGGATGGTTAGATAGCATCACCAACTCAATGGAGATGAATCTGAGGAAGCTTTGGGAGAAAGTGAAGGACAGGGAAGCCTGGTGTTCTACAGTCAGTGAGTAAGACACAACTTAGAAACTGAACAAGAACACAGTTCTAGGCACCAGATATACTGCATTGAAAAAAAGAAAAAACCAGGGAAAAAAAATCCCTTCCCTCACAGAGCTAATTTCTAGTGAGAGCAAATGGGCAACAGGTAAACACCTAAAATATATACAGTGTGAGGGAAGAGTAGGGTTGGAATCTTAAGTAACAAGGTGGTTAGATAAGCTCTCCCTGAGAAGATGACACCTAAGTGAAGCTCTGAAGGAAGTGAGGGAGCAAGTCATAGAGATACCCATGGGATCAACACGTGCAAAACACATGAGGTAGGTATGTACTTGGGGACTTCCCAGGTGGCACAGCAGTAAAGAATCCACCTGCCAATGAAGGAGACATAGGTTCAATCCCTGGGTTGGGAAGATCCCCTGGAGTAGGAAATGGCAATCTACTCCAGTATCCTTGCCTGGGAAATCCCATGGAAAGAGGAGCCTGGTGAATTACAGTCCTTGGGGTCACAGTCCTGGGGACTGGGAGACTACAATCCTTGGACATGACTGAGAACAGCCTAGCACAGGAGCATGCTTGGCCCTTTCAATAAACAACTAGACAGGGGGGAGCTTAAAACAGAGGTGGAGATGGGGAGGGATCATATAGGACTTAGCTGGTTAGCTGAGACAGTATCAGTTTGCATCTATTGTCCTTTGCATTCTGAAAAGTGTCCTAGTTTTGATGATAAATTATATTGTTGTGTTTTAGGCCAGTGAAAGAGCCTGGACTTACTTTAAATGGAATGGGAGACTTGTTGGAAGGTTCAGAGTAAAGGAGTTTTTAAGTGAAAACTTTAACATCTATGCTGACTGAGATCAAACTACAGAGGGACAGAGCAGAGAAATCAGTCAGAAGACAATTCCAATAATTCAAGTTAGAGATGATGGTAGTATGAAGCAGATGGGGGCAACAGAGGTGATGAGAAGTGGTTCTGTATATATTTTTATTTTATTGTATATATTTTAAAGATAGATCCAACAAGATGTGTGTGTGTGTGTGTGTGTGTATAATTTCTGGCTGCATTGGGTCTTTGTTGCTGCGTTTGGGCTTTCTATAAGTTGCGGCAAGCTGGGGCTACTCTCTAGTTGTGGTATGTGGGCTTCTCTTATTGTGAAGCACAGGCTCTGTGGCATGTGGGCTTCAGTAGCTGCAGCACAAAGGCTCAGTAGTTGCGGCTCTCAGGCTGTAGGGTTCGATCTCCGTAGTTGTGGCGCACAAGCTTAGCTGCTCAGTGGCATGTGGGATCTTAGTTCCTGGACGAGGGATTGTATCCAAGTTCCCTGAATTGGCAGGTGAATTCTCAACCACTGGACTGCCAGGGAAGTCCCTCCCAGAAGATATTATGATAGGTTAGGATGTGAAGGAAAGTGAGGGGTAAAGATGACTCCAGGGGGTTTTGGCCCAAAGAACTGAGAGAATGGAGTTGCTATTTGTTGAGATGAGGAAGACTCAGGAGGACAGGTGAGGGAGTAGTGAAGATCAGAAGTTTAAGTTTGGTGTGTTAAAAAAAAATCTATACTCTCTAGTAGAAATCCAAGACAGTTCAAGATGTTACATGCACAAGATTGGAATCTGAGAAGTGATCTAGGCTGGAGATACAAATTTGTGAGTTGTCTGCACAGACAATGTCTTTAAAGCCATAAGACAATAAGATTACCAAGGGACTGAGGGCAGAGAAGAGATCCAAAGCCTAAGCCTGGGGACTCCGACATCTAGGTTTTGAAGAAGTGGGAAGAAATCAGTCATGGAGTAGGAACAGTAGTGTTAGTAAAGAAAAACAAGGAGAGTGTAGTGTGCTAGAAGACAAGTAAAGAACAATTTTACAGGAAGAGGGAGTTATCTATCATGTCAAACAAACACTGCCAATAGGAAGGTAACTATAATAAATTCATATGGACTAATCTCAGGATATCTGCAATGGATACTGTGGGGGCTCTGCCCTGATCTGCTTACTGTGTCAGTGTACCCAGCCCCTAGATCTTGTGAGAATTGGTATTTTGATGGTTTACAGTTGTCCCTTCCTCCAAGTATACCCTTGGCTGAACAGGAACTGTGTCACACCACCTCTTGAGTGGTAAGAGGATCCACAGCAAATGACTGACTGACACAGGGGCCCAAAAGGGGCAGCCCTCTTGCCTAAAGATGAGACCAACTTTGTGATGCAATTTATGCTCCAGAGCTCCTTACATAATCAGAATGAAACTGGACTCCAACTGAATCCATTTCTTCCTCTTTGCTTCATCCTGTTTCCTTCACTTCCTTTCTCCTAAGAGCACTCACTGAATTAATCATGTGAAGAAGAACAGGAATTCTTGTTTCAGAGTCTACTTCTAGAGAATCTGATCAAACCTGGATTCTAGGGTTGGATCACTCACTGGATGAACGAGGCAGAGGACCCTCTGACTGGGGGCAAATAGAGTAATATTAGTCTTGGGCATGTTATAGCAGTACAATTTTTAAGACTTGTCAACTAGGGCAGAAAATAGGTGGAAGGGATTATAGTGGTTATGACAATGGATTGCCTGAATCTCCTTCAAGAGAGTTTGCTAAGAGGAGCAAAGCTGAATGACAGCCATTACTGCTGGCCCTCTGTCTCCACCATCATGTTCATACCAAGGCCATGCTTCCCCCAGACTGTTACCAGCAGCTAACCCATTCCCTCCTGACAGGGAACTCCTCTTACTGGTGATTGGCTCAGGAACTCCCCATCTTCCTAACCAAAATGTCCTTAAAATATCCTACAGCCTGAGATTCTTCCTCCCCAGTCCTCCTCCTTCCTTCATAGACATCAGACTTGCATTAGAGCCTAACATCTTTCCCTGCCTCCTTCTGCCCAATTCCCTCTACTCTTCACAAATACTTCCTTCACAAATCTCTTGTACATTTAAACCAGTCTGGATGATGCTTCTTGGAGGACCTGAACTATCAAAGGAAGGTACTAGCTGGTGCAATGTTGCTGGTATTTGAGAAGCATAAATAAATAGTCACTGTAAGACTATGAAATCAGGGTGGCTGTTGCTAAGCTCAACTGACAGGCTCAAATCCATTAATCAGTGATTTAATGGAAAGCAATAAGGTCAGAGAACTTCCTTAGAAGGTTTAAAGAAACCCTCATTTCCTATGGCTACAGAGCAGACAATGCTGAAAACAAGGGACAGGATTTAATCCTGGCAAAACTTCATAGAAGGCTGAATATATCCCATGTCAAAGTCAGGGCTGTGATAGGGAAGAGAATGTGTGCTGAGTCTGAAAGGGGGATAACTGGATAGATTCACTTGAGAATCTTAAAACCCCAGATTATCTTGTATCCTCGAGGCAGTGACAAATGGCTTAGCTTGTTGGTCAGGGGCTGGAAGAAGCAAGAGAGCAAGACTGAATGACTAGGGACAAGGAGGTCTGGGAAGAAGGCATGTGGACAGAGCTATAAGAATTAACACTAAGTGTGAAGATCTCTTCATCACATGTATATAGCCACTAAAGAATGCCCACAACAGAAGAGGCACAACTTTAGGCTCTGTGAGTATAAATGTTCTAATTTCTAGAACGGGCATGCTTTTACCAGAAGGCATACTGACAGGCTCTCTAAACTTAATCCTCTGGCCACCATCCTGTCACATGGGCTCCTCATGCCCAAAGACCAGCAGGCAAAAAAAGGAGTGATTTATTGGCAGGATACCTTAAGGCTATACTGATGTTGCTATATAATGGGGGACAGATAGGAATATATTTGGCATTCATGTGATACATTATGACATATCTTGGTATTCTGCCCAGTTTTACCAGTAAATGGGTTGGTTTAGCAACCACAGCCTGAGAAGGGCATTGTTACTAGAATCTCATAGCTCTGAGGAATGAGGGACTGAGTCAATCCTCCAAGTAAGTCATCTAGACCACTGGAGGTACTAGCTAAAGGTGTGGGGAATCTAGGATGGATGGTAGAGGAAGGAGATATTGAGTATTAGTTATGTCTTTGGGACCAAATGCAGCAAAGAGAGTTTTAATTTGTCTCACGAACTCTCCTAAATTTTCCTAGAAATTTTGACCAACTGTAATCCTATAGAAGAAATACCAGGATGGAGTGACTTTAACACGAGAAACAAGCAGATCTCAGTGCAAGGGATGGGTTATAGAGGATGTTGCTGGTGCCCCACTCAGACCTTATCTGCAAGCTGCTATGAGTGCTGACTGCTAATGCCTCACAGTTGCCCCTTCTCCAGAACATGCCCTTGGCCCAATGGGAGCTGCCTCATCTAGGCCTAATCACTCTACCACAGCTGATGACTGACTGATATGGGAGTATAAAAGGCCAGGCCCCTTGCCTCATGGTGGAATCAACTCCATGGTACAAATGCCCAAATGTTCCTCACAGAATCAAAATGAAGTCAAGAATACACCCTTCATATGTACACCTATGGCTGATTCATGTTGATGTATGGCAGAAACCAACACAGTATTGTAAAACAATTATCCTCTAATTAAAAATAAACTTAAAAAATACACCCTTGTTTGACTTTTTTCTACCGCTCCACTTGTTTCCCTCATTCCCTTTCTTCTGAAGGTACTCCCTCCGCCAGAAAATCACTTGTACCAAGTATTCCCTTCTCAGGCTCTGCTTCTAAGAAGCTTAAGGAAAGATGTACAGCAAAAACTGATGGAACTAAAAAGAGAAAGATCACAGATATTGTAAAACATATTTCTCAATAATTGATGGGGCAAGCAGATTAAAATGTCAATAGGAACACAGAAGATTTCAGTATCATGGTTAACATACTGGACTGAATTGACATATATGGAACACCATCCTCAACATAATATATATTCTTCTCAACTGTGCATGGAACAAT
Organism: Moschus berezovskii; assembly: GCF_049115385.1. Lineage (NCBI taxonomy): Eukaryota > Metazoa > Chordata > Mammalia > Artiodactyla > Moschidae > Moschus > Moschus berezovskii. The sequence continues at coordinate 57,322,922 of NC_142478.1, read as the reverse complement.
GATCTAGACCACATGCTAGGCCATAATGCAACATTCAAAATTTTCAAAGAACTGAAATCACAGAGTATGTTCTTTGGTCATAGCAGAAATAAACTAGAAATCAATAACAGAAAGGTAACTAGAAAATCCACAAATAATTGGTTTTAAGCAGTAACCATAGGTCAAAGAAATCTCAGTAAAAATTAGAAAATGTTTTGAAGTGAGCAATAATACAGTTGCTACGTATTAATTTTAAAAGTTACTGCTGTTAGAGCCTATGCTTGATGTACTGTAAATGTTCAATCTTTAGTTCCTTAGAAGCAAACAATATTCAACAGCATGAGACAGAAAAGTTCATATTGCCAGCTAACCACAACTGGTTGAAATTTCATTAACCTCTAAAAGATTATTGCTAGCTGGTAAGCCAACATACAACCCACTTCAGTATTCTGGCCTGGAGAATCCCATGGACAGCAAGCCTGGTGGGCTACAGTCCATGGGGTCACAAAGAGTCAGATATGACTGAAGCAACTTAGCATGCATGCATGCAAGCCAACATCATATGATGACATAATTTGCACATGGGTGAAAGAAAAAAAAAAAAGCCAAATCAAGAAAACTCAGAGAAACTGGCACCCACAACAAGAACAGCTTTGTTGCTAGAGGGATTTCTCTGGGTTGAACTTTTTTTGACAACCAAGGCAAAAATATATACGGAACCAAGCTTGCAGGCAAACTTCCATATAGAATCTTCCCTGAATACATCTTTCCATAGCTCCATGGAAGTGGCTGCTTAGATTTCTGCCTAGCAATGGCAAGCCACTCCAGTACTATTGCCTACAAAATCCCATGGATGGAGGAGCCTGGTAGGCTGCAGTCCGTGGGGTCGCTAAGGGTCGGACATGACTGAGCGACTTCACTTTCACTTTTCACTTTCACACATTGGAGAAGGAAATGGCAACCCACTCCAGTGTTCTTGCCTTGAGAATCCTAGGGACGGGGGAGCCTGGTGGGCTTCCGTCTATGGGGTCGCACAGAGTCGCACATGACTGAAGTGACTTAGCAGCAGCAGCAGGCCATGATAAATAAATACATTACAATCAACCTCCTGGTATGATCATTTTTGTTATATTAGTTAGCTAACCAAAAGAAAAAGCTACTTGGAATTCAACGTCTATTAATTATTCCAAAGTCCAGCACGCATAAAAAAGCACTCATTGCTACAGTAAAGTACATGAATCAGCTTACAGGTCACCTCTATAGTTAATCAGAAAAAATGAATAATTTTATGGTTTTCTAATAAAAACAACGACTTCAGTATGAAGCTACAACTTATAAACCTCTAGGCATTTGTACTTTTAGAACCTCAATATAATTCTGTATTACCAATTGATGTTGAATATTTTCATGACGTTGCTTAAGAAGTTCTTCTGTCCTCTGCAAGAGACCAAATTCAGCTTTAAATTCAGCTATTATTTGATGCTTCTTTTTGAAAACTGTACTTTTGCTTCGAAGTTTACTGACATATCGCTTGAACTGCAAAAGAACACAATGTGTAGTTTAATAAGTAGAAAAGTAGTTGCTAAATATTATATATAACCTCAATGAAACATTTTCTTTTCTATTGTCCAACATGTGTGTCACAAATACAGAACAATAACTTAGTTTTATTAAAAAGTTGTAAAGACCAACTGCTCAATTAAAATACTTTGTGTACATTTTGATTTTTTGGACCCATTAAATATTGTAAATCCTTATATAAAAGCTATTCATTGTGAGCTTTACAATAAGGATTTGGAAAACAGAAACTTCAATCCTATAAAAGTTAAAAAGGGTAAAAAGAAGAAGAAAAAAGTGGAAGACCAATTCTGGCTATGGTTTTATCATTTTATCTCTTATGTACTGTACTATTTTGGTGACCCTGGATCTACTGCAGCAGAATAGTCAACATTTGAAGTTACTATTTATCATTTAAGAAAGGAACCATATACCCTAAGAAGCATCTGAAACTCATCCCAAATGTTCAAAAGCTAAAAATACTCCAAATTAGTGGGAACTCATAGTTGCTTAATTCAGCTGTTGACCTACTAATAATTGTAACTACTCTAATGGAAAGACCCCATTATTAAACAATACCAACTAAAGTTTGGAAAAGCACATGAAATGAACATTTAAAGGAATTTATTAATCAAGTACTACTTATTAACTATTACACAGGCACTGGGCAGACACAGAGAATACAACTCTAAATAAAATATGCATCCTGCCCTTAACAAGCTTAAGAAATAGTGGGGAAAATAAACACTGAACTGATGTTCACAACCACAATGAACATTATGAAGCAGTGAAAGGGCCCTGAAAAAAAATAACAGGAGATTAACCTGGGTTGGGACCAAGGTGGAAAAGGTGGTGGTGGGGTGTTGGAATTTTAGAGAGATGAGTTATGACAAATTTCTCAAAAATAATTTAAGCAAGACTGAAGTAAAAGGAGTATGTTAGAGGAAGGAGAAAGAAGCAGGGAAGAGCATTTCAAGTAGTAGAAACAGCAGGTGTAAAGGTCCTGAGGCACTGGCTCATTAAAAGTATTCCTCAATATAAGACAAGTGTGAAATTTTTCTGGTATTTCTAAAATAGAACAGAATACTTTAAAATATCACTTTCTCTTATGTGCCATTAGTACTAAGAATTTTCAGATTTTTTTTTTTTTTTTACTACATAAAATATTTTTTCTGCTCCAACCTTTTAACTACATTCTTTTAAAAATGTCCATAGTAAGAATCTGGCCTATTATACTGAAATGCATCACTTCAAAACAAAAGTAAACCTCCATATTACCTACAATGTGAAAATTCTTTAATAATCTTAACCTTTTTAATGCACAATTCTTTATAAGGATAATTAGGGGGGTAATAAATAATTTTATAAGTAATAAAAGTAAATGAATGTATTACTGAAGCTTTGGAAAACAGAAAAAGAGGAAAATTCATTCAAAGCCACTATTTAATGCAAGCTCTATTACCATGTGGTATTTTACCCCCTAAAAATAGGCTAAATCTAAGGTCAGTAATTCTCTTGGGTTGGTCAAAAAGTTAGTTTGGGTTTTTCTGTAGGATGTTATGGAAAAATCCAAACAAACTTTTTGGCCAACCCAATAAACCGTAAGGTAGCAAAATTGGAAGGAGAACATTTCTAAAATTTACGTTTGTTTTTTTTTTCTTAAAGACTTGATTGATTCCTGAATATACAAAGAAAGTCCTTAAAAACAGTAAGATTAAAAATTCTTCACATAAAAATAACCCACTAATTCAGTTTAGATATCTTTTTAAATGACTTAAACTTTGAAAGAAATGATGAACACATTGTGATTTAGAAGAAGGAAGTTCAAAATATTTCTCTATCCATGATTGAGTTAGTTTTAATATTAAGGAATCTAGCCCACACACAGCAAAATTATCAATGGCTAGATTACGGAAACTATTTAAAAAAATTTAAGTCAGACCAATATACCTATAAACTAATAACCTGCATTTTTTCCTTTAAAAGAATAAATGTGTAAGCTTGACATAACCACAGATTCAGAATCCTCAGAGTAACTATATGTTCTATTAAAAGTGTACTGGGCAAAGTGCCCAAAATGAAATCAATCCTGTTCATCTGCTATCCTCTGTATTATCTAGGCCAATCTTCCCCTTCTCTGTCTTGCTGTGCTTTGGAACTATTTTTAAAAGCTAAAAGCTATAAATGTTTTGTGAAAGAACAAACCTACTGATTACTCAATGTGCTCTATGCTGATTGGTTATTTGACATTCACTGGACAAACTACCTAGGGGAAAAGTAGTCAGGGTCAGATAAATAACAAGGATTTACTATAGCACAGGGACATATTGAACATATCTTATAATAACCTATAATGGAAAAGAATCTGAAAATATGTATGTAACTGAATCATTCTGCTGTAAACAAACTTAACACTGAAACTAACAACTATGCTTCAATTTAAGAAAAGAATAAAATGCTCAATTAATGGAGCCCTTACTTCATAATGTATAAAAATCAATACCAACTGGATTATATAGACATAAATGTGAAAACGAGAACTAAAAATCTAGACTACAGAAAAATTTCACTATGATTATTGAGATAGGAAAGGATTTCTGAAACAAAACACACACACATTGAAAATAGATGTTGATAAACTTGACTTTGCTAAAACTGAGAACTTCTGTTCATCAAAATATATATTAAGAGATTAAGAATATAAGTCACAAGTTGGGAAGAATATACCTGTAACACGTTAATCCAGTAAAGAATTTATACCCAAAAATACATAAATTAAACCCACAAAGCAATGACAAAAAGGCAAATAACCCAATAGAAAAATGAATAAAATACTTGAATAGTCACTTCATAGAAAAGAAAACCCAAAGTGGCCAATAAGCATATTAAAAGATGTCTGACCTCATTTATAATTAGTATTGCAAATTAAAACCATAGTAAGATACCATTATAATGCCCATCTGATTAGCAGAAATAAAAAGCCCTTCAATACTAAGTGTTCTTGAAGATCTAGAGGAGTAGAACACCTATACACCCCTGAGAGTGAGGGATATAAATTTAGAACAATAATTTGGAAGTCAACTGGGCATTGCTACTAAGGTTGACCATGTTTCTCCCATCTCCCACCAACTCCCACAAACAGCAGGGTTTCTCACACTTATCTACGGTGATTGACCAGTTTTTCAAACTTTCTAATTGTTTGTGAACTGGATACATTTATAAAATAATAAAAATGTTTATACAGTATCAAATCTATCAGTTCAGTTCAGTCACTCAGTCATGTCCGACTCTTTAGGACCCCATGAATGGCAGCACGCCAGGCCTCCCTGTCCATTACCAACTCCCAGAGTTTACCCAAACTCATGTCCATTTAGTCGGTGATGCCATCCAACCATCTCATTCTCTGTCGTCCCCTTCTCCTCCTGCCTACAGTCTTTCCCAGCATCAGGATCTTTTCAAATGAGTCAGCTCTTTCGCATCAGGTGGCCAAAGCATTGGAGTTTCAGCTTCAACATCAGTCCTTCCAATGAACACCCAGGACTGATCTCCTTTAGGATGGATTGGTTGGATCTCCTCGCAGTCCAAGGGACTCTCAAGAGTCGTCTCCAACACCACAGTTCAAAAGCATCAATTCTTCAGCGATCAGCTTTCTTTATAGTCCAACTCTCACATCCATACATGACTACTGGAAAATCCATAGCCTAGACTAGACAGAACTTTGTTGACAAAGTAATGTAATGTCTCTGATTTTTAATATGCTGTCTAGGTTGGTCATAACTTTCCTTTCAAGGAGTAAGCATCTTTTAATTTCATGGCTGCAGTCACCATCTACAGTGATTTTGGAGCCCCAAAAAATAAAGTCAGCCACTGTTTCCACTGTTTCCCCATCTATTTGCCATGAAGTGATGGGACTGGATGCCATGATCTTAGTTTTCTGAAGCTTTAAGCCAACTTTTTGATACTGTATAAACATTTTTATTATTTTATAAACGTATCCAGTTCACAAACAATTAGAAAGTTTGAAAAACTGGTCAATCACCATAGATAAGTGTGAGAAACCCTGCTGTTTGTGGGAGTTGGTGGGAGATGGGAGGAACATGGTCAACCTTAGTAGCAATGTCCAACAAGAGGCTCTTTAGTTCTTCACTTTCTGCCATAAGGGTGGTGTCATCTGCATATCTGAGGTTATTGATATTTCTCCCGGAAATCTTGATTTCAGCTTGTACTTATGCTTAACCCAGCCCAGCGTTCCTCATGATGTACTCTGCATATAAGTTAAATAAGCAGGGTGACAATATATAGCCTTGACGTACTCCTTTCCCAATTTGGAACCAGTCTGTTGTTCCATGTCCAGTTCTAACTGTTGCTTCCTGACCTGCATACGGGTTTCTCAAGAGGCAGATCAGGTGGTCTGGTATTCCCATCTCTTTCAGAATTTTCCACAGTTTATTGTGATCCACACAGTCAAAGGCTTTAAGCTTAGTCAATAAAGCAGAAATAGATGTTTTTCTGGAACTCTCTTGCTTTTTCAGTGATCCAGCGGATGTTGGCAATATGATCTCTCTACGTTTTCTAAAACCAGCTTGAACATCTGGAAGTTCACGGTTCACGTATTGCTGAAGCCTGGCTTGGAGAATTTTGAGCATTACTTACTAACATGTGAGAAGAGTGCAATTGTGTGGTAGTTGAGCATTCTTTGGCATTGCCTTTCTTTGGGACTGGAGTGAAAACTGACCTTTTCCAGTCCTGTGGCCACTGATGAATTTTCCAAATTTGCTGGCATATTGAGTGCAGCACTTTCACAGCCTCATCTTTTAGGATTTGAAATAGCTCAACTGGAATTCCATCACCTCCACTAGCTTTGTTCGTAGTGATGTTTCCTAACGTCCACTTGACTTCACATTCCAGGATGTCTGGCTCTAGGTGAGTGATCACACCATCATGAATATCTGGGTCATGAAGATCTTTTTTGTTCAGTTCTTCTGTGTATTCTTGACACCTTTTCTTAATGTCTTCTGCTTCTGTCATGTCCATAACATTTCTGTCCTTATCGAGCCCATCTTTGCATGAAATATTCCCTTGGTATCTCTAATTTTCTTGAAGAGATCTCTAGTCTTTCCCATTCTATTGTCTTCCTCTATTTCTTTGCATTGATCACTGAGGAAGGCTTTCTTATCTCTCCTTGCTATTCTTTGGAACTTTGCATTCAAATGGGTGTATCTTTCCTTTTCAACTTTGCTTTTTGCTCCTCTTCTTCTCACAGCTATTTCTAAGGCCTCCCCAGACAGTCATTTGCTTTTTTGCATTTCTTTTTCTTGGGGATGCTCTTGATCCCTGTCTCCTGTACAGTGTCATGAAGCTCCAACCATAGTTCTTCAGGCACTCTGTCTACCCGATCTAGTCCCTTAAATTTATTTCTCACTTCCACTGTATAATCATAAGGGATTTGATTTAGGTCACACCTGAATGGTCTAGTGGTTTTCCCCACTTTCTTCAATCTAAGTCTGAATTTGGCAATAAGGAGTTCATGATCTGAGCCACAGTCAGCTCCTGGTCTTGTTTTTGCTGACTGTATAGCGCTTCTCCATCTTTGGCTGCAAAGTATATAATCAATCTGATTTCGGTGTTGGCCATCTAGTGATGTCCATGTGTAGAGTCTTCTCTTGTGTTGTTGGAAGAGGGTATTTGCTATGACCAGTGTGCTCTCTTGGCAAAACTCTATTAGCCTTTGCCCTGCTTCATTTTGTACTACAAGGCCAAATTTGCCTGTTACTCCAGGTGTTTCTTGACTTCCTATTTAGATGTTCCTAAATGCTTCCTCCTAATTTACATGGTTGTGGATTAGTAACTAACAGTTTGTGGACTAGAACAGGTCTTCAGACCACACTTTGAGAAGCACTTCTCCACAGCAGGTCTTCCTAAATGGGGTGTGCTCCAGGATACTCATGTGGCACAAACAGTACAGGTTAATCCACTTAGACTCTGCAGCAGCTGGGCAAGATATTATAAAGAACTCCTAGGCCAGTCATCCAAAAAAAACTGCAGATGCTGATTGCAGCCAGGAAATTAAAAGACGCTTACTCCTTGGAAGGAAAGTTATGACCAACATAGATAGCATATTAAAAAGCAGAGACATTACTTTGCCAACCAAGATCCGTCTAGTCAAGGCTATGGTTTTTCCCGTGGTCATGTATGGATGTGAGAGTTGGACTGTGAAGAAAGCTGATCGCCAAAGAATTGATGCTTTTGAACTGTGGTGTTGGAGAAGACTCTTGAGAGTCCCTTGGACTTCAAGGAGATCCAACCAGTCCATTCTAAAGGAGATCAATCCTGGGTGTTCATTGGAAGGACTGATGCTAAAGCTGAAACTCCAATACTTTGGCCACCTCATGCGACGAGTTGACTCACTGGAAAAGAGTCTGATGCTGGGAGGGATTGGGGGTGGGAGGAGACGGGGACGACAGAGAATGAGATGGCTGGATAGCATCACCGACTCGATGGACATGAGTTTGAGTGAGCTCCGGGAGTTGGTGATGGACAGGGAGGCCTGGCGTGCTGTGATTCATGGGGTCGCAAAGAGTCAGACACGACTGAGCGACTGAACTGAACTGAACTGAGGCCAGTCATCCTCAGCTATAAGCAGCCTTGTCCTTTTATCTCAGTATGCTAAACAGTAACTTTACTTTAAGTGCCATGTTGTGAAAAAAGTTAGGAAACACTACCCTCCAAAAATCCTTGCTCATAGTCACAGGGAGACATATAGAATAATATTGATAGAAACACTGCAATAGCAAAAAATTGGAAAACATGCCATAACTAATTGTTGTATATTCATACAATATAGTATATACAATCAAAATAAACAACTATAGGTTCAAGAAATAATGTAGAGTCTAAAAAGCAAGTTACAGAATAAACAGAGAATGCTCCCATTAGTAGTATTGCTTAGGGAAACTAAATTATACATGTTTAGGGATACAAATGGGTGGTCAAACAGTAAATAAAAATCAGAGAAGGATAAAAACCTAACTCATGATGGGAGTGACTTCTGAGAGGGGTGGAAACTGGATGGGATAAGGTAGAGGCACAAATGGAATCTCAAAAGTGTTGTTTTTTTAAGCTGAGTTATAAAAGTATGTGCTTAGTCACTCAGTCATGCCCAACTATTTGCAACCCCATGGACTGTAGCCTGCCAGGATCCTCTGTCCCTGTCCTTTTCATACTTTTTGTGGGGTTCTCAAGGCAAGAATACTGAAGTGGTTTGCCACTTCTCCAGTGGATCACATTTTGTCAGAACTGTCTACCATGACCCATCCTTCTTGGGTGTCCCTACATGGCTTGGCTCATAGTTTCATTGAGACAAGGCTGTGATCCATGTGATCAGTTCGGTTAGTTTTCTGTGATTGTGGTTTTCATTCTGTCTGCTCTCTGATGGATAAGGCTAAGAGGCTGGTGGAAGCTTCCAGATGGGAGGGACTCACTGTGGGGGAATCTGGGCCTTGCTCTGATGGGCAGGGTCATGCTTAGTAAATCTTTAATCCAATTTTCTGTTTGTGGGTAGGCCTCTTTTCCCTCCCTGTAGTTTGGCCTGAGGCCAAACTATGGTAGGGGTAATGGCAGTAATGGCAGTCCTCCTTCAAAAGGACTTATGCCAGCTGTCCCAAGGCTCCCAGGACTGTTGTATTCAGTGCCACTGACCCCACAGCAGGCCACTGTTGACCCATGCCTCTGCTGGACACTCCTGGACACTCATAGGCTCAGTCTCTTGTGGGGTCACTGCTCCTTTCTCCTGAGTCCTGGTGTGCACAAAGTTTTGTTGGTGATGGACAGGGAAGCCTGGAGTGCTGCACACCATGGGGTTGCAAAGAGTCAGACATTACTGAGCCACTGAACTGAACTGAGGCTCCTCTGTCCTTGGGGATTCTCTGGGCAAGAATACTGGAGTGGGTTGCCATGCCCTCTTCCAGGGGCTCTTCCCAACCCAGGGACAGAACCCAGGTCTCCCACAGGCAGGCAGATTTTTCACTGTCTGAGCCATAAGGGATGCCTTTCATATACAACACATACACACACAAACACACAACTTCACTATTCTTATTTAACATAATTTTAAAAAATTAAACATATTGAAAGTAAATAAACATTAAAGAATCAATAAAGAAGGTCCCAAATCTAACCAATGAGCTCCAGAAGACAACAGAAACAAAAAAAAGGTAGAAATAATACAAGAAAAGTTTCCAAAACCGAAGAACAAAAGATTCTAAATTAGAAGAGCCAACAGAATGCACAGTTCAATGAAAGAAAGAGCTATACTTAAGTATACAATCTTAAAAATTTTAGAAAACTAGAGATAAAGATAAAAAGATAAACTTTCTCTAAAAGTTTTGAGAAGAGGTAAATGACAATAATAACAATGAAAGATCACATCAAAGGACTGGGAATCAGAACAGCCTCAGATACCAACAATGAATACTAGCGAGTGTGCACATAGTTGCTTCAGTCATGTCCTACACTTTGGGACCCTTTGAACTGTAGCTAGCCAGTCTCTTCTGTCCATGGGATTCTGCAGGCAAGAATACTGGAGTGGGTTGCTATGCCCTCCTCCAGGGATCTTCTCAACACAGGGATCGAACCTGAGTCTCTTAGTCTCTTGCATTGGCAGGCAAATTCTTTATCACAGAGCCACCAGGGAAGCCCAATGAATACCAGAAGACAATAGAATAATGCCTTCAAATTTCTCAGGGAAAAAGATTTTCAACCAGAATTCATTATTTAGTCAAAATATTGATCACGTATGAGGATGGAATAAAGACAGTTTGAAACAAGCAAGATTCACAAAAATGTATTATCCAAGTTCCTATTTTCAGGAACATTCTCTATTATAACAAGGAAATAAACCAAGAAAGAGAAGACTTGAGGTTTGGGAAACAGGAGATCCAAAACAAAAGAGTGATAAGATAAATTTTCAGGATAACGACTGTGAAGCCTGAAATTACCACTGTATAGCAAGCCTAGAAATTAATTTTCCTACACTGGAACAGAAGAATGAGAGGGGCTCCAGAAAGGTTTAAGAAACATAATTACTAGATTACAGTGGATGACCATAATGCCATATTAAGAGAAATTGTACAGTTCTACCAGAAGTTTTAGAGTTGGGGGCAGGAGGGGAAGGGGACGACAGAGAATGAGATGGCTGGATGGCATCACCGATTCGATGGACATGAGTTTGAGTGAACTCTGGGAGTTGGTGATGGACAGGGAGGCCTGGTGTGCTGTGATTTATGGCGTCGCAAAGAGTCAGTCACGACTGAGTGACTGAACTGAAATGAACTGAGTGATAGGTACATAAAAACCTAACCAAACAAAAACAAAAAAATGAGGTCAGTATTAAGAAGAAAAAAAACAGAAGTGTACAGGAAAGGATATGTAATCATAATATGCTGTGTGGCTTAGCTGTAAACAACATGTTTATACAATCATCATAATGTATACAGTAAATAGTGACATAACCAGAAATTATAATTATATTGGGAGGCTATAAAGAACATAAGGATGGATATGGAGGGCAGACAGGGAATGGAGAATGTAGAGCTAAATCCTCATTTCCTATGGTTCAGTTCAGTTCCATTGCTCAGTCCTGTCCAACTCTTTGTGACCCCATGGGCTGCAGTATGACAGGCTTCCCTGTCCATCACCAACTCCCGGAGCTTGCCCAAACTCATGTCCATTGAGTTAGTGATGCCATCCAACCATCTCACCCTCTGTGGTCCCCTTCTTCTCCTGCCTTCCCAGAATCAGGGTCTTTTCCAGTGAGTCAGTTCTTCTCATCAGGTGGCCAAAGTATTGGAATTTCAGCTTTAGCATCAGTCCTTCCAATGAACATCCAGGACTGATCTCCTTTGCAATGGACTGGTTGGATCTCCTTGCAGTCCAAGGGACTCTCAAGAGTCTTCTCCAGCACCACAGTTCAAAAGCATCAATTCTTCGGCGATCAGCTTTCTTCACAGTCCAACTCTCACATCCATACATGACCGCTGGAAAAACCATAGCTTTGACTAGACGGACCTTTGTCAGCAAAGTAATGTCTCTGCTGTCTAGGTTGGTCATAGCCTGTCCAAAATTTTTTAAAAAATCAAGAAATTCTGTTGTTTAGAAATACAAAGGTAAATATTAGAAGAAACAACTAAAAGCATTAAAAGTGGTTGCCTCCAGGAAGCATGACTTGGGAGCATGGAAGGGTATCATTATTTTCATTGTGAGCCTTGTAGTACTGTTTTACTTTTATTTGGCTGCACTGGGTCTTTATTGTAGCACACAGGCTCTCTCTGGTTGTGGTGAGTGGGGGCTACTCTCTAGCTGCAGTGTGTGGGCTTACTGTTGCAGAGCACTGGCTCTACAGTGCACGGGCTCAGCAGTTGTGATGCATTGGCTTAGCTGCCCTGCAGCATGTGGGATCTTAGTTCCTGGACCAGGGATTGAACATGTGTCCCTGCACTGGCAGGCAGATTCTTAACCACTGGACCACCAGGGAAGTCCCCTGTTTTAATTTTTAAACTACATATTTGTGTTACTCTAAAAAATTATAATGAAAAGAACACTCCACCTCAAAAAAGCCCATCACCAATAAAAACCTTACAGCTGATAGATTTTAATTTGAATAGATTTTGAGTAATAAAAATTAAATTTACTCATAATTCTGTTATAATGACTTATCTGGGCAAAAATTTATAAACTTATAAATTAATCATTTTGCCATATGATCCAGCAATCGCACTCCTGGGCATACACACCGAAGAAACCAGAATTGAAAGAGACACATGTACTCCAGTGTTCATTGCAGCACTGTTTATAATAGCCAGGACATGGAAGCAACCTAGATGTCCATCTGCAGATGAATGGATAAGAAAGCTTTGGTACATATACACAATGGAGTATTTTTCAGCCATCAAAAAGAATGCATTTGAATCAGTTTTAATGAGGTGGATGAAATTGGAGCCAATTATACAGAGTGAAGTAAGCCAGAAAGAAAAACATCAATACAGTATACTAACGCATATATATGGAATTTAAAAAGATGGTAACCTGAACCCTGTATACGAGACTGCAAAAGAGACATAGGCATTTAGAACAGTCTCTGGGACTCTGTGGGAGACGGTGAAGGAGGGATGATTGGGGAGAACGGCATTGTAGCATGTATATTATCATAAGTGACCAGTCCAGGTTCGACGCATGATACAGGATGTTTGGGGCTGGTGCACGGGGATGACATGGAGGGAGGATATGGGGAAGAGGGAGGTGGGAGGGGGGTTCAAGAAAGAGAACACATGTACACCCGGGGCGGATTCATGTCAATGTATGGTAAAACCAACCAATATATTAATGTAAGGTAATTTGCCTCCAATAAAATAAATTAAAAAAAAAAAGTCCTAGGAGAAGTACAACAGGGTCACAGAAGCAGTTCAGAGAATTGTTGAGATCACGGGCTTTGCAATCAGAGAAACAATTTCAAATCTTCTCTCCACCACTTAAAGTGACCTTGGGGAGGTAAATAAGATCCATAAAATGTACCAATGTTCTATAAAATTGAATGATGGATAATGATTAATAATGTCTGTCATTTTGTTTGAACTGCTACTGAGGCTGTAATTCCAATACTTTGGCCACCTGATGTGAAGAGCCAACTCATTGGAACAAACTCTGATGCTAGGAAACATTGAAGGCAAAAGGAGAAAGGGGCAGCAGAGGATGACATGGTTAGATAGCATCACCGACTCAATGGACATGAATTTGAGCAAACTCTGGGAGACAGTGGAGGACAGAGGAGCCTGGCAAGCTGCAGCCCATGGGGTCACAAAGAATTGGACACAACTTAGTGACTGAACAATAACAACAAAGATTACATGGAAGATGAGATAATTTACTATTCCTTTTAAACACTAAAACAAAGAAATGTCAAATAATTAGAATGAACAGAAGAGTAAAGATCTAGGTGTGATATAGTGCTCTTTAGAAGTAAAACAGAACAATCACTACTGCAAGAAACTACAAATCTACATACTCTGAGTACAACTAAAATTTTTGTATGTATGTTTATAAACTGAGATTGGGAAAGAATGAAGAAATAAAGATAAATGTTGTGTTGGGTATGTAGGGTCATACGTGAATTCTTTGAGATTTATTTCTTAGATATTTAAAAATTAAAAATATTTTGAAGGAACTCTGGCACAAGATAAACAATAGATCCTTGGAACATTAAGGAAAAAGCTTTCAAGTGCAGTGCACTGCATAGAGCAGGCCAATCAAGTCAATTTGTCATGAAAGTAAACTATAAAGATCGCCACTGTGCAGGAAGGCCAATTATAGCAGGTATTACTAATCATTTGGTCCAATACACAACTGTAATCTCAATTTGTCATCTATGAAAGAGCAGCCATCATTTCAGATGCTGAGAATAGTAAGATTAATGTTTTAATAGTGCTAGATTCTGGCTTCAGGACCAATTTTACAGACTCAGTTCCTTTGTGATCAAAATGGAATTTGACAGATCTTCTTTCTCCTTTTGACCATTTAATATGTTTTGGAACCTTTAACAGTAATGGTCAAATCTGAGCAAGCTTTTCAAAAGGACAAGTCAATTTATTTCCCTATGTATATAATCATTTACAAATATTTTTCAAGCTTATCTGGAACTCAAAAGTATTACTGGATTCCAGATATCATTCTGGATATTTACGTGGAAACAAGAATCTCTGCTCCTGTTGCAAATTTCCAACTCAATATTGGGCATGAAGCTATTTTCACAGTACTTAAGCTGTGAAGACTTTAAAAGACAACTGTAAAATAAGCACTTTATATGGTCAAGAATCACAAAGAGCTATTTTTTAACACTATTCCTCCTTTTACAGAGGAGAAAACCTATAGAGAAATTAAAACAACTCACCGAAGTTCAGAAAGTTAGAAAAAAACTGGATTATGAATACTTGTGTCCTCAAATCCTGTTAGTGCACTATCCATGCTATTTTCCATTTCTTAATTAAATCACATCTTTATCAGTTATTTTATCAAATGATGTTTAACCACAAAAAACTATAGAAATAGGCCCAAGAGAGTTATTTGTGAGATGGATAACACCAACTGTTCAAGAGTAGAATGAATATGCCCAAATGGCCATAATTTTTTGCCCACTTCTGTCTGAATTCAGATTTGCAGAAAACCTGGAAAGTTTATCTTTTCAAGTCATGCTTCATGTCATAAATCATTTGGATTCCCTGAAGTCTGGGATCAGAGTGGTTATTTGTTTTAAGTCAAGAAAAAAAAACGTTTTTAAGCAACCTTTGTTTTCTGCTAAAATGTTACTCTTTTCAAATCACTCATCATAACTAGCACAATATATAAATATAGACATACAAACCTATTCTAACCTTTTCCAACCTGTTAGTTTCATGTTTTCAACTTTAAATTAGAAAATCTCACTAAGCCAAGCATAAACAACATAATTACCTACATATGGTAGTGGATAGTTAAGTGCTGATTCTCTTGGGAGGGTCTATAATAAGCAATGTGATATATGCTAGTAGAAATCTATCTTAATAGAAACTTGTGGCATAGGAATATCCATCTGGGAAACACAGTTAATCATACCATCCAAGGTCTCCGTGCTTCTATTATAAATCAAATCACCACCACACAGCTGTTACTATATCTCTAATGGGGTTTTCAACTGCTGTCCAAGCAGTTAACTCTCAAAAATTTTTTCTATGAAAAGTTTTCACTTTTGGAGTTAAAGTAGTGGGATTACATGGACTGTATATATAATAGCCTACCTTCTATTGCAGTGAAATGAGGCAAATTTATTTGATTCTGTTTTGTTCCATCTCCTGGGAAATTTTAGGGGCCTCAGGTCCTGCTATGAACTCTAAAGAGGGTAATGTGATTTGAAAGGTTCTAAAAATATCACAAGTTGCCTGGACTCACTTAGAAGGGTGGATGATTCAATTACAAGTGTCAAAATTTGATTCCTAATTTTTCAGGATCTGACAGCTGCAGCTAATCTTGCCAGGATTCCCTTATCTTCATTGTGCTTCTCTTTGAAGTAGTTAAAGAAGATTTCATAATCTTTGCAATTTAGCTCTAGGATTTCCGTCAGTAGCTGTAGAATGAGTCCGTTGGCTCTTTCTAAAGCTACTTATACATATTATTTGATCAAGCACATTTTTAAAGTAGCCATTAACTGCAAAACAGCTGAGCTTCTTTTAATGGTTAGGGAAGAAAATATAATGAACTCTAAACCCATACACCATAAACCAGGAGTGACCTTTCAATGCATGAAATGCCAATGGAACCTTAACCAAAGGTTCAGTTGTTGCTATAAAAAAGTTCAGATTCAAAAGGCATGCATTCATTTGAATGACAGCTCTGAGAAGGGTGCTAGCACTGAATCACCATGGCTAATTTTTTGTTTTGCTTTTCAAATAATTAAAGCAGAGATTCAGAGATACCAAGGTGGCAAAGATGGTAAAGATTGGAAGCTATGTGGCACTACTACATTAGGTACAATCTTTATTCTCTGCTCTTCCATTAGTGAGACAAAGTCACCAAGCTCAGATTATTGCCCGTGAAAGGGTAAAGATCATATTTAACAAAAGAACTGACTGAGAACTACTGTATTAAATGGCAAATTTAGGTTTTTGGTCAGGTATTTTAAAATAACTTCATATAATAAACAACTATGGTTAGGATGAAGACTTTATAAAAATAATTTTTCTTATCAACTGAAGTGCCGTGACATTTTAAAATATTATCAATTTTCTAATGAAAAATTCTGTATCTAGATTAGATTATACACATCTATTCAGGTTTTCTACACATTTACCAAGTGTTTATTACATGCCAGCTATTAAGTAAATGGTGGCAAAAAAGAGATATGGCCCTGCCATAATGGAGCTTACTGGTTTCTTAGGGGAGGCAGAAATTTAACAAGTGATCTTAAGTGAGCTGTATCTTAGAACACAGGCTTTGCAGGTGGCTCAGTGGTAAACAGTTGGCATGTTGATGCAGGAGACATGAGTTCAATCCCTGGGTTGGGAAGACCATGTGGAGGAGGACATTGCAACCCTCTCCAGTATTCTGGCCTGGAGAATCTCTTGTACAGAGGAGCCTGGAGGGCTATAGTCCATGAGGTTGCAAAGAGTTGAACGTAGCTTGAGTGACTGAGCATACACATCTTAAAACACATGTGAACAGAGTGGTATGGGAATGTTTCAGGGTTGTGGGGTGTGAGCTGGGAAAATAATAACATGGTATGATTCCTGGGAGAGATGCTACTCCAGCTTTGTTATCTTAAAATCATACTGATTACATCAAACTTTTATTGACAACTCAGATTCATAATTATGAACATTTACTAGTATACTCTGCTCTAACACTTTTAAAATCTCCTCTAACACTGAATTTTGCATAAAGCAAGATAATTATATGTAAACATTTTTATAGCACCTCAAATTATGGAAAACTAAGGTTACTTATTGCTAATATTCTGTTACAATAAGTGAAGTTATCATAGCGTGGAACAACAGCAACAATTTGTACTTTATCATAAATTATATCTCAATAAAACTGTTCAGAAAAAAAGGGGAGGAAACCCTCAGTGTGACAAAAGACAGCATATACAAAGTTCAGAGATAAATGACAGACTAGAACAATTATCTAGATTAAGAACTAAAATCCAGGTAAAAATATGATAGATAAAAAACATTCACTCCATTAGAAAAAAATGAAGAAAGACAATAAAAGGGCAAATGACAGAAGAAATATAAATGACCAAACATGTATGTGGACAGCTGTTCAATCTTAAGAGAAAAGAAAATTAAAACATAATACTGTCAGAATGACAAAATCAAAAGACTGAGGATCAAGTGCTGTTTTAAATAACAGAGGAAACAGATCCTCTTGTACACTCTTGGTTGGAATAAAAAAATTGTACGTTCTATAGAACACAATATAGCAATTAAATTTTGTACATGACAATAATTATTATAACTATAGTTTGTATTTATGAAGTACTTCCTATAAGCCAGCCACTGTTGTATACTGCTTAGTTATATTAAATCATTTAGCCCTCACAGCCACCATACGAGGTGAGTACTATTATTGCCCCACTTTACAGATAAAGAAACTGAGGCACAGAGCAATTAGGTAACTACTGACATTAGCTGTTAGGTTGAACAGCTGAGAGGTAGCAAAGCTGAGATCTGCACACCAGAACTGATTTTCTAAATCTCTAGAGAAAAACCTCTTCACTTACTGACATGGAAAAATTTCTGACACCTGTTATTAAAAGTAAGTTGCACAACACACACAGTACAATACCATTCACATTTTAAAAAACCCACAAAGCAGTATTATCCAATCTGTGTGTATCTCCAGAGAAAGGACTAAAAAGATTTACAAAATTAGTAGCAGCGGTTTCTCTCTGACGAAGAGTCTGAGGACTGGAGGTAGAAGGTAATCAATGGGAACTTCTGCTTTATGTGTACTGTTTGCTTTTCATTCCAAGAAAATGTATTCAGGTATTACTTGCACAATCTGATTTTCCAAATATTATTTTATTATTATTATTTTATATACCCTGGAATAAATCGTACTTGATCATGGTGTATAATGTACACTATGTTGTTGAATTCAATTTGATTCGAAGATGGAAAAAGGTATGCCATGCAAATAGAAAAAAGGAAAGTTGAGGTAGCAACATTAATATCAGACAAAATAGACTTTAAAACAAAGAAAAAGGACATTACATAATGATAAAGGGATCAATCCAACAAGGAGATACAATAATCATAGATGCATCCAAGACAGGAGAACCTAAAAACACAAAGCTAATATTAACAAACATGAAAGGAGAAACTGACAGTAACATGATAATAGTAGGGGACTTTACCACCCACCTACATCAATGAACAGATCATCTAGACAGAAAGTTAATAAGGAAACACTGGCCTTAAATGACCCATTAGACCAGATGGATTTAATAGATCTAGCAAGAACATTCCATCACAAAACAAGAGCAATAGGGGTTCCATCTGAATCAGGGGTCCCCAAGACAACCCCCAGGTTCAGTGATTTGCCAGGAGAATTCACAGGACTCTGCATAACATCATGCTCTTGGCCGTGCTTTATTATAGTGAAATGGTACAAAGCAAAACCAGCAAAAGGAAAAGGCACATGGGGTGAAGTCAGGAGGAAACCAGGGGCAAGCTTCCAAGAGTTTTCTCCCTTAATTCCTCCAACAAGGAGGTATAACAACACGTGTGAAATGCTGTCAACCCGGGAAGCTCATTAGAGACTCAGAGCCCAGAGTTTTTACTGGGGGCTGATCACGTAGGCATACTCGGCCTGCTGCTGCTGCTGCTGCTAAGTCACCTCAGTCGTGTCCGACTCTGTGTGACCCCATAGACAGCAGCCCACCAGGCTCCCCCGTCCCTGGGATTCTCCAGGCAAGAACACTGGAGTGGGTTGCCATTTCCTTCTCCAATGTGTGAAAGTGAAAAGTGAAAGTGAAGTCGCTCAGTCGTGTCCGACCCTTAGCGACCCCACAGACTGCAGCCTACCAGGCTCCTCCACCCATAGCCCATACCAAAATTCCAGACTCCAAGAAGGAAAGCAGGTGTTCAACATAAACCACACTCTTTGTACATATAGTTTAGGCACGTGAGCCACTCTTATCAAGGAATGGTGGGAATTCTTCTAAAATCCAAGTTTCCAGATGCCAGCCAAGGGCCAATCTTGCAAGCAAGTTTTTCTAAAAATAGCAGTTTCAGGTCCACTGTTTTAACTCTTTTCTGCACAGATCCTTCCATAATCCTAGCTTTTTGTTCTCAGCTAATTCATAATGAATTCTTTCCATGAATGTTTCCAGACTTTTCATTTGTTTTGGTCACCTTCATCTGGACTCTGGCTTGATTATGTCTTTCTTAAAACATGAAGCCCAAAATGTAAAATAATATTCTAAGCATAATTTCACATAAATGGGATATTACATTTTTATTAACAGAGTATAATTAAAAAAATTTTTTTTCTTGGCCAAGCTAGGTAGCTTATGGACTTCAGTTTCCCTACCAGTGATTGAATCTGGGGCCCTGGCAGTTACAGTACTGAGTCCTAACCACTGGACTGTCAGGGAATTCCCAACATTTTGTTTTTTAAAGCCGCATTACTACTGGATGATTTTTTTTAAACTTTTTATTTTATATTGGAGTATAACTGATTAAGCTACAGTCCATAGGGTCACAAAGAGTTGGACACAACTGAAGCGACTGAGCATACACACACAGCTGATTAACAGTATTGTGAGAGTTCAGATAGACAGCAAAGAGACTCAGTCATACATATACATGTATTCATTCTCCCCTAAACGCCTTTCCCAAAAAGGCTGCCACACAACAACTAATGGATAATTTTTGAGCTGCAGATAAAACTCAGATTCTACATTATTATTATTTATAATCCCATTAATGACATTTTGTTTGCTTAAGCACAAGGCTCCTAACTACCAAGATGATTTTGAATTACAATGCTATCACCTGTCTCAGACTGACTATTCCTTCTAGCTTTCTGTCATGTGAAAACTACTAAGGTTTCTGGAGCTAGACTGCTGCTGCTACTAAGTCACTTCAGTCATGTCCAACTCTGTGCGACCTACCTACAGCCCACCAGGCTCCTTTGTCCCTGGGATTCTCCAGGCAAGAATACTAGAGTGGATTGCCATTTCCTTCTCCAATGCATGCATGCATGCTAAGTCGCTTCAGTCATGTCCAACTCTGTGCGACCTACCTCAATTCAAATCATGGTGCCACAACTTACTAGCAATATGACCTTGGATAAGTTCACCTAAGTCCTCCGTGTGCTGGTTTCCTTACCTGTACAAACTAGGAATAATAATCATACCTATCTCATAGAGTTGTTCAGTGAAATAAATGAGATAATGTATATAATAAATCTAATATAGTGTCTGGCACATTCAATTACATAATAAACATAATTAATCTAAATTATTGATGAGACTAATAAGCAGGTTAGGATCAAGGGCAAAGTTCCATGGCATTTTGGGGGTGACTTCTCTCAGAGATGAAAACAATCAAAATTCTTTGAGACTATCATTCAGTGAGACTTCTACTTTATGTACTTATGTATGTACTTTATGTACTTAAATCCAGGACAGAAAACTTCAAAATATAAAGGAGAATTAGAGACTCATTATTATCAATTTTTAGTTATGTTAGAAACTGTAGTCTCTAAACTTAACCTCTTTATCACCTACCAAACACTTGTTTGAAGAGAAAGAAATCAAGATACACTAGACTGGTAAGAAAATCTCTGTCACTAAGAAGATACTTCCAACTGTGCAAGAAATTCCTATTTATGTCAGAAGTCTGGCAGAATAAGATTTTGTTGTGCTTATCCCTATACATTGCCTACAAAGCAATCACTGAAAATAAACTGTTAACCAAAGTATAAGGAAAAAAAACAAGTCTTTTTAGGCTCTTCACCTGTTTTTTAAAAGATACTTATTTATTTATTTGGCTGCTCCAGGTCTTAGTTGCAGCACTCAGGATCAAGTTCCCTGACCAGGGATTAAACCCAGGCCCCCTGCCTTGGGAGCACAGTCTTATCCACTGGATGGCCAGGGAGGTCCCCATCTTTTTTAATAAGAAAAATCAAAGGAACACAAATGAAAAATCTAGTAAAGAACAAATGCCTGTAGCACTTGTCATCTGCAATTAGAAGAGCTAAAATTCTTAGACAAAATGTAACATTTGGAATATTGACTTTAACGGCAGTAGGAAGCATCAAAATACACACTTTGAGACTGAATTTTAAAAATGAACTGATCTCTAAAGAAAAAATGACAAAGGAATATAAATTACTATATGTGTAATATTTGTTACATTCATCCTAGCACAGTCACATTCCTCAATTTTTCCAAGAAAAGATTAGTCAAACAACTACATATGGATAATCAAGGAATGAAGCTTTATTTCCAAATAAATGGCTGTCATACAGTTTCTAGCAAATTATTGTTTTCAGCTAATGACTGTGTATAATGTGGTCCTATTCAGAGTCAAATATGAATTTTAAAATTAACTCATTCTAATAGTGCCTTGAAGAATAGTTCAGTATTCATTTTGGAGCATAGCTGCAGAGGCATTCAGATTTGGATTCAAATCCTTGCTCTGCAACTCACTGTGTGACTTCAGGCAAGTTACTCACTGTCTCTAAGCATTAAAGAAGCTGGCCAAGGTCACCCAGCTAGTAAGTAGGTTGAGAAAGCCAGGATGTGCATTCAGACCAAGTTATAGAGACCATGACTTAACTAGTCTGCTACCCTGCCTCTTCCAGGTGCAGCAACATGGGTCCCAGAGGAATGATCACTTTTGGATGCCAGATGTTACATGTTGACTTTGAGTTTCTCAGAAGCTTGGACATCCATTATTTTATAAATGGAGAAGTGATTTGCTTAAGGTCAACAGGAACATGTGAGAGAGACCTCGATCCTGCGTGGCCACTGTGTAAATCTATAATTTTCCTGAGTTTCAACTAGTTGTAAAATGGAAATAATAGTAATCTCTCTTTCAAGAAGAAGGGAAATATATATTTGCAAATCATCCAGCACAGAGCCTTGCATAAAAGTTGCTCAATAAATGTTAGCCCTCCCTTTCCTCATTCTTCTATTTGTGACTCTGGGCACAATATTCTTTTTGAACACCATGCTACTATTTCTTGATACCCTCTCACCAACTGTGTTAACAGATGGGTGGCAAAGAACATGATTTTTTGGCAATTACCATGTGATACCAAATGAAACCTCAGTGAAGTCCAGCTATATTATATAATTTTAAGTAGAACAAACTTCCTCCCTTTTGTCCATATGGTCTACCACTTTATCAGAGTAGAAAACAAAATTGGTCTACCAAGATTTGTTCTTTATAAAATTATGCTTAATGTTCCCCAATACCTTCTGTTCTTTTAGGTAACTGCCAAATGATTTACTTGATTTGTTCTAGTTTCTGACCAAACATTGTTTAAAAATTAAGTTGACCTTATCCATATCCAAAATTATCTTTTTCTCCTTAAAAAATGTGCTCTTTTCTGTCATCAGATACTTTTTCCTATTCATTATAATTTGTCAAAAATAAAAACTAATAGCTTGGCACGAGGTTCTTTTCCATCACATTTGCATAGAGGGAATATTATAATACTGAGTTATAAGCACTATTCAGTGCCAAATATGGCCATAGCAATTGGTATTTGTCAAACAGGCAGTATTTTCCTAAGAAAAGATAAAAATGCTAGGAGATAGCCTATTCTCTTATAAAGCAAAGTTGCTGCATAATTAATCTTTATTTCCTGGATAGCAAGGATATCATGAAGCATACTCTGTTGGCTTCCAAGTATCATTTAAAATACTCCCATTTCTTTTTTTTTCTTGGTTTGGGTTTTTTTTTTTTCTTTTTAAGTGAAGGATAATTGCTTTACAGAATTTTGTTGTTTTATGTCAAACCTCAACATGAATCAGCCATAGGTATACATATGTCCCCTCTCTCCCATCTCCCTCTCCATCCCTAGTCACCCCTCTAGGTTGATACAGAGCCTCTGAGTTCCCTGAGACATGCAGCAAATTCCATTGGCTATCTATTTTACACACGGTAATGTAAGTTTCCATGTTACTCTCTCCATGCATCTCACCCTCTCCTCCCCTCTCCCCACGTCCATAAGTCTGTTCTCTATGTCTATTTCTTCATTGCTGCTTTGCAAATAAACTCTTTGGTACCATCTTTCTAGATTCTGTATATATGAGTTCCGGTCCGTTCCGTCGCTCAGTCGTGTCCGACACTATGCGACCCTGTGGACTGTAGCCTACCAGGCTTCTCCGTCCATGGGATTCTCCAGGCAAGAATACCGGAGTGGGTTACCGTTTCCTTCTCCAGGGAATCTTCCCGAACCAGGGATCGAACCCAGGTCTCCCACATTGGAGGCAGACGCTTTAACCTCTGAGCCACCAGGGAAGCCCATATATGAGTTGGTATACAATATTTGTCTTTCTCTTTCTGACTTATTTCACGCTGTGTAATAGGCTCTAGATTTATCCACCTCATTAGAACTGACTCAAATGGGTACATTTTATGGTTGAGTAATATTCCATTGTGTACATGTACCACAATTTCTTTATTCATTCATCTGTTGTTGGACATCTAGGTTTATTCCATGTTCTAGCTATTGTAAATAGTGCTGCAATGAACACTGGGGTGTATGTGTCTTTTTCAGTTTTGGTTTTCTCAGGGTATATGTCTAGGAGTGGGATTGCTGGGTCATATGTATGGATGTGAGAGTTGGACTGTGAAGAAAGCTGATCGCCGAAGAATTGATGCTTTTGAACTGTGGTGCTGGACAAGACTCTTGAGAGTCCCTTGGACTGCAAGGAGATCCAACCAGTCCATTCTAAAGGAGATCAATCCTGGGTGTCCACTGGAAGGACTGATGCTAAAGCTGAAACTCCAATACTTTGGCCACCTCATGCGACAAGCTGACTCACTGGAAAAGACTCTGATGCTGGGAGGGATTGGGGGTGGGAGGAGACGGGGACCACAGAGAATGAGATGGCTGGATGGCATCACCGACTCGATGGACATGAGTTTGAGTGAACTCCAGGAGTTGGTGATGGACAGGGAGGCCTGGCATGCTGTGATTCATGGGGTCGCAAAGAGTCGGACACAACTGAGTGACTGAACTGAACTGAACTGAATGGTGGTTTGTTCCTACTTTTTAAAAGAATCTCCATACTGTCTTCCATAGAGGCTGTATCTACATTCTCACCAACAATGCAAGAGGGTTCCCTTTTCTCCACACCCTCTCCAGCATTTATTGTTTGTAGACTTTTTGATCATGGCCATTCTGACTGGTGTGAGGTGATATCTCACTGTAGTTCTGATTTGTATTTCTCTAATAATGAGCGATGTTGAGTACCTTTTCATGTGTTTGTTAGCCATCTATAAGTCTTCTTCGGAGAAACGTCTGTTTAGGTCTTTTGCCCACTTTTTGATTGGGTTGTTTTTCTGGTATTGAGTTGTATCAGCTGCTTGTATATTTTGGAAATTAATCTTTTGTCAGTTGTTTCATTTGCTATTATTGTCTCCCATTCTGAGGGTTGTCTTTTCACTTTGCTTATAGTTTGCTTTGCTGTGCAAAAGCTTTTAAGCTTAATCAGGTCCCGCTTGTTTACTTTTGTTTTTATTTCCATTACTCTAGGAGGTGGGTCATAGAGGATCTTGCTTTGATTTATGTCATTGAGTGTTCTGCCTATGTTTTCCTCTAAGAGTTTTATAGTTTCTGGTCTTATATTTAGGTCTTTAATCCATTTTGAGCTTATCTTTGTGTATGGTGTTAGGAAGTATTCTAATTTCATTCTTTTACATTCATTACATTTCATTCAGTTTTCCCAGCACCACTTATTGAAGAGGCTGTCTTTACCCCATTGTATATTCTTGCCTCCTTTGTCAAAAATAAGGTACCCATAGGTGCATGTGGAGAAGGCAATGGCAACTCACTCCAGTACTCTTGCCTGGAAAATTCCATGGACGGAGGAGCCTGGTAGGCTGCCGTCTATGGGGTCACACAGAGTCAGACACGACTGAAGTGACTTAGCAGCAGCATAGGTGCATGGCTTTATTTCTGGGCTTTCTATCTTGTTTCATTAGTCTATATTTTTCTGTTTTTGTACCAGTACCATACTGTCTTTTTTTTTTTTTTTTAATTGGAGGCAAATTACTTTACATTAATATATTGGTTGGTTTTGCCATACATTGACACGAATCCACCCCGGGTGTACATGTGTTCCCCTTCTTGAACCCCCTCCCACCTCCCTCTTTCCCATATCCTCCCTCCAGGTCATCCCCGGGCACCAGCCCCAAGCATCCTGTATCATGCGTCGAACCTGGACTGGTGATTCATTTCACATATGATAATATACATGCTATAATGCCATTCTCCCAAATCATCCCACCTTCACCCTCTCCCACAGAGTCCCAAAGACTGTTCTATACACCTATGTCTCTTGATGACTGTAGCTTTGCAGGATAACCTGCAGTCAGGAAGGTTGATTCCTCCAGCTCCATTCTTCTTTCTCAAGACTGCTTTGGCTATTCAAGACTGCTTTGGCTATTAGGGGTCTTTTTTGCTTCCCTGTGAATTGTGAAATTTTTTGTTCTAGCTCTGTGAAAAATGCCATTGATAATTTGATAGGGATCACATCGAATCTGTAGATTGCATTTGGTAGTACGGTCATTTTCACAATATTGATTCTTCCTACTCAGGAACATGGACTCTCTCTCCATCTGTTTATGTCATCTTTGATTTCTTTCATCAGTGTCTTATAACTTTCTGTATACAATTCTTTTGTCTCCTTAGGTAGGCTTATTCCTAGATATTTTATTCTTTTTGTTGCAATGGTGAATGGGACTGATTCCTTAATTTCTATTTCTGATTTTTCATTGTTAGTATATAGGAAAGCAAGTGACTTCTGTGTATTGATTTTGTGTCCTGCGAATTTGCTAAATTCATTGATTAGCTCTAGTAATTTTCTGATAGTATCTTTAGGGTTTTCTATGTATTGTATCATGTCATTTGTAAGCAGTGAGAGCTTTACTTCTTTTCTGATCTGGATTCCTTTTATTTCTTTTTCTTCTCTGATTGCTGTAACTAGGACTTCCAAAACTATGTTGAATTATAGTGGTGAGAGTAGACACACTTGTCTTGTTCCTGATCTTAGGAGGAATGCTTTCAGTTTTTCACAATTGAGAATAATGTTTGCTGTGGGCTTATCATATGTGGCCTTTTCTATGTTGAGTAAATGGCACTTCTATGCCCATTTTTTGAAGGGTTTTAATCATAAATGGGTGCTGAATTTTGTCAAAGGCTTTTTCTGCATCCATTGAGATTATCATATGGTTTTTATCTTTCAGTTTGTTAATATGGTATATCACATTGATTGATTTGCGTATATTGAAGAATTTCTGCATCCCTGGAATAAACCCAACTTGATCATGGTGTATGAACTTTTTAATATGTTGTTGAATTATGTTTGCTAGAATTTTGTTGAGGATTTTTGCATATATGTTCGTCTGTGGTATTGGCCTGTAGTTTTCTTTTTTTAGTGTTGTCTTTGGTTTTGGTATCAGGGTGATGGTGGCTGTGTAGAATGAGTTTGGAAGTGTTCCTTCCTCTGCAATTTTTTGAGAGTTTTAGAAGGATAGGCATTAGCTCTACTCTAAATGCTTGATAGAATTCACCTGTGAAGCCATCTGGTCCTGGGCTTTGTTTTTTGGGAGATTTAGATTACAGTTTTTATTTCAGTGCTTGTAATTGGGTTGTTCATAATTTCTATTTCTTCCTGGTTCAGTCTTGGAAAATTGAACTTTTCTAAGAATCTGTCCATTTCTTCCAGGTCATCCATTTTAATGCCATATAGTTGTTCATAATAGTCTCTTATCATCCTTTGTATTTCTGCATTGTCTGTTATAATCTCTCCTTTATCATTTCTAATTTTGTTAATTTGATTCTTCTCTCTCTTTTTTCCTTGATGAGTCTGGCTAAAGGTTTGTCAATTTTGTTTATCTTCTCAAAGAACCAGATTTTAGTTTTATTAATCTTTATTATTGTTTCATTTCTTTTTCATTTATTTCTGCTCTGATCTTTATGATTTCTTCCCTTCTGCTAATTTTGGGGTTTTGAAGTTCTTCTTTTTCCAGCTGTTTTAGGTGTAAAATAATCCAATTTCTTAAAGTGATCTGTAAGTTAATGTGATTTTTTTTTTTTTTTTGCTTCACCACTAGACAGGCAGTCTTCAGTTTCCCGACCAGAGATTGAACACGTGCCCCATTCAATGAAAGCCGTCAGTCCGAAACACTGAACTGCCAGGGAATTCCCCTGGAAGTGGGTGTTAAAAGCCAAAGAAGTTTTTCAATCAAGTGTTGATTTATGAATTCTACCTCCCCAATAAACTAGAAGGCATATAAAGAGACTACAATCAAAAGCACCAAAGGAAAGTGGTGCTATGGAAACAATTCATTTGTGTTTGGCATAGTGAAGATTCACTGCCAATTTGTAACAGTATGAATTCAATAACTTTTCAAAGCCAAAAATTAGGTTTGGACCTGAATAGCTTTTCAAAGTAGCTTTTGCTGAGGACTAGTAGCTAATATAACATAAAAAAGCTGTCAGAGATGGTAAAGAGATACAATGTTTAGGAATTAAAATTTGACCTATCACTTGTTTTGCTAAAAGAAAAAAAAAAAAAAGCACTGAGCTGAAAGCAAGATATTTTGCTTCATTTATTTACTCTTTCTTGAGATAACTTCATAAAAAGTAGATGGGGTTTATATTTTTGATGCTTAACTTCAACCATCTATAAATGACAATATTACTTGTCCTACTAATTTCATGAGTCTGACAGAAGGATAAGTGAAATAAGAGCTGCTAAATCATTGTTCAACATGTAAAGAGACAGCAATGTAAGACATAATTATATTTAAAATTTGTAAGCATTTTTTAATGAAGTCATTTTAATGATGCCAGTACCATTGGCCAAGCACACATTATTGATGAATACTTTGGCCACTTCATGCGACAAGTTGACTCACTGGAAAAGACTCTGATACTGGGAGGGATTGGGGGCAGGAGGAGAAGGGGACGACAGAGAATGAGATGGCCGGATGGCATCACTGACTTGATGGACATGAGTTTGAGTGAACTCCGGGAGTTGGTGATGGACAGGGAGGCCTGGCATGCTGCGATTAATGTGGTCGCAAAGAGTCAGATACGACTGAGCAGCTGAACTGAACTTAATGATACTTTCTCAGCCCTTTATGGAATTATATTTATCAAAAAATACAAATATTTGCTTACCTGACAGTTCCAACTCATTTGGTTTCACTTTTATAACCTAATACTTATGATAAATCCAATATAAATCCACTTAAAAAGTGAAAATTTGGAACATTATTTCATAAAATCACTAAAATCTCTGTCATTATATATCAAGCATATCTCAGTATTACTGAAAAGTTTTCAGTTTTATTCTTATTTTAAAAAATATTTATTTTTATTTTATTTATTTGGCTGTATCAGGTCTTAGCTGCAGCATGCAGAATCTTCATTGCAGCATGCAGGATCTTTAGTTGCACATGTGGGATCCCTGACCAGGGACTGAACCTGGGCCCCCTGCATTGCGAGCATGGAGTCTTAGCCATTGGATCACCAGGGAAGTCGCAGAGTTTTCAGTTTTAAATAAATAAGTTTCATAAAATAAATGAACTTCCTATCTTTTTTATCTTTCTTTTTTAAAATTATTTTTTAGTTGAAGGATAAATGCTTTACAGAATTGTGTTGGTTTCTGCCAAACATCAACATGATGAATGTCCCATTACTGACAGACAAACTAAAAAGTAAAAAACATTAATGGTTTCAAACAAAAACAATAACCATATTCTCGTCCCATTAAATATCTCAACTTACCTCATCTCCCTTCAAAACTTCAGTGCCGTCAAATTCACGGGTCTGATTTGTCTTCACTGACACTTCTCTCTCTAGGCTGGCTAACTTTTCCTTTGCTTCCTGAAGTTCCTCAGCTTTGGCTTCTTTTTTACGAGAAATGATAGATGCCTAATTGAGCATTAAATAAGAACATAAAATGAGACAATCAACTTTCTATTATTTTCTGAAATTATGTATTTTTTAGATTTTACTGACTGAGCTAAATTTTCAATATCAGGTTGACTTCTCCTGACAAACCCTTTGCCCTACCACTTTCTATCACGAGTTTTATATTTAGTATGAGTATGCTATACACACACACACATATACACATATCCCCTTCACAGATCATTGCCTTGTCATGGCAGACAGGCTTGCATAACTCTGTGAACCATGCTGTGCAGGGCCACCCAAGATGGGCAGATCTTAGCAGAGAGTTCTGACAAAATGTGATCCACCGGAGAAGGGAATGGCAAACCATCCCAGTATACTTGCTGCAAGAACCTCATGAACTTAGGCCAAAAAGATATGACACCAAAAGATGAGTCCCTTGGATCTGAAGATGTCCAATATGCTACTAGGGAAGAATGGAGAAGAATTACCAGTAGACCCAGAATGAATGAAGAGGCTGGGTCAAGGCAGATACAACACTCAGTTGTGGACGTGTCTGCTGATAAAAGTAAAATCCGATGTTGCAAAGAACAGTATTGTATAGGAACCTGGAACGTTAGGTCCACAAATCAAGGAAAATTGGATGTGGTCAAGCAGGAGATGGTAAGAATAAACATCGACATCCTAGGAATCAGTGAACTAAAATTGACAGGAATGGGTGAATTTAATTCAGATGACCATTATATCTACTACTGTGGTCAAGAATCCCACAGAAGAAATGGAGTAGCCCATATAATTGACAAAAGAGTCAAAAATACGATACTTGGGTGCAACATCAAAAATGACAGAATGATCTCTATTTGTTTCCAAGGCAAGCCATTCAATATCACAGTAATCCAAGTCTATGCCCTTACCACCGATGCTGAAGAAACTGAAGTTGATCAGCTCTCTATGAAGGCCTGGAAGACCTTCTAGAACTAACACCTAAAAAAGATATTCTATTCATCATTAGGGATTGGAAAGTAAAAGTAGGAAGTCAAGATAAACCTGGAGTAACAGGCAAGCTTGACCTTGGAGAACAAAATGAAGCAGGGCAAAGGTTAACTGAATTATGCCAAGAGAATGCACAAGTCATAGCAAATACCCTTTTTCAACACGAAAGACAGCTTTACACATGGACACCACCAAACGGTCAATACTGAAATCAAATTGATTACATTCTTTGTAGACAAAGATGTAGGAGAAGCTGCATACAATCGGCAAAAACAAGACCTGGAGCTGACTGTGGCTCAGATCATCAGCTTCTCACAGCAAATTCAGGCTTAAACTAAAGAAAGTTGGGAAAAACACTAGGCCAGCCAAGTATGACTTAAATCCATATAAATTCACAGTAGAGGTAACCAATAGATTCAAGGGACTAGATCTAGCTAACGATGTGACTGAAGAACGATGGACAGACGTCTATAATATTGTACAGGAGGCAGCAAACAAAACTATCCCAAAGAAAAAGAAAAGCAAGAAGGCAAAGTGGTTATCTGAGGAGGCTTTACAAATAGTGGAAGAATGAAGAGAAGTGAAAAAGCAAGGGAGAGAGGGAAGGGTACATTCAATTAAAATCAGAGCTCCAAAAAATAGCTAGAATAGACAAGAAGGCCTTCTTTGATGAACAATGCTTAATAATAGAAGGAAACAACAAAAGGGAAAGACTAGAGATCTCTTCAGGAAAATTGGAAACATCAAGGAAGAATTTCACCCAAAGATGGGCACAATAAAGGGTAAAAATGGTAGAGACCGAGTAGATGCTGAAGAGATCAAGAAGAGATGAAAAAAATCCATCGAAGAGCTGTATAAAAGAGATCTTAATGAACCGGATTACTATGATGGTGTGGTTAGTCACCCAGAGCCAGACATTCTGGAGTGCGAAGTCAAATGGACCTTAAGAAGCACTGCTGTTAATAAAGCTACTGGATGCAATGAAATTCCAGCAGAACTATTCAAATCCCTAAAGGATGATGCCATCAAGATTTTACACTCATTGCAGAACAATGCCTGCAATATACCTGCTGCCACTCCCTAAGGACAAAGGGATGGGAAAATGTAGGATGCTGGCCCCAGATAGCTGTGTTAGTTGCTCAGTCATGTTCAACTCTTGGTGACCCTATGGACTGTAGCCCACCAGGCTCCTCTGTCCATGGAATTCTGCAGGCAAGAATACTGAAGTGGGTTGCCATTCCCTTCTCCAGGGGATCTTCCTGACCCAAGGATTGAATCTGGGTCTCCTGCATTGCAGACAGATTCTTTACCATCTGAGCCACCAGGAAAGTCCTTAGCATTCATTATTTCAGCAAATCTGGAAGACCCAGCAGGAGCCACAGGACTGGAAAAGGTCAATCCTCTCACCCCGATTCTCAAGAAGGGTAGTACCAAAGAATGTGCTAAGCTTCGGACAATTGCACTCATTTCCCATGCTAGTAAGGTCATGCTTAAAATCTTGCAAGCTAGGCTTCAGCATTATGCGAACCAAGAACTTCTAGATGTCCAAGCTGGATTTAGAAAAGGAAGAGGAACTAAAGATCAAATTCACTGGATTATAGAAAAAGCAAGGGAATTTCAGAAAAACATCTATCTCTGTTTCACTGACTTCGCTAAAGCCTTTGACTATGTAGATCATGACAAACTGTGGAAAGTTCTTAGAGAGATGGGAATACCGGACCATCTCACCTGTCTCCTGAGAAATCTGTATGCGGATCAAGAAGTAACAGTTAGAGCCCTGTATGAAATAAACGATTGGTTCACGATTGAGAAAAGAGTACAACAGGGCTGTCTGCTGTCACCTTGTTTGTTTAATCTATATGCTGAGCACATCACAAGAAATGCTGGGCTGGATGAGTTACAAGCTGGAATCAAGATAGGCAGGAGAAACATCAATAACCTCAGATATACGGATGATACCACTCTAATGGCAGAAAGCAAAGAGGAACTAAAGAGCTTCTTGATGAGGGTGAAGGTGAAAATGAATGAGCCAGCTTAAGACTAAATATTAAAAAACTAAGATCATGGTATCCAGCCCCATTACTGCATGGCAAATAGAAGAGGAAAAGGTGGAAGTAGTGACAGATTTCTTCTTCTTCTCTTCTTGGGCTCCAAAATAACTGGAGATGGTGACTGCAGCCATGAAATCAGAAGACAAGTGCTTCTTGGCAGGAAAGCAATGACAAACCTAGAGAGAGTGTTGAAAAGCAAAGACATTACTCTGCCAACAAAGGTCCGTATAGTCAAGGCTATGGTCTTCCCAGTGGCCACATTCGGTTGTAAGAGCTGGACCGTAAAGAAGACAGAATGCCAAAGAATTATGATGCCTTTGAAATATGGTGCTGGAGAAGACTCCTGAAAATCCCCTGGATAGCAAGATCAAATCAGTGAATTTTAAGGGAGATCAACTCTGAATATTCACTGGAAGGACTGATGCTGAAGCTGAAGCTCCAGTATTTTGGTCATCTTATGTGCACAGACGACTCATTGGAAGTCTCTGATGCTGGGAAAGATTGAGGGCAGAGGAACAGGGCATCAGAGGATGAGATGGCTGGACGGCATCACCGATGCAATGAACGTGAACTTGGGCAAACTCTGGGAGATGCTGAGGGACAGGGAGGCGTGGCGTGCTACAGTCCATGGGGTCGCAAAGAGTCAGACATAACTGGGTGACTAAACAACAACAATAATATACACATATATGTATATTTATATATGTATCTGGCTACACCACATGGCTTGTGGGATCTTATTTTCCCTACCAGGGGTTGAACCTGGGCCCTGGCAGTGAAAGCACCAAGTCCTAACCACCCCCTGCCCCCCGACGAGGGAATCCCCTGCAATGTGCATTAAATAGCAACCTTAAAACATTTTAGAAGGCAAAATATAGGCTACATCAGCAGAGAAACAGAAATGTAATAGTAATAAAAAATATTAAAATCTTGTCAACGAATATTGAAATGCTAATGAAAATATCTTCTAGGTAAACCCAGAAGCTAACACTAAGTCTGCTGTTTTTCTATATGGTTGGTTTCCTTTCACAGGAATAAAACAAGAATGCTTTATTCCCAAAACTACAATACAGATCATCCTATCTAAATTCAATATCCATACTTTTAAAATAAAATGTTAAAACACTTATTATATTTGGGGCATTCTAATAAATAAAATGCAGATTGAAAATTAAACATCTGATTCACCACAATTATGCAAATATTTACACAACCCTGATGGCTGCTCTTAGCCATAAACGCAGCATTTATGGATAATGTAGCATTAGCAACTTGTGGGGGATTTCCTTAAATGAACCACGACTGTATTAGTTTAAGAAAGACATTAGCTAAACTGTCTTCTCCAGTGAAACAGTACAAATATTTTTATCAAACAAATTTTATAAGAGAGGGAAATCTTTAGTGCAAACCCTTTAAACAATTCTCCCTGTCTAAAAAATGAAAATACACATACTATGAAAATACAGATGCTCAACCTTGCTTATAAGGATAGCAAAAATCTAAAAGTTTGACAACATACTCTACTGGTGAGGCTGTAAGGAAATAGGCGCTCTCATATACTGTCACAGGAATGTAAAATGCTAAAACCCCTATGAAAAGAAATTTGGCAATATCTAGCAAACTTACATACGCATTTAATGTTTGATGTAGCAATCTCACTTCTGAGAATATATCCCAAAGACACACTGACAAAAAATGCAAAGATATAAACAAAGAACTATTTATTGATGTATGATTTGCAATAGCACAAGAATGGCAACAACCCAAATGTTCATCAACTGGGGATTGGTTGAATAAACTGTGATATACCCACTCAATAAAGTATGTCTGTGAACAGAAATAAGCATATCCACTACAGTGGATACAAAAAAGACAGATAATAACAAGTTTTGGTACAAATGTGGAGAAATCAGAACCTTCATACACTGTTGGTGGCAATGTAAAGTGGTACAGCTTCTTTGGGAAGTAGTCTGGCATTTCCTCAAAATGTTACATACAGAATTATCATTGAACCAACAATTGCACTCCAAAAGTATACTCATAAGAAGTGAAAATTTCTTTTCAAACAAAAACTTGTATAAGAATATTCCTACCAGCATTATTTATAATAGCCAAAAAAATAGGGATAACCCAAATGCTCATTAACTGGCGAACAGAAAAACAAAATGTGATATATCTGTATAATGGAATATTATTCAGTAATAAAAAGGTTTAAGTATGTTGAAATACATAACAACATGAAGTGAAAGTGTCAGTCGCTCAGTCATGTCCGACTCTTTGGAACCCTATGGACTGTAGCCTGCCATGCTCCTCTGTCCATGGAATTCTGCAGGCAAGAATACTGGAGTAGGTTGCCATTCCCTTCCCCAGGGGATCTACTTGACCCAGAGATCAAACCCTGATCTCTTACACAGAAGGAAATTCTTTACTGTCTGAGTCACCATACATGAAGGAACTTTAAAAACAGTATGCTAAGTATAAGAAGCCAGTCACAAAGGATGACATATCATGATTCCATTTATATTAAATGTCCACGACAGGGAAATTTACAGAGCTGGTTTGGTCTTTTGTAGTTGACTGGGGCTGAGGGTCTGGGGGAAAATGGGAAGTGACTGCTAATGGGTTCAGGGTTTCTTTTTTGGCATGATAAAAATGTTCTAAAATTGACTGGGTAATGGTTGTACAGCTCTGATACTAAATATCATTGAATTTACACCTTAAATGGGTGAATTGTATGGTATGCGAATTGTATCTCAATAAAGTTATAAAGGAATAAAGATTATCCTACTATACTATTCAACAGCATATATCGAGAAACAAGCATTGTGAACAAAAGTGTGTATAATATGCTCTTCTTTCTCTAAGGATGGAAATACATGAATACACGTATATATAAATTTTTAGTGTAATAATAAACTTGTGTGTAACATATGGATTAAAGCAAATGATGAATAATGTTGATGCCATTAGGGGATTTGGTTCCCAGGAGAATAGACAAGCCTGCACTTTCAAGACACAGATTCCAGTGTCTAGTCGTGGGTCAATTTAAAAGGATGAAGAATATCCACCATTGGTCACACTACAGGAGGCCAGGGACCATCATATTAAAGTGGGTGGGGCTTTTCCATCCAGAGCAAACAAGTGGGAAGTGGGGTTTACTGTGGGATGTCATAAACCACAGAGAGATTAACCCAATCATCCTGGCTCTTTTCCACACTCTATCCTGCAGGACAAACATCCTCTAAGCAGTCAGCGAAAGAAAGACTGCTTGGAAAAGAGTCATAATAATCACCCAATATTTTCTGGATAGAGCTTTATATACTCTTCTACATATTTCTTTCACTCTAAAGTTGTTCTCGGAGGAGCCGATGTCTTATTCCAATCATGAGCCGTGCTCCTCTGCTAAGAGGTCATCTACTTAGCAGGAATGAATATTGTGGAATTTAGTCTTATTCAGAGAAGCTATATTAAAAAGACTGCTCACCATAAATAATTGAGTAAGACTGTTTTTCTATAAACAAATATTGGTCAGAATGGCCCTGTCTGACAGCAAAGTAAAGATAAAAAAGAAGCCAGCCTAACTTCAACTCCTCTGTACTCCAGGGAATGGCAAAATACCAACTAGAAAGTATTCTTAAAAAAAAAAAACAACAACCTGTTCAAGTTTCTAGTTCTAATATATAGGAAATACAGGACACAGGAACATTTTAAAAGGACACCATTCAGTTGCAATCAGCAAAACATCAACTATTGGAAAAGCTATACGAAAAATAAATTTCTTCAATAAAAAATTATTAAAAAATTATTAAATAAATGGATAAATAAGTAAGGAAGAGCGTCTATAGATTGAGAGATTTAAACATCAAACAAATGCACTATATAAATCCTGTATGGATCCTAATTAAAGCAACTAAAAAAAAAAAAGAAAAAGAGACAAGGAAATCTGTACATTGATTGGATATTTGCCAGTATTAAGGAATTATTAAAAATTTTAAATATGGTATGTTGTTAAGCTTTTTAAAAGCTTTTATATTTTAGAGATACATTCTGAAATATTTACATATGAAATAATATGAAACCTTAGATTTACTTCAAATAATCCAGATGCGGCTGGGGGCTACAGATGAAATAAGAATGGCCATGATAGCTATAGCTGAAGGACACACAAGGATTTATTTGGACTATTTTCTCTACCTTTGTATATGGTCAAATTTTTCCATTATAAAAAGGTTTTCAAAAAATTCTAGCATCCTTGAATAATGCTGTTATGTAGCTCAGTATTTTCAAATTGGCTGTCATTTGAATCTTCTGTCTAGCAATACATAACACCATATATATCCTCATGATTTAATACTTCTGTATAAAATGATAAATGTCTTAGCCCTAAAATTTAATTTATTCTGTATTTTTTCAAGCTAACTTTAAGCCTTAAAAAGTATATTGCCTTTAGTTCATTAGGACTTCCCTTGTGGCTCAAGCAGTAAAGAATCTGCCTACATTGTAGGAGACACCTAGGTTCGATCCCTGGATTGGGAAGATCCCTGGAGAAGGGCATGACTACTCACTCCAGTATTCTTGCCTGGAGAATTCCATGGACAGAGGAGCCTGGAGGACTACAGTCCATGGGATGGCAGAGTCAGACACGACTGAGCTGCTAACACTTTGACTTTAGTTCATTAAAGATTATAAATATTTATTTCTATCACTTGAGGTAAGCATTCGCATAAAAAAATCAAATTTCACACTCACAGATATAAACACAAAGAGCTCTATCACCACAATTGACAGATACTGAGGAAGGTGAGCATTATCAGATATATCAGATTTCAGACTTGAACATGCATCTTTGTGGCTTTTCCAGAAATTCTCTGATTTAATCTGGAGATTAACAATGACAGAAGAACATTTATTCTTTACTTCCTTCTCACTTTAAGACTATTGATAACACAGACCATGGTGTTTATGAAGATATTCACCAACAAGATTACAGATCAAAGTATGTGAGCCAAAAAGAGTGGTCTTAAGTGTGTTGTTGGGCTTCCCTGGTAGCTCAGACAATAAAGAATCCACCTGCAATGCAAGGAACGTGGGTTTGGGAGCCAAAAAGAGAGGTCTTACCTGTTGCCTATACAGTGACAGTTTGCCTTCAATTGGTTCATTTCTCATCATTTTCTTTTCAATCAGCTGATTGATCTGTGTGTTTATTTCATTTATCTAAAACAGTATGAAAATAAGAAAGTTTAAAACTATGGCTATGATTACCTAAATTAAGGGACATCTGGTCAAACAAAGCTTTGAATTGACAGTTGCTATTATCATTGATTTTGATAGGAGGATCAGTCCTATTAACACCATGGATGGGTTGTTACAATTACTTTGAGACAATCTGCATTTCATGGTTCATGCTACATATTTACATGGATTTAACCATCCATGTCTAAATTATCCTATTCTACATGAAGTATTTAAATTATTTTTAAAGACAATTTCTAAAAATCTGAAGTTATCCCTTCACCTAGGCTGTGACTTTTCAAGTAATTAAGTGATAAAGCAGATCTGGACTAACATTACCCAGGGATTTAGTATAAGGAATTTACGAACCCAGCTGAGAGTTAACATGAATGCCATCTAAAAACCCTTTCTGTTTGAATGAATAATCTGTGATTCTATTACAGCTGTCATTTATCCTGTTCATTAAGCTAAACTTTTCTCAAATGTAATAAAACTGAATAAAGGCAATAGAAGCATACAGTCCTATAAGTTTTTTTTAATTATATGACTTTCAGTATAACTATCCTTTGAAAAGACTAGAATTTTCCTGCTAATCCTATGACATTAAATTTAAGCCAAATCTGATTGGACAACTAGTTTCTATACATAGTGAAGAGAATTATGTATTTAATTATAGTGGCTATTAAGTCTATTAATGTCAAAATCCTTCAATCAATTTTCATGATATTTAATTATTATTTAAAGAAATAAATACTTGGTTAGTATTTTAAGAAACAAAAATGCTACGATATTAGGTTTCAATGAACATTACAAGAAAGTCTAATAATTCCAAAACAGGCATAAAAAGCTAATTAAAAACATTAGCTTTAAGTACAAAATTGCTATATTATTTTTGGAAACAAAAAGTAATCATTTAAAATATTTTTTAAAATTTGCCATCTAAATGATTATATTATAAACATATAAACCTATGAGTCAACCATATGCATTAATTTATTTCTCCAAGTTACCCAGTTTCCTAATCAGTTGTGGATTAAGTAACAACATAATGTGTTATAATTTCTCATAAAGAACAATTCCTTATAAGAGCTGTCAACTCTTGCTGCTGCTGCTAAGTCACTTCAGTCGTGTCCGACTCTGTGCGACCCCATAGACGAAGCCCACCAGGCTCCCCTGTCCCTGGGATTCTCCAGGCAAGAACACTGGAGTGGGTTGCCATTTCCTTCTCCAATGTGTGAAAGTGAAAAGTGAAAGTGAAGTCGCTCAGTCGTGTCCGACCTTTAGCGACCCCACGGACTGCAGCCCACCAGGCTCCTCCGTCCATGGGATTTTCTAGGCAAGAGTACTAGAGTGGCTTGCCATTGCCTTCTCCATGTCAACTCTTAGCACAGGTTAATTTCAGAGTCAAGAGCAGAACACTATAGAAGCAGTTCACATAATTTTCATAGGACTGGAGATGAGATAAAATTGGGAGCTTATAAAAAGGTGATTGTTACTTACTTTAGATTCAAGTTCAAGAAGATCAGAGTGGCCCATAGCAGGCTCTGAAACCACTTTTTGTAAAAAATGCAATTCTTTTTTCTTGTTCTCTAATTCTTTAGGAAATTTTTCAGTTACCATATATGAATTAAACTTTATCTCCTCCTCTAGCCTCTTCATTAAACCTATAAAAATTAAATAAGTGATTATTCAGCCCAACAGAGTAGGTACAGTGATGCTTTCTACATTTTAAAACATACAACCTGGAGAGAGTAGGTCTGACTCTGTGACCCCACGGACTGTAGCCCACAGGCTCCTCTGTCCATGGAATTTTCCAGGCAAGAATACTCCAGTGGGCTGCCATTACAGAACAATAAAGGATTGGCCACTGAAACTTTTTGATGTTAATCAGAATGATAATAAAGGACAATTTACATAGAAGAATATTTAAATTACAGAAAAATATTATGATATTCCCAAATTACCATCTAATTCTGTTATACTCCACATTATGCAAAAATAACATTTATAGAGCTAAATATATCGCTGGATCATATTTTGTCTTCTATGTATTTAAGGAACCCATGAACCAAATGACAACACAAATGAAATCTAATCCAGGTTACTTCCTCTGTAAGTAGTCATTTATTCATTTTCTTTTGCAGTACTTATGCAATTTATATTTCTATTCTAATACTTCACAAAATAATACATTGTAATTTTTAGGTTTAAACTAATGAAGACATTACTAAAGGTACAAGTTAAATTCTGAAAAAGAGAAATTATCTACATTCACAAACATTTTCAGTTTTCCACATTTGGTAGTTTTGATTTTATAAAGTATTAAGTTTACAGTTAAGTGACAACTTAAATTATATTTTTAAGATTTAATAGTTTTCTTATTCTGGAAGAGAGCACAATTGTACACATATACAGATTTCCAGTGAATAATGATTTTGTTATAAATTCCCAGCCTCGAGAGCTTTAAAAAGTTTATTTCAGATCTTTCCATTACACATCTACAAATTCTGGCTTGACTTTTTAAAACACCGGATTTCCGGTTTAAGTAATCTACGTACGTAGATTGCATAATAAATTTGGACCAAAGCCTTAAAATTATTTTTAGTTCTCCTGAGCTAACCATGTATTAATGGGTAAAAATTTATTAATGGCAAATTCACGAGTTTTCCATTCATCCCTACAATTTCCGATCTTTTTTTAGGGACTGGGGAATGGACGGGAAGAGAGTGTTTAATCAATCACTATAATTAGGCAATCATTTCTATATGGTTTCCAATTAACTCTACACCCTGGCTTCTTTGGCTGTTAGATGACCAGTTTTTCCATCTTCAAGTTCTTAAAACATGCTGCATATAATCCAGAGATTCAAGAAATATAGTCTAAAATGTTTTTAAAAGATTTTAAATTCTTAAAGATTATTTTGCCTGTTTAAAAAAGTTCCTAATTCTAGAAAATACAAACTAATCTATAGTAACAGAAAGCAGGTCAATGGTTATCTGAGGAGGGTGAGAGGGACAGAAATGAGATATTACAAAGGAAATGTTTTGTGGTGATGGATATAGCAATATTTATTTATATTTTGATTAAGGTGATAGTTTCATCAAGGTACACCTATGTCAATACTTAACAAGTGTATACTTTAAACATTTGCAGTTTATTATATGTCCATTTAACCTCAGTAAAGCTGAGATAAAATCAACATAAAAACAGAGTTTTTGTCACATTTTAAATCCTTCTCTTAAAAATTTTAACTTATACTTTGAAAAGTGGACATATTTCTATGCAGTTTAAAAAAAATTATCTTTCAAAATCCTGGTGAACATGTACATGTATGGCTGAGTCCCTTCACTGTTCACCTGAAACTACCACAACATTGTTAACTGACTATACCCAAATACAAAACAAAAAGTTTGATAAAAACATGCTGATGAGATAAATATAAGGTCACTAAGATCTCAGCAAACACTGTGATTAAAAACCCTCTGAAAATATCTTGCTGATCCTACAACTGAATAAGAAGCTTCTTTTATATAACAAATCTCAGGAATATGTAGAATATAAAGATAAATTAACTTCAGTGAATGTTTTATAATATGGCTGTTACTCAGAAAAAATACAAATACACTGTGACACTAAAAATACTTTCATGTTACTTAAGCAAATAGAATTTTTTTGTAAGCCATTTTTTGTTACTAAAATATTTAGATGGACCTTATTAAACTAAATACCTGAAGCAACTGAACATCTGTTTAATTTACTCTTTTCCTAGTCTGCTGAATGTAATCCTTAAGACTCTGCTTCCCAGAACAATGTCAACAAAGCAGGGACTGAACTTCCTGCTCCCCATTCCCTGTCAACCCACAAAAAACACATATTGCAAAAATAATACCTTATTTCAATATTTTTAGTTGTTTTTTCTTCTTTGATTCCCCTCCTACCTGTGGAAAAGATAATTTTCTTCCTATGTAGGGTTAGGGTCTCTACTTCCTCCTCCCAACTGTTTAATAGATTATTTACTAAATGCTTACTGTGCAAAACTGTGTGCTAAGGCCTGAAAATAGAATAATTATGACTTCGTGACTAGCCCAGAGTTTAGCTGAGTCAGTCAGGTATGCCAACAATTAACATGTTTTAGTAACTGCTGTAGAACATTCAATGAAATACCTGGGATACAATGGGAGCACACAGGAAAGGTTACTACCGGTTCTCACCTTTTCCTCCTGAATCTTCACATCTTCCTTGGTCTGACTGACTCTTCAATAATGTAAACACCATTGCACCACTACCATCCCTCAATCTATGCAAAGATTTCTCAATTATTCCCACATTCCCTCCCTTGCCTTCTTTTCAAAGACAAGCAGTCAGAAGAAGCCTGACCTTTTATCTCTACTTCCTCCATCATTTGCTCAGCCCACTGCATTGTTGTTTCAGGTCACTGTGCTTTAGCATGGAATGTCTTCCATTCCTCCACCTCTGCAGCATTAAGTTACACAATCACCACATCTCCAGGAAGCCATTTGACTCTGTGTTAGAGTAGCTCAGATGGTAAAGAATCTGCCTACAATGCGGGAGACCCAGGTTCAGTCCCTCGGTTGGGAAGATCTCCTGGAGAAGGGAATGGCAACCCACTCCAGTATTCTTGCCCAGAGAATTCCATGAACAGAGGAGCCTAGCGCGTTACAGTCCATGGGGTTGCAAAGAGTCGGACATGACTGACCAACTAACACACGTTCTGGAGTTTGGTGTTCTTTGCCTCTTTGTTTTCATTGAAGCTGGGCTCCATCAGTTTATTTGTCACGCTTCATTATCAATGTCCACTGCTTGTCATTTCTCCACTAGAACTTTAATAGAAACAGCTTTGATTTCTATTCCCAGTACCTAGCACAGTATCTAACATGGAGCAGATGTTCAATAAACACTGAATTAGTGGACTGGTTCTGAGCCAATTATTTCTATTACTACTAAGCAATACAATTGATTTTATTATTTAGCAGAATCTACTAAACCATCTCAAGAGATGCTCAAAGAGAACAAATTTTATTTGTCCATTTTATTACTAAATATGTATTTCCTGACCTCAAAATTCTATTTAGTCTATAAAGCCAAAGCAAAATAAAGTCTATCTGCTCAAATAAAAAATGAAATATTACTAACACTATAAATACCTTTGGATATTCTTAGTTACCAGAATTAAACCATAATAGCAAGAAATATTTAACCAGAAAAATTGAGGATAACAGACACTGAAGAAACATATGTTCAGGCTAACATTTTAAATTGTAGTAAACTGTGCTGATCAATAAGTTATTTTTCTGCTTACTAAATCTTTCAATTCTTCTACACGTTACTTTCATTTTCGAAAATTCACTATTAATGGTAAGTTCTAAAAATTTCTTAGCAAAGATAGACCTATGCAAACAAATTTCTTGTTGATATTCATTTTTAAATGTGTATAATTTAATTAATTTCTTTTGAAGATTTATCTTAATTTTTTACACTAAAGATGTGAAGGAACCTATAACAAATCCAGAGAACACATATTAAAAAGTTATACTGTATATTATACTAAGGAGTAAAAAAGCACTAAAAATTATTTTCTTTTGTCCTAAACATTCTGCTAAAAAGTGAAAACCTAGTGAATAAAGAATCAAATGATGCCAACAACTAGATGCACAGCAACTTCCAGGTATTGCTTGAATCTGAATTTATGACTGAGAGGAGTGAGAGATTTCATACGGTTAAACAACTCAGTAGTGTCTGACTCTTTGCAACCCCATGGACTGTAGCCCGCCAGGCTCCTCTGTCCATGGAATTCTCCAGACAAGAATATTGGAGTGGGTAGCCACT
This sequence comes from Moschus berezovskii, assembly GCF_049115385.1. Lineage (NCBI taxonomy): Eukaryota > Metazoa > Chordata > Mammalia > Artiodactyla > Moschidae > Moschus > Moschus berezovskii. The sequence continues at coordinate 57,279,567 of NC_142478.1, read as the reverse complement.
GCCTTATCCAGGTGATCTTCCCGATCCAGGGATCCAGGGATCAAAACTCCTGCATTACAGGCAGATTCTTTACCATCTGAGCTACCAGGGAAACCCAAGAGATTCTATGGAAAGTCATTAATTAACATGAAATTAAAAGACGCTTACTCCTTGGAAGGAAAGTTTCCAGTGGTCATGTATGGATGTGAGAGTTGGACTGTGAAGAAAGCTGATCGCTGAAGAATTGATGCTTTTGAACTGTGGTGCTAGAGAAGACTCTTGAGAGTCCCTTGGACTGCAAGGAGATCCAACCAGTCCATTCTAAAGGAGATCAATCCTGGGTGTTCATTGGAAGGATTGATGCTAAAGCTGAGACTCCAATACTTTGGCCACCTCGTGCGATGAGCTGACTCACTGGAAAAGAGTCTGATGCTCGGAAGGATTGGGGGCAGGAGGAGAAGGGGATGACAGAGAATGAGATGGCTGGATGGCATCACCGACTTGATGGACATGAGTTTGCGTGAACTCCGGGATTTGGTGATGGACAGGGAGGCCTGGCGTGCTGTGATTCATGGGGTCGCAAAGAGTCGGACACGACTGAGTGACTGAACTGAACTGAACTGAACCATACATTTTATGGGGAATACTATAGTGGTTTCATAAATATCAATTAAATGTGCCATATTTCTTTGATTTTAAGATGCTATCAATTATAAGACATCAACTAAATTAACAAATACCATGTGAAATGCATATATGAACTGCAAGATATACCCCAAAGATATACTGCAAAAACAATTAAAATGTTAAAGATCATGTGTCTAGAATCAAGGAAATACTGTATTATCTCTTTAACAGATTTATTGAGATATAATTTACCATTTGAGTTCAGTTCAGTCACTCAGTTGTGACTCTTTGCGACCCCATGAATCACAGCATGCCAGGCCTCCCTGTCCATCACCAACTCCAGGAGTTCACTCAAACTCATGTCCATTGACTCAGTGATGCCATCCAGCCATCTCATCCTCTGTCGTCCCCTTCTACTCCTGCCCCCAATCCCTCCCAGCATCAGACTCTTTTCCAATGAGTCAACTCTTCGCGTGAGGTGACCAAAGTATTGGAGTTTCAGCTTTAGCATCACTCCTTCCAATGAATACTCAGGACTGATCTCCTTTAGGATGGACTGGTTGGATCTCCTTGCAGTCCAAGGGACTCTCAAGAGTCTTCTCCAACACCACAGTTCAAAAGCACCAATTCTTCAGCGCTCAGCTTTCTTCAGTCCAACTCTCACATCCATACATGATCACTGGAAAAACCATAGCCTTGACTAGAAGGACCTTTGTTGGCAAAGTAATGTCTCTGCTTTTTAATATGCTATCTAGGTTGGTCAAAACTTTCCTTCCAAGGAGTAAGCATCTTTTAATTTCATGGCTGCAATCACCATCTGCAGTGATTTTGGAGCCCTCAAAAATAAAGTCTCACACTGTTTCCACTGTTTGTCCATCTGTTTCCCATGAAGTGATAGGACCAGATGCCATGATCTTTGTTTTCTGAATGTTGAGCTTCAAGCCCACCTTTTCACTCTCCTCTTTCACTTTCATCAAGAGGCTTTTTAGTCCCTCTTCACTTTCTGCCATAAGGGTGGTGTCATCTGTGTAGCTGAGGTTATTGATATTTCTCCCAGCAATCTTGATTCCAGCTTGTGCTTCTTCCAGCCCAGCGTTTCTCATGATGTATTCTGCATATAAATTAAATAAGCAGGGTGACAATATACAGCCTTGACATACTCCTTTTCCTATTTGGAACCAGTCTGTTGTTCCATGTCTAGTTCTCACTGTTGCTTCCTGACCTGCATACAGGTTTCTCAAGAGGTAGGTCAGGTGGTCTGGTATTCCCATCTCTTTCAGAATTTTCCACAGTTTATTGTGATCCACACAGTGAAAGGCTTTGGCATAGTCAATAAAGCAGAAATAGATCTTTTTCTGGAATTCTCTTGCTTTTTCCATGATCCAGCAGATGTTGGCAATTTGACCTCTGGTTCCTCTGCCTTTTCTAAAACCAGCTTGAACATCTGGAAGTTCACGGTTCATATATTGCTAAAGCCTGGCTTGGAAAATTTGAGCACGACTTTACTAGTGTGTGAGTGGAGTGCAATTGTGCAGTAGTTTGAGCATTCTTTGGCATTGCCTTTCTTTGGGATTAGAATGAAAACTGACCTTTTCCAGTCCTGTGGCCACAGCTGAGTTTTCCAAATTGGCTGGCATATTGAGTGCAGCACTTTGATAGCATCATTTTTCAGGATTTGAAATAGCTCAACTGGAATTCCATCACCTCCACTAGGTTTGTTTGTAGTGATGCTTTCTAAGGCCCACTTGACGTCACATTCCAGATGTCTGGCTCTAGGTGAGTGATCACACCATCGTGATTATCTTGGTCGTGAAGATCTTTTTTATACAGTTCTTCTGTGTATTCTTGCCACCTCTTCTTAATATCTTCTGCTTCTGTTAGGTCCATACTATTTCTGTCCTTTATCGAGCCCATCTTTGCATGACTAATATTCTTGAAGAGATCAATCGTGCCCGACTCTTTGTGACCCTATGGACTATACACTCCATGGAATTTTCTAGGCCAGAACACTGGAGTAGGTAGCCTTTCCCTTCTCCAGGTGATCGTTTCAACCCAGGGATCAAACCCAGGTCTCCTGCATTGCAGGCAGATTCTTTACCAGCTGAGCCACCAGGGAAGCCCACAATTTACATATAGCCATAAAATTCATCTACTTAAAGCATACAGTTCAATGGCTTTTAGTATATTCACAGAATTGTATAATTACTGCAATCAATTTTACACCATTTTAATCAGGTTTCAAAAGAAGCCTCTATACCCACTAGCAGTCTCATATCCCCCATCACCCACCCACCAACCAACACAGTTGTCCTCACCTATAATTTCCCAACCCTAGGCACTCATCATTGATTTCTATCTCTATGTATTTGCTTATTTTGGAAATTTCATACAAATGGGATCACATAATAAGTTGTCTTTGTTTCACTTAGGATGTTTTAGGAGTTCATCCATATTGTAGCATGTATTAGTACTTCATTCCTTTTATTGTTGAATAGAATTCCATTGTATGGTTATGCTATAATTTGTTTATGCATTCAACAGTTTAGGGATATTGGTGTTGTTTTTATATTTTGGCTATTATGAAAATACCCTGATGCTGGGAAAGATCGAAGTCAAGAGGAGAAGCAAGAGCAGCAAAGGATGAGATGGTTAGATAGCATCACTGATTCAATGGATATGAATTTGAGCAAACTCCAGGAGAAAGTGAAGGACAGGGAAGCCTGGTGTGCTGCAGTCCATAGAGCTGCAAAGAGTCGGACATGACTTAGCAACTGAACAACAACATTATGAACAATGCTGCTGTGAACATGTGTGTACAAGTTTTTGTGTGGACATATATTTTCAACTTTCTTGGGTAGATATCCAGGAATAAAATTGCTGAATCATATGGTAACTCTAGGTTTAAAATTTCGAGGAACTGCCGAACTGTTTTCCAAAGTAGATGAATCATTTTACATTTCCACCAGCACTGTATGCATGTTCCAATTTCTTCACAACCTTGTCAACACTTGTTATTGACTGTCTTTTTTTATTATAGTCATTCTATGTATTATATATTAGAGTATAATGTTTCCTAGAACACTTGAAAAATATCCTCCAAGAGCTGGATATTTACATTGAAATATTTCTCCAGTACAAATGAGAATTTTTTACTGCTCTTTCAGTTTACATCATCTCCCTTCTGATGTGCAAAAACACCTTAAAAATGCCTAGGATGGGTTTGGTGGTATAATCTTGGATTGCTGTTCAGTTGCTCAGTCATGTCCAACTCTTTGCAATCCCATGGACTGCAGCATGCCAGGCTTCCCTGTCCTTCTTTATCTCCCAGAGTTTGCTCAAACTCATGTTCACTAAGTCGATGATGCAGTCCACCCATTTCATCCTCTGTTGTCCCCTTCTTCTCCTGCCATCCATCCTTTATGTAAAGCTAATGTGACAACAGAGCCAGAGATACCCATTTCATTAGCACAACCCAAAATATGAAAAGTACTCAGTTTTAAGGATCTAGCATTTTATTCTTTTTCTTTATAGCCCTGGCACTAAAATGATATTTACATTTTTTATGTCCAACTTTTTCATGTCACCCATTCTAAGTATTTTATACATTCACACACCAAAGAGCCTCCCTCCACCATGGTTTCCACTACCTTCACTCTCTGACAAAGCACTGAAAGGGAATTGAAAGACCCTAGGTGAACACTTAAGGGTATTTTCACCAGGCTGTCACTTCAGTTCAGTTCAGTTCAGTTCAGTTCAGTTCAGTCGCTCAGTTGTGTCCGATTCTCCGCGACCCCATGAATCACAGCACACCAGGCCTCCCTGTCCATCACCAACTCCCGGAGTTCACTCAAACTCATGTCCACAGAGTCGGTGATGCCATCCAGCCATCTCATTCTGTCATTCCCTCCTCCTCCTGCCCCCAATCCCTCCCAGCAAGACTCTTTTCCAGTGAGACAACTTGTCGCATGAGGTGGCCAAAGTATTGGAGTTTCAGCTTTAGCATCAGTCCTTCCAATGAACACCCAGGATTGATCTCCTTTAGAACGGACTGGTTGGATCTCCTTGCAGTCCAAGGGACTCTCAAGAGTCTTCTCCAACACCACAGTTCAAAAGCATCAATTCTTCGGCAATCAGCTTTCTTCACAGTCCAACTCTCACATCCATACATGTCACTTACTAGCTAGGAAATGATGCCCCAAAATGTTGACCTATCGCTTGACAATAATCAGTTCCCATTAGTAAGGAAGACTACTGATTTAAACTAATATTCTCACTAATATGATCACCTATATCATACAGTACTTTCCACTTACTTTCAGGTGTCGCATCTGCTGCTGCATGTCGCATACTTTTCAGCTGGTTTTGTATTCTTTGCAGTCTCTGCACTGCATGAAATAGCTTTAAAATATAATTACATCTATTACTTGCTTATTCTGCTGAAACATACCATTTATATAGACAAGTAATGAAAAATACAAGTTCTACATAATTCTTATAAAGGGAATAAATAATAAGAACTAAGAAATTACTAAGCTAAGCCAAAAATGAAGCTGGTTTGCTCAATACATTTTCAAGTAAAACTTAAAGAAAAAAAAAAGCTTTTGGAAATGTTTTCTTTAGTTATTTGTTGAATTTGGTGATCAAGGTAAACTGCATGTTAAAGAAATATTTGTACTAGGCTTTTCTGTTAAAACATGGTTTTCTTAATTCCAAGGAATGCTAACATTCTCAGAAATGATGTTTGAGAATCAGAAAGTGAAGCTAAGTAACCATTCAGGGCATGGGCAAATGCAGCTTACTGCACTAATATTATGATGCCAAGCCAAGTTCCAAAAGAGCCAAAAACCTAAACTGCCCATTTAGCAGGAAAGGAAACTGATTTGAAATATCATTCTAATACACAAGTCCACTCAGTTTTACGATAGATCTTTAATAAAATAAAATAAATACTTTCTGGTCAAATTATTTTTTTCTTTAAGGCAAAATCTAAAAATGTGGAGTATGTGTGATTTTGAGTCTTTTCATGATTTGCTTATTTGCCACTGGAGTAAAACATAAAAAATACCATGATTCGTGGAATAAAATAGACGTTCTCATATAGTCTGAATTTTAAGACACCCTTTAGAGATTCTAGAAGTTCTATTAATAGTTAATCTTACCGCTTAACATTACAATGGATATTCTGTAATGCTGGAACAACATGAGTTAAGCACAGCCCAAGAGATAGTGCATAGATACGCATGAAGAATAGAAACCCAAAAGATGGTTCTGCTTTTGCTGCTGGTACCATGCAATACTCTTAAAAAGAGTATTTCATCATGTTAACAAAGGGAAACATGAACGTCCTCAAGTCTAAAAATCTTCCTCTTAACACCTGAATGATCAGAAGGAACTATTTCTTTCATCATGACAATATAAACTTTTATGTGGGTACCTGATTTTTTTGTTCCTGTTTCTGCTGTGCAAGAAATTCTTCTCTCTCTTTCTCAACTCGAAGTTGCCTTGCTATTTTCAGCATCCTCTGGTGATTCTGAACTGTCTCCACCTACAGTAAGGGAATAAGTAGTATATGTTACTGTCAGATTTAAGAGAGACATTAGCATGTCACGTGATTCAGACATTCACTTATCATTTCCTTTTGGTAAACAGCATTCCCTAGAGATGACACAAAAGTTTCAGACTCCAGGTCCTTGAAAGCTTTGGGCTACTGCCTAGGGAGATTCCCTTTCTGTTCATGTTATTTGACTCCATCTTCAGACGTACACTTATGCCTTGCTTAATCTATACTTGCAGTTCCTAACTCTTTGCAAGTTCTTGGGACTGAGGGTCAAAGTTTTACAGTGCTAATTCTTGTCTTACCCTTTTCTTCAAACGTTCAACTCTCTTAATAAGCTGATCCTTTTCTTCCTCCATTGCACTGATATCCTAAAAAGCAGTCAAGAAGACATTATAAGAAAAAATATTCTTTGTCTGTAGAATTCAGATAAGGTTTTTATATGATTACACATTTAGCACTCCCATCACTTATAACCAGAGCATTAAGAAACAAAGATCCTCTTTTGGAAGAAGTGCATTTCTATCTACCACCCGCCCTTCCTCTCCAGGATTCTTTATGCAGAGTAATTTATTTGGTAGTTTGGTATTCATTTAGAAAAGCAACAGGTTATAACATAGTAAGGTGAAGCTGCCAACCAGCCCATTTGTGTTCTAATTCCAATACGGACACATGATTTTTCAAAAATATTTTATAATGAATATGGTGCAGGTCTAAAAACATGAACAACAGCTGCTGACATCTCATCTGCTCTGTTAAACACCAAACTTTATATTCTGTCAGTTTTCCAGTAAAAATATTTTTAAGGCTATGGTGTTTTCAGTATATAAATTTGTGTCTGGTTTTGTCAATTAACCAATTCCCTTTTTAAAAATAAAAGATTTCACAAAAAAAAATATTTCCACCAGCTCCACAATATTTTCTAGTGAAAACAAAACGAGCAAAAAAATCCTTGCTAAACCCCAAAAACTAAAAGGCTAACTCTCACAGTAATAATGAAAGGAAAAATACACATGGTGGTCAGTACTGCCAGGATCTGGGGAAACAGGGACTGTTACTATTGGTGGTATTGTACTGAAGAATAATTTCAAAAGTCTTAAAATAAATGTGCATACCTTCTGGATTAGTAATTTTACCCATGGGAATCTATAAGGATTCTCATAGATGCTAATTATATCTAAAATTTGGAAATGACCCAAACGTCTAAGGATTATTAAGTGAATTATGGCACAACACAATGAAAGTTACTAAAAATTATGCAGAAGAATGTTGGATAACATGAGAAGAAGTCATGATATGGCATTACTTGAAAGCAGATTATAACATTTATATATAATACAATACCAAGAAAAAAGTTTACATATATTCACTAAAATAGCAGTAAAAGTTACCACAAGAGCATGGGATTTTAACTGAATTAGTTTCTATTTTTTGCTTAATCATATTTCCTTACAAAGAATATGTTCAAAAACACTCTGGTAATAATAAAATTAAAATCACAGACTCTAGGTTATTTAATCATTTCTATTTACTCACATGGCATAACGGAGGAACAGAAGAAGGGTTATCTATCACTCTTATTCCATACTTTGTGATAAGTATCTACTTACGGGTCTTTCTTTTCTATTAGACATGACTCCATCTTTCATTTCTAATACATTCAACAAACTCTTATTGGAGACCTACTACATGCAGGGGACTGGGGATAGACACTGGGGATATTGTGGTAAATAAGATATATAGACATGGTCCCCACCCTCACAGAGTTTAAAATGTCTGGGAAGACAGACATTAAAATAATCGTAAGTACAATGAGTGTTATAAAACAAAAAGAATTGGCTCTCTGAGGAGGCCTTACATATAGCTGTGAAAAGAAGAGAAGCGAAAAGCAAAGAAGAAAAGGAAAGATACAAGCATCTGAATGCAGAGTTCCAAAGAATAGCAGGAGAGATAAGAAAGCCTTCCTCAGTGATCACTGCAAAGAAATAGAGGAAAACAACAGAATAGGAAAGACTAGAAATCTCTTCAAGAAAATTAGAGATTCCAAGGGAACATTTCATGCAAAGATGGGCTCAATAAAGGACAGAAATGGTATGGACCTAACAGAAGCAGAAGATATTAAGAAGAGGTGGCAAGAATACACAGAAGAACTGTACAAAAAAGATCTTCACGACCAAGATAATCACGATAACATGATCACTGACCTAGAGCCAGACATCTTGGAATGTGAAGTCAAGTGGGCCTTAGAAAGCATCACTACGAACAAACCTAGTGGAGGTGATGGAATTCCAGTTGAGCTATTTCAAATCTTGAAAGATGATGCTGTGAAAGTGCTGCACTCAATATGCCAGCAAATTTGGAAAACTCAGCAGTGGCCACAGGACTGGAAAAGGTCAGTCTTCATTCCAATCCAAAGAAAGGGAATGCCAAAGAATGCTCAAACTACCGCACAATTACACTCATCTCACACGCTAGTAAAGTCATGCTCAAAATTCTCCAAGCCAGGCTTCAGCAATATGTGAACCGTGAACTCCCAGATGTTCAAGCAGGTTTTAGAAAAGGCAGAGGCACCAGAGATCAAATTGCCAACATCTGCTGGATCATGGAGAAAGCAAGAGAGTTCCAGAAAAACATCTATTTCTGCTTCATTGACTATGCCAAAGCCTTTAACTGTGTGGATCACAATAAACTGTGGAACATTCTGAAAGAGAAGGGAATACCAGACCACCTGACCTACCTCTTGAGAACCTGTATGCAGGTCAGGAAGCAACAGTGAGAACTAGACATGGAACAACAGACTGGATCCAAATAGGAAAAGGAGTACGTCAAGGCTGTATATTGTCACCCTGCTTATTTAACTTATATGCAGAGTACATCATGAGGAACGCTGGGCTGAAAGAAGCACAAGCTGGAATCAAGATTGCTGGGAGAAATATCGATAACCTCAGATATGCAGATGACACCACCCTTATGGCAGAAAATAAAGAGGAACTCAAAAGCCTCTTGATGAAAGTGAAAGAGGAGAGTGAAAAGGTGGGCTTGAAGCTCAACATTCAGAAAACAAAGATCATGGCATCTGTTCCCATCACTTCATGGGAAATAGATGGGGTAACAGTGGAAACAGTGTCAGACTTTATTTTTTTGGGCTCCAAAATCACTGCGGATGCTGACTGCAGTCATGAAATTAAAAGACGCTTACTCCTTTGAAGGAAAGTTATGACCAACCTAGATACTATATTAAAAAGCAGAGACATTACTTTGCCAACCTAGGTCCGTCTAGTCAAGGCTATGGTTTTTCCTGTGGTCATGTATGGATGTGAGAGTTGGACTGTGAAGAAAGCTGATCGCCGAAGAATTGATGCTTTTGAACTGTGGTGCTGGAGAAGACTCTTGAGAGTCCCTTGGACTGCAAGGAGATCCAACCAGTCCATTCTAAAGGAGATCAATCCTGGGTGTTCATTGGAAGGACTGATGCTAAAGCTGAAACTCCAATACTTTGGCCACCTCATGCGACGAGTTGACTCACTGGAAAAGACTCTGATGCTGGGAAGGATTGGGGGCAGGAGGAGAAGAGGACGACAGAGAATGAGATGGCTGGATGGCATCACTGACTCGATGGACATGAGTTTGAGTGAACTCCGGGAGTTGGTGATGGACAGGGAGGCCTGGCGTGCTGTAATTCATGGGGTCGCAAAGAGTCGGACACAACTGAGCGACTGAACTGAACTGAACTGAATCTAGCTAGAGAATCAGGGAAGGGCCTCCCTGAGGAAGCAACTTCTAATGATTCTTGTTTGAGAAGATAAAGATGTTATTTCTAAAAATATAAAATTCAAGAAAGTGAGAATTAGCAATTTTTTAGAGAAAGAACTTATATGTCTGGTGAGAGTACAAAAATATTTTTTGGAGAACACTAAATAACATGCATCAAGAAAGACAAAAATCCTCATATGCTTTCTACTTCTAGAAATTTATTCTAAGGAAATAATCACAGATAGCCCAAAATAAATTTATGTAGAAGATAATTATAGCATTATCTATAATAGCAAAATATGAAAACAAAACACCAAAAACTGTAAAACTATCCATACCATAGAATACTATTTACTCATTGAAAATCACATTGTAGAAAGATAACAATGGGAATATATTCACAATGCAATGATTAAAAAACAAGATACAAATAATTATGTATAGTGTGATCCCAAATATATACATACACACATACACATACACAAAATCTGAAAGGATATAGTGCAACAAATGCTAACAATTAGATTTTTTTCCTTCTATTTTTCTTTCTTCTATAACATAGACTTTATATATATGTGTGTGTGTATACACATATATATTAGATAAAGACCCAAAACATAATTACTTTTAATCCATGGTAGTGATCTATACGGGCTTCCCTGGTGGCTCAGTGGTAAAGAATCTGCCTGCCAATGCAGGATACTTGGGTTTGATCCGTGGATCAGGAAGATCCCCAGGAAGAGGACATGGCAATCCACTCCAGTATTCTTGCCTGGGAAATCCCATGGACAGAGGAGCCTGGTGGGCTCTGGTCCATGGGGTAGCAAAAAAGTCGGACGTGACTTAGTGACTGAACAACAACAAAGTGCCCTATATAACAATAGTGCATAAGAATTAACTATGAGTTAACCCTGGCCTCATTAATTTCTTTGGTAAAGAATCAGCAAAGGTCCTACAAAAGAAAATTTGCCACTTGCTATCATTAGTTTCTATAGTCTTAAGACATTCTGAATTTAATTCAAATCCCCACCAAAATCATTATTGTTTTTTCTTTACCCTTCTTATTTCTGCTGTAGAAAATCCAGATGTCTTGAGCTGCTCACATTCTTTATGCAAAGTTTTAAAGGCTTCCATCAAATCTTCATACTAAAAGAACAAGTTAAAAAATTATAAACTAATGACTAGATCCAGTAGGTTTCCTTAATCAGGTCATCTATTAACTTCTAGTCATTATTTAATCAGTATAGAACAGCATTAAAATATATCCTTATACATTCATACAGGACACAAAAATGTTGGTGTATATAATCCGGCCTCTAAAGACTTCCCTGATTACTTTCCTAATCAACACTCCTTATGCCAGCTATGTTGACCTTCTTTAAATTCCTGGTATAGTCCACCTTCACTTTACACACCCTATTCCATCCACCTTCACTTTACACACCCCATTCCATCTAAGAACACTCTATGACTCCCTCATCCCTTTCCTGGATAACTTACTCATCCTTCAGATCTCAGCGTCCCCAAAGAAGCCTTCTTTAGCCCTGAACCAATTCTATATGAGTACCATAATATCAGAGTAAATATCACATAAACTTATAATTGCTAGTTACTTATCTGTTCCCACCTTTGGACACTGACAGTCAGGAGGACAGGAATCATATTACCTGTGGAGGCTTCTGTATCCCTAGGGCCTAGCATAGTACTTAACCGATACAGGTGTTCAATAAAAAAGCAATTAAAGGAATGAAAAAAGTCACAACTCTTACCCCTAAATTTTTTAAAATAGGTTTTATTGTGGATAATTACAGAAAATTAATATTTTTTCTTGACATATATTCTGCAAGTCTATAAATCAATCATTTTAAAACTCTTCATTTAGAAAGACAGTGCGAATTTTTTATTAGGTTCTCCGCTAAAAGACTGGCTAAACATGTAAATCATTTCATACATATACTTCAAACATGCTTCAAGAACAAATATGTCTTTAGTATTATTAATTATTCCATTAATAATTAGTTTGGCATGTTTGATAAAAACTATTAATAAACTTCCTTCAGAGGAATTAGTTTCTATCAAATTTATTGATGGGGAGGGGAGGGAGGAAAAAATAGTTCATGTGTACACTCTCTACTGCTTACATTGTGTAAAGCCTTCAAAGGTAGGGGCTGCAATGGTGCTGTGATTTCTCAAGGCGTCTGCTGTATTATTTGACATAACTATTTCCATAAACCTTTCAACCCTTGAAATGTCTTAAGAGATCAATACTGACTCTATTTTGAGTGACTGTCACGGAACAAAATATATGGATAAAAAACATTTAGTAGATTGTTTCAATTCAATCAAAATTTGAGCAATACCATAGAGAAGCAACCCTACAAAATCCTGGAGGAAAACAAATATGGATAAGACATGATACCTGTCCTAAGAGATCTCATAAATCTACTAGGAGAGACAGATTGACAAACTATTAAAATTCACAACAAACTGGCACAAACTGGACTAAAGACCTACTATAAAACAAAAGTACAAATGTTAAAGAGAAGCAAATTTTTTCTTTTAAATCAAAGTTCTTTGCAATCTCAAGCCTAAATTCTCTAATTTCCATAGAGTGGTTTCGACAGTCTTCAATCAGCAACATGCTTTGAAATCCCAGGGCCAGGAGCCAGATCAGCCAAAATCCTGTGTAGTTAAGAGCTTTAATATCTTAAGGCCAGAAGCCCAATATCACACCAAAACTCTGGTGAGGAAAGTACACTGAAATTGCAAATTCCTGGTTCTTTCTCTATCTTCTGCCTGATTAGGACATCCTTTGAGATCATAAGCCTGGCTTCTTTGCCTACACACAATTTTTGAAGGTGCTCACAAGTCCCAATTCACCTGGTATAGTGCCAATTTATATCTTTTGCTCTGGTGTACTTATTATGATAACCACCCTCCTCTCTAATTTGGATGACAAATTATATAGTCATCTAACTAATTAACAAAGTATTCTGCAGTTCCAAGCCAAGGATCCTATCTACCCATAATCTTTTTTTAAAAAAATCCACATGTGTTTATTCATTCATTTAAAAATTTAGTTAAACTTTTGAGGTAATGGCAGATTCAGCTGTAAAAAACAGTACAAAGAAAGTCCACATGCCCTTTATTGAACCCCCACCCTCATGGTACTGAATTGGTCAAAAAGTTTATTTAACTATGCACAATTCCTAAGTAATAAATTATTCTAAAATCCTAATTTCAGGATTTTTTCTATCCACATCCTCTATCACCAAAAAGGTACTGGTGTTCAGAAGTCAATATTTTCATAGAGTGATTACTGGTGAAAATTATTGATAACCACTTATCCTTTTGGTTCCAATGGAAATACAGAAACAGCAAATAAACTAAAGTGAGATCAACATATATTTGAAACCTTGAAACCCATTACATATAGCTTAAAAATACCATTTATATATTGTATACCTGTTTATTAGTATCAGCCACGGTTTCATCCTGGAGAAACTCACTTGGTACCTCAAGTTTTATTAAAAAACGAGCTAAATATGCTCTTTTCTTCAGTTCATTAGTTCTCTGAAGAAGCCAGTGGAGCACTGGGTAAATTACAGGTTTACTTCCAATCACCAGACCCTGACGAAAGGTACTCCTGTAAAAAGAAAATAAACACACACACACACACACACACACACACAGGCTTATAAGTAAACCTTGAAAAGAGTTAACATTTGCTCAAATCCAATTTACACTTTTCCATGACTATTTTAAAAAGATAAAACCAAGGCTATTCTAAAGTAAGTCTGCACATTGACAATAATTATAAAATTAGGCCCTTAATACATTATTGGAATATATGAGGAAGTTGTTTTGGATCCATTAACTGGTCAGCCCTAATGCTTCACTTTACTGATTGGACAGGTTTAAATTGTAGCTTTTGTATAGGATGGCAGATAAATGATAAAATGAAACATGGATTTGCCTTACTTTTTTTATTAAGAGAAAGAACTGACTCACTTAAGACTCCTACATGACAAAATAACATTAAAAAATCAAGATTATTTTGAAATTCAGTGATTTTGTGAGGTCACTGACTTAGGGAAAACAGGTATTGCCAGAAACGGACTAGGAAGGTTTGGATATTAAAGTACAGCTCTAAGAAAGCAACACTCGATCAGATCCTTACATGTCTGCAGCATTTCCTGGAGGTTTGTACTTAAGGATACCAAGAAGGCTCAACATCCTTTTGGCTGTTTGCTCTGGCATCTCCTCTCTGATATCAACAACTTGCTAACAAATAAAGAAATTGAAAAAATGTTATTATGCAAATATAACAAAGTACAATATTGAAAGTCACTGACAAAACTGTTCTGCTAGAGCATAACAGTCACAATGGTCTCTTCATAAAACAGATTAAGTATGGAGGCTTCCAGATTCCAAGGGAGGGTACATACAAGCTAGATCAGGATTCATACTAAGAATGCCAAGCTTAAGAAAGTCTCCAGTGGAAAAGACCAGTGTATAAGAGACATGAGCTAACTTGCAACACAATAAAACCTTTTTTAAAAGCATTTTCATTCCAGAACCAGATCTATTTATGTTTGGAAGTACAGAAATAATTTCTAAGTAAGGTACAAGGAGGTAATTAATTTTTGAGCTAGTAGAGAAATCTTAAAAATCATCTACTATCACTTTATAGGAATGGAAAACTAGGCCCAGAGAGGTTAAATAATTTGCCCCAAAGTCACAAAGTCACAAAGAAACTTGCTTTATTGCCACCCTTTTCATCACAGAGAAAAAGAAAACTCTTACCTTTGGGTCAATCTCGGCCAGAACATCATTGAGAACTTGTAATAGTTGCATTGGCTCCAGGGAATCAAATGTGATTAAATTATAGTTCTTCCTAAAAGGTTCCTTGTTGAGATTGTCCACGATGAATTTGATTTGATCACTCATAATTAGGTCTTATAATTTAAACTAAAGAGTAAAAATACAGGAAAAAATTCCTCAATATTGGAAACAAAAATTCTGTATTAACAAAATATAGTCACCAGAAGGTCAGTATTAAGTTCATAGGAAGTAGGCATAGAATGTATTCTACGTGGAATACAAAATGCTGTGAAAAGAATTACTTTGTTGAAAGAAAGAGTATGCAGACTTTATTAGGAATGCTACAGTACATATTGATAACATTCAACGACATGTTTTTGTATATGCATCTGGTAGCAATCATCTGAATTAACATGGACAACTGAATATAACATTTCTTCCATTCAGCTCCACAATTTCTACCCAGGGGTAAAACTCAGCCTGTAGACATGCTTCAATTTTTTTTTTAATTAGCAGCCCACATTAATCCAAGTTTCCAAATTCTCTGGATAATCAGATCTGGGAACCCTGGACCCACTAGGTATATGGCCACAACCAAATGAAGCTGGGTGAGTGAGTGAAAGTCGCTCAGTCGTGTCCAACTCTTTGCCACCCCATGGACTATATAGTCCATGGAATTCTCCAGGCCAGAATACTGGAGTGGGTAGCCTTTCCCTTCTCCAGGGGATTTTCCCAACCCAGGGATCAAACCCAGGTCTCCTGCACTGCAGGTGGATTCTTTACCAGCTGAGCCACAAGGGAAGCTTGGGAGAGGTTGCAAACTTCAGCCTTAGGTATGCCTTCTTTGAACTTCCCAGGTAGCTCAGTGGTAAAGAATCCACCTGCCAATGCAGGAGATGTGGGTTCAATCCCTGGGTCGGGAAAATCCCCTGGAGAAGGAAATGGCTACCCATTCCAGTCTTCTTGCCTGGGAAATCCCATGGACAGAGAAGCCTAGAGGGCTAGGTCCATGGGGTCATGAAAGAGTCAGACATGACTTAGGGACTAAACAATATGTGCTCTTTGGTTTTATTTTGGTTTCCTCCACCAAGCACTCTTCACCCATTGATGTTCTTGGCCTGGCCCTGTAGGCCTCAACTCTGTCACCCTTGAGTAACTCAGGTCTTCACTTTCTTGGCCTTCAATTGTTCATCTCTGCCTCTCCCATTCCAAATCATTTTGTAGGCTTCTCATTGTCTACACAATAAAGTCCAAACTTCTTGGGCTTTGAGACCTCCATAAAATCTAGCACAATTTGTGCGCTAAGTCACTTCAAGACCATCCCCAAGAAAAGGAAATGCAAAAAGGCAAAATGGTTGTCTGAAGAGGCCTTACAAATAGCTGAGAAAAGAAGAGAAGTGAAAGGCAAAAGAGAAAAGGAAAGATATACCCATTTTTATGCAGAGTTCCAAAGAATAGCAAGGAGAGAGAAGAAAGCCTTCCTCAGTGATCAATGCAAAGAAATAGAGGAAAACAATAGAATGGGGAAGACTAGAAATCTCTTCAAGAAAATTAGAGATACCAAGGGAACATTTCATGCAAACATGGGCACAAAAAAGGACAGAAATGGTATGGACCTAACAGAGGCAGAAGATATTAAGAAGAGGTGGCAAGAATACACACAAGAACTATACAAAAAAGATCTTCATGACCCAGATAACCATGATGGTGTGATCGCTCACCTAGAGCCAGAAATCCTGGAATGTGAAGTCAACTGGGCCTTAGGAAGCATCACTATGAACAAAGCTAGTGGAGGTGATGGAATTCCAGTTGAGCTATTTCAAATCCTGAAAGATGATGCTGTGACAGTGCTGCACTCAGTATGCCAGCAAATTTGGAAAACTCAGTCGTGGCCACAGGACTGAAAAAGGTCAGTTTTCATTCCAATTCCAAAGAAAGGCAACGCCAAAGAATGTTCAAACTACTGCACAATTGCTCTCATCTCACACGCTAGCAAAGTCATGCTCAAAATTCTCCAACCCAGGCTTCAGCAGTACATGAACCGAGAACTTCCACAGGTTCAAACTGGATTTAGAAAAGGCAGAGGAACCAGAGATCAAATTGCCAACATCCGCTGGATTATAGAAAAAGCAAGAGAATTCTAGAAAAACATCTAATTCTGCTTTATTGACTACGCCAAAGTCTTTGACTGTGTGGATCACAATGAACTGTGGAAAATCCTTAAAGAGATAGGAATACCAGACTACCTGACCTGCCTCCTGAGAAATTTGTATGCAGGTCAAGAAGCAACAGTTAGAACTGGACGGTTAGAACAACGGACTGGTTCCAAATCAGGAAAGGAGTACATCAAGGCTGTATATTGTCATCCTGCTTATTTAACTTATATGCAGAGTACTTTATGCAAAATGCTGGGCTGGGTGAAGCACAAACTGGAATCAAGATTGCTGGGAAAAATATCAATAACCTCAGATATGCAGACGACACCACCCTGATGGAAGAAAGTGAAGAACTAAAGCGCCTCTTGATGAAAGTGAAAGAGGAGAGTGAAAAAGCTGGCTTAAAACTCAACATTCAGAAAAGTAAGATCATGGCATACGGTCCCATCACTTCATGGCAAATAGATGGGGAAACAATGGAAACAGTGAGAGATTATTTTTTGGGGGGCTCCAAAATCACTGCAGATGGTAACTGCAGCCATGAAATTAAAAGATGCTTGCTCCTTGGAAGAAAAGCTATGACTAACCTAGACAGCATATTAAAAAACAGAGACATTACTTTGCCAACAAAGGTCCATCTAGTCAAAGCTATGGTTTTTCCAGTAGTCATGTATGAATGTGAGAGCTGGACTATAAAGAAAGTTAAGTGCCTAATAACTGATGCTTTGAACTGTGGTGTTGGAGAAGACTCTTGAGAGTCCCTTGGACTGTACGGAGATAAAACCAGTTAATCCCAAAGGAAATCAGTCCTGAATATTCATTGGAAGGACTGATGCTGATGCTAAAACTGCAATACTTGGGCCACTTGATGTAAAGAACTGACTCACTGGAAAAGACCCTGATGCTGGGAAAGATCAAAGGCAGGAGGAGAAGGGGACAACAGAAGATGAGATGGTTGGATGACATAACCGACTCGATGGACATGAGTTTGAGCAAGCTCTGAGAGTTTGATGATGAGGGAAGCCTGGCGTACTGCGATCAATGGGGTTGCAAAGAGTTGGGCACAACTGAGCGACTGAACTGAACTGACTGAAGTCACTTCAGTTGTGTCCAACTCTTTGCGACCCTATGGACTGTAGCCCACCAGGATCCTCCATCCATGGAATTCTCTAGGCAAGAATACTGGAGTGGGTTGCCATGCCTTCTTCTATTCCTCCTGACCCAGTGATCAAACCTACATCTCTTTCCTCTCCAGTACTAACAGGTAGGTTCTTTACCACTAGCGCCACCTGGGAAGCCCAAGCTTAATTTAGCGTTCCTCAGTTTTGTTTCCAAATTGTTACCTTCAGTTCAGTTCAGTCTCTCAGTTGCTCAGTTGTGTCCGACTCTGCGACCCCATGAATCACAGCACGCCAGGCCTCCCTGTCCATTACCAACCCCCCGGAGTCTACTCAAACTCATGTCCATCGAGTCGGTGATATCATCCAGCCATCTCATCCTCTGTCGTCCCCTTCTCCTCCTGCCCCCAATCGCTCCCAGAATCAGGGTCTTTTCCAATGAGTCAACTCTTCGCATGAGGTGGCCAAAGTATTGGCGTTTCAGCTTTAGCATTAGTCCTTCCAATGAACACCCAGGACTGATCTCCTTTACATCCTTTCAAACTTCAGCTGACTGAAATAAGCACTACTCCCTACATAGTTTTTCCATCTTTGCCTTCAGTTAATGCTGTTTTTTCTGCCTAGGGCTGTTTTCCCTTTCCCCCATCTCCAGAGGTGCAAAACCTTACCATTTTTCAAGCCCTGTTCAAGCCCAGGCAAGAATACTGGAGTGGGTTGCCATTTTCTTCCCCAGGGGATCTTCCCAACCCAGAGATCAAATTCAAGTCTCCTGCATTGACAGATGGATTCTTTACCTCTGAGCCACCAGGAAGCCCATCTGAGGACATATCTGTGCCTAATTCTATCTTTGAATATCGCATATAAAACAGCGACTTCTTCCACTAGAATGAATTTGTTCACAGGGCCAAGGCCAGAAAATAAGCATAAGCCTAAACAAGGTGGCAGTGAGGAAGATTATAACTTTTTAAAATTGAATATCTGATTATTTAATGGCTGAAACAACTTAACCATGGCTCCTAGTGTTTCTTGCATGCAGACATCATGTGTTTAGTATGGGGGAAAGTGGTAGAAATTTGCAGACAGGCAGTTTGTTAGAGTAGTAGTTTTAAAAAATGAATTTAACAGTGAACTGCCAAAAAAAAGAAATAAGGAAAAAGATATTTAAGTGTTCCCTAATAGTTTTTAACCATGAAATGAAGAGATACTAATTTACTTAAGACATTAGTTGGAGCTGCATGCATCTTGCTCTGAAACAGATTTTTTAAATTGGGTGGGTAGAGTTGGAAACTTAGAAAACACCAAAATGTAAAAGTATTATCATTTTCTCATAATTATAAAATTATGAGTAAATGATTATATTATTTTTGAAAAATAAGCCTAAAGACAGTTAAAAAAAAAAAGATAACCAATGTGGTTTAAAATTTAATGCAAAACACACTCCGACATAAATCACAGCAGGATCCTCCAAGACCCACCTCCCAGAATATTAGAAATAAAAGCAAAAATAAACAAATGGGACCTAATTAAAATCAAAAGCTTCTGCAAAGCAAAGGAAACTATAAGTAAGGTGAAAAGACAGCCTTCAGAATGGGAGAAAATAATAGCAAATGAAGCAATTGATAAAGGATTAATCTCCAAAATATACAAGCAGCTCCTGCAGCTCAATTCCAGAAAAATAAATGACCCAATCAAAAAATGGGCCAAAGAACTAAACAGACTTTTCTCCAAAGAAGACATAAAGATGGCTAACAAACACATGAAAAAATGCTCAACATCCCTCATAATCAGAGAGATGCAAATCAAAACCACAATGAGATACCATTTCACACCAGTCAGAATGGCTGCTATCCAAAAGTCTACATGCAATAAATGCTGGAGAGGGTGTGGAGAAAAGGAACCCTCTTACACTGTTGGTGGGAATGCAAACTAGTACAGCCACTATGGAGAACAGTGTGGAGATTCCTCAAAAAACTGGAAATAGAACTGCCATATGATCCAGCAATCGCACTCCTGGGCATACACACCGAGGAAACCAGAATTGAAAGAGACACATGTACTCCAATGTTCATTGCAGCACTGTTTATAATAGCCAGGACATGGAAGCAACCTAGATGTCCATCTGCAGATGAATGGATAAGAAAGCTTTGGTACATATACACAATGGAGTATTTTTCAGCCATCAAAAAGAATGCATTTGAATCAGTTTTAATGAGGTGGATGAAATTGGAGCCTATTATACAGAGTGAAGTAAGCCAGAAAGAAAAACACCAATACAGTATACTAACGCGTATGTATGGAATTTAGAAAGATGGTAACCTTAACCCTGTATACAAGACTGCAAAAGAACATAGGTATGGGGCATACATAGTCTTTGGGACTCTGTGGGAGGGGGTGAAGGTGGGATGATTGGGGAGAAAGGCATTGTAGCATGTATATTATCATATGTGACCAGTCCAGGTTCGACGCATGATACAGGATGCTTGGGGCTGGTGCACGGGGATGACCTGGAGGGAGGATATGGGGAAGAGGGAGGTGGGAGGGGGGTTCAAGAAAGGGAACACATGTACACCCGGGGCGGATTCGTGTCAATGTATGGCAAAACCAACCAATATATTAATGTAAGGTAATTTGCCTCCAATAAAATAAATTTAAAAATTTTTTTTAAATTTAAAAAAAAATGTCTTAAAATCCAAAAAAAAAAAAAAAAAGTTTTATGGCAACCCACTCCAGTACTCCTGCCTGGAGAATCCCAGTGACTGAGGAGCCTGGTAGGCTACAGTCCATGGGGTCGCAAAGAGTCGGATACGACTGAGCGACTTCACTTCACTTCTTTAAGCTATAAAAGGAAAACCCTTAGAGAAATAAAAATCCACACTGGAGATGCAAATTTTCCACTGTGTAAAGTATTTTAAGTAAAAGTTCACGTCACAACCTTCACACAGGAATATACTCAATTTTTCATTCTTTAGAAATTATATATATGTAAAAATTGTATGTATATAAAACATAACACATACACACATATATTCTTTTTTCCCCTTCCAAAACCCAAAATTCTAGGATAAACGCATAAAACGTTATTAGGAGAGGGAAAGAAACCAGTTGCTTTTCACTCCTAGCTGCCCACCAGCTTTCAGATGGTCACCCGCTAAGGACAAAGATGTACTGAATAGGTAGGTTGTCTATGCCCAGTGGGTTCTCAGCTCTAAAATTAGCAAAAGCAATTACTCTCCCTGTTCCAGCGGAAAGTCGCCTCACTAATTCACAAGCACTCACCCACGTAAGAACCCGAGGGGGTGGGGAGAATTAAAACCAGGACGAACGTTTATCTGGCACAACTCGGGACAGAAACAGCGCTGTCCGGGTCCCAGACTGGCGCGAGCCTCCTAAGATTCCCCAAAATAGTTCCCCGGCCGCTTCCCGGGGCTCGGGAGAGGGGACAGAGGACCCCACGTCTGACCCAGGCACCTCGCAAGGGCTGCTCTGGGCTCCCCTACAGTTCATCTTGTTGGGGAGCCGCCTGGATCACTGCGAGGCCCCACAGGAGCTAACTCCCAAAGTCGGGGGTTTAACTGCTGCGATCCCTCCACTCTCGAGGGGCCGCACTGGGAAGCGGAAGGGAAGGGGGAGGGAGTTCTCTTATTACGGGGTTCAGGGGAGTTTCCGACCGCGACTTGGCGACGTTACCTCAAATTCTCCTCACGAAACCACTTTACCCCCACACGAGGTATCCAGGCTCTAGTGGGTTCCTAGAGACGAGCTCCTTGGCAACGGTTGCTAGGCCGTGGACACGTCACTTCCGGAGGGGAGGGTTGGCGCGTTTCCGCGAGGCCCCTGGCGGGCGCGCGCACTAAAACAGAGACTCTGGATGCGAAAGGTGGAGAGTGTGGGGCCCACGTTCAAATTGATTCGTAGGTTCTGAGCCACTGTAGACAGACTAGAGAATTGGGGGATGTTACGGTGGCAATAAACTTCCGGAAATGCCCTGCAGTTTGCAGTTTACGAAATACTCTTTTCATTATTATGTTGTTGTTTAGTCCATATATCTTCCGGACTCTGCAAACCTATGGACTGGACCCTATGGACTGCGACCCTATGGACAGGCTCTGTCCATGGCATTTCCCAGACAAGAATCCTGAAGTGGGCTGCCATCGCCTTCTCCAGGGTATCTTCCCCACTCAGGAATCGAACCAGCGTCTCCTCATTGGCAGGCAGGGTCTTTATCCTTGAAGCATGAAGAGAGCAAGCCCCTCTTCATTGTTAACCCATTTTAAATTCCTGTGCCCTTTCCCTCTTTCCTCCTTCTCTCATTCCTGCCTTCTCTCCTTCCTTCACCAAACATCTGGTGATGACTTCTTTGAGGCAGGGCCAGCAGGATTTGGGTTGAGGAAGCATTTGGCCTGGGCTTCAAATTTAGGTTTTTGACATAAATATCTCCGAATTGGGTTATACATGGAATAATTGTAGAGTCTCCGGTGGGATTAACAAAAGACACATTCATCATAGAGATTTCTGCTTCTTTGTCACATTATTGGGCCACATAGCCTGTATTGGGAATTAATTTTTTTCTTCCAGAATTTCTTTAATATGGAGAGAGACAAAAAAAAATAAAATAAATGGCCTAAGGCTCTTTGGTTTCTGAGAGCCTATTTTTAAGCACCTGCAGAAATGAATAAAGTCCTCCTTACCTTTCCAAGGAGTTCACATCCTATGAGATAGGCGAGAGGAGATCTTAATGCCCAGATAACAGAAGAGGCCAGGAAGTCTATAGAAGCAGACAGAACCCTAGGATTTTACTAACTGGTGTTAGGAGAGAACTTACTCGGTGAATGGTATTTTGAACTGCCTCTATCAGAGTGGACACCATTGTACTTCATGATGTCAGCTGGCAGTGAAGAAATGAGAAGAAGAGGAAAAAAATGAAACTCCTCACACTCTGAAAACTTAGTAGCCTGCTCGAACATCTTGGAAGAAACCAACTACGGATTTAGCATCAGACTTACAAAATAAAGCAAAATGAAACAAATTCCTTACTAGGCATCTCCTGTATGCCCTGCTCTGTGCTGGCTGCTGGGGATGCAGTGGAGGGCACGGAATTACCTGGCCTCTGACTTCATGGAGCTGACAGTCTGTGCAGGAAGAGTGACAGTTGAATGGGCAACACCAATACAACAATAAATGCTATAAAGAAATATCCAATGACGGGAGAGTCCAGATGAAGGGTCTCAAGTTTATTTGGAACTGAAGGGACTGTACTGTCAGGAGAGGTTCCATCAGACAAAAAGATGTTTAAGGGTCAGTAAAAAGTAGCCAAACAAGAAAGGGGAGAGGTTTTTTTTGGGCAGAGGGAACAGAACATTCCAAGATGGGTACATCACTGGCTGCAGGGTGCTTGGAGAGAAATTAAGACAGGTCCCAGTTCACAGATGCTCAAGACTAGTCGGAGAAGGCAACACTGAAAACCTTGAAAAGTTAACTCTGGATGACTAAATAACAATAAAAGATGCATGCCATTGTCATGTCTTTGCGACCCCATGGACTATAGCCCTTCAGGCTTCTCTGTCCGTGAGATTTCCCAGGCAAGAATACTGGAGCAGGTTGCCATTCCCTTCTCCAGAGGATCTTTCCAAACCAGGGATCGAACACATGTCTCCTGCACCTCCTACACTGGCAGGTAGATTCTTTTACCACTGCATCACGTGAGAAGCCCAAAAGATGCATACAAGGGATGATGTAATTACTTGACCATATTGGGTATGTTAGGAGATTTTCCTGGCTACCTGAATTTGGAGTTTGGATTGCCATTGTATGGCTTCACTTGAGATTTCATTTCCTCATCTATAAAATGTGGCTATAATAATACTTTCCTAAAAGGGTTGATGTGAAGATTAAGTGAATTAATACGGGTTTTGAGATTAGAACAGTGCCTGATATTAGAAGAGATAAGTACATGCATGCATGCTCAGTTGCTCAGTCATGTCCAACTCGTTGCGACCCCATGGACTGTAGCCTACTAGGCTCCTCTGTCCATGGGATTATCCCAGCAAGAATACTGGAGCGGATTGCCATTTCCTTCTGGGTTGGATCTTCCCAACCCAGAGGTTGAATTCGAGGTTCCTACATTGGCAAGTGGACTCTTTACCACTGTGCCACCTGGGAAGCCCAAGATAAGGACATCTTACCTACCCCCCCCCACTTTAAAAAAAAAAAGATACGGTTAGATTTGCTCCTTCTCTAGTCTACAGATGTAGGCTATACAAAGATGAGTGGTTTTTCCAGTAGTTTTTAGTTCCTCTCTGCCTATTGCTGCTATTATAAAAATACTATATATTTCAGTTATAAAAATGCAATCCTGGGCTTCCCTGGTGCCTCAGTGGTAAAGAATCCTGCCTGCCAATGCAGGAGATATGGGTTTGGTCCCTGGTCCAGGAAGATCCCACATGCTGTAGGGCAAGTAAACCTGTATGCCACAACTATTGAACCTGTGCTCCAGAGTCCAGGGACCATAACTACTGAAGCCAACATGTCGTAGAGCCCGTGCTTCGCAACAAGAGAAGCCACCCCCATGAGAAGCCCTCGTACCAGGCTTGCCACAACTCGAGAAAAGCCCACATGGCAACGAAAACCCAGCCCAGTCAATAAATAAATTGATATTTAAAAAGAATGCAATCCTGTGTAAATTCAAGTGAGCAATGGAATCTGCTCTTTGTACTCAAACTTGAATTGATTTTATGCTTAATGTGATTGCTTTGAAACACAGGAAAGAATTTGAAGCCAGTCTGCATGCTGCCTGGGATCTATAACTGAGAAGTTTATATTCCACCTAGAAGCAAAGAAGATAGGCATAGAGCGGCCTTGCACATGTTGAGTCCCCGCCTACCTCTCAGGCCCACACACAGGACAAAGGAAGATTTTGCAACCATCCCTTGATTCATTTAAGATAAAAAGATTCATTGAGGGATCCAAAAAGAACCTATCAGCAATAATTTCACAACCGTGAAGGCATTGCTGATTTTATCCCAAGTTAAACCACCCACATGCATTCTTTTTTTTCCCTTAGGTTCTATATTGAGTCCTCCTTGTAAAGAAGATGCCACTTGGCTGAACTATAGTTGACATTTTTAATAGGTGAAAGGAAGTCTCAGTCACATGAGACAGCCTCTCTGAAAGATTCCTGCTCCTACCCTGACCCTCTTTCTCTCTTTTTAATAGCTTATTAAGATAAAATTCACACACATACATTCCACTCATACGATTCCATTGCTTTTACCATATATGCAAAGTTGTGCAACCATTACCACTATCCAACCCCAAAACATTTTCACTACCCCTGAAAGAAATGCCATTCTCTTTAGCTATCATCTCCCAGTTTGTAATTTAAAAAAAAAACACCCACTACTTCTCAGCCCCTGGAAACCATTAATCTGCTTTTCTTCTCTATGGATTTGTCTTTTCTGGACATTTCATATAAATGGAACCATAACGTATGTGGTTCTTCATGTCTGGTTTCTTTCACTTATTTTCAAGGTTCATCCATATTGCAGCATGTATCAGCACTTCCATTCTATGGCAGAATAACATTTCATGGTATGGATTTCTGTTCATCTGTTTATCTACTATAGACATTTGGATTGTTCACACTTTTTGGCTACAATAAACAGTGTTGCTATGAACATGCATGTACTTACCTCCACTCGCATGGATAAAGCACTTCCATTGGCTAAATAAGGTAGCAGGGTATGCACTTCAGGGACATGGGTTAATGGAGGGGTGGCCTTTCTTGGATTTGTCTTTTCCTTTCAATTATTGTTAATTTTGGCCTCTTTGTTGCTCACGGTTGCAGACTATAGGACCCAAGATGTAGATTCTTTGGAGTTTTTGGTTGTAAAACAGACTGTTGTTGAAACCTACACTTCCCTTGCTATTAAAGCACTAAAATTCCCAATCTGCTTTTCAAAGTCCTCTGATAAGAAAATGTTATTATTTGGTATTATCACCGGCCTCCAGTGGAGGAGAAGGTGGGAAGTGTGGAGGAGATGAGAGAGAAACTGGAAGCTGCACCTTCTAGTTCCCTTATTTAACCTTGTAGATACTACAAGGACCATCAACACTTGTGCACCTCTGCTCTGGTTATTCAGAGGGGAAAAAATTGCTCCTAGTCAAGTGCCTTTTCAAGACTGAGTTTGATATTAAATTAAAAATAAGGAGATTGGTCATTATCTCATGTAATTGTGAAACCCAAGGAAATTACTACCATCATGTATGGCTTGATCTGGGAACTCAATGATGTCATCTTAACTTTCTAACTCCATCTTAACTGTCTCTCATGCCCACTTTTCTCTGTATGCGCTGTTAGTAGCAAGAGGCTTACATTCTTCAAACCTAGCAACTTCAATAAAAGAATCTTTAGGGGAATTCCCTGTTCTTCTCAATGCCAAGGGCCCAGGTTTGATCTCTGGTCGGGGAACTAAGATTCCACAAGCCATTCCCCTACAAGTCACATAGTGTGGCAGAAAAAAAAAAAAAAAAGGAGGATCTTTGCTTTCATGGTTCCAGCAAATTCCCAGGGCAAACCCTTAATGGACTTAAGTGTGTCTGATCATTCTTGAATCAATTGTTATGGCTCTGATAAACATAGTAATAGATAGGGTAAGGGCAGTTTCCCAAAAGAAAGGGCTGGATTTTCTTACCAGAGGTATAGATACTGTGCAAACAAGAATAACAGATGTCCTGTTCAGGTGGTCTGGGAAGGTGGTTAAATCTTAAAACCTGGGTAAGCACAACCAGAAGAGGAAGAAATGAGCCTGTACTTATTGTGGGGTGTTTGTGTATCAGTGTAAACCTTCTCCCTGATTTCCTTCCAACAAATTATCTTCCTTCAATGCAGGCTTCCAGCATGGGCCAAATGAGATCTTGGGATAACAGCAGACCCTCAACGTCCCCATAAAAATCTGACAATGCTATGAACTTAATGTCTCCAGCCCCTTCTCATTTCAGAACTTTCCAACAAGAACTTTCCTGTGCAGAATACAGGGAAGCCAAGCCAATTTTCTGTTTTGGGTATTAAATTTAGACCTTTCATCCTGACCATGAGGTATTTCTGGATTCTTCATGAGTATTCAGTGAATGCCAGTTTTCAAGATGCTATCCCATCTGGGGCTACTCTGCATACTGCCCACTTTATCTCATTCTCTTAAACCGGAGAAAAATGACCCAGACACAGGAACAAATTCGGAAGTGGGGTATTCTGTTATCCATTAATGTTATCCATTTAATGCCTTTGCCATCTAGGTTATTTGGAGATGAAAGAAATTAAATTTAAATGGAAACCTATTCAGTTTTGCAGAGAGGCTAAATTGTCTCTGCTCTGGCAATTTAATCTTGTGGGTATGTTTAGTAGCAGAATGTGCTTTCCTAAAAGGTTAAAAGGTAAATCATATGTGAAACATTAAACTGAATGCATGAGATTCCAGAGATCTTATTAAATGCATGCCTGGTACGACATTTTTGTCACATGGTTTTTTAAAATGGGTTTTGTGAGATTAATGGGCAATGCAGAGAAGCCAAAATAATATGCAATTCATATTAGTTCCTTGATTATAATTATGGCTTGAAATATAGAATGCACCTAACATTCTTACTGGGCTCAAATAATAAGTATAGCATCACTTATTGAGTGCTTACTGTATGTTAGGAACATTGTTAAATAATCCATGTATGTGTCAGAATTTATAAAAATATTAATTTATATGTGTACTCCTTCTGTTTTCCCTCTTCTTGAAACAATCTGCATCACCTTGAGTTTTACAGGCCAAAATTAGAAGTTGCCCTTACATCTTTTGTAAAGGTCTGAAGTCTTTAGGGGAGCTTATACTGGTTGTCCTCAGGGTGAGTATGGACAGGGAAGTTCAGAGTAAGAATAGAGAAGAGTGATGCTGAGAAGATTGGGAAAGCATTACAGGTGGTAAGTTTGGGGTAGCTCTTAAGAAGGTGAAAATACCCCAAGGAGGCCACATTATCCATCTGGTGGCTTCTAGTGTGACCTAAGCTTACCTTGTCCCAGGTCTCACATGGAAGCATCAATTCCATTGGACCTAAAAGGCCCAGGCACCCCAGGATGATGGGTGGGTGACCTGGTAGTCAGTCACCAGGATGGGCCATTGACAGAAGACTATGAGTGATTCTCCGAGGGTTTTGTCACTGCAAAAGAACCCAGAACCTTGGCATCTCCCAGGAACTGTGTGAGGGAGAGAAACTCAGCACTGACAGCATGGGGGCTCAGAGTTGGATTTCCGTTGATTATCAAACAATATACTTCCCCTGGCAAATCTGAGACGTGAACTAAAATGGGTGACCTCTGTATCAGTCAGTTCCCTGGCAGGATAAAGATGGCACATTCTGGGCAATGGCGGAGAGCTTAACAAAGGACTATTTATAAAGGTGTGGGCAGGGTTTAGGGAAACCAACAAGCATCCAGCAACAAAGGCAGTCATGCGTCCCTAAGCCTGAAGCAGCCAGAGAAGGGACCAGGTACCAGAAGCCCAACACAGCCCCTGTAGGGGGAAGGTTGCTCAAGAGGAGCCTCTAGGTGCAGCCAGTCTTGGCCTCAGTCTCCTCCCACCCTCTGATCTTCTGCTTGGCCTCCTGTTGGCTAAACCTGACAGGGAACCAAAGGAGCAGGCAACCACTTGATATTATCCATGCAGACTGGTCTCCCAAGGGAGAAAATGGCAGGGTGGAGATCTGGAGGGGCAGATGGACTGAATTATAAAGCAAATTATACAATCAAAATGATGGGCCGAAAGGCCTTGTGAGGTCAACCAAATCACCTCCACATGGCCAAGCTGCCCTGATTCTCCAGCTGAAGTTCCAGGCATCTCCTTGAGTTAGGTCTAATTTCATTTCTGCACACTGCCCACACCCACATCATCTCACTTAACCTTCACAATAGATTTGCAAGGACAGTATTACTTTTTCCATTTTGTAACAAAGGAGATTGAGTCCTGGAGAGTTAATAGAGGGCCCAAGGTCACACAGCTAGCGGCTGGCTGAGCCAAGATTCAAACACCAGTCTGCTTGATCCCGAAGCCATTGTTACCAGCCTGGCTAAACTGACTCAAAACCAGCTCAGTGGAGTCTGGAAGAAGGACCATAAATCACACTGCTGAGGCAAAATGATTTTCTGTGTGAGGCAAAGGGATTTTCTGTGTGGGAGGGCCAGGGTTAACACGCTATCTGGCTTTCTCTGCCTACGAGGGCTTTGCCAAGGAAGTTCTTTTCTTTCCCAGGTAGGGCTAATGGTTTGAAATCCAAGCACTTATCCTGGAATCAAAGAGAGAGAGAGAAGATGGAGAGAAATGCTTGGCTGATGATGGGAAAAAAGTATATTTTCATTTCAGATGCCTTTCAAGTTCTTTTTTTCCCAGCTGAGTGTTGGTGTATTTATAGAATTCAGGGGGAGTATTTAAGGGTAACCAGCAGTGAAGCTGCATTTTGGGCCATCAGAAAGCTCAGAATCATGCAGGAAAACGTTGATGGGAGGGGACAAGAAAAGGCCAGGAGCAGCAGGGCATGAAGCTTCTTCATGTTGCCAAGACCTTTTCTCCTTTCTGGGCTGATGACGTCAAATCAATGTCTATAAGAGTGCTACAGATGGAATTATAGAATCAAAATGACAGCCAAATGGATGACTGGCTAAAGAACTGGTGGGAATATTATTCAGCCACAAAAAAATGAAGTATGGATACAGGTTGCAACAGGGATGAAGCCTGAAAACACTTTCAGTGAAAGAGGCTAGAGACATCAAAGGCCACCTACTGTATGACTCCATTTATATGAAATATCTAGAGAAGGCAAACCTGTAGAGACACTATGCAGGCTGGTGATCGCCAGGGGCTGGGAACTAGAGAGATTGTGGAGCAACTGCTTCTTGGGGACAGGATTTCCTTTGGGGGTGATGGAAATGTGGAAACAGACCAGGGTAGTGGTTGCACAATATTGTGAATGTACCAAATACCACTGTGTTTTCCCTTTAAAAAGGTTAGTTTTATGTTAGATGGATCTCACTTCAATTTTTTTAAGAAAATGATGGGCAGTCAGGCCCTTGGGAGGTCACCCTACATCTTCCAAGCTGTGTTTGCTCTCAGTGGCTGAAGTCTCAGGTGCTGCCTGGTATAAGATCTGATTTCACACTAGATTTCCCTTCTTTCTCTGCTCTCCTGACCACTGGTTTCCGTTCAGTTGCTCAGACACACCAAACCTGTCCCCATCTCAAGACCTTTGCGTCTGGCTGTTCTTTCCCCAGATCTTCACCAGCCTGTCTCCTTCTCCCCATCCAGATCACAGCTCAGATGTTAGATTTTCAGGGAGGCCTTTTCTGATGCTGTTACTTAAAAGTGATACATCTATGGGTCATTTTCCTTCACTGTGTTTTTCAGACTGTCAGTTATGGACCATTACTAGTAGGTATTGAAATCAGTTTAATGGGTCTTTTTTTTTTTTTAAAGAAAGGGGGATGCCCAGCTCTTTAAAATATATATACATTTATTTTTGGCTGCGCTGGGTCTTTGCTGCTGTGTTGGCTTTCCCTAGTTGTGGAGAGCAGGGAGCTACTCTCTAGTTGCAGTGAGCGAGCTTCTCATTGCAGTGGCTTCTCCTGTTGCAAAGCATGGGCACTAGGGAGTGTGGGCTTCAGTAGTTGCGGCACACAGGCTCAGTAGTTGCAGTCCCTGGGCTCAAGAGCATAGGCTCAGTAGTTGTTGCACATGGGCTTAGCTGCCCCATGGCATGTGGTATCTTACCTGACCAGGGGTGGAATGGGTGTCCCCTGCATGGCGAGGCAGATTCTTAACCACTGGACCACCAGGTAAACCCGGGTTAATGGGTCTTGATTAAAATTTGAAAAAACTGAAATGAAGTGGAATAGAAAATATCATGGGTAAATGCTTCTTTGGTCAGAAATATTATTTGCTGCGTAACAAACCAGTCCAAATTTATTGGCTTAAAAACAACACCTTTCCCCCCGAAACAAGTCTGTGGGTCAGCTGGGCTCAGCTGGGCAGTTCTTCTGCTCCATGTAGTATCTTCTGGGATCACCATGTTACTGAGTTCGGCTGGGAGGGGGCTGGAACATCCAAGATGGTTTCTATTCCTTCTGGGACTCAGTGCTGGCTACCATTTCTCCTTCAAGTGGACTTTCTCTTTCTCCTTGCGGTCCCTCATCATTCAGAGGTCTAACCTGGGCTTCTTTACATGGCAGCTGTATAGTAGGGGAATAAAAGTGAAAGCCACCAGGCCTCTTAAAGCTGAAGCCCAGAACAAGTACAGTGTCATTTCCATCACATTCTATTGGTCAAAGCAAGTCACAGGATCCTATTAGGTGCAGAGTCCTGACCACTGGACTACCAGAGAATTCTCTAGACTCCACCTCTTGACTCAGGAGTGGCACGTGCATACCAGGAATGATGTTAGCCAAATTCCTGGTAGACATCTTCATAGACAATCTACCACAACTTATGTGAAAGTTTTATTTCAGCTTAGTAAACATGCATGTGTGTTCATTGGGTCACACAATAAAAATATTTCTTACTGTGAGTCACAGTCAAAAGACTTAAAAAAACACTCTGGGACTTCCCTGGTGGCCCAGTGGTTAAGAATCCGCCTTCCAGTGCAGGCGACTTGGGTTCGATCGCTGGTCAGGGAACTAAGATCCCTCATGCCATGGAGCAACGAGGCCTGCACAGTGCAACTACTGAGCCCAGCTGCCCTGGAACCCGTGTGCCATAACTAGAGAGAAGCCCTCACGCCACGACTAAGATCTGACGCAGCCAAATAAACAAATATATATATTTTCAAACTCCACACTTCTTCCACATTCATTTTTTTAGTATCTTCTATAGCACTTAGTGGAGAAGGAAATGGCAACCCACTCCAGTGTTCTTGCCTGGAGAATCCCAGGGACGGGGGAGCCTGGTGGGCTGCCGTCTGTGGGGTCGCACAGAGTCGGACACGACTGAAGCGACTTAGCAGCAGCAGCATAGCACTTAGTACTCTCAGAATTTAATTTACTTTACTACATGTCTCTCCCATTAGAATATAAGCTCTCTGAGGGCAGGGACCTTGTCTGTCTTGTTTACCATTATATCCCCAGTACTTATCAGGCCCTGGCACTTAATAGGTGCTTAATAAACATCTGTTGTTGAATAATGATAAGTTATCATTTACTAGGTGCTGAACATTTAAAAGAACTATGTCATTTAACTTGTTTAATACACTTGAGCTTCTATTGTGTGCTGGTAAAACAACAGTGAACAAAATAGATAATAATTTTGCTGTCACATGAAGTTTACATTACACTATGACACTAGAATACTATCGAGTAGATTGTTGATATTATTTTGACAGATAAGGAAACAGAGTCAGAGAAGTCAGTCAGTTTACCCAAGGTCACACAGCTAATAATTTCACCCTGACACCTGGCTCTTCTCCACTCAGCCACAGATGTTAGGTTTTGCCCAGAGATGGGCCTATGTGGTTACAGATCTCAATTCCTGCAATTGCTTCTCTGAAGGATTAGACTTCTTTCTGGGAATCAGGCACAGGGCAGTGGGAAGAGGCAAGTCCCATGACCTCAGAGTCCCTGCCTACCCCACTCCCTGCCCTCCCCATTCTGTGACGATGTCTCACACCTGGGGTGTTGCAGATTTGAGCCACAGGTCTCAGTCACCCCCCCACTGTCTTATCGGCATGTGACATCCCCAAGTGGCTGGGGCCTGCAGGCCTGGCAAAGAATGCAGCCCGAACAAAAATAAACCTGCCACATTCCTTGGCAGCCCCCTGCCCCTTCCCGCTCTCCAGCCATCCATCCTCACTGCAAAGCTTGCCAGGGAAGGCCGAGAGGGAGAGCAGGGTGGAGGAAGTGCTGCGGCAGCCCAACCCTGAGAAAGAGAGGGAGAGGGGAAGAGAGGAAGAGAAAGAAAGAGAGAGATCACCTTATATGGGAACGTGCGCAGACAATGTGTGGCAATGGCTTAGAGGGCAGCAGAGGTCAGATACCAGACAGATGGAAGAAATTAAACATGGGACAGAGCGTGTTCCTAGGCCCTGAAAACAGCTCTTGTTTCACAGCGAGTTCGCACAAAACCTGGCCCGTTTTCCTTTTTTGCCTAAGCCAAGCAAGATGTGCATCCTAAACTCTACATGACTTTGAGTCAGGCCCCCGACTCTGGGGTCCCAATCCTCTCAAGTCATTTCTTTGACGAACAAAATTCCTCTTTGGAAAAAAAAAGACTGGGCTTGTTTCCCAAGAGTTTCCAATATCTCTCCAAAGCACATAAATTAGCAGTTAATGAGTAAATACCCCTTCACTTCTCATTCATCCATTCACTCATTCAACAAATACTGAGGACCAATTATGCCCCACGCATTGAGCCAGGGTCTGAAAAGACAGTGTTGATGATGATGATAATTGTAAAAATAGTAACATCAATAATAATAATAGTTACCATTTGTTGATCTGTATTCATCTGATAAGTATTTTAATTCATAATAATTTACGTAGTACCTTCCATGTTCTAGTCATTAATGATACCGAATATTGATCTTAAATCATCCTGTCCCCACCATTGTGGAGTTTACAAGGGAGTGGGGGAACAGAAATGACAGATATTGAACACATGATCCCACTGGATCCTTACAACAGCTTTTAGAATTAGTTACCATTACCGTCTCCATTGTATACAAGGTTTTCAGCCTCAGAGCTATGGACATTTTGGGTTGGACCATTCTTTGCTGTGTGTGTGTGTTGGGGAGACTGCTCTGTGCACTGTAGGATACTTACCAATATCCCTGGCCTCTACCCAGGGCTTTCCAGGTGGCACTAGTGGTAAAAAACCTGCCTGCCAGTGCAGGATTATAGGAGATACTGGTCAGGAGGATCCGCTGGAGGTGGTCATAGCAACCCAGTGCAGTATTCTTGCCTGGAGAATCCTGTGGATGGAGGAGCTGATAGGCTGCAGTCCATGGGGTCGCACAGAGTCGGACACAACTGAAGCGACTTAGCATGCACACACTGGCCTCTATCCACTAGACATCAGTAGCAATACTCACCCCCCTCCAACTCCTCCACTTGTAACAACCAAAAAACACCTCTAGACATTGTCAGATATTCCTGGGGGACAAATCACTTCTGGGTGAGAATCTTTTTTTTTTTTTTTTTTTGAGAATCACTTTCAACAGATAAGGAAGTAGAGACTCAGCGTGGGTTATAAAGCCTCCTTAAGGTCATACCACTGGAGAGTAGGGCTTACACCCTGATCATTCTGATTCCAAAGCCCATGGGCCTAAGCGTTACAGCGTTACTGTTTCCTTGTTCTAACAGATGATTCTGGATTCATATGATTGTAGACTTCACTGGCTTATTTCACAAAATGGAAGTCATCTGTGTTCAGATTCCCTGAGAAGCAGGTGTTAAGATGGGCATAGATTTGCAAGAGACTTACTGAGGATTTATTTATTTATGCCTATGAAAGATAAAGGGGAAGGGAGGGAGGGTAGGCAAGAGACTGTTCAGATTGTGAGGCTGGTCTGATACCTTTGGCAGGAGAAGGGGACGGGAGGATAGTGTAGGAAGAGCCTTGGACAGCAGCACGGTTCTAAGAAAGTTTTGGCCATGCTCAACAGGAGTTCCCCAGCCACAGTCAGCTGGATGAGGGATTCCAGGTGGCACAGCAGTGGGGCTTCACTAGCACTGTCATTGGCTAGGAGCAGCCCCGGGAGGTATCCTTGGCGGATCCAGAGGGGTAACTAGTGCTGTCAGTCAACCATGCTCTTCAAAGCAGAGCTCTCCTGAAGGAGCTCTGAGCGGTGCACTCCACTGCCACATCATCAAAGAAGTTCTGCCCAGTAGTTACATCCACTTTAAGACAATGAGATTTAAAAAGCACTGGGGATGCAGTGGGTAACAACGCCAGCTTGGCATCCTTGAAGCAAAAGGGTTCCTTTTTCCCTGCAATGTCTTGAGCTTCTTGGTGAACTTCGAAGTCAGCTCCAACTTGGGTACTATCAGTGAGGAGGTAAACAGTGCAGCCTTGAGGGTCCAGTTTGTAGTCTATGGATGTGAGCACTGTCTGAGCCTTAGTTTCCCCATCCACATAATAGAATTAACTTGCCTTATCTCATAAGGTTCATGTGAGGATTCAACAGATGTTCACAGAATTGCTTCTCAGGAGAAGATGGAGCTCCTCCTCTGCAAACTTTCTGCCCATGCTTTGGTTTTGTACAGACATCTCCCTACTAGCCACCGTCTCATCCTTCCCACTAAGATTCATCTTGGCATCTACCCAAGAAACAAAAAACTAGCATCTCCAGGGCTAAGTCTGACAGATAGACTAGTTGTGTTTGGCTCACAGAATGCTAAACAGATAAACCAACATTTGAAAATTGAGATATTTCAGGAAAAGAAGAGTCAAAACCAGTGAGACTCAATTCTGTTCATTGGGACTGTCTGGATTTCTGGGTTCCATTGAAATTTTAGGAAATCAGGATATACTGTATGGCAGATTGGCTGAAGCTGAGAAGAGGCTGCCTCCTTCAGATGGGACGTGCACTGACCTGTTTGTCACAATGTCCATCACTTCCTACCATGAAGCTGTTGTCAGTTGCTGATTATCATCACCTTTGTGCTGCCATTCTTCATAGAATGATATTCCTTTGTCTCATGCACCTATTGAAGAGGAGAGTGTAGATGAGGAACCCCATGTTCTTTCTTGTACCTGCTCCTATTTCAGTCACTTAAATCATCTCCTGCTGCCCGCAGCATCCAAGTTTACCTTTAAGCTTGTCATCCTTTTTTAGCCCTTCTCAAATCTTCTTCCTAAAATTATCCCTGAAATTTCATAACAGATCTCTACATTTTTATTTCCTTTCAGTTGGCAAAGCACTGTCATTCACTTCTATTATTTCTTCCATTTATTTATTTTAAGTGTAGTTTAAAAATATATCTTTATTTTTTAATTATTTTTTTGGCTGTGCTGGGTCTTTGTTGCCACACACAGGCTTTCTCTAGTTGCAGTGAGTGGAGGCTCCTCTTCTCTATGGTACACTGGCTTCTCATTGGGGTGGCTTCTCTTGTTGCAGGGCATGGGCTCTAGGGCATGCGGAGTTCAGCAGTTGTGGCCCACTCCCCAGAGCATGTGGGATCTTACCAGTCCAGAGATCGAACCCATGTTCCCTGCATTGGCAGGTGGATGTTATCCACTGAACCACCAGGGAAGTCCTGTTTCCTCCATTTTTGAGAGGAGTTGTCTTAGAGGGGTGAAGGGCAGTGCCCAAGAACACAGCTGGTTAGTGGCCGAGCAAAGTCCTTCTGACTCTAAGTTTAATACTTTATCCTTTAGGCTGCAAAGTGTGTTACAGCTTTTAGTTGCAAAAGACAGAAAGTTTGCTGAAACCAGCTTAAGCAAAAGGACAATTTATTAGCTCATGTAACTAATGAGCTAATCCAAATGAGCCATAGGCTTTAAGCATAACTGGAAGTAGGAGCCCAAATGTTGTCCCAAGGACTCTGTCAATCCTTCTCCATTTCTCTTTATTGACGCTTTACTGTGGTGCCTTTATTCTCAGGCAGCCATTCCACTCACAATGGCAAGATAAACATCATCTGTTAGTTTCCAATCCAAAGGAAAAAGAGCTGCTCTTTTGAGACCAGCGGGGACAAACATGAACTAAGTCTCATTGATCCTGATTGGCCTGATCTAGCCATGCACCCCTTAGCCAATCACTGGCCAGAGAAATGTGGTGTTTTGATTGATCAGTTTCAGTCACATGACCACCTCCAAACAAGGGGATGGGTTAGCTACAACCAGACAGAAGCTTCTGTTTGACAGCGGAGGAGAGATGCCCCAAAGGAAAAGTGGGTGCGGTTATCAGAAGGGAGATGAATTCTAGACGGACTAAGAACCATGTTCATTACACCTAGGCTCTTCTCCACCACTGACTCCTTCTCTCTAGCCTTCCCAATATGCATCAGTTTTCTTCTCTACTCCCACCTGCCCTGCCTTCTTCCTGGGACATTCCCTTTCTCTTACTGGAAGGCCATCTTCAGACCCTCTTTCTTCATTCAAACTGACTTCAAGACCCAGGTAAAGCCTCACCTATTCAACCATTCTGGGCTACAGTGAAATTGTTCTCCTGGGAACTCCTAATACAGTGAGAATCTGAACGACACACACCCGCACTCAACTCCATAGCTGTTGAATGAATGAATGCAAAGATAATTTACATGAATTTCAATAATTAGAAAACGGGGTCAAGACTAGAATGAAATAAACAAAAATGTTAGTGGTAGCTATTTTGATGGGTTATGGGTGATTCTGTCTTAATTCCTTTCAGTATTTTGTACAATTAAGAAAAAGATTATGATAAAAGCAGTAATATGAGTTTGGTTTAAACATCTAGACTATAAGTGAAGGCAAGGGCTAAGGGTTAATTCTGATACACCTCCTAGCTCCCGGCAATAGGGCACAGATAGTGTAAGAGCTAGTTGGAGCTCACTGGAAGCCATGTTATTAATAACAGCAACAGGGCTTAGAGACTGTCGATTCCCTTCCCCAAAGCCAGTCCCCTTTCCTCCTTCAGACTCTCCACACCTCAATTTTATGTGGTGTCCTTTGCTTCTTCCTCACTGCCATGCGCTTCATGGAAGAAGACTCCAGCCCCAGGCCCTGCACTGATCAGTCCAACCCAGGGTTTCTCAACCTCAGCATTACTGACATTCGGGGGCAGGATAATTCTGCTAATGTTGAGTTGTTGCATAAGCCACCCTGGAGTTTACTTGTTGTATGAAGTAAAAACTTTCCTTAATGTTTAAGCTCATGTGAGTTGTGCCTTTTTGTTACAACATCTTAACCAATCCAGGGGTCTGTTAAAGACATTGCACACACATACATACACACCATCCAAAATGTGATAATCTGGGGACTTCCCGGTGGTCCAGTGGTTAAGACTCTGCGCTTCCAGTGCAAGGGGTGCAGGTTCCAACCCTGGTTAGGGAACTAAGATCCCATATGCCATGGGGCAAGGCCAAAAGGGTGGTTGAGGGTAAATAACAGAATCTGGAGTTTGGGACAAGTGTATCACTTGATAGCCTCTTGTGAGTACCACTGCTAATCTAAAACAGTTTCCAGTGCCGGTGAAATTGCTGATAACTTGTAGAGATGCTGAGACAACGAGAGGAGCTTAATTTCTTTTGCAAAACGAGCAATATCTGAACTTGAACCCATTAGGACCCATCATATGAAAACTGCTGAAAAACACCAATTTCTGTAGTTGTTAAGCTAATATTTTGGGGAGTCTACCAAACAGTCTCTCACATGGTGCTTTTAAGTTAAGAAAATACTAAGCCAAATGACATAACCTCTAGAAGCCTCTCAGTTTGCTCATCTGTAAGCTGGGTAGAACAAGATGAGAATCCCCTGATACCCAGGATCAGAAAACACTTCCTGAACCATAAAGTAGGTAGTAAGTTATCAATACTAAGCAGACAAGACATACAGCAATGCTGTTTCTAGCATTGGAATGTTCTAAATCTAAGATGTGGTATCACCAAAATTGTGTGTTGATTGTTTCTTATGCTTCTGAGGTTCTGCTTTCTCATTTTTGTACTATGGCAAGACCTCATTCTGACTCTGCACTGAGGATAAAATGCGGTTCTTTGAAAAAGAGAAACATATTACTATTATTTCCCACGATTTTTTGTCCCATGTCAGACGATAGCAAGAAGGCAAGCAAAATAGACTTGGAGGCAAAGACTCCATAGTTCACCGCTACCCTCTGCTGGTCATTCAGCAGTGCCACAGATGGATACAGAGAAGAAAGGGTCCCGGAGGGACCCCAGGAAACTGAGGCTCAGAGAGGGAAAGGAACTTGCCTGAGGCACAGAGCTAGCCTTGGACAGAACACTAGGGACTCCTGATTCTTAGCTTTTTCCAAAGGGAGGAAAATGAGGACTAGAATTTCACTCATTATGCTCAGTCTTGCTAGGTTCTCAGAAGATTTCCTAGACATTCTGATTGGGATTTTTCTCTCCTGTTTTTCCCTCACCACCCAAACTGCTTGGAACTCCCAAGCTTTTCTTCACACCAAGGTGCCCTCCATTGGCCCTGAGGCTATGAGTCCTGTTGGGTGCTGGATGCTTTACAAAAAATGATCTCAGATCCTTACAACTGCTTTGTAAGGTAAGCCAGGAAACTAAAGCTCAGAGAGGTTAAGACTCTTGCTCAAGGTCCAACAGTTGGTAAGAACAGGAACCATGATCTCAACTCTCACCTGAGACCCCAAAGCCCACATTATGCCTGCCACCAAAAAAAAAAAAAAAAAAGCAAAACATCATGGCAACATGTGTTGAAGGCATGATTAAAAGTAATCTTGTGGCGTTTTTTTAATGCCTCAGATGGCATTTGCTGGGCAGACAGACATAGGATGACGCAAAGAAAGAAAGGAATTATTTGAGCACCTACCACATGCCATTGACACTCATATACATCATCTGTCAATTCTCCTGTGACATATATATGCTCTTCAATTCTGTCGACAATATTGAGGCACAAATGAGAAAATTGAGTTCAAAGAGATTAAGAAATTTGCCTAAAGTCACTTGGTAAAAGCTGGCATTCAGACTCTAATCCCCCTGACTGGTGTTAGTAGA
This sequence comes from Moschus berezovskii, assembly GCF_049115385.1. Lineage (NCBI taxonomy): Eukaryota > Metazoa > Chordata > Mammalia > Artiodactyla > Moschidae > Moschus > Moschus berezovskii. Next base: position 57,239,853 of record NC_142478.1, on the reverse strand, counting down.
TAAACAAATCACATTCTTAAAAACAAGGAGCACAAAGGAGGGTATATGGTAGTCTGTGTCAGGCTCGACTGCAGGCCTCCAGCCACGAAACCCCTCAGGCTCTCCCACAAATCATTTTATTCCTGGAGCCCTCAGGATTTGAAGTCCTCCTGATCTAGGTTCAAACCCATTTCTGAGCATGACTATGTGCCAGGCCCTGACTGGGTATTTGATTCTTGAAAGAACACTGTGAGGTAGATAGCAATTATTATTCCTGTTTTACAAGTGAACAGATTGAAGCTCTGAGAAGTACAGTTGACCCTTGAATAGGTTTGAACTGCTGTCACCCACTTCCATGAGGACTTTGTTCAATAGTGAATACTGTAGTTGATTGAACCTGCAGATGTGGATGAACCACGGATACGGAGAGTTGACTATAAGTTACACTGGGATTTTCAGCTATGCACAGGGTCAGTGCCTCTAACTCCTGTGTTACTGAAGGGCTGTGTGCTGTGCTGTGCTCAGTCGCATCCAACTCTTAGAGATCTATGGACAGTAGCCCGCCAGGCTCCTCTGTCCATGGGATTCTCCAGGTAAGAGTACTGAAGTGGTTTGCCGTGCCCTCCTCCAAGGGATCATCTTAACCCAGGAATCGAACCCATATCTCCGGCATCTCCTGTATTGCAGGCAGGTTCTTTACCCACTGAGCCACCTACGAAACCCCTATTGAAGGGTTGAGAGTGAAAGTGAAAGTTTCTCAGTCGTGTCCAACTACACAGTCCGTGGAATTCACCAGGCCAGAATACTGGAGTGGGTAGCCGTTCCCTTCTCCAGGGGATCTTCCCAACCCAGGGATTGAACCCAGGTCTCTCGCATTGCAGGTGGATTCTTTACCAGCTGAGCCATCAGGGAAGCCCATTGAAGGGTTAGCTGTACCTTATTCAAGTGTGAGCAAGCCCAGGTGTTGATAATTTGCCAATATTTTATATGATATTGTCTTCATGGTCTTATTCTTCCCCATTAGCAGATAGGAAAATAGAGTTAAAGACAAGTGACAATGACTTTCCTCAGGGCCTTTGCACTCACTGTTCCCTCTGTGTGCAATGCTCTTCCCAGGCATCCAGAGGGCTTGCTCCCTCACCTCCTTAGGTCTTTACTTAGTCATCTTCTGGATGTCCCTGGTGGTCCAGTGGTTGAGAATCCACTTGCCAATGCAGGGGACATGGGTTCAATCCCTGGTCCAGGAAGATTCCACATGTCTCCGAGCAGCTAAGCCTGGGAGCCCCAACTAATGAAGCTGCACTCTAGAGTCTGTGCTTTGCAACAAGGGAAGCCACCACAATGAGAAGCCCGCACATCACAACTAGAGAGTAGCCTGAGCACAGCAATAAAGACCCAGCACAGCCAAAAACAAATAAATAAATAAATTTTTTAAGTCATCTTCTAAAATGGAACAGGACCCTATGGTCCTTCCCGCCCCAACCCCTACCACCCCATGTCCTCTGTCTGCCTTTTGTCTGTAGCAAACTTTAATCAAAGAATAAGTTTAATTAGAGAAATGAGAAATACAGAAACAAAGGAAAACAATGGAGACCAAAAAATAATAATGTAGTCACTAAACATAGTCAAGGACCTTTAGTTCTTTCTCAAGGGCTATAGATAATATTCTGAGCCACATCCCGTGACCTGTCTTACATATCCTAGAACACAAGGGTGAAGAAGTTAACTATATGATGACCAGATTGTACCCACGACATGAGCTGCCACAATTCTGAGAACTGGCCTCAAAGAAATGGGAACAAATGGACCCTGGAATTGAAGATTAACTGTGTCTAAAATAATCAAGATGATGCTGGTCAGAACCCAACGACCAATTTGAAGATGACTGTAAGAGATGACTGTGCTGCTTCTACATGTAGGCCCGTCCTTCTGTCTATAAAAGCTCCTGCCTCACTGGTTTTCAGTGTAAGGGGAGGGAGTTGGCCTTTGGACAGATGTCTGCCCTCCCCTCCATCTGGTTGCCAGCATCTGAAATAAAGCAAACTTTCCTTTTCACCAACCTGGGCTGTTTATCAGCTTTTGAGTGGCGAGCAGCTGGACCTCACACACTCTTTTGGTAACCCTTCTAGACTTCTCTGGTGATCCAGTGGCTAAGACTTCCCACTCCCAATGCAGGGGTTTAAGGTTCAATCCAGGTCATGGAACTAAGAGTTCACCGGCCATAACTAAAGATCCCACATGCTACAATGAAGATCAAAGATCCCGCATGACACAACTAAGACCCAGTGCTGCCAAATAAATAAATATCGTTTTAAAAAAACAATGTCATCTTCCTAAAGGAGGCCTTTCGTGACTGCCCTATTTAAAAATTTACCCTCAAATCTTACACCTCAATGACAAAAGACAGAAAACCCAATTCAAAAGTGGACAGAAGACTTAAATAGATGTTTCTCCAAGAAGACATGAAAATGGCCAATAAGGACATGAAAAAAGGCTCAACACCTAATAATCTGCATTAGGGAAATGCAAATCAAAACCACATGAGATACCACTTCATACCACTAGGATGGCTGTTATTTACAAAATGGAAAATTACAAGTGTTGGTGGCGTGGAGAAATTAGAGCCCTCAGACATTGCTGGTGGGAATGTAAAACAGTGCAGCTACCGGAGAAAACAGTTTGGTGGTTCTTCAAAAAGTTAAGTATACAACCCAGCAGTTCCACTCTTAGGTTTTCAACTGAAAGGACTGAAGACAGGAGGACTTCCCTGGTGGTCCAGTGACTAAGATTTCATGCTCCCAAAGCAGGGGGCCAGGATTCCATCCCTGGTCAGGGAACTAGATCCCTCATGCCACAATTAAGAGTTCGCATGCCACAACTAAAGACCTCACGTGCTGCAACTAAGACCTGGTATAGCCAAATAAATATGTAAATAAATAATATTTTAAAAAGAATATGCTTTGGAAGTAGATAGAGGTAGTGTTAAGTCCCTTAATACATCTTATCTCCCTTCCTTGTTTGAATTTTCTCCATGGGAAAATCACACACACACTATATTAGGATCTACTGTTCAGCCTGTTTCTTTAGAATATAAACTCCAAGAGGGGAGGGATTTTGATCTCTTTAGCTAACTCACATAAACCCCCAAAGAGTTGCTGACACTCATTAAATATTTGTTTTATAAATGAATTAGAAAAAATGTAGTGATGAAGCAGAGTCCGGCTTCCCCAACGTTCTATGTGGTTGTTGTTGTTTAGTCACTAAGTCATATCTGATTCTTTTTGCAATCCCATGGACTGTATCCTGCCAGGCTCCTCTTTCTATGTAATTTCCCAGGCAAGAACACTCAAGTGGGTTGCCATTTCCTTCTCCAGGGGATCTTTCCAATCCAGAGGTCGAACCTGAGTCTCCTGTCTTGGCAGGTGGATTCTTTTCCACTGAGCCACCTGGGAAGCCCCCTCCCCTCCATCCCTGTCTCTAATTCTGACTGGCTCTTGCCCCTCAAACTTATGAACAATAATCCTCAGTCCGGGTTCATTTTTTCCTCCTTTTCCTGAAGAGCTAAATCCACAAGCTCTCAGCTCAGCCCCATAAACCCTTCTCTGCAGAGAGTCTGAGAGAAGAAGGGCAGGAGAGAAGACAATGAATCCATCACTATGTGGAGAAACACTGTCAGCTCCGTCACTCTGTGGCTGCCCACAGCAATTGATTGTAACCCCACACCGGTGCTGTGAGGCCATCTTGGCCCCCAGCCAGCAAGACGTCGTTCCCAGCTGCTGCCCAGGTGCTCTTCAGTGGGGACATTTAGAGAAATGAGTCAATAACCATTTATGAACAGCCATTCTAACAGCCCTGTACCAGGCACTTGGCCAAATTACAAACGTAAGATATGATCATTCACTCATTCATGTGATTATCAAACATTCATTGAGCACCTACTATGTGTCTTACACTGTGGCCCTTGATTTCACCATTTACCATTCTGAGGCACCAACACCATATAGACCAGATTTTCTCAGCTCTGGGCACTACTGACATTTTGGACCAGAAAATTCTTTGTTATAGGGGATTGATCTGTGTATTGTCAGATGTTTAGCAGCATCCCTGACCATTAGATGCCAGTAGCATTTCCCTGGTGGCTCAGCTGGTAAGGAATCCACCTGCAATGCGTGAGACCTGGGTTCGATCCCTGGGTTTGGAAGATCTCCTGGAGAAGGGAATGGCTATCTGGCCAGGTATTCTGGCCTGGAGAATTCCAGGGACTGTAAAGTCCATGGGGTCACAAAGAGTCAGACACAACTGAGTGACTTTTACTCACTCACTCAGCACTCCCACAATCATGACAACTAAAAATGTCTCCAAAAGTTGCAAATGTTCCCTGAGGGTGCACAATTACCCCTGTAATAAACCACTGGTTTAGATAAGTTGCTGTTGCTTAATTGGTCAGTTATGTCCAACTCTTTGCAACCATATGGACTATAGCAGGCCAGGCTATACCACCACACCGCATATACTCAGCTCTTGACACAGAGCCTTTCACATAGTAGGTGTTCAATAAACATATGTTGTCTGCATTAATAAACAAAATCTTTAAAAATTTAAAAACATTTAAAAAATGTTTATTTTTAGCTGTGCTGGGTCTTTGTTGCTGTGCACAGGCTCTCTCTAGTTGCAGCGAACAGCGGCTACTCTTCGTTGTGGTAGGTGAGCTTCTCATTGTGGTGGCTTCTCTTGTTTTGGAGCATGGGCTCAGTTGTTGTGGGGCCTGGGCTTAGCTGCTCCCTGGCATGTGGGATCCTCCTGGCCCAGGGATTGAATCCTGCATTGACAGGTGAATTCTTAACCACTGGACCATCAGGGAAGTCTAATTTATACTCTAGCTAGAGAGATACCAGTTGGTCACTGGCCAGCCAATGGTCTGGTTCTGCTTGGCAGTTGCCCATCCTCATCAAATCAGCCATGGCATCCCACTCCAGTACTCTTGCCTGGAAAATCCCATGGACGGAGGAGCCTGGTAGGCTGCTGTCCATGGGGTCGCGAAGAGTCGGACACAACTGAGCGACTTCACTTTCACTTTTCACTTTCATGCATTGGAGAAGGAAATGGCAACCCACTCCAGTGTTCTTACCTGGAGAATCCCAGGGATGGGGGAGCCTGGTGGGCTGCTGTCTATGGGGTCGCACAGTTTCGGACACGACTGAAGTGACTTAGCAGCAGCAGCAGCAGGGATATGAAAGGCAGGGGCTGCTGGTTTCAGGTTGAGCTAGAAGAAGTTAGGCATGGCAGAAAAATGTATTACCTCTGCTTAAAATTAAATCTTTAAATATTGGCTTATTGAACCTGGGCAAAGAGCAACCACTGTCCTTGTCTTCTAGGATCTTATATCTTCATCCTATTATTGTTACTATAATTAAGAACATATCACTATTAATTAACAGCTGCAATTCACCAAACAGTACTATGTACCAGGCATGGTGCTTTTAATGAGTAATCTCATGTTAATTCCTTTAAGGAAAATCAGTCAGTCAGAGACCTTGAATCATGTATGGCAACCCAGAGACATTTGGAATGAAGAGGTATGCTTAGGGAGAAGAAGTATAATTATTCAACTTTCACTTATTTGGAGAAACTAAGTGGTAGGTGCAATTGAAAGGAAGGCAATCTCCTGGGTAGGCAGATGCTAAGTAGAAGGCTGTTTAGGCATAAGAGAAATGCGGGTGGGAGTGAAAAAGAGACAGACAAGGGAAATTAAGTTTGACTGGATAAAGTGGACAGTGGGCGTTCTGATAAGAGCAATGAAAGGGCAGGGAGAGGGTCACAGATCTTCAAATCACGGACTCCTCCAACACCCTCTCCCTCTTTTAGCAGAAGAGAATTGGGGTGATCTCCCCACCTCTTCATGGGACCTCCTAGAGCTCAGCCTCCTGGCCCACTCTCAGCTAGCGCCCTCACTTCCTGTTTGTTGTACCTGCTCTGTTACATGTCACCATCTCTGTGTGTCCGGCCCCAGCCTGGTGACCTGATCCCAGTTTCTATCCATTCCATTGGCTTCTTCATGTGGCTTGGAGCTCTTGAGCTGGACTGAGACTACCCTGATGAAAGCCACGTCAGTGACTCCACAGAGAGGGCAGAAGCAGGTCAACATCTTTGACATGAAGATTTTGTCAATTTGACAGGGGCCAAGATAATGAGACTATTTTAGTAAACTTGTTTGATTGTGAGGAATAAATACTCAGTCACACTGGGTCACTGTGACATAATAGGAAATATATGTTAGGTCTCAGCTCCTGGTTCCTGACACAGAGTTCCTAAATTTCTTGGAATTCCCTGGGTGACAGGAACGACTTTTGTCCTAATGAGGCCACTCTTGGTGGGCTACTGGATAGGTTCAGGATAGGGGATGGTCACCAGAAAGACCAAGCCATGATTAGAGGCTTGAAACTTTCAGTCCCAGCCCCCATCTTCCAGGGAATGAAGAGGGGCTGGATATTGAGTTAATAACCCATCGTGCCTATGTTATGAAGCCTCCATAAAAACCTAAACTATGGAGCTTGGAGAACTTCTGGGTTGGCAGACAATCCACGTGCTGGGAGAGTGGCACACCCCAACTCCATGGGGATGAAGCTCCTGCACTTGGGCCCCTGCCAGGCTTTGCCCTATGTACCTCTTCACCTGACTGTTCTTGTCTCTTATCCCTTACAATCAACCAGTAAACATGTTTCCCTGAGTTCTGTGAGCCATTATAGTAAATTACCGAACCTGGGGAAGGGGTCACAGGAACCCCCGTCTGTATTCAAGTCAAAACCTGGGACCCACTACTTGTGACTGGTGTCTGAAGCTAGGGGCAGCTTTGTGGGACTGATTCCTTAACTGTGGGCCCGTGCTAACTATAAGCAGTCAGTGTCATAATTGGATTGTAGGACATCTAGTTGGGGAGAGACAAGAGAGACTTGGAAAATTGATTGGTGTGGAAAACCCACACATTTGGCGTCAGGAGTGTTGTGAGTATAGAGACAGACAGAAGTTTTTCCTTCTAGTCACAATTATTATGCATGTGATCAGAGAAAAATATGTAACATGGGATTTCATGAAAAAAACAAGAAACAAAAACCAAGCAGTTGTAAATGGGTCAGGCTTCTTGGACTCCAGAATTAATGAAGAATTCTCTGTTCAGGGTCACTCCAGGGACCCTTAGAGCTGGTGGGTCTTCATGCCAGTCCCACTCTCATCTTCTCTCTGCTTTCTCTCTGTCTCTTACTTCTACTTTTAATTTCATGTCCTAAATTTCCATCTGTGCAGCATAACCTTATTCAGTGTTTCCCTCTATTCTGTAACAGAATGCCCTGTTGGAATTAATGGTTTTCATCTCTGCTTTAATGAGAGAGAAGGTAACTCACTGATATGAGGGAAATATTTCCCCTCCTGAGGGTGAAATATTCAGCTTTAGGGTTAAAAAGGAGAAGCTTTCATGTGGATATCCTGTTAAGTTAAAAACAAAAAAAAAAAACTTGGTTTCTAAAAAAATTAAACATGCAATTATCATGATCTAGCAATTTCACTTCTAGTCATATACCCCAAAGAACTGAAAACAGAGGCATGACCAGAAATTTGTACAACCATGTTCAGAGCAAGACTTTTCACAATAGCTAAGAAGGTGGAAACAACCTAAATCTCCACTGGTGGGTGACTGGATAAACATATACAAAGAGAGAAAGACAGAATTATTCACATTTTAAAAGGAATGAAACTTTTTTAAAAACTGAAGTATAATTGATTTATAACATGTGTTAGTTTCTGGTGTACAGCAAAGTAAATCAGGTTACACACAAAGATTATATATATACAGCTACTTAAACCCAGGTGATTGGTCCGAGCCGCTCATGGTCATTTCTTCTTTCTTGTCAGTAAAGGAACAGGCATGTGACTAACTTCTATTACTAGAAGGTAGAGTAAGGTGGGGATAAGGGCTCTGGAAAAGATTTTTCTATGAAAGAGACAAAGAATAGATCTTTCTTTCTGAAAAGTGAAAATGTTAGTCGCTTAGTTGTGTCCGACTCTTTGTGACCCCATGGACTACAGCCAGCCAGGCTCTTCTGTCCTTGGAATCCTCCAGGCAAGAATACTGGAGTGGGTTGCCATCTCCTTCTCTAGGGGATGATATTGGATGTTCCCAACCCAGGGATCGAACCAGGGTCTCCTGCATCTCAGGCAGACTCATTATCGTCTCATCCACCAGGGAAGACCCCTTCTTTCTGAGGATGAACCCAGCAACAAAGATTGTAAGGCAGAGATGTAGAAAGAACCTTGATGATATTGCCAAGCCACAAAATCCACCCACTCTGAAATTTGTCTTCCCTCTCAATACCCTATTACATGAGATAATAATTTATTTCATATGAAGCTAGTTTGAGTCAAACATTCTACTTCTTTTACATAAAAATCACCCTAAATGACATAATTTTTAACTTCCAGCAAAAGATCAGCCCTGGATCAATATACATATCCTTCTGTATTGTATTCATACCTGTCCTGCTAAAAGTGATGGAGAAAACAATGGGCCCATGGTCTTGAAGAAACCCCACACACCTCTCTCCCATCCATCATTAGAAGAATGCCAGTTTTCCCCACCCTTTCCCTATCCTCTGTGTTTAGGTTTACAGAACACCTCAGTTATCACCTGAATTGGCCAGCTCTTAAAATTATATATATATTTGCTTGGCTGCATTAGATTTTAGTTGCAGCATGTGGGATCTAGTGTCCTGACCAGGGATCAAACCTGGGTCTCCTGCACTGGGTGCAGCTAGTGGACCACCAGGGAAGTCCCTGAAGTGTCCAGTTCTCGACTAGGAAATGGATTTTAAAAGCTCCCAATAAGAGCATGTGTATTTGGCTTGGAGAGAAGATCTTGGGATAAAAGAACCCCAGCACCCATGAGAAGGATACAGGAATTACACCCAGAATAAATTGAGTGAACCAAGTCATTCTTAGGGCTCTGGTTGAGTTAGAGGGAAAAGAGGAAGCTTCTTGCCCTGCACTCCAAGGGATACATGACCCAGCAGAAGGGTGACTTTGGTGGAAGGAGAGGCAGAGACGTAGCTTTGCTCACGTTTCTGGAACAAATATCAAAGACCAGAATAAAGGCAGTAGATATCAATGATTACAAACTCTAAAACTATCTGAGCCACTTGGCAAGCACTGGTTGGTCTCTAGGTGTGGAGGTGGGAGGTGAATCCTGTAGGTGGGAAGGCACCGAGGCCTTTATCATAATTTTAGTCAATGTAGACTGTTGCAATAAGACATTCATAGTCTTTGATTCTCAGTACTATCCTGGAATTCCTGTTTTCCTTGTTGGCTTGCTTCTCTTGGTTACCATAACAACCAAGAATCTTGTTTTGAATCTTCTTCTAGCTCACAGAACCTCCTACCCCTCTGCTTCCAATTCTCTTGCATCCTATTCTCTCTGCCTCCTATCTCACACAAAAAATAGATGCCATCTGACTGGGACCACCCTGACCTTCCTCATTTACCTGCAACAGTACATCAACTTCTCCTCTATCTCACATATTAGTCAGTAGTGTTGTCCGATAAAACCTTACAGTAGTGGGAATGTTCTACATTTTCAATATGGCAGCCATTGGCCACATGTGGCTGTTGAGCACTTGAATTATGGCAAGTGAGATAGAGGAACTGAATTTTAAATTTAATTTGATTTTAATTAAATTAAATTTAAACAGCCATGCATGGCTCCTGGCCACCATATTAGAAAACACCAACTTAGTGTAACTCAAATAAAAACATTTTCGAATAAGAGGGCACTAGGATTTCTCCTAACTCTGTGATATCCCTGAGCAGTAGACTCTTGACCAACTTATGAGAATTATGAATTGGGGGATAAGAAGGAAGGAAGTGAGGGTTAGAGAGGCAGGTTCACAGGAAATTGCCATGGAGCAATAAAGGTGAAATAAACATCATTTTGAAGTGCTGCTTTTAGTAGCTCCAGTTAGTTAGTTCAGTTGCTCAGTCGTGTCCGACTCTTTGCGACCCTATGAATCACAGCATGCCAGGCCTCCCTGTCCATCACCAACTCCCAGAGTCTACTCAAACCCATGTCCATCGAGTTGGTGATGCCATCCAGCCATATCATTCTCTGTTGTCCCCTTCTCCTCCAGTCCCCAATCCCTCCCAGCATCAGGGTCTTTTCCAATGAGTCAACTCTTCGCATGAGGTGGCCAGAGTATTGGAGTTTCAGCTTCAACATCAGTCCTTCCAATGAACACCCAGGACTGATCTCCTTTAGGATGGACTGGTTGGATCTCCTTGCAGTCCAAGGGACTCTCAAGAGTCTTTTCCAACACCACAGTTCAAAAGCATCAATTCTTCAGCCCTCAGCTTTCTTCACCGTCCAACTCTTACATCCATACATGACCACTGGAAAAACCATAGCCTTGACTAGATGGACTTTTGTTGGCAAAGTAATGTCACTGCTTTTTAATATGCGATCTAGGTTGGTCATAACTTTCCTTGCAAGGAGTAAGTGTCTTTTAATTTCATGGCTGCAATCACCATCTGCAATGATTTTGGAGCCCCAAAAAATTAAGTCTGACACTGTTTCCACTGTTTCCCCATCTATTTGCCATGAAGTGATGGGACCAGATGCCTTGATCTTCGTTTTCTGAATGTTGAGCTTTAAGCCAACTTTTTCACTCTCCTCCTTCACTTTTATCAAGAGGTATTTTAGTTCCTCTTCACTTTCTGCCATAAGGGTGGTGTCATCTGCATATCTGAGGTTACTGATATTTCTCCTGGCAATCTTGATTCCAGCTTGTGCTTCTTCCAGCCCAGCGTTCCTCATGATGTACTCTGCATATAAGTTAAATAAGCAGGGTGACGATATACAGCCTTGACATACTCCTTTTCCTATTTGGAACCAGTCTGTTGTTCCATGTCCAGTTCTAACTGTTGCTTCCTGACCTGCATACAGGTTTCTCAAGAGTCAGGTGAGGTGGTCTGGTATTCCCATCTCTTTCAGAATGTTCCACAGTTTATTGTGATCCACACAGTCAAAGGCTTTGGTATAGTCAATAAAGAAGAAATAGATGTTTTTCTGGAACTCTCTTGCTTTTTTGATGATCCAGCAGATGTTGGCAATTTGATCTCTGGTTCCTCTGCCTTTTCTAAAACCAGCTTGAACATCTGGAAGTTCACGGTTCACGTATTGCTGAAGCCTGGCTTGGAGAATGCTGAGCATTACTTTACTAGCGTGTGAGATGAGTGCCATTGTGCAGTAGTTTGAGCATTCTTTGGCATTGCCTTTCTTTGGGATTGGTTCCAGTTACCAGGAAAGAAACCACAGTGAATCTTGGCTAAAACACTGCATCCCTGAAGGAGAGTAAGAGGCTTGCATCATCATCTTATCATCTATTATCACTGCAAATCCATGCTAGACTTGCGACTAAGGCAAAGTTTGAGTGGGAGAAAGAACCAAGCACCAGCCGGCTACCGGTGTGGTGTAGTTATCAGTTGAGTTATTTCAAACAACAAAACAACAGCCAATTATCTTTGCATTTCTACCATAACACAAAATGTGTGCAACATGAACAGAATGGTGGCTTGATGATCTCTGATTCTATCATATTTCAAACAGTTGCACATCTTTTTTAATATGAAAGGTTAGAATACCACATCCCTCTCCCACCACCGACCTCCTCTAAATAGCTGGCCAAATGCTCTGAGATCACATTTTTTAGTAATTTCTTTCTCCTCTGATTGTAAATGCTTTTATCATACACTAAGTTCCTGCCTATCCTGTGTTTAATACTTGACTCTATTCTGTTCCATTAATTTACCTGTCAGCCTCCTAACTAGTGCCCTTTAATCCTGCAGCATTATAATCGCTCTTAATGTCTCCTGTGGCCACTGGCTTCTTTGTGAACCACTCTCTCCTTGCCTTCAGAGTGCACGCATGTCCTTGGTCTTCCTCTCCTTCCCTGATGCCTCGGCTGAGTCTCCACAGTGTTCGATTCTTTGGGGATCTGTCCTCAGCCTCCCTCTATGTCACGATGCCCCCTCTCTGGGCTGAATGCCTGCCTCCACTCTTGCCCCTTCTATCCACTTTCCACGGTGCAGCCAGAGTGACTTTACTAAAGTGAAAACAAGATCATGTCACAGCGCTGCTTAGAAATTGACTTATTGCTCTCAGAATAAATTTCTGACTCCTTAACAACAGTAGAGGAGGCTGAAATAGACTGGTTTTCCCAAAGTAGACCCTGAGACAGGATCTGGGTGAAAGTAGCTTATTTGGGATATGAGCCCAGAAAGGGGAGTGGGGAAGTGGCACAGAGAAAGAAAGGAAGATAACCAATACCCTAAGGTTCACTCCCCTGGAATTCTGGAGTTGGGCACTGATCTGGGCTTTCACTTGAATGTGAAAGCGAAAGTTGCTCAGTAGTGTCCGACTCTTTGCAACACTATGGACTATACAGTTCATGGAAATCTCCAGGCCAGAATATTGGAGTGGGTAGCGTTTTCCTTCTCCAGTAGATCTTCCTGACCCAGGAATTGAACTGGGGTCTCCTGCATTACAGGTGAATTCTTTACCAACTGAGCTATCAGGGAAGCCATCACTTGAATGGTGGACCTCTAACCATGATAGCCTCTGAGAAGCAGAGATGGCCTGTGTTTAGAGAGAGACACAGTGGGTGGAAAGAGAGAAATGCAGAGGGGGGAACATCACAGCTTTAGACAAATTGGAAGAGCAACCTCAGAAAAGGACCATTTTGTTTCCTATTCTCCTGATGGGTTCTCACCATTTGGGGCCACATTTTATGCATTTTAGTTCTGTGAGATAACAGTGTTTCCTAGAAACAACAACAGCAACAACAAAATCTTCCTTTTTTTATGAAGCAACTCATTTGATTTTCTGATTTTGTAACCAGAAACACACACAAACACCCTTGACTAAGAGAAATTCACCCAAGCCCTCCAGCCTCCGTTTCATTCAAGACCTAAGCTCTACTTCACAAGGCAACAGACCACTGTAGCCCATCTCTACTGTCTCCACTCTCATTAATCCTTATTTGCTCTATTATTTCATGGGAAAGTATCCCATTTTGAAGTTGTGATTTGAAGGATCTGTGGGATATTTGGATCTGGAGTTTCATAGACTACAGATGTGGAATTCCAAAGGCAGGTTTGGTCTAGAGATACAACTTTTTAAAATCTGTCAGTGTTTTGGTTTGTTTTTTGGTAAGGACTGCAAGGAGATCCAACCAGTCCATTCTAAAGGAGATCAATCCTGGGTGTTCATTGGAAGGACTGATGCTAAAGCTGAAACTCCAATACTTTGGCCACCTCATGCGACAAGCTGACTCACTGGAAAAGACTCTGATGTTGGGAAGGATTGGGGGTGGGAGGAGAAGGGGACGACAGAGAATGAGATGGCTGGATGGCATCACCGACTCGATGGACATGAGTTTGAGTAGACTCCGGGAGTTGGTGATGGACAGGGAGGCCTGGTGTGCTGTGATTCATGGGGTTGCAAAGAGTTGGACACGACTGAGCGACTTAACTGAACTGAGCTGAATGCATATATAGGGGGTGGAAAAAAATTCACAGAAAAGTAATAAGTAAGTCTCTTGATAAGGACTAATACCCAATTCTCTCCCTGGAGACCATCTTATACATTGCTTCAGATACAGCTAACTGCATGGACATGAGACCTGTACGGTCACACAGGAACCTAGGCTTAGAACAGATCTGAGCTTGGATTGATGCCCTGCAGATGCCATCTTGAAATTCTTCATTTTTAAATAAGGACACCTACATTTTTAATTTGCACTGCCTCTCCCCCAGTTAGGCAGGAGGACATGTTTCTAGCTATATATCTCAGAGTTAAACAAATAACATTTGCTCCTCTCACCCTTCCCTCCTCCTTTTTTTTTAGCTTTTGGTGATTCTTAAAACAATACGTGTGAATTAAATTTTCCAGAGAGAAGATGTAAAAGTTATCAATACTGTTCACTAAATATTTCTGCTTGTTTCTGGGGACATGAGGGATATAGAGTAAGACTGAATTTTCTGGTTCCCCAGCAGTTGGATGGGGTCAAGCGAGCATTTAAATGCTCATTCAAGAGTTCGAGGTACTGGTTGTTCAATTAGTCTTAGTCTCTGGGTGACTACAATGAGCAAAACCTTCTGGGTGACCCCCCATGGACACTGTATGGATGAGAAATAAACTGTCATTGAAAAAAAAAACTGGCATTGTTTTAAACCATGAGATTAGGGAGGTTGCTTGCTATTACAGTATAACCTGTCCTTTCCTGACTGATAGAAATATTAAAATGCTGACACATAATTCACGGGAACCAACATTGAGAGCCAGGGCGTGCTGTGATTCATGGGGTCGCGGAGAGTCGGACACGACTGAGCGACTGAACTGACTGACTGACTGAACATTGAGAGCCATAGGAAGATAAGGGAAACAGTCAGAGAGGTAAAAATGAGAAACTAGGAGAAAATGGGATCCAGGGGAGTTGTGGAAATCAAGGGAAGAAATTACTCCAAGCAGTAGCATGGTCAACAGTATTGAATGTGTCTAAGAGGTCAAGGAATATAAGAAATACAATATATGCACTAAATCTAGCAACTGAGAATTGATAAGTTTATAAAAAATAGTATCCATGAAGTGCCGGTGGTGTGGAAATAGTGGACAGAGGGCTGAGGAAGCAGACAGGGAAGAGCACAAGGGATCAGCATAATAGTTCAGCAGAAACTCTAGAAAAAAAATAGATGTCTTTGGGTGGTGGACAAGGGCAATACTGAAATGATTCGCCTGTTCTGAACATGTCCTATAAATAGAATCATACAATATGTAACCTGTGTCTGGCTTCTCTCACTTAGCATAATATTTATAAGATTCATCCATGTTGTAGCATGTATCAGGACTTCACTCCTTTTTATGGCTCAATAATATTCCATTGTAAAAACCATACTAAAAAAAAAATCTTTCATCTGTTGATGGACATTTGGGTTATCTGCCTATTCACTACTATATCACTATGACAGGTACTCTTGGGAATGAATGAAAGAATAGCACAAACAGCACTGTCCAAGGTTCCAGTGGCTAAGACTCCACACTTCCAATGCAGAGGGCCTGGATTTGATCCCTGGTCAGGGAATTAGATCCCACATGCCACAACTAAGACTGAAGAAAGTGAAAATGAAAGTTGCTCAGTCGTGTCCGACTCTTTGCGACCCTGTGGACTATATAGTCCATGGAATTCTCCAGGCCAGAATACTGGAGTGTGTAGTCTTTCCCATCTCTGGGGGATCTTCCCAACCCAGGGATCGAACTGGGGTCTCCTGCATTGCAGGAGGATTCTTTACCAACTGAGTTATCAGGGAAGCCCAAGAGCAGCCAAATTTAAAAAAATTATTAATTTTAAAAAGAAGCTAGACAATTAGTCCCTCATCCCTCAGCACCTGTGCTCTAACCGTCAAGCTTTACTGTGGATCTCCTCTTCACACAGATGAAGATAACTATATTATTCAGAGTCCTGGCGGGAAAGCAGTAGTGTACTCCAGCAAGATAAGTAATGATGGGACCATTTACAGAGGTGTGGGCAGAGTTCAGAAAAACCAGTAAGGGATGGTGAGCCCCCTGGGGCTGGCAACCAAATCTGAGCCTGAAGGGGTAAGGAGGGAGTGGTGCCCAGAAGTCCTACCATGTGCAGTTGGGTGGAGAGAAGCCAAGAAAACACGTATCTAATCTCACTGTCCTCCTGTTCTCCTGCCTCCTGAACTGGAAGCTGGGAGGTAAGAGAGTCCCTGACACAGCAGGTGAGAAAGTAAAAATCAGCTCAGATTGGAAAAGTAAAAATCTGCCTGGCTACTTAGCAGGCAGGAAGAGCAGAAATGGATAAATTCCACTGCAAGGGGAACAAGAAACAGCATTTCTGTATAACTACAAGGTGACAGTGGAGAAGGAAATGGCAACCCACTCCAGTATTCTTGCCTGGAGAATTCCATGGACAGAGGAGCCTGGCGGGCTACAGTCCAATGAAGCGACTTAGCACGCACAAGGTAATAATACTCCCCATCTTTGAGTGAGTGGCTGCTGCTTTGTTACTCACTGAGAAACGTCATCCTCTAACATCACAGACTATCAGAAACTTTGCTATTTGAAATTATATCAGTAAGAATGAAATATTCCTGGGATTTCACTGATGGCCCAGAGGTTAAGAATGCGCCTTGCAATGCAGGGGACGTGGGTTGGATCCCTGGCTGGGGAACTAAGATCCCACATGCCTCGGGGCAACTAAGCCTGTGTGCTGCAGCGAGTGAGCTAGAGCCTATGCAGCACAGTTAGAGTCCATGTGTCACAGTGAAAGATCCTCCATGATGCAATGAAGATCCTGCATTGCTGCAACTGAGACCCAACACAGTCAAATAAATAAATATTTAAAAAAATAAAAAAGAATGAAAGTTCCTGTTTTGCCTGGAGAACCTAAGTCATCTTGATACAGAAAGGCAGTCTCGATTTGCAGCTCAGGTGCAGAACTTCCTATAAAGGGTTTCTGGAAACAACAATCAACATCTATCTTAGCTTTATTGCTTCCAAGGAAACAGGGCCCTGGGTCCATTTTGCAATCCAAATCTGAAGTTGGCCATTTTATATAAACCTGCTTTGCTCTGAGCCTGTGAAAACTTGTGCATGCTCGTGCTCAGTTGCTCAGTCATGTCTAACTCTTTGCAACCCCACGGGCTGTAGCCCACCAGGCTCCTCTGTCCATGGGATTTTCCAGGCAAGAATACTGGAGTGGGTTGCTATGCCCTTCTCCAGGGAATCTTACCGAATCCAGGGATTAGTCCCTGTGGCTCCTGCATTGGCAGGTAGATTCTTTACTACTGAGCCACCTGGGAAACATGCTTTCATTTAAATTTGATCTAAACTCCACCTTTCCCAGAATCTGATGAGAACTCCATCCCTTTGATTGATGATGTGCATGCCCTCATCGAATGGATTAATAAATCTAATTTTGTTGGATGGCAGGTTTGTTTCTTTTAGGCTGACTGGGTAGGTCATGGGTTGACCTCCCAGGGCATAGAGCAGGGTGGAAAGTGGATCTAGAGGGTTGGCAGGAAATATTCCCCCTAGAAATAAAGTCCTCTCCCAAACCCAGCCCCCAGCAAAACAGAACAGAGTGTTGTGAAGATGTGAGGGAAGGAGGAATGGGGAGACCTTCATTCATCCAGTGTTCACATACATCTGGGGCTGAATAAAGTGTTCCAGACATGAACTGATCTGTCTCTGAGTGGGCCTTGAGACAATGGAAAAATCTGGGCTCTTTACTAAAGCACAGTGGAAGCACTGGGTCTTCTGACATTTAAAGGGCTGTCCCTTTACCCCAGCTGAAATGAACCAAAAAAATAGTGAAAGGAAAAAGGGAACAAGGCAGAATTCTTAAAATGCCCTTCCTTTGAACACCATCTTTGTGCAGGCATCTGGGGGAGGCTGGCTGGGGCGTGGACATCTGTAGCACTTGGCTTCACTTGTTTATTCCCTGACACTTCTGGGGCAATTGCCAGGACCCGCCCCCTCTCTGCCGTCATTGGAGGAACTCAAACTTAAAGCCTTCTGCTAAGAATCCGGACATTTCACTCTCCTCGTCTTGGCGGGCCTGCTGTGGAGGGTTGAGCCCTGGTCCAGCCCTGAGTGGAGAGCGAGCCTCTCACCATGACAGCCTGCTGCAGCTGGAATGATGTTTTCCAGTATGAGACAGACAAAATCACCCGGATCCAAAGCAAGCCTTATGGCACCATTAAATGGTTCTTCCACGTGGTGCTCTTTTCTTACATTGGGTAAGTGGGGTGTGGGGATGACCCTAAGGCTCTGCAGTGGTTGGCAGCACAGAAAACCTCAAGGTTCAGCTTCTGGGGCACATCCTGAATTCCTTGAGGTTTTAAAATCTGAGATGTGAGGCTGACAGCCAGCTGGGGAGGAGTGGGAGTTGAGGGAGGAAGCAGCAGTCAGGAGGAAGCAGTGCTAGTCGGCTGCAAGAGGAAGCCACGGGAAAGGAGTGTGACACCTTGGGTTCTAACCCAGGCCTGCTAGGGCAAGCTGAGCCAGGGCATGCCCGGGGAAGGTGGGAAAATTCAGGGCAACACCCTGGATTCCAGCGGAGGAATCAAGGATTCAGGGTGCGCCTGGTATAAGGCTGGCATCTATGTGAGTCATCACCACTTCAGGGAAGAATAGGATCAGACCTGTAAATTCACTTTAGGCCCTCCCAGGTGTCAAGAAGACTTTCTTTGATTTTTTTTTTTTTTAAAACATCCTATCGGAGAAAGCAATGGCAATCCACTCCGGTGTTCTTGCCTGGAGAATCCCAGGGATGGGGGAACCTGGTGGGCTGCCGTCTATGGGGTCGCATGGAGTCGGACATGACTGAAGCGACTTAGCAGCAGCATTGAGGTATAATTCACATCCCAAACAAGTCACTCATTTAAAGTGTATAATTCAGTAGTTCTTAGTATAGTCAGAGTTGTGCAACCATCACCATAATCAATTTCAGAATATGTTCATCACTTCCAAAAAACCTCTCCCACATCCCTTAACCATCACTTTCATCCACCTATTTCCCTCAGCTCTAGGCACCCACTGTTGTATTTTCAGTCTCCATGGATCTGTCTATTCTGGGTATTTCATATAAATGGAATCATGCAATATGTGGTCCTCTGTGTCTGGCTTCTTCTACTTAGCATTGTGTTTTCAAGGTTCATCCATGCTGGAACATGTATCTCTACTGCACTCCTTTTTTTTGGCTGAGTAATACTTCATTATATGGATATACCACTGTGGGGTAGAAATCTGGGTTGTCTCCAGTTTTAGGCTATGATGAATGGTGCTGCTATGAATGTTTGTGTATGAACATGTCTTCAGTTTTCTTGGGTATGTACCTATAAATGGAATTGGTGGATCCTTCAGTAAACTCTATTTTTAACCTTTTGAGAAACTATCCAGTTGTTTTTCACAGCGGCTGCACCATTTCATATTCCTACCGACAATGTATGTTCCATTTTCCCCACATCCTCATCATTACTTGATATTGTCTGTCTTTTGGAGTATAGGCATCCTAGTGAGTGATTAACTCATTGTGATTTTTTAAAATATTTTTATTTTTGGTTGTGATGGGTCTCCATTGCTGCATGCAGGCTTTCTTACTGCACTGACTTCTATTGTTGCAGAGCATAAGCTCATGGGCTTCAGCAGTTGTAGCTCGTGGGCTCAGTAGTTGTGGCCCATTGACTTCGTTGCTCTGCGGCATGTGGAATCTTCCCAGACTAGTGACTGAACCATGTCCCCTGCATTGGCAGGCAGATTCTTATCCACCGCGCCACCAGTGAAGTCTTCATTGTGATTTTTGACTCATAATTCCCTAATGGCTAAAGGCCCCTTGCACTCTGTGATGATGGTGGTGATGATGATAACCTGAATCTATTAGGGAGACAGTGTAGTTTATCAGTTAAAGGTTAAAGCAACTTATTTCATAAGCCTGGCTAAGTTTCCTTGACTGAGTCACTTAACCTCTCAGAGCCTCAGTTTCTGCATCTGTGCATAGCACTGTTGTGATAATCACATAAGAAAAGGCCTGACACGCCCCTATTGTTGCCTAGTGTAGGGTAAGTGAAGAAGTGAAGTGAAGTCGCTCAGTCCTGTCCAACTCTTTGCAACCCCGTGGACTGTAGTCTACCAGGCTTCTCCATCCATGGGATTCTCCAGGCAAGAATACTAGAGTGGGTTACCATTTACTTCTCCAGGGGATCTTCCCGACCCAGGGATCAAACCCAGGTCTCCTGCATTGGAGGCAGACGCTTTAACCTCTGAGCCACCAGGGAAGCCCCAGTGTAGGGTAAGAGCTTCACAAATGATAGCTCTTTTAAAAATAATCTTTTTGAATATAATAGGTACTTTCACAAACTCTCTCTCCTTTGACTTTTAAAGTAACCATGCCCAAGCTTGGATTTGAGATCTGGAATTGTGAATTCAAAAATCCTTCACTTTTTTAAGCCTTGATTCCTCATCAGTAAAATGGGGATAATGGTTGTGAGAATTAAAAGAATTAATAAAATGTAAAACGGCTGTGAAAAATACTCAACATATGGCCAGGCCAAAGTGTTAGTTCTTCTTCTTAATAATATTACCAGGATTATCATTATTTGAGTCATATGTTTACTATTCAATAAATAATAAGCATGTATATTAAAATTATAAAATAAAACATATTACTTAGACCAGATATTACTGAACAGATAATGAAGAACATAGTTAGCAAATGCTCCCTTTTGAGTCAATACATAGATCACATGTCACAGTTCTACACTGTGATGTGGTTTCCCGGTATTCTTGGGTCTAGCGCACAATGGCTTAAAAGCAGATCATTGTATATATAAGAACAGATTATTATGAGAACACCTTACAATGATAAATATTTTTCTTTCATATGGTGGAATTTTATCTTAAGAGCATTTAATTCCTTCAATTCAGCTGTACATGATCCACAGGAGCATGAAGAGAGAGAGCATAATTTATTTATTTTTTTAATTTATTTATTTTAATTGGAGGCTAACTACTTTATAATATTGTGGTGGTTTTGCCATGCATTCACATGAATCAGCCCCGGGTGTACATGTGTTCCCCATCCTGATCCTCCCTCCCACTTCCCTCCCCATCCCATCCCTCTTGGTCATCCCAGTGCACCAGCCCTGAGCACCCTGTCTCATGCATCGAACTTGGACTGGCGATCTGTTTCACATGTGATAATATACATGTTTCAATGCTATTCTCTCAGATCATCCCACCCTCGCCTTCTCCCACAGAGTCCAAAAGACTGTTCTATACACCTTTTTAACACAGTTTAAACAGTGCAGTGATTCAACAATTGGGTGCCCGGGACTAAGCTCGTGATAGGGTTCCGTCAGTCTCTGTTCCCACATGCTTCTCATAAGAGTGAGCATCTTGCCACTCTACCTGTGAATGTTTTCCACCCAAAACGTCCCCTAAAACAAGCCAACTCCTTCACCTTCACCTAGAGCAAAACTGGAAAAACAGCAGCTTATTCCAGAGCTGAAAGGAAAATTGGCTCTGATGAACTCATGCAGAGGTGGAAGATCTGTTTGCTATGCTTTGTGGACAATTTAGGGTCTTACCTGGTGGCTCAGCGGTAAAGAATCTGCCTGAAATGCAGGAGATCCAGGTTTGATCCCTGAGTTGGGAAGATCCCCTGGAGTAGGGCATGGCAACCCACTCCAATACCCTTGCCTAGAGAATCCCATGGACAGAGGAGCCTGGTGGGCTGCAGTCCATGGGGTCACACAGAGTTGGACACGACTGAAGTGACGCAGCAGCAGTAGCAGTGACAATTCAAGGATTTACCATAGGCAACTTTAATAAGACACAATTTTTACCTTAAGTGCTGACTTTACAAGATAACCTCCACATAAAATGCTTCTCCACTGTTTATAATTTATTTTATTTTTTTATATTTTCTTTTTATTTATTTTTTATTGGAGGCTAATTATTTTACAATATTATATTGGTTGGTTTTGCCATACATTGACATGAATCCACCCCGGGTGTACATGAGTTCCCCCTCCTGAACCCCCCTCCCACCTCCCTCCTCCTTTTATCCTCCCTCTGGGTCATCCCTGCACACCAGCCCCGAGCGTCCTGTAACATGCGTCGACCCTGAACTGGTGATTTGTTTCACATATGACAACATACATGTTTCAATTCCATTCTCCCAAATCATCCCACCCTCACCCTCTCCCACAGAGTCCCAAAGACTGTTCTATACATCTGTGTCTCTTTTGCTGTCTCGTATACAGGGTTATCATTTGCATCTTTCTAAATTCCATATATATGCATTAGTATACTGTATTGGTGTTTTTCTTTCTGGCTTACTTCACTCTGTATAATAGGCTCCAGTTTCATCCACCTCATTAGAACTGATTCAAATGCATTGTTTTTAATGGCTGAGTAATACTCCATTGTGTATATGTACCAAAGCTTATCCATTCGTCTGCAGATGGACATCTAGGTTGCTTCCATGTCCTGGCTATTATAAACAGTGCTGTAATGAACATTGGAGTACATGTGTCTCTTTCAATTCTGGTTTCCTCGGTGTGTATGCCCAGGAGTGCAATTGCTGGATCATATGGCAGTTCTATTTCCAGTTTTTTGAGGAATCTCCACACTGTTCTCCATAGTGGCTGTACTAGTTTGCATTCCCACCAACAGTGTAAGAGGGTTCCCTTCTCTCCACACCCTCCCCAGCATTTACTGCATGTAGACTTTTGGATAGCAGCCATTCTGACTGGTGTGAAATGGTATCTCATTGTGGTTTTGATTTGCATTTCTCTGATTATGAGGGATGTTGAGCATTTTTTCATGTGTTTGTTAGTCATCTTTATGTCTTCTTTGGAGAAAAGTCTGTTTAGTTCTTTGGCCCATTTTTTGATTGGGTCATTTATTTTTCTGGAATTGAGCTGCAGGAGCTGCTTGTATATTTTGGAGATTAATCCTTTATCAGTTGCTTCATTTGCTATTATTTTCTCCCATTCTGAAGGCTGTCTTTTCGCCTTACTTATAGTTTCCTTTGCTGTGCAGAAGCTGTTGATTTTAATTAGGTCCCATTTGTTTATTTTTACTTTTCTTTCCAATATTCTGGGAGGTGGGTCTTGGAGGATCCTGCTGTGATTTATGTCGGAGAGTGTTTTGCCTACGTTCTCCTCTAGGAGTTTTATAGTTTCTGGTGTTACAATTAGCTGTCTAATCCATTTTGAGTTTATTTTGGTGTATGGTGTTAGGAAGTGTCCTAGTTTCATTCTTTTACAAGTGGCTGACCAGTTTTCCCAGCACCACTTTTAAAGGGACTGTCTTTTCTCCATTTTATATTCTTGCCTTCTTTGTCAAAGATAAGGTGTCCATAGGTGCGTGGATTTATCTCTGGGCTTTCTATTTTCTTCCATTGATCTATATATCTGTCTTTATGCCAGTACCATACTGTCTTGATGACTGTGGCTTTGTGGTAGAGCCTGAAGTCCAGCAGTTTAATTCCCCCAGTTCCATTCTTCTTCCTCAAGATTGCTTTGGCTATTCGAGGTTTTTTTGTATTTCCATACATATTGTGGGATTATTTGTTCTAGTTCTGTGAAAAATATCATTGGTAGCTTGATAAGGATTGCATTGAATGTATAAATTACTTTGGGTAGTATACTCATTTTTAAAATATTTATTCTTCCAACCCACCAACACGGTATATTTCTCCATCTATTAGTGTCCTCTTTGATTACTTTCACTAGTGTTTTATAGTTTTCTATGTACAAGTCTTTTGTTTCCTTAGGTAGATATATTCCTAAGTATTTAATTCTTTTCTTTGCAACAGTGAATGGAATAGTTTCCTTAATTTCTCTTTCTATTTTCTCACTATTAGTGTATAGGAATGCAAGGGATTTCTGTGTGTTGATTTTATATCCTGCCACTTTACTGTAATCATTGATTAGCTCTAGTAGTTTTCTGGTAGAGTCTTTAGGGTTTTCTGTGTAGAGGATCATGTCATCAGCAAACAGTGAAAGTTTTACTTCTTCTTTTCCAATTTGTATTCCTTTTATGTCTTTTTCTGCTCTGATTGCTGTAGCCAAAACTTCCAGAACTATGTTGAATAGTAGTGGTGAGAGTGGGCACCCTTGTCTTGTTCCTGACTTTAGGGGAAATGCTTTCAGTTTTTCACCGTTGAGGATAATCTTTGCTGTGGGTTTGTCATATATAGCTTTTATTATGTTGAGATATGTCCCTTCTATTCCCACTTTCTGGAGGGTTTTTATCATAAATGGATGTTGAATTTTGTCGAAGGCTTTCTCTGCATCTATTGAGATAATCACATGATTTTTATTTTTCAGTTTGTTAATGTGGTGTATTACGTTGATTGATTTGCGGATATTGAAGAATCCTTGCATTCCTGGGATAAAGCCCACTTGGTCATGATGCATGATCTTCTTAATGTGTTGTTGGATTCTGATTGCTAGAATTTTGTTAAGGATTTTTGCATCTATGTTCATCAGTGATATTGACCTGTAGTATTCTTTTTTTGTGGGGTCTTTACCAGGTTTTGGGATTAGGGTGATGGTGGCCTCATAGAATGAGTTTGAAAGTTTCCCTTCCTCAGCAATTTTCTGGAAGAGTTTGAGTGGAATAGGTGTTAGGTCTTCTCTAAATTTTTGGTAGAATTCAGCTGTGAAGCTGTCCGGACCTGGGCTTTTGTTTGCTGGAAGATTTCTGATTACAGCCTCTAGTTCCATGCTTGTGATGGGTCTGTTCAGATTTTCTATTTCTTCCTGGTTCAGTTTTGGAAAGTTGTGCTTTTCTAGGAATTTGTCCATTTCTTCCAGGTTATTCATTTTATTGCCATATAATTGCTGATAGTATTCTCTAATAATCCTTTGTATTTCTGTGTTGTCAGTTGTGATCTCTCCATTTTCATTTCTAATTTTATTGATTTGGTTCTTCTCCCTTTGTTTCTTGATGAGTCTGGCTAGTGGTTTGTCAATTTTATTTACCTTCTCAAAGAACCAGCTTTTGGCTTTGTTGATTTTTGCTATGGTCTCTTTTGTTTCTTTTGCATTTATCTCTGCCCTAATTTTTACAATTTCTTTCCTTCTACTGACCCTGGGGTTCTTCATTTCTTCCTTTTCTAGTTGCTTTAGATGTAGAGTTAGGTTATTTAGTTGACTTTTTTCTTGTTTCTTGAGGTGTGCCTGTATTGCTATGAATTTCCCCCTTAGCACTGCTTTTACAGTGTCCCAGAGGTTTTGGGTTGTTGTGTTTTCATTTTCATTCATTTCTATGCATATTTTGATTTCTCTTTTGATTTCTTCTATGATTTGTTCATTATTCAGCAGCGTGTTGTTCAGTCTCCATATGTTGGCATTTTTAATAGTTTTTCTCCTGTAATTGAGATCTAATCTTACTGCATTGTGGTCAGAAATGATGCTTGGAATGATTTCAATTTTTGAATTTACCAAGGCTAGATTTATGGCCCAGGATGTGATCTATCCTGGAAAAGGTTCCGTGTGCGCTTGAGAAAAAGGTGAAATTCATTGTTTTGGGGTGAAATGTCCTATAGAGATCTATTAGGTCTAACTGGTCTATTGTATCATTTAAAGTTTGTGTTTCCTTGTTAATTTTCTGTTTAGTTGATCTATCCATAGATGTAAGTGGGGTATTAAAATCTCCTACTATTATTGCATTGTTGTTAATTTCCCCTTTCATACTTGTTAGTAATTGTATATTGCGGTGCTCCTATATTGGGTGCATAAATATTTATAATTGTTATATCTTCTTCTTGGATTGATCCTTTGATCATTATGTAGTTTCCTTCTTTGTCTCTTTTCACAGCCTTTGTTTTAAAGTCTATTTTATCTGATATGAGTATTGCTACTCCTGCTTTCTTTTGGTCTCTATTTGCATGGAATATCTTTTTCCAGCCCTTCACTTTCAGTCTGTATGTGTCCCTCGTTTTGAGGTGGGTCTCTTGTAGACAACATATATGGGGGTCTTGTTTTTGTATCCATTCAGCCAGCCTTTGTCTTTTGGTTGGGGCATTCAATCCATTTATGTTTAAGGTAATTATTGATAAGTACGATCCCGTAGCCATTTTCTTTATTGCTTTGGGTTCGAGTTTATACACCCTTTCTGTGTTTCCTGTCTAGAGAAGATCCTTTAGCATTTGTTGGAGAGCTGGTTTGGTGATGCTGATTTCCCTCAGCTTTTGATTTCTCCTTCATATTTGAATGAGATCCTTGCTGGGTACAGTAATCTGGGCTGTAGGTTATTTTCTTTCATCACTTTAAGTATGTCTTGCCATTCCCTCCTGGCCTGAAGAGTTTCTGTTGAAAGATCAGCTGTTATCCTTATGAGAATCCCCTTGTGTGTTATTTGCTGCTTTTCCCTTGCTGCTTTTAATATTTGTTCTTTGTATTTGATCTCTGTTAATTTGATTAATATGTGTCTTGGAGTATTTCACCTTGGGTTTATCCTGTTGGGGACTCTCTGGGTTTCTTGGACTTGGGTGATTATTTCTTTCCCCATTTTAGGGAAGTTTTCAACTATTATCTCCTCAAGTATTCTCTCATGGTCTTTCTTTTTGTCTTCTTCTTCTGGGACTCCTATGATTCGAATGTTGGAGCATTTAACATTGTCCCAGAGGTCTCTAATATTGTCCTCATTTCTTTTAATTTGTTTTTCTTTTTTCCTCTGTTTCATTTATTTCTACAATTCTGTCTTCTAGCTCACTTATCCTGTCTTCTGCCTCTGTTATTCTACTGTTTGTTCCCTCCAGAGTGTTTCTGATCTCATCTATTGCATTATTCATTGTTTATTGACTCTTTTTTATTTCCTCTAAGTCCTTATTAAACCTTTCTTCCATCTTCTCAATCCTTTTCTCCAGGTTATTTATCTGTAACTCCATTTTGCTTTCAAGATTTTGAATCATTTTCACCACCAAAATTCGAAATTCTTTATCAGGTAGATTCCCTATATCTTCCTCTTTTGTTTGTGTTGGTGAGCATTTATCTTGTTCCTTTATTTGCTGGGTATTTCTCTGCCTCTTCATCTTGCTTATATTGCTTTGCTTGGGGTGGCCTTTCCCTCTTCTGGCAGTTTGTGGAGTTCTCTTTATTATGTAGTTTCCTCGCTGTGTGTGGGGTTGGACGGGTGACTTGTCAAGGTTCCCTGGTTAGGGAAGCTTGTGTCGGTGTTCTGGTGGGTGGAGCTGTATTTCTTCTCTCTGGAGTGCAATGAAGTGTCCAGTAATGAGTTATGAGATGTCAGTGGGTTGGAGTGACTTTGGGCAGCCTGTATATCGAAGATCAGGGCTATTTTCCTGTGTTGCTGGAGAATTTGTGTGATATGTCTTGCTCTGGAACTTGTTGACACTTGGGTGGTGCTTGGTTTTAGTGTAGGTATGGGGACGTTTGATGAGCTCCTATCGATTAATGTTCCCTGGAGTCAGGAGTTCTCTGGTGTTCTCAGGATTCGGGCTTAAGTCTCTTGCTCTGGTTTTTGGTCTTATTCTTGGAGTAGCCTCTAGACTACTCTATCTGTCATTTCCAAGGTGGTTCCCTCTGTTTTAGCTTCTGTTTGCTGGTCTCTTCAGTGTCTAATTTCCGCCCTGACACTAGGGTGCAGGTGGACACTTTTTAAAGGCTCAGTTGTTCAGACCTGTTCTGGGAAGGGAGGAACACTGCAGACAAATATCTCTGGCATCTGCGGGGAGTACTCGCAGCGTCTCGGCCACACTGGGTTTGCCCCCACTCACAGCGCGTGTGCTGTCCCAGTCTACACTGCACAGGCTCTAGGTTGCTCTGCCGGGAACTGTTCGAGGCCAGCGCTGGGTTGTATGCACTTCCCAGGTCTGAGCAGCTCAAGTTCAAGTTCTGGGGTACTCCACAAAGGCGCAGACTTGGTTGGGCCTGCGTTTTGTGCCTTCCCAGGTCCGAGCAGCTCAGGTGACCAGGTGTTTGGTGAGTGCGGTCGCTGCAACTTATCGCCTCCCCAGTCCCTGCCACTCGGTTTTCTGGGTGTACAACCGGCGCACCTTCTCAGGCGGATATTGACCGGCCCAAGCCCAAGAAGTCTTGATTAGCAACAAGCCTGCCTGCAGTTTGTATCAGATGCCTTTCTGGGGCCGTGGTTGCCCCCTCCGGCTCTGGCTGACCTCCCTGCCTGTCTCGGCGGGGGATGGGGGATGGGCCGACCGCAGCCAGCTCGCTCTGCTCAGTCCTTTGTTCTGTGAGCGGGGCTGGCGGAGTCTTAGGTTAGAGCTTTCCGCCTTTTCACGGGGAAGCTATCCCAGTCTACTTTGCTATCCCCAGTTCTCTCAGATTGTTCTCGCGGCATTCAAGCCTAGTCCTCTCTCTAAGCAGTTCAGCCAGCTCCTCCTTGCCCAGCCCCCGCTTGCTAATGGCGTATGCGGGCGTCTGCGCTGCTTCTCCACTGGGAGTTACCATTTGGCGGGTAATCTGTGGGTTTTAAAAAAATCTTAAAAAAAAAAAAAGGAGGGTTATGTGGCCCTCTGAGGTTCCAAGGCTCGCCACAGATTTGCCAGTGAGAATGTTTCCTGGTGTTTGGAAACTTCTCTCTTTTTAAAGCCTCCCTTCCCGGGACAGAGCTCCGTCCTTGCTTCTTTTGTCTCTCTTTTTAACTTTTATGTTTTTTCCTACCTACTTTCGAAGACAATGGGCTGCTTTTCCGGGTGCCTGATGTCCTCTGCCAGCATTCAGAAGTTGTTTTGTGGACTTTACTCTGCGTTCAAATGTTCTTTTGATGAATTTGAGAGAGTGGTCTCGCCGTCCTATTCCTCCGCCATCTTGTTCCTTCTCCCACTGTTTATATTTTAAAATATAAAACTGAAGAAAAAGTATTTCTGGCTTTGCTTTCTCCCCCCTTTATGTTAACCATATATTTATTTACATCTCACTGAATGAAGTCCCATAGAACACTGGTCTCCAGCCTTTTTGGCACAGGGACTCGTTTTGTGAAAGAGAAATTTTCCACGGATGGGGGGTGGGTGTGTGGAGTGGGGGGGCTGTATTTCAGGTGGTAATGGGAGCAATGGAGAACAGCAGATGAAGCTTCCTTTGATAGCCCACAGCTTATCTCCTGCTGTGTGGCCCACTTCTCAGCAGGCCACGGCAAGTATGGGTCAGTGGCCAAGGGTTTGGGGACCCCTGCCATAGAACACAGCTTGGAAAATGCTGCCTTACAACGTACTGTGAGGCCTCAGGTTGATATAACTTCAGCTAGGTGGGGGCCTGGTGGGCTTCCATCTATGGGGTCACACAGAGTCGGACATGACTGAAGTGACTTAGCAGCAGCAGCAGCAGGCCATCTGTGAAATGGGTAGACCCACGATGCACTGAGGGGAGGTAGTTGACATCAAATAGGACTAATGTGGACCAGAGGTGGAAATCCAGACAACTTTAGATAATACTCAGGATATATATAGCAACAGGAGGAGGATTCTGGTCATGTCCTGGGTTCAGAAGCTGTCTACACTCTGGCTGAAAAGGCAAAGAGTCAGGATAATGAGAGAAGACAGGGAGGTACAAGGCAAGGAGGAAATAAGACAAGAGGCTGATCAGCATCTCACAGTCCCTCACAACTGGGTTCAGATTTAGAATCAAAGGCAAGGGCTGTAGCTACAGGCAAGATCAAGTAGCTCCAGATTCAAGGGCACTGGGAGTGTGTGAAGAGGATACTGAATAGGACTGTGTACTAAGTGAAAGAAACCTAAGCCATATTAGCCACATAGGGGGATTTATTTTCATGTAACTGGGCAGTGGAAGAGATGGAGCTGTCCTCAGACATGGATGGTTATAAAAGTTCAAGCTTTGTGAAACTGTGGGGGCTGGGTCTCTCTCCACACACTTCCCCCCCCCCATTTATATTTCTCTCCCCACATTTTGGCTCTATTTCTTGAATAGGCTCTCTATGTAGCTAGATGTCACATTCATATCCCCACATCCTCCCCTTTGAGCAACCCCAGAGGAACAAACAAGTCTTTTCTGATAGCTCTGGCAAAAAATTCACAGAAAAAACTCTGACTGGTTGTGCCGTGCATGCTAAGTTGCTTCAGTCATGTCTGACTCTTACTGACCCCGTGAACTGTAGCCCGCCAGGCTTTTCTGTCCATGGAATTTTCCAGGCAAGAATACTGGAGTGGGTTACCATTTTCTACTCCAGGGGATCTTCCCGACTCAGGGATCCAAGCAGCATCTCTTATGTCTCCTGCATTGGCAGACTAGTTCTTTACCACTTGCGCCACCAGGGAAGCCCTGACTGGTTGAAGTCGCTTAGTCATGTCCGACTCTTTGGGACCCCCATGGGCTGTAGCCTGCCAGGCTCCTCTGTCCATGGGATTCTCCAGGCAAGAATACTGGAGTGGGTTGCCATTTCAAGCTTGAGTTAAATATCCATCCCTGAACCAATCCTGTGGCTAGGTGCATGGTGTCACCTGATTGGTCAGTCCTGGATCATGTTCTGGCTCCTGTGGCAGGAATTAGGGAGAGGGCACAGAGCTGAACCATGTCCTGTGGCTCTTAGAAAAGAATTCTGCTGCCAGAGGAAGTAGGAAATGTGGGTGGAAGGAAGAGACAGACAAAAACCAAATAGCCACCACAGGTCTTTCCAAAAGCCAGGAATTCCAGGGACTTCTGAAGGCTATAGATCTATCCCTGGCTTGTCTCAACCCAGCACCTGGGCTGTGGAGACTCTGCCCCAAATTATTGTCAAGCTGGGACATTGGTATTCTCAACAGAAAGTGCCTCTGAGAATCAGCTCCTGGTTATCCAAGACATAATCTGTTTCATCTTCTGGCCTCAATGAGATGGGAAGAATGGGATAATGATGACTACACTCCAGGAAAACTGAGATTCAAACACCTGAATGACAATAAAGATAACTTCTTCCTACTGTTAGCTTTATTTATATCATCTCATTTGATGTGCTGGGACTTAAGTATTGTCTTCATTATTTCACAGATAAGGAAATGGAAGCTATGGAGTTACATTATAAAAAGTAATCCAGTTAGAAAGTGAGTGAGTGAAGTTGCTTAGTCGTGTCTGACTCTTTGCGACCTTATGGACTGTAGCCTACCAGGCTCCTCTGTCCACAGGATTTTCCAGGCAAGAATACTGGAATGGGTTGCCATTTCCTTCTCCAGGAGATCTTCCCGACCCAGGGATTGAACCCAGGTCTCCCACATTGTAGGCAGACGCTTTACCATCTGAGCCACATTTCAATCCAAAACCAATGTTCTTAGCCCACAAACCATACTGCTAAAGTAGTTATCTGTCAGACTTTGAAAGCCTAGGCACTGGGTCTCCTCAACATTTAGCCAATCATTCTTCCTTTTCACCAGGCTCTTCTTTGTCTTTCTGAGTTGACCAGGGCAAGTGAAGGATGAGGATGGAGGCTGGGATGAGCATCCCATCACTTTGTCTTTCTCCATTGTTTATTCATTCCCCCAATGTTATTATTCCATTTTGTATATTTATTTATGTGGCTGCATCAGGTCTTAGTTGTAGCATGCGGGATCTTTCCTTGCGGCATGCAAACTCTCCGTTGCGGCATGTGGGATCTAGATCCCCAACCAGGGATTGAACCTGGGCCCCCTGCATTTGGAGCATAGAGTCCTAGCCACTGGCCCACCAGAAAAGTCCCCATTCCCCAAATTTTAGAGTATCTACTATGAATCAGACACTGTTAATATTAATATAATAGAGATTATATTAATAACAGTCAGTGAAACAAAGTTCTGGCAACTCATTGCATTATATTCTAATGGAGGAAAGAGACATGGTATGAAAATGCAGAAACATAATAAAATGTCTGATGGTGTCAAGTGCTATGAAGAATACTAAATTAGGGAAGAGGACAGAGAACAAGCATATGTGTGATAGAGGCATATAGGCTGAGATCAGCGCAAAGAAAGGGAACAAGTCACGGAATATCTGGAAGAAGAGTGTTTCTGATGGAGGAAATAGGAAGTGCAAAGGCCCTGAGGTAAGGACTTGATAGAGTACTCAAGGAAAAGCAAGGAGGTCAGAGTGGTAGAAGCAGAGTGAACAATGTATTGAAGGAGAGGTAACCTGGGTGGAGATGGGAGGACAGGTCATTCCTTGAAGGCCCACTCTGAGTTATTTGGATTTTATTCTGAATGAGTTGAGAAGCCATAGGAAGATTCAAAGCTGAGCAGTAAAAGATACTGGTGTTTTCTTAGGAAGATTTCCCTCTTCTGAGACTAGTCCTCTCAGAAGCTTTTCCAATAAATACAGAAGAGCAGGGAAGGTTGAGAGAGAAACAGGAGAACAAACTCCACTCAAAACTGCTTCTTCTGCCTCCAGTTAGCCTCCGCCCAGGCCAACAGCAAAGGCAACATTGTCCTGCACAGCTTCAGGCTGTCTGTCACCATGGAGATGGTGCTGTTGTGCTAATTTGCAATCATTAAATGTAGCTCCTGGCTGGCTGCCCATTACCGTAGGGTGACCACACACTTGTGTGGCTGGGTTTCCTCCTATTGAATGGAAGTGAGTCCACCGCACAGGCAGAAAGAGTCACCAGAGGCCAGAGAGGGGCAAATCCAACTCAGGCATGGCCCCTGCCACTTGAGGGTGACAAAAACATGACAATATCTGCCATGTTCTCAACGCACCCCGGATCGCTGCGTGATGCGACAGAGATGGGAAGGCCTAGAGGAGACCCACTTCAGGAGGAGACCCCCTCCAGGAGAAGAATTGAGCCACCTTATAGATGAGGCCAAGAGACCAGCAAACACAAATGAATGGAAGCAAAAAAGAGGAATAGTCAGAAGGTCAGCATGTTCCAGAACCTGATGAGTGAGAAGGAAGGAGCAGGAGCTGAGGACAGAGGTAGGCAGGGGCCAGGGTTGGGATTTGTTTCTCAATGCCATGGGAAGCCACTAAAAAGTTTTATACAAGGGAGTGAAACCATTTGATTCACACTTTTAAAAGCACTGTCAGGCCACTGTGCAGACTGTTGATTGTGGTGGGGCAAAAGGGGCAGTGATGGGACCAGTAAGAAGGCTATTGGAGCCACCCAGAGGAGAGAAGGTGGTGACTTGGACTAGAATGGGGCAGTGCAGCTGGAGAGAAGTGAGCAAACGGGCTGTGTTTTAGAGGTGGAACTGACAGATTTTCTAGAAGGCAAAGACGACTCTAGGTTTCTTGGTGGATGATGATGCCTTTTATCAACATAAAAGACCAAGAAGAGGCTAGATTGCCAACTAACACAGCATTGTTAACTATGTCAAACTATTAAAACACCTCGACTACTACCATATTTCAGCTTCCCTTCACTAATGTCTAAACCAAAACATTAAAAAAGCTAGAAGCACAGTCTTTAAAAAACAAACAAACAAAAAAAAGATGGTCTTTTTAAATGAATGATTTTCACTTTATGAAGAGCTTTTTTGTCCTGCTGTCCTGGTTTTCTCATTTCAGTGCAGAATGGCAGAGGCCTCTCTGTGGACCAGCTATCATGTACCGACCGGCTTCTGGGCACCACACTCGAGCCCCGCTTCCCACCAGGGTAGCAATCTCCCAGCCCCCCTGGGTTTTGAGCACCATGCTGGGAAGAGCAAGGACCAGATTACATAGATTATTCACACTACTACACATGTCAACTGACTGGTGTGCAAAATGCCAGAGAAGTGGAACTAGAGAAGCCAGCAGGAATCCAACTGGGTACAGGCTTGAAATTCATCCTGAGAACACTGAGAAAGGAAGAAAAGTCTTTCCTACCCCACTGTCAACATTTTATTATGAAAAATTCCAACCATAAAGGAAATATTAAGTGTTTTATAGATTCAGAGTTCATACTGAGGGTTCATAATTTCATTTTAGAGAAAGCATTCTACTTTCAATATGGCAACACCTAGTAAGTACTACTGAGTGCTTAGCATGCGCCAGATTCTGTTCTTAGCTTATGACATGTATTAGCCTGTTTAATCCTTGTAAATAACCCTACAGAATTGGTCCTCATAATGTGTAACCATGATTTGAACAGCGTTCAGTTCAGTTCAGTTCAGTCGCTCAGTCGTGACCGACTCTTTGTGACCCCATGAATCACAGCATGCCAGGCCTCCCTGCCCATCACCAACTCCCGGAGTTCACTTAAACTCATGTCCATCGAGTCGGTGATGCCATCCAGCCAGGTAATGGGTTCCACCTCTTGACTGTATGTCACAACTTAATTTCTCAGCCTCCCTTGCAGCTAGGACACAGGCGTGAGACCCCAAGCTTTTCAAACGTATGCACCATGCAACAATGCTTTGGTATACAGGAAATAACATGGGGTGGTGGGCATGAGCAGAATTCATCTGAAGGAATATATGGGGCTAATACCAGCCTTGACTGACACCATAGGGGCCACTTCCTGGACCCAATGTTTAGAGATCCCACCCTGGCCCTCTGCTAGCTGTGAGCTTCCCTATGGAGTAAGGAGCCTGTGGGACTGTATTAGTTTTCTATTGCTGCATAACAAATTACTACAAACTCACCTAAAATACTGCCACTTATTAGCTCACAGTTCTGTAGGTCAGTAGTTTGGGCCTGGCATGGCTCGGTTCTCTGCTCAGGGTCTCACAAGTTTGAAATCAAAGCATTATGCTGTGCTGAGTTCTCACTTTGGGACTTGGGGGAAAATTCACTTCCAAGCTCATTCTCCCTGTTGGTAGAATTCAATTCCGTGCCATCATGGGACTCAGAGCTCTGCTAGCCAGGGGCCACTCTCAGATCCTAGAGACCACTTGCATTTTTTGTCGTGGGGCTCCCCTCTATCTTCAAGCCAGCGATGGCACAATGTTTTCATGCCTCAAATCTCTGACCTCTCTTCTGGGACCAGCCAAAGGAAATTCCCTACTTTTAAAGGCTCAGGGACTTCCCTGATGGTCCAGTGGTTAAGAATACCTGCCAGTGCAGGAGACATGGGTTCAATCCCTGGTCCAGGAAGATCTCACATGCCACAAGGCATCTAAACCTGTGGGCCTCACGTACTGCTGCTGGCACTCTAGAGCCTGGGTGCCACAACTACTGAGTCCACGTACCACAACTACAGAAGCCAGTGCACCCTAGAGCTCTAGAGCAACAAGAGAAGCCACTACAATGAGAAGCCTGCACATGGCAACTACAGAGTATAACTAGCAACTAGCTCACCACACTTAGAGAAAGCCCCCGAGCAGCAATAAGACCCAGTGCAGTCAAAAGTAAATAAATATCTTTAAAAATACACTAGAAGGAATTAATTGCAAAATAGAGGAGACAGAAGAATAGATAAGTGAGCTGGAAGATAGAATGATGGAAGTAACTGCTATGAAACAGAATAAAGAAAAAGAAAAAAAGAATTGATGATAGTCTCAGAGACCTCTGGGACAACATTCAATGCACCACATTCAAATTACAGGGGTCCCAGAAGAAGAAGAGAAAGAGAAAGGATTTGAGAAAATATTTGAAGAGTATATAGTCAAAAACTTACCTAATATGGGAGGGGAAATAGTCAATCAAGTCCAGGAAACACAGAGAGTCCCATATGGGATATACCCAAGAAGAAATATGCCAAGATACATATCAGTCAAACTATTAAAAAATTAAATACAAAGAAAAAAATATTAAAAGCAGCAAGGAAAAAGCAAAAATAAAAAGCACATAAGGGAATCCCCGGAAAGTCTGTTATGACTTTCAAATGTTTAAATAAGCAGTATGTGGGCCTCCACTAGTTCTCAGTTGTTAGTTTCCCCTCACTGCTGGAACAATCCAACCACAAACTTGGTAACATAAAACAACAATTTATTCTCTCCAAGTTCTGGAGAGATACCTAAAATCAGTATCACTAGGTCAAAACTGAGAGGTCAGCAGGACCATGCTCCCTCCAGAGGCTCTAGAGGAGAAGACTTTTTTGCTTCTTCCAGCTTCTGGGGGTGGCCTGTGTTCCTTGGCTTGTAGTCACATCATCCCAGTCTTCAAGGCCTGCAGCCCTGACTCTCCGCTTCACCTTCATGAACCTTTCTCCTGTATGTGTGTATATATGTGTGCATGAAATCTCCTCTATTTTTAATTTTTAATTAAAAGTTTTTGGATTTTTGGCTGTGCTGGGTCTTTGCTGCACACAGACTTTCTCTAGTTGAAAAGAGGGGGGGCTACTCTGTAGTAGCGGTCCATGGGCTTCTCAAGGCAATGGCTTCTCTTGTTGCAGAGCACAGGCTCTAAGACATGAGAGGTTCACAGTAGCCGTGGCTCAAGGGCTCTAGAGCACAGTCTCAGTAGTTGCAGCTCACAGCCTTAGTTGCCCCGCAGCATGTGGAATCTTCCTTAATCAGGGATCAAACCTGTGTCCCCTGCATTTGCAGGTGGACTCTCAACCACTGGACCACCAGGGAAGTCCCTCTGTCTCTCTGTTATAAGAACACATATGATAGCATGTAGGGCCTACCTAATTCAGGATAATCTCACCATCTCAAAATCCTTAACTTAATCACATCTGTAAAGACCTTTTCCCCAAACAGGGTAACAGTTATAAATTCTGGGGATTAGGACATGATTGCTTTGGGGTCATTATTCAGCCTCCTATAGGAGATGTGGCCCCAGGCATTGAATTCATTGGGGCATGGCAGTGACTAAGATTCTGGCACTCAAACACTATTGGCATGAATTTCTACCTATGGCTCAGCCATGGCTGGCAGAGTCTTTTCTCTGGAAGAGTCCCTATTCTCTGGGTGTTGTTCCTAGCTGCGCATTGTTTCAGCAAGCCGGGTTTTTGGTCTACTAAGAGACTGTTTGAATTACCTAATGTCCTTTTAAAATGTCCTTC
Organism: Moschus berezovskii; assembly: GCF_049115385.1. NCBI lineage: Eukaryota > Metazoa > Chordata > Mammalia > Artiodactyla > Moschidae > Moschus > Moschus berezovskii. The sequence goes on along the minus strand of NC_142478.1, from coordinate 57,203,432 downwards.
TTCCTTTATTTTTTTAAACAACTTTCAGTTCAGTTCAGTCTCTCAGTCACATCCGACTCTGCAACCTCATGAAATGCAGCATGCCTGGCCTCCCTGTCCATACCATCTCCTGGAGTTCACCCAAACTCATGTCCATTGAGTCAGTGATGCCATCCAACCATCTCATCCTCTGTTGTCCCCTTCTCCTCCTGCCCTCAATCTTTCCCAGCATCAGGGTCTTTTCAAATGAGTCAGCTCTTCACATCAGGTGGCCAAAGTACTGGAGTTTCAGCTTCAACATCAGTCCTTCCAATGAACACCCAGCATTGATCTCCTTTAGAATGGACTGGTTAGATCTTCTTGCAGTCCAAGGGACTCTCAAGAGTCTTCTCCAGCACCACAGTTCAAAAGCATAAATTCTTCGGCGTTCAGCTTTCTTTATGGTCCAACTCTCATATCCATACATGACTACTGGAAAAACCATAACCTTGACTAGATGGACCTTGCTTGACAAAGTAATATCACTGCTTTTTAATATGCTGTCTAGGTTGGTCATAACTTTCCTTTCAAGGAGTAAGCGTCTTTTATTTTCATGGCTGCAATCACCATCTGCAGTGATTTTGGAGCCTAGAGAAATAAAGTCAGCCACTGTTTCCACTGTTTCCCCATCTATTTGCCATGAAGTGATGGGACCAGATGCCATGATCTTCGTTTTCTAAATGTTGAATTTTAAGCCAACTTTTTCACTCTCCTCTTTCACTTTCATCAAGAGGCTTTTGAGTTCCTCTTCACTTTCTGCCATAAGGGTGGTGTCATCTGCATATCTGAGGTTATTGATATTTCTCCCAGCAATCTTGATTCCAGCTTGTGCTTCTTCCAGCCCAGCATTTCTCATGATGTACTCTGCATTTAAGTTAAATAAGCAGGGTGACAATATACAGCCTTGACGTACTCCTTTTCCTATTTGGAACCAGTCTGTTGTTCCATGTCCAGTTCTAACTGTTGCTTCCTGACCTGCATACAGGTTTCTCAAGAGGCAGGTCAGGTGGTCTGGTATTCCCATCTCTTGCAGGATTTTCCACAGCTTATTGTGATCCAACAGAGGTTTAATTTATTACGTCATAAAAGTCACCGATTTTAAGCATATACTTCAATGATTTTTTAATAAATTTGCAAGATGGACAACCATCATCACAATTCAGTTTTGGAATATTTCATTACTCCAATAAGATCCCTCATTTCCACTTACAGTCACTCCCCATTCCTATCCACTGGATCCAGGCAAACACTAACCTATACCCTGCCTCTATAGATTTGCCTTTTCTAGACAATCTTAAACTTGGCTGAGTGGACTCTGTTGTTTAAAACTAGAAACCCTGGCCAATATAATTCTGTCGTGTCTGACTTTTTGCAACCTTGTGGACTGTAGCCCACCAGATTCCTCTGTCCATGGAATTTTCCAGGCAAGAATACTGGAGTGGGTTGTCATTTCCTTCTCCAGGGGATCTTCCTGACCCAGGGATTGAACCCACGTCTCTTGCATCTCCTGCACTGGCAGGCAGGTTCTTTACCAGTTGAGCCAACAGGGAAGCCCAATATAATTCTAATATCCCCTAATTATAGAAGAAGCGATGACTCAGAAAGGCTAAGTAGGACTTCCCTGGTGGTACAGTAGAATAGAATCCACCTGCCAATGCAGGGGACATAGGTTCGATTCCTGGGCCAGGAGTAACTAAACCTATGTGCCACAAATACTGAGCCTCCATGCTACAACAACTGAAGCCCGTGCACCTACAGCCTGTGCTCCGCTACAAGAGAAGCCACTGAAATGAGAAGCCCATGGACTGCAACTAGAGAAAGCCATCACGCAGCGATGAAGATCCACTGCAACTAAAAATTAAATTAAAAAATAAAGAAAGGCTAAGTAACTTACCCAAGGTCATGTAAGTAGTAAGTGATAGAGCCGATGTTGAACCCAGAACCCAAGCTCCCCATAAAGTCCTGTAGAGAATGGAGGAGGTAAGAGTACAAACAGAGGGAGGAAGACCATTTAGGAGAGTATCGGGTCATCCAGGTGAGAGCTAATGGTGATTTGGAATGAAGAGTTAACAGCGGTAGAGGAGAGAAGTAGATGGTTTTGAATAATGCTAGGAAGACATAACAATAAGATTTGACAACTGAATGGATGGGGGGATGAGGGAAAGGATAAATTAGGCAGTTTGCCATGTTCTGGCTTGGACCACTGATGAATGGTTGAAGAACTTATTGGGGATAGGAAATGTGAGGGGGGGAAACACCCATCTAGGGTGGAAGAGGAATTCAGAACTGAAGGCGCTAAAGGCACAAGTCTATGCGACATACAAATGTACATACTTATTTGATAGATGGATATGTGAATCTGGAGCTGCTGCTGCTGCTAAGTCACTTCAGTTGTGTCCGACTCTGTGTGAGATGTAGATTTCTATATTGCCAGCAGAAAAATGGTTAACTAGAACTATGGCAGTAACTGCAACTGCCCAGCAAGAGAGGGTGTAGATGAGAAGACAAGAGGGCTTAGAACAGACCCCTGAGGAATTCTAACCTTTCAGTGATGAAAGGCACAGAGGTCACCCAAGGATCTCAGAAAAGGCAAACATGGAGATCCAAAGAAAGTCAGGAGAATGTGGATTTGGGAAGGTGAGGGGAAAAGTGGAGGCATGGTCACTGGTATCCAATGCTGTTGAGAATTCCAGGAAGCTCAGGTCCATGGCACGTCTACTGAATTCAGCGATGGTGTTGTTGTTTACTTGACAAGAGAGGCTTTATAGAAGTTCCAGGGGTGGGAGCCAGTTTGGAGTGGGCAGAGGAGTGAATGGAGACTTGGAAATGGATGTGGTGACTCACTTTTTCAAGGGACTTGGATACAAAGGAAGAGGCAGCAAGTAGTAGGAGAAGAATGTGGGGTCAAGGGAAGGTTTATTTTTAAGATGGGAAATTGATGCTGAAATGGAGAGGAGACTCAAGAGAAAGGGAGATGATGGGATAAATGAAAATTATCATCATTGCTGTCATTGTCATCACTGTCTCCAGCTAGCAACTACAGGGAAAGCTTGTTCTGTTCTGGGACTGTTCTAATTCTCAGACATTTCTTCCTTACACTGAACCAAAATCTATCTCCCTGTAATTTTTCCCTTTTGGTTAGAGTTCTGCCCTGTGGTCTATTTTCTACTTGACAGTTTCCAAATGGCTTCAGCCTGCTATTACATGTCTCCACTTCTCCAAAATAATAGCCGAAGTCCCTCTGACTCTGTACCCCTAAGACAGTATCCAGACTCTTTACTATCTCAGCCAAGCCCGCACAACCACACTCTGGTTTGTTAAGGCTCTCTTAAAAAGTGATGCCTGCACTCTTGCATTGCTGGTGAAAACATGAAATGGTTCAAGCTTTTGTGGTTTGGTAAAATGAACTGAGATAAAAAAAAAACGTGCACGTCCTTTGACTCAGAGACTTATCTTAGGGTGTAAAATTTACCTGAAGTGTGACAGATTCTTGTGTAAACATGTGCCTGGCAACGTGAAATGGGAGAGTGGAGAATTAATGAAGTATAGTGTTGAAGAGAACAGACTGAGCCTCAAAAGACTAAGGGTTTCCCCCACCCCCAAAGATCAGGAACAAGACAAAGATGTGTGTTTTTACCACTGAAATGCCTGTTACTCAAAACTGTATTCGACATTCTAGCCAGCGCAATTAAGAAACAAAAAGAAATAAAAGGCATCCAAATTGGAAAAGAAGACGTAAACTATACTTCGATGATAAGATCCTATATATGGGGGACTTCCCTGGAGGGTCCAGTAGGTAAGACTCTGGGCTTCCAATGCAGGGGGCCCTGGTTCAATCCCTGGTCAGGGAACTATATCCCCCATGCATGCCACAATTAAGAGGTCTGCATGCCGAAACTAAAGATCCTGTGAGCTGGAATGAAGACCTGGTACAGCCAAAATAAAATGTAAAAAAAAAAAAAAAAAAGATCCTATATATGGAGAATCACAAAGAATTCACAAAAAACCCATTAAAGTTAATAAACCAATCTGTAAAGTTTCAAGCCGCAAGATCAACACACAAAAATCAGTCATGTTTCCACACACCAACAATGAGCAATCTAAAAAAGAAATTAAGAAAACACTTCCATTGACAATAGCACACAAAAGCGCGTGAGCTGGGAGTTAATGCTGCTACTCATCGCGTGTCTTAGTTCACTGCAACAAGTACCAAAGACTGAGTGGCTGGTAAACAACAGAAGTTTATTTCTCATGGTTCGAGAAGCTGGAAATCCTAAGGTCAGAGCAACATCAGACATGGTTTCTGGTAAAAACCCACTTCCTGGTTCACAGATGGCCATCTTCCTGCTGTATTCTCACACAGCGGAAGAGGCCTCTTATAAGGGCACTACTCTCATTCATAAGCACTCCATCACTTTCCAAAGGCCCCACCTCCTCATACCATTGCATCAGGGTTAGGTTTCAACTTATGAATTTGGGGAGGGGGTCACAAACATTGAGTCTACGGCACTGTGTGAACTTGGGCTCACTTCCTTAGCGTCACAGTTTGCTCAGCTCTAAGGTGAGGGTAAGACTGTTCCCTCTTTACAGGGTTATTTTGGGGCAGGTGAGGGTGGAGAGAGTTAGTATTTGTTATTGATATATGCTTAGAAGAGTGCTTGACACATAGTAAAAGCTAAATCAAGACTACCAAAAATGTTTACAAAAGCTGACAACTTTTCACAATTCACCTCTTAGGCTGAACTGCATGGAATTGCCAATATTCTATTGTTTTGTCTACAAAACGGGCAATTTCATATGTTCCAACCTATGAACTAGAATACCCTGTAACCATTCAAAGTGGGTACATATCATAGATCTATCTCTATCATCCATTTTGCACTACCATTGTGAAAAGAGTTAATAACATAGTATTGAGCAAAAACAGCAAGTTATTTACTAGCATGTAGAGTGTGGCCATGTTTGTGTGTCTAGGTGGGGGCATAAAGAGGCATCAGAAACATGTGAACAAATTTTCAACAGTGATAACCTCTGAGAGGGAGAACGTTGGAAACTTTCCATGTTCTTTGTGCTTTTCTGTGAAGCTTATACTTTTACAAACACCAAAGGGATTCTCTTTAAATGTGTGGCTCATAAGACCTGAACACAGGGCTCCTTCTGCTTGTTGCCTAATTAGGGCATAAGTCATTGGCTTATCACCACCCTCAAGGAGAATATTCTACTTCTCTCACTAAAGCTTAAGATGACACTAGTTTTTTGGGTTTTGTTTACTAGAGGATATAACACAATTTTGGCTAATATGGGTTTGGACTTACTTAAAATGTTGGGCCTCTAAGATAAACCTCTGCCAATTTGGGTGGTCCATGGCCTGTATCTGTATCTGAGCTCAATGCCTTTACACCTATCCATTATACTGGGTTGGCCAAAAAGTTTGTTTGGATTTCCCCATACTGTGTTCTGGAAAAACCCAAATGAAAATTTTGGCCAGTCCAATATTTCCTCTAATTGGTAAACATTAACTAATAGATTAGGACTTGCTCTCTTTTCTCCATATAGTAGGATATGTAGAAAGTATTGTGTTCTGGAGTAGGAGTTTTTGGAACGAGAGAGAGATAGTTTAAGAAGTATGAAAAGGAAGGTTTTTCCAAATGAACTAGATAGTAGATGAGTGCAATAGTCAAAGAGAACTGGAAGAACAGATGATGTCTTAGCCAAGCTGTGAGTAACAAGAAACTGAACCCCCTTCACTAGTTAGCTCAAGGAACGGTGTGGCAGAGTAGAACGGGCTTGGTATATTGTTGTTGTTTAGTAGCTAAGTAGTGTCCCACTCTTTAGCACCTTCATAGACTATAGCCCACCAGTCTCCTCTGCCCATGGGATTTCCCAGGCAAGAATACTGGAGTGGATCACCATTTCCTTCTCCAGGGAATCCTCCTGACCCAGGAATCGAACCCACGTCTCCTGCATTGGCAGGTGGATTCTTTACTGCTGAACCACCAGGGAAGCCCTGCCTATATTGTAGGAGGCTGAATAATGCCCCCCACCCCGTGTCAAATCTCCATGTCCTGATCTCTGGAACCTGTGAATATGGTACCTTATGTGGCGAAAGGAACTCTGCAGATGTGATTAAGTTCAAGGTCTTGAGATGGAGAGCTTATTCTTGATTATCTGAGTGGCCCCAGCATGATCACAAGAGTCCTTATAAGGGGGAGGGGCAAGAGAGTTGAAGCTGAAAAAAGAAAACGTGACAAGAGGAGTTGAGGGTTGAGAGTTGTGGTTGTGAACCCAGGGATGATCTAGAAGCTGGAAGAGGTGAGAACAGACTCTTGATCACCTTGATCTGAATCCTGTAAGAATGATTTTAGGCATCTGACTCCCCAAAAGTAAGAGAAAAAAATGTTTGTGTTATTTTAAGTCACTAAGTTCTTGGTGGCTTGTTAGAGCAGCCACAGGAAGCCAGCATTTAACTTGCCTTTCAGGGTGCAGGCTCTCCTCCACTTTCTTCGCCATACATCTCTGACTGCCTCTGGCCCCTTTCTGACCACCCCCACGCGCACACACACACAGCTGAGTGGACCAGGGTTAGACACAATCAGATTCTTCTCTTGGGATTTTAAATATAAGATATAGAGGCTGCAGGCTCAACTACTCCACGAGGCACAGAGGGCCCAGGACCCACAGTTCTCTTAGGGGCTCACAGAAGTCTATTGGCCCTGGGGTAGGTATCAGTTAACCGGATGGGAGGATGGTTCACTTTCAGGTCACATCCTTTCACTCTAGCGTTACCTTTGTTCAGTGAGCTCAGGTGCTGTGTGGGTGAAGTCTGGCTTTGCTGAGAGGCACTTCCTTTCCGTGGCACGTTGAGGACTCTCTCACCATGGGTGCATGCCGCCAAACCCCCCTGAGATGCCAGTTCGTGTCTGTGAAAGTCCTTCTCATTGAGAATTCGTGGATTGGGTGTCTGAAAAACCTCTTTATAGTGTGCATCGTGCTCTACAACTGGTGAGTCAGGTGCAGTGTGCCAGTCTGGGGACTCCCCCAGTGGACCTTACCCTCCGTCCTTCTGTCCTCCTGCTGCCCCTCCACAGCCCTCCTCTTCAGCTAGACTGGCCTGTGAGGACCCAGGCTTCTCTCACTTTTATTCTCTTCCATCTTCCCAGACTCTTCAGCTTTCTTCTCCCCCATCTCCTTCTATCCACCCTACAAGGCCCAGCTGAATTCCTCAGCTCTGTCATGCCCCTGTTCACTCCAGGGACCAGTGGTTTTGCCCTCTTCAGAATGCAGAGAATTGCAGCTTCTTAGAGCTGAACAGTCATAGGGATTAGGGAGCCAGGGAGTTATCCCCCTGTTGTTGTTGCTGTTCAGTCGCTAAATCGTGTCTGACACTTTGCCACTCCATGGACTGTAGCACACCAGACTTCCTCGTCCTTCACTATCTCTGGGAGTTTGCTCAAATTCACTTCCATTGAGTCGGTGATGCTATCTAACCATCTCATTCTCTGCTGACTCCTGCTCCTTTTGTGTTCAATGTTTCCAGCGTCAAGGTCTTTTCCAGTGAGTCGGCTCTTCACATCAGATGGCCAAAGTACTGGAGCTTCAACTTCAGCATCAGTCCTTCCAATGAATATTCAGGGTTGATTTCCACTAGGATTATTTGGTTTGATCTCTTTGCTGTCCAAGTTATCTCCCCATTCAGGGACTAAATCCATTACCCAAAGAGGTGGCATAGCTTGCCTGATTCACCAAGGAGATCGGAAGACAGCTGCTGGGACAATCTTTAGAATGTTCTTTCCATTTGCAGACTCTTTTGTTTCCTCTTTATTTTCTTTGATGCATCTCTGAAGCATTTTGATTCTTTTCGAAAAACATTTCTTTCTTTATTTGGCTACATCAGTTCTTAGTTGCGGCACATAGGATCTTCAGTTTTCGTTGTGTTAGGACCTTTCAGTTGCGTTAAGGTCTTTAGACCTTTTAGCTGTGGCATGTGGGATCCAGTTTCCTGACCAGGGACCAAACCTAGGCCCTTGCGTTGGGAGTGTGGAGTCTTAAGACACTGAACCATGATTATGTAAAGACAAGTTTGCTGATTTCTAAGAGGGTTGGATTCCATTAAAGCTGATCTCTACCACGTCATACATTTGGGGATGAATATGAGAGACTAAGGGCTTCCCAGGTGTCTCAGTGGTAAAGAACCTGCCTGCCAATGCAGGAGATGCAGGTTCAATCCCTGGGTCGGGAAGATCCCCGAGAGAAGGAAATGGCAACCCACTCCAATATTCTTGCCTGGGAATCCCATGGACAGAGGAGCTTGGTGGGCTACAGCCCATGTGATCACAAAAGTGTTGGATGTGACTGAGCGACTAACCAACCAGAGACTGAGCTTCCCAAATGGAGGGTTAAATGGACACTGTTACTCTGGGAGACTGTTGCAATATCCAACACAAAAGAACATTGCACATACCATGTGCACGTTGTGATGACAGGCTGAAATACACTGTTGAATAAGCATTATCCTATTTGTCTGTGGAGTTACACTAGATAGCTCCGTCTCATATATGCTCATTGGATCTCAAATTGGGCTCTCTGCAAACCTCATTATGTGGATTTCCCTGGGGGGTCCAATGGTTAAGAATCCGCCTGCCAATGCAGGGGACATGGGTTCAATCCTTGGTCTAGGAAGATTCCACACGCCGTGGGGCAACTAAACCCATGCACCACAACAAGAGAAGCCGCCGTGATGAGAAGCCAGCATACCGCAACTAGAGAGTAGCCCCCTATCCTGCCCGCCACAGCTAGACGAAACCCTCCCACAACAATGAAGAGCCAGCAGAGCCAAAAATGAATTTCAAAAAACCAACGACACCCTCATTATGCACTTACTTCCCATTTACCCCTTCCGCCAGCCCCAGGAAGCCATCAGTCGACTGTCTCGGTGGATTTACCTATTCTGGATGTTTCACATAAGTGGAATCGTACACTACATGGTCTTTTGTGTCTGTCTTCTTTCACTTAGCACAAAATTTTTTGAGGTTCGTCCGCAGCATGTGTCTCCTTTCATTCCTTCCCATGGGTAGATGATTGTCCATCATCTTTTAATGGACGTGTGGGTTGTTTCCACCTTTTGACTACTGTGAATAGTGCCGCCATGAATATGTGTGGACAGGTATTTGTTTAGGCATATAATGTTTTTAATTTCTTTAAACTTTGTCTCATTCTGTGGCATGCTTTCCTTACTCAACGTTACGTTATTTCCACATTGATGCAAGCAGTGCTCCATCCTCTTTCACTCTTACAGAACATTCCAGTGAATAAATCCAACAATTTATTCACCCATTCAGTGTTGGAGGATATTTCCATGATTTCCAGTTTTCCCTATTATAAATAGCGCGGCTTTACAATTTCCTGTATATAACTTGTTGGGCGCCATCTTTGAAGGCTCCTCTGGGGCATACACCTAAGAGTGAATTTGTTGGGGCCTGGGAAATGCACCTCAAATGTACAGTACTTCATATTGCCAAATGTGAGCTGTTTTTCCATGAGTCTCTTAGGGGTTTTCAACCCTGACTGTGCATTAGAATCAATTTTAGAAAAATATATAGGCACCTGGATAACTCCCCAGACCTATTGAATCAGAGTTTCCAGGGATGAGACCAAGGAGCTGCAATTTTGAAAGCTCCCTAAGTAATTACACTGTACAGCCAAGGTTGAGAACAGCTGGGACCAATCCTTGGCCCACAGTATCTCGGTTTCCCAAGATCAGCTCATAGAGGAAGGCTACTGACTACCTAACAACATTCAGATATTAGAGGCTAAGCAGAGGGAAGAGACCAAATAGATACATGCCCAATGAATAAACAAAGCATTTAAAACAAACTCTTAAGGGATTTCCCTGGTGGTCCAGTGGTTAAGACTCCACACTTCCACTGCAGGGGAGGCATGTGTTTGATCCCTGGTCTGGGAACTAGGATCCCATATGATGCATGGGACAGCAAAAAAATAAATAAATAAAATAAATTCAATTATTCAGGGCAATGGGAAACAGGAAATGGATAAATGGAGATGGAATCTACCATTTTTAGTTATCAATCCCACTTTTCCCCTCTCTTTCCCCCACCATAATAACTTAGAGTCATATTCTAAAGAAGGCTGCTGCTGCTGCTGCTGCTAAGTCGCTTCAGTCGTGTCCGACTCTGTGCGACCCCATAGACGGCAGCCCACCAGGCTCCCCCGTCCCTGGGATTCTCCAGGCAAGAACAATGGAGTGGGTTGCTATTTCCTTCCCTCTTATTAATAGATCAGAAGGCAGGAAACCAGAGGCAAAGCCATATCATGTATGAACAAATATAGCACATGGTTAAGAGGTCTTGCTCTGGGCTCTACGGTAGACCAGTTAAAGACCTCAGGCCTGCCACTGATGACCTGTGAGATCTTGGGCAAGTTCCTTCACCTCTTTGAGCCCATTCTCTCATCTACAAAAGCGGGATGATTACAGGAACTGTCTCCTATCACTGTTGTGAGCACTAAAGGAGGTGATGCATTTAGAACAGGTACTAAGTACTCGATAAAGCATAAGCTGCTATTACCAATGCTATTTTAAACCAGGCAGGTGTTTCTAGAAAACAGGAAGCTGACCTGCTAGACGTGTGTGTGTGTGCATATTAAGTTGCTTCAGTCGTGTCTGACTCTTTGTGACACTATGGATTGTAGCCTGCCAGGCTCCTCTGTCCATGGGATTCTCCAGGCAAGAATACTGGAGTGGGTTGCCATGCTCTCTTCCAGAGGATCTTCCTCACTCAGGGATTGAACCCAGGTCTCTTATGTTTCCTGCATTAGGCAGGCAGGTTCTTTACCACTAGCGCCAGTTGGAATACCTGGAACAAACCCTTAGGTAGATGCTAATGTGTTACTGAGTCCCAGAACAAAGCTGATGGACTGACCTGGTGTGGACTTCACTATTTGAGAAGGCTATCTATAAATTAAGGTCTATATTAGGTGATATTAGAGACTGGTATTGGGGACAACAGTTTCTACATGGTGAAAGCTCACTATGAGCCAGATACAGTGCTGAGGAGTTTGCATGGGTATCTCAGTCCATCCTCAAAACAACCCCATGAGGTAGGTATAACTATTCTTCCCATTTTACAGTTAAGGAAAATGAGTCACAGAGAAGGCGAGTCACTTGCACAAAGTCACCCAGCAAAGCCTGGATTTTAATGGAGCTGGCTTTCAGTTCCTGAATCCAAAATCACAGCACTGTGTCTCCCTTGAGAAAATCGCTGATGCTTTTCTGTGTCTGTCATTTAGCTTTGCTTTGGTGAGTGACAAGAGGTACCAACGGAAAGAGCCTGTCATCAGTTCTGTGCACAGCAAGATAAAAGGGATAGCAGAGGTGAAAAAGGAGATTATGGAGAACGGACAGAAGAAGGTTATGCGGAGTGTCTTTGACATGGCAGATTACACCTTCCCCTTGCAGGTGAGCACCTGTCAGCATCCTCCCAGGACTCGTCCCTGGTCACTGTCCCCAGGGCCTCTTCCTCCTCCCCTGGGACCTAGAGACTCGCTCCAGAAAAACACTGGCCCCATTTAAAAAGCTCTGTGAAAATCCCAACTGAGAAAACCTAAAAATTGCAAAATTGGGTCAGATGCAGCCACTCAAAGGAGGTGATACTTTGCTTTATCAAGTCCCACAGGGTTTCTCAAAATAGCAGTGTGTCCTGGGGCATTGAAAACATGATTTGGTTCACTCAAACTTTATTTATACATAGCTTTTCAGAAGCAGGGCCATCAAGTCAGCAAGTTTTGCTTAGATCCAGAAGGGCAAAGAACTTTCTGCCTTGAGGGGACCAACCCTTCAGTATTGTTTGTGTGGCATTTTATCAACAAAATGTCTCCAGGAAAACTCTTGACTGCAGTTTTGCACAAGGGAAGGCTATAGATGACAAAGAATGGAAGGGTGTGGACCATAGCGAAAGGGCTTGAGATTGTCTCAATCCGCAAAAAGAGAAAATGAACCTAGAATTCTCAAAAGGGAGAGACTGAAGTAGAGTTGAGAACACCAAAGAACAGATGGAGGGGGGTGGTAAGAGGGACAAAAGGGCCCATTGGCAGCCCCTGGAAGCTGGAAAGCTTTGAAAAACCATAAAAGCCAAGCTGCTATCCATTTGTTTCTAACAGAGGGTCATTAAAATCTCCACCTATTGCGCAGGTGGTGGGATGCCCTATGACCCGTTCATTAAAGTCCTGGATAATCTGAACAGCATTCTGATGGAGGTAACAACCCCACCTCTGCCTCCCCACATCTTTTGGTTTTCAGTGTAATGGGACTTACTGTGTCCCCCAAAATGAAAAGGCTGCTTTTGAGGCTGGACTGGAAAATGAGTGCTCAATCAATTTGAATGTTCCTCCGCTCTCCCTCGGCTCAGCAGGGCGGCTCATCCAGCTTGGATATTAAGCGCTCTGGGTAGTCGATTTACTTCCCAGACCCAGATTTCTAGACTGAAGCTTAGAAGAGTGGAAAGGTTCGCCCCCAGGCACTTAGCCAGTTGAATTACTATGATTAAGCAGTTCTGTTCTCAAAGGGCTTGCCATTTTGCCTTCTCTCTTTTTTCTCTGCAGGGGAACTCCTTTTTTATGATGACAAACTTTCTCAAGACAGAAGGCCAAGAGCAAGGGTTGTGTCCCGAGGTAAGGAGGAAGGGACAGGTGATAAGAGTTCCTGGAGGAGGCGCAGTTCAGAGGAAATAGAAATTGGGACCAGGGGTGTTGTGGAGCCCACAAATATTGACTGAGCCTCTGCTTGTTACAGAGCAGGGGTGTAGATCTGGGCTGGCTGGAAGGGGTGAGAAGACCCTGCATTTCTCGCTCTGTAACCACCAGATCTCTGTCTGTCGCCCTGGGTCTCCAGCTGCAGCACTAGGAGCCTATGCAGCTCGAGGCCTGCTTTCTCCATCGCTTGCTCCCGGAGCAGCTTGGGGCAGCAGGGATCCTTGGCGTTTGCACAGCGTCTCATGTTTTAGTGGAGCCTCACAACAACTTTAGCGGGGTAACAGCACTCCCAGCCTTATTTTACAGGTCAGCACAAAGATCAGAGAGGTTCAGTGACCTTCCCCATATCACACAGCTTGCTGGAGGCAGAGCCAGACTTAAAATTCAGCTGTCCTTATTCACAACTTCTCCCACTGTTCACTGTGAACTGCCTGCACGGCCAGCCTGGGAAGATGTCAGACAGTGAAAGTTTGATATTTCATTGCACTTCTTGAGTTTTAGGCTCTGCGTGACGTGGGGAAGCCCCGACGTCTCCCACCCTCACTACCACCATCCACTCACTCTTTCCCCACCTTGCTTTGCCCTCTCCATACTCTCTCTCAACCTTCTGCCTTCTTCGGGAGAACTTTCTTCCCTATAAAAACAAGTGTTTCTTGTTCTGTCCCATCCCAGTCTTGTCCATCACTCTGTAAAATGACAACTAGCTATTCTGATAAGTTTGTCTACAGTGATGTCTTACTAGGCAACACCCTCCTGTTGTTCTGCTCTCGAGTAAGACGCCTGTGTTTTTACCAGGGACTGTCCCAACACTGAGAGGTGCGGGTGCAGCGCCTGTGGGGAACACCAGCTTTGCCTGTGGGTCTTGCTCATCGGCCCTCTCTGGTGATTTCTGAGTGTCTGAGAACTCAGTGTGGATATGCTCTCTCGCATCACAGTCCTTGCCATCATTTCTACCTAAATTTGGAAACAAGCAAACGTTCCCTTCAGGTCTATCTCAATAATGCTCCCCTAAAAAGAGACCTCTCTACGTTTATTTTGTCTCCATCTCCCCTTAAATGTCCCTGCTACTCTAACGACGTAGCCAGGTGCCTGTCCAACTAAATATTCCCTTCCATCTCCCTATCCAGCAGCATCTGAAGTTGAATCCAGTTTGGGGCTTTTGGTTCCCTCCTGTCCCATACCCTGAAATTGCTACTCACACTCTTCTTCCCACCCCCTACCCCAGCCCCTACCATGGCACTTTTCACAGATACTTTTCAAGTTATTGAGACTTATAAGAAATCAATAAAGAGACTTGTAAAAGAAGTCAAGGAAGAGAGGATAGGGCAGAGATTAAGAGCCTGGGTTTTAGGAGCTAGATTGCAAATGGTTCAAAACTTGACTTATTACCTTTGTGACTCTGGGCAGGTAACTTCACGGCTCTGTGCCTTGGTGTATTCATTTGCAAGATGGGGCTGATTGCAAAACCTAGCTCTTGGGATTATTGAAACAAATGAGCAAATCTCTGTGACAGGCTGGAAACAAGGCATAATACATTCTAAAAACAATGGAATGCGAGCTGTTATGACCCAAATGACAAGTTACTCCTTCTCAGACAGTATGTCACTCAGACTGAGCTCTGTGGATGCAATGCCAGCCCGGAGAATACTATGTAACTCTTGGGATTTTAATCTGTGATCTGAGCTGGTTTGGGTTGCTCTAATGTGAAATTTGCCTCCTCTCTTTGCATATCAATACCAGCCCCCCCCCCACCCCACCCGCAACTCTTACCAGAAGGTGGAAGTCAAGAATAGGGCTTGACATCTGTCTCCAGCAAATATGTCCAAGCCCCAGATGTACACCGAAATGAAGAGACATTGGTCCTAATAATCTATTGCTGCATAACAAACTACCCTGAACCTGCTGGATTTAAAGCCACGAGCATTTCTTTAAGATTTTTTTTTTTAATGTGGACCATTTTTTTAAAAGTCTTTTCTGAATTTGTTACAATATTGCTTCTGTTTTATGTTTTGTGTTTTTGGCCGTGAGACGTGTGGGATGTTAGCTCCCTGATCAGGCACTGAGCCTGTACCCCTTGGATTAGAAGGTGAAGTCTCAACCACTTTAGGGAAGTCCCTAAAGCCATGAGTGTTTTAGGAACTCTCATAGTTCAGTGGCTGACAGAGCTCTGCTGGGCAGTTCTGCTGATCTTGGGATCTGTGTGGGGACTCTCATGGCCTGGGCTTGGCTGGCCTTCTCTTCCTCTCTGGGGACTCTTAAGGCTTCTCCTCCTTTCAGGATCTCGCCACGTAGTCTTTCCAAACTTCCTCACAGCAGCTCAGGATCCCCCAGACCAAAGGAACCTTCCGGGCCGCTCAGGCTCAGGACTAGAGCTGACACAGCGTTACTCCCACTGCCTTCTGATGGTTCTTCACTCAGAGGCAGGCCTAGCTTCAAAGGGAAGGGAAGATGCTCTCTCTCCCAATGGCAAGAGTGACAAAGAACTTGTGGCCATCGTTGATACATGTGACAATCACAAAAGAGATGATTCTAATGTCTATTACTTTTTCCTTTTTTTAAATTTTGGAATTTCTCCTTGAGAGTAAAATAGCATTGGTTTATCTTCTTTCCTGAGATTTCTTTCCAATCCATAATCAGAATAACGTAACTTCCCATGAGCCACACTGAATGATCACTCATTCATTCTTTCCACATTTATCCAGACCAACTATGTGTCAGGCGCTCAGACTACAAAGACACAACCCAGGCCTTGTGTTCAAAGGGTTCATGATATAGTCGGGGATCACAGGAGCAGCAAATCAAGGACATACTGGGTGACAGGAAGAAGGCAACCTGGGAAGAAAAGACAACATGAAAGTGAAAGAGACTGAAAACTACCGGAAACATTCACTAAGCAAAAGCCACATGCTAACCCCTTTCTCATCATAACTCATTTAATTTCACAACAACCATATAAGGCAAATCTGTCCATTCCCCTTCTACAGGCGAGGAAACTGAAGTGCAGAGAGCAAAGTAACCTGGCTAAAGCCATTCAGCTAGAAAATGGTGCAGCTATTGCCAAACCTGGTTGCACCTGAGTCCAAGCCCTGGGCCCTCCCCTGAATTTCTGTAACACTGCACGGAAGAGCCTATTTTCACAAAACCCCCAGTCTCCCTAAGACTGGCCATTAAACCTGGTCCTCAGAAATTGGGAAATCGAGAATGCATAAACCAAGACATCTCACTTTCCTTTTCCTCATTCTGCCCTCAGCCCTTAGTCTTGGAAGCTGACTGACCTCATTTTTCTCAGGCCAGGAGAGAGGGCTGGCTGGAGTCCTTTATTGCCACATTTCCTGCTGAGCCACTGCACCTGTCTGCTTCACTTGGTTCCTCAGCCAAAGGCTGCATGATCCAGGCCCCCGCTCTCCAAACCAAGGGCTGTTCCCTGAAAGTGGCCCTTGGCATATGCTTCTTACACTTTTACTTATTTTTATATATTTATTAATTTTAAAAGTATTCATTTATTTGGCTGCATCAGGTCTTAGTTGCGGCATGCAGGATCTTCATTGCTGCATGTGACATCTTTGTAGCAGTGAGAGGGATTTAGCTTCCTGACCAGGGATCAAACCCTGGCCTCCTGCATTGGGAGTGTGGAGTCTTAGCCACTTAACCACCAAGGAAGGCCCTATTTTTATTTTTATTGAGATATAAGTCATGTACCATAAAACACACCATTTTCAAGCATTTAGCTCAGTGGTTTCTAGTATATTCACCGAATTGGGCAAACATCATCTCAGTCAGTTTCCAGAACATTTTCATCATTCCAAAAAGGAACATCATACCCATTAGCAGCCACTCTTAGTACCCTACTTCCCTCAGCTCCTGGCGACCACCGATCACACTTCTGTCTATGGACTTGCCTGCTCAGAACATTTCATATACACAGAATCATAAAATAGTGGTCTTTCCTGTCTGGCTTCTTTCACTTAGCATCATGTTTCAAATTTCATCTACACTGTAGCATGTATCAGTACTTCATTCATTCCTTTTCATGGCCAAATAACATTCCATTGCATGAATGTCCTAGATTTTAGTTGTTCTTTCATCGATTGGTGGCTCTTTGGGCTGTTTCGATTTTTGAGCATTATCTTCACCCAAATGTTTGTGTGAACATAGACATCTGCTCTCCTATATCTTAGAGACACAATTTATTCCCCACTATTTTGTCCTTCTTTCTGCAGTACCCCACGCCCAGGACGCTCTGTTCCTCTGATCGGGGTTGTAAAAAGGGATGGCTGGGCCCGCTGAGCAAAGGTATGTTCTGTTTCTTTTTCTGAGACCTGCAGGGGGATGGTCTGGAATCCTGGTTATGTTTGAGAAGCCCAGCTCTTTAGCTTCTGGCTCTCAGCTGCCTTCGGCCACTTCCTTGGGCCATGGATGAGCCTGTGCCTGCCCCCTGCCTCGACTCTGAACCCAGAAGACCAACTGCTAACTATGAATGTGACTCCAATTTCCAGTGAGGGTAGCTCGTGAAAACCTCACAGAATTAGCCCCTTCAGGGTTCTCACTGATAGAAAATTTGAACGGCCCAGTAGCATCATCTGAGTATTCTACACGTTTCCTCTTGAATTTCCCCAAAGGTTGAGAAGCATGAATGTGTAACGCCCGCCCCCTCTAGGGCCCCTGGGGGCAATATCAACCTGCAGAGTTTCCAGAGATCCTGTTTTAACTGAAAAAGGCACATAAAATTAAAACAAATTTCGCAAAAAAGAACAAGAAAAAGTAAAAATATCACTGTTTTGTTTTGTTTTGAAGTGGAGGACAACTGCTTTACAATGTTGTGTTAGTTTCTGTCGTATAACACCTTGAATCAGCCATAATATACACATGCCCTCTCCCTCCTGAGCCTCTCTCCCCTCCCTCCTTCACACCCCTCTAGGTCATCACAGAGCGCCAGGCTGGGCTCCCTGTGCTATACAGCAACTTTCCATCAGCTGTCTGCTTTACACGTGACAGTGTATATATGTCAATGCTACTTTCTCCATTCGCCCCACTCTCTCTGTAGCCCACTGTGTTCACAAGTCCGTTCTCTACATCTGCTTCTCCATTCCTTTAAATAGGTTCATTGATATCATTTTTCTAGATTCCGTATATGTGAGTTAATATATGATATTTGTTTTTCTCTTTCTGACTCACTTCACTCTGTACAACAGGTTCTAGGTTCACCCACCTCACTAGAACTGACTCATTTGTTCTTTTACATGGCTGAGTAATATTCCACATCTTCTTTATCCATTCATCTGTAGATGGACATCTAGGTTGCTTCTATGACTTGGCTGTTCTAAACAGTGCTGCAATGCACATTGGGGTGCATCTGTCGTCTAGAATTGTGACTTTCTCAGGGTATATGCCCAGTACTGGGATTGCTGGGTCATATGGAAGATTTATTGTTAGTTTTTTAAGGAGTCTCACACTGTTCTCCATAACGGTTGTATCAGTTTACATTCCCACCAACAGTGTAGGAGGGCTCCCTTTTCTCCACATCCTCTCCAGCCATCAGTGTTTATAACATGTGCTAAGTCACTTTAGTTGTGTCCAACTTTCCCCTCAAATATCTGTTAGTCACACTGATACTCCAGAAATACGTGCCATGCTTATTGCATGGCCCTGTATATCCTGGTCCATGCTGTACACACCTAGAGGAACTCAGATGCCTGTCTGGAAGCCATGTGCTAGTCCATTTATACCAGGCAAAAGAATGCACCCTGTTCTGCCTCCCTCTCAGGCATCTTTTCTTGTGAAGAAACAAACAAGCAAGCAAAAATCCAACAGCATCTGTGGTCTATCTCTTCTCTTTGATCGTTCTTTGAAAAACTTAACCGTTCGATGTGTTGCTTGCTTGGTTTTTCTTATGTAAGCCTGTGGTTTGGATGAGGTTACACAGAAACTAAAACTGCTTGGATTGAGAAACAGCCTCTTGCTTGAGTGGAGTGGAGTTTCCTCCCACAGTTCTTTCACACCTGTGCTTCTACAACCCCTTGACCCTCCACAGGAATCCAGACCGGCAGGTGTATAGATTATAAAGAGAAGCAGAAGACCTGTGAAGTCTTCGCCTGGTGTCCTGTCGAGGCAGCGGAAAAGGCTCCAGAGTGAGTTGTAGGGAGGGGACAGACACAGTGGCCCGCAGCTTCAAGCAGGTGAAGCCCTGCAAAACACTGCTCAGCTTTCCTTCTCAGCACCACCCTCCCTCCCCAAGTTCCGGGTCTTACTGGCTTAGTGACTCCCAGGCCAGACACACTAGCAGTCTCTGGGAGGGCCTTGCTTGTGGTCAAAATATTGATATAATTCTGGACCAGCTGGTAAATAGCTACTACCTTAAGCACCCTTGGGTGCCCCCTGCCCCTTGAGTGTTCCATTACTTTGCAGGGCACCTCCAGACACCACCTCTAGTGCTATAGCAGGGTCCATTCTGACTGTCAGTGTCTGTACTGGGTGATTAAGGAAGAGAAGGTGGGAGGGGAAATAGGAAAAAGGAAGAAGAAGGGAAGGGAGGAGAAACGGAAGGGAAGGGAAAGGAAGTTTTCTTAAATGTTCACAGTGACATACACATTTGTGTTGATTCTTCTCAAGGTCAGGTCCAGAAGGCAGAACTTGATGTTAAATCTCAGAAAACACTGGGAGGGATGCATTTCAGCAGAGAATAAGGAGAGCTGGATTCAAATCCGGGCTTTAATGCACCCTTGCTATGTGACCTTGAACAAGTGCCTTAACCCCTTTGGGTTTCAGTTTCCTTGTCTTTAAAATGAGAATAACAGGACTTCCCCAGCAGGCCCAGTGATTCAGACTCTGCACGTCCAACGCAGGAGGCGCAGGTTCCAACCCTGGTTGGAGAACTAAGATCCCATAAACAGCGTGGCCAAAATATGTTTTTTTTTTTTCAGTTAAAAATAACATGAGGATTAAATAACTGCACCAACCTTACTGGGCTGTTGTGAGAATTAAATGAGATGATACTTGTACGGTGACTGCAAAGTGAGCCCTGTGCTTGGCACACCATAAAGTGCCCAATAACACACAAAGACACACATGATCTGCCCCTAGACGTGTGGTGGTTCTAGACCAGCACCATCCAATGGAACTTTCTGCAATGACAGATTCTGAACCTCCACCATCTAATCTGGTTGCCACTAGCTACATGTGGCTATTAAGCACCTGAAATGTGGTTACCACAACTGAAATGAATTTTGAGGTTAATTTCAATAGTTGAGCTTCCCCAGTGGCCCAGTGGTAAAGAATCTGCCTCCAGTGCAGAAGACATAGGAGACCTGGGTCCAATCCCTGGGTCAGAAAGATCCCCTGGAGGAGGAAACGGCCACCCACTTAGTATTCTTGCCTGGAGAATCCCATGGACAGAGGAGCCTGGCAGACTATAGTCCATGGGGGCACAAAGAGTTGGACATGACTGAGAGACTGAGCTCACACACACACAGTTTAAACCGTCACACACGCCACACATGCCTAGGGGATGTTGGACAGTGTAGTTCTAGAGAAATGTGACTCAGGGCCACACCATCAGCATCTATGGGGCTAAGAGAAAACTTCCCCAAACTAACTTTTTAGAAGCATCAGGCAGAAGTTCCTGATGTCAGAGTGGGAAACACTAGGCAGTACCAGCTTGTCAGGTTGAGAGCTTGTCAGGCTCTCACTCGCTGATGGCACCACCCAGGTTCATTTGTAGGTCAGAGAAGATCCTTTGTCCCAGAAGAAATTATCTAGGACCCGGGCGGAACATGAGCCTACATTCAAGAAGGCCCTGGTTCAAGGCAAGAGGCTTCTTGATTACCTGTAGTTTTTAGTCCTGGCTCTGCCAGCAACTCATTCATCACATAAATACCGTGCATCTCTGGTGTTCTGGGACCTGGGCTGCAATTTTACATGACCCTGGACAAGTAACTCCCTTACCTTCAGTTTCTCATATGTTATACAAAAGCATTACTAAGATGATTCATTTAATTGTTTCTCCAGCACGTCCATTATCAGACAGTAGGGAGAATTGTGCTCTTTTTTTTTTTTTAAAAAAATACAAGAAGGCCCAGATATGGAGGAGGTCCCAAGGGTTTTGCAATCTAATAGAAGAGATAAGACACATGCACAGAGGGCTGTCAAATTTTTAAGTGCTGTGAAAGAAAAATAAAGGGGACCATTTAGTTCTTTGATTCTGAGCATGTTGCCCAGAAGTGTGGGATGTTCTAAAGGCAAAGGGTCTGGCAAATAGCAGGCATCTGTTGTAAACAAGATTTTGTATGTGATGCTAGGAAAGGTTGGGGGCGGGAGGAGAAGGGGATGACAGAGAATGAGATGGCTGGATGGCATCACCAACTCTGTGGATATGAGTTTGAGTGAACTCCGGGAGTTGGTGATGGACAGGGAGGCCTGGCATGCTGTGATTCATGGGGTCGCGGAGAGTCGGACACGACTGAGCTACTGAACTGAACTGAAGTGACAATATAACTTCAACTGGCTTCAGAAAAATAAAAAAGGGACTGTTAATTTTTGGCTTGTGTTTTTGACTCACGTAAATAAGAAGTCCAGAAATACTAGCTTCAGGCAAGGCTTGATCAAGGCTTTAAATGATGTCTTAAGATTTCCTCTCTCTCTTTCTCTACCTTCTCCTCTCCCCAACCTCTAGCTGTTCTTTTCTTCCATGATGGCTGTCCGCTCACTGTGGTCTGGGGTGCTCCAGGTTTACATGGTCCTTGCTACTAATAATCCTAGAGAAAACAAGTGTTTCTTTCCCAATAGTTCCCACAATAATCCCGGGGTGTTCTCAATGGCCTAAGGCATGTGACAGTCAAAGAATCAATCACTGAAGCCAAGGGGATTGGATTACACTGCTTTTTTCCTGTCATTATTGTATAGTTTTATTATTGCTTTTATGTTAGTATTTTCCAATCAGATTAGGGACTCTTTGAGGTGAAAATGGTATTTTATCTCTATCAAGATGGCTCAGCACAAAGCTGGTTGATTAAATATTTTTTAATTGATGATTTATTAAAAATGTAGACTATATTAAGACTACCATGAATTTCAAGCTGCTTCATTTGGGATGTGATTTTTTAAATTAATTAATTTATTTTAATTAGACGCTAATTACTTTGCAATATTTAGTGGTTTTTGCCATCATTGACATGAATTGATGTGTCCTCCATCCTGAACCCCCCCCCACCTCCCTCCGCATCCCATCCCTCAGCGTCGTCCCAGTGCACCAGCCCTGAGCGCCCTGTTTAATGCATCGAACCTGGACTGGTGATCTATTTCACATATGGTAATATACATGTTTCAATGCTATTCTCTCAAATCATCCCACCCTCTCCTTCTCCCACAAAGATGACCCTATATGCAAGACAGCAAAAGAGACACAGATGTAAAGAACAGACTTTTGGACTCTGTGGATTACACTGTTAAACCAGCTCCGGGTCATATGCCCACCCTGGGAGCTGTAAGGGATGGGCAGGAGATGAGAGTGGACTGAGAGTGGAAGAGACCTGGCTTTCCTAAAGGGAAAAAATTGAGGTGCTACGGCTAGAGGGGGGGAATTGATGTAGAAAGCAAAAATTACAGCCTTCTCTATAATTACATCCCAAGTAGAGCCAAACTTGGGCTCTGGAAGTCCTGAAATAAAAAGCAGATCATTCTTTTTAAAAAAAAATTTTTACTGTATTGGATTTTAGCTGCGGTACACAGGATCTTTGTGACAGCACGGGCTCCACAGTGTGTGGGCTCAGTAGCTGCAGCACCCAGGCTTAGTTGCTTTGCGGTATATGGGATCTTAGTTCCCCAACCAGGGAAGGAACCCATGTCCCCTGCCCTGGAAGCATGGAGTCTTAACCACTGGATCACCAGGGAAGCCCCCAGAGCAGATTATTCTTGATTTTCCCTTCCAAATACCCTCCACCTTTAGCCTGTGCTTCTCCCAATGTATATTATTTGCCACTTACTCAGGTGTGCCAGGCAACAGGATACCAGCGGCATCATTTTGTGGAGCCTGTTCTCTCCATCTTTAACAGATTCTCAACCTCACCAGGACAAAAACCTCGATTGTCTTGTTCATTGCTGCGTCCCAAGGGCCCAGCACCGTTCCCGGTACAATAAATATTTGTTGAAGGAATGAATGCATGGATGGTGGGTGGCCCTTCCGTCAGTTTAGAATTTGGGCTCCTCTCACTCATGGAGGATTTTATACTACTCAGAGCCTCTAGAGCGGGAATGATAGAGTCAAGTATGCATGTGTGGCCCTGCTCCAAAGGCTGAGGATGCCAAGATGAGAAAATTATTGTCTCAGCCCTGCAGGATCACCAAGCTTATTGTGGAAAATACAAACAGGAGTGTGCTAGAGCTGGCTTATACCAACTCTGAGCCATTTATGCTCATCCCTTCCCAATTCCAATTCAGTGATGTTCTATCGGTAGCTTGAAATCAACCATGGAGGGGGTATTCATACCACAATAGTCAGTAACTGCTACAATATCAGGGCTTATTGTTTTCCTGGAGAGCTGGTTTTTAAACATTTACCAACACACCACTGTGCATACCTAAACATACCATTGTATCAGAGTGAGAAGTATTACAGTAAATGCCACAGAGTCTTTTTTTATGCCATCTCACACAGCTGTGGCATCTCGGTTCCCCAACCAGGGATGGAACCCCTGCCCCTGCAGTGGAAGCAAGGATTATCAACCACTGGACCATCAGGGAACTCCTTCTATGGGGTATTAAGAAGGGAGAAATTCTTCCTGGAGAAGCTGGAGAATTCTGGAAGGTTTTCCCCCCTGGATTGCATTTCTCTTCAACCATCATATTGACCCAAGCAAGAAATCAGAGCCTGTGGTCCCTGACTCCCTTGGTCCCTGTAGTCACTGACCCCCATTTTTCACTTCTCTCTCTCAGGCCTGCACTTTTGGTCAGTGCTGAAAACTTTACTGTACTCATCAAGAATAATGTCGACTTCCCTGGCCACAATTACACCACGTAAGTGCCCAGAATGTCTGGCTGTATTTGTTATCTACTGTTGCGTAACAAATCACCCCAACACTTAGAAGCTAAAAACAACAAACTTTAATTTTTCTCACATAGTTTCTGAGCATCCTAGAGTGACATCTGGGAATGACTTCATTGGGTGGTTCTGGCTCAGGGTCTCTCAGGATACAGTCAAGCTGTCAATGGGGGCTGCAGCCATCTCCAGACTTGACTGGGGCTGGAAAATCCTCTTCCAAGCTCACTCAAGTGACTGTCATCAGGAGAACTCAGTTCTTCACCATGTGGACTTCTCCTTCAAACTGCTTGAGTCCCCTTGGGACGTGGTGGCTGGCTTCCCCAGAGCAAGTGATCCAAGCCAAAGAGCAAGCATGCAAGATAGTAACCAGGAGAGAAGCCACTGTATCTTATAATCTAATCTCAGAAGTGACACACCATCACTCCTGTCATATATTACTGGTCACACAGACCAACACTGTACAGGCCCTCACGGTGCCAGGTCCCACACTGGTTCACTCCCATGAAAGAGATGGATCCCAGTTTTCAATAGAGATGCTTGTTTGCTTTCCATCATGTGCAGGAGAAACATCTTGCCGGATTTAAACAGCACTTGCACCTTTCACAAGACTCGGGATCCACAGTGTCCCATATTCCGACTAGGAGATATCTTCCAAGAAACAGGAGATAATTTTTCAGAAATGGCAATTCAGGTTGGTGATGCCTGTTTGTAAAGTGGAATGTGGGGAGGGTGGGTCAAGGGATGGAGAATGACAAATGGCCAAGAGGCTGGACCACTGGGTCTTAATAATATGCTCATATTTATGGAGGATTTTGTAAGCCCATGTTCAGTGACAAGGACTTTTCCTGCATCACCACATCTAATCCCACAACAACCCTATGTGTGAGACCCTTCGTCTATTAGTTTCCTGTGGCTGCTGTAACAAATTAACACAAACTTTGTGGCTTAAAACAACACATTTTTTTTACTGGAGGTCAGAAGTCCAAAATGGGTATCACTGGGCCGAAATCAAGATACCGGCAGAGCCATGCTCTCTCTGGAAGTCCTAGGGGAGAATCCATTTCCTTGCCTTTTCCACCTTTTAAAACTGCATTCCTTGCATTTCTTAGCCCATAGCCCCTTCTTCCTGCTTCAAAGCCAGCAGCATAGCATCTTGTTTAAACGGTCACATTGATTTCATTTTTCTTTTCTTTTAAAAAAATATTTTTATATTTATTTGGCTGCACTGGGTCCTTGTTGCAGCACATGGGATCCTTCACTGTGGCCTGCAGGCCTATTTGCTCTGGGGCACGTGGGATCTTAGTTCCCCGACCAGGGATCAAACCCGTGCCCTCTGCACTGGAAGCATGGAGTCTTAACCACTGGACCACCAGGGAAGTCCCCTACATTGATTTCTTATCCTGTGTTAAATCTCCCTCTGCCTTTCTGTTCATAAAGATCAGTTTGTCTTTATAGGGTCCACCCAGATAGTCCAGATTTCCTTTTCTCCAAATCTTTATTTAATCACACCTGCAGTCTCTTTTGGAGAAGGAAATGGCAACCCACTCGTGTTCTTGCCTGGAGAATCCCAGGGACGGGGGAGCCTGGCAGGCTGCCGTCTATGGGATGGCACAGAGTCAGACACGACTGAAGCGATTTAGCAGCAGCAGCAGCAGTCTCTTTGGAGAAGACAATGGCACCCCACTCCAGTACTCTTGCCTGGAAAATCCCATGGACGGAGGAGCCTGGTGGGCTGCAGTCCATGGGGTCGCTATGAGTCAGACACGACTGAGCGACTTCACTTTCACTTTTCACTTTCATGCATTGGAGAAGGAAATGGCAACCTATTCCAGTGTTCTTGCCTGGAGAATCCCCGGGATGGGGGAGCCTGGCGGGCTGCCGTCTATGGGGTCGCACAGAGTCGGACACGACTGAAGTGACTTAGCAGCAGCAGCAATCTCTTTGAGGGGGTTCCCCAGTGGCTCAGTGGTAAAACTGAGGAAACGTGGGTTTGATCCTTGGGTCAGGAAGATCCCCTGGAGGAGGGCATGGCAACCCACTCCAGGAGAATTCTTGCCTGGAGAATCCAAAGGACAGAGGAGCTTGGTGGACTGCAGTCCGTAGGGTCACAAAGAGGCGGACACGACTGAAGCAACTGAGCACGCACCCATGCAGTCTCTTTTGTCATTTAAGGTAACATATTCAGAGATGCGGGGATTAGGACCTAGGATTAGGTATATTTGGGGGGCTGTTACTCAGGCTGGGCTTCCCTGGTGGCTCAGTGGAAAAGAATCTGCCTGCCAATACAGGAGATGTGGGTTCAACCCCCGGGTCAGGAAGATCCCCTGGAGAAGGAAATGGCAACCTACTCCAGTATCCTTGCCTGGGAAATCCCACAGATAGAAGAGCCTGGCGGGCTATAGCCCATGGGGTCACAAAGAGTCAGACACAACTTAGAGACTAATAACGACAATTATCCAGACTACCACACTTTGGTTACTCAGGATTATTCCAGTTGCAAATTATAGTAATCCAACTCAAGTGATTTAAGCAAAAAATAAAAAGTAATTTGGGGGCAAATAACAGAAACAAAACCCAAGTGACTTAAGCAAAAAAGGAACCATATTAACTTGTGTAGAAAGACCAGGAGGAATGAACATTCTAGTATACCCAAAGCATCTTCCTACCTTGAGAGTTTTCCCTTGCTGTTCCCTCTGCCTGGAAGAGTATAGCCCCAGACATAGTATTAACTGCCTCCTACACTTACTTCCAGTATTCACTCAAATATAGCTCAGTGAAGCTGTCCCTCACTGCTGCATTTACAATGACAATTCCCACCTCTATCCCAGCAGGCCCTTTTCAGGTTTATTTTTATCCCTGGTACCAAGCATTATCTGACATACTATATATTTTACATCATATCCATTTGTCTGTTGTCTATTTTCTCTGACTAGAATGTAAGTTCCATGAAGGTAGCTCTTTTTTTTTTTTTGGTTCATTTTTGTATAACATTCAGCACATAATGGGCAGTAAATAAATATTTGTTGGCTGAATGAAGAGAATGATAGATTTAAGCATAGCTGCATCCCAGAACTCAAATGATGTCTTCAGGAATCTGTCTTCTTTCATTTTTTTATTGTTTCCTTAATGATGACATTCTTCACATGTCAAGTCAAAGCCACCACAGCTCTAGCACTGTGCTATCCAATATGGTAGCCACAAGTCACATGCAGCAACTTTAACTGAGATTAAAAACTTATTTCCTTGGTCATACTAGCCTCATTTCAATAACCACTGGCTACTGTCTTATAGGGCATGAATATAGACTATATCCATCAGCATAGAAAATCCTATTAGATAGTGCTGCTTTAGACTTTCACACTCCGTAACTAGTGGTCTCAACCAATAGAGGACCTTTTTCCCCTATGGTTCTGGCAAAATGTCTCAAGGAGAGTTCTGATTAACCCTACCTTGGGCCACATAATCTATCTGAACTAATCATCAGGTCCATAGGGAATCACTGTCCTGATTGGCCAGGACTGAGTCAGGTGCCCACTCCTGGGAGAGGTCACAGCCCCATTCAAACCACGGAGAGTTAGGAAAGGTGTTTCCCAAAGGAAATTCCAGGTAGCTTTCCCAGAAGGCAGCAAAATGGATGCCAAGTGACAAAGGTATTAATCCATTCACTATAGTAGGTAGAGTGCTTGGCTTAGTGCCTAACCCCCCCAAAAAAGGCAGTTGTGATTATTCTGTATTACTTCTCCTCTCTCCAAGTCAGAACCTCTTTGTTACTCATTTCTGTATCCTCAGAATGCTACATCTAGCATACTGTCTTGAAATGCCTAATTTCATTGATTCAAAGAGATATCTTTTTTTCACTTTTAATAATTCTGAAATCAGTAAGTGCTTTCAGTTGATGGAGTCTCACAGTTTAATTGACACCAGTTTTTTCCTTGGAGGAACATTAAAAAAAAAAAAGCCCTGTGTGTCTTACAAGCAATGGTGTCTAAGCGTCAATGAAATATGATGACCAGTGCTAAAAAAATGTCTGTAGAAAAAAAAGAAGTACCAAGTATAGGTAAGAGATTCTTTAGAAGTTTAGAGGAGAGAAAGGTCACCATGAATTGAGGAATATAGGGGTGTTTGAGTGGATGGGGAAGGATGTTGGCTGGGTCTTGGAGGATGAGCAGAATCTAGCTAGAGAAGTGGGTGGGATAAATGTTTCACTGGGAGAAAAGGTCAAGAGCCAAGATTAAAAGATGCAAAGTATACCCAGCAATTCCACTCCAAAGTATGTACTCCCAAAAAATGACAACTTATATTCACACAAAAACTTGTACGTAAACATTCACAGCAGTATTATTCATTATAGTCAAAAGGTAGAAACGACCCAAGTGTCCATCAAAGGATGAACGGATCAACAAAATGTAGTGTATTCATACAATGGAATATTCTTCCACCACAAAAAGGAATGAAGCACTGACACTTGCTGCAACATGGATGAACTTTAAAAACATTATGCTAAGCGAAAGAACGGAGAAGACAGTGGCACCCACTCCAGTACTCTTGCCTGGAAAATCCCATGGACGGAGGAGCCTGGTAGGCTGCAGTCCATGGGGTCAGGAAGAGTTGGACACGACTGAGCGACTTCACTTTCACTTTTCACTTTCATGCATTGGAGAAGGCAATGGCACCCCACTCCAGTACTCTTGCCTGGAAAATCCCATGGACGGAGGAGCCTGGTAGGCTGCAGTCCATGGGATCGCTACAAGTCAGACATGACTGAGCGACTTCACTTTCACTTTTCACTTTCATACATTGGAGAAATAAATGGCAACCCACTCCAGTGTTCTTGCCTGGAGAATCCCAGGGATGGGGGAGCCTGGTGGGCTGCTGTCTATGGGGTCGCACAGAGTCGGACACAACTGAAGCAACTTAGCAGCAGCAGCAGCAGCCAGCAGCAAGCAAAAGAAGCCAGACATAAAAGATCGTGTATTACATGATTTCATTCATGTGAAAGTTCAGTATAAGGAACTCTACAGAGACAAAAAGTAGATTAGTGGTTGCTTAGTGTTTAGAGTGGTAATAACTAAAATTTACATGTTTTTTTTTGGAGGTAGTGAAAATGCTATAAAATTGACTGTGGTAGTAGTTGCACATATACATGAATGTAAGTGTGGAATTGTACATGTTAGGTGGCAAATTGTATGCGAATTGTATCTCAATAAAGCTGTTGAGATACAGCTTTATTTTAAAATAAAAAAGAAGTGAAAATGCACAGTGTGTCTGGGAAAAGCATAGCCTGGCATAACAGCTTTCTCCAAGGGAGAATTCAGAGATAAGCAGAGAGGAAGTGATGGAGCACGCTGAATCCCAGTATGATAAGCCTCAACTTAATCTTTAATGGGGGTGGAGGCATTAATAATGTCTGATTACAGGAGGGGTTTGTTGAAAGTTGGGCTTCCCTGGTGGCTCTGATGGTAAAGAATCTGCCTACATTACCAGAGACCTGGGTTTGATCCCCGGATCAGGAAGATCCCCTGGAGAAAAGAATGGCAACCCACTCCAGTATTCTTGCCTGGGAAACCCCATGGACAGAGGAGGCTAGTGGGCTACAGTCCATGGGGTCGCAAAGAGTTGGACATGACTGAGCGACTAACATTACTACTACTTGTTGAAAGTTGTATTTTAGGAAAGTAAATTTAATGGTTTAATGTTCCAGGTGGGAGGAGGAGCAGGGAGATGCATTTGTAGTTGCCAAAGTAGTAGTTGTATGAGTTAAACTGGACGGTACTTAGGGCTCTGAAAGTTTTTATCAGCATCTTTTACCCTCAAAAGCAAACTTTCCTTTCAGTGATCATCACTATGCAGGGAGATGTCTGATGGCTGCATAACCCATGTCCAGCGAGGCTTAGAGATTATCTCTTGTTTTCTTCCCCAGGGAGGAATCATGGGCATTGAGATCTACTGGGACTGCAACCTGGACAGATGGTTCCATCACTGCCGTCCAAAATACAGTTTCCGTCGCCTTGACGACAAGACCGCCAAGGAGTCCTTGTACCCTGGCTACAACTTCAGGTAACAGTGCTCCAAGTCAGATTTGTCCAGTAACTACCCGTTGGCTCCCCAGGGACCTCCCAGACCCTGCTGAATTGTATCCCCAGCAGCCAGTAAGACTAGTTTTGTTTCCTAAGGCAACAAGATTAATGTAAAAGACTTCCTCTCAGAGCTAGGTAGTGACTGAATTTTTGTATGAAGTATTAAAGAACTGCACTCTCTTTGTAAGAAAAAAACAAAACTTGGGAAACAGAGATAACCATAGAGAAGAGGATAAAAATCACCCATAATTCCTCTATCCTGAGATAACCGAAGATAACCTTCTGGTGAAATTTCCTTTGTCTAACCAACTTTTTTGTGAGACTTATATGAGATCATATAATATGTATAACCTGGTATTCTGTGAGGTGTCTTCATATGCCAGTTCAGTTCAGTTCAGTCACTCAGTCGTGTCCAACTCTTTGTGACCCCATGAACCGCAACACACCAGGCCTCCCTGTCCATCACCAACTCCTGGAGCTTACCCAACTCATGTCCGTTGAGTCAGTGATGCCATCCAACCATCTCATCTTCTGCCGTCCCCTTCTCCTCCTGCCTTCAATCTTTCCCAGCATTAGGGTCTTTTGAAATGCGTCAGCTCTTCGCACCAGGTAGCCAAGGTATTGGAGTTTCAGTTTCAGCATCAGTCCTTCCAATGAATATTCATGACTGATTTCCTTTAGGATTGACTGGTTGGATCTCCTTACAGTCCAGGGAACTCTCGAGAGTCTTCTTCAACACCACAGTTCAAAAGCGTCAGTTCTTCAGGGCTCAGCTTTCTTCATGGTCCAACTCTCACATCCATACATGAATACTGGAAAAACCATAGCCTTGACTAGACGGACCTATGTTGGCAAAGTAATGTCTCTGCTTTTTAATATGCTGTCTAGGTTGGTCATAACTTTCCTTGCAAGGAGTAAGCATTTTACGTGCATTTTATGATATGTTAATTATATCTCAATAGAACAAACAAAGAAATCCAATAAGACCATTTCAGATGATGATACATGCTTCAAAGAAAATCACACAAGATAGGTTAATAGGGTGGGGAGCAGGAATGCAACCAGAAAAGGCCTCTCCAAAGATGGGATAGGAATCCCCCATAGGCACTGTGCACTTTCCTGAAGAGTGAGCTTTCCCAGTTAAGAAGGGAAACTGCACACATAGGAGTCCATTTTAGTGAATCAACTTGCAAACATATCAGCTTCCCTGAATACTTTTACTAATGGTCTGGACTCTCAAAGTGTGAGTCCCCACATCAGCATCACGTGGGATCTTTTTAGAAATGCAAATTCTCAGACCTACTGAATTAGACACTCCTGGGATTGTTCTTCCCAGGTTATTTGGATGCAAACTCAAGTTTGAGAATCACTAATCTCAACCGATACTCAAAATGTGATCCTGTTACCAGGAACATGGGCCTTGCCTCAACATGGGAACTTGTTATGATGTAAAAATCTCAGCTTCCACTCTTAATTTACTCTTATGTCTCCTGCATTGGCAGGCAGTTTCTTTACCACTAGTGCTTAGAAACTACATCTTATGATTCCCAAAAGATTCATGTGCACATTAAAATTTGAGAAGCACTGGTCTAGGCTATGTCATCTAGCATCCCAAACATGCTTTCTTCTTTGATGTTTCATTTGACTATATTTTGTTTCTTACAACCAGGCTGCTAGTTGCCTGGGAGAATGAATAAAATGAGGTGTCTGCTTAATCTGAGCATGCAAGTACAGGCCAAAGTGCATATGCAAACACACACACACACACACACACACACCCATTCACTGCCTCCTAACCCTTCTGCTAGCTCTCTTATTGACTTTTTGTTATCCACTCAAGCAAATGGATCTATTTATATTTTAGGTAAAACAGCATCATTAACTGGCAAGCAGACTTCAAACTTTTTTGTTGCTGTTGGTCAATGTTTTGAACGTTGAGATAGTCTACATAAAATTATGGACTTCCTACTTTTCCTGAAAAATTAAACTATTTGGAAAAAAATCAAACCATGTGACAACACTGGCTTTATATCCCACAGGAAAGCTCTCAGCTGGAGCAGAGGATCAGTGGTTCCCTCTTGGTTTGCCACAGTCCTCACCACTCTTTATTGCCTCATACCTGGCTGCATCACTCATTTCTGTTATCTGTCTGGCCCCTACAGGCATCTGAGTTTGAAGCTACTGACTAAGAGCTGGCTGAGATCAACACATAAGAGGCATTTTTAAAGAATATTGACTTTGCTTCAGTGACTTTATTTTTTTCATATTTATTTATTTGGCTTCTCCCCCTCCCTCCCTGAGTCTTAATTGCTGCAAGCGGGAGTTTCGTTGCAGCATATGGGAGCTTCGTTGCAGCATGTGGGATCTTTTTAGTTATAGTATGTAGGATCTAGTCCCCTGACCAAAGATCGAACCTGAGCCCCCTTTATTGGGAGCTTGGAGTCTTAACCACTGGACCACCAGGGAAGTCCCAAAAGAGGTTTTTTGCCTTCTCTGGGTCCATGGAGTCTCATCCAGGGCCCTGAAACCAGCTCCTAGTTTAGGTAATGTTTTGATCATTCCCTGCTGCTCTACTGAATAGGCTTGTGGCCATTAGTAGGAAGCGAGGCTGGGTCAGTGGTCCCCGACTGCCCTCACAGGCTGTTTTTTCAGCGGCCAGCAGACACATGCAGGGCAATGTACCCATCAGATGTTAGCAAATGTCCTTCAAGTCTCTGAGCTGAGCCTAAGAACATTAGCTCCTGGAGAGATCTGAGCTTTCTGAAGAACTGGTTGTGATGTTAATACTCTTTCAGATCAAAGTGTTAGAGCATTTGTTCTCTGGAATCAAGCACCAGAAGAAATCTGTAGCCAAAAATAAATTGTGGAGACCTGATGGTTAACTGGACAAGTTATTTTCAAATAGCCACAGAAAAGAGAAGGAAATTAGAGGTTATATGAGGTATATGAGAAAATATAAGCTTTCTAAAACACAGGAAGTTGAAGGAATTGATCACGTTGCAGAAATTTCATCCTTTACCAAAAGATCTGTGGCCAAAGGTCCTTAGTCAATGATTTGGTTTATTTACAAGACGTGTAAAGCAGGGAAGACCCACCCAGGACAGAATGCCTGATGGGCTTCTCTGCTCTCAGAATGTGGCAGCCCACTCCAGTACTCCTGCCTGGAAAATCCCATGGATGGAGGAGCCTGGTGGGCTGCAGTCCATGGGGTCGCTAAGGGTCGGATACGACTAAGCGACTTCACTTTCACTTTTCACTTTCATGCTTTGGAGAAGGAAATGGCAACCCACTCCTGTGTTCTTGCCTGGAGAATCCCAGGGATGGGGGAGACTGGTGGGCTGCAGTCTCTGGGGTGGCACAGAGTCGGACACGACTGAAGCAACTTAGCAGCAGCAGCAGCAGCTCTCAGAATAGGTATGTATGTGTATTCATTTCCTGTGGCTGCTTTAACAAATTACCACAAACTTGGTGGCTTTAAACAACAGAAACTTTTCACAGTTCTGGAGGCCAGAAGTCCAAAATCAAGGTGTCAGCAGGGATATACTCCCTCTAAAGGCCCCAAGGGAGGATCTCTCCTTGCTTCTTCTGGCTTCCAGTGGCTCTTGTTGTTGTGCTTAGTCACGTCTGACTCTTTGCGACCCCATGGACTGTACCCGCCAGACTCCTCTGTCCATGAGATTTTCCAGGCAAGAATACTGGAGTAGGTAGCCATCTCTGACTCCAAGGGATCTACCTGACTCAGGAATTGAACCCGAGTCCTCTGCACCGGCAGACAGATTCTTTACCACTGAGCAACCAGGGAATTACAGATCTTCACTGGTGCTCTGCTCTTAATGTGACTAATGCTTATTTATTCTGCTTCTGAAGGATATCAGCTTGCAATATATAATTGACGCTTGAACAATACAGGTTTGAACTGCGTGGATCCATTCACACACGGACTATTTTAAATAATAAATAGAAAGCTGATCGCCGAAGAATTGATGCTTTTGAACTGTGGTGTTGGAGAAGACTCTTGAGAGTCCCTTGTACTGCAAGGAGATCCAACCAGTCCATTCTAAAGGAGATCAATCCTGGGTGTTCATTGGAAGGACTGATGCTAAAGCTGAAACTGCAATATTTTGGCCACCTCATGCGACGAGTTGACTCAATGGAAAAGACTCTGATGTTGGGAAAGGTTGGGGGCTGGAGGAGAAGGGGATGACAGAGAATGAGATGGCTGGATGGCATCACCGACTCTGTGGGCATGAGTTTGAGTGAACTCCGGGAGTTGGTGATGGACAGGGAGGCCTGGCGTGCTGTGATTCGTGGGGTCGCGGAGAGTCAGACACAACTGAGCGACTGAACTGAACTGAACTGAACTGAATACTATAGTACTAAACAATCTGCAGTTGGTTGAATGCACAGAGGGAGCATGAATATTAAGGGCCAACTGTAAGTTAAAGTGGATTTTCCACTGATCAATTCCTTCAACTTTCCACTGGGTGGGCACCCCAACCCCTGTGCTGTTCAAGAGTTAACGCTATAGCCCTTCTAATACCAGCACTACATCTAGAACTTCATTTTTTTTTAATAGGCCAATTCTAGTGGGTTTTTTTTTTATTTCAAATTCCTAAGACAGAAAATTTGATTGACCCAAAATATTGTTTCAAGCCAATTCCAACAAGATGAAACTGCTTGGTTCTTAACTCGTGGCTGCCTCCCTCCAGTATCTGCCTCCGTCTTTACATGGGCTTCCCCTCTGTTTATGTTTCAACTCTCCCTCTCTTTCCTCTTATAAGGATACAGTCATTGCATTTAAGGCCCACCCTAAATCCAGGATGATCTCATCTTGAGATCCTTAACTCATTTGCACTTGCAAAGATCCTATTTCCAAATAAGGTCACATTCGCAGGTGCAGGGGTTAGGCACTTGAGACTTGCCTTCGGTGGGGGCATTATTCAACCCACTACAGCACGCAAAAGCATCCTTGCCCATGAGGGCCTGGTATTTCTGAGTGTGGTCCACTGTTCACCTGTATCAGAACCAGCTGGTCCCTTTCCTAGACATACAGGTTCCCAGAAACATTTCACACCATCTGAATCACCCTTTGGGGGTGAGGAATCTGCCTTTTGAAAATGCTTCCCAAGTGGTTCTTGCCCCTCAGTATGAGAACCACTGTACCAAGCCCCTGAAAACTGGAATTCAAGTATTTACTACAGTGTTAACCTTCCAGCAAAACAGTTTGCATGGAGAGATTATGCAACCCTGGGGCATGGAGTGGTGATGCATGCTTCCTCTGCATTTTAAAAAGCAAATCAGGTAATAGAGCAAAAGAAAGTTCTGTCATTAAATGAGAAAATTCAGATGCAAAGAAACTGAAACCCCTTTGGCCAGAAACAGGCACCAAAGTGCTGAGAACATCCAGTTCATCTCTATGTCAGATCTGGAGAGCTTCAAAAAAGAAAAAAAATAAGAATTTCAGATGTTCCATACTATATTTTGGCAGAGCATTCATTTTTTGTTTTCTTCTCTCCCCACACCTATGTAGGTTATGAGTTAATAACTCAAAGAAAAAAATGTCCTGGGACTTCCCTGGTGGTCCATCTCTAGTGGGTCATCTCTATGCAGTGGTGTCAGCAGCTACTTATATCTTTGCTGTAAATGTCTGTAACACTCTGAGCTCCCAATGCAGGTGGCCTGGCTTCAATCTCTGGTCAGGGAACTAGATCCCATATGCCACAACCAAGTTCGAAGATCACAACTAAAGATCCTGCATGCTGCAGCTAAGACCTGGAGCAGCCAAGTGAAAGTCACTAAGTCGTGTTGGATTCTGTGACCCCATGGACTGTACAGTCCATGGAATTCTCCAGGCCAAAATACTGGAATGGGTAGCCTTTCCCTTCTCCAAGGGATCTTCTCATTGCAGGCAGATTCTTTACCAGCTGAGCCACGAAGGAAGCTAAATAAATATACAAAAATATTTTTTTAAAAAAGCAGACTTTCCATCACTCTGTTATGCCAAAAGTAGAGGAGGTGACGTGGGGAGGTGGTGCTTTGGTTCCAGGTGAAGAGAGAGAGAAATTTGTGTTATTCCCTTTGCTAACAACAGCAGAGCTGGAAGAAGACTAGATCAGACAAACAAGACTAGTGTTTTCGGCTACTGTTTCGGCTTTTTCTTTTCATAAAATACCAGCACTTTCACATAGATCTTCATAAATATGGATCCTTTTCCTCCTACAGATATGCCAAGTACTATAAGGAAAATAACACTGAAAAGCGGACCCTGATAAAAGCTTACGGGATCCGTTTTGACATCCTGGTTTTCGGCACCGTAAGTCTCTTCTCCGCTCTCAGCCAGTGGCATCTCCATTCCTATGACTGTGTCTTAAATTAATGCCATAGTATCTCAAAGGATGAATGCTTTGGTCATAGTCATTAGCTGGCACTGTGCACTTTGCAAGTGGGATACAAAAAGGGGAAGAAATGTCCTTGTTCCTGGACAAGTCTTCTAATGAGTACAAGAGTGGGCTTGGGGAAAAAACCTAATAACTCAACTTTAAAAATACTCTGATGCTTAAAAAGGAGAGAGAAATCATATATTAATGCATATATATGGAATCTAGAAAGATGGGGGGAGGAAGGAGATGGTGGGATGGATGAGGAGAGTAGCATGGAAACATATACACTAGCATATGTGAAATAGATAGCCAGTGGGAATTTGCTGTATGACTCAGGGAACTCAAACTGGAGCTCTATAACTACCTAGAAGGGTGGGAAGGGGTGGGAGGTGGGAGGGAGATTCAAGAGGGAGGGGACATATGTATACTTATGACTGATTCATGCTGTTGAATTGCAGAAACAAACTCAATATTGTAAAACAATTATCCTTTAATTAAAAATAATTTTTTAAAAAAGGAGGGAGAAAGAGATCCCTCTGTAAAATAGTTTGTAAGGAACAGAACCCAATTCAAATTGGGTTAGGGGAAAAAAAAAAAGTCCTTTTTTTTAGTTCACATAACTGATAAATCCAGAGGCAATTTTCAGGCTTCAGGTATTGCTGAATCCAGATGTTTTAATAACATCATGAGGAACCTGCCCCCCTCCATCTCTTACATTTTTCTCCTCTGTTCTGGCGTCATTCCCAGTGGGTCATCTCTATGTGGTGGTATCAGCAGCTACTTATATCTTTGCAATTTAGCAACCGCCACGGAAAGAGAACCTCTCAGCAAAAACCTCAGCAGATGCCACTGGCTTTGACTGGCCCGATATGAGCCACATGCTCACTGATGAACTAATCACTGTGACTAGGGTCACTCACAATGGCTAGTCTTAGACCAGCCCTGAACCAGCCTCTTCCCTGCAAACTACAGGGACTGAGTATGCAGAGATGGTTCTCCAAAGGAAAGCTGGCATGCTGTCTCCAGAAGGAGGAGAGATGCAAAACCAGTGGATGCCCTCATATCTCGTCTGACAGCATATTATTTACCTAACGTGGTAATAAGCCCCACAAGAATCAATGAGATACAGTGAGAAGATACAAAGACACTGAGAATAAAAATCACAAGGACATCTGAGGGGAGACTGTGCAGACATTCCTTCCCTCTGTTTCCAAAGTAATTTCAAATCACTTTTAGGGAAAGCTCTTCTGAAACCCTCACCTTGCACGGAAAGATAAACTTTCAGTGGCTTTCCTCTCAGTGTGTGGGTTCCAGTGCTTCTTAGTTTAAAACACCCATGTTTTCAAGCACATCCTGAGAGACAGAAGCAGAAGGAATAGGATTCATATTTTCAGTCTCCTTAATCTTTCTTACTGTGAACACATTGGATGCAGTTGTCAAATTCATGGCACTAGACTCCCTCCTCTGCTGGAACTTACAATTACATGTTAGAGCAGAAAAGCATGATTCTGAATTTCAACCAAGTAATCTTTTGTACTCTGTTTTCAGGGGGGAAAATTTGACATCATCCAGCTGATTGTGTACATTGGTTCAACCCTCTCCTACTTTGGTTTGGTAAGAGATTCTTTTTCTCACACTTTATGAAAATGATGTGGCTAAAGGAAGTTTCGCTGACAAGGTGCTTGTCTGGTTTTTTCCAGGCCACTGTGTTCATTGACATGCTCATCAACACTTATTCAAGTAAATACTGTCGATCGCATGTTTATCCCTGGTGCAAGTGCTATCAGCCCTGCGCAGTCAATGAATACTACTACAAGAAGAAGTATGAATCCATTGTGGAGCCAACACGGGTAAGACTCGATATGTCTACGGGATATCAAAATCAAAACACCTGATGGGCCCGTTGGATCACTGAGGAGAGTGCAGAAATAAGGCCAAAATCATAGGTGCAGTCAATCCCGTGGTGGATAAGTATCAGGATCCTACCCCAATCCACATTCTCCCTCAGATGAATCCTTTCATTTTAGTGAAGAAAAGAGACAAAAATGGAGAAGCACGATATAGGGAAAACAAATGTTTATGTTCCAGGATTTGTCAATTTGGTCAGATTTATTAAACTGGTTGTGCAATAAAAGTATAATAACTCTGGAGAACAATTTGTCAATCTAGTAACATTTAAACAGGACATACTTTACACCCTGGCATTTCTGCTTCTCCATACTTGCCCTAGAGAAACACTCACATGGGTGCCCAAGTAGTGCACGTGTACAAGATGTCTATCACAATGCTATGTGTGGCAGTGACGAAGAGCATCTGCCCAAATGCCCAACAGGTGAATGGCGAAATGAACTATGATAAGTCCATAGTAGGGAATGCCTGGCACCAGTTTTAAAAAATGACGCAGATGATTATAAAAGCAAGTGCTCGTATAGAGTTCCCAGTGCTATGTATACATTAACTCACTGAACCTTCACCCAGCCTTACAGGTGGGTTTATAGGATTGTGTGATTATCAGTAGAACTCTAGATAGGTACCACTGTTATCTTTCTGCAGATAAGGAAACTGAGGCACAGGAAGGTTAAATTATTTGCCTAAAGTCATACAGTTGGCAGAGATGGAATTCTAACTCAGGCAGGCTGGTTTCAGAATCCATGTTGATAACTATTATGTTAGAGGTATTGACATGAGCAAATATCCAAGATTGCTGAAAGTGAAAAAGCAAACTATGGAACAATATCTGTGGTATGATAAGTAGGTTAAAAAGCAACTATACACAAAAACTATTTTATGAATTTTCTACACGTATATATGTCTATTTATATACATACATATATATTCTGTACATTTCTATGTGCATTATACACACACATGTAAATGTGTGTGGGGAAGTAATAAATGTGTACAAAAAGGTTTGGACACTCACAAATCACTCACAGTGATTGCTTATGGAAAGGAGTCTCGGATGGGGGAGTAGTCAAAGGAAATTTTAGTTCATCTGTATGGTTTTGATTTGATTCATTTGGAATTTGATTAGTTTTAGAATCCATGATTTCCTCCAATCAAAGAGAAATCTCTGGTACTTTAAAAAGAACAAAGAGGGTTTCTTTCCCTTGTCCAAGAACACTGCTGTCCTTTTGTAGCAGCTGAATGCACAATTCATTGTTCATTGTACATGTATTTGCAATTAAAATCAAAGTTCATCTTTGCAACCAAAATTAATCACCATTTCACGGCCCAAGATGGGAGGCAATTTAATGAAGATATAAATAATTTAAGTTGTAATAGTATAACTTTCTGGAGCTATTCAACCTTAGCATAACTGAAATTGAGGGAACACAACAAAGGAATTTTATATAGCACTTGGGGTACCTGGAGATAATAGGCAGTAAGCTGTGGATACTCTAAGTCTACAAATTAAGGTAGCGGGGGCTCTGTTTCTGATACTCAGAATCAATTCTTTCTTAGTTAGCAAGAGTTTCTGGTTAGCTTGTTGAACGGGTTGTCATTTGGTAAGTAGGAATAACAGTTGCCTTTAAATATGTTCAGATACACAGTAGGTGTAACTCTGTACTAAAATGGCTAACCCTTTAATTTTTATCTCCTAGACATTAAAATATGTGTCCTTTGTGGATGAACCCTATATTAGGATGGTAAATGAAAGATTACTTGGGAGAAGTCTGCAAGATGTCAAAGGTGAAAAAGTCCTGGTATGTTGTTTAGTGCTTGCTTTTTGTTTTTCGGCTACGCGGCACAGCCTGTGGGATTTTAGTTCCCTGATGGAACCCACACCCCCTGCAGTGGAGGCTTGGAGTCCTAACCACTGGATCCCCAGGGAATTCTCATTAGTCTTTTCAAACTAATTAACTGGTTAATTTGGTTGCATGGGGTCTTAGCTGTGGCACACAGGATCTTGCGTCATGTGGGATCTTTCGTCGAGGCTCACGGCCTCTCTAGTTGTGGTGCTCTGGCTTCGGCAGTTGCAGTGTGTGGGCTTAGCTGCCCCGCTGCTTGTGGGATCTTAGCTCTCCGACCAGGTATCGAACCTGTGTCCCCTGCATTGCAAGGTGGATTCTTAAACACTAGACCACCAGGGAAATCCCAGTCTTTTTAAAAGAATACTTACTGTTAAATATAAATATATCTAGAAATGTGTATAAATCACAACTGATGACAAAGTAAACACCATGCAACACATGGTACCAGCACCCAGAATTTAAAAGTGAATATTACTAGCAGAAGGGAATGTACTCAACTCACACTCTCTTTGTCTGGTGAATAAAGGTATCTGTCACAAAGAATAGACATAAATGATGGCAATTATGGCAAATTCCCTTGAAGGATAACAAATGGATTTTTCAGAAAAGGGAGCATGGTGAGAAAGGAGAGCTAAGTCAGCAAATATTTATTGTCTACTATGTGCTGGGCCGTGTCCTAGGCACTGGGGATACAGGGGGTAAACAAAGCAAACAGGGCCCCTGCTTTCATGTGGAAGAAGAATCATCCAGGAAACGTACCGGTTCATAAGGTCATTTCAGATGGTGGTAAGCACTGATGGAGAGCAGAGAAATCATCATGTGGTGAGAGAAGGACCTGAGAAGAGGGGAACTACCTAGATCAGGTGGGCGGGGCCCGGAGGGCTCTCTGATGAGAGGATATATGCACTAAGGCCTGGCTTTTCTGAATTTCACTTCCAAACCTGTAAAATAGAGATCAGGATGCATACCTCATGAGGTTTTCCTTTTTAAAAAACACTTTTATTTATTTATTTTCAGTTGCTCTGGGTTTTCATTGCTACACGCTGGCCCTCTCCAGTTGCAGTGAACAGGGGCCACTCCACCGAGGTGCACGGGCCTCTCACTGCAGTGGCTTCTCCTGTTTCGGAGCACAGGCTCCAGGCACGTGTGCTCAGAAGTTGTGGCTCACGGGCTTTAGTTGCTCCGCGGCATGTGGAATATTCACAGACCAGGGGTCAAACCTTGTCCGTTGCATTGGCAGGCAGATTCTCACCCACTGTGCCACCAGGGAAGCCCTCATGAGGTTTTTGCAAAGCTTGAATGAGGCGATGCTTGCGAAACACAGACTTGACATGTACATTTAATAAATGAGAGCTACTAGTATTAATGTAGTATTAAATGTAATTTTATAAGTTCATAAGAAAATTATAGAACCCGGAACCCTAGGGATTGTCACTGCTGATGGGTTTGGAAAATTGCCTTTTTCAGAGACCCCAGCTGGACTTTACGGACTTGTCCTGGCTGCCTCTGTCTCTTCACGACCCACCCCCCGTTCCCGGACAACCAGAGGAGATCCAGCTGCTCGGTGAAGAGGTGCACCTTAAATCCAGGGACTGCCCGGATTGGTGCCAGTGCGGAAACTGCCTTCCATCCCAACTCCCTGAGAACCAAAGATGCCTGGAGGAGCTGTGCTGCCGGAAAAAGCTGGGTGCCTGTATAACCGCCTCAGAGCTATTCAGGGGCCTTGTGCTGTCCAGGCGGACCCTGAAGTTCCTCCTGCAGTACCAGGAGCCCTTGCTGGTGCTGGATGCAGATTCTGCCAACAGCCGGCTGCGGCACTGTGCCTACAGGAGCTACACCACCTGGCGCTTTGGCTCCCAGGACCTGGCTGACTTCGCCATCCTGCCCAGTTGCTGCCGCTGGAGGATCCGGAGAGAGTTCCCCAAGAGTGAAGGCCAGTACAGCGGCTTCAAGAGTCCTTACTGATGCGCTGAGCAGTCACAGAACATTGCCTTTCCTTCACCTTGAGCTTCATCTGCAAGGATGTGTGTCCAGATTTTCAGCCAAAGGGAAATGGGCTTTCCTCTCCCCCAGCTCTATGTGTGTCAGAGAGCAAAGTGACAGGGTAAACAAACAACAGATAAACCAGAATCCCTCAGCATGGACTGAGAGTCAAGAGATTCAGATTCATTTCTCCGTTCTATCCCTAGGAGGTTGAGATCCTAGGCCTTTAACCTCTGTACCTTAGTTGCCTTGTTAGCCAACCTACTGTTTCACAATTAGAAGAGCAAATTGAGACACTGTACACAAATTTTCTTATTAATGCATAAAAACTACACGAATATGGGCTTCCCTGGTGGTCAAGTGGTTAAGAATCCACCTGCCAATACAGGGGATATGGGTTCAATCCCTGATCCAGGAAGACCCCACATGCTGCAGAGCAACTAAGCCCATGCACCACAACTACTGAAGCCCATGCCCTAGAGCCCATGCGCAACAAGAGAAGCCACTGCAATGAGACGCCTGCATACTGCTGCGAAGAGTAGCCCCCACTCTCTGCAACTAGAGAAAGCCCGCGCATGCATAGCAATGAAGACCCCGGCTCAGCCAAAAATGAATTTTTTAAAAAAAAATTTTTTTCAAACTAGATTAATATGAAGCAGATCATTTTGAGGTGAGACTAGGATAATGTCCAACCATGAACAAACCCTTTGGGTCCTGGTTAAAGAATGAGGAGGGTTTAAAGTAGTCACAAATTTTTTTGACATCTGTTCCACAGGACCTGAGGGTTATATCTCCTCCCCTTCGGTCTTGACAGCTTTGATCACTTTATCCAATGATAAAGTGATGCTGTATCTGATTCAGGGTCTTGGTCCTAAGATGCTGACAGCTTCCATTTCCTGTCCCTTGAAACTCTTGCTGCAAAGAAAACCAGCTCTCAGGTAAAAACCTGCCCATTTGGAGTCCACCCTGCTGTGAGGAAGCCCAAACAGCCACGTGGAGAGGAGAGATGCCTGACCAACGCCCAGCACTCAAGACATCTGAGCTTGTCACTAGACATGGGAGAGAAGAAGCCTCCAGACTATTCCAGATCCTGCTAACATATGACTGCAGCTGCACAGACACCCTAAATGAGAGTTTCCCAGTGAACCCACAGAACAGAATTGTTATCTTAAACTATGTTTGGGGTCGTCTGTTATACAGCAACAGATAACTGGGACAGACAGCAAGTCCGACTCATAGGACATAGACTCAGCCTATACCTTCTCTGGTTCTAAGGTTCTTAGGCAGCCTGGACATCCCTGGAGCCCGTCGAGGGCTTAGGTTTCCTTTTATTTTAATTGGAGGATATTTGCTTTACAAAGTTGTGTTGGTTTCTACTGTAAAACAATACGAATCAGCCATAATATATATATGTTGTTATTGTTCAGTTCCTTAGTCATGTCTGACTTTTAGTGACCCCGTGGACTGCAGCAGGCCAGTCTTCCCTGTCCTTCACCATCTCCCAGAGCTTGCTCAAACTCATGTCCACTGAGACGGTGATGCCATCCAACCATCTCATCCTCTGTTGACCCCTTCTCCTCTCTTCAATCTTTCCCCACATCAGTATCTTTTCTAATGAGTTGGCTCTTCACATCAGGTGACTGAAGTATTAGAGCTTCAGCTTCAGCATCAGTCCTTCCAGTGAATATTCAGGACTGATTTCCTTTAGGATTGACTGCTTGGATCTCCTTGCAGTCCAAGGGACTCTCAAGAGTCTTCACCAACACCACAGTTCAGAATCATCAATTCTTCAGTGCTCAGTCTTCTTTATGGTCCAAGTCTCACATCCATACATGACTACTGGAGAAACCATAGCTTTGACTATATGGACCTTTGTTGGCAAAGTAATGTCTCTGTTTTTTAATACACTGTCTAGGTTTGTCATAACTTTTCTTCCACGGAGAAAGCATCTTTTAATTTTGTGGTTGCAGTCACCATCTGCGATGATTTTGGAACCCAAGAAAATAAAATCTGTCACTGTTTCCATTGTTTCCTCATCT
The DNA here is from genome assembly GCF_049115385.1 of Moschus berezovskii. Lineage (NCBI taxonomy): Eukaryota > Metazoa > Chordata > Mammalia > Artiodactyla > Moschidae > Moschus > Moschus berezovskii. The sequence goes on along the minus strand of NC_142478.1, from coordinate 57,159,383 downwards.
ATTTGCCATGAAGTGATGGGACTGGATGCCATGATTTTCGTTTTTTGAATGTTGAGTTTTAAGCCAGCAATATATGTGTGTGTGTATATATATATATATATAGCATATATGCACCATATATATCTTCAGCAATATATATGTGCTGCAGGTCAAGTCAGGTAACTCACCAGACCAGCTCTGGAATCCATCAAATCTAACTGCTGAGCTATCCAGTACATTGCAATCCACATCACATTTCTATGACTGGAAGTAACTATTGCTGTTAAAAACTGGAAAAAATAAAAGCCACCTTTATGCCTTTAACATCCTGTACTTTGCAACCAGTTACAATGGATACAGTCTGATTGCTACTTAAAAAGCAATTGACAGTCAAAGCTCTTACCATTTCTATCCATCAACTGCTGAGAGTGTAAAATTGAATATCAGGTTTTAGGATCCTCCTCAGGATTTCCTTTTCAAGGTTTTAGCACTAGAACAGACTGTTTCTAAATGACAACTATTTTAAACAATAAATACAGAGCACTATTCAAAACTGTGACTAATTAATGGTGTGTGAGTTTTTATACATACTCTTTAATATTTAGCGTTTTTATACTTTTTAAAAATCACCAGCTTTCTACTGTATTAATGTAAAATAATATGAACAAAAACCTTTCTTTTTTGACCTAGCATTTTATCTGGCTTTAAATTCAGGAATCAAGTTAACTGGGCCAGATTTAACTCTCATTTTTACTACCTTTCAGAGATATTTTTGAAAAGTGAATTATATATGACTTCTTCAGAACTGAAATTTTTTGCTCCAAAAATTCTATGTACTTGCTACAGATTTCCATTCTGATAGCCTCTGAGCCTTCACATGAAATTTTTTGGTGCCTTATTCCTAGTGTGTTTTTCTCACCTTGTGGAGGCCCCAGATGGAGTCAGAATTTGGAATGACAGATAATCACTGGATCCACCTACTGTTTTCCTTCACCTTTCCCAGATGCTCTGGGTGAGAGGGTGAAGTGTTACGTCAACTGCGTGTCTGCCACTTCCTAGAATAACATGCATCACATTTATATTCTTATTTTTAGTCTACTGTAGAAAACAGTGTCATCGCCAAAGGCATCCTAATTAAAGTCACATTTTATAGGGTCTGTTTTTCATACTTAAATCCATTTTTCTTTTATAGTAATTGCACAGTATCCACTGCTTCATCTCTGTATCGGAGATCTGCTTTCTTGTAACCCTGCCTGATTTCATGTAGCATTGGTTATAGACTTGCATTCCTCTCTTTAGTGGGAATCTTTCTTAAAACCCTTCCTAATTCTAGCTTGGCAATGCAGATGTCTTAACTGTTTTGATAATAATAAAAAAATGTGTAATTTGTATTTATTGAAGTATTCCTTTTACTTTCTTTTCTCAGAAGATCCCCAAATCAGTAGTTCTATTCACTGACACATTCACTCAACATATACACCCTGAGGCACTATGTCACACAAAGATGTATTTTAGTCTCTGCCCCCAGTTCCTGACACAGATCTAAATCCCCCGGAATTTCCTGGAGATAGAGTTAAACTACCGCACAATTGCACTCATCTCACACGCTAGTAAAGTCATGCTCAAAATTCTCCAAGCCAGGCTTCAGCAGTATGTAAACCGTGAACTCCCAGATGTTCAAGCAGGTTTTAGAAAAGGCAGAGGCACCAGAGATCAAATTGCCAACATCCGCTGGATCATGGAGAAAGCAAGAGAGTTTCAGAAAAACATCTATTTCTGCTTCATTGACTATGCCAAAGCCTTTGACTGTGTGGATCACAATAAACTGTGGAACATTCTGAAAGAGATGGGAATCCCAGACCACCTGACCTGCCTCTTGAGAAACCTGTATGCAGGTCAGGAAGCAACAGTTAGAACCGGTCATGGAACAACAGACTGGTTCCAAATAGGAAAAGGAGTGCGTCAAGGTTGTATATTGTCACCTTGCTTATTTAACTTATATGCAGAGTACATCATGAGGAACGCTGGGCTGGAAGAAGCACAAGCTGGAATCAAGATTGCTGGGAGAAATATCAATAACCTCAGATATGCAGATGACACTACCCTTATGGCAGAAAGTGAAGAGGAACTCAAAAGCCTCTTGATGAAAGTGAAAGAGGAGAGTGAAAAGGTTGGCTTGAAGCTCAACATTCAGAAAACAAAGATCATGGCATCTGGTCCCATCACTTCATGGGAAATAGATGGAAAAACAGTGGAAACAGTGTCAGACTTTGTTTTTTTGGGCTCCAAAATCACTGCAGATGCTGATTGCAGCCATGAAATTAAAAGACGCTTGCTCCTTGGAAGGAAAGTTATGACCAACCTTGATAGTATATTAAAAAGCAGAGACATTACTTTGCCGACCAAGGTCCGTCTAGTCAAGGCAATGGTTTTTCCCGTGGTCATGTATGGATGTGAGAGTTGGACTGTGAAGAAAGCTGATCGCCGAAGAATCGATGCTTTTGAACTGTGGTGTTGGAGAAGACTCTTGAGAGTCCCTTATACTGCAAGGAGATCCAACCAGTCCATTCTAAAGGAGATCAATCCTGGATGTTCATTGGAGGGACTGATGCTAAAGCTGAAACTCCAATACTTTGGCCACCTCATGAGACGAGTTGACTCACTGGAAAAGACTCTGATGCTGGGAAAGGTTGGGGGCGGGAGGAGAAGGGGACGACGGAGAATGAGATGGCTGGATGGCATCACCGACTCTGTGGACATGAGTTTGAGTGTACTCCGGGAGTTGGTGATGGACAGGGAGGCCTGGCGTGCTGTGATTCATGGGGTCGCGGAGAGTCGGACACGACTGAGCGACTGAACTGAACTGAACTGAACTGAACTGTGTTCTAATGAGGGCAGTCTTGGTGGGCTCCTGGATAACTTCAGGAAGGGGGCTGGTCACCGAAAGACCAAGCCATGATTAGAAGCTTGGAACTTTCAGTCCTATTCCCTTATCCTCCAGAGTGGGGGAGGGGGGTGGGATGGAAACTGAGTTAGTCACTGATTTTGACTATGTAATGAAGGTTCTGTAAAAATCCCTACCTTATGGGGTTAAGAAACTTTTCATATTGAAGAACACATCCACATTTGGGGAGAGTGGTACACCCCCAACTCCACAAGGACAAAAGCTTCTGTACTCAGGACCCTTCTGGCCCTCACTCTGTGTAACTCTTCATCTGGCTATTCATCTGTATCTTTTATTATATCTCTTATAATAAGTGAGTAAATGTGTTTTCCTGACTTCTATGAGCCACTATTGAACCTGAGGAGGGGGTTATAGGAATCCCCAATTTATAACCCGTTGGTCAGAAATACAGATGACAGTCTTGGATGTCTGAAATGGGGGACAATCTTGTGGCACTGAGCCCTTAACCTGTGAGGTTTATGCTAACTCCAGGTAATTCATGTCATAACTGAATTGCAAGACACCCACTTGGTGTCTGGAGAGTTTTGGAGAACTTCCTGTGCTGGAAAACCCCATGCACATTTGGTGTCAGAAGTGCTATGAGCAGACTACAGGTAAACAGGAGTTTTGTTTTAGGCATTTACTAGAGATCAAAGATAGATAAGCTGCTGCTCTCATGGTGACGTGAGGAGATAAATGTTAATCAAATAATTCAAATAAATGTAAACTTGTAATTTATGATAAGTATCACGATGAAGAAGATGTTTTGAGAGCCTGTAATAGGGGAACTTGACCTATGTGGGGAAATCAGAGAAGTCTTCCCTGAGGAAGGAGCCCTTCAGCTGAAATCCAAAGGATAAATTCTAGATGAGTTAGATGAGCTGGAGAGGAAAGAGCAATCTAGACAAAGAGAATAGAATGTGCAAAGGTCCTGGGGCTGACAAAAAAAACATAGAAGCTTTGCAGAACTTAAAGACTTGTATGCCTGTTCCATAAATAGTATGGGGAAGTAAAGAATAAAGTAAGACTGGATAGGCAGGGGTTGGACTGCATAAGGTCTTGAAGGCCATGGCAAGGAGTTTTGTCCTTCTCTTAAGAAAGATCAATGGAGACCCATTGATAGGAGCCTGGTAAGATTATATTTGATTCTTCAAAGATAATTCTGATCATTAAGAGTGGTGGTAGATATAGTTTTAATTTTCATTTCAGTCTTTCCCCACTCCATGAAACATCTGTCCCAAACATGCAGCAAAACAGACTGATTTTCTATTCTCTCTTTCTCTTCCTCTTGGGCTTGTAGGATCTTAGTTCCCTGGGGAGCGAATCAAGGGCCTCTCAAGTACTAAACATCGGACAGCCAGGGAATTCCCATTGTGCCTTGAATTTTAGAGTATCTCCTGTCCCAGGTAGATGGGGATGAGAACACTCATTGACTTTGAGTCAGGGGCAGGAATGTGCCAAATCTAGAGACAAGGGGCAGTCAACAGAGCCTACAGATGCATTCCACCCTGTGGTGTAAAGCCTAAAATCAAGGTCTAGTATCACATGCTGCCTTAACATCTGGTGAAATCAGGAGGGCCTAGCTTGGTTTAACTGCAAGTTTCTCTTCTGATAGAAAAGCTCACCTAGTTCAACAGCTTTCCCTCAGTAGATGGACCAGATGCAGTTCCTGCTGATCCCGGCAGAGTGGATTTGAGTTCCCCACCGGGCCATGGAATTATCCAAAAGAGCCAATGACATCCTCCTGTGGGAAGCACAGGACACCTCACCTTCCTGACACTACAAAGCAAGCGTGACCCCCGCTGCTCTGGTTGTGCGCTCTGTTCCTAAATGCCATCCCCAAGTGACCCCGCGAGGAATGGTGTCCATCTTCCCTGTGCTTGAGTGCATGTGACTAATGAATTGTTGCTGCTTTCATCTATCCAGTGCTAGATGTCGTATGCTTGGCCATCCCCATACCCTTAGGATGGGAATCCCTCCCTTACCAATGGGGTGAAGAGGAGGAGATTCAGGTACCCTTAATTCCAGTTGCCCTAAAAAATTAGAGGCTTGGCTTCTGTGTAGTCACTGTGCAAAGTCCTGTTTCCTCGAGCCCACAAGACCTGGGACCATTACCCCCATTTATGCAATTAACCATCTGAGGGCAGTGGGTGTGGTTACACTTTCTGCTGCTTGTGTGTTTTTCAGCGCATACTCTGATCCTATGCAGTCATCATTCTGGGAATCCCCGAGTCCCCTGACTGAAATCCTTCTGCTCCATTTTGAATAGACATAGTCATCACTATCTTCTTTCACTTTTACTGTGATCTTTCAGATTCCTCTGTTTTAGTTCCAGGAGGGTTATGAAACTTGTTTCCAAAACAGATGATGATCTGTGGAGAGGATTTTGCATTTCCAACATCCTTATTTCTTCTAAATGAATTATGAAGGTCACATGAATCTGAGTCTTCAGGAATCAGAGGAGGCCAACACTAGTCATTTCAATCAAATAATTACTGTACTTGACAGACTTGGATAGGAGCCTGAGGCAAGCATGTGGAGGACAGTTTAAATTATGAGTTCTATTTTACTTCCCCAAGCAAACAAGAAGCTCCTCAAAGACAAAGGGCTTGGCTCTGTGTGCCTGCTTGCCTATTCCAGCACAGTGGTGCAGTGGGGAAGAGCTGGGATGCTGGAAACCAACCACCTGGGTTCAAATCCTAGCTTGCCCATTAATTAGCCGAGTGGCTTCAGGCAATTTATTGAATCCTTAGAAACTAGTTGCATATTTGTGTCCAAAGGTTGTATTTAATATTAAATATTCTAAGTGTCAATGTATGTGAAGCACTCAGCACACTGCCAGGTACAAAGTAAGCGGTCAATTAATGTGAGGCATGATTATTATTTAAGTTTAACCATGTCTAATGATGCTGGTGAGTAAAGTCATGCTCAAAATTCTCCAAGCCAGGCTTCAGCAATATGTGAACCGTGAACTTCCAGATGCTCAAGCAGGTTTTAGAAAAGGCAGAGGAACCAGAGATCAAATTGCCAACATCCGCTGGATCATGGAGAAAGCAAGAGAATTCCAGAAAAACATCTATTTCTGCTTCATTGACTATGCCAAAGCCTTTGACTGTGTGCATCACAATAAACTGTGGAACATTCTGAAAGAGATGGGAATACCAGACCACCTGACCTGCCTCTTGAGAAACCTGTATGCAGGTCAGGAAGCAACAGTTAGAACTGCACATGGAACAACAGACTGGTTCCAAATAGGAAAAGGAGTACGGCAAGGTTGTATATTGTCACCCTGCTTATTTAACTTATATGCAGAGTACATCATGAAGAAAGCTGGGCTGGAAGAAGCACAAGCTGGAATCAAGATTGCTGGGGGAAATATCAATAACCTCAGATATGCAGATGACACCACCCTTATGGCAGAAAGTGAAGAGGAACTCAAAGGCCTCTTGATGAAAGTGAAAGAGGAGAGTGAAAATTTGGCCTGAAGCTCAACATTCAGAAAACGAAGATCATGGCATCTGGTCCCATCACTTCATGGGAAATAGATGGGGAAACAGTGGAAACAGTGTCAGACTTTATTTTTTTGGGCTCCAAAATCACTGCGGATGCTGATTACAGCCATGAAATTAAAAGACGCTTACTCCTTGGAAGGAAAGTTATGACCAGCCTAGATAGCATATTAAAAAGCAGAGACATTACTTTGCCAACAAAGGTCCGTCTAGTCAAGGCAATGGTTTTTCCCGTGGTCATGTATGGATGTGAGAGTTGGACTGTGAAGAAAGCTGATCGCCGAAGAATTGATGCTTTTGAACTGTGGTGCTGGAGAAGACTCTTGAGAGTCCCTTGGACTGCAAGGAGATCCAACCAGTCCATTCTAAAGATCAATCCTGGGTGTTCATTGGAAGGACTGATGCTAAAGCTGAATCTGCAATACTTTGGCCACCTCATGCGACGAGTTGACTCACTGGAAAAGAGTCTGATGCTGGGAGGGATTGGGGGTGGGAGGAGACAGGGACAACAGAGAATGAGATGGCTGGATGGCATCACCGACTTGATGGACATGAGTTTGAGTGAACTCCGGGAGTTGGTGATGGACAGGGAGGCCTGGCGTGCTGTGATTCACGGGGTTGCAAAGAGTTGGACACAACTGAGCGACTGAACTGAACGATGCTGGCTATATTGTTATTTGGACAGTACCCAAGCATCACTCCGGAGAAGGCAATAGCAAGCCACTCCAGTACTCTTGCCTAGAAAATCCCATGGATGGAGGAACCTGGTGGGCTGCAGTCCGTGGGGTCGCTAAGGGTCGGACACGACTGAGCGACTTCACTTTCACTTTCACACATTGGAGAAGGAAATGGCAACCCACTCCAGTGTTCTTGCTGGAGAATCCCAGGGAAGGGGGAGCCTGGTGGGCTTCCGTCTATGGGGTCACACAGAGTCGGACACGACTGAAGTGACTTAGCAGCAGCAGCAGCAGCATGCATCACTCCTAAGCTCTAGGCCCCTATATTTAACTGCCTGTGGATGATATTCTACTTAAACAGTGTAGAGGCACCTCAAATAAGCACAGAGGAGAAATCATCATCTCTGTTTCCTCCACTCTGCCCACAGGTGCTCTTCTAGAACTCCAAAGCTCAGTTAGCAGCAGCACCTGCCATCAGTTCAATTTCCCAAGCCAGAAATCCAAGGGACAGCCTCAGCATCCCCCATCTCTTTCTCCATTCCATCCAATCCCACACCAATTCATTCAGCAAAAATTTATTGAACACCCTGGCACTGTGTAGGTACGGTACCAGGATAAACAAATGAACAAGAGGTTAGGTGCAATGGGAAAGATGGCAAGCAACATGTAAATAAATGAAATGAACACAGCCTAGGATAAAGGGTCTGAAGGAAACGAGAAATGTTCTTTAATTTTTTCAAAAATGGAGTTACTTATCTCTTTCTAAAAGAATATTTATTTAGTTAGTTGTGCCAGGTCTGAGTTGCAGCACCCAGGATCTTCTACCTTCATTGCAGCATGTGGGATCTTCAGGTGCACCACGTGTGATCTAGTTCCCTGACTAGGGATTGAACCTGAATTGGGAGAGGAGAGTCTTAGCCACTGGACCCCCAGGGAAGTCCCAGCAATGGGGTTACTTCTGACAGGGGTCAGGAATGGCCTCTCCAAGGAAGTGACATTTAAACTAGATCTGAATCCAACCAGTCCATTCTAAAGGAGATCAGTCCTGGGTGTTCATTGGGAGGACTGATGCTAAAGCTGAAACTCCAATACTTTGGCCACCTCATGCAACGAGTTGACTCACTGGAAAAGACTCTGATGCTGGGAGGGATTGGGGGTGGGAGGAGAAGGGGGTGGGAGGAGAAGGGGACGACAGAGAATGAGATGACTGGATGGCATCACCGACTCGATGGGCGTGAGTTTGAATGAACTCCGGGAGTTGGTGATGGACAGGGAGGCCTGGCGTGCTGTGATTCATGGGGTCGCAAAGAGTTGGACATGACTGAGCGACTGAACTGAACTGAACCATGATGAGTTGAAGGCAGAACATTTCAGGTAGAGGGACGGCAAGCACCAAGCACCAAAGTGGGAAAGAAATGAGAACATCCCAAGAATGGTCGGATGGCCAGTGTGACTGGGACATTTACAACAAAGCCCTTACCTTCTAGTCTAGCCAGGAAGGGACACAAACTTACTTATTTTCTTACTGCTTCATAAACTGTGTAGTCCCATTCAGTGAGACAGAGCTCAAAGAAAGGCAAAATAAAAATCCATACTGACAAGAATAACCACAGGGGGCTTCATATAGCTTATGATACATGTGCTGGCCCTCCGAGATGAAGACTGCAAATATTCAGTGAGATGAGAAGAGGGATTCCCAACAGGACATGGCACCAGCCAGGTCCAGTGAAGTAAGTATAATGTGTGCTGAGATTACAAGTAGACTTGGCTGGCTCCCCATGTTGGGAATTAAGTGGATGAAAATTAAATAGAGGGTGATTTGGGGAAATCTTTTTTTAAAAAAGGCGGGGATGGGGGGAGGACTTCCCTGGTGGTCCAGTGGTTAAGAATCCACTTTGCAATGCAGCGGACACAGGGTCAATCCCTGGTTGGGGAACTAAGATCCCACATACCGCAAGGCAACTAAAGGAAGTCTGAGTGCTGCAAAGACCTAGCTCAGCCAAAATTTTAAAAATAAATTTAAAAAAAAAAGGGAATTTCATAGCGGTTCAGTGGTTAGGACTCTGTGTTTCCACTGCAGTAATTGCAGATTTAAGATGGAGTCATTCTTGGGTTGGTGGGTGATGTGAGGAAAGCAGTGACTTAAGAACAGTCTCAGTCAGGAGGACTGTGAGGGAAGGGGGAAATCCCAGGAAGGAAGATTACTTTTAGACGCCTGCTGGAATCATATTAGAGTGATTCAAAAAAGCAAGCGGGACTACTAATTGGGTGGTGGTGATAGAAAGAAAAGAATCTGAGTAAGAATTTTTAAAATTCCATGAACTCCAACATTAGAAGGTTGGTTAAATAAATTATGGAACACTCATATAACAGAGTTGTATGCAGCTATTTAAAATGATGCCATAGAAGGATAGTAAGTGACACTGAAATATGTTTAAGACAAAATACAATCTGCATGATGTTTCTTGCTTAAGGGAAATGTGAATCTTCAATTAGAGTTCATTTTTTCTTGCAAAGATAGTATTTATTACAAACGTTTAACCCTCGATGCACATCTAAAGAGACAAAGAATCACCTCATTCCACACTGGAAAATGTCACGGATAATGACAAATTCAGAGACAGCAGGAACGGTTGATGGCATTTCTTGAAATCCAGAAATCAAGTTTAAAAACCATCTTTTGGGTTTTCCTATACCCTGATTTGTCTTGGGTAAGTCACTAATAGCATACCCACCACCACCAAAATGTATATATTGAAGTCCTAGCCCCCATTATCTCAAAAAATGACTATATTTGGAGATGTAGTCTTTAGTGAGGCAATTAAGGTAAGATGAGATCACATGGGTAGCTCCTAATCCAATCTAACTGGTATCCTTATAAGAACAGGACACAGGCAAAGAAGGAAATCAGATGAAGATACAGGGAGAAGATGGCTATCTAAGAAACAGGGAGAGGAGCCTCAGGAAAAATCAACTCTGCTCACACGTTGATCTCATACATCTGCTATTTAGGCCCCACCCCCACCCCCCGCCACAGCCTATCCTGGGTCAGGAAGATGCCCTGGAGAAGGAAATGGCAACCTGTTCCAGTATTCTCGCCTGGAGAATCCCATGGACAGAGGAGCCTGGTGGGCTACAGTCCATGGGGTCACAAAGAGTAGGACATGACTGAATCAACTGAGCACCCACACATGCACCAAGTCTATGGCCAAATAACTCTCTTCCTTTTAAGTGTGATGAATATATTTTAGTACAAAATCTAATGCTTGAGTTCGTCAAGTATTTGTTACTCATAAGAATTACCTTACGATCCAGCTATTATGCTCCTAGGTATATACCCAAAAGAACTGAAGGCAAGGGCTTGTACACAAATGATCATAGCAGTACTATTGACAATAGCCAAAAGATGGAAACAACCCAGGTGTCCATGGAGAGATGAATGGATGAACAAAATGGATTATATACATACACTGGAATATTATTTGGCCATAAAAAGGGATGAAGTATTGCCATTATGCTATAGCATGGATGAACCTTGAAAACATTATAGAAATTGAAGTAAGCAAGACACAAAGGCCACCTGTTGTATGACTCCATTGATATGAAATAATCAGAAAAGACAAATTCATACAGACAGAAAGTAGAATAAAGATTTCCAGGGGCTGCTGGTGAGAGAAGAAAATGAGGAGTTCGTGTTTAATGGGAACAAAGCTCCTGATGATGAAAAAATTCTAGCACTGGATAATGACCACAGTTATAACTCCACTAAATCATACACTGAAAAGTAGTTAAATTTATGTTATGTATACTTACCATAATTTTTTGCATTGGCAAAAGCAGAAACCAGTGCTTAGGCAACTGTAGGATTTTTACAATTCATGGAAATTTCCTTATATCATTAAAAGTATAAACTTTTTTTTTTTTTGCAGCATCTAGAATCTTTGTGACAACAGAGGATGAAATGGTTAGGTAGAATCACTGACTCAAAGGACATGAATAGGAGCAAACTCCGGGAGATAGTGGAGGACACAGGAGCCTGGCGTGCTGCAGTCTGTGGGGTTGCAAAGAGTCCAACACGGCTTAGCAATTGAAGAACAGCAACAATAGATTGTTTTAGTCTGAGTCTCAGTTGGAGGCTTGGCTCAGCTTGTTGTTCATACATTTTGTTCCCTCCAAACACATATAAATGTATCCTGTCAGAAAATATTCCAACGGAGATCCCCAGCCTGGTCAGCAAGCCAGGAGAATAATATTTGTGAGGACATGCAAAGTAGAAGGGATAAGCCAGTGGTTGGTGGATATATATCTTACCTTGGGCTTTCTCAGTGTGGAATTTGAGGCACTGGCCTTGCCTGAGGATTTGCCATCCACTATCAGGAAAGACATTTTCACTCTTCTGGGAATAAATCTGCCTTCAGCTTCAGATAAAGCACTAAAGGACTTGGTTCCCACAGGCACTTGCTGTTGCCAGTGAAGACTCAGGCTCATAGTTAGGGAGGCATCCATGCATACCACGGGCACATGCATACCATGACCATTCTGAGGACTGCCTAGAGCGGCACCTGAATCAGCTTTGCTTGCTCAGGGTGCATCCACATTAGCTCCTGTGCTGCTGGGAGAGCAGAGTGGCTCGGCCTCCAAGGTGGGTAAGGTGAGAAAACCCACATGCAGCCAGGCAGCACTTGTGGGTAATTACTGAGAGTGTCTTTGCGATGCAGAGGTTTCAGAATGTGCCACAAAGGCCTTATCAAAAAAAAAAAAGTGCTGGGGTAGGTTGTCCTGAAAATGGGACAGCAGCAGCCTGAAGGTGGGTTGAAGGAGGGTATAAGGTGGGTTGAAGCTGCTACCTCAAAGAAACAGATCCAAATGTTGAAGTGAAGCAGAAAGGGGTATAATCAGAGTGAGCAGAACATTTGAGCAGAGGAGGGAATCCCTATGGGAACCTCATGTTGTTTTTTGGATTTTTTTTTTTTCTTATGGAGAGCTGATTTTTTTAAAAATATATATTTATTTCCTTACTTGGTTGTATCAGGTCTTAGTTGCGGCACATGGGCTTCTCTCTAGTTGTGGCACTCACGGATTCGGGAGTTGCAGTAGCACGTGGGCTAGCTACCTCCTGGCATGTGGGATCTTAGTTCCCTGACCAGAGATCAAACCCATGTTACCTGCACTGGAAGGTGGATTCTTAACTCTAGACCCCCAGGGAAGTCCTGGGAAACTCAGTTTATAAAATAACTGGGTTTGAATAAACCTCATCTATATAAAAGTCATGGGAAATAGATGGAAAAACAGTGGAAACAGTGTCAGACTTTATTTTTTGGGGCTCCAAAATCACTGCAGATGCTGATTGCAGCCATGAAATTAAAAGACGCTTGCTCCTTGGAAGGAAAGTTATGACCAACCTTGATAGTATATTAAAAAGCAGAGACATTACTTTGCCAACCAAGGCCCGTCTAGTCAAGGCAATGGTTTTTCCCGTGGTCATGTATGGATGTGAGAGTTGGACTGTGAAGAAAGCTGATCGCCGAAGAATCGATGCTTTTGAACTGTGGTGTTGGAGAAGACTCTTGAGAGTCCCTTGGACTGCAAGGAGATCCAACCAGTCCATTCTAAAGGAGATCAATCCCGGGTGTTCATTGGAGGGACTGATGCTAAAGCTGAAACTGCAATACTTTGGCCACCTCATGCGACGAGTTGACTCACTGGAAAAGAGTCTGATGCTGGGAAAGGTTGGGGGCGGGAGAAGGGGATGACGGAGAAGGAGATGGCTGGATGGCATCACTGACTCTGTGGACATGAGTTTGAGTGAACTCCGGGAGTTGGTGATGGACAGGGAGGCCTGGCGTGCTGTGATTCATGGGGTCGCGGAGAGTCGGACATGACTGAGCGACTGAACTGAACTGAACTGATAAAAGTCTAGATTTACAAAATTAGTAAATAGGATGGGTAAGCAAGATTTTTGCTTATAACAAGGTAAGATTCCTTTCAATAACATTTGAATGAAATTATATAAAAGTGGAGTCCTCTCTTTTAGGATTTTATCTATCAGAGTAACAGGAGATATCCAAAGCCTGAACTTCAACTGGCTAACTGTGAAACCCCTCTAAACCTCATCTTAGTTTTCATATTTGCAAAAGGATTGGGCTAAATACGCTCTCTAAGATAGCTTTGATCTCATAGTGCTTCCTCCAGTGCACAAAATGCAATCCGTTTGTACTTGCACTCTACAAGACCTTTTAGAACTAACACCCAAAAAAGACGCCCTTTTCCTTATAGGGGACTGGAATGCAAAAGTAGGAAGTCAAGAAACACCTGGAATAACAGGCAAATTTGGCCTTGGAGCACGGAATGAAGCAGGGTAAAGGCTAATAGAATTTTGACAAGAGAACGCACTGGTCATAGCAAATACCCTCTTCCAACAACACAAGAGAAGACTCTACACATGGACATCACCAGATGGTTAACACCGAAATCAGATTGATTATATTCTTTGCAGCCAAAGATAAAGAAGCTCTATACAGTCAGCAAAAACAAGACCGGGAGCTGACTGTGGCTCAGATCATGAACTCCTTATTGCCAAATTCAGACTTAAATTGAAGAAAGTGGGGAAAACCACTAGACCATTCAGGTATGACCTAAATCAAATCCCTTATGATTATACAGTGGAAGTGAGAAATAGATTTAAGGGACTAGATCTGATAGAGTGCCTGATGAACTGTGGACAGAGGTTCGTGACATTGTACAAGAGACAGGGTTCAAGACCATCCCCAAGAAAAAGAAATGCAAAAAAGCAAAATGGCTGTCTGAGGAGGCCTTACAAATGGCTGTAAAAAGAAAAGAAGTGAAAAGCAAAGGAGAAAAGGAAAGATATACCCATTTGAATGCAGAGTTCCAAAGAATAGCAAGCAGAGATAAGAAAGCCTTCCTCAGAGGTCAATGCACAGAAATAGAGGAAAATAATAGAACAGGAAAGGCTAGAGATCTCTTCAAGAAAATTAGAGATAGCAAGGGAACATTTCATGCAAAAATGGGCTCAATAAAGGACAGAAATGGTATGGACCTAGTTCAGTTCAGTTCAGTCACTTAGTCGCGTCCGACTCTTTGCGACCCCATGAACCACAGCACGCCAGGCCTCCCTGTCCATCACCAACTCCCGGAGTTCACTCAAACTCATGTCCATCGAGTTGGTGATGCCATCCAGCCACCTCATTCTCTGTCGTCCCCGTCTCCTCCCACCCCCAATCCCTCCCAGCATCAGACTCTTTTCCAGTGAGTCAACTCATCGCATGAGGTGGCCAAAGTATTGCAGTTTCAGCTTTAGCATCAGTCCTTCCAATGAATACCCAGGATTGATTTCCTTTAGAATGGACTGGTTGGATCTCCTTGCAGTCCAAGGGACTCTCAAGAGTCTTCTCCAACACCACAGTTCAAAAGCATCGATTCTTCGGTGATCAGCTTTCTTCACAGTCCAACTCTCACATCCATACATGACCACGGGAAAAACCATAGCCTTGACTAGATGGACCTTTGTTGGCAAAGTAATGTCTCTGCTTTTTAATATGCTATCTAGGCTGGTCATAACTTTCCTTCCAAGGAGTAAGCGTCTTTTAATTTCATGGCTGTAATCAGCATCTGCAGTGATTTTGGAGTCCAAAAAAATAAAGTCTGACACTGTTTCCACTGTTTCCCCATCTATTTCCCATGAAATGATGGGACCAGATGCCATGATCTTTGTTTTCTGAATGTTGAGCTTCAAGCCAAACTTTTCACTCTCCTCTTTCACTTTCATCAAGAGGCCTTTGAGTTCCTCTTCACTTTCTGCCATAAGGGTGATGTCATCTGCATATCTGAGGTTATTGACATTTCTCCCGGCAATCTTGATTCTAGCTTGTGCTTTTTCCAGCCCACTGTTCCTCATGAGGTATTCTGCATATAAGTTAAATAAGCAGGGTGACAATATACAGCCTTGACGTACTCCTTTTCCTATTTGGAACCAGTCTGTTGTTCCATGTGCAGTTCTAACTGTTGCTTCCTGACCTGCATACAGGTTTCTCAAGAGGCAGGTCAGGTGGTCTGGTATTCCCATCTCTTTCAGAATTTTCCACAGTTTATTGTGATGCACACAGTCAAAGGCTTTGGCATAGTCAATGAAGCAGAAATAGATGTTTTTCTGGAACTCTCTTGCTTTCTCCATGATTCAGCGGATCTGTCATGCAAAGATGGGCTCAATAAAGGACAGAAATGGTATGGACCTAACAGAAGCAGAAGATATTAAGAAGAGGTGGCAAGAATACACAGAAGAACTGTACAAAAAAGATCTTCACGACCCAGATAATCATGAAGGTGTGATCACTCCCACTCACCTAGAGCCAGACATCCTGGAATATGAAGTCAGGTGGGCCTTAGGAAGTATCACTACGAACAAAGCGAGTGGAGGTGATGGAATTCCAGTTGAGCTATTTCAAATCCTGAAAGATGATGCTGTGAAAGTGCTGCACTCAATATGACAGCAAATTTGGAAAACTCAGCAGTAGCCACTGGACTGAAAAAGGTCAGTTTTCATTCCAATCCCAAAGAAAGGCAATGCCAAAGAATGCTCAAACTATCGCACAGTTGCACTCATCTCACATGCTAGTAAAGTAATGCTCAAAATTCTCCAAGCCAGGCTTCAGCAATACGTGAACCGTGAACTTCCAGATGTTCAAGCTGGTTTTAGAAAAGGCAGAGGAACCAGAGATCAAATTGCCAACATTCGCTGGATCATCGAAAAAGCAAGAGAGTAGGGTCTGACCTCACCTCACTCTCCTCCTTGCCCACTTTGCTCAGGCCTTCTTTACATTCCTAGAACACATCAAGCTCATTCCTACCTCAGGGCCTTTGCACTTGCTGTCCCCTTTGCCTGGGATCCTTTCCCCCCTGATTTCCAGCTGTTGACTCTTTCCAGACATTCAGATCTCAGTTCAAAAGTACTTCTTTACAGAGGGCCTCCCTGAAGCTAATTACAGAGAATTCAACACGCACCAAGAATCCAAGTTCTTTTAGGGTACACATGGAACAGTTACAAAAATAAACATGCATGTTTCTCCTTCAACATATTCCCAATGAACAATATGATATATATCAGGTTCTCCAGTGGCATTTCAGGAAATTTGAAATTAATTTTTGAAAGATAATTGTTTAGAATATTTGGAAACCAAATAAAATATGGCTCAATGACTCTTGGAAATATTTTAAACTAGATAATAGTGATAACACCACATGTCAACATTGGTGGGGAACAGACAGTAAAAGTACTAAAGGCAAATTTATAGCTTCACATACATTTATCAGGAAACCAGAAAGGTTGAAAAATACACGAGCTAAGCATTCAACTCAAACACAGGGAAAGCAGCAGCAGAAACAACAGAAAGAAACAGAAAATAACTAGGAAAGCAGAAATTAAAAAAAATACAGAACAGCTGAGACGGCTACTAAAACTAAATGCTTCCATGAAAAGATTAATAAGATAGAAGTCTTACTGGAGGTGTGTCTAAGAAAACGGGGGGAGGGAAGCAAACAATTTATAGAATAAAAAATAGAATATAACCACAGTCACAAAATATATTAAAAGTTATAAACGATCATGGGGTAATAAATTCACATGGCTTTCCCTGACTGCTCCTACTTAGTATTGTTATCGTCTATCATCTGTCCCTTGGAATTGAAATGGAAGCTCCTTGAGGCAGAGATTTTTGTCTCTTTGGTTCACAGATAACCAGCAACTATTTGATGAATGCACAGATGAATGTCCCCAATAAGCCAGCACAATGAGATCAGATAAGTTCTCAGCACAGATGTTTTGGTCTTCAGCAGATCTGCCCAGAACAAGGACAATTGCAAAGGAATCTCGCTAAAGGTCTCTGGGATCTGATCACACCACTGGCACACTGTTACTGTACCTTAGTAATTTCTAGAGCAACTCAAAGGAACTACGAATCTCTGCCTCAGCAGGTCACAAATGTGCAGAAATCCTGAGTATGAAGACTAAAGAAGTAAAACAGTTTGGTGATCCCTCAAAAAGCCAAACATAAGCCAAACATAGATTTATCGTATGACTCAGCAACTCCACTCTTAGGTATATACCCCACAGAACCGAAAACCCAATTCAGAGTAACACTAATAGACGAATGCTCAAGCAGCAGTATTCATGACAGCCAAAGGGTGGAAGCAACCCAAATGTGGATGTGAAAGTGAAGTTGCTCAGTCGTGTCCAACTCTTTGTGACCCCATGGACTGTAGCCTGCCAGTCTACAGAGGACAGGTTCCTCTGTCCATGGAATTTCCCGGGCAAGAATACTGGAGTGGGTTGCCATTTCTTTCTCCAGGAGATCTTCCCAACCCAGGGATCAAACCCAGGCCTCCCACATTGCAGGCACTCTTTACCATCTGAGCCACCAGGGAATTCACCCACAAAATGTGATGTATCCATACAAGAGAATACTGTTGCTGCTGCTGCTGCTGCTAAGTCGCTTTAGTCGTGTCCGACTCTGTGCGACCCCATAGACGGAAGCCCACCAGACTCCCCCGTCCCTGGGATTCTCCAGGCAAGAACACTGGAGTGGGTTGCCATTTCCTTCTCCAATGCGTGAAAGTGAAAAGTGAAAGTGAGGTCGCTCAGTCGTGTCCGACTGAGTGACCCCATGGACTGCAGCCTACCAGGCCTCTCCATCCATGGGATTTTCTAGGCAAGGGTACTGGAGTGGCTTGCCATTGCCTTCTCCGAGAGAATACTGTTACTGTTGTTTAATTGCTCAGTTGTGTCTGACTCTTTAGTGACTCCATGGACAGCTCCTCTGTCCATGGGACAAAAATAAATCTGAAAATTTTCCTGATGTTTATTATTTATATTTTATTCTTATACCTTGATAATCAAATTTTACAGTTTGGTTTTAATACTATACAAGCATTCATTCCTCAGGATTGCTCTTATGATTGCTCCACTGTACATCTGGATATTGCTTAGATATTTGCTTTCAACAGTTGGCAGGTGGAGCTAAGTAAGATATTTTTGGCTGCTCTGTCAGAACAGGACACAGTGGCTTGTTATGTTGCCAGCACATGACCATGATCAACTTATGTCCTCTTCAACTTCCGTAACTTGAAAACTGGGTGATGATGTTGGAGCAATCCCACAAATGAAGCTTTGTGCACTGCTTGAAGATACTTTCTGAATATTTTCCAGAGCAAGTGAAAGATTATTCCTTCACTCACATTTTAAATTCCTAACATCTTGAGGCCTTTATTATTATCCTAATTATTATCTGATGCTAAAGTTGAAACGCCAATACTTTGGCCACCTCATGCGACGAGTTGACTCACTGGAAAAGACTCTGATGCTGGGAGGGATTGGGGGTGGGAGGAGAAGGGGACGACAGAGGATGAGATGGCTGGATGGCATCACTGACTCGATGGACATGAGTTTGAGTGAACTCCAGGAGTTGGTGATGGACAGGGAGGCCTGGCGTGCTGTGATTCATGGGGTCGCAAAGAGTCGGACACGACTGATCGACTGAACTGAACTGAATTATTATCTAGCCAACAAAACTCTCTCCTAATAGTCTATCCATCAATTTATTCTGTTAAACGTATTAACTATTGATAGAACCTCAACATGTAAGGAGATCTTCTACTTCACTTATAACTAGAATGCTCATCTACATTTGACACTGAATGTTCACATATTAACAACACATCCCAGGCCTCATTCATATCACATTTTGATGCTTTGATCAGAGATGATGGTTACTCAAGGGCTTCCCTGGTGGCTCAGCTGGTAAAGAATCCACCTGCAATGTGGGAGACCTGGATTCATCCCTGGGTTGGGAAGATGCCCTGGAGGAGGGCATGGCAATCCACTCCAGTATTCTTGCCTGAAGAATCACCATGGACAGAGGAGCCTGGAGGGCTAGAGTCCATGGGGTCACAAAGAGTCAAAACACAACTTAGCGGCTAAGTACAGCACAGCACAGCACACACAGCATGGGATCCCACATTCACGGACAAGTTCAGAGAGGCCACACACAGTGCTGAAGTAGTCATTCGACTACCTGGCCTTCCAAAGGCTGAGACTAAAACCCAAGGCAAATGACAGACTTGGGCAAAACAGAAGGCTGAGGCTGATGGTGTTTCACCCCTAGTAAAGAGGCGAGAACAGGGAGCCAGAGGAGCTGAGCAAACTGGATAATTCTCAAGGTAGAAAAGAGGCAGTTTTTGCCCTCACTGACCCAAAGAAAGTGACTGCAGTTTGTCACCCCATTTTCCATGGAATTTCCTACTGATAAGGAAACAGAAAAAGGAAAGCAACCTAAGAGATAGGATGCTACCCTCCACAAACACTTCCTGTTGTTTGTACTAAAACTTACACAGCTCACGTCAGCACACACTACAGCACAGCTCACGTCACACACACCTAACACTGAGAGTTCTAAAACCACTCAGGTGCACAGTGTTCACTAAGTTTTCTGGGCCTACACTTAAGGTTAGAAAAGAATTGAGAAAATCCCAAGAGAATTATTTGTGATTTGCTGACGTGAACTTAGAGGTTATCTTTGTCTGCATCCAGACAGCAGAAAGTCAGTCATTATTATCAGGTGGATGGATTTAGAGTTTAATGAATCCTTGCTTTCCTCTGTGCTTTCATTCTCTCCCAGCCACCAATTACGAAGAGAAATCTCTTACTGACAGAGAGAGGCCTAATAACTAGAAGAAAGCAAGACCTCCAGGATGTCTTATAAAACATTTATGAGGCTTGGGGTTCTTTGGTGGCTCAGAGGTAAAGAATTTACCTGCAATGCGGGAGACGTGTGTTCGTTCCCTGGGTCAGGAAGATCCCCTGGAGAAGAAAATAGCAACCCACCCCAGTATTCCTGCTTGAGAACTCCCATGGACAGAGGAGCCTGGTGGGCTAAAATCCATAGGGTCGAAAAGACTGAATGCACACACACACCATGAGGCTGAGCTTTCACTTGACTGTAAAGTATCGCTCACTTGAAAGTGGTTTGCAAAATAGAAACTGCTGTGAAGAGCCAAAGAAACCTGAATTCCCACTGTGCTGGATTTAGATTTGCTACAGACTGTTTATTTGGCTAATAATCCAAAAATTGCAGGGGTGGGGCAGGGATGGAGGATGGGGAGAGATAGTCTATACATTCCAGAAAACTCTTTTGTCTTTACTAGAGAAGAAAGCTGATGGGTTTTCATTTGAGACAAGTCAGATAAAAGGTACACCTTTGATGGTTTTTGTTGCTGTGTTTCATTTTCACTCAGGCTTCCAAGAAAGCATGAGGTTATCTGATACAAGATCAGGAGAAGTATGGGTTAGAGGCTACATTTCTTACAAAGCCTCCCTGCTTCTTGCAAAAGTCTTTTTATTTTAAACAGACCTAGTTCCAGTTTAACCTGTATCAGTCCCCAGAGAGTGAAGCTTATAGTGGATGAGCGGAATGAGGGGGGTGGTGTTAACAGCCTGTGGGGCCCTGGGTCAGAATCCACGCTATCATGAGCCTTCCCAAAGCTAGCTGACTTAGTCATTCTGGCGGTCGCCAACTCAAGCTGTTTGCCATGGACTTTCCCAGTTTTGGGCTTTCCTGGTAGCTCAGACGGTAAAGTATCTGCCTACAATGCGGGAGATCCGGGTTCGATGCCTGGGTTGGAAAGATCCCCTGGAAAAGGAAATGGCAACCCACTCCAGTATTCTTGTCTGGAAAATCCCATGGACCGAGGAGCCTGGTAGGCTACAGTCCATGGGGTCACAAAGAGTTGGACACAACTAAGCGACTTCACTTTCTTTCTTTCTTTCTTTTCCCAGTTTTAGCAAAGTCCCACATCCCTGGGCTTCCTGGGTGGCACTAGTGGTAAAGAACCCGCCTGCCAATGTGGGAGACATACGAGACGTGGGTTTGATCCCTGGGTTGGGAAGATCCCCTGGAGGAGGGCACGGCCACCCACACCAGTATTCTTGCCTAGGAGCCTGGCTGGTTACAGTCCATAGGGTCACAAAGAGTCAGACATGACTGAAGCTACTTACCATGCACACAAGCACATCCCAGGAAATGTCTTAGTCCCAGGCAAACCAGGATGTTTATCAATTATCTGAGGATTTACCTCCCTTGCAGAAGCCATACCTCGTGCAAACAAGACACCGACAGCAGGATTCAAAGTACTACAAACGTTTCAAGTTAAATCTCTGTATTTTGCAGCCTTTGTTTCTGTGCATTACCAATCTCATCATCAGCCTTTTTCTACCACTGAACAGGAGGCCCATCTAGTTACCACAAAAAAGTCATAAAGAACACTAAATGGCGCAACATTTTTACTCTGTTAAAGATCTTTACTTCCACCTTGTTTTAAAGAAAAAAGTCTAAATTCATGCAAATAGTTTTGAATTTTTTAAAAAACTTTAAACCTGTTTGGCTGAGAGATTTATTTTCTGTGTTTATAAAAAATATGTTGTGGGAAGAAATAATGATTTACCTGGAGGAATAATGATTTACCTAGTTGAGTTATCTTTGTACATCTCCATCAAGCTCTGGTCCCTTGCCATGTATTCGAATATACATAGAAAAACAACACCAAAATCCTCCCCAAAGACAATAAATCAAGCTGTCCCAAGATTAAAGACTAAAAGATAGTAAATTAAATTCTCTGTGGCTTAATCTGAATTAAGAATCTTATGCTTATAGTGTTTCTATAGAGTTTGTAACTGTTTTAGCTTCCTACTGTTGCTATAACAAACTACAGTGGCTTAAGAAAATGCAGATGTTATTTTACAGTTCTGGGGATCAGAAGTCCAAAATGGGTCTAATGGGCAAAAATCAAGGTGTCGACAGGGCTCTGTTCCTTTAGGGAGGCACTGGGGGAAATCCATTTCTCATCTTTTTTGAAAAAAGCTTCACTGCTTGGTTTATGGCCTCCAATTAGCAGTCTCATCACGCTCACCTGTGCTTCTGTTGTCATAGGCCTTGTCTGACTCTGATTCTTCAGTCCCTCTCTTCCATTTTTTAAAGAACCCCTGTGATTAAAATCAACTGGATAATTCAAGACACTCTCTCAAAATCTTTAACTTAATTACATTAGCAAAGTCCCTTATGCCATATGAGGTAACACATTCACAGGTCGAGGGGAGGAGAAGCTGGATACCCTCAAGGCGGTCACTGTTCTGCCTCCCACTGTAATTAAGACGCCATCTTGGGAAGTTATCAGATTTGACATTAATTGGATTGTATCTTGAGGTCCTATTTTCTTGAATCTGTTAGGTAATCCTTCCGAACATTTAGGTATCTAATAGTTCCTAAGTAAATCTTAAAAGATATTACATCGCAGGCTAACGGTCATGGAACAGGATGAAATGTATGGGGGTTCCAATAATGATCATCTCCACAAGCACAACTTCTCCCATTTCAAGGTGACCCCCATAATCCTCATTATTGCTTAAACTAACATTACATACCAAGCAATGGAACCACAAAAAGAGTCCCATGTAATATTACACAATTATTTAGAGTGGACAAAATTTCACAGCATTTTAAAACTACATAATGAAATCTTTCAGAGCAAAAATCTTGAAATAAAACAGACATGGACTCAAATCTCGACTTAACCCCTTGCATAATCAAGTCTCAGTTTCACTTCTCAGTGTCTACCTCACAGTTCACGTGAGACTGAACGAAAGGAAGCCTATAAAGTCTTTAGCAGCATATTAGCTGTTGTTATCACTGTCATAAAAGCAATATATTTGACATAGTAACATCGATCCCCATTTTACATATAAAGAAACCAACTCCCCCAATATAACCAGCTCATCTAAAGGATGTATAACTAGTAAATAATCTTATACATATCCCTGTGCCTGGCACACATTGTATCCACTCCTGAATACTTTTGTTTTCAGCAATGTCAATACAATTCCCCACAGGTTGACCTCACAACTGTTCCATCACCTCTAGTATTCACAGCTTTTTCCCCTGCTGCTGCTGCTGCTAAGTCACTTCAGTCGTGTCCAACTCTGTGTGACCCCATAGACGACAGCCCACCAGGCCCCCCCTTCCTGGGATTCTCCAGGCAAGAACACTGGAGTGGGTTGCCATTCCCTTCTCCAATGCATGAAAGTGAAAAGTGAAAGTGAAGTCGCTCAGTCGTGTCCGACCCTTAGCTACCCCATGGACTGCAGCCTACCAGGCTCCTCTTTTTCCCCTATCCATCTTCTATTTAAAGGATGTGGTCTCTGATATCATTTTGTTTCCAAGAAACCAAATGTGCTGAGATTTCAAGACACAGTTTCAAAAACAGGTCCAGCTCATCTGCAAGAATATACTTTCCACTTTTTCCATTTCGATAAGCTATAACTCCTCCCACCCACTGATCATACATCTGATAAGGAACTGAAACTACAATATATAAAAAACACTTACAACTTAAAATAGACACATAACCCAAATACAAAATGGGCAAAGGATCTGAACAGACATTTCTCCAAAGATGTACAAATGGCCAATAAGCACATGAAAAGCTCAACATTAATCATTATGAAGACGTAAACTAAATGTTTATGTATATACATGCAAAATGTATATTCACATATATATATGAGTGTAGGCCAATCATGCTGCTGCTGCTAAGTCGCTTCAGTCGTGTCCAACTCTGTGCGACCCCATAGACAGAAGCCCACCAGGCTCCTCTGTCCCTGGGATTCTCCAGGCAAGAACACTGGAGTGGGTTGACATTTCCTTCTCCAATGCATGAAAGTGAAAAGTGAAAGTGAAGTCGCTCAGTCGTGTCCGACTCTTAGCGACCCCATGGACTGCAGCCTACCAGGCTCCTCCATCCATGGGATTTTCTAGGCAATAGTACTGGAGTGGCTTGCCATTGCCTTCTCCGCCAGGCCAATCATATTTCATATTAATTTCTTTCAAGTCTCCTAATGGGCATTAGAAAATATTTCTTCTTAAAGGGACATTGATAGGGTTGATAGGGTCTGATAGGGTTGCGATCCAGTGATCTAGCAGATATGATCAACACATGGTCTGTTAGATAAGAGCCAGGGTTTTTTCCTCTGCTCTGTTCCACAAAGGCTTCAGCCTTAAGGACTCCATGGGAAAAGCAACAGTAAAATTATAAAGTAACTTATTCCTCACTTGTGCTACCAACTTGTTCTTTATTTAGGGAATGTGCTGTTTCTGGAGATATATAATTATACATGTGGAGCTCATGCATCTGTCATTATGTTATACAATGACATATTTTACAATGTCTACAGTGCCAGATAAGTGAATCTGGCATCTATAAATGCCTGAACGGTAATTTAAACTTTTTTTTTTTTCGTTGAAGATACTCCTGAACAAAAGATACAGCTTCATCTGGCTGACCGTTTGCAGTTCAAGGCCACTGTAATGACCATGCAATTAAACGCCCTAACATGCAACAGGGTCAGCTACTGCTGGCCTCTCAACTAAATGAGCCCAGACAGATGAGGTTTTTGGAGTTACTGGCTCTGCTCTTTATAGGAACTTCTTTCTTTTTATGGGCTATTAATTAATTTATTGCTGCTCTTCACACTGGTGGCCTCAAGCAGTGCCTCCCACCTCTAAGATGCTGCATTCACACAAACATTTGCTTTAACACCCACATTACCAGTGACAGTATATTTTTCATCTCTTGGAACCTAGGGCCATAGCCAAAGCCTTTCCAACCACAACTTTTAAAAGTTTACTAGCTTAAGAAAAAAAAAAACGAACAGTTATTACAAGCTTATGGGGGTACCGTGAGGGCAAAAGTGAACCAAGGAGACAGAACCAGGAAGTGGAAACTCAGCAGAAACCAAAGAGGCCATTTTCTTCGTATCCTCACCTCTGCTCCCTTTGCCTGCCTGTTTCTTTCTTTTGATTTTGTAAACTCCCTTTCTTGGCTTCCGGCTCTACAAACCCTGAAGTTACAGCAACTCACTTGCAGAGAACCAAGAGCTACCTCTCTCCCAGTGCCAATCTAGAGGAGAGAAGCCAGACTGGCCCTTTTGAGTTAAGTTGCCCTGTGGTCCAGTTGATAAGGTCGTGTAGTATAAAAATGGCTCCTGGGGCCACCTTGGTGAGGAAGGGCAGTGTTTAGAGGACGAATGTTGTGATAAACTGGCTTAATGTGCAACAAAGGAATCGGATAATCCAGACTGCTGGAACTTAAGATTCTAAAATAAGAATTAGCTTCATATAAGGGCCTGAGGTGCTCCCCTATTAGGAAAGAACATGAGGTTTGGCCCCATTATGTGGTAGGTACTTTTTTTTTTAGGTCTTTGTCTACTCCCTGTGTCTTTCTTTCTTCTTTTTTTTAACTTGATATACTTCACATACCATAAAGAGCTTCCCTGGTGGCTCAGCAGTAAAGAATCCACCTGCTGATGCGGTAGACGCAGGTTCGATCCCTAGGTCTGGGAGATCCCCTGGAGTAGGAAATGGCAACCCACTTTAATAGTCTTGCCCATCTCGCATGGACAGAGGAGCCTGGCTGGCTATAGTCCACGGGGTCGCAGAGTTGGACACAACTGAGCACACACACACACATATCATAAAAGCCACCTTTTCAAAAATGTGTAATTCAGTGACTTTTAATAGATTCACAAGTTCTGCAACTATCCCCATTATCTACTTTTCAGACCATTTTTATGATCCCAAATGGGAACCTCAAACTCAGCAGCAGTCACTTCTGACTATTTTCTTTTCCTAGTTCAGGCAACTACAGATCAACTTTCTGTCTCTATGGATTTGCCTATTCTGGACATTTCATAAAAACAGAACCATACAACTTGTGGTCTTTTGTACTTGGCTTCTTTCACTTAGCATAGTTTTCAAGGTTCATGCACATGGTAGTATATATCAGTGTTTCATTTCTTTTTATGGCTGAAGATTTCATTATATGGATGGACCACATTTTATTTATCCATTCATCATTTGATGGACATTTAGGTTAATTCCCCTTTTTGGAGCTTACAAATAATGCTACTCTGAACATTTATGCATGAGTTTTTACATGAACATATCTTTTTCATTTTCTTGGGTATATACCTAGAAGGCAATAGCAAGCCACTCCAGTACTCTTGCCTAGAAAATCCCATGGATGGAGCAGCCTGGTAGGCTGCAGTCCATGGGGTCGCTACTAGTCAGACACGACTGAGCGACTTCACTTTCACTCTTCATTTTCACACATTGGAGGAGGAAATGGCAACCCACTCCAGTGTTTTTGCCTGGAGAATCCCAGGGACGGGGCAGCCTGGTGGGCTGCCGTCTATGGGGTCACACAGAGTCGGACATGACTGAAGTGACTTAGCAGCAGCAGTAGCAGCAGAAATGTTAGGTCATATGGTAACTGTTCAACGTATTGAGAAATTGCCAGTTTTTCTAAAGCAGCTGCACCATTTTACTTTCCCACCAGCAGGATGTGAATATCCCAATTTTCTCCAGCCTCATCTTTTTGATTGTCAGTTGGTTTGATTACAGCTGTGCTAGTGGGATGAAGTGGCACCTCACTGTAATTTTAATTTCTACTTCCCTAGTGACCAGTGATACTGAACATCTTTTCATATCCTTACTGCCATTTCTGTATCGTCTTTGTAGAAATGGCTGTTCAAACCTTTCGCCCATTTTCTGTCGTCATTTTACAGATGAGTTATGAGTTAAAGAACTCTTATTTAAGATTCTAGACCCTTATCAGATATATGGTTTTCCCTATTATGTGGGTTGTCTTCTTTTTTCAGTAGTGTCCTTTGATGCACAAAAGTTTTAAAGTTTGATGAAGTCAATTTATTTTTTCTGTCAGCTGTACTGCAGGTGTCATAAAAAGCAACTGTCTAATCCAAAGTTACAAAGATTTACAACTATGTTTTCATATGACTCATAGTTTTAACTTTTATATTTAGGTGTTTGATCCATTTTGAGTTAATTCTCATAGATGGTAAGAGGTAGGGGTACAAACTCATCATTTGTATGTAGATATACAGTTGTTCCAGCACCATTTGTTGGAAAGAAATTCCCAAAGTTGCTCAATAACTGACCACGCTCAGGCACACAATACGGAACTCAATGTGATTAAGACAAATGCGAAAAGCCCCAACTGTCATCTGCAGTCACTTTCACTTTATACACTAAAACTACTCTGGCAAGCACATTGGATATTCACTATCTTAATGGTGGTGATGGTTTCATGGGTGTATACATACGTCAAACTTATAAAATTGTATACTTTAAATATGTGCAGTTTATTGTATGTCAATTATGCCTTAAGAAAGCTGTTTTTTAAAAGAGATGAACTAAGGGCAAGTGCATAAATGAAATAATTTTCTTTTCCTAATTCAGGATCAGCTTCTCTGGTTGGACCTGCCTATCAACTAGGCACTCACAAAAACTTTTTATTTCTACATTTCTCTTAACTGAGTATTGTTTCAGAACACAAACATTTAAATTTCAGATCTGTAAGGCGGGGACCATCATTACTATGAGACAAGTATTAATAAGAGCTGGAAATGTGTTTGACTTTTAAGGAAAAGTATTTTGAAGTCTCTATCCAATGAGAACTGAGTGACTCAGTTTTCCTTTTCTGCATAAAATTTAAGCCCCACCTCCACCCCAGCGGCACAAAGTTCCATTTCAGCAGAGATTTCATCTGTATGTTCCCCTCCTATGCCTAGAACACTGTCCAACATACAACAGGCACTCAGTAAATATCTGTCAAAGAATGAATAAAACCCCATTTAAACTGTTACCACCTTTTCCTGGGGCCATTTTGGACTGAGGGAGATGGCAGGTCTATTCCTCCCTCTAACATGACAAGTCCATTTCCAGAGGCACATACCGTCTTCCTCAAATTTTATTATTCACCTTCTTATATTTGGAAAAACAAGGCGATGTGGCTTAGGAATCTCACTTCCAGGAAAAGAACTAAAATGGTGTGTCAAAGATTATGCACAGGATCCACAGATTAGAAGCAATCAGATGAGAGCAGATAGGGAAATCATCCCTAACTGAGGAAACAAGCCATAGATTTACAATGACAAGTCTGCGGTAACATGGAAAATGAAGTGTGAATCAGGAACTGGAAAGCACTATCACTGACTATGTGTACAAATTATATACAATTATCTGCTAGAATATATACTCCATAAGGGTAGGAGGTTTGGGTTTGTTCTGTTCACTAGACAGTGCCTGGTATATGGAAGGTGTTTATTAACACTTGTTGAACCAATCAATGAAACTAAATATAAAACATACTTATGAAAACATACTTAAAGGGAATGAACACATGTGGAAAATTATGTTCAAGTGGTGCAACTGTGGGTGTTCCCTCCACTTTCCCTCTATTTTCCAATTCTCCCTAAAGTTGTGATAAAACTTTCTCAGTTCAAAGGATGATCATAGAAACCCCTCACCTGGCTTAGGCTGCTTCCTCCTCTGTCCTGCAACTAAGGAAGCATCTGGATTGGAGTAGGGATGTGCCTGCCTTCAGTTTGGAGAGGGGTATTTTACAGCCTTTGTGGCTCCAGCCAAGAAATACTGCTGCTGCTAAATCGTTTCAGTCGTGTCCGACTCTGTGCGACCCCATAGATGGCAGTTCACAGGCTCCTCCTTCCCTGGGATTCTCCAGGCAAGAATACTGGAGTGGGTTGCCATTTCCTTCTCCACCAGCCAAGAGCTCCTGGGGTACCAACTCTTTAGGCTTTTCCCCCTGGTGGCTCAGATGGTAAAGAGTCCCCCTACAATGCAGAAGACTGGGGTTCGATCTCTGGGTCCCTGGGTGGGGAAGATAGAGAAGGGAATGACTACCCACTCCAAAATTCCATAAACAGAGAAGCCTGGCTGGCTGCCGTCCATGCGGTCGCATAGAGTCCTACACGACTGAGTAACTAACTTTCCCCCGCAACAGAGAAGGCGGCCGCTGCCCCCCATTGGAGCCTGCATGAGTCTGGACTTCCAGTCGGACTACTCTTTCTCCTAAGCTGCCCCCAAACTTAGCCTCCCTCCCCTCCGCCTGCAGTCGCTTCTAGACATCCCACGGGGTTCGCGCATTGTCCGTCTAAGGTGGGTGGAGGGAGGGCAGGGTATCTTGTTCCCAAGGGGAAGGTCACTCTCTCTTTGAGGGCTGTCTCCCCTGAGCTTCACTGGTCCTCCCTGGACCTCCTCTTGGGGTCATTCGTCCTCGTAGAGTCCTCCCCCTTGAAGGGGCTCGCTCGCTCCATTATTCCTCGCCCCTCTCCTCAGGGCTCATTCGTTCCCGAGGAGGAGGTCACCTCAGCCCGCGGGCTCATTCCCCCTGAGACGGTCGCCCGTCCTCCGGCCCCCCTGAGGCGGCAGGGCACTCGTACCCGAGGGGGAGGTCACGCCTTCCGCCCGGCCCCGTCCCCTCAGGGCCAGCGCCGCCTCCTTCCGGGCCCTCCCCTCCGCGAACGGCGGTTCCAGGCGGGGCTCCCGGGCACGGACGCGGCGGCGGGGCCGGCCACCGGGCCTACAGCGCAGAGCCGGGCAGCGCGGCGGCGGCGGCGGCGCCATGGCGGGTTGCTGCGCGGTGCTGGGGTCCTTCCTGTTCGAGTACGACACGCCGCGCATCGTGCTCATCCGCAGCCGTAAAGTGGGGCTCATGAACCGCACGGTGCAGCTGCTCATCCTGGCCTACGTCATCGGGTGAGCGCGGCCGCCCCGCGGGGGTCCTGGGGTCAGGGCGTGGCCCGAAGGCCGGGAGCTCCTCCTTCTGGGTCCCGGCCGCGCACCTGCTCATCCTGGCCTAGGTCCTCGGCTGAGCCCCGCGAGCGCCCTCCAGGTGGGGTCCTGGGGACAACGACCCGAAGCCTCCATCTACTCCACTCCACCCCCAGCCTCGAGGGGGACCGGCTCTGTCCCGGCTCTGGCTCTGGCGGCTGCTTTAATGTTGTGTCTAGAAGGCAAAACCTAGCTAGACCTTCACCCTCGCCGTTCCTGCTTCTTGTCCTTCTGACTTGCTCCCCAGTGGCCTTTGACGGGGGCTGGGAGGGCTTCGCCCTAAACCTCTCTCTTTGCTCTTCACTTCCCATTCTGAAGGTCTGCTGACAGAAACCAAGTTTTGAGATTTCCACTTGGTTCTTTTGGGGTCTGTGGCTTCCTGTCCTTTCCTTTGAGCATCATGTGGTAACCCAAGATAACAGGTCACACTTTGAAAAATCACTTAAGTTCAGTTCCTTCGTATTGTGGGGTTGTTGGAGTCTTTGGTATAGGCACCAGCCCTAACCTCATCATTAGCCAAGCTGCCCTCTCTGCTTACCTGTCCTGCCACCATAAGTCCTTACTGAGTGCTTAACTTTAATTGATGTACCCATTACACTAAAACTCTAGCCAGAAGGTGGAAATTAATTTACCAACTGGGCCTGCCTTCAGGGTACACCTGGCGTGTCTACAGGTGCTGAGCTGACAGATGTTATCTGCTGCGTCATTTTTTGTTTGTTTTGTTAAAAGGCCTATTACAGTGTTCCCCAAACTGCACATAGAGACATTTGGGAATCTTTAAAATATACTGATTGCTGGCTCTCAGACCCAGGTCTTCTGATTGAAGTGCTGTAGAGTATGACCACCTCCCCAGGTGATTCTGATGTGCAGCAAAGTTTAGGAACCAGTGTCTTAGTGTTTCCCAAACCTATCTGATCATGAGAGACTCATCTGAGGAATTGTTTAAAGGTAACAGGAATCCACCCCCCTCCACTGGGGTGGGGCTTGGAATCTGTTAACACTGCCTGAAAGAATCCACACGATCTGGCAAGTTTGGCTTCTACCATCCATCGGCCCAGCAGCAGTAGGTACTGACAGTGTTCAGTAAAATGGCTTTCCAGGTATGGAGTCTACATCACAACCACCTGGCCACCCCCCAGGTTTGGACTCATTAAGTCACATTAAGTATCATCACAACCAACCCAGTGATTGGAATGGACCCTTCAATTTTGAAACCCATTACTAATGGGTTGGGCTTCTCTCGTAGCTCAGTTGGTAAAGAATCTGCCTGCAATGCAAGAGACCTGGGTTCGATTCCTGGGTCAGGAAGATCCCTTGGAGAAGGAAATGGCGATCCACTTCAGTATTCTTGCCTGGAAAATCCCATGGACAGAGGAGCTTGGCAGGCTACAGTCCTTGGGGTCACAAGAGTTGGACACGACGTAGTGACTAAACCACCACCACTAATGGGTTAACTAAACTTACAGTGCTAGGTTTGACCTTTGGAATCAGGAATTGTCATGCAGCTTTTTTCTTTTGGCTTTTGCTGCTTGTAGGAGGATCAGTTTACACCTACTTTGAGGTATCCTAAAGTTCTAGACTACATACAGTACATCGGCACTTGTACTGTATGGTAGCCAGAAGTCCCATGAGGCTGTTGAGCATATGAAGTATTCCTGCTCCGAATCAAAATATGCTGTCACTGTAAAATGCATGCCAGGTTTCAAGGACATAGTGCGAAAAAAAAGTTAAATATCATATTAACACATCTTATATTGATAACGTTAAGCTATATTGGACATATTGAGTTACATAATATATATCATTAAAATTGATTTTACCTTTTTTTTTTTAGCATCGCTACTAGAAATGTTTAAATTACGTATATGACTTGTGTTGTATTTCTGTTGGGCAGTGCAGCTTTTTTTTTAAAATCAATTTATTTTGGGCCGCACTGGGTCTTCACTGCTGCAACACGGGCTTTGTCTAGTTGCGGCAAATGGGGGCTGCTCTGCGCTGCCGAGCTCGGGCTTCTCATTGTGGTGGCTTCTCTTATTGCGGAGCATGGGCTCTAGAGCACTGGCTCAGTAGTTGTGTTACACGGGCTTAGTTGCCCCAAGGCATGTAGAATCTGCCCCGAGGCATGTGGAATCTACCCTGACCAGGGATTGTACCCATGTCCCTTGTGTTAACAGGTGGATTCTTAACCACTGGGCCACCAAGAAAGTTCCTGGGCAGTGTAGCTTTATAGGGTTCCTGTGGAGGGTCGTCTGCCTCTGTTATGAGGATTTTTTAAGCAGTAAATGCTTTGCTTTTATACGTCTTGCTGTGATCAAATCTGACTCAGGATCTGAATTTAGGGGGATTTGGGAAAGAAAAAAAAGAAAAACACCATCTCTTAACTTCCTGATTCAGTTCCTCTTGGTGAAATTGTGATCTCTTTTCCAAATGTGATCAAAGGTAATTCTTCCTTCAAAAAGAGAGTGAACACTTCTCAGTTACCTAATTGTGTTATCAGTCACAGGATGAGGTAATATTTATTTACATAGTGACTGCTGTGAAACCATCTGTTTCTTACTTAGCAACTCACTGTCCAGTAGGCTCTCCATATCTGCAATTTAAGAGACCTGTTTTATTTTATAGGTGGGTGTTTGTGTGGGAAAAGGGTTACCAGGAAACAGACTCTGTGGTCAGCTCAGTTACTGCAAAAGTCAAGGGTGTCACCATGACCAACACCTCTAAACTTGGATTCCGGATCTGGGATGTAGCTGATTACGTGATTCCAGCGCAGGTAAGCCTCCCACTGTGACTCTGTTTTTTAAAGCTCAGGCCTCTAGTTCACTGCTTTCCCTTTGACTTTGCCCACCTGACTGGTGATCAGCATGCCCAGAGTGCTAACAATACCAGGGCCCACACCGATTGTTCTAGTCCAAGAAAGCAGTATAGACAGGCCTCTTTTTGGCTTAGCGTCTAATAGGCAATATTCAGTCAGCTGTGTTTCTTCAGCCCTAAAACATGGCTGGCTTAAACAAAGGAAGCTTTCCATATGGACATCTCAGTCTGTCTCAGGCCCTGAAAGGTGAAAAAGCATATGTTTTAAATCCTGGGAAAAGTGCAGGTGAAACTTTAACCTTTCCACATTTTATGATTTAACTTTATTGTTGTAAACCTGCGAGGTAAATCTTTTCAGTCATTAGAGTTGTTGTTGAGTTGTGGAGTTGTGTCCAACTCTTTTGCGACCCCATGGACTGTAGCCCACCAGGCTCCTCTGTCCATGTGATTTCCCAGGCAAGAATTCTAGAGTGGGTTGCCATTTCCTTTTCCAAGGGATCTTCCCTACCCAGGGATCGAACCTGCATCTCTTGCATTGCAGGCAGATTCTTTACCACTGAGCCACCTGGAACGCCCTAGCCATTAGAGACCCAAATTCAAACAAGAAGGAAACAGACCTACCACATGGGATTCCATCAGGAACAAAGGGAAGGGAAGAAGCTGACACAGCATCATAGTCTTCTGTCTGTTAATCCACAAGCTCCAAGTTAAATATTGACTCTCTTTAACCATGATATGATTGTGATCCATAGCCAGTCCCCACATATCTTTCCAGATGGCCCCCATGCTCAGGTGACTAGGCTGGCCAGGTACAGATAAGCTGCCAACTCTTGGCTCAGAGCAAGGACTTTAGAAACTCTTTCTTTCTTCAAGTGTGTTCATTTTCCTTCTGCCTTCTCAAGGAAAGGGTCTAGCGGGATGCCCAGAGAGAAGTCAGAGCTAATGGAGCCATAAAGGTCAAATGGAACAAAGGATTTATAGTTTGCTGGAGGAAGCTGGTCCTGTAGGCATGTGACTGTCCGAACAGAGAGACCTCTGCTTCCTGTGAAGCCACAGCCTCATCGTGGCAGTTTCTAGGACTATCACGCTCAGCCTGTTTACTGGACACACAGAAGGGTACGGCATCCTGCTTGTGACCCTCAGTGAAAGGGAACACACAGCAACTTCGCCTTCTATCTCGGATCAGGGCGGGGGGCCACATGAGTTTTGCAGGGCTGTCCTCACGAGCTCTCACGATACCCTTCTGCTTCTCCAAAGACAGAACATAAATATCTGTTTGCACCACATCTACTCAGTTCACTTCCAGACTGAAATTTCTCTAAACTTAAAGGAGATAAGAAATAAGAAAAAAAAGTAAATCTCACTGACTTTGTTCAGGTCTAACTCAGGAGCGATGTGGGAGCAGCCTTCTGTAAACACCAAGCGAGCAATGTGTCTATGTATGGAACATGGGAGCCTGACAGGGCACCTGACCCCAGCCTCCTGCCCCATCATCATGCCTCCCCCTCCGGCCATTTCCTCCGCTCCTAACATGCTTTGCTCCAGGCCTGTCCTTGAAAGGGGCTTCCCTAGTGGCTCAGACGGTAAAGCGTCTGCCTACAGTGCGGGAGACCTGGGTTCGATCCCTGGGTCGGGAAGATCCCCTGGAGAAGAAAATGGCAACCCACTCCAGTACTCTTGCCTGGAAAATTCCATGGACTGAGGAGCCTGGTAGGCTACAGTCCATGGGGTCGCAAAGAGGTGGACACAACTGAGCGACTTCACATTCACGTGTCCTTCGTCCGTTCCGTCGCTCAGTCGTGTCCGACTCTTTGCGACCCCGTGGACTGTAGCCTACCAGGCTTCTCCGTCCATGGGATTCTCCAGGCAAGAATACTGGAGTGGGTTACCGTTTCCTTCTCCAGGGGATCTTCCCGACCCAGAGATCGAACCCGGGTCTCCCTCATTGGAGGCAGACGCTTTAACCTCTGAGCCACCAGGGAAGCCCTCACGTGTCCTTGAAAGATGCCAACTGTTCCCAGAGCTTCCATCACCTTGTCAGACCTGGTTGTGGAGACATCTGGAAACTCTTTGGTCCCTGAGTTTCTTTGATGGCTCCCCACACTGACTGCTCTCCCTGGAAGTGTGAACTGCTCAGAGCATTTCATTTTAGAGTACCAGTGGCCATTGTGGAAGGTCCAACTTGAATTTGCAGGACGTTTGTCTTTTATTCCATATACTAGAAGGTCACTGTTAGCAGTTCTCCAATCTCATCCCCAAGCGAACTATTGGCCAGAAACTTCAAATCAACCATTGGGCGCTTTCATACTTGGGAGGAGAAAACAGAACCTTCTCTAAGGGCGAAGTGTCAGTGGCTAACCCTGATTGCATCTTCTGTATAGTATGTTTGATGTATTTACTTTAGTTCCTCTTAGGAAAGAGAACCAGCCAAACTTGAGACCTTTGAGCTCTCATGTTTCTGGGCCTCTGAGGTAGTCCAGTTGGCAGAAGATATTCCAGGCACTTCTTGGCTCTTTCCCCTCAACAAGTCAAGCTTTATTAAGGAACCATTTCAGAGTGTAGACATGTTTTTTTTTTTTTTTAATGGAGGGGAAATTCATGTATTGCATTATTAACCAGTTCAGAATGACAAATTCAGTGGCATTTAGCACATTCACAGGGATGTGCAACATCACCTCAATCTAACTCCAGAACATTTTTATCAGTCTGAAAGAAAACCCCACACTCATTAAACTGTCACCTTCTCGTCCACCTCCCCCCACCCTGACCCCCTCACAACCACTAATCTGCTTTCTGTCTCTGGATTTGCCTCTTCTGTACTTTTCATACCGATGGGCTCACACACTGTGTGGCCTTTTGTATCTGACTTCTTGGACTCAGCGTCATATTTTGAAGTTCATCCACCTTGTAGCCATGTCAGTGCTTTGCTCCTTTGTACGGCTGAGTCATATTCGATGACAGGTGTGGACTGCAGTTTGTTTATCCATTCACCCATTAGACAATTTGTCTATCCATTCACCCCTTGATAGATGCAGAGTTATTTCCACCTTTGGCCTATTGTAAATGCTGCTTCTGTGAACACACGTGCAGGTGTTTGAGTCCCTGTTTCCAGTCGATTATAAACTCTCATAGGCGAAAATGGGAGACCCTGAGATCAGTGTTTAACTATTTCTGGTGTGGCATGTGGGAGAAGTGAAAGGTACTGTTGTAATAAAGGGATGTCTGACCCTCCTCGTGGCTCTCCCTGGCTCGCCTGAAGGTCACACGCAGCCCTGTCTCCTTTCTACCCGCTCTGCAGGAGGAGAACTCTGTCTTCATCATGACCAACATGATCATCACCATGAACCAGACACAAGGCCTCTGTCCTGAGGTAGGGAGCTTCTTGGAGAAGAGCCTTGGGCCTCATACCGCCCTCTCCATGCTTGTCCCACAGTGGGTGGGGCCAAGCTGTGTGAAACCTGTTCTCACTGGTTCTTCCTCCTCCAGATCCCGGATAAAACCACTGTGTGTGAAACTAATGCCAACTGCACTGCCGGCTCTGCAGGCACCCACAGCAGTGGTATGAATCTCTGATCATGATCCCACAGGAGACACTTAGACTGGGGAGGGCAGCCCCCAACCAAACTGCCTCCCTGGGGTGGGGGAGGGGCCTTCTCAGAGGGAGAGCTCCACAGTGGAGGAATCCCCCGCAACCCCCAGTGCCTTCACATGACCCAGACGGGGGTCCCAAGACCCTCTCGAAATTCATCTCTGTCCTTTGCACTCCAGAAACCATCCCAGATCTTGCCCTGTTCTGTGGCTCAGCATCACCCTGCGATCGGCAAAGCAGAGATGTGGCTAGGTCTCAGGCAGATCTTTTTCTCCAGTTTGAATCTCGGGACAGTGTAAATCCCAGGATCGGAATAGCTTGAAACTGACTGCATAGGATGCATGGCAGCGCTTCCACTCTGACTCACAAAGTAGAAAGTAGAAGACCCCCACAGACCTGGGTGCCCCTCTCCCCTGTAGGAGTCGCGACAGGGAGGTGCGTGTCATTTAATGGGACCTTGAAGACATGTGAGGTGGCAGCCTGGTGCCCGGTGGAGGATGACACAGAAGTGCCAAAGTGAGTCCTACTCAAGGAACGCAAGTGTCCTGAAAGCTGGGTCTCGGGCTTGGGGGAGGCAACCGGTGCTCTCGGTGTCAGCCTGTGCTGGCAGGCTTCCCTGGGCTGACGGTTCTCAACCGTCAGTGGCGGATGGGCCACGGTGTTTATCACCCTTGATAAGAGTGCAGATGACTTAGTTCTATGTTAGAAATATGTCAGTTGCAAGTAACTGACAGGAAACAGTTCTCAGGGCCTTAAGCGGGTATGTGCACACACACATACACACGCATACTTACACACGTGCATTCACAGTGGGGGCAGTTTATTGTTCAACTAACCACAGAGATCCCAGCATGGATAGATCTGGGCCTCAGGGGCAGCATCTGAGTCTCCACCTCTTGGCTCTGCTTTCTTCCATGTTGGCTTCATTCCCAGGACCCATGACGTTCCCCTGCCCAGCTGTCTGTAGAGATTCTGTGTGTGCTCAGTCATGTCCGACGCTTTGCAACCTGTCCTTGGACTGTAGCCCGCCAGGCTACTCTGTCCATGAGGATTCTCTAGGCAAGAGTACTGGAGTGGGTTGCCATGCCTTCCTCCCAGAGATCTTCCCAACTCAGGGATTAAACCTGTATCTCCTAAGTCTCCTGCATTGGCAGGCAGATTCTTTACCACTATGCCACCTAGGAAACCCATAGCGATTCTAGACCTGTCCATCTTTTCATCTTCAGCCACATCTGTCAACCCATCCAGCCCATTCCTGTGGTTGGGGGATGGATTTTGCTTATGACTTGGGCCTGGGTCACAGGCCTTCCTGGCTAGAGGTGGAGTCAGATCCACCCTGATGACACAGGCTAAGTGGATTCTAAAGGAAGCATGGAGTTCTGTTACCAGAAAAAAGGGGAGCAGATGCTGGGCAGGAAGATTATTAATGTTCATGGACGTGTGTTTGATAAACTAGAGCAGGTTCAAGGTTGCCTTGAGTGACATTGAGTAACACAGCCTAACTGTGATCGTCTGTGCTGTGAGTGGTTGGAGCTAGAGGTAACGCTTTTGGAATCTGGAATCACTAGCAACCTGGAGGCCTTCCCTACTCAGAATTCAGACTGAGGCCTAGATAAGCCCAGGGAAGCAGGTAACCAGGTGAACCTCATCCTGGGTGTGTCACAGCACAAGACAGTGTTGAGGTCTGCAGGTTGCTGAGGGCAGCAGCTCTGGCTAGGGAAGGGAATTCCACAAGACAAGGAATCCTAGCCTTCTGGGGCCAAAAAGGACCTTATGGAGCTGGTGGCCACGTGTGGCTACTGAGCACTTAGAATGCAGCCTGGAGGACTTAACTGGTGAGTCAGTGGTTGAGACTCCATGCTATCAATGCAGGGGGCATGTGTTCCATCCACGGCCAGGAAATTAACATGCTGCATGCCTGGGAAAGAAAGAAAGGAAGGAGGAGATGCAGCTGGGTCCAAAATGAGCTCTCAGGGTAAAATACACTCCAGGTTCTGCAGACTTAAATTATTTAAGAAAAGGATATGTAATATCTGATTAGGGCTTCCGTGATAGCTCAGCAGTAAAGAATCCACCTGCAATGCAGGAGATGTTGGTTACATCCTTGGGTCAGGAAGATCCCCTAGAAAAGGAAATGGCAACCCATTCCAGTATTTTTGCCTGGGAAATACAGTGGACAGAGGAGCCTGGTGGGGTACAGTCCATGGGGTCACAAGAGTCAGACACAACTTAGTGACTAAATCATAGTATCTCATTAATAATATTCTTTGTTGTTTACATGTTGGAATATTATTTTAGACATATTGAGTTATTATAGAAAAGTTCATTTCACTTGTTACTTTTTAATGTGACTATCAGGAAACTTAAAATTACAACACAGTTTATGTCTTGATACCTGGGTTGGGAAGATCCCCTGGAGAAGGGAATGGCATCCCACTCCAGTATTCTTGCCTGGAGAATTCCATGGACAGAGGAGCCTGGCAGACTATAGTCCATGGGGTTGCAAAGAGTCAGACA
This sequence comes from Moschus berezovskii, assembly GCF_049115385.1. Lineage (NCBI taxonomy): Eukaryota > Metazoa > Chordata > Mammalia > Artiodactyla > Moschidae > Moschus > Moschus berezovskii. The sequence goes on along the minus strand of NC_142478.1, from coordinate 57,120,588 downwards.
CAGCTGAGCGACTAACACTTTGTGTCTCAGTATATTTTCACTGTACGGTGCTGTTATAGATCGCATCAGTGTAGGCTGGTTTTTAAGTGTTTACTGATAACATGAAATAACACTGAGTCACATGGAGAGAAAGGCATTCCCGTCTTTACTCTTATTCAGTCCTGAGCCGATGTCAAGGAGGAGGTGCTGGTCTGGAGTCTGTATCCCTTACCGATTTCCATTTCTCACCAAGAACAAGCCCCAGGCTCAGTACACGACAAAAATGGGAACCACAGTTTGTAATGAAATGACATTGTTCTGACTTAGTTATATTTATTTGAATGATGACCTCTGACTTGTGGCAAATGATATTTTTTATAGTCATGATGGAAAGTTTTATTTCTAAATGAATGTCAATTAAAAAAAAAAAGGTGAGTTGAGGGACTTCTCTGGTGGTCCAGTGGTTAATACTCTGCACTTACACTGCAGGGGGCATGGGTTCAGTCCCTGGTTGGGAACAGAGATCCTGCATGCCAGGTGATGCAGCCAAAAAAAAAATTCTACCTGGGTCGGGGGGCCTCCTCCACTGAGGGGTCTGTTCACAGTGCCACATCCCCCTGTAGAAATGCTCTAAGACAGTGTACCCACGCCCCCCCGGGACAGATTCTGCTCCTACAGTCAGCAGGAGCTAACGTGGCACTTCCGAGAAGAGGTGGTGCAGCAGCAGTCACATGCCTGCCACATGCCATTTCCAGCCTCTAGGTGAAGTCACCTTTGCTTTCACTTGTTAAACCAGATCTGTTGCGAACAACTGAGGTAAGCCCTGAAACCCAGCACCTGCCGGACCGAGTGACTGCTAGGGAGGCCAGGAGGCCCTGCCCCTCCCACCCACGTCGGTAGCTATTCCTCAGGTTCTTAAATTCCCATGGCCTCAAGGAAAAGGCCCTGCCCTTCTGTGCTTGGAAGAAACCAGAAACCTTGGTTTACTGTCTCCTCTCTTGTCCTAGTGTTTATGCAGAGAGTAGCAAAAAAAACCCATGAGAAACATTTTACTTTTTTCTTGGCAAAGGGATATTGTAAGTCACACGTGTGTCTGCTACTTAAAAATATTACCTAGGTATATTAGGCGTGTACATATGTTTGTTCTTTTATTGACAATATGTTATAATTTTTTTTCAGCCCTGCTTTTTTAAAGGCTGCAGAAAACTTCACTCTTCTGGTTAAGAACAACATCTGGTATCCCAAATTTAACTTCAGCAAGTAAGTGGCGACCAGCCGTGTGAGTTCACCAATGTCTTGGAGAAACTTCTGGCTCTTCTTTGAGGTTTTCCTGGCTCCTATTTTCTCCTTCCTCCTGACTTTAGGAGGAATATCCTTCCCAACATTACCAGCGCCTACCTCAAAACGTGCATTTATGATGCGAAAACAGATCCCTTCTGCCCCATATTCCGACTTGGGAAAATTGTGGAGAGCGCAGGGCACAGCTTCCAGGATATAGCCGTTGAGGTGGGTGCAGGTCTTGGCTTTTCTTTAAAAAAACATGTATTTATTTATTTGACTGTACCAGGTCTTAGTTGTGGCTTCCCTGGTGGCTCAGCTGTAAAGAATATGCGTGCAATGCGGGAGACCCGGGTTTGATCCCTGAGTGGGGAAGATCCCCTGGAGGAGGGCATAACAGCCCCACTCCAGCATTCTTGCCTGGAGAATCTCTGCAAAGAGTCGGACACGACTGAAGCGGCTTAGCATGCACACGCAGTCTTAGTTGCAGTGCTGGGATCTACACTGTGGCATGCGGGGTCCTTCGCTGCCTCATGCAGGTGTTTAGTTGCGGCATCTGGGATCTAGTTCTCTGATCAGGGATTGAACCCAGGCCCCTGGCTTTGGGAGTGTGGAATCTTAGCCACTGAACCACAAGGGAAGTCCCAGTCCTGGCTGTTCTAGCACAACCTTTGACACATCACCTTCTAGAACGGGCTCTGCTCGCACCCCACAGGGAGGCATCATGGGCATCCAGATCAAGTGGGACTGCAACCTGGACAGGGCCGCCTCCCTCTGCCTGCCCAGGTATTCATTCCGCCGCCTGGACACCCGGGACGTGGACCACAATGTATCCCCAGGCTACAATTTCAGGTGGGTGCGAGCTTGGGCCCCATGCCTCATGTGTTGGGGGCGATGGCAACTGGATCACTCCCCAGTGGGGGCCTCCACGCCCGCCCAAGACCAAGGGAAGGAGGGGAGGCATGTGCCAGCGAGAGTGGTCCAGCAGGGCCTCGCCCCTGTGGCATTCCAACCCGTGAGAGCTCTCCCTGCCTTTTCCTGCCTCCAGGAGGGTCTGCCTGCTTTAGCTTTTCCAGACCAGCCTCCGCCAGGACCGTGCCACTAATTCTGAGGAGTGGCTGAGGCTGTGGTCCTCCAGTCCAAAGGCTCCTGGGGCCTGACTCATGAATTGGCTTCTTAGGTGATCCAGCCTCTAGAATCTCCAAGGAGCAGGGATACAGGTTTTAGTCTCAGGAAGGGCCTTTGCTGGTACATCCTTGGGGAAGTGCTGTGCATTTGTTCCCCAGGACTGCCCTAACAAATCACCACAAACTGGGTGGCTCCAAATGGCAGGACTCTATCTTCTCACAGTTCTGGAGAACAGAAGCCCCAAGTCAGTGTATCCACAGGCCAGGCTCCCTCCCTCTTCCTGCTTCTGATGGCTCTTGACAACCCTTGGTGGTCCCTGGCTTACAGATGCATCACTCCAGTCTCTGCCTCTGTCATCCCATGGCCTCCTCCCTTCTGTGTCTGTGTCCCTGTGTGTCCTTCGTCTTTTATAAGGACACCAGTTGTATAGTGTTTGGGGTCCACCCCAATCCGGTATGACCTCAACTGTGATTACATCTGCAAAGAGCCTATTTGTAAGTAAGGTCACACTCACAGGTTCTGAGTAGACATGAACTTGGGCGACAGTATTCAAACCAGTGCAGCTGGTAATCTGAGGAGAGGGCTGAGGGACCAGTCACTTTTTGGCTGACAATTGTCACTTCCTTGAACCAATGAAATCTGCACCATGTACATTTTCATGCGGTCTTTGTTGCGTTTTCCATACCAAAACCAAGCACCAGGACCACCTGAGAAGGCTGTGCTGTTGTGTGCTAAGTCACTTCAGTCATGTCCGACTCTTTGTGACCCTATGGACTCTATAGCCCGCTGGGCTCCTCTGGAATTCTCCAATCAAAAATGAAGAATGGTGCTCTTGTGCTGCACTTATCGCCCTCTAGTGGTGATGAAGTGAAGTGATGTGAAAGTTGCTCAGTCCTGTCCTACTCTGTGCGACCCATGGACTAGAAAGTCCATGGACTTCTCCAGGCGAGAATACTGGAGTGGGTAGCCTTTCCCGTCTCCAGAGGATCTTCTCAACCCAGTGATAGAACCCAGGTCTCCCGATTGCAGGCAGATTCTTTACCAGCTGAGCCACAAGGGAAGGCCAAGAATACTGGAGTGGGTAGCCTATCCCTTCTCCAGCGGATCTTCCCGACTCAGGAATCTAACCGGGGTCTCCTGCATTGCAGGTGGATTCTTTACCAACCGAGCTATCAGAGAAGCCTAGTGACGATGTGTGGAGTCAAATGCACGCAGGATCTGCTGTCCTCTTGAGCCATCTGGTTCACTGATTAGAAGGGAAGATACTTACATTTTTTCCTAGTAAGGGAGTCTGATTTGCACTGCTCTATCCCTGTGGTTACACAGTTCTTATAGAAACCACTGTGGAAAAACCTCCAGCTTGGGCTGGAACCCCAGAACCGAGAGAAGTCTTCACAAGGACATCCATCAGCATTAATCCCACCTGAGTTCCCCAGGCCTGGACCACGGCACGGAAGTTGGGGCCCAGATAGATCTCAGGCCACAGCTTAGGCTCCTGGGGAATCCCCTGTGTAACATGGGCAGCAAATGGTAAAAGTCTCAGTGGTTCTCCCCACAACGTTCCCTCTCTTGTTCTTTTTTAAAAATGGCTTTATTGAGATATAATTAATATTCTACACAGTTCACCCATTTAAAGTAGAATGCAGAGGGGTTTTTTTTAGCATATTCATATTCAGAGTTGTGCAATGATTATTGCAATTTTAGACTACTTTCATCGCCTCAGAAAGAAACCCCAGCCTCTTAAGCTCTTACCTCTCTATCCTTCCATCTACCTCAGCCCCTGGCAACTAGTAATCTACCTAATTTACTGATTCTTGAATTTCATAGGAATGGACTCATATAATGTGTGACCTTCTGTGCCTGGCTTCTTTCACTTAGCATCATTTTTTTCCAGGTTCATCCACGTTGTAGCTTTATCCATACCTCTCTTTTTATGGCTAAATAATATTCCATTGTGTGGACATACCACATTTTGTTTATCTACTCTTCCTACTGATGGGTCGAAGGTTCTTTAATTTTTTTAAAAAAAAAGGTCTAGTGCTGATGCTTAGTCTCCCCCACCCACAAAGCAGTCTTCATGATTTCTGCTGGCTGGCCATCTTTTATTAGTGGCCAAGAACTCCTTACTCAGAGAGGCAGGGGACTCAGCAGTGTCAGGAAGGACTTTCAGAGGAGGAAGTTGTGGTTTTAAGTCGTAGCAGGTGACAGTGATGACAGAGGGGATATCTCTTTGTGTGCCCTTCTGCCTGCATTCCAGGCATTCTGCACTGTGGGCCCAGGCGCCCTCCTCCTCAACAGGCCAGTCCTTCTCCCCCTCTCTCACATTAGCCAGGAAAGGCCCTGAGGAGCTAGAGTGTGGTCTATACAGCAGGCAGGCATGAGTGAATCCTTAGCCAGTGCCAACTCCACCAGGGCCTCAGCAATTCACTCTGACAACCCTTGCCAGGATCCAGATGCTGTCTCAGGCCACCTGTGCCTTTGCACTGTAACCTGGTCTTCTCTCCACAGGTTTGCCAAGTACTACAGTGACCCAAACGGCACTGAACACCGCACGCTCATCAAAGCCTATGGCATCCGCTTTGACATCATCGTGTTTGGAAAGGTAGCCTGGCCACTGGCTCCCCTTGTTCAGAGCCCTCTAGTCTTGTTCTGGCTTGGCCGGGGGGCAGAGGGCCCACTCTCTACCCCCATCACAACTTTTTCTTTTTCTCCTATCACTCGCAGGCTGGGAAATTTGATATCATCCCCACCATGATCAACATTGGCTCCGGCTTGGCAATCTTAGGGGTGGTGAGTGGCTCATTTAGACTTTGCAGTTACTCATGCCCACCCCCGACCCTGCCCCAGGGTTGCAGCCCTCCCAGCAGTGGCTAGCACAGCAAGTTGAGACCCTCCACTGCCACCCTGGTTCTTCCCCTTGACCCGACTTGTTTCTATACTCAGCCCTCCAGGCTTGTTTCCCTTTCGCCATCCTGTTGCCTCTACCTGCCATTCTCTAAGACCATGCCCCTTGGGGCCTAATCGTTTCCCCTGAGAGATGGGGGAGCCTTTCCTTTCCTTGGAGGATCCCAGGCGTCATGGGAAGGGGCATGCACAGAAGAGCAGAGACCACAGCAACTTGGCTCATTCTTTCTCGCCCTGTGCTACATTCAGGCGACAGTGCTGTGTGACGTCATAGTCCTCTACTGCATGAAGAAGAGATATTACTATCGCGAGAAGAAATATAAATATGTGGAAGATTATGAGCAGGTAGGCCGCCTCCTGAACTCACGGCAGGCAGGAAGGCCAAAGCGCCTGACCTCACCTGCCTCTTGTACCAGTGGTGAGAACCCAGTACATTTAGGTGTATTGTCCATCCAGGCAGTCACACACCACTCTCATCATCCACTCCATTTCTGGACCATCTGTACTAACATTTGCTTCACACTTTTCTTCAGATGGACTCACCCTTTAAAATCTAGCCTCATTTTAAACAGTGACGTCTCAGGCTAGTTAGTGCTTCTCTGGTGGCTCAGCTGGTAAAGAATTCACCTGCAATACAGGAGACCTGGGTTTGTACCTTGGGTTGGGAAGATCCCCTGGGGGAGGGCATGGCAACCCACTCCAGTATTCTTACCTGGAGAATCCCCATGGATGGGAGCCTGGTGGGCTGTAGTCCGTGGGGTCGCAGAGAGTCGACTGAGCACAGGTTAGTTATGAGAATGTAGCTTGATGAAATCTGTGTCCACACTCTACTTACATTTGACTTGTAGAGCAAGAAGGGTACCTCCAGGATCTACCTGAGTACTTTCAGTTGTGGAGGGTCATCCAGATGTCCTCAGGGAAAGTGCCCGACCCTTCTTGTCCCAGATGGCCCAGACTTACCTGTAGGCAGCAACTGGTGGGTGCACACGTCTCCATAGGCGCATCCACTGACGACAGGCGTCTTGTTCTTTGCAGGGTCTTGGCAATGAGATGGACCAATGATGCCCACCCCTCATCTGGGCTCTCCACGGCCCTCATCAGAGCACAGCGAGGAAGGAGAAAAGGCTGCCACATCACCCCAGAGAAAGTTCCAGATTCTAAGTCAAGTCTGCACAAGTACTGCAGGGTTGCCCAGCTGCTCCCATGTTCTCCGTGTAGGGTTTGTGTAGTAAACCACTATGCACAGTGGCAGCTGGGTCACCTCTGCTGCTCCTTCAATTTAGCATCACTGGGGTGAGCTAAATTGAAGCCCAAGACCAGTGACGTGTCAGTGGCTGCATGGGGGCCTTCTCCAGGGCCGGCTTTCCTCAGAATCTTCCATCTCCAGCTCCCTGGGAGACCACGCTGGACCCCCAAGGCCCAGCAGCTCCATTCAAGCACTTTATGAGGAAGGCAGGACACCTGGGTATGGTCGATGCCCTTTAGCACTCTGGACCGCTGTTCCTCTTCCCCCAACCGAGGCTTCAACCCCAAACTCGTGAGGCGGAGCCAGTGTTTTTCCTTTGTGAAGAGCTACACTGAGATGACTGAGGACCAAACATTAAAACAAATGACTTTCTTAATCTCTGTGTGGTTTCACAGCATGGGCTAGAACTTTCCTTCCTTCCCTTTTATTTCAATCAGTAAATCCACCTGTAACCCCAGCTCACTGTGTTCAGAAAGGTTCCTGAAACAAGTCTGTTGCTGGAGCTTAGTCCGCACCCCCCCCCCCCACCTACTTTAACCTTCTCTTAAAAGCCTAAGAAGTCTGATTCTTCATTAGCTTATGTTTCTATGGAGTTTACAAGATTTTTTTTCCTGTGGTGTCTTACCTGTGCTTACATTTTACATAAAAGTGTGGGTGTATACTACAGGGAACACAGTTTTAGGGGACACGAAGTTGGCTTATCCTCCCTCCCCATTTGCCTTCCAGAAGCCTCAAACCAAAAGCAGCACCAGCTCCATCTACCTTGCCACCGGTTTGAAATGTTAATGAAGCTATTTCTGGCCTGGCCTTCACACCGACTTCATTCTGCATCAGGTGTTCAGCGTCTCCCTAAAGGAAGCAGCCCGTCCTTCCGCCTTGTCAGGAATTCATTTCCAACTGTTAAAGGGAACATTTATTTTAGAAGTGCTCTGCTTCTGTGGGGTAAATGACAACCTGGGCTTTTCTTGCTTTGGGAGGGGAAAAATAAAAAAGTTTACCGACCCCTTTGAAAAAGTTCTGGTTCAAGCTACCTTCTCCCCCCAGCCATAGGACACAGTGTAGATCTTAGTTTCCTGACCAGGGATCAAATCCATGCCCCCTGCATTGAAAGGCAGATTCTTAACCACTGAACCACCAGGGAAGTCCCTTGAGCTACCGTTTTGAAAAATGCCTGCTTGAACACACAGATCAGATGGAGCGGGACTGTTTAGGAAAAGTTTATTCTCTTGCAGGCTAAGGAGTCATAATAGTTGCTGAAGTGAGAGAGACTTCTTATAGCCCCCCTCTTTCTAAAGATGGGGTGAGGGCTGGGGGTGGCACTGATCTTGAATTCACCAGAATTGCCTTGCGTTCTGCTAACAGCCCCACTTGTTGGCACTCCTTGGCGCTGCCTCTTAAGTAGAGCTTTTTCAACCTTGCATCCATGGATGACCTTCCAGGAGATTCTGAAACCCCTAAAACTCTGCAAAGTAAGGCACCTGTGGGCATGTCTTCTCGCTTTCATCAGATTCTCTGTGCGGGGAGGGGAGTCTTTAAATAGCAACAGCTGCTCTTGACTTGAAGGCCAGTATTTCAGGGCTGTTATTTCTGCAATAACGGAACAGGAGTCTTTCAGACTTCATCCACTGTCCCCTGATAACAGAGAACTGAAGTTGAAAACCAGTAATGCAGTGCCGTGGGCTGGATTCACATTTGAAGTGCAGGGAACCTTCAGCCCACAGTCTGGAGAAAGCAGCAGTTCTAAAACAGTCTCTAGACGTCATGAAAACTGGCAACCATCAAGGCTCTGCAGAACACTGAATTAGCTGATAAATTCGGAGCCTTTTCTGAGCCTGTTTACAGATGATGACCCGTAAAATGGGCTCAATACCCACCTTATGCGGTGAAGTGTCACGTTGTATGACTGCCCACAGGATGTATTCAGTGTGTGATTAAAACTGCTCCCATAGTAGTTCACCTGTTTGGTCTCCACCAGAAGAATCAGTGAGCTGCCCCAGAGCAGTGCGTTGCAAACTTCAGCATCAAGTGTGTCACCTGGAGGTCTTGTTTAAATGGGGCCTGGGAATCTGAATTGCTAAGCCACTCCCAGGTGACGCTGATACTACTGATGTGGGGACCACCCTCTTAGTAGGAAGGTACTCTCGTGCTCAGTCGTGTCCGACTCTTTTTGACCCCATGGACTGTGGCCCACCAGGCTCCTCTGTCCCTGCAATTTTCCAGGCAAGAATATTGGAACGGGTTGCCATTTCCTACTCCAGGGGATCTTCTGGATCCAGGGATTGAGTCCTCATCTCCTGTGTCTCTGCATTGGCAGGTGGATTCTTTACCACTGCACCACCTAGGAAGACCCAGGGAGGTACCAGGACATAATTAGGGATTTGGTGAGTACATCAGCCCTGACTTGGGCATTCAATTTTGCTGTCAGCCTAAGGGAGGAAAACAGACATGAGGACAGATGACCTCAAGACCACTGACCTAATCAAAAAACCAAAAAACATCCCAAAGAGGCCCAGACTTTGCACCATTTTGCTTTTTATTTCAAGTTTACAGAGAAGCTTAAACATTTGTGGAAAAACACTGAAGGCTTATTTTTCTCTTAAGTTTATGTACTTTTCAGTGATAAATACACAGTATTTAACTTTGTACACCTGATAAAAGGAAAATGCATAGTAGAAAGGATCAGAAATAAAACAGAAGCATCGGGCATGACATCAACCACAGAATAGAAAAATCAGTAGTCCCATGAAACTTGGCCTGTAAAGCTGGAGAGAAGATTGAAATCAACGACCTTGAAACTTTCCCTAGCACCTTGGAAGCGAGTGGAGGTCTTGGTTCTTCCCCCTGGTGACATGAAGCGCCCTTTTGGAAGATGGGTGAGAGCGACAGGTGGAGCCTATGTGTCTAAATTGCACAGTTCTTTGCCTCGTCCTGAATGGCTTGGAGGACGAGAGCCCTAGCTTACGAGAAAGGCCAGACCAGCAGGTAGATGGCCTCTCCGGCCCCAAGTGCCAGCAAGGAGCTAGATAAGGCTTTATTGGAGCCACTGGCCAGGCTGTGGAACAGATGGGGAAGTGAAACAGGGTGGAAGAAAGATGGGTGGAGAACATGTGCTTCTTCAAGGCCACAGGTGCAGGCCACCGCTTGCTTACAAACTGGTCCCACAGATGAGCCAGGAATGGAAGAGAAGGATAGGCATCCTTTTTGCTTACCTAGAAAAGCTGCTCATAACAGCTTCTGCCCTTTCCTGACAGAGTTGGCTTTGGGAAAAAAATCAGTGTTTGTGCTCTAAGAGTGGAGACAAGCCCCAAGAGTCTGCGCTCCAAGTAGCTCTAATGCTTTCTGTTACAGCCCTCTCTGCTCATCCTTTTCTCAGTGGGGTGGTTCTTTTCCACAGCTTTCTTTGGTGTTTCTTAGTGTGTTAAAAAAAGAAAAACGATAGTAATGAGCATGGGCCTCCCCCAACCCACCTGCCTGAACAGTTCAGTGCTGTCTGATCGCTGGCTTTCCACATGTGAAATCGTCGATGGAGAGTTTCATGGTGGGAGAAATGGCATCGCCCGATGCAGCTGTGTAAACGCAGGAGTTCTGCAGAGGCTCTGCATGCTACCAGCCCCCACCCCTCCAGGCGAGCCCCCCACTACCAGGTCAGCGTCCACATGGACTAAGACAAAGAGCCAGCTTACTTGAACAACTGCAAGGTGCTTACTGCAAACTAACCAGACCCATTTGTTCCCAGGAAGGGTGGAGCCTGTAGATTTAAGCAAGCACAGGAGGAAGAAGAAGTACTAGATTACAGAAAGAAAGCAAGCAGGCCAGAGGACCCTCCATCAGATGGGTGTCCTTGGCTCTTGGAAACCAAACTTCTCTAACTCTGTACTGCTTATAAGGTAGAAAGAAGAGTCTGGCTAAATGACAATCAAGAGTTTATGAAGATCTGCGGAAGCTCTGTGAATGCACTTGGCAGCAGACACAAGACCTGCTGCTCTGTCTCTGCAGAAAGTGCCCCTTTCAACACAAATCAGCCTGAAACTACAGGAGAGCTCATGCTTCTGATCCCGATTACCGACACTATTTTCCCCAAGGCAGATTCCACAAAGCACTGGGAATCCCCCAGGCAAAGTCCTTCCAATTTTCCTCCTCCTGAACTTCACAGTTACCCACACAAGACTCTGGAATAAGTCACACTTGAACTGCATCCAAACTTCCCAATGTTAGTTGGAAGTCAAAAACATAAACTTTTTTCTTTCTGGACTGCTGGCTACAAAAGGGGACTTCCTTCGCCAAGCCCTGGTTGCCTTGGACCCAAGGACTGCTGCAGGTTTCAAGAATCTTCTCTAAAAGGGTATCCTACAGTTACTGTTTAGATCCTAACAGAGCTTTGCTAATAAGGATGATCATTTATGTCTCAGTTGAATGAAATTATTTCCTAACTAGCCCTCCACAAACTGGATAACTGTTTGTTTCACTGACTACAACAATCAGCTAGTGCTGAAGAAGAAAACAGAATCTTAGCAGCCTCTAGAATACACAGGTTATAAGCAAGCTGAGCTGCTAATATACAGGATAGATGTCATTGGCGCTAACTCTGATCACACACCTGAAGCCATGGGATAGCTCCTGGAAGCTCGAAATGATTTCTGAACTGCTCAAGAGTTCAGACTAGTTAGAAAATTGAAAGTATTTGTTGTTTTTGTTTACTCTTAAGCCATGTAATGTACATGGAAGTGTAGGATTTAATGTCACCCTGAAGTTTCTGTAATTTAACAAGAGATTGACTAGAGTTCCTTCAACTATTTAAGAAAAGTTTCAGCTCTGAGCAGCTGTCATAAACACACTCATTCAGTCCTTGAGGGGAGATGTCCCACCATAACCACTGAATGCCCTTCTGGGAATGGAAAATCCGCACCCCCCCTCCCCCTCCCCCTGCCAAGCTCTTATGTATCAAGCCCTTTCCATTTTCCTGATTACAGCTCTACTCATTAAAAAAATTTATAGTCCTTCTTAGGAATAAGTTGCATCGAATCAGGCTGCAGCTACTGAGGGCTAGCCCTGTCCTGACTCCATGAATCCACATTCTAGAAGGTGCCACGGTTTGGGGTTTTGCATGACGTCACACCTCCTTTTCCTCTCCCTTTGAAATGCAGCCAAGTGTGGCCTCCAACCACACCACCAGAGTTTCCTGCCAGTTATTCCCGACGTTCAAACCTCACACACATTCACTTGGTATCTCTTGACACCATTCTGAGTTCACAAGGAAGGATTTTTGGCATAAAAACGTCTTAAAAAGCAATTGTCCCCAATGCATGTGGCTTTGGGTCTGCAACTCCTCACACCCGCCCATTCAGCCAGCCAGCGGCCAAAGTTGATGTCATGGAGTCGTCTTTTTTTTTTTTTGTCCCCTTTAAAACAAGAAAGAAATCAAACAAACTAAAAACAAAACCACCAGAGATGACGGTCAAGGCTCTACACACGTGCTCGGTTTCCCGTAGGACATGCTGCTATGGAAACACAGGGCACCGCCAGCGGAGGAGAGACGTGCATGCGCAGTCGCGGTCCGGTGGCTACTCCATCACCGCGTCCGGCCGCGCAGGATGAGTGCGCTCTAGGGAGCTGGGGCCTGGGACCCCCCAACTCTCCATGCCAGGGCAGCCTTTCATGAGAGCACTTCCTCCTCCCCTACGGGGGCCGGGTCGGGGCCCTGGAGGCTGTCTTCGCTGCCTTGCTTCCTGCTCACCAAACAAAAAAACCCACATTAAGTCCTGGGGCGATGCAAGCAGGGCCCTGAACCGTCTCTGGCGGTCCTGCACTGCCTGGACCGTTATTTGCTTCTGTTTTTAGAGTCTCTCCCCCTTTTTTCTTGCTTATGTGAAAGTTTCAGAGGAAACTTTCCATCCCTTTGGTAAATGGAAAACCAGCATCATGTGCCAAAAATAGCAAGGAATATAAACTATAAACATAGATGGGAACCTATGGGCTGACACCTAAAATCATGGCACAGAACATAGGTCGTATGGGCTCCACACTGGGGGCTGTTCACAGAGAATTTAGGCATCTTCGCTTCCCCTGCTTTAGGCTCGAAGCTCTTGCAGGGCAGGAACCGTGACTTTCTTCAGTCTCCAGGTGTGTTTCGTGGGGGACACGAGCAGGACCACCCGACTTGGCCTGGCACAAAGCCAGCCTTCAGGAAATGGTTATCAACAGAAATGTGCTGAGCACACAGGCCCAAGGGATGCCTCCGACAGAGAGAAGGGCCCTCATCTTGGCAATGTGTGACCAGAGCAGAAGAGACTAGGTTGGTGGAAATGTCCCCATGTCCCCAAGAGGCCATACCCTGAAGTGCCCCCAGCTAGATCTGCCTGGGGTGATGGACGCGGGCCATGTGATGGGAAATGTGAGGGAAAGTCCCTAAGGAGAGGCCCAAACCCTTTAACAACAGGAAGCAAAGAATGCCCGTCCTAAGGAGAGCCACTGGGCTTGCCACACAGGACTGGTATCTATTGCGTGCCTTTGGCCAGAAGGGGAACTGCCCTGTGCATGAGGCAAGGGCATGATGTCCGTACATTCCCAGGAAGAAACTCCTCTTTGTTTAAAAATCACACACATTGGCTATTATGTTTCTGCCAAAGAAGAGAGGGTCAAGTCTCTGGGGAGGAGAGATATAACTGGATATCCAGTGAGGCCCAACAGCTGTCTACTCATACCGGCTGGTCTCACTGCTGACGGGCCATGGGCCCAAGGCCTCCAAAGACTGCCTAAGCGCTTAAGAGCTCCAGAGTGATGGACCACTGGGACAAGCAAAAGCATCCACCCGTGGGCTAAGGGCAAGGGCAGTTAATCCCCAGGTGCTTCTGGGACGGAGATGAGGGAAGAGAGAGGCAGTAAGGTCTTTGGGGCCAATCTCAGTCTTTGGTGTCCTGCAACTTTGATCTCATTAAAAACAGAAGATGAAATAAACAGACTTGCACAAAAAGGGAGGCAAACGGTAAAACAGGTTGAGAAGAGAAGGGACAAGTACAGGCCAGCCCACTAGGCTTCAACCTGCGACCTTGTTAAGGCTCACACTGTAAGTGGGGCCACCTAATCACGCGGCTATAGAGATGCCTGAGAACACTGTGGCAGGGATGGAGGCAGCCTTCACATGCTGTCCATGATTGGTTCTGAGGACTAACTGCCATTTTCCCTGCTCTGGAAGAGCATAAATGATCCACAAATGGTCTTCCTACGTTACTGTATGAGCACCTGGCTCCTATGGTGGCCAAGAAATTTCATCTCATAAGCCAACTCCTAACAAACAAATGCCGCTTGCACAGGCATCATTCAGGGCAGCATTATTCACGCGTGACAGTCCCCAAAGTGGAAAATGTATTCATCACCAAATGAATGGAGGACCAAAGTGTGGGTATATCCATACAACGGAACATGATCGAGCCATAAAAAGGAATGAAGTTGACACATGCTGCACCACAGATGAACCTCAGAAACATTAAGCTGAGTGAAAGAAGCCAGACACAAAGGCCACATACTGTATGATTCCATTTATGTGAAACGTCCAGAATATGTAAATCTATAGAAAATGCAAGTAGCCTCGTGCTGGCTGGGGAACTGGGGAGTTGGGTGGTGAGAGACGAGGGTACAGAGTTTCTTCTTGAGCTAATGAAAATATTCTAAAACTGACTGTAGTGATGGTTACACAACTTGGCAAATATATTAAACTCTATTGAGTTATATACTTTAAATGGGTGAAGTATATGGTATGTGACTTATAGCTCAACACAGCAGCTTGTAAGACTTAGAAATGATTGCCTGGAGCTCCCAACTGAGAATGAGGTAGTGAGCTAGGCTCAGTGGGCAGAGTCCCAGGACTGCTATCCTGTCACAGGCATGGGGGAGGGGGAATGATCATCCTGTCTTCTCAGGCTTGCGGGGACAGAAATGCTCCTCTGTCCTGGGAGATGCTGGGACGGCTAAGCTGGGCATGTGTTTGGAAGAGGATGGCGGACTCGGGGGAATAGGTCCAGATCCTCCTCCGAACCAGGGGAGCTTTCACACTCATTTGCAACAGGCTGGATGGGGACTTGTTTTCTAGGTCTTAACCCATCAGAGAAGAAGGGGCAGATGCTGGAGAGCCCTAGGGGGGAGCCCCTGAGCACAGCATGCCTGCTCTAGGCTCTGACCACCAGCCCAGATCAGGAGCGGCCTCAGCCCATGACATAGCTTCAAGGCCGCTGACGTGCACCGAGCCTAGGTGGGAGCCAGACTAGGTCTAAGACCCGGGTGAGTTCACAGGCATTCCGGGTGGAGCGCCATGCACCCGCAGCCCCAGCCCACATGCACGACCCGCCACCGGGTCCAAGCCCCTGGATGCCCCGTTTTCCTCCTGGGTCTGGAGGCCCCGGGCTGGAAGGAAGGTCCGCCTGGGTGCAGATGCCCCGTGCTCTGCAGCTGCCCCCGCCCCCAGGCCCCGGCAGAGGCGAAGGCACAGGCAGGCAGGTGTTACCTTGGACTCAGACAGGGGCTCACACTCCCTGGTTGGTTTTTTGCTGGAATCGCCAGAGGGGAGGGAAAAGGGAAGTGAGATGGGACACTTGGCACACATGGCATGCCTGTCCCCCAACCCCCAGAGACACTCAGACCCCAAACACCAGCTTCACGGAGTTGTTGCCACGGTGGTCAGGAGCAGGACACCCCCCGTCACTGTGAGACATTTTGGTGGTCCCATGAGTGAGACTGGCCTTGCTCACTCATCATGGGGTCACAATCCCACCATCAAGCATGCATGCTCTGGGGTCTAACAGCCTGATAATCAACCATTCTCCCAACCCTGTTAAAATGCATGTACCCCCAGAGAAAGGTAAAAGTTCCCTGTGGATTAGCTGTCAGTCAAGGAGGCGGGCTGGGTCCAGGATGGGGCAAAAGCCAAAGCCAGCAGCTTTGCTCTGACTCCCCCAGAGAGCCTGGCAGGGCTGATCTGAGTCTGGACATCACTGCTGAGAGAATGGGCCCAGAGATGGTGGGGCAGGGCGGCCTCCAGCTCCCCACCCCGGGGATACCCACCTGAGCAGGTTTCCAGGTGCTGACAAGGAACGCTCCTCCCGCCGGCTGCCCTCAAACGGGTTCCCAAAGGAGCGTTTTCGTATCATGGTCTTCACCAGGATCTGGAAAGGAGAGGAGGCGGCTCAGCCACCTGGGGGTGGGGGGACTCCAGGCAACAGCCTCCCTCGTGCCATAGCACAAGTCTCCCATCTTCCTCCCTTCCCCTCCCTTCGTTCCTACCCTCCCCCGCCCCCACGCACACACACACCCTGCCCCCTGCCAGTTCCCAGTCACCAAGTCTCACTGGCCCACAGCCAGAATCTTCCACGGCTCCCTGGCTGTCAACAAGATAAGGTCTAAACTCCTCAGTCTGACATCCAGAGCCTGTCACAGTGTAGTCTTGGCCTACCCAATTGCAGGAGAGCTGGCCTGCACTGTTTGTCCAGTGTCTGTGGTACCATCTGTCTCACCTGAGCCATCGCTGGACAGGCCCTCCTGGCCCATCAACCTGTCTCCTCTTCAAGGCGAGGCTTTTACTGTCGGTGAAAGCCATCTACAACCACCCCAACAGGCAACCAATTATTGCTTCCCAGGTATAATCTAGAGGGAGGGGGATCACTGCACTTTTAGTTTAAATGTAATTCACACGGCTTAAAATTCACCACTTTAAAGTGTACAGTTCAATGGTTTTTAGTATATTCACATCACCACTATCTAATTTCAGAACATTTACATCACTGCCAAGAGAAACCCAGTACCCATTAGCAGCCACCCCCATTCCTCCTCCCCAGTCCCTGGCAACCACCAATCCACTTTCTGTTTCTATGGGTTTGTCTTTTCTCATTTCATATAAATGGAATCATTCAGTATGTAGCCTTTGGGGTCTGGCTTCTTTTACTCAGCAAGCATGATGTTTTCAAAGTCTACCATGTTGCACTGCTTTATTCCTTTTTATGACCTGGTCACTGAACTGAACTGAATAATCCTTTGTGTGGATACACCATATTTTGCTCATTTGTTCATCCACTGGTAGATATTTGGACTGTTTATGCTTTGGGGCTATTGTGACTAATGCTACTATGTACATCTGTGTACAAAACTTTGTGTGGACATACTTTCCACACAAAATGTTTTCATTTCTCGGGTGTACACCTAGGAGAGGAATTCTTAGATCATCTGGTAACTCTGTAACATTTAAGGAGCTGCCCGACTGTCTTCTACAGTGGCTGCGCTGTTCTACAGTCCCAGGAGCAATACAAAAGGGTCCCAGTTCCTCACACGGGGGCTGCATCTTTGTTAAGGATGAGAAGCTTTGGTCCCAGTCTAAGGAGCTGAGGCGACATCCCCGGATAGAGGGTGGCCCATCCACAGGTTGGGGTAATGTGAGGGTAAATGAGGTCAGAGGTCCTGAAAGCCCTACTAAGCCTGAGAGGCGCTAGGAGCCGGCCTGTCCACAGCCATGAGATGGAACTCTTTGGTGTCCCCCACCCACCGGGAGACAGACAGGGTCCGCAGCTTGGTTGGGAAACACCTGCCAGAGGAGGGGATCTTTGGGGAAAGGGTCAGTATCCCTCCATCAAGTCCCTCAGCCACTGCTCAGCTTCCCTCCTCTGCCTCCCAGTCTGCCCCTTAGCCCATCCTTTTTTTTTTTAAAGTTAATTTGGCTGCATCAGATCTTTAGTTGTGGCTCGAGGGGGTCTTCACTGCATCATGTGGGATCGTTTGTGGCCGTGCACTGACTCTCTAGTTGGGGTGCACGGGCTCCAAAGCATGTGGGCTCGGTAGTTGGAGTGCAAGGCCTTAGCTGCAGAAGCATGTGGGATCTTAGTTCCCTGACCAAGGACTGAACCCGTGTCCCCTGCACTGCAAGGCAGATTCTTAACCACTGGACCATCAGGGAAGTCTCTCGCTCTGTCCTTTCTGAAATCTATATCTGATTCTCTCACGCCCTGACTTGGTATCTCTCACCCACATGAGTTTGGAACTTAACCTGTTACGGGCCACGGAGCCATTGAAGGTTCATGGTGATGCTTTTGGCTGCAGTAGTTCATGAAGGAATTTTCAAAGAAGTGGCCTCAACACCTGTAAGGCTCTGGCCTCTCTTCCAAGCAAAGTATGATGTCTCTTCAAGCTGTTTCATATACTAAGCCTCTGGACTTTTTAAAAAAGATGTTCATGCTAAAAGAGTAGGGGGAAGTGTTTTTAAAAACCACTGATTTACTAAAAGGTGGAAACCACCAAATGTCCATCAACTGATGAATAGATAAAATATGCTCTATCCCTACAACGGAACACTATTCAGCCCTAAAAAGGAATGACTGGGTACAATGTGGATGAATCTTGAAAACATTATGTTGAGTGAAAGAAACCAGACACAAAAGGCTACTTACTGTACCATTCCATTTATATGAAATGTCCAGAATAGGCAAATCTATAGAAACAGGAAATATCGACTAGTAGATGCCAGGGGTTGGGGTGGTTGGGGAGGGAAGAGTGCGTGACTGTCAACAGGTATGGGGTTTCTCTTGGGGATGATGAAAATGTTTCAGAACTAGAGACGTGATGATTGCACAACACTGTAAATGTATTAAATGCCACTGTATTGTTCACTTCAAAATGGTTAATTTTATATTATACGAATTTTACCTCAATTTAAAGAAAGAAAAGAAAAATGCTGAGATAGGAGAACGAAGGCTATGCCCCTTGACAAGCACGCATGGTGCCTCCCTTGCCAAGGCCCAAGCTCTGTTCCTTTAACATATGGACCTGTTTCACTCCCCCAGTGAGCCTGGCCAGCCCTCAGGACCCAGCGGGAGGGGCTCCTACCCTGCAAAGCCTCCCAGTCCCACTCCTCTCCCCACTGGCCTGTCACTGTGTGGACACTCAGTGTGTGATGACACCAGAGGGTGATTCTTTCTTTCCAGGTTCATCTTCCTCAAGAGGTCAGGAGCCCTAAGAGGGCTAGCACTGTCCTGTGCTCATCTCTGTAACCTCGTGCCTGGCACACACAGCTAAAGCCCCACAGCCTCCTTGTCCCCCAAAATTCAGTCTCCATGTGGGACTTTCCCAAGGCCAACACTGATCATGCCACTCCCCTGAATCAAATCCTGCAGGTGCTTCCCACACTTCTGGGACCAAGATTTAAATTTCTGCTGTGGCCTCAGGACTTGTGTGCTCTGGCCCCACCTCCTGTCCAGCCTCATGCCACCCTCCCTCCACCTCCTTTGCCCTGTTTCAACTGCCCTGACTTTCTTAAGGTTCCTTGTGGGCCTAGCTGCCTCCCAACAGAGGGTCGCTGCATTTGCTGCTCCCTTTTCAGGAACACCCCACCCTTTACCCTCTAGGCCTGAACACCCCACCATCCTCTTACCACAGGCCTTCCAGGAGGCTTTCTCCAACCCATCACCTGGGCTGCATCCCCCCTAGGAAGTTCCCCTCGCAGCCCCTCTGTTACTTGCACATTTACTTGTTGGTTCTTTGCCCAACATCTGCAGGCACCATCTTGGTTGTATTCACCTCTGTATTCCCTGCTCCCACCACAGGCCTGAGACACCACTCAGTGTTCAAGAAGTATTTCCTGAATAATCAATGCCTATTTCAGACCTCCAGGATCAGACGCCTTCTCCCAAGAATATTCACAACCAGGAACAGAATAACCCATGGCAGGTGCTGGGAGCCCAACGTCAGCTGCCTTCCCCACCGCAGGCTCAGGACATGGGTGTGGCGGGAAGGAGCAGGTGGGTGTGGGTGAGTGTTCAACAGTGAAGACCATGCAGAGGCCCTTGGTGGGGGAGGAGGAGGAGGATGTGAAGAGATCCCCCAGGGCTCAGGTTCTAGAGGGAGAGAGAAAGTGTGTGGGGAAGCAGAGGGCGAGGTGCAAAGCTGGGAGCGAAGGAGCCAGCACTGGGGCTCCTAAGGTCACTCGAGGCTGGACGCAGTATCTGGTCCCCCCGCAGAGCCCAGGGTCCTGCCTGCTGGGGTTGGTGCTGACCAAACACACCCAGGACTCCCGAGGTGGCCATGGTGAGGCAGCCCACTGGATTCCTCCCCTAGGACTGTTGCCCAACCCCTAGCCCCCTGAGGGTCTCTCTCCTGGAGTCAGACACCCTCTGGGCACAGCCTTGGCACGTGGGTGATTCTCTGAGTCTCCAAGGTGATTCTCTAGCTCCATCTTCCTGGATGAGGACCCAAATTTAAGGCCATAAAAGGGGGTTCAGTAGCCCCTGAGCAAACACCCCCTTCTAGGAGCTGGGAAGAGTCACCCTGTCAGTTGCCCACACTGCAGAGATGGGACGAGCTAAGCCGTCTGCTCTGGGGACAGGAGACCCACTCAGGGGGTAGCCCCTTTTAAGAGACCTTGGCTCCAGCTCCCCCCAGGCACCTGCCCTGGTCCTTCTAAAGCTCCTCCTTCTTCCCTGGACATGCTCTGAAAGCAGAAACTCCATGAGGGGCAGAACAATCCTTAGAGAGGGGCTACCCTGTTTAAGTAACCTGGGACCCAGCTGCAGAGAGAACTCAAGCTAGAAGATGCAGGGGCCACCTGGCCTGCTGTGTGACCAAGGCCCAGGGGCTGGGTGCTGTGGGCGAGGGGCAGACCTGGCCAATTCCTGACTCTCAGGCCCAACATCTGCTTCTCAGTTGCCCGCGCATGTCCTGGTTCGTCCCTGCCAGGCTGCCTGTGGCTCTCTGGCCCTGCTCTTGAGCAGCGGTTCATCCTGCCTTACCACGGTTGCCAGGCTGGGAATGTGTTTGACCGAATTCTCGACCTCCTCTTCGGTCACCTCGACCAGCGTGCAGTTCTCGTCCTCAGATGGCAGCGGCTCCGCCCCATGCCTCGTGACCCAGGGGTGCAGCTTCAACGAAGGACAGGAGGGGTGAGGGGCCGTTGCCACTGGCTCCCAGAGACCCTGCCTGTGAGCAGAGCCAGGGAGGGGACACGGGAGGGGAGAGCCAGTGGCCTGAGGTCAGGGATGCAAGAGAGCAGGCAAGCCAGGCAGAAGGTAGGGGTGAGCCAGGTGGGAGGAAACATGAGATAGATGGAGCCGCGAGGTCAGAATGTGAGCTGGACCGGATTCTCCATCTCGCCCGTGTCTTGGCAGAAGGGCCTAGAATTTGCCATCTGCCTTGCATGGTTGTCTGAGGAGCACCCATCACTCCTGTGCAACTCTCTGTGATGCCTGGAAGGCTCAATTCAGAGCAGGTAGCATCCTTCCCATTTTACAGAAAGGAAAACTGAGGCTCGGGGTGGCACAGGGAGACCACTGAGAAGAACACAATCGGGAGGGGACTTCAGCAGAGGTCTGCCCCCCCCCAACTACCTCCCCCTTGGATCCAAGCCTTTATCTGTAACCTTTTGGGCTTCCCCCTCTTCAACTGCTAGTTAGCTGAGGTGCCTGGTTCCGGAAGCAAATCTCTAGATTTCTGAAAGGTCCATGTGTGTGCACGTGGCTGCAAGGGATCAGTAGGGATCTTATCTAATGCTGCTCTTGCAACATAGCGGAATTCAGCAGGCCAGGGTCAGAGGTAGATGGTCAAATTGCTCACTAACTTCCTCTCACACCCACTGTATTTCCTCAAAGGGAAAGGACGCATCAAGGAAAAGACCCCAAGATTTCGGCAGCCACAGTGGAGCATACAGAGACTCTGGTCTGGTCTGGGGAGGTGGAGGCCATCAATCCAAGCCAAGTGGAGCGAGTGCTAGCTGCCTGGCTGGTAGCAGATCCCACTTCTACAATCACAGTGAACACAAGTCCCATTTCCTCCCCCACCAGCTCCCAGCACCCCAGAGCCACAGGGCATGGGAGGGCAGTGGTGCAAAAGAGGGTGTGGCACTGTAAACAGAGGAATGTGGGGCCTGACCCAGGCAGGGTTGAGCCAAAAAATCCCAAGCAGAGGAGATAGGCTGAGCCCCTGGCACACGCCCCAAGGGGCAGCAGGTACCTTGATCTCTGGCACCACGATCCTCGACTCGGGGTTCTTGTCCAACATGCGCGTGATCAGGTCCTTCAAGTCCTCGGCTATGTCAGGCCTGGGGGGAGGAGATACATCAAGGGTGGGAGACATCACCAAGGGCTCGGAAAAGGTAGCGACTTGCGGTACATGAAGGATACTCACTGATCTGGAAATTCCAGGGCCTGACTCTTGATCTTACTGTGTAAACACATGATCCGCTCGTCCATGAACGGGCACTGCGAAGAGAGGTCAGGGACAGAGCGGCCATCAAGGGCTGGCACAGCTGTCCTGCAAGGGCAGGCGGCACTCCACATGGGTCACAGCAGAGAAAGAAACAGCCCAGCAGCCCAGTCCAGGGAGGAGGCAGTTCCTATTCCCCAGAGATCTAAAAGGACCACGAGTATCTTTCCAGAAGGGTTAGAGCCTTCCTAACTACAATGGCTTTCCTCTGTAGCTGTGCTTTAATTTACCAACATAAAATGTTAGTCACTCAGTCATGTCTGACTCTTTGTGACCCCAAGGACCATAGCCCGCCAGGCTCCTCTGTCCATGGAATTCTCCAGGCAAGAATACTGTAGAGGGTAGCCATTCCCTTCTTTAGGGGATCTTCCTGACCTAGGAATTGCACCTGGGGCTCTCCCATCGCAGGCAGATTCTTTATTACCATCGGAGCCATCAGGGAAGACCATAAAGCAAAGACCAAAAGCAAACACTCACTTCACCCACCTGCCCTGTGAACATTAATAATACAAAGAACAATACAAAAGACAAAGCAGCAGTAGCTGTGATTGGTGAGGGCTCAGCCTGGGCCAGGCATTGTATTGAGGTTTCTCAGGACCAACATCCCATTTGGCTGTTACCTCTGCCTGGAATGTTCTTCACACCAGTATCTGCATGGCTTGTTTTCTCCCATCATTTAGGTGTCTGATCAAAGCTCAACCTCTCAGGGAGATCTTGCAGAGTTCCTCTCCAAAACAGACACCCACTCCACCTCCATGTGATTTCACCATCGCATCTCCCCTCCTGACATTATATTCCATATGTATTTGGGAGATTTTCCTGGTGGTCAGTGGTTAGGACTCTGCGTTCCCACTGCTAGGGACACAGGTTCAATCCTTGATTGGGGAACTAAGATCCCACATGCCACATAGTGTGGCCAAAACATAAAACCATATGGATTTATTCACTGTTTAATTCCTGCACAGGAATGTCAGCTCCAAGAGGGCATGGATTTTTGTCTGTCTTGCTCACTGCTGACACCCAGTGCCCAAGAACATCCCTGGCACAAAGTAGGGGCTCAATAAATACCTGTTGAATTAATGAATGCTTGAATTATTCTGCTGATCCTCTCAGAAGCCATAAAAAATAGTAAATACTGGACTTTTGTGATGGTCCAGTGGTTAAGAATCTGCCTGTTAATGCAGCAGATCCGGGTTCCATACCTGGTCCAAGAAGATCCCACATGCCACAGGGGAACTAAACCTGTGAGTCACAACTACTGAGCCTGCACTCTAGAAAAGGCATACTGCAACTACTGAGCCCACGTGACACAGCTAGAGTAGCTCCCACTCACCGCAACTAGAGAAAACCTGCGCACAGCAACGAAGACCCGGTGCAGCCAAAAATAAGTAAATAAATAAATAATTTTTAAAATAGTAAATATTATTCTCATTTTACAGAAGAGAAAAAACAGAAGCTCAGAGAGGTGCCATGTCCTAGGAAGCATGAAACTGAGATTTAAGCCTAGACTGTAGCCTGAAGCCTGTTCACACACCACCTCCTGGGTGACAAGGCGATCTTCTCACAGGGGGAAGGGCCTAACCCAGGAGGAACTCAGGGATTGTTTGGGAAAAAGAAACCTTTATGCGGAGTGCTCAAAAGGCTGCAAAAGGTCACAGAAAGTGACCTTGTCTACTCCTGTCCAAGGAAAATGATTCCACGAAAAACAATAACTTAAGATGTCAGGATTGCACAGGTGCATCCATTTGACAACTCATCAAATAATACACTTTTAACGTCTGTAGATACCCTGATATGGAAATTTTAGCCCAAAAGAAAAAAATGAGAGCCACAGATGTGAGCTCTGGCTAATGACTGCACTCTGAAGCATATGTAAGAAGGTATAATTCTTACAACTTGACTACAGGATTGAAACTTTTCTAATCAAATGTTGGGTTGTGGGAAGGAGATAATAAACTCCTTTACTTCCTCATGGGATCAGTTTCTTAAGCTTTCCTCAACAAGAGCATAAGCTCAGGAGAAGGAATAATTCTCACTTTTACTGCTCACATAATCAGTCTGAACTTTAGAATTAAAAATAGAAGCCCTTATATATGAGTAATATAAAAATAACAAAAGAACAACAAAATGAAGACAAACAGCACTCCCTAAATCAATAATGCCAAATGTTTTAAACTCCATTCCAATTCTATTCTTCCAACAACAGCTTCTAGGAACACTGTTGAGAAGAACATCAAAGCAGTACCAGGCTCAGAAAGAAAGACTGCAGTTATTGATTAGTGATGCCTATCTCCTGTTTAGAGGTGGAAAGAGGTGCACATTTGCTGTCCTTGACCTAAATTCATCAACTGTATTTACAACCTCTAGAGCCTCTGCCAAAACCCTGTTTTAGCAGGTTGTCTTTTCACAGATATGACTGTTATGTATAGCTATGTATATCTGGGAAGGCATACTTTTTCATATGCAGATCTAACTGTGGAAATGAAATAACTTTTAAATGAGTAAGTTCTATCTCCCTGCAAGAGTAACTATTAGTCCAAGGGAGCCACCCACAACACCCAGGACACAGGACACCCCACCTTACCTGGCCAAACACAAAGCAGTACAGTGTCACACCCATGGCCCAAACATCCAGTGCCTGAAAGAAAAAGAGAGTGCAGTGTGAGGGGGCAAGGGGTACTAAAGGGCATAATCTTCTTTCATCTATCCACAATCCAATCCTCCAGCTTTCCTTTGGGGAAGCACCTCTTTTTGACTGCTCAGTCCATGGGAGTTTTTGAATGGGGCTGTTCCTGCCCATCAAACCCCACATCTAACTGAGCACATGATTCAGGCCTGGCCAATAAAAGGAACACTTTCCCCAGGCAGTGTGATTGGTTCAAGGATGGGCACATGACCCGGAACTGTCCAATCAGAGCAACACTTCGTCAGGCACAGTGATTGGTTCGAGGATGGGCATATGACCCACACTGGGCCAATTACAGCCAATCCTAGGATTTTCACTTGAGTCCTACAGAAAGAAAAATGTTCTTTCCACTGAGGCTTGTAAACTGGTAGAAAGTAGCCTGGAGTTGCTAATGACATTTACCTGGGGAGGAAACCAATTCAGGAAAACAGAGCTGAGAGATGGAGAGACAGATTCCTCTTTGAACCTCTGTATCTAGCCAACCCCGAGGCCAAAAGAACCCCATTCCTCATCCACAAATCACTCTTTAAGCCAGTGAATTAGATTTTTGCCACTTACAACTGAAAGGACCCTAACACAGACAGAATTGCACATCTCAGGCAGGTCCAAACCTACCTTCCCAGAGAAGATCTTCCGGGTTTCTGAGAGCGACTCAGGAGCCATGAAGGCCGGCGTGCCCACAGTGTTAGAGAGAAGGGCATCGCTGCCCTTGAACTCATTGCTCACACCAAAGTCCGCGATCTTGATGTGCCCATCTTCTCCCACCAGCAGGTTGGAAGGTTTGATGTCCCGGTGGATGATCTTCTGGTAGTGTACTGGGGGCAGGATGGGAGAGAGGGGACAGAAAATCCACACGAGGAGCTCCATGTGGCCCACACAGCCCAGAGACACAGGCAGGAGGCCCTCTGTTCTTCCAGGGTCCCAGGCCCTTCCCAGCTTTCCCCTCCCAAACCTGCAAAACACCCACAGCTCTAAAAGTTAAGGGGAATGTCTCTAAGGAAGCTGTCCCATCCTCCAAAGCGAGGAGTGAAATACTGACTGCCAATAGTAATTGGTAACCGCCTGACACAGTCTAAGTCATGTGTGCATGGAGAGCTTTTGCTGAGCTTGGCTCCCAGCTGGAAGCCTTAAAACTTGTGACAGTCAAGCATGCTTTCATTTATTAACGCCACCTCACAACCTGTTCACCAAACCAACAATGACTCG
This sequence comes from Moschus berezovskii, assembly GCF_049115385.1. Lineage (NCBI taxonomy): Eukaryota > Metazoa > Chordata > Mammalia > Artiodactyla > Moschidae > Moschus > Moschus berezovskii. The sequence goes on along the minus strand of NC_142478.1, from coordinate 57,094,936 downwards.
AGCAGGTCTGATTTGAAGTGTGAAACACAGCAGAATTGGGACTTGGCTAACGGTTCCTGCCTGGGTGTCTGCCCATGGGCAAGGACAATCCTATGATCTGGAAGACCCAAGTGTGTTTCCAGGGTGATGATGATGATGATGATACTGGTAATAGGAGCAGCAGCTGCTTTTACTGAATGCCCAGTCTGGGCCCTCACCCTGTGTTATGTGCTTCCCATTCACCCCATTTCAGTGTCACAACAATCCTGTATAATAACAGGCAAAGGGTATGAATCAAAATGTTTAACAACCAGTAGCAGAAAGGACATCCTGCCAATCTGAACACTGATGTCCTGGCTAATTTCAGACCTTGTGAGAGATATTTTATTCCCATTTTACAGATGAGGAACTAAGGTTCCCAGAGGGTAACAGGATCCCAGGGTTGCTGGGAATAAGGGGCGGTGCTAGGAAATTAACAGTGCCTGGTAGAAAGAACTGGATAAACAGTCACTAACACTATTGCTCTCAGTTTTCCTGTGTGGCCAGAAGAAGGGTTTCTACTTGGAGGGGGTGTCGCCATAGCTCAGGCAGTTCTGTTCCCTGCCCACCTCCCTGTGCTCCAGGAGGGAAGTAAGAAACCTTCCACTTTCCATCCACTATCTGGGAACGCTAACCACCCCCTGGGTGAGAGTCCTCCTGTGGGCCCCGCTTACAGTACTCGATGCCTTTGATTAGATCCTGGAAGTAGAAACGGGCCTGGTCTTCAGAGAGTGGTTTGAGGGTGGGCACTTCCATCACAGGCCTGAAAGGTCAACACACGCATGAAAAGCAAACCAGACACACCAGCCTTTGCCCCCTCCCACCACCTCATTCAGCTTTGCAGCTCAAGAAGCTTCGGGCCTCATACCTGCTGGGAATGGGGACACTCACCCTTGGTTGACCAGTTCAAACACTGTAGGATAGAGAACGGGGTGAATGGTTACACTGGGAAAATGGACACCCATCTTCCTCCCCTCCTCCCCCGCTCCCAACCACCCCTAGAAACACTGAGAAGCACTGAAACAAATATGGGGGCTGGGGAGGGGAACAGTCCACTGAACCAAAACCATGGAAGGTTCTGCTTTTCTAAGTTCCCATCAGGAGGCTAGGGGTCAGAGATTTCTGGTGTCCCTGGGACCCCAGGCTGGCTATACGTCTGGTCCTCAAAACAGCTGAGGACCCTCTGCCAGAGGAGACAAAGCAGGGAGACTGGAAACAGGTGGGGACAGCCTCTTTCACTGTCTTCTCATACCTAGGGGTGGGAGGGGAGTCCCAGGGATACAACTGATGCTAAACTATGTCCTGTCACTCATCCACGTCCTGAGCCAAAGACCTGCCAAAGAACAGGTCTAAGGGGAAACAACCCAAATGTGGATTTATGTGGACACAAAAGCAGCAGCCCTAGGGGTCTTCTGAACCCTAGCAAAGTTTCAGTTCAAGAAACAGCAAGAACAAGTTTCAATGACCCCTCTCACAATTTCCAAACTGCTAGGCTATGTCAGGCTACGTAAACCAAGAATTGTCGGATAATGTTGTTCCAGCTCTTTAGCACTCTGCGTCATCTGGCCCTCCAACCTGTGACTTCAAATCAAATCAAGACTTGGAGCTAGAGGTGGGGATAGTGATCTCCCTGCCACCTCAAAGGCTAGCTGATTCTGTTCCTCCTAAACAGGGCCTTTCTTGACTCACTGCCTGCTAGCTTCCTCACAGCCCTGTGTAAATGGGATCCCCCGCCCCACCATCAAGTATTAGATACACTACGTTCAGGGAATGCACAGGGTTTTTGTTGTTGGAAAGGGGTGTATTTTTTGCATTTCTAAAAGTTGAGGGGAAATTTCAGAACATACAACTATTCTAAAGTGCATGATTTACTGGTATCTAGCAGTCCACTTGGAGAAGGCAATGGCACCCCACTCCAGTGCTCTTGCCTGGAAAATCCCATGGACAGAGGAGCCTTGTGAGATACAGTCCATGGGGTCGCTACTAGTCGGACACGACTGAGCGACTTCACTTTCACTTTTCACTTTCATGCATTGGAGAAGGAAATGGCAACCCACTCCAGTGTTCTTGCCTGGAGAATCCCAGGGATGGCAGAGCCTGGTGGGCTGCCGTCTATGGGGTCGCACAGAGTCGGACACGACTGAAGTGACTTAGCAGCAGCAGCAGCAGTCCACTGCCTCCAGGGCAAGTATCGCCTCTATCTAATTCCAGCACATTTTCAGTCCCCTAAAAAGAAACCCTGTGCCCATTAGTAGTCACTCTCCACATCCCTTTCCACAGCCCCTGGCAACCACTAATCTGCTTTCTGTTTCTATAGATTTGCCTATTCTGGACATGTCATTTACATTGACTCATACAATATGTGACCCCTGGTAACATGCTTTTTCACTCAGCATGTTTTCAGAATTCATTCACATTGTAGCATGTATCAGTACTTTCTTCCTTTTTATGGCTGTATAACATTCCATAGTGTGGATAAGGTACATTTTGTTTACCTATTCATCAGCTGATGAACATTTGGGTTATTTCCACATTTTGGCTATTATGAATAATGCTGCTAAGAACATTCATGCACAAGCATTCCTGCACAAGTGTTTATGTGTGGCTGTTTTCAATTCTTTGGGGGTACCTAGGAGCAGAACTGCCAGGTCATGTGGGTGTAGTTATTTTAATTTTGTTCTGCTTGAACAGATATAACTGGGATTATGAAGCTGTACTTTAGGAAATGAAAAAAACAGCACAGTGGATTTCAAAGTCCCATGGAGAATGATTTTGGAGTTTTCTGTTTTCTAGAAGCACACACTGGAGCTTCTTATGGAAGAAGGGTGTTTCAAAGCTGTCCAAGGGCTGAGATGGCCAAGGGGAAAGAACTAGCTCCTCAGAGAAAAAGAAGGCTTAAAGGTTCAGATCGGAAGAGGAACTTAACTCCCCCAGGACCCCACCCTGTTTTCAGGTTCATCAACCAGCACTGGCCAAACCCGAGTTAGGGAAAATCTGCTGTGACTTCAGGTTGTGGTTAGAAGCAAAAGCAATGGCTCTGAAGGTAAGGCTCCCACCAAGAGGAGTGCTGGGCCCCTCAGCTCCTGCTTTCCCACCTTGTAAACTTAACTTTCAAGAGCTGTTTCATGAATTTCAGTGCTTCCTCCCAAGCACCAAAACTCGGTTGGCATGAGGGAAGCTGGCCTGTTGAAACAGGTGTATTTTCAAGTTGCTCACAGTTTAACCCCTCCTGGGTCTGAGTGGCAGGTGAGAAGTTTTTAACCCCAAGAAATACTGATCATTTTCTCTACCCTTTGAGAGTCAGGCCTGCAGGTGCAGAACCCTTGCCGATATCTGCTAACTGGCTTCACACGCTGCGCACTCTGTCCTAGCCACACACAGCTATGGCTGGAAACTAAAAGATAAAGTATCGGATTGTTTCAAAATCACTGAAATCAACACACCAAAACCACATGGCTCCTTCCCACTTTGCCACCTCAAGAAGTGAAAAACTGTCCATGAAGCTGCCTGGTCCAAATGGCTTAGGCAACTCCTCTTTGAAGCTTGAGTCATGTTCTTTACATACTCATTCAACTCCTCAGCTCAGTACCCTCCAAGGGGGACATGCTTGGCAGTCCAGTGGTTAAGAATCAGCCCTGCAATGCAGGCGATACAGATTCAATCCCTGGTCAGGGAACTAAGATCCCACGTGCTGTGGAGCAACTAAACCCACGTGCCACAACTAGAGAAGCCTGTATGCCGCAACTAAGACCCAACACAGCCAAATAAATAAATATTAAAAAGAAAAAAAAAGTCCTCCAAGGCTCCCCTTCTCTCTCAGAGTAAAAGGCAAAGTCTTACAATGATGTGAAATGCCCTCTGCCATCTGGTTCCCAGGGTCCTGCACAGGTCTCACCTCCATAAGGCATCCTAGGAGCCACTGTTTCCCAAGCCTCCAACCTGGAACTCCTGACTCCCCTGACCCTGCTCAGGTTAGCTTTTGTCCATGGTGCTGTCACCCTTGAGTTTCCCTGGTAGCTCAGCTGGTAAAGAATCTGCCTGCAATGTGGGAGACCTGGGTTCAATCCCTGGGTTGGGAAGATCCCCTAGAGAAGGGAATGGCTACCCACTCCTGTATTCTGGCCTGGGGAATCCCACGGACTGTATAGTCCATGGGGTCACAAAGAGTCGGACACGACTAAATAACTAAACACACAGCACAGCTGTCACCTCTGAAGCCTATGCCTAGTAATACTTAGGTCAAGTGTATCCATCTGCCCCCATCAGAGCACTAAAATGCCCTGAGGGTGTAGGGCTGGGGTTTGAGTTTCATTCCCTGAAGAGCCTAGATCAGGGCCTGACAAACTGTGATGTTTGTTGAATGGACAACTCACCTCCTCAAAAACAGTTCAAAGCCATTCAGAGTCAGGTCCCGGGCCTCAGATGAGCGAACAATGCTAGGGATGCCATTCTGGGCCCCGTTACGTTCTGTTCCATCGCTCAGTCGTGTCCAACTCTTTGCGACCCCGTGGACTGTAGCCTACCAGGCTTCTCTGTCCATGGGATTCTCTAGGCAAGAATACTGGAGTGGGTTACTGTTTCCTTCTCCAGGGGATCTTCCCGACCCAGGGATCGAACCCGGGTCTCCCACATTGGAGGCAGATGCTTTAACCTCTGAGCCACCAGGGAAGCCCTTGACCTTTTATATTTTGTGCTTTCTTCTGTATTCCCCCAAACTTCACTCGTTTGCCTACCATGGTTATAATCTAGCTATATCTATATACTATGTAAACTATCACTTATTTCACACTTTTAAATTGATTTAGTATGAAAACTTTTAGTCTTATCTCAGGTAATAAAATCCATGAAATCATGTGCTGGTTATAGTTTTTCCTATACAAATGGTAAAATAAGTCTAAAAAATGTTTTAAATGGTTGTCCATATACCACCTAAAGTGATCTCATATATTTATTTTTTTCAAATCATCTTTCTTTTAAAATTTTATTTATTTTTGTCTGTGTTGGGTCTTCATTGCTGCATGCAGGCTTTCTCTAGTTGCAGCAAGCGGGGGCTACTCCTCGTTGCGGTGCCTAGGCTTCCCATTGTGTTGGTTTCCTTTGTTACAAAGCACGGGCTCTAGAGCACAAGCTCAGTAGTTGGGGCACATGGGCTTAGTTGTCCTGCAGCATGTGGACATTCCCAGAACCAGGGATCAAACCTGTGTCCCCTGCACCAACAGGCAGATTCATTACCAATGGACCATCAGGGAAGTTCCTGTCTCATATATTTAAAGTGGTGCGGGTACCACATTGAGAAATTGTGACTCTGTGATGTTCATATTTTTATATGAATGTTTCACAATTTTTTTAAGTTTTCATATCTGATGGTATTTATTCTGTACTTCTAAAATGTTTCTAAAGGAAGGTTTTTAAAGTTCTAAAATCTGAAGACGACCTACACACTAGATGCTCCTTAAGGAATTGGCATTAACTTTTCAGGTGCAATAATGGTATTGTGGTATTGTGAGGGCTACGCAGGTGGCGCGAGAGGTAAAGAACCCACCTGCCAATGCAGGAGACATAAGAGTCGTGGGTTCAACCCCTGGGTTGGGAAGATCCCCTGGAGGAAGGCATGACAATCCACTCAGGTATTCTTGCCTGAAGAACCCCATGGACAGAGGAGCCTGGCAGACTAGTCCATGGTGGTGATGGTTTAGTCACTAAGTCATGTCCAACTCTTGCAATGCGCCATGGATGTAGCCCTCAAGGCTCCTCTGTCCCTAAGATTTTCCAGGCAAGAATACTAGAATGGGTTGCCATTTCCTTCTCCAGGGGATCTTCCCAACCCAGGGATTGAATCCAGGTCTCCTGCATTGCAGGCAGATTCTTTACCAACTAAACTACCAGGGAAGCCCCTACATCCCATAGGGTGGCAAAGGGTCAGACACGACTGAAGTGACTAGGAGATGCAGGCTAAAGTTTTTAGGAACTAATGTGTCAGGATGTCTGCTACTTTACTTTTGGATGGTTCAGAAAAAAAAATACTAGAGAAATGGATGGGTGGGTGGCTAGACTGATAAAGCAAATATGACAAAAAGTTACTAACTATTGAATCTGGGTGATAGGTAAACAGGTATTCCCTGTACTCTTCTTTCAACTTTAACATTTTTCATAATAAAACCTGGGTGAGGGAACATCCCTCGTAGTCCAATGGCTAAGATTCTGAGCTCCCAATGCAGGGGGCCCAGATGCAACCCTATGGTCAGGGAACTAGATTCCACATGCCACAGCTAAGACCCAGCATAGCCAAATTAAAAAAACAAACAAAAAATACCTGGGTTGTGGCAAGAGAAATAAAATGTCCTAAGCAACAACAGCATCCTTGGAATGAAACCATAGCAACTACTTTAGGGGAAACTGAGCTCTGAGCTCCAGTTCCAAACCAGACCCATTACTTTATGATTCATTACTCCCAGTGCAGCAAAGGATCGTGCTGTGCTCATGCAGCAGACATCTGGATTCTGGGCTGGGTTTGGCCCTGCCCACACCACTCATCTCCTTGATACCCCTCCTGGCTGTCATCTGTACCCACTCGAAATACACAAGCTTGTCTGAATGCCTCCCCCAGCCACACATCACCGGGACACGTGACCTGGTGATCATGCCTTCCTGGGCCTGACAGTCTGCTGCCCAGCTTTGCATTAGTCCTGCTCTTCCCTCCCTCATCAGTGCTTATACTGAGAACTGAGTGCTATCCTGTGTCCCTATCATTTTTAAAAATAAGGTCTCTGAGGACATGCCTGAGTCCTTCCAGGTCTGTGTGCAGGACACTTCAATAGCCCCTCAAGGCTCCAAATGCCCCACCATGGCCACCCATCCCCACCCCAGGCCCTCCATCCTCACCTTCCCTCCCTACCTGGTTTTCTCTTCTGCAGTCAAATTTTTTAAACACTAAGCTGTCACCAGCCTTGGGGCCTTTGCACCTGCTCTGTGCTCTACCTGGAATGCTCTTCCCCAGATGTAACAGGGCTGAGTCCTCGACATTCAGGTGCTAAATGCTCACCTCCTATCTGCAGTAGTCCCTCCATCTCTCTCTCTCACATCACCCTGTTTAATTTTCAAAGCATCAGTCTGAAGTTGATCATATGCTTTATTTACAGTTATCCCTCGGTATTCACAGGGAATTGGTTCCAGGAACCCTGTGGATACCAAAGTCCACAGCTGCTCAAGTCCCTTATGTAAAAGGGTGTAGTAGTTGCATATAACCTACATGCATCCTCCCCTATACTTTAAATCATCTCTGGTACTTTATAACACCTAATACAATGTAAAAGCTATGTAAATAGTTGCCAGTGCATGCCAAATTCAAGTTTTACTTTGGGGAACATTCTGGAATTTTTTCTTTGTACTATTTTTGATCCACAGGCGGTTGAATCTGCAGATGCAGAACCTACAGACACAGAAGGCCAACTATAGTTGTTGACTGGCTGTCTTCCCTGATCAGAACACCAGTTTCATCTTCCTTACTCATCATTGCATCCTTAGTGCCTAGAATGGTACCCAGCACACAGTAGGCACTCAACAGGTTTCAGAAGACGGATGAACAGGACACCCAGATAAAGTCCCAGCAAGAACTCCTTTCCACCTCCTCCTTTAAACCTAGGGTGCAGCCTTCTGTGTGGGGCCCGTTGGAGCAGGAAAGGGTGGGAGATACCAGGTGCAGGGGTTGGATGGAGAGTACCCCTGGGCTTTGGGCAGGCATAGCTGCCTGAGCAAGGGTGGCAGAAGGCAAGGGCTCTCTTACCCATGTACAGATGGTCCTCATTGGGGTCATCCAAGACCTGTTGGCACAGCCGCACGGAACAGGCCGGAGATGAAGAGCAGGGGAGAGGAAGAGAGAGAAAAGACATGAGCAGGGAGGAAGCAGCATCCACATGACTGCCCTTGCCAACGGGAGGGCTGCGCTTTCCACTGTTTTTCCCAGTTAACATGAAGGGCACAGGAATGTGTGATCCAAATGGCCATCTGGAAAATAAGCACTTTCTAGCCCAATCTTCAAGGGTCCAAAGCACCCAGAAAGGAGGTTACATAAGGGAGGGGGCAGATTCCTCCCCTGGAAAATGTCTCAGCTTGAATAAGAATCCCACTTGTCTCCTAGGAGACAATGGATCGGCTGTCAGAATTGTCAAAATTCAAATTCTGTCCCCATCCCCCTGCCCCAGCAGGAAATGATGTCCTCTTGCCTGGAACTGCTGCAGTGCCTTCTTTCTCTCTTTCACAGCCTTCCTGTTTTCACCTTATCACAATTTCTATCTTCCTCTCTTCAAAGGGCAGGCACCAGGTTGCATCCACCTCGGCTGCCTCCATGGTGCCCTGTACACAACTAGGGACCTAGTAGATGCTCAGGGAATGTCTGATGAGTGAACGAACAGGCAAGCTATCAAAGGGTCTTGTTGGGAGCCCACACACCACAAGGCATGAAGGAGAAGGGAGATCCCGCCAGGACCCGACACACACACCAACCAAGTGCCCTTGGGTTTTCTCTAGGACGGCAACTCAAGCATCCATGGGTTGAAATAGTGAGATTTGCTGTGACAGGTGGAGATGGTCTGCAACTGCCATCTCTCCTTTTGGGAAGAAACAAAGGCAGGCTCCTGGGCTAGACTGATCCTCCCACCTCTTGACACATCATACTCAACTTCCCCAGTCACCCAAGAGTCATAGGATAAGAACCCTGAGAAAGGGATGCACCCGAGGCAGAGGCCCAGGACAGCCATCCTGGAACCCCTAAGCCCTGCCCTTCCAGGAAAAGTCAGACCCAGGCACTTGCCTATCTATAGTTCTGTTATTTTTCTTTTTAAAAAAATCACATTAATGTATAAGATTATTGTTGATTTTAAATGAATTAAAAGATAATTTGTAGCTTCTCAATTTTAAATCCTAATGTGATATTAATAAATATAACCCCCATAAGCAAAAGGTTTTTGCAATCTTCAATTATTTTTAAGAGCATGGGGTGGGAGGGAGGTTCAAGAGGGTGGGAACTTTATGCATATTCATGGCTGATTCACATTGTTGCCTGGCAGAAGCCAATACAACATTGTAAAGCAATTCAGTTCAGTTCAGTCACTCAGTCATTTTTGACTCTTTGTGACCGCATGGACTAAAGCAACTATCTTCCAATTAAAAATAAAATTTTAAAAAAATGCTTCAAAAAAAGAGCATAAGAGGGTCTGGAGGCCAAAAAGCATGAGAAATGCTGATCTAGAGCAGTTTTATAAGTAAAGTTTTATCAAAACATAGCCAGGCGCATTTGTTTACAGGCAAATGGCTGCTTTTATGCTACAACTATACACATTTGTGTAGTAGAAAAAGAACTAGCTCCAAAAAGACAAACGGGTAAAGGGCAAGCCTCAGTACTCCTCTGAGCCTCAATTCCTTCATCTGTAAAATGGGAGTAATAAATAGTCTAAGCAAGAGGCGAGGATTATACGCAATGACAGGGTGAAGGAACCTAGAGAAGTAACCACCACTCAGCCCTGTGATAGGCTGCTGGATGTGATGTGGCTCTCCCCGGGAACCAGTGGTGTTGCACTTGGGTGATCATAGAGCCAAGGCTGGACCATCCCCATTCCTCCTTCCCTCCTCCATGTCCCCCTCAACTCACCTCCACCAGCTTCACTACATTGGGGTGGTCCAGCTTCTTGAGGATGGCAATTTCCTGGTACACCTGCTCAATCGGGCCCCTGGGCTGGATGCAGCCCCCAGGGGCTGGTCGGGTACCTCGGGGAGGGGGGCGACCTGGAGGAAACATGAACCATCCCAGAGTCAGGACAAAGAGACTCTCCTCTGCAGAGGGGGACTGTAGGCAGGACAATTTACAGGGGTGGGGTGGGGAGGGCGGTCTCAAAAAGACTGGAGTGGCTGATGCCACCAGGGGCTTTAATCAGCCTTCTTTTCATGTGTCTTCCCTGATGCTGGAAACTAATGAGGCTGGAGACCCAGTTCCCTTGCCCAGCCTTCTGTTAATTCTCTTCTTCCTGTCCCATGCTCCAGGTCACAGTGAGCATCAAAAGTTCACTGAGGTACAAGGAAAAGAAACCTGGGATCTAGTGGAGAAATCTCAACATTGCCTCTCTGGGGCTTAGTATTCCCACTCCATAAGAGGAACAAAAATATTATCCCTTGCCTCCACAACTCATGTGGAAACAGGGGAGATTAAAAAGTCAGGGATAGGAAAAGAAGAACTGGTGAGAGAGAAAAAAAAGAACTTGGTTGGTCCAGTAGTGACTGACAGTCAGAAGGTCACAATGATGGAAAGGTCCACAGTGAAAACACTTACACTGCATATTACATGTAAGTGAAAAGTGAAAGTTGCTCAGTTGTCCGACTCTTTGCGACCCCATGGACTATACAGTCCATGGAATTCTCCAGGCCAGAATACTAGAGTGGGTAACCTTTCCCTTCTTCAGAGGATCTTCCCAACCCAGGGATCAAACCCAGGTCTCAAACATTGCAGGTGGATCCTTTACCAGCTGAGCCACCAGGGAAGCCCTATTACATGTAAGTAAGGATCTAAATGTGACTAACAGAACTGAATGTGGGTGTGTCAGCCTTGGAAAGTAAAAGCCGAGGTGCAGGTATCAGAAGTGGGATGTGGACCAAGGAAAGGCAAGTTCAAAGGAAGGAAACCTGCTGCATCCGCTGGAACAAGAGGAAAAGTGACAATGATAGTGACAGCAAGGGAGCTGAACATCCTTGTATCACCTCATTGCCCACTTGGGGAAGGGGGGAAGAAAGGGCTGGTTTAAGCTGTCCTCAGAGGAAATCAGAAGTACATGTCAGAAATTAATAAATCAAGAAATAATGACATAAGGATATTATCTGGCTCAGAGTTCAGGTAAGCAGGATCCTGGTAGTGATAGGGTGGGGTTGGGGGAGCGACTGAACTGACTGACTGACTTTCTCTTTTTGACTCAAGTGGACATTTTGCTCAGCTCCACTGGCAGGGAGCTTATGCTGGAGCCGCCTCTGAGATGCTCACCTACACCTGATCACATGCAGTAATTACCAGCTCCTAAATGAGCTAAAAGTGGTGGGTAGGATGCCTATAGAGAGAGGGAGCAGTAAAGCAAGAAATTTGTGACCTCCATTATACATCCTTCTGTTCTTTTGCATGTTGTAGATATAACTGAAATACCTTATGGTAATTAAATTTTGTAAATTGAGCATTTTAAAATGTGTAATGCAATGCTTTTTAGTACATTCACGAGGTTCTGCAACCATCACCACTAATTCCTGAACATTTTCAATGGCCCCCCTTCAAAAAAAAACAAAACCCATATCTATCATTAGTCATACCCAACTCCCTCTTAACCCCAGGTTCTAGAAATCACGAATCTGCTTTCTGTCTCTGGATTTACCTATTCTGGACATTTCATGTAAGTGGAATCATACAATATACGGCCTTTTGTGTCTGGCTTCTTTCATTTAGTATGTTTTAAAGGTTATCTGTGTTGAGGTATATACCAGAATTTCTTACCTTTTTATGGCTGAGTAATATTCCACTGGCTAGACAGACCACCTTTTGTTTACTCATTTATCCGCTGACAGACATTTGGGATTGCATCTACATTTCAGCTATTTTGAATCATGCTGCTATGAGCCTTCATGTATGCTTGTGTAATTGTGTGTTTTCAGTTCTCTTGGGTATATATGCCCAAGACTAAAATTGTTGGGTCATATGGTAATAGTATGTTTAACTTTCTGAGGAACTGCCAGAATGTTTTCCAGAAACGGATTTTTTTTTTTTACTTGATACCTATATTCCTTTCATAAATATTTTTACAAGAAAATGAGTTTTAAAAAACCTCAGCTGGAGGCCCAGCACTATCTTTGGGGAATCCACCCAGGGTACACTCTGCAGGGGACACCATTCAGTGAGTCTTCCCTGTCTTGCCCCAGCCTCTGCATCTAAAAACAAAGGTCCAACAAACTCACGTGGAAAGCCCGCCTGTCGGATCAGTTTCTTTTTGGACAGCACCTTCATTGCCTGTGGGAGAAAAGACCCCGCATCCTGATTAAAATGGAGAGGAGGATGGAGGGAGAGTTCCTTCCACTCCTGAGCCTGCCCAAGCTCTTGGCGCACCAGCAGCCTTGGGACCATGTAGTGAGCCCCTTGCCATTGGAATGGGTCAACTCCACGGGTTATGTCGAGGCTGGACTCTTGGGGTCCCTCCAGCCTAGAGGGTACTTCTAAGGTTCCTGATTGGCTCTCACGGCTGGGAGACCACAAGCCCTGGGATTGGCTACCACTGAATCAAGACATGAGTGAGCTGGCATGATGGGCAAGGGATATTTCACATGTGGAGAAACTGATGTTCAGCATTTAGATCATTTGCCCAAGGACACGCACCTGGCACATGGAAGAGTCAGTATATGAACCCATACTGGACCGATTCCAAAGCCTCAGAAACAAGGGCAATTTATCTAACGATCACTTAGTTCTTGGTGCTATGGAGGATGTAGAAAGGGCAGCTCAGAGAAAGGATATGAGATATTTGCTGAATTTATTCACTCAATCTTCCTGAGCCAATCGCTTCACCTCCCCACTTCCCCACTTCCTTCCTAATGCACAAAATAAACATGACCTAAGAATAAAATGAGACAACAGCTAAGAAAACCTTCCAGGAAACCAAGTTCTGGATAGGAGGCCTTTTCTTTGGACAAGGAGGAGAGTAGGGAGGAGGATGTGGATACTCACGTAGTAGGTATTGTCATTTTCATTGTAGGCCAACTTGACCACGCCATACGAGCCCTGGAGAAAGGGAGATGCCTGTGACACAGTATCTAAAAATTATGATCCACAAAATAAGGACCCTAATACAGAGGTGACAAACTGGTAGCCTACTGGCAAAATCTGCCCTGTATTGTGTTGGAACTCTGGTTTTCAGAATGTTTGAATTAATGGCCAACATTTAAAACAGTTCAGATATAAAAATCCAGATTCTGATGTGGATATGGAGTCATAATCATTTCCATGTGTTAACAGTTTGCCAAGTCCTTACCACTCCCTATTGTATTATACCTAGCATGTTTTTTTCACTTATATTACTCACTTGCTCTCTATTGGCATTTGAGTTTTTGAATTTTGATACTGTCCACTTGATACTTTTAATACTGATGTAAAAGCTAAAACAGATATGAGAATAGCTTAAGAAGGAAAAAAAAACCAACACCAATGTTGGTGATACAGAATTACTCTGGAAGCTTTGTGAGCTTTTGTAGAAACACAGTCTGATATAAAAACAAAACAAAATAAAGCAAAACAGACAGACCATTGATGACAAAGCCCTCCCCCTCCCAGCCTGTTCTCCAAAGATTCCTCGCTCACTCCCAGCTCTAGTGGGGTAGAGCCACAGTATCCAAGACATCCTTGTTAGGTATGGAAAACCAGCCTGTCTCCTGGGATATTTACCTTTCCAATCTCATCCTTCAGTGTGTACTGATTCAGCTGTACACAATCCTGGAAAGTAAGTAGAAACGCACAGAATGTGAATTGTAAATTTGTAGCAAAATGCATTTTTCACAAACAAACGCCTTAACCAGAATCCAAGTCAAGAAAGGGAACATTCCTAGCTCCACAGAAGCATCTCCCATATGCTGGCCCCTGTCCAGGGTGACCATTATCCTGACTTCTAGCACCACAGTTGTTTTTGTTTTGACCATGCCACAAAGCACGTGGGAGCTTAGTTCCCCAACCAGGGATTGAACTTGTGCCCGCTGAAAGTATGGAGTCTTAAGCACTGGACCTCCAGAGAAGTCTCTACCAGCACGGTTTTTTTACATTGTGAGAGTGTAATCATATAGTACGTATTCTTTTAATACCCATTTTAAAGGTTCTTCCCAAAAGTTCATTTTATTTACTTATTTTTTAAAAGTTAAGGTAAAATTAAATAATAATCCATAACTGTGCTATTCTATAAAAAAAATGCAAAGTGATACAAGAGGAGAAAATCTGAATGGCCTTAGGGCAGAGAAAGTTTTCTTAACAGTGTCTGAAAGGGTCTCTTTGGTACAAAAAGTGCAAAATATAAAAGGAAATAAAAGATAAACTGGATTTCATTCAAAATTAAGACTTTTGCTCTTTGAAACACTACTAAGGAAACAAAAGGCAAGCCACAGACTGAGAGAAATGAATTGCAATACATATTCAAAGGACTGGTAATCAGAATAAATAAAGAACTCCTATAACTCACCAGTAAAAAAAAAATTTGCTAAAGATTTGATATTTCTCTAAAGAAGATACACAAATGGTCAATAAGCGCATGAAAAGATGCTCAGCATCATTACTCATCGAGGAAATGCAAATTAAAACCACATTCACCAAACTGGCTAAAGTAAAACAGACTAACCAAACCAATTATTGTTAGAATGTAGGGCAAATGAAACTTTCAGAGGCTGCTGGTGGGAATTTAAAAGGTACAGCCTCTTTGGAAAACCGTTTGGCAAAACTTCTCAACAGGCATTTCCCATATGACCCAGTCACTCTACATCCAGGTGCTGACTCAAACGAAAGGAAAACCCGTGTCTATGTAGAGACAGGTATACAAATGTTCACAACAGCTTTATCTGTAGTAGTCAAAAACTGAAAACTATCCAAATGCCCATCAACAGGTAAATGGATAAGCCATGGTATATCCGTACAGTCCAATACTATTTAGCAATAAAAAGGAATGAACTACTGGTATGTACAAAAACATGGATAAATCACAAAAGTCACTACACCATGAAAGAAGCTAAGCAAAAAAAAAGAGTACATACTAAACAAGTCCTCATATATAAACTTCCAGAACTTGAAAGCTAATCTATAATGATCAAAAGCAAGTCAGCGGGTACCTGGGAAAGGGGAAGTGGGGGAGGGAGGCATTGCTGGGTGTGCTGGAAAGGTCTGGGATCTTGATAGGGGTGATGGTTTTACAGATGTATACATACATCAGAACTGACCATACTGCACATCTGAAATACGTGCAGTTTCTCTCACTTCAATTATACCTCAATAGAGTTAGGGGGGAAATGTTAAGTGATATAGGAAACTGGGAAGAGAAAGATGTTAGTAAGCAAACCATCAAGTGTTACAGAGAAGCCCAACTTTCCCCCTCCCAAGCCCCAATTCTATCCCTCTCCCCAAACCTTGATGTCAGTTTGATGTATAAACTTCCAGGTCTTTTCTGTGTACATGCACGCATACATGCACCTGCAGAAAATACAGAGTCCTATTTTGGGATGGGGTTAGGGGAGGCCTAAACAGTGTCACACTAAATCAGTTCTCAACTTCCTTTGACTGGAGGTAGTTCCACGTCAGACCGTATCTTTGACCTGGCCAGGTCAGGCCCACAGAGCTCTCCCCTCACTGGTGGGCTTTTTAGTTTGTTTCATGTTTCTCTCCAGTACTGTTTCATTCCCCCGAGTCCTGAAGGGATGTGACAGGCAGAGGTGGGGCCCTGCAGAGCTGTCTTAGGGGGTCTCACTGCCTTCGAATCCAACCCCCACATACTGCTGAATTCATCTTCAAGAATCCACTCTGACCACATCAGCCCAGCTCTCTGCTGCTTCCAGGGTCAAGTCCTGACTTCATGGTCTGGCCTTCAGACCCTTGAAAGCTCTGACCTTGGCAGTGATGACTAGTTGCCCACCGAATACCAGTCTCTCCTTTCTTCCTTATAGCTGGAACACTGGGTGGCAACATTCCAGGCTGGAAAACTGCATTTTCCAGCCTCTCTTACACCTAAGATGGCCATGTCACTACATTCTGGCTAATGTGAGATAGGCAGAAATTGCTGGGTACAGTTTCCAGGAAAGAGGACTGACTCAGGAGGCAGACAGCTTTTGCTTTCCTTCCCTGTTCATTCTTCTTGCCTGGAATGGAGCTGTGAAGGCTTGAGCCACAGCAGCCATCTTGACATCATGAGGTTTTAAGGACCAAAGCAACAACAGAACCATCTCACCAATACCCAATGCCCAACCCTATGCATTTATTTTATATGATAAATAAGCCTTATTGTGTTAAAGCCACTGTTGTTGGGAGATTTGTTTCTCTAAGCTGATATAAACTGAAATTCTCCCTCCAGCCTTGTTGCCACAGTGTTCCCCTTTGGGGCCCCACACTCTCGCTAACTGAATCCCCAACCTATCCTGAATTCTATGGAAAAGAAATACATTGGTGTACATAGCTGATACTTAGCTGGATTATGGTAATCATACTTTTACTTTTAAAACTAAAATATTAGAGAAATGAGACTACCTCTGTCACCTAGGCGGCCTGTGACTAGTTAATAAACTAGGAAATGAAACAAACAATAACAATTTAAAAATGGCCTTCTCCCTTGGGGTCTTTGCTCATGCTGTGCTCACTCCCTTGCAGTGAACTCTCAGTGTGTACTCATCTCCAACTGAGAAAATTCTACCTAGCCCTCAGAAGGTAGTTAAATATCAGCTCCTTTAGAATGTCATTCTGGATTTCCAGCCTTCTCCCAGTTAAATTTATTCCTTCCTTCAACAAATATTTTTGAGCCACCAGGCACTATGCCAGGTGCTAGGGACCCTGTGAACAGGACTGTTCCTAACATCCTAGCTGGGGGTGGCAGGGGGACAGGCAATAAACAACAGACATACAGATAATCAGATGGTGACAAGTGCTATGAAGGACAGTCAACAGGACAGAGAGGGGCTGAAGGCTGCTTAGAAGGGGTGTCTGAGAGGCCTTTCCAAGGAGGTGACATCTGAGTTGAGATTTGGAAGCCAGATGGAGATGGCCTTGAAGAGATTTGCAGGAGGGAGGGGTTTCAAACAGAGAGTACACGAAGGTAAAGCCCTAAGTGAGTGAATGAGCTTGGACATCTGAGGAAGACAAAGAAGTGGGTAAGGTTGGAGCCCTGAGTTGGCAGTACAGAGGTAAGAGTTGGGGCAGGAGGTGGGGTAGGGGTGGATCAGGCCCTGTGAACCATCTGGGGATCTGAGTTTCAACCTACCTCCCAGAAGTTTATGGTAAAAATCATGGGAGAAGTACACTTACAGTGCCAAGGACTCTCACTGATCCATCAGCCCCATTTCAGAGTCCCTGGCACAACTTCTAACTGCCATCGTGAGGGTCTCTTTGCTAGAGGCTTTCTCTGGCCAGGAGATGCTCTGGGTCCAGGAACTGCCAGCAGCTGGTGTAAAAGGCCCAGCTCCCTTGCCCTCAGGTGCATAAGTCTGGGCTCATGTCCTACACTGTCCCACAGGGCTGCCCAGAGGTGGGGCCCCAGTTGCCCACAGTGGTAACTGGCTCCATCATGTATGTTTTATTGACATCTCTCTGGGTTTCCTAAGGTAGCCTTTCCAATCAACTGGTTGCACCGGGATCCTTCTGGGGGACCCCAGCCTAAGGTAGAGACATTCCGGGTGCCGGGTTGGGTACCAGGGGCGGCCACTCACGCACCTGCATCCCAGTGATGGAGACGTGGTGCGACTCCACCGTGGGCCGCCGGGGCAGCCGCGGCGAGGACTGCGGGGAGCCCACTGGCGAGTGGGGCAGCGCCGGGTAGACGCAGCGCCCATTGGCATCCAGCAGGGACCGCTCCTGCAGAGAGAGCTTGCGACTGGAGAGGTGGGGCCGGGCCTGAGACCCCGAGGCGTCAAGGGTGATCTCTCCACCATGGGCCTCCAGGGGCCGGTCCCGGGTCAGGCCGTGGTCCACAGCGCAGGCTGGCTCGCACTCAGTGACCACGATGAAGGACTCCATGCCCAGGCGAATGCTCAGGGAGGAGAGGCCCCGCAGGGCCTCACAGGGCTTCTGGCCTTCGCTGCTGCTGCTGCTGCCGCCCCCGCCCCCCAGCTCATTCTGGGGGGCGACCCGGTCGCTGCTGGGCTGGCTAGAGACGCATGATGACATGGTGCATGTGCAGACCTCATGCGACACAGACGCGCCCGGGCACTCCCATCCGGCAGCAGCGCCACCTGCAGGGAGAGGAAGAGTCAGCTGCCCCCACCCTGGGCGGCAGGGCTTGCCAAGAGGGGTCTCTCCTGCTGGCCCAGGCCCATACCTCATTCCTGCTCTAAGTTGACGTCCTTTAAAAAAAAAAAATGCTTAAAAAACTGTGTGATCATATATCTTTTAAGTCTATATAGAAGAGCTTAGGCCACTTTTCCTAATTGTATCTTTCTTTTTAATGTAATCCATGGATGGAGGAGCCTGGTGGGCTGCAGTCCATGGGGTCGCTAGGGGTCGGACACGACTGAGCTACTTCACTTTAACTTTTCACTTTCACACATTGGAGAAGGAAATGGCAACCCACTCCAGTGTTCTTGCCTGGAGAATCCCAGGGACGGGGGAGCCTGGTGGGCTTCCGTCTATGGGGTCACACAGAGTCGGACACGACTGAAGTGACTTAGCAGCAGTAGCAGTAGCAGCTGATTTACACAGCAGTTACATTAGTTACTGCTGTAGGCAAAAGTGATTCAGTTATATATTGTATACATTCTTTTTTATATTCTTTTCCATTATTATCTATCGTGCATGCTAAGTCACTTTGGTTGCGTCCAACTCTTTGAGACCCCTATGTTCTACAGCCCGTCAGGTTCCTCTATCCAGAGAATTTTCCAAGCAAGAATACTGAAGTGGGTTGCCATATCCTCCTCAAGGGTATCTTCTTGACCCAGGGATCAAACCTGTGTCTCCTCCATTGACAGGCGGTCTCTTTACCACCTGGGAAGCCCTATGACTTATCACAGAACACTGAATCTAGCTCCCTGTGCTATACAGTAGGCCCTTGTCATTTCACATTTCCTTATTTTAAAAGCTCCTCCTCACACAAAACAAGAATCCCAGATTCAATTCCTGTAGAAACCAAGTATGAGAAAACCCCAAAATCGAGCACCCACAACCCTTACAGAGGTGGCAGCTACTTCTAGTTCAAGCCAATTGTTGTTAAGCAAGGACTGGAGCCCAGAATTGTCTGGTTACCTCCTCACCTCTCTTTTTATTTGTTTTTCAAGAAAAGATCTAAAGCTAGGATGTTAAATGAGATCTCTTTAATTTTTTTTTAAATCAGCAGTTATTTTAAATATTTTAAAATGTTGGGCGGGTGAAATGAAACACTTTTGCATGGTGACCTCTAGGCTGCATCATTTCACAACAGCAATGATTCAGACAGCACTTTACAGTTTATAAAATATCTTCCACACATCAGGATAATTTCACAGGCACTTCATGTTGTTGGTTTGCCATTATAACCTCATTTTGTAAATGGGGAGACTGTGGCTCAAGAGAGGGAGAGGGATTTGTCCAGGTCTTCTAATGTGAAGACCATGCACATGGGAGTCCAGTTGCCTGGCCTGATCTAAGGCCAGCAATTCTCAACTGAGGAGTAAGGGGTCAGGGGTCATACCAGAGGAAGAACAGGCACTCAGACAGTATGTGAGCCTGGGTGATTTGGTTGTGAGAGGAGTCAGGCTCCACATACCTATGATCTAATGTTCCCCTAGTTCGGCCCCCAACTAGTACCTGCAAGATGAAAGGCAACATGAGATTAAAAAAAAAATGTTAATATAAAATAGCTTGGTGGTTCCTCAAAAGATTAAACAGAGAATTACCATATGACCAAACAATTCTGTTCCTAGGTATATACCCAAATAGCTTTACTCATAACAGCCACAACGGAAAAAAACAACCTACACATCCACTGACAGATGAATGGATAAGCAAAATGTGGTCTGTCTACACAATGGAATATGACTAAAAAGGAACCGACACAGGCTACAACCTCCATGAACCTCAAAAACATGATGCTAAGGCAAAGATGCCTGACACAAAAGATCACATGTACATGATCCTATTTATATGAAGTTTTTAGAACAGGCAAATCCAGACAGACAGGGAGTAATAGTGGTTGCCTAGGAGTGGGGAGGTGTTGAGGGAAATGGGGAGTGACTGCCAGTGGATATGGGGTCTCCTTTGGGGGTGATGAAAATATTTTGGACCTAGACAGAGGTGATGGTTGCCCAACACTGTGAATGGACTAAATGCCACTGAATTGTACATTTTTTAACACTATTTTTATTTTAATATTTATTTATTTGGCTGCAGCAGGTCTTTGTTGCAGCATGTGGGATCTAGTTCCCTGACCAGGGATCAAACCCGGGCCCCCTGCATGGAGAGAGCAGAGTCTTAGCCACTAGACCACCAAGGAAGTCCCTGAATTGTTCATTTTTTAAAAATTAATTTTATGTTAATTAATTTAGGGGAAAAAAAAAGATTGACACTCCCTCAGACTGTCTCTGGGACAGAATATTAACCTTTTGTTCGTATGTTTGACAAATTCTGCTGGACAAATGTCACAGGTACCACTGGAATTCAGGAAGTACATCCACAGATGGTAGTTCCACACTGATCACCCACATCACGAAGGTGCAAGGAAAACAGTGAGGACTGATGAGAGATATTTTATGAATGAATATAATGATATCTCTTTAAGACACTGGGTGACAGTGGTGGGGGGTCATGGAGAAGAAAGTACAGATGGGTCTTTCTCGCTCCCCTGCCATCTTGGAGGCTGCTCTTGGTTGGGGGCGTCCCGCATCTCAGGCAGGAAGATGGTGGCCGCAAAGAAGACAAAAAAGTCACTGGAGTTGATCAACTCTAGGCTCCAGCTGGTTATGAAAAGTGGAAAGTATGTGCTGGGGTACAAACAGACTCTGAAAATTATCAGACAAGGCAAAGCGAAACTGGTCATCCTCGCCAACAACTGCCCAGCCTTGAGGAAATCTGAAACAGAGTATTACGCCATGTTGGCCAAAACTGGTGTCCATCACTACAGTGGCAATAATATTGAATTGGGCACAGCATGTGGAAAATATTACAGAGTATGCACACTGGCTATCATTGATCCAGGTGATTCTGATATTATTAGAAGCATGCCAGAACAGACTGGTGAAAAGTAAATCATGTACAATTTTTCTTTAATAAAACTGGCCAGAGCTGTTTTTTTAAAAAAAAAAAAAAGTACAGATGGGAGCAGAAAGCCAGTGCTTCCTGGAGGGCCTGGTTGAGGGCCAGAGAAATGCTACCTGCCCTCTTGGGACAGTCCTGTGAGAAGTATTTATGGAATAGCGTCTATGTATGCAATCTGGACCATGACTGGACAGATGGGGGTCCCTTGTGGAGCAGGGAAAGACCACTGGGAAAGGCATTAAGGAAATAAAAACAGCATCCCAGCCCAGACATGGCATGACTTACGAACCCACAAAGTACCCAATCATGTGAGAAGATGCTCAGCCTCAGTTATAGTAAGAGAAGTGCAAATTCAAACTACAAGGAGAGCTTCCCTGGCAGTCCAGGAGTCTGCCTTGCAATGCAGGGGACACTGGTTTGATCCCTGGTCCAGGAAGATTCCACATGCTGTGGGGCAACTAAGTCCATGCATCGCAACTACTGAGCCTACGCTCTGGAGCCCACGAGCCACAACTACTGAAGCCTGTGTGCCCTGGAGCTCATGCTCTGCAACAAGAGAAGCCACCAAAATGAGAAGCCTCAGCAATGCAACTAGAGAGTAGCCCCTTCTCACCACAACTAGAGAAGCTCACACGCAGCAATGAAGACCCAGACCAGCCCAAGAGAAACAAACTACAAGGAAATGGTTTGGTGGGTCATCAAAAAGTTAAATGTAGGATTATCATTTGACTCAGCAATTCCTTATACACACACACACACCCCAAAAAATTGAAAGCAAGGATTCAAACAGAAACTTTTACACCCATGTTCACGGCAGCATTATTCACATAGCCAAAAGCTAGGAACATCTCAAGGGTCTATCAGTGGAAGAATGGATAAACAGAATGTGGTTTGTTTAGACAATAAAATATCATTCAGCTACAAAAAGGAATAACATTCTGACACATGCTATAACATGGATGAGCCTTGGAAACATGCTAAGTGATACAAACCAAACATTTAAAAAGCCAAATACTATATGACTTCACTTAGATACCAGGCAAATTTCTTCAGAGACAGGAAGTTTAGAATAGAGGTTACCAGAGGCTAGGGGAGAGGGAAACAGGGAGTCATTGCTTAAGAGGTACAGAGTTTCTGTTTGGGGTGAAGAAAACGTTCAGGAAATGGATTAGCAGTGATGGCTGCACAACATTCTGAACGTAAACAGGGCCACTGAATTGTACACCTGAAAGTGGTTAAAATGGTAAATTTTATGTTAAATATGTTTTACCAAAATTAAGAAAAAAATAATAAAGCTACAATAAAATACCTTTTTTCCAACTATCAGATTGGCAAAGACAAAAAAATATAGTAACAGCACTATTTTCATAGGGAGGATGATCAATCCTAGAGGCAATCAACCCTGAATATTCATTGGAAGGACTGATGCTAAAATTGAAGCTTCAATACTTTGGCCATCTGATGTGAAGAATCGACTCTTTGGAAAAGACCCTGATGCTAAAAAAGGCTGAAGGCAAAAGGAGAAAGAAGCAGCAGAGGATGAGATGGTTGGATGGCATCACTGACTCAATGGACATGAGTTTAAGCAAGCTCCGGGAGATGGTAAAGGATGGAGAAGCTTGGCGTGCTGCAATCCATGGGGTCACAAAGAGTCAGATATGACTGAGCGACTGAAAACAACAAATGAATCAGTAGCATCCTTATGAAGGGAAATTCACCATTATCTAATAAAATTCCAAATGCACATACCTTTGACTTAGCAATTCTGTACCTGAGTATTTAGCCTACAAGCAATCTCACACATAAAAAAATGATATTCCCACCAGATTATGTTGGTAGTGTGGTTTGGAATGACCATCCATGGTGGACTGAGTAAATAAAATGAGGTAATGTAGCCCAGGAGAAAATCATGCATTTATTTTAAAAGAAGTGACTCTGTACATCCTAATATGAATTAGCTCCAAGACATGCTGTTACATGGGAAAAAACCAAGGCACCAGCATGCTGCTGTTGGCACAGGGAGAAAGGACCATACATCCGTACATAATTGAGTATGCACAGCATATTTCTGAAAAGATACACAAGAAAATGATAACAATGGCCTCAAAAGAAGACAATTGGTTTGCAGAAGTCGGGGTGGGGGCAGGGTGGGAGGGACTAAATTTTCACTATATTTACATTTACTCCTATAAAAGTAAGTATGCAAATAGTAACTATTCAGAAATGAATTTTTAAAAGAAAGTTAACTGTGACCACAAGAGGAATTAGGATGATCAGGCCTGACTGCAGGAGCAGTTGGAGGAGGGAACAATTGACCCTGTCTCCTAACCCTCTGTCCCACTCTGGCTGTATCTGAGAAAAAAATCATTAAATGGTTCCCCTGTCTTGGCTTTCTCTTCAGTGAAAGAACACAACCTAAGTTCAATGTTCTCCACAGTCCCAGCTGCTGTTACTTCACATATCCTTTTTATCATCCTTATTTCCCAGGAGTGGAAAAGCAGAGCCCCTGAAGTTTGACTGCCTGGGGTTGCAGCCTCGGTTTTCTTATCTATAAAATGGGTACTCACCCAAGAGTCATGAGGATTAACTGAGCTAATAACTCAATATTCATGTCTGGTGCATGCTTAAAGTGCTCAAAAACCTCCTCTTTCAACAAAAACCTATTGAATGTCCATGACCTGCCAGGCTGTGTTCCAGAATGTTCTTCCTCCTGTGTGTGTTCTGTAGCCTTGGCATTGAGGGCCTGCCTCCCCACCACAGACCTGTCCTCCTTCCCAGGGCCACTTCTGACAGGGCTGCAGAGTTCCTGAAAAGAAAACTAGTCTGGCAGCACCTGAGAAAGTTAATGGAGAATTTTTTTTTCTTGCCAACGGGAAAACAATTGCTTATCGATTGCCACTCCAGGCCAAGGACACCAAGCCATCCACTCCTGGCAAAGCTGCTTTTAATCAGTCTCCATGACAAGCTAGTGTCTGGCCTGTGCCTTGGCTCTTGAGGCCTGAGGAGGGGAAAGGAAGGGGAAAAAATGCACCTGCTGGAGCAGGGGCAGCAGTTGGGATGGAAGAGGGGACCTCTGTGCTGGAGGGGCAGGTGTGTCCAGGTCTCAAGAAAGAGACACCAACCTCAGTGCCTCAAGGCCACCTGAAGGCCACTCACTGGGTCTGCAGCGAGGCCTGGCAGGCAAGGTCTTGGCCATTCAGCACCACTGACCCCATAGAGTCTAAGCCGGAGTCTGATTGGCTTTAAGGTCACATATCCTCTGAGGTCACAGCCTTTAAAGGAGCTGATAAAAGTTACCAACACTGGCGGGGCGGGGTGGGGGAGAAATCACACAAAAGACAATGGTTTGCATTGTAACAGCTACATCCAACTGAGCACTTCTTTACCAATCATGGTTAAGGCTCTGTCTAGGTTATCATTTAATCCTCACAGGCCCTCTGTAAGAGAGGGACAGCTAAGCATTCGATCTTGAGGGTGGGGGGGAGCTGAGGTTTGAGAAAATTCCAAAAGTCCCCTCCTCGAGCCTCCTGCCCAATCCATGGGTCCTTCCCCAGGCCCTGAAGCCTCCCTACCGCCCTTGGCTGGCAACCACTCCCTCCCTTCCCTCCCCTGTCACAGGTGGCTCAAACAGAGGACCAGAACCTTCCTGGAGCAGATGGACCAGGCTCCAGGCCAGGATGAAGGGAATGCTCCTTCATCTGCCAGGAAGCCAAGTGCACGGGCCTCCAGGAAACACACTCCTGTTTCCTGGGGGCAGTTTCCAACCTGCCCTGCTTACCAAGTGCCAAGCCACCACCGCAGGAGCCTCAACACAGCAAGTAGCCAGCGAGCGAGCCAGGGATATGCCCTGACCCATGACACAGGGTCCTCTGCAGGCTCCCCTGAGGTCCCAGCAGACACCCCGGGACAACAGAAGGGCCCAAAATAGCTGTGCAGATGCTGCTAAGGCCAGAGACGATGTCCTCCCTGGGATAACATGCTTGGCCAGCCACATCCTCTCTCACCTGGGGAAACTGAGGCCTAGGGAAGTCCAAAAGGAAATTCATTCATCCATTCCTTCCTTCAACAAGTAACTACTAGGGACCTACTATGTGCCAGATAAACAGAATAAATGTAATTTCTGAAAAACAGGCACACAAGTGACTCTATAAGCACAAACTGGAGGAGAAAACCAGGATAATATCAAAGAGAATAACACAGGGACCCAGAGAGGAGGGCAGTCTGAGTGGGAGGGTCTGGGTCAACTCACTTGGGGCAGTTAGGCTGAGACCAACAAGGTGAATTGGTACTAAGGGGGCAGCAACTTGTTCCAGGAAGAGGAAAGAGCTTCTGAGAAAGCCCTGCACCAGGAAAGAGGTGGCAGAGGGGAGGGAACAGAAAGAAGATCCCTGGAACTGAATGGGGTCGGGGGACAGTGGGCAGCTGGAGGGGCCAGAGCACAAGAACTTTGTCAGAAGCTGATGGGAGCAGGAGGGGTGGCCCAGGCAAAGCCACAGAGGCCCCACTTGGCACCTGTTATGGGTAATGGAATTGTATCCCCTAAAAAAGATATGCCAGAATCCTAATGCAATATGACTGGTGTCCTTAAGAAAAGGGGGAAATCTGGACAGACACACTCAACATGGAGAACATCATGAGAATGTGAAGGTAGAGACTGATCCTGCACCTACAAGTCAAGGAATGCTCAAGACTGCCAACAGTCACCAGACATCAGAGAGAGACAAGGAACAGATTCTCCTTCACGGCCCTGGGAAGAACCAGCCCTACAACACCTCCATCTGGGACTTCCGGCCTCTGAGACTTTCAGCCTCTGGAACTTCTGGCCTCTTGGACTTCCAGCCTCCAGGACTGTGAGATAATGCATTTCTGTCGTTGAAGCTGCCCAGTTTGTGGTACACTGGCATGGCAATCCTAGCAAACTAACACAGCGCCCCACCCAACCACACAAGCCTGCTGCCCCAGAGGCCACAATGCAGAGGGTGTCTACCAAAACTTAAGTGGGAGACCTGGGAGGCTCGGCTGTAGCAGCTGATGCAATGCTGAGACTTGACATCGGCTGGAATATTCCAGATTCTGGACCTTGGCCCAGCCAAGCAGTCTTTATCAGACTCAGTGACACAGAGTCTTAAAACTGTCTCTCCTTGTGTAGTCTTTAGTTTGGACGCATTGAAACTGATTGTTTCCCCCAGAGACAAGGGTCCTTCCTTGACAGAGGACATGAGGGATGGTGCTGGCTTTTTTTTTTTCTTTCTTTAATCTATAATTTATTTATTTTTGGCTGCGCTGCGCAGCTTGCAGGACCTTAGTTCCATAACCAGGGATTGAACCAGGGCCCTGGCTAGTGAGCACAGAGTCCTAACCACTGGACCATAGTGCTTGCTTTGGAGTGAACAGACTCCATCCCCATCACAGTCCCTGGAGCCAAAAGTCCCTCTCGTGTAATGGTTGGCCACCCAATGTATTTTGCTTGGCCTACACTGTGTTTAAAACTATCTGAGTGAGATGCCAACATTTCAGAGCCAGGAGATTTCAGATAAAAAATCAAAATGTCCAGTCTCTTGAAAAACTGAACACTGATAGCACTGGGCCTGAATTCTTTCCCGGCAACAACTCCCTGTAGCTTTGGACAAGAGACTCACTGGCTTGCATGCCACAGTCCTCACCGCTCCCCCTTGGCTTCCCAACGCCAAAGACAGGCTGAGTGCCATGTTACACATCCTCCTTTTCCACCTCTCATCACCTATCTCACCCCTACAGGCCCTACTCTGAGATGTACTGGGCACGCATCAGTGATCACCTATTCCAACAATTTCATTTCACCAATGAGAAAAGGAAGGCTCAGACAGATTTATTGATTTGTCCAAAGTTATGCAGTGGTTCCAAGCAGGGCTAAAACTGGTTGAGTTTTTCAGAAAGGGGCTAAAAATGACAGGTACAGCCTTGCAATGTCCACATATTGTGTCTAGAAGGAAGTCTAGGCTGAGCCAAAATCTCTAACAAAGAGGGATATCTAAGCCCATTCCTCTGGCTCCCTGACACTCCAACCTGTGTGAGAAGCGAGAATGTGAAGGTGCGGTGTCTTACAGTGCTCAGGAAGATGTGCATGGGCACAGAGATTGTCAGTGTGACTTAACTTGTGAGAGCGTTGCCTTTCCCTTTCTTGTTTATTGGACTCCAGGACCTAGAACTTTCTAGAACACTGCCAACACTCAATAAATACTGGCCAGAGGTCACTGTTTATTTTATTCATCCCAAGACCACTCAGAAGGTCAGACGCTTTCTTTAGCTGGCCTTGAATCCATCCAAGTTCCTTTAGTATGATAACAGCAGCCTGATTCACGTCTGGAACTGATCCTTCTGTGTCAAAGGGGACTCCATGGAGCTGGCCGTGCTGTCAGCTTTAGCGGTTCCACTATGACTCAAGTCTGGTCAACTGGGCATCGACTGCTCTATTCAAGTGATTGTTTCCAAGAGTGGATGTGTGACCCAAGTCAGTCTACTAAAGTCTTATTTTAGGATTTTGTGGAAGTATTAAGAATGTCTCTTTCTGTGGAATACAGAGCAATGAAGATGTACTTCTACAATTACCAGGCGCTTGAGAGAACCCTTCAGTAGAACGAAGCTGAGAGAGAGAGGAGAGAGACAGAAAAGAATTAAAGTTGGAGACATTGTGTGGGCACCTGGATCCAGCCCTGCCTGAAGCCCATGTATCCCCAGGAGTTTTTAAACTACATGAGCCAATAAACTCCCATTTACTGCATAAGCTAGTTTGCAGTTGGTTTTCTGACATTTACAACCAAAAGTCCTAACAGACAAATGATACAGAGTTGACTGACAGAAAAGCTTCTCCACTAAGCTCTCTGACAGATGTTCAGTTCCCTACACTTTAAGGATCCCAACACACTTTAAGGATCCCAACGAGGCCAAACTGCCAAGCAGCTGAAACCCCTGACAGCCTTCACATTGACAGTTTGGCAGACACCAGCATTTTCAAATTGCTTTTAAGTTTTTTTTAATTTTAACAGGGAAGGAAAGGGCTTATCAACAGGATGGAATGAAGGGAAGAAACTGACTAGTATTTTTAACACAAGAATCAACAAGTTGAGAAAGTAGCACTGACATATAACAGAGGGAGCTCAGCCTGCCACTCTGTGATGGCCTAGAGGGGTGGGAAGCGGGGAGGGGAGGGAGACTCAAGAGGGAGGGGACATATACAGAATTAGGGCTGATTCATGTGGTTGTTAGCAGATACCAACACAACACTGTAAAGCAATTTTCTTCCAATTAAAAAAAATTTTTTTAATGACATCACTATAGCAGCAGCCATAGTAGTTGTAGATGCAATAAGAGTGATAACTAGTCTTTAGTGCTGGCTGAGTGGCAGGCACTACACTGTGATACACAGTACATGTATCATCTCATTTAACCATCACAACCTTATGAGTTAGGTACTATTATCATGCTTATCTCACCAATAAGGAAACCTGAAACAAAGAATCTGAGTAACTTGTACCAAATCACACAGTGATTTGGGAAAGTACAGGTGTGAAATCAAAGGCTCCCAGAGAGGGGGGAGCAATTGTGATCAAGGGCACAGCCCTTCCCCTTAGTTGGTGACCTTGAGGATAACAATGCCTACATCACCTACCATCACACAGGTCCCTGCACACAGCAAATGCTCCCTAAATAGAAGCTGTTGCCAAGAAAGCACTTCAGTGGCTATCAAGTTCAAGCCCCTTTAATTTATATTAAGTTTTTTTCTAATCACACCAAGCTAATTTAACTCTTTCCATCTTCCCTTCTAATTCTTATCCATATGCATCACTTTTTACAAAATTAAAAGCAGAGTGTGCCTGTAATTTCGCATCCTTGTGTCAAGAATTTTACACACACTCTCACAGCTTTCATAATCAACACACTAGGGCTCCAAAAGTAGTGGCTGAGACCCAGGGAGGTGAGATGACCTCTCCAAGGCATCCCAGCAGGTCTCAGGATAGGCCAGGGTATCACCCCGACCCCTGCAGTGTCCCCTTCTGCCCTGGATGCTGGCAGAGTAAGAACCTCCACTGTCTTAAGAGTTCCTAGACAGCTACTGTTAGGTCAACAATGAAGAATCGCAGAGACAGAGAGCATCCCCCATCTCATGCCAGGTACCTAAGGCCAGGTGTGTGCAGATGGTTCTTGCCTTGAAGAGCATGAATGAATGGGTGAGTGTGGGTGTGGATGTTGGGGTATTTAGAAAAGTGAGGTAGGAATCCTCTTACTTCCTCTTCTCCCACTGAATCCCTCCCAGTCCTTTCACTGAACCTAAGGAAGAAGTCCAGCAGTTCACGGGGTCCCAAAAAGACGACAACAACAAGGAAGAAGTGGGAAACAACTGAAATTTCAATTTGTAATGAAAAGAAAAAGACTTGACTCCAACATTCTGCAGCTTGACAAATCAGAGGGAGGGGGCCGACTGGGAATCTATAGGCATCCGGGCCTCGCCCACCCACAGCCCTTCTCCCTTCCTCTTCCCTGCTGTTTGGAGGTGATGCTAAATCTAGCTTCCTCCCTTCCCAGCTTCCAACACAAAGCAGCCCCACCCATCCAGGGGCAAAGAAGGGCTGGAAGCTGGCTCTGGGGGTCCAATCTTGTCCCCTACACTTGGACCCAGAGGGCAGTAGAATTGTCTGGGAAAAAAATTTAAATAAAATCTCTGCCAGAGGCCTTAATGGCAAAATCCCGAAGTGGTTTTAAAAAATCACAAGGGAGGTGTCCTTTCCTCCACACCCTGCCCCCCGACCAAACCACTGGTTCCCCATTTAAACTTCTCCAACAGAAGCTTATCTCAGGCACCTCCCACTGTACGCCTTACCCACCGCCCCTCCCGCTCACTTCCCACCCCATGCCCAAGCAGGAGCGGCAGAGGGGCAAGACCTTGGCCTCCCTCCCCATTTCCTTGGGGGACTATCAATGTCTCCTCTCCAGGTTCGAATTAGCATTTTTATCTCTGCAACCGCCATCTCTCAACTATTTACAGAAGCCAACAGGGATAAAAAGGGACAACATAAAAATAGTTGCTCAGCAGCGCTCTGGGGGTGAGGAGGGTAGGGGCACAACAGACTCTTCCCATTTTCTTTCTTCTTTCCTTTTCAAAACGGAAAAATGCTAGAATTGTTCATTTTTTCCAAACTGATTCTCAACAGTTCCAGACCGCTCACTCAGACGCTCCTTAGGGACAAGGATCAAGTCCCAGCGTTCCTTGGTTCCCAGGATGGAGCTTGTCACCAGCCCCTCCCAAAAGTGTGGGTTCAGTGAAAGATGACCAGCACTCTGCTCTGCCTCGTCTCTGACCCTGGGCCTCCTTCCAGCCTTCCAAAACCATGAGCCAGTCAACAACGAAATTTTTTTTCCTCTATCCACTTTTTTCTCTATCCTTAAAATGTTTCATAATTGAGGAGAAAAATTCAGCAGCAACACTACACACATGACTGAAACTGAAAACACTGGCAGCTAAAATAATTCCTTCCCCGTTTTGGTCACGAGCATCCCACAGCAGGGAATGCCAGAGGTCTTTCCTGTGAAGTCAAACAGTGCTCCTTTTTGCTCTTCATTTTGGTTTTATCAAGGAAGGGATCCAATCAGGGAAGAAAGAAGAAAAAGTAACCATTCAAAATCTTTTTTTTTTTTTTTGAGAGCACAACCATTTGGAAATCATTTCCACACCATAATCTCCTGGGGAAGGTGGAATCCACTCCATGAGAACATGGGCATCATTTGGCAGCATAAGGAGGCCAAGGGAGACACGCGCGCTCAGGATGAGAAGGTATGTCAGGAAACTATACAGATCTCAGGGACTTGGGCCTTGATTTTCTCATCTGTAAAATGGAGCTGCAGCAACCTACCTAGAGGGTAGCTGTAGAGTCAATCTTCTAGAACAGTGCCCAGCATACAACATGGCCCATAAGCAATGCTCTCTCTAAAAAGACTGCGTTCTCCCTTCTCTGCACTCCACTTTTTCCAGCCATCATATAGGAGGGGTTGAGGGGCTGGAATTCTCTGGGCTTCCTCCCACCTCATTGATCACACCACTCCATTTCAATGTTCTTGGTGGGCTTTCCTGGAAAAGCTATCAGGACCTGAGCTGACTCCATGCCTGGCCACAGGGTGCCAGCACCATCTGTCTGGTGAGGCTTTCTCTACTCTGTGGATTTCCTTACCTGGAAAAGGATCTCACAATATATATACCAATAAAATCACACAGGAACCTGCATTTAACAAATCATGACTGAAATGAATGAAACTGAATAAAATCCAGGCTCTCCCTGAAAATCACACTATGAGCTGACCTGGGAAGTGATGGACTTAGACTGGAGATAAGAAGGTGAAGTGAGAGAGTTTTGAAAAGTAAGGGAGTTTCCTTGTTCCAGGAAGCTGATCTCCAGTTGATTTTGGAGAAACTTTCTTCCATCAATTTCTCCCTGCAAATAGAGTGACGAAGTAATGTCTTGTACCCAGAAGTTTATTAGTTGGGGGCTGTGGAGGCAAAGGAAGGTACAAAGAAGTTTAAGAAGCTTAAGAAAGTACAAAGGCTTTAAGAAGCTCTTATGGGGCTTCCCTGGTGGTCCAGTGGATGGGAATCCACCTACCAATGATCCAGGAAGACTCTACATGCCACAGGGCAACTAAGCCACAACTACTGAGCTGGAGCTCTTGAGCCCAAGCTCCACAATAAGAGAAGCCACAGCAGTGAGAAGCCCACACACCCCAACTAGAGAGTAGCCCCTGCTCACCACAACAAGAGAAAGCCCAAGTGCAGCAATGAGGACCCAGCGCAGCCAAAAATAAGTAAATTAATTAAAATTTTAAAAAGAAAAGAAGAAGCTCTTATGGCAGAAACAATACAAGTGTTAGTCAACAGATGAATGGATAAACAAAATATGGTGTATCCATACAGATTATTCAGTCATAGAAAGGAAGCACTGATATATTCTATAACAAGGGTCAACCTTGAAAATATTATGTTCAATGAAAGCCAGACACAATAGGTCCTATATTCCTAACAGGTCAGTATACAACAAGCACAGCCTGAAGGGAGAAAACTCAGTTCCAAAAGGGAAATGGCGATTTCCTCAACTTTCCAGTTAAGAAGGCACAGAAGTGAGGCTGAAGGCCGCTGCAGCACCATGGAGCCAGTGAAGCCCACATCTGGGTTATCTGGCCCAGTCCAAAGGGGAGGAGCTACCGGGAAAAGCAAAACATCTGTGCAAAATAGCAAAACAAGGCCCTCTGACCCAAAGGAAAATCTGAAATAGCATTTGCCCGAAATCCCCGGCATCAGGAAACGAGAACCATATGCTTCCCACAACCACCATGATCCTGAACGAGCTACTCAGCGTCTCCAAGCCCATCCATGAAATGGGTCCATGATGCTATCAGGGTGACTCTGTGGCCCACGTTAAAATCTCAGCCAAAAAGCCTTGAAAACAGGCTTGGCCTGCCCCACCCGCCCATCCCTTCCTCCTGAGAGAGGCACTTCCCCACCAACCAGCCCATCTGGGATGCAGTTCTCAAGAAGGGGATTCCAGGTTACTCCAGAAAGTTCCCTCTGCTAGGTCATTCCATCCTACTCCCCTCCATTCCTCCTATCCAATCTCCACTTTTCAGCCCATCCTTCAAAGTTCAGCATGAATGACACCTCCTTCAGGAAGCCTCCTGTATTCACACCTGCCAGAAGGGATTTCTCCAGAACCCCCACTGCCCTCTGCTTCCTCATTCCCACAGCACTTATTCCTCCTGGTATTTCTCAGCAGGAGCACTCTTAGCCATTTAGGGCAGGGCAATTCTTCATGCCTGCTGTGAATCTGGCCAGCCTGCAGGATATTTGGCATCCCCAGCTTCTGCCTACCAGAAGTCAGGAGTGCTCAGCTTCATTTTGACAACCAAAAGTCACCCCCACACTTCTCCAGATGCTCACCAGGAAGGTGGAAACACCTTTGATGAGAACTACTTCCCTTGTAGCTCAGCTGGTAAAGAATCCACCTGCAATGCAGGAGACCTGAGTTCGATCCTTGAGTTGGGAAGATCCCCTGGAGAAGGGAAAGGCTACCCACTCCAGTATTCTGGCCTGGAGAATTCCATGGACTGTACAGTCCATGGGGTCGCAAAGAGTCGGACACGACTGAGCAACTTTCATTTTCACTTCACTGCATAGTTATTAGTGAATATACTTGTCTACCAGCCCACTAACAACCTAGAAACAAACACAAGCCCAAGTCGATCAACATCACCACCGTGGCACCTCAGGCTGTTTTAGCAAACATTTCTGGGCTCCTCAAGAAGCCCAGGGCAGCCTTGCAAAGGCCTCTGTTCTGGAACAGGTGGTAAAGTGCACAGGCTTTAGGACCACAACCTGGGTTGGCTGTGTGACCCTGGGCAAGTTACTTAGCCTCCCTGAGCCTTTCTATAAAACGGGCTAACTCCTAGAAAACTGCAGGATTGTTTTTAGCCTCAGTTTCCTCATCTCTACTACAATGGAGATAAAAATCCCCACCCTACAAGATTTTGGTAGGCAATAGGGGATAATGCCTACAACACACAGTAGAGTATGTAACACATGCTCTCAGTCAGTCATGTCTGACCCTTTGTGACCCCATGGACCGTAGCCCATGGAATTTT
The DNA here is from genome assembly GCF_049115385.1 of Moschus berezovskii. Lineage (NCBI taxonomy): Eukaryota > Metazoa > Chordata > Mammalia > Artiodactyla > Moschidae > Moschus > Moschus berezovskii. Next base: position 57,061,290 of record NC_142478.1, on the reverse strand, counting down.
CCAGGCAAGAATACTGGAGCAGGTTGCCATTTCCTCCTCCAGGGGATCCTCCCAACCCAGGGATCGAACCTGCTTTGGCAGGCAGATTCTTTACTACTGAGCCAACTGGAAAGCCCATCTAACACATAGTAAGAACTCCATAAATGCTGGTTATGAACACTATTATTATTATCCAAGTTAGGGGCCCATCAAATGATGGGCATTACTTTTTATCACACAAACAGGCTGTGCGCTCTCCCTACAAAAGGCTGCTGCTCTCTATACAGGAAGGGTTAGGACCCGCGGTCCGGAAAGAAGTTCTAGGACCCACCAGGAAGCTGCACTTTGTATAGCATGCACAGTTTGTTCTTAAGTTGAATGCTTTTGTGAGGCGCTCTGGTGGGGGGGAGCGGGGGGGGGGCGGTAATTCCCGAAAAACCCTCCCCGTGTTGCTGCCGCTGCCTCCCCCTAGGAACAAGGGACTCTATGGGGACACAGCTATCTACTTCTCTCTCCCCTGGGGGCAGAGCCACCTGAGGGGGGTGGTAAATGACAGCAAAGCTCTAACGCACAAAAGTTTCTATCTCTAGGGCTGTGGGAACTTCCAGACTGAGGAAGGTAAAAGTTGCCCCTAAGGAGGAGGGCACTGCACGACCCACCCCGGGCCAGCGTGCCCCTCTTAACTGCGGGCACCGAGATCCCCAGCCCCGCAAGCATCATCCCTCTGCCCCAACCTTAGCAAGGAGATAGGAGGGGCTTCGGCGCCACCTCCTCAGCGCCGAGTGAGAGCAGCAGGGCCGCTGGCAGAGCTGTGAAAACACCCCGCTTCCCAAACTGGGCAGCACAGGGGGTGGGGAAGCCAGGAAAAGCGCAAGGCTGGAACCCGGCGCCGGGTGCGGGGGGGCGGGCGGCGGGCAGCCCAGGCACCGAGACCAAAGCTGAGCGGGGACCGGGCCCAGCATCCCCGCGTCCCCGAGAGTCAGGTGGAGGGTACCGGCGAAGGCACCTCCCCGCGTTCACAGAATGCAGCGGCCCCGAGGTGAATTTAGGTCAAAAAAAGACCAAGCCCGTGAGGTTCCGGCTGAGAGAAGGGGGCGGGGGCAGAGAGGGCCCACAGAGGAGGCTGAGGGGCCCCCGGTCCCACAGCAGCCGTCCAGGGTCCCGCCGCCAGGTGTCCAACCCACCGCGGCGCCGGTGTGCACCCTCCCGAGACAAGAGGGGCGCGGGGATGGGCCGCTCAAAGTCTGTCAGCCCTCTCCTCGCCTGCGCGCCCCGGCTTTCGCCACCTGTCAAACGCGAGGGGGTGGGCCTAGGCCGCCTCCGAGATCCTTAACTGCCCCGACCTCCGGTGACAACGGTTGCAAACTCCGGGACCGCCCCTGCCACCCCGGGGCGGGCGCGGCCCAGCCGAGGCGGCCACCCCCAGGCCCCCTGCGCCCCGAAGACGCGGGGGAAGGGGCGCCGGGGGCCGCGTCCCCACGTGGCGGGGCGTGGGGCGGCGCACGTGGGGTCCCCTCGGCGTCGGGAACCCGGGGTCGGCCTCAGGGCTTTGTCTGCAATCCGGGCCGTGGTCCCGCACCCTGAGAGGGCGAGGGCGCCCGCCGGGGCTGCGGCGGCCGCGTCCCCCGCCCGCGGCCCAGCTCCAGCCGGCTCACCTGGGCTCCACGCTGCCGCCGCCGCCGCCTCCCGCGCTCTGCGTCCCCCGCTCGGCTCCGCTCGGCTCGGCGCGGCCGCGCGCTGCTCTCCGCGGCCCTGACGGGCGCTCGGGGGGCGGGGAGGGAGGAGCCGGCGGGTCCCGGCTCAGGCGCGACGCGGCCGCGGGCTGCGCGGAGATTGGCTGCGGCCTCTGGAAACCCCGGCGCTGAGCCACCCGCGCCCGCCGCGCGCCCCCGAGGGCTCGGCCGCGCGCCGAGGAGGGGAGGGAGGCGGGAGCCTGAGATGAAAGTAGCGGCGAGGCTGAGGGCAGGGAGAAGATAGGGGAGGAGGCGGGGGAGAGGGAAGTGAGGCAGGGCCTGGAGCGGGGTCGGGAAAGGTTGCGGACCCGCGAGGAGGGCAGAGACCTGCCGGAGCGCGGGAGACGGCGCTGCAACTTTGCCTCCGCCTGCGGCGTCACCTGCCCGGCTTCTCCCCGCCGCGACCGCGGCACTTCGCGCAGGCCGGACGTGCCGGCTGCGCTCGCTTCATTGAGTCAAACGCGGTTACTGCGGGGCGGCGGCTGAGCCACGGAAACTTCCCCGAGCCTGCGAGTCACCCGCGGCCCCGCCTCGAGGCTCGGCTCACGTCCCCGGCTGCTACCCCTGCCCCAGGCGCCCGGCGGTGGATGTGGCCTGGATTTCGGGTCACCACTCGTTCGGGGCACCCCCTTCCGCCCCCGCGTCCCCAGAGACCGCTGCTCGGGGCCCGCCCTAAAGGCTGGGGAGTGTGTTCCTTTCCCACCGCCACTCCACCTGGATGTACCGAACTACAGGAAACCCAATGAAGTTCTGGCTTTCCCAAAGACTACTTGAGATGCGTTTTGTGACATACATCCTATTCTTCCCAAACATTTTACCCCTTTGGCGCCTGACTTCGCTGGAACCCTTGGAGAGTGTTTAGTCTCCCCGCTGGGTGACAGCACTCCGGGGAGGGGCTTAAGACCTCACAAGGGGGTGACGCCGCCTGTCCTTGGATGGTTGCAAAACTCAGTCCTGAGTTAAGGTCCAAATTAAAGGTTCGATGTCCCTTTCAGTTTAGTGCCTTAGGCATTTTCACGCAGCAGAAGCGCTCACAAGCAATTCAGAGCGTTCTACTAAGATGACCGCCCGTTCTGGTGTTATTCAACATGCCAGCGTTCGTTGGTAAGAACAAAAACCTGGGAACAACTGTCCTAAATGTTTATCGGGAGAATGGATCAATGAAACGTGTTATAGTCACTTGATGGGATATGATGCAATAGTTCGACTGACTGCCTCATATCTATTTGTACAGAAGGGGGAGAGCTCAAAACAAAATGCTGAGTAAAAGAGCAGGTTGCAGAACACAGTCTGTTGTTCCCTACATACAAGTGGTTTTTTCCTTGTTTTATTTTTTCATACAAGTGTTTTAAAAGGCAAAGGGGAGGGAACATATGTATACCCATGGCCGATTCATGTTGATATATGGCAAAAACCCTCACACTTTTGTAAAGTAATTATCCTCCAATTAAAATAAATTAAATAAATGAATAAAAGCAAAAAAAAAAAAAAAGGAGGGGATGCGTGCAAATGACAGTTTGCCACTAAGATAAAGAAGCAAGGATAGAGAATAGACATGGGAAGCATAAGAAATGTTGTAAAGTGTCATGTGAAAGTGAAAGTCACTCAGTCCTGTCTGACTTTGCGACCCAGGCCAGAATACTGGAGTGGGTAGCTGTTCCCTTTTCCAGGGGATCTTTCCAACCCAGGGTTCCAACACAGGTCTTCTGCATTGCAGGCGAATTCTTTACCAGCTGAGTCACCAGGGAAGCCCAAGAATACTGGAGTGGGTAGCCTATCACTTCTCCAGGGGATTCTCCCAACCCAGGGATCAAACCCAGGTCTCCTGCATTGCAGGTATATTCTTTACCAGCTGAGTCACCAGGAGAGCCCTTGTAAGGTGTCATGCCTTTTACTTATAAATGAATTTGAAGCATATGGCAAAATTAATTAACAGTCAATTCTGAATGGCAGATGCATGGTTCTGTATTTTTCTATATTTTTCTATTGTCTGAAAAATATATATATTTTGGGGTTTGATGGGGAGCATTTTGAACATGTCTGACTCAATGGCAGGGGTCAGCAAACTTTTTCTGTAAAGGACCATGTAGTAAATATTTTAGGCTTTGCAGACTCTATGGTCTCTTTTGTTACTACCCAACTCTAACATTCTGGCAGCCATAGACAAAAGTAAGCGAACGGACATGGCTGTGTTTGAATAAAACTTTATTTACGAACACTGAAAATTGAATCTCATTTAATTCTCAATGTCACAAAATATAATTGTTTTGATTTTTCTTCAACTATTTAAAAATGTATAAACCATTGTTAGCTAGAGGAACATATAAAAATAGGTGGCATGGCAGATTCAGCCCCTGGGCAATAGTCTAGCAACTCCTGCTTTGAAGAAACCAAAATAAATATTGATCTTTCCCTGTTGCTTGTTAAAATATGCAATTCTGTGTTTACATTGTGTTACTCAAGTGTCTGTATTTTAGTAGAACACTGGAGCTAATACAGGCAAACACAGATATATCTCTGTGTGTGGTAGTCGCTCAGTCATGTCTGACTCTGCAACCCCAAGGTTGCAACTCAACTCAATGCAACCCCATGAACTGTAGCCCATCAGGCTCCTCTGTCCATGGAAATTCTCCAGGCAAGAATTCTGGAGTGGGTTGCCATGCCCTCCTCCAGGGATCTTCCCAACCCAGGCATCGAACCCAGTTCTCCCACATTGCCGGCGGATTCTTTACTGCTGAGCCATCAGGGACAGCTATGTAAAGTAAGAAGCTAGTTATATGAGAAACGTATGTCCATTCAAATCTAAATTCAAACCAAAGACCCACTTCTGTCTGGAATAATTTCCTGAAATGCTGTGACCCAGGCCCTCCTTGACTTCTCCCCTTTCTTAGCTCCTACAGCAAGGACTGGCCCACTTACTTGATGCTCAGCAACTGTGTCTTCTTTTTTTTTTATATATTTATTTAGTTATTTGGCTGCACCAGGTCTGATTTGCAGCACTTGGGATATTTAGTTGTGGCATGTGAGATCTAGTTCCCTGACCAGGCATTGAACTCCGGCCCCCTGCCTTGGGAGCACAGGGTCTTAGCCACTGAACCACCAGGGAAGTTCCCACTGTGTCTTCTTTAGTCTTTACTTTTCACTCCTGCCTTCTGACTTGCCAGTAGACCTATACATTCCCAGAGTACAGGTAGATACCACAATGAAACATTTGCTTACTGTGAATATTGTGGTTGAAAGCAGTGACTGTGGAGTCAGTCAGACCTAACTGAAATCGCAGCTTCACTAGTTATCAGCTTTCTGATGCGAAGAACTGACTCATTTGAAAAGACCCTGATGCTGGGAAAGATTGAAGGCTGGAGGAGAAAGGGACAACAGAAGATGAGATGGTTGGATGGTATCACCGACTCAATGGACATGAGTTTGGGTAAACTCCAGGAGTTGGTGATGGACAGGGAGGTCTGGTGTGCTGCAGTCCATGGGGTCACAAAGAGTCAGACACGACTGAGTGACTGAACTGAACTGAGCCTTGGATGAGTGACTTTGGGTTCATCAGCTGTCAAATGGGGATATTAAATCTAACTCAAGAGGCTTGGCTTGAGGTTTAGATACGATGTTGTGTGTAGGGTCCATTGATGGATAAATGGATAAAGAAGATATGTAATATTTAAACACAATAGAATACTACTTATATAAAATGAATGAAATCTTGCCATTTTCAACAACATAGCTGGAAGATACTAGGAGGGTATTATGTTAAGCGAAATAAGTCAGAAGGTGAAAGTTTCGACACTATATGATTTCACTCATATATGAAATCTAAAAAACAGGAAAACAAATAAAACAAAGCAAAACTCATAGATACAGAGAACACACTGGTGGTTACCCAAGGGGGAGAGGGTTGGGGGTGGGCGAACTGAGTAAAAGGAATCACATGTATGCTGATGACTATACTTTTGGTGGTGATTACTGTGGAATGCACACAGACGTCAAATCATAATGTTGTACACCTGAAACATAATGTTACATAACTATTTTTTCTCCAAAATAAAAGATAATAACTCAGTGCCTGGCACTAAAGTGCTCAAAGGTACTATTAGTATATTTAGCACAGAACTAAAAACCCCATCAGTTAGGTGCTATGCTTATTAAAGTGAATTAGAACAGAGCTGAGCAAACACAATTGCCTTTCACTAACATTCAGCCGCTCTTATGATAGGAGTCATCCCACTCAAGGGAACCGTTTTCTTCTTAAAAGATATGAAATTAAGAATTGGCTTTGCTTTTTGAGTTTTCTTCTCCAAGAACACCAGAGAAACCTCTTCTAGGCAAACAGCTCTTGTTGTCTTGACAACACAGATTGCCAAGAAAATAAGTAAACAAAGCATCTGAATCTTATTTTTAAGAAAACTTGGACAGTACAAGGGAGGGGATGAAAAGCAAGACTTTAAAATTATCTCGCCCACTAGGAAGGCATCAAACTCCAGCCAAGACTTTGTCTTTTCCTTTCTGAACTGTTCTGTGTTCTACTCACGTTGTCCACTGGAATGTTCCACCTCCGAAACCTTGAACATCCAGATAGAGACAGCAGAATTAACCGCACCAATGTACCTTATTTGTTGAATTCTCTCCCATTCAATAAGACAGTAGAAAAATCCTGGGACTAACAACAACAAGAAAAGACACTGGTGAGGGGTGGGGGGCCTTCCCTGGTGGTCCAGTGGTTAAAACGCCAGGCTTCCAATGCAGAAAGCATAGGTTCGATCCTGGTGGGGGAATTAAGATCCTACATCCCACATGCATGACAGAAAAAGAGAGAGAAAGGAAGGAAGGAAGAGGACCCTGAGAAGTTTCTTGGTTTTCTTCAACAGGCAGTGAGATTAATTAATGTTAGTCCCAAACATAAACAACAGTATAAAAGGGGAAGTCATCAGTAGGAGCATAGATGAAGTTCATTTGCCTTCTATGTATTTTGAGAAAGAAGATAATTAGCCTGACCATCCAAAAATGACAAAATATGAAACACTCTGAACTAGTAGTATTCAAGGTACCCAGATGAGCACAGGGCCCCCCAGGTGGCGCTAGCGGTAAAGAACCTAACTGCCAACGCAGGAGACAAGAGATGCAGGTTTGATCCCTGGATCGGGAAGATCCCCTGGAGGAGGGCACGGCAACTCACTCCAGTATTCTTGCCTGGAAAATCCCGTGGACAAAGGAGCCTGGCCAGCTGCAGTCGAGTAGATTGCAAAGAGTCAGACACAACTGAGGCGACTTAGCATGCACACACACAGATGAGCACAAAGGCATCCTGATGAGAAGAGAAGGAATGAGAACCTTATCACACCGGCACTGAATCCTTACTGGCCTTCCCTAGTGAGGGGGCTGAGTCAGGTCAAGTCTCTGGGCCTCAGTTTCCTCACCTGTAAAATGGTTTTTGGCTCACAGGCATTAGAAATGGTATGTGTGAAAGTACTTAGCTCAGCATCTGGCCTATACTGGGTACTAGATAAATTACAACTGATTTGATCAATTATGTATTCAACAGACAGAATGTTATCCCAAACAGTAAAGTACTTTTCAAAAGTCTGGGGCAGACAGCTGTAGGGTAACACAATAGCAAGGTTCCCAGCCCTGCAACCTACTAGCTGTTATGGGTTTGGGTGGTGAGTGACTTAACCTCTTCATGCCTCAGTTTCTACATCTGTTAAATGGGGTTATTATTATTGCCTACCTCTTAAGACAGTTGTGAAGACTGTATTCTTAGTCAATGAAAATAACAACACTCTGTAAGTGTCAAACTGTTTGTTCTCACCTGCCCCAGGACTGAAAACACAATAGCAAACCTGCCAGGGAGAGTTCACACCGTGCCAAGCCCCTGGCATGGGTCATGACCCCACTCCTCTCTTTCCCTTTGAGGATCTATCCTCAGGTCTCTGGTAGAAACCCAAATGCCCATTGGCTATTTACTTTTAGTTTTCTCCTCTTCAACATCTTCTTCCTTTAACCAAATCATTGATTCTTTTTCTTTTATATTGGACTATAGCTGATTAACAACATTGTGATAGTTTCAGGTGGGCAACGCAGGGACTCAGTCATACATATATATGTATCCATTCTCCCCCAAACTCCCCTCCGATCCAGGCTCCCACATAACATTAAGCAGGGTTCCCTGCCCTATACAGTAGGTCCTTGTTTGTTATCCATTTTAAAAATAGCAGTGTGTACACATCAATCCCATACTCACTATCCCTTTTCCCCATTCTTCCCCTGGACAACCAGAAGTTCATTCTTTAAGACTGTGAGTCTGTTTCTGTTTTGTAAATTTCATTTGCATCATTTCTTTTTAGATTGGCATATAAGGGATGTCATACAATATTTCTTCTCTGATTTACTTCATTCAGCATGACAATCTCCAGGTCCATCCATGCAAATCACTGAGTCTTATACCTCTACATTAAACCTCCTGCAATTATACTGTTCTGATTCTTCATTCCCAAATGCTTCACCGTGAAAAAAAAAAAAAACTAATTAGCTGTAACCCAGACAGTTATGAGTTTGGGGGTCACTCTGATGTTTCCAAATTTCCATTTAACCTACTATTCCTTCCTGAAGAAGCCTGGCTCCAGTCAGCCAATCTGTCATAGACGGCCGGGAGCCGCAGACTCTTTTTATTAGCTTTGGATGCAGGCCTGGCAGGGTGAACATGCAGCAAGCTGAGAACAGGGTCAGGCAGGAGACTTCACAGGGGTGCCAACTGTGCAGTCAAACAGGGCTCTGTGTTTAGAAGGGCCCGTAACTGGTTTAATGCTCTGCTTAAAATATAGGCCTGATATTTTTTATTCTGGGCCTCACAGTTTACGTAGCTGGTCCTGGTCAGGTGTAATGATGTCTGGTTTTTGTCACCCCACCTCTTGGACTTTCGTACACTAAGGGCAGAAAGATCCCTTCTTAGATTGGAAGGAGCTTAAGTACAATGACCAAAAATGATATTGGATGAGAGAATACATGGGAAGAATAGAAACTGATAATAGTGGTTACTTCCTGGGAGGAAGAATTACATTTTACTACACAGCCTCCAACAATATTTAAGTTTTACTGTCTACATATATAACCTTTCAAATAATTTTAATATTTTTAAACATAAACATACCAATTAGTGTGTCTATCCACACTGAGTCTTTTATTTTCACAGCAGCTGTCTTTGGCTGGTGAACAATCGCACCCTCATGAGTGGGAGTTGTTTTACACTGTTTCAAAGAGCTCCGGGGGTAAATTGTTTCCCATCGGAAGGTTTAAATTTAACAGAGAAAGAGCCAATGATAGAAGTTGCAGGATTCGGTTGGTTCCTGTTGCTGTTTTGGATTTGAAACACAGGGATTTTTCTGTGAATTGCTGAGGACAAATTCAAACAGGACAACCGGCTTCTGCTTAATTGCAGGGTTGAGATATGTAAATAAGATACAGTGCATATTTGAGTGATAGCACCCACACACCTCTGAGCTTCAGATCCTTTCTCAACTTATAATCACCTTATTCATGATGAATTCCTTATCTCACCCCTCATTTACTTAGTTAAGTAAAAGAAAAAACATACTCATGCAGAAGAGATGAGACAGTCAACACCCAGAAAGTGACTGAAATATGCTTCTTGCCATGGGTCCAAACACCCATAAAAAGACCTCTTCTGTCCTAATCTCCAGTCAGGGACTGACGTGTGCTTGCCCACCACACACAGGCCCACCACGAGCAGCAGTCCAGCAGAACAAAGCAGGGCAGCTTCGAAGGAAAACTCAAGTCTCTGAAAAGCCGGCCTCAACCCCCTTGAGAGGTCTACCAATACCCACAAGAGCTCTTGTCTGAGCACAGATGCGAGATGAATTTTACACAGTGGTGGAGAGTGTGCATGATTTCTAATAAGATATTGGCAGTTTTGCCCGGAGAGAATATAATCTTTAACACTTGGCACTAATTTAGCAATAAACCAGGCATTTATTAAGAAAAAGTCAGTATCCTTTCTATCTTTTCAAAATAAAGAAGAGGGAAAACAAATGTGTTTATTTTAGCAACAAAATAAGACAAGACTAATCAGAATGCAGTTTACTGGTAAGACAGACATCATTTATGTGGAGGGAGGGAGTATGAATGAGTCCAAAATCTTATACTCTGCACAGGCATCCAGCGGGGGTGTTCTCACTAGAGAAGATTTATCAAGGGCACCCCGTGAAAGGGCAGGTCCTGATGCAGCTGCCGGAAGAGCATCGCACAGCGGTTCCTCTCCTGAGTCTTCCCCAGGGTGTGGTAGAGTCTGGCCTGGAAGTAGACGACGTCTCTGATTTGCTCTTTGCAGTCGACCTTTGCAAAATAGTTCTTGGCTTCGTTGAGGTTCTCAATGGCGGCCTCCAGAGCTGTTGGAAAATGGGGAGAATACCACACATTTTTAACTCAATGCTTCACATGTAGTTTTCAGAACTTCATATCTATTTTTATTGATTTAACATGTACCGGAAACTTTTACATTCTACTCTTTAAGGAAAAAAAAAAAAACAAAACTAGGTCTTTAGTCCTGCTTTCCAGCCTGGCATCTAGTTCTGCAGGGTTAGAATAGCAATTCACTTGCCTTCAACCTTCATGCAAGCACGCAAGGGAAGGGACTTTAAATGCTGCATGAAATTTTCACGTGTATTTGTGAACACTCAAAACTTTACAAGTTTTCTATAACAGTATTGCCTAAAAATCTTTGTATGGTTTCCTACCTTCTGCTTTCTTCAGTGGCTCACAAGAAGCTGCTGAAGCCACCTGGCACTTGGCCACCAAGAACAAGGCCCGGCCTTTGTCCAGAACAGCCCCATCAGCCAAGATGGGCTCGATGGCCATATGGAGAAGACTTAAGGCCTGTTCTGGGATTCCAAGGATGAGCTGAAAAAGAAACATCATGGTGCTATACACACCCACACCCACACCCACTACAGGAAGGGCTTCATTTCTGGCTCTTCTCTCCTGAACTGCAATGTCTGGCTTACTTTCTCCCTAACATGTACTATCTTTAATGTGTACCACACTCTTAGAGAACAGAATGCATGACCATCTGATTTAAGACTACAATAGATAAAGGCGGGAGTAGTTATTTATACTATAGAAAGGTTTCTGTCTTTACAAAAATCTTTTAATTGATGATTCAAAAAGGCTGAAGTAGCTGTATAAGGGAGGACTTCCCCGGTGGCCGGGATTCCCTCATAGCTCAGTTGGGAAAGAATCTTCCTGCAATGCAAGAGACCGTGGTTCAATTCCTGGGTTGGGAAGATCCTCTGGAGAAGGGAAAGGCTACCTACTCCAGTGTTCTTGGGCTTCCCTTGTGGCTCAGCTGGTAAAGAATCCACCTGCAGTGTGGGAGACCTGGGTTCAATCCCTGGGCTGGGAAGATTTCCCTGGAGAAGGGGAAGGCTACTCACTCCAGTATTCTGGCCTGGAGGATTCCATGGACTATATAGTCCATGCGGTTGCAAAGAGTCGGACACGATTGAGCAGCTTTCACTTTCACTTTCCCTGGTGGCGGAGTGGGTAAGAATCCACTTGCCAATGCAGGAGATGCAGGTTTAATCCCTGGGTCGGGAAGATCCCCTACAGAAGGAAACGGCAACCTACTCTAGTATTCTTGCCTGGGAAATTCTATGGACAGAGAAGCCTGGTGCGCTATAGTCCATGGGGTCACAAAAGAGTCTGACACGACTTAGCGACTAAGCAACAACAATATGTGGATGCTACCAGGTTGATATACCAGGGAAGAAACAGTCCCTTCTCTCATGGTCTTTACATTCTACAGGGGGAGACGGAAAACAAACGCAAAATGCAATTTAATTTTCAAACCATTTCACTGAACACATGACTTCCTTATTTCCTTATCTGTTCTCTTGTTAAATCGAGCACAGCTCTGGGCCAGCTAAGTCATTAATACCATGCAATATCCTCAGTGAAGAGGCTCATCCTCCTTTGTAAACACACAGCTCTGTAAAGCCAGTGCCACTGGGAGGCGTCAGATTGTCACCAAGTTCACAACTCCAGACTTCCATGGAAGGCTTGCACAGTGAGACTCCATACCCAGATTTCAATAATGAGAAGCAAAAAAGCTCACCAGAATCCTTTTCAAAACCAAAGAGTAGTAACAGACTCACCAGTTCTCGAGTACTAACATGTGCTATACGAACAGCAATCGGTTTACCTGGGCAAAAGCCAAGTTCAGCACCGTTTCGGAGGCCAAATGCTGCAACCGGTACTCCTTGGAGAGAGCCAGGGCCTGCAGGAGCACGGGCAGTGCGATGGTCGGGGAGGAAGATCGCCAGTACAGCTCCGCCACAGACAGCAGGACACTGCCCACAAAGAGGAAGGCACGTGTGAGGATAACCAGCACAAGTACCTCCTGGGGGACACGAACCAAAGCCCTCCCTTACCTGATCACCATTTCCGTATTCCTGGTTCTCTGACAATGAATCAACAATTTCTGTAGAAGCTTGTGTGCCTCTGACATTTGGTTCTGAGCCTGCAGGACAACTGCTTTTCTGACACAGAAAGAAAATGGACGTGAACGGTTATGTCACTGTTTTGTGAGGGTTGTAAGTAGAGTCAGCTTCAGGGTTAGAATTGCTGTTTCCTCAGTTAGAATGTAAACCTCTCAAGGGGAATAATTGCAACTGATATAATTTGTGTTAAAAGAGAAACAAAAAATTGTATGTGTGTCTCTGTGAGCACATATGTGAACACACACACACATATATACACGCACACAAGAAAAAAATCTGGAATTAGAGATAGCATGTTAGTGATTATCTCTGAATAACTTAACTTTCTCCATTTTGCTTATTTGGATTTTCTAATGGCCTGCAATAAATAGGCAATAAACAGAAAAAAATTTTTTTTTCCTAGGCCAAAGTTAATAAATTAATTCATGGACAAAACTAATAAGAATAAAGCCATTTGAGAATTATTTCATTCTGGGGTTGAGGAGTTTTCAAAATTTCTTACCTATATACACCCTCTATGCTATTAAGAGCTGTGATTCCCGTAACAAGCGAATCAGCTAAATGATATTTGCCATCATTCATTGCTCTGTCAAACTGTATTTTTTGATCACACAGCATCCATAACTAATGAGAAAAAAAAAACAACAATTAAAAACAGAATGAGATGTTCACCTCATTATTCAATAGAAACAAAAGTATTTTGGCTCGCTTAGCAAATATCCTTGCAATTCACACACATTTTTTTTAGACTTAAAAAAAATTTTTTTTAATTTCAAGTATTTAAAGAAAAGCACTAAATAAACACATGTGTGGGAACCATCAACTTTGTCAAATCACAACATTTTGCTTTATTTGCTTGAGATACTGTTACACGTTGAGGTCCTTTGAAAATTCCATTCTCCTCTCTCTTTTCAAAGGAAACATTTGATTTGTTATCATTCCCATTCATGTTTTTATACTTTTACAAAATATCTGCTTATCCTGAAACAATATATAGTATGATCTTACATTTTTTTAAACTTTGTATAAATAAACAGAATCATACTGTATGCATTCTTTGACAACTTGCTTTTGAGCTCAACATTATTCGGGGGGTGCTTATGCATGTTAATACAAGTAGTTCTAATTGATTTCTTTTCACTGGTGAATAGTTTCCAGTTGTATGGAAACGTGACAACTCATCTATTCTTGTGTCGGTGGTAGTTCCAATGTCTTACTTTTCTGAACAGTGCAGCAGACAGTCTCCTACATCACCTGGGCGCGATACTTATCCTGGGTGCACAGCAAGCAGCAGAAAGGCTGGGCTGTAGGATATATGCACCTTCTCCTTAACACAGCGCCCATTTGTTCTTTAAATGGGTCACACCGGTTTACACTCCCCACTGGCACTGTATGATATCTTATTGCTTCACACACTCACCAACAATCAGTGGTGTCAGATATTTTACTTCTGGCCAATCTGATGGGTATGAAATATCTCACTGTTTTTTCATTTGTATTTCCCTTGGTCAATAGCCAGGTTGAGTATTTTCATCTATTTATCAGCCCTATATAGATGTATTTTGTAGAATGTGAGTTAAATTGTCTTTTTCTTTACTGTGCACCTTCTTTAAAAGTGGCTAGAATAGTAACCATGAGCGCTACCACAGAACCACGCTTAATTCCTTTTCCCCTACAGCACCCTTGGGTGCTAAACTTCTATTTAGTTTGCTCACCGCCTTTCTGTCTGGGTACTTTGAATTTACCTCACAGTCTGCTGAAAGCAGCAATGACATCTAAGCACAGCTTATAAGCAGATGGGCATCCACACCATACTTAGTGAGGTGGGGCCAACAACCCACGTGAATGGCAGCCTTCTTCTAGGGACCAACAGTAGGAGATCCTCAGTCCATGGTCTCTTATAATTTCAAATTCCCTAATCATCTGAAGGCTAAACTGGATAAGGGAAGGAATAGAAAGAGGACCCTTGTAATAGATTTTCTTGGCTCCATCAGAGATGGATATCAGTGCAACAAGGAACAGAGAGCCTAGGACTGCTTTATAAAGCTCATTCCCTCTGGATACAACATCTGCCCAAAAGGCTGGCACCTGGAGCTGCCAAGTAGAAGACAGAGTAACAAAATGGAGACCTAATTCTTGATCTACCAAAGGATAATCGATTACAGATATAAGGAATATTCATTTAAAACCATGAAGACAGGAATGAAAAAAATATCCTACTTTAATCTCTTTTCAGAGTTTATTTCTCAACCTTGAACATATCTTACAGAGTCTCCTATGCTGACCAGACGTCATGGAAAGGAAGCAAGGGGAGACGCTACAGTATTCTATTTTGACAATAATACAGTACAAATAAATGGTCTTTTCAAAAATAAATTAATGACACACAAAAGGCAGGTTACCTGGGCATGCTGACTATTAGGTGGGAATCTCTCCTTCAAGTGCTTTAACACTTCTGAAGCGGCGGCGAAACAGCCCTGAAAGAGAAAGTCACGGTTTGTTTAGCACACCTGTGCTGATGCCCTACCTGCTGCCCCACTCACAGGATGTTGCTGTGACTCACCTGTTCTTGTGCAGCAACCTGGATGCCCCTAGGCAGAGGCTGGCAAATATCAAAGGGCCTTTTTTTTTAGGCTCTAGCATATTTCACGTATACTTAAAATCATTTTTTTTAATTACACATGTAACACATGTTCAGTCTAGGGAAAAAACTTACAAAATACACGCGAACAATGAGAAAAAACACAAATTACTTTTAATCTCACAGAAGATAATCATAGTAACTTCTTGGCACATTCCCTTCTGAACTTCTCATATGCACATGAATATAAAACAGGTAAGTATTCCAAAAATAGGTATATGTACCATTTTTATACGTTGCCTATAGTACTTTTTACCACACAGCAGGCACTCAATAAATATTTTTTCAATGAATGAATCTTTTCAGTGTGAACAAGCTCAAATCTATACACCATAGTATTTTATTAGGTGAATAAATTATAGTCCATCAAAATAATCTCCTTGCTTGGAATATTCTGATTGCTTCCAATTTCTTCCATTTTAAAAGTGCTAGAATGATTCTCTTACTGCATATATCTTTTCATACTTGTCCAATTATTTCCTTAGGATAATACCTTAGAAGTAGAATTGCTGGGCTAAGTGGTAGGCACATTTACGCTTTTTGACACATGTATTACTAAATTGGGCTTCCCTGGTAGCTCAGACATTAAAGAAACTGTCAGTAATGCAGGAGACCTGGGTTCAACCCCTGGGTCAGGAAGATTCCCTGGAGACGAGAACAGCAACCCATTCTAGTATCCTTGCCTGGAAAACTCCATGGTCAGAGAAGCCTGGCGGGCTACAGTCCATGGGGTCTCAAAGAGGCAGACACGACTGAGCGACTAAATAACAAAAACAGTCGGGAGAATACTATGAGAAAGTCACCAGGGGACACTTTAAATGGGTGGATTGTGGGGCATGTGAATTACATCTCAATAAAGTTGTTGGGGGAAAAAAGTCAACATGAAGCTTATACCAATTTGTTACAAATGCTCCACTTAACCAAGGCACCAGCAGAGGAAAAGAATCAATGTTAAAGAGGTTCCAGTGCCATTACAAGAAGGAGAAAGTGATTAACGTGCAGCATTCCTGAAGGAGAGCAAATGGCAAGAGCCGCTGGCCTGTTTTGATGTCAGGAAGCATGGGTGATGCTTCCCAGGTACAAGAAGAAAACAGCTGACGGAGGTACAGGCAGATGCCATCGGCCAGAGCCCACTCACGCCCTCTGTTTCCACAGCTAGTTAGAGAATTGTAAAATGCTAAAATACGTCCGGTAGAGAGACGTATTTACAGACTTCTGAAAGGGGCGGAAACCACTCAAGGATCTTCAGGCTTCAGATTAAAGAATATTGAGTGCTATGATGCAACCTAGCAATCATTATTATACCACAAAGAGGTGGAGAAAATAATATGATCAAGGAAATGCACTTACAGCGAGGTAGCAGTTAGTGAGTTAGCTCTAGATAAGAGCGTTCCCGGACCTTTTCTCATGAAAGATGTTTTTGAGCAAAGGGAAAAGAAAGCCGAGAGCAACATGAGCGACCCTGTATCAATCCCCTATAAAGAGATTTATGTAAAATTACTTGGGCTGCAAGTCAAGGTTATGCCCTACCCCCAATGTCTTTCTTTGATATCAATAAGCCTTGGGTTGAAGATCTGACACTGACATTCACTGGTCGTGGGTCTGGGACTTCGCTTCTGGGAACTCGGTTTCTCTTCTGTGAAATGGGATGATACCAAAGCTGACCTGATGGGGCTACTGTGAGGAATCTGGATGATCACACATGGAAATCACTGACCACAGAGCCCAGCACAGAACAAATGTACGACACACTTTAGCTGTTATCATTTTAGCTGGGTTCTTATTATGTTCTTCCCTTTCCCACAAACACACAGCTCTTCCACCCTAAATTTCAAAGACTCCTTTTTATTCCATCTGTTACCTAGAAATAGCTGATCTCTTAGTCCCTTCCCTGATGCCGGAAGAGGTCCTCAGCTCCACAAACCCTGTAGACTCTGTACCCAGTCCATTTCTACTCATGGGATTTCACCCTTTCCGCCACCTCCATCCAACCAGAGCTGTCCAGTGCTTTCTCAAGCACTAGAGGAAAGAAATGGCAGAGCCTGCACTGCTCCGGAATCACGCTAGCCCAGTCACCTGCCTACCTGCTCCGCGTGCAGCTCAGCGAGGTGACAGAGCGCCACAGCAAATGACTCCGTGTTGTTCTGCTGCACACCCGCGTTCACCGACTCCAGGCTGTTCATGCTCAGCAACATCTGGGCTTGCTGCAGGGCCATAGTGCTGGGGAGGGGATAAAAAGGCACTCCCGTCAGTCGAGAGACCCAGGTGCCCCTCAGCTACACCCTACAGTTACTCCGAGAGGAAATGGGAGGAGGTGACACCTCTCTGCAGGTTCTGGTTCCATGACAGCAGCTGTCTCCCAATGCTGGGCCTCCTGTCCTCAGGACAAGGAGAGCAAGAAAGCAATCTGTGGCCTCAAAGGAAACACGCAGTGGTTATGACACAACTGGGAGATCCAAGTTCCAGACCTCCCCCCACCCCCCGCCTCTAATCTTCCCTGGGGCCACACTATGTTAATTAGCTTTCACGGTAAATTCAGACCTGATGCCATCTTGGCACCGGCTGCTCTGACAGTGGAAGCAGTGGCCAGTGTCTGCATCTGTTTCATACCACACTGTGCCAAAAATTATTTCAAGTACAAAAACAAGACTGATACAAGAGGCACTTCCTTTCCTCACTGAATTCCTAGAAACAGCAGATTGTCTAGGTGAGAGGTGAGGTAGCGACAGGCTCCAGGATTAAAAATCTGGTTCAGAATTTAATTCCAGGCTTGGACTTGAATTTGAGCAAACTCTAGGAGACAGTGGAGGACAGAGGAGCCTGGTGGGCTGTAGTCCAGAGGGTCATAAAGAGTCAGACATGACTTAGCAACTGAAGAGCAACAAAGGAGGCTAAATGAGAATTACATACCAGGCCGGAGATGGTCCAGATAACACACCCTGGTTAACAGGGAAGCAGCTTTCATTACATAACAGCTTTGGGGTTAAGAGGGTGCTCGACTTGAGTGACCATGGCCCATGGCATCTCAGAGCACAGGGGCATGGTGTTTGGAGCCCGAGGACCTCAGTTTGAGTGTGGGGGTACATACTTGTTAACTTGTTAACTCGTTTGTTATCTGGGGCAGATCAGATGTGTGAACCTTGTCCTATGCATCTGAGAATAGAGATCACCCCCCAGTTACCTCCCAGAGCAGTTGGGACAAGTAAATAGAAACAGGCAGAGAAGGAGCTTCCCTGGTGATCTATCTAGTGGTTAGGAGTCTGCCTTAAAATGCAGGGGACACCGGTTCAATCCCTGGTCATGGAAGATCTCACATGCCTCAGGGCAACTAATCCTGTGGACCACAACTACAGAGCATGAATTCTAGAGCCCTTGAGCCACAACTACTGAAGCCCACGTGTCTGAGAATGAGTGCTGCACAAGAGAAGCCACTGCAATGAGAAACCTCTGCACCGCAACTAGAGAGTAGGCCTGCCTGCTGCAACTAGAGAAAGCCTGCACACAGCAACGAAGACCCAGTGAAGCCAAAAATAAATAGTTAATTAATTTTAAAAAGAAGTAGATTTAAAAAAAAAAACGAGCATAGGAAAAACCTTGGCAAAGTCTGTGTGCAAAGTAGAAAATATTTTAAAATTTTAAAGCACTTTCTTTAACCCCCTGCACGAACAACTTCCATCCACTTGGCCCTCACAGCACCAGTCTGCTGGCTTCCGCTCATCTGTAAGAGGACTTGTGTCCTTGCAGCCTTGATGGCGGGCTTGAAGACGCACCTACGGCCGTAGAGTCTCCAGATGGCTGTCTTCTGGGCGATGCTGATATCGATGAGCTCTGACAGGCTGTGCTTCCAGTGTAGGAGGTCCGAGTCCTTTAGGGCATCCATAAGTTTGTTTGCCGTCTTCCCAGCAAAAGCTCTCTGCTGAACCAGGGACTGTATTCCTAGGGAGGCGAGGTACTAAGAAGACAGACAAATGGACAACTCAAGATAGAGATGACAAGACAGAATTTGTTCTGCTCTTCAGAAAGCTGGGCTATTTCAACACGTGCACAATGACATCACTATTTATAAAGAAAGTACCTGCAGCCTGACCCTGACCCATATGACAAATGTTCCTGAAACACTAGAGTATGGAAGAGAAGTTAATGGTACATGAGAAGGGCCAGCTCTGAAGTTAACTGGATCTGGACTTAAACACTGCCTCAGATGCTGACTGTGTGACCTAGTCACTTAGCTTCTTAGACAAACCTATCTGTAAAATGGGCATCAAACCTATCATGCAGACTTATTTTAAGGATTAAAATGACACAGTATATGTCAAACAGTGCTGGGTACATTATGTAGTAGGAGATTAAGGGAAAAATGCCTATTAGGAGCATAACTATCTCTTCATTAACTTCTGGTATAATTTTCAAGGATGAAAGCTCAACTAAAAACAAGTCCACTTAAATCCATAACAAAAATTGTGCTTACAAAGTCTATCATTTTTTTTTTTTGACACAGAATAAGGTTCTTTGAGCAATAGTAATCTAGACTCTACAGTCATTACTACTTCATGTGTAGGACTTGTGCCCTTTCAATGCCATGCCCCTCAGTATCTATCATTGGGGAATACAGGTTTACTGGTTTGTGGTTTTGTTTATTACTTAAAACAAGGATCAGCAAATTTGTTCTATAAAGGGCCAGAGAGTAAATAATTTAGGGTTTGCAGGCCACATTTGATCTATGCCACATATTCTTCTTTGTTTTTTTCCCCCAACTATTTAAAAATGTAAAACCCATTCTTAGCTTGAGGGCCATACAGAAGCAGGCAGTGAGCCAGGTTTGGCCCGTAGGCTATAGAGTTTGCCAGTCACTGGTTTAAAAATAAGTCTTTCTTAAAAATTTTCTAAATAAAGATGTGGAAGTTTAGTGCTGATCAATATGCTAAACAAAGATCTCATCAAATTGATAAATAGAACTTTCACAGATGTCATTAGGATAAGAGGAGGAGAGAGAAACCTATTCAAAGAACTTAGTGGTTTGATTAATAATTAAGGTCACATGAAACTACCAAGAATAAAACCAACCCAATTGTTTAAACAATCTCATAGAAAGATGAGCCTTACTGGTAACCCAAAATGTACAGCTTTCTTCACAGAATGTTCCAGCAGAACATAGCTATCAGATCTCTTCTGTCCCAGCACGTAAAGCCAGCTCTGGCAAGAGAAGTCATCAAAATGTATCAAAACAACGATAATGGCTAATGTTCTACTGAAAGCATCAGCATGGTTGTAAGAAACATATTAACAAGGGACAAAATAAGCCCTCTAAAACACACTTTTACAAATTATGAACTGAAATGAAATCCATCTAACACATTAAAACCATCAGACTGAAATAAACAAGCCATTTATCTTCTTCACCTCTGAGAGCCGCGAGTGGCAAATATTCCAGAAAAAAAAGACATGAGGCCCCCGGAAGGCTTGGAAGTGAGAAAGTGAAATTCTCAGGTGGTTGCTGAACTGGGTTCTACTTGTTTGATGATGTGCTTGGCGATGATGCTTTGACAGCACAAGCTCTTATCCAGTTACCAGGTGCTGCAAACACATTTCCTTCATGCCAGTGTCTGTCTGGTGCGACAGTTTTGCATGGCAAGCTGCATTTAAATTTGTGCCACTGTTTGGTGCAACAGTTTTGCATGGCAAGTTGCATTTAAATTTGTAGACAAGAAATGCCCCCAAATGAAATGGACATCAAGAATTAAGAAAGATAAATACAGCTGGGTTGCCTTTCCTGAATCCCCCTGACCATCTAACTAGTTTCCCAACACCCTGAGGACCTTCCAACTGCAAAACAACGTAATTCATATGGAGCCTTTCAGAGGCCAACAACCCAACCCACCGGCAGAACTTCCAAGACAGGAGGGTGGCCTCACCAAGCAATGCTGGAGACACACGTGATCGTTGGACTCCTGGGCAATCCTAATCGCCTCCTGCAGGGCAAGCTCTGCCTGTTGACTAACGACAGACTGAACATTAATAACTCATTAACAACCGCAAACATGTGTAAGCAATGGTAACAGGAAGTCATCTGTATGGTAATTCACCAGCCTGCAGGCCTCTGGGTTGGAAGTTGAAACCCTGGGCTTACTCCTCAGAGACACCCCCATCTCAGCAGCAAAAGAAACAGTAACAACAGAGATACAGAACATGTCCCTGCTAAGGTAGAGTTCTACTAAAAGGGACCTGAAGTTCTGGTTTTTCCCTATCTCAGCTCCTAAGTTTTTTGTGTTTTTTTTTTAAGTTGTCTAATGCTGAGGGCTTCCTAGGTGGCTTAGCGTTAAAAGAATCCTGCCAATGCAGGAGATGGAAGAGACGCAGGTTCAATCCCTGAGTTGGGAAGATCCTATGAAAACACCAGTCAATTTAACTTTGTTGAACATCTGATGACCAAATAAATTATGTTATGTTTAGAAAAAGTCTTCTGGGAGAATTGTACTGATAGGATGCTAAAACAGGACTTAAGAAAGATTATTTTTCCCAGACAGGAAGAAAAAGTAGATTACCAACATAGAAACTTCAAAGTTTCTGGCAAATCCTTGAAGAACCAATGGTTTTCCATTGCTGCTAATCAGAAAAGCCTCTGATAAAAATTTTCATTAAAGAGCAAGAAGCAAACTGGTTGAAATATTTGAAACATGCTGGCTGTCACACTGTTTGCAAAATGCTAGAGCAGAAAGATCTGTAGCCTCTAACAACAGCTTCCTATGTTATTCAGAATAAAAGCCAATGTCCTTACCGGCCTACAGGACCCTAAATGCTCTGACCCCTGCCACTTCTATGACCTCATTCTCCTCTATCCTCCCCTTACTTATGTCACTCTGACCACATCTCTTGTTCCTCCTCAAACATGCCACGTAAATCCTGCCTCAGGGCCTTTGTACTTGCTGTCCTAGGTGATATGAATACTCTTTCTCCAGATACACACACAGATAACTCACTCCCTCAAATCCTTTAAATCTCTGTTCAAATAAAAACAAAGGTTAGGGAGGGCCTTAATATTTAAACAGAAATTTTACAAATTGAAGATTAAGACAAGTGTAATTATCTGGAAGAAGTGTTACTTATGAAAACAATAACACTCATCATCTCTCTTTAATCCCTTATCCTGATCTATCACTACCTGATATATTATGTTTAGTGTTATTTATTATGTATTTCTCCCACTGGAAGCTCCATGAGAACAGAGTATTTTTTTTTCTCTTTTTTTCACTGTTGTATCCTTAGCACCTAGAACAATGCCTACTACATAGATTTTTAAGAAATTACCACAATCGTATTAGCTCAGGGACAATTATACAGTCTCATAGCTCCAGGACTAAAAATAAAGAAGCCTGGAGTTGAGTAAATCAGAAATTAACTAGTAATTAATTCCATACAGTTAGCTGCCTATCCATTGATAATATTGCAAACACAGAGGAATTCTATACATCAACAGACGAATTATTTGTATCTACCAGACTACATACAAACTTCCCAATGCAAGGGCAAGCTGTGTGTAACTCAGAAACTGGTTATTGGCAAATATTCAAATGGTGTTGCTATTTATTTTGAGTACATAAAACATGAAAGGCTGTGATCAAAGAGGTTACTAAAGCTGGGCAGAAAAAAAGAAGTTGACCCTTAGAATATGGAATCTCACAAAATCATGGAGTTCAGAGTAGCCTTAAACATTTTTTGGTTCAAGTATCAATCTGAGGCTTGAATTCTCTGAATGTCACCCCCGCTGCACACCTGAGCACTCTGCTGACACCTTTCTCAGAAGGTTCTATACAAAGAAATCTCCTCCTCATAAATAGCAAAAATGTTTTGCCCTTTAACTGGCACTTACCAGTTCTCAAGCTCCTCTAGTAGTCATACCCTCAATCAATTTTAAGTCCTTTTCACACGACCTTCACTACAGAAAGATGTCAAATACACGCTTGGCTAAACTGTTTCTTTTCCAGGCTAAACATTCTCACATCCTTCCCACACTATTTATATGGCATGGCTTTGAATGCCTCCAGTGAGACTGTTCCCCAGGCAAGCTCCAGTTTGTCTATGTCCCTTTGAAAATGTGACAATCAGAAGTTAATAGAATTTCCTTATTGTTGCCTGGGCCATAGAGCAAGGTGTAGAAGTCTCAGTTCTTGAACTTTGGACACTACACTTCTAGAAATACACTCTAGTCTCTACTCAAAGATGCCTGTGACAGAAACCAATTTTTCTTAAATGGGAGAAAGCCACAAGGAGGCAGAGAGACTCGATCAGTTAGTAATTTCCTACCTTTTCACCATTATTCATGTTATTTCATTATTTTCAAAATAGATTCCATATTTTGAAAGACTTTATCCTGTTAACTCTATTTACTAAATATTAATAAAATAACTGATCAACTTCCTATTTTTATTTATTAAAATCATAGGCATACCTTAATAATGGCATAAGTCAGTGTCACCTCACTGAGCCCCCTGAATTCCAACCAAAAGCACAAACATGTGACTTTCGGCAAGCCACATAGTCTTTTGTCAAATAAAGGCACAGCTTCCTTTTGGCTTTTTGAAATACTGAAAATTACTTTTACATATCCATTATTTCCTCTGAAAAATCCTGTTGGGAATCTCTGGCCTAATGACCTAATTTCCTTTTAATTCAGTGCCCATTGTTCTTAGAAGTAATGCAAGAGGCCAAGCACTTAGACGGTAATGCTAAATAGTGACTCCAGGGGGCAGACTCTTTCATTATCTTCTGTTCAGTGGAAAAAGCTTCCTTTGCAAGTTATTGACAAGGTCAGGTTGAACAATCTGTTTTTCTCCTTTCTTTCCCCTCCTCCTCCTTTTTTAAAAATATGCAGCATATTTTTAAACTTTTTATTTTATATTGGAGTATAGTTGATTAACAATGTTGTGTTAGGTGTACAGCAAAGTGATTTGGTTATACATCTATTAAATACATGTATCTATTCTTTTTCAAATTATTTTCCCATTTAGATTATTATGTAATATTGAGCAGAGTTCCTTTGCTACACAATAGGTCCTTGCTGGTTATCTATTTTAAATATAAAAACGGTATGTGCATGTCAATCCCAGACCCCCTAACTATCCCCACCCACCACCCTTCCCCTCTGGTAATCATTAATTTCATTCTCTAAGTCAAATACAGCCTATTTTAAAAAACACATCTCAATTAACATATGAGAGATAATTTCTTCAATTTCTACATGGACAAAAGTTTATACACTTACTAGTGACCAAAGCGGCAGTGCAGGGCAGCCAGGTTTAGAGCCGCGTATCTCAAGCTCCGGCCATAGCCCTCTTCCCCATTACTTTTGCTTTCGGCTCCAGTAAGAATCAGGCGATCAAAATAATGAAGGAGGCTGTGTGTTGAACTGAAAACGTCTTGAACTCGGAGGTTGTTTAAGTAGCTGAGGTAGTGCTAAAAGGAGGAACATTCAACATATTTTAAATGTTCTGTTCCTCTTGTGTTAGATTAATTCAGAGAGGTCCAGTGGATATCCACGTAAACCCTACCCTCCTAAGTCACAGTTTAGCTTAATCTTTTTCCCACAGGCAGAATAAAATAGACTTAAGGTACATTAGCTGGTTTCTCCCCCAGAATGTGTCCCCAGACAAAAAAAAAGGGAATTCCATCAGCATGGGTGTCAGAGTTTTGTCCTAAATATTCATCCACCGGTTATATTAGGATCTATGGATTATAAATGAGGATGGAGGGGGCATCACCTAGCTTGGGTATTAAGGAATTGTGTCAGTATAAAAAAAAAAAGGTCTTAAAACCCGAATTCATACAAATATAAAACCAATTTTTCTAAATGTCCAAGTTAAAACCCAGTGAGATTTTTATTAGTTTATTAGTTTTAGAAGTTAATTATCTTCTATTTTGACACAATTTTCATTTTGTTTGGTTCACTGAATTAAAACTCCCTCCAGCAGGCAGATCCCAGTTACTAAGGAGCAAAGCAGATGTATTTCTATATGTGGATAAAGTCAGATGGCAAAACCCAGGTGCTATTAAAAAGTTCTCAGGATAACAATTCAATAAGGAACAGAATTATTTTAACTTAAATATATATATATATATATACAACAACAACAAAAACATTTACAAAAGAGGAGAAAAGAATTTTTGGGCCTCAAACTTAAGTCAGTCAGTCTGTCATCTCCTTCATCTCCTGTCCATAATTCACAACATCAGACAGATGATGAATGAAAGAGAACTTCAATAGACTGAAGAAATCCCTCCTGGGCCCCGGAGGAGCCTAGGCTAAGTCAATTACGTGCCAACCACAGGATTTCTTTTCAAGAACCCAGGTCAGCGGGCCAATCCACATTTACTTGACTATTCAACAGTCTTGTCCCTGCTTTCTAATTTAGGAACAGATTCTGGAAGAGGCTCACCGCTTCAGCAAAATCTGGATTAAATTTCAACAAGTTGTTCAACTCTTTCTGCAAAGAAGCTGGAGTGAGGGCTTTGGTCTCATCATTCTTCAACAAAGAAGCCTGAAAGTTAAAAATGACAACTCTCAGTAAAAAGAAATGGCCAATAAACATATGGACACATATACTGAATAGCATCATCTGATTACTTTCTTTTCTGCACCTACACCTTCCTCTTGTTTTTCATTTATTCATTTATTTTATTCATTCATTTATTCAATTTTATTCATTTATTTATTTTTGGCTGTGCTGGGTCTTCATTTCTGTGCGGGCTTTTCTCAAGTTGCAGCAAGTGGGAGCTACTCCCTAGTTGCGGTCCGCAGGCTTCTCATTCCAATGGCCTCTCTTGTCACAGAGCACAGGTTCTAGAGCACTTGGGCTTCAGTTGTTGCAGCACATGAGCTCCGTAGTTATGGCTCCCAGTCTCTAAAGCACAGGCTTAATGGTTATGGCACATGGGCCGAGTTGCTCCCCACCATGTGGGATCTTCCTGGACTAGGGATCAAACCTGTGTCTCCTGCATTGGCAGGCGGATTCTTTACCACTGAGCCACCAAGAAAGCTCCTACACTCTCCTTTTGACCTTGCAGAACACTGTTTCCTCTTCCTGGAATTATGTCTCACAACCACTAACCCCACCCACATACTCTTCCTTGCAAACGCCTGCTCAGCCTTCAGGATCCAGTTTAGATTTCAGGCACCTGCTTCTCCCATAAGCACCTACATTCTCCTTTAAGCCCCCCGCACCAACCCTTCCTGCAGTACTTATTAAATTATATTAAAAGTGCTAGCTGACCCCACCCCCATACTGTAAGTGCCTTCAAGGCAGTATGTATTCATAGTTTGGCAAAGAGCCTTATGGCACATACTTGCCCTTCTCTTGGTTATCTATTTCATATGGATGTTACCAGCAACGATTATATAAAATACGTAGAAAACTACTTCTAAATTAATGATTAGTACTTAACTGGGTTATAGATGCTTCAATTTTACCTAGACAAATTTTTCTTTGAGTAACAATACTTTCTAACTCCATTTTAATTCATTGTAGCATTATAGAAGATTCCAAAAATATGAAAAAGCATACAGAAGAAAACAGAAAAGCACACAGAAAATCATCTGTTACTCCTCCATCCAGAAATCACACCATTTTTATGTCAGTGTATCTTATTTCAGTCTTTTTTCTATGTGTGTGTATGTGTGTGTATGTGTGTGTGTGTGCGCGCGCTTATAAATATACACTGGTGGGCTGCCGTCTATGGGGTCGCAGAGTCGGACACGACTGAAGTGACTTAGCAGCAGCAGCAGCATGCACACTTTTTAAACAAAGTTAGAATATATCATTTTACTATCTGCCCTTTTCATTTAATCATACATTATACCATTTGTCTCATCATCAACTGGTCTTTGAAAATACCATTTTTAAAGCAAAAGTATCAATCCTTTGTCACTTGTATTGCAAATCCTTTTCCCATTTTGTTGTTTGACTTTTAATTTTGTCAGAACATGTACTAACATGCAGACATTTTTCATTTTTATGCTGAAAAAATTCAAATGATCTCCTACATGTTTTCTTCCACAGTTTTTATGTTTAGAAAGTTCCCCACCCAGAGATCAGTTAAAAGTTAATATGGAGTTCCTTCTAGTCTAATTATAACTTTAAATGTTTACAGTGAAGCCTTTAATCCACCTGTAAAGTACTGAGATGCAAAGATGAGGTGAGGGTCCAGCTTTATTTTCTCCTCTACAGGTAACCAATTGTCTAGATGGGCTTTTCCAATCTGTCTAAAGTTCATTTGCAGGGGTGACTCTATTATCTGCATCTAGATCTAAAACATTACATCTTTCAGCAGAAAGAAAATTAATAATAAAATTAGAAGAAACTTAAAAATAGAGCAAAAATCAAAATTCTTTGCTGAAACAACATGGAAGAAAAACGTTCAGCTTGTATTACCAAAAAAAGAAAAAATTCTAAAGTAGGTTCGAAAACACCAGTAAGAAATGTCTGGGTGAAAGTGTACTGGTGTTTGCAACTCGAAATGTATCCAAAAACTAAGATGAAATGGTGACTAGATGGGTGGATATATGATAAACAGAGCGAAATATTAATCATAGGACCCAGATGATGGGTATGTGGGTATTCGCTGTACAATGCTTTTCAATTTTATTTCTGTTTGAAAATGTCCTTGATGAAAAGTTGGGAAAAGGGTAGTAAGTCTTCCAAATCACATTTTGGGGCTGTGTTAGTCACACACAATTACTAAATGAACACGCATTATGACTCTAATAGAGAAATAAAATCACATACAAAATAGGGAGGGACTTATAGCTACAGTTGCATTGTTAGTGAAGAAAAAAGGACCAAAAGTAAGAATAATGCCACTTTACTAATAAACCTACTCACATAACAAACATATGTCATGACAGGAGATGGTGAAGGACAGGGAAGCCTGGTGTGCTGCAGTCCATGGGGTCACAAAGAATCGGACATGACTGAACAATGGAACAGCAACAACAAATAATGTCACAAAATTAAAAAAAAAAATTATGACAAATCACAGAACCAACTTACCTGTTGAGAAAGAAAAAATTCCGCTTGTTTTTGGGACAGAGGCCCACTGCAAGATACCTCTTCTTCTCTGGAAAAAAATTAAGTAAAAACAATAAAGAATTACACAATAGTGAAAATGGTAATGCTTACAAAGTCAAATAGATTCTTCTTCAGAAAAGCATAAAAACTTTTAAAATTAATTCTCTCTTCTTAGGAATGATGCTGAATGTCCTGATAAAGTTTACACAATTTAATAAGCAGATCTCAACTCTATACAGCCTCCAGCATGATCTTTCTAAAATGCAAGTCTAGGATGGCAAGCCACTCCAGTTCTCTTGCCTAGAAAATCCCATGGATGGAGGAGCCTGGTGGGCTGCAGTCCGTGGGGTCGCTAAGGGTCAGACACGACTGAGCGACTGCACTTTCACTTCTCACTTTCACACATTGGAGAAGGAAATGGCAACCCACTCCAGTGTTCTTGCCTGGAGAATCCCAGGGACGGGGGAGCCTGGTGGGCTTCCGTCTATGGGGTGGCACAGAGTCGGACACGACTGAAGCGACTTAGCAGCAGGGACTTCCCTAGTGGTTAAGACTAGTCCAGTGGTTAAGACTCTGCTTCCAATACAAGGGATGCTAGTTGGATGCCTGGTCAGGGAACTAGGATCCCACATGCCACAAGTATATCATCCCTCGCTTAAAGCCCCTCTGGGGAATCCCGTTACCTTCCAGAATAAAGCCCACATTGCTTAGCAGGGCATGTGCAATGCTTCCTGAGTGGTCCTACCTCTCTCTTCTGCCTTCTCATCTACACCCCAGCCCTGATGAACTCCTTACAATTTCCTATCATGCCAAGATGCACACCCGCCATTTCTTTGACCTGCAAGGCCTATTTTTCTATCTACTGTTGGACTGTTGCACCATCCATCATTCAAGAATACCTGAAGTGCCATATCCTCCAAGAATCTCTCCAGACATCTCTCATTTGAGCTCCCAATGTCTCCCAGAAACAAGGGTCACAGCCTCTAGCA
This sequence comes from Moschus berezovskii, assembly GCF_049115385.1. NCBI lineage: Eukaryota > Metazoa > Chordata > Mammalia > Artiodactyla > Moschidae > Moschus > Moschus berezovskii. Next base: position 57,032,376 of record NC_142478.1, on the reverse strand, counting down.
CCGTCACACTGGTTGTTCTTATATTCGTATACGAACACCCAGTCGGTGCCCAGGCGCACAACGGGCACTCAGAGTTTGGGAGATAAATGAATAGTTTCTCACACCTCACTACAGATATAAGATGGTGCTGTACTCAAGAACAAGAAAAAGAGGATTCATCTAAGAAACAACCATTCGCCTAGAAGCTGAGATTACACAGAATAAACAAGATTTATACTGATAAAAATCTAAACTTGAGAAATCTATGCATGCACAGTCTTATTTTTGAGAATAGGGTATGACTTTTTGACCTTTTGCCACATGACTCTGAAGAAATGCCTTCTCTATACAGGATTATAATAGATATAAAAATTAATGTTTACTCATCAATATTCCTATAAGCACTCTAATACAGCAGTTCTCAAACTGTTTCATGCAAACAATATGGAAATAGGTATTCTAAAAGAAAAAAAATGCTGCTGAGCTTAAATCACTTGGGAACAGCTGTATACCCTTTCCTCCTTGGAGATTCAAGTCACACATTAAATAAATCCAACAGAGAGACACTTTATTCACTTTTATTTAATGCACCGTTTACCAAACTCATCTAAACGAGGAATTCTTTCCTGACATCTATCAAGAAGGGCTAGCGTCCCATAGAAAATACTCTGGGAAAAGCTGCTCTAATATTCGCTTGGTTTCACAAGGCAGCAAGTATATCAGATTCTGCAGGTATCAGATGCCCAGGAACAGCCCCGACCCGGTACAACAAAGATCACTGAAACAACAGTGACCTAGAGGGAAGTGGAAAGAAAATTCACAGGCCAAGATCTCAAACAGAAAAGAGTGAAGTGTCTGGGCAATAAGATGCCCTTTTCTCTTAACATATCCCTCAAAAAAAGCAAGCCCAAGTCTTGAAATAAATATGGCAGTACACAAAAAGGCTAGAGGCCAATGAGGATCTGGATGAAATGGGATACACTGCTCCCGGCCCACCCTCCGCTAAGGTCCATGATACTCACCATCACCAGGTGCTTTATTTACTTAACCCTTTCCCCAAAAACAGATTTGAGGTAGCTTATAATAAAGGACACAAGAACAATAAACGTTAATAAAATAGAACCAAAATCACACAAAGCAAAAAGCTACAAATAAAGGCAAACAGATTTACTATAAATAAAGATCAAGTTTGGCCTTGGACATGACTGAGCGACTTCACTTTCACTTTTCACTTTTTTCCATGGTGGTAACAGTGGCCAACGTGAACAAGGTTGGGAAAAGCAAGTGAGAATACCACTGCCCAAACCACCCTTCTACTGACTCCTCCTGTGCTTCCTCAGGGCCTCAAATACATGCCAGAGAAAGTAACTCTTAACAGGCCACAAAGGTATTCAGTTTAGGAAGGGTGTTATTCATTTAGGAAAAGGACTCAAATAAATTTGTTTATGAATCCAGCTGAGACAGAATTTAAGACTTACAAGTGGCTGTATATCAAAGGCATTTAACCTGGGCCTATGAAGGGCTTTAGGAGCCCATGAACCTTGTAAAACTGCATGCAAAATACACATTTTTAATGTAAAGATAGTACATGGCATTCATCTGATTTTCAAAAGGACTCTGGAAACTCCTCTAAAGTGCTTAAATCACCCACTATAACTGAAATTTTAAAAATACAACAGGATTAAACAATCAACAAATGGGGCCAAGGGCACACATAAAACACAAGTCTAAGGTCCCTGAAAACACAGTGTCTTTATGGGCTCACGGTCTCGGTGAAGGCTAAGTCCAGCCAATGTGACGTGATGGCAGTAAACAATATGAATGAATGAATATCATCTCTGCATTAGAAACGGGAGAAACCATTCCACTTGGAGTGGTGAGGACTTTACAAGTGGGGAAGGAGTGGAGAAATGATGAGGATGGAAGAAGGCATTCTAGGAAAGTACACCTCGCAGAATGGGAAAATGCTGGGCCTGTTGGAGGGATACGAGCAGAGTTGGACGGCTGGGGTAAAGGACCCAAGTTGAGGAACAGAAGTTGAGGTCAGAAAGGTCAACTGGGGAACACCTCAGACACCAGGCTGGGAGACTCTGTCTCTGGAGATTCCTGAGCAGGGTAGCGACAAGAAAAAAGCAGGGGAGGGGAAGAACTGAGACAGGGAACAGTTTCAAAACACCCAAGGAAGCCATGAGGACCTGAACCAAGCCCCTCCTCCTGATCTCACATGCTCAGGCCACACTGTCCTCCTTCTGTCCCTCCGGTATGTCAGCCTGTCCTGTCTTGGGAGCTCTGAGTCTGCATGTGCTCTGACAATTCTTCTCAGGGCTGGTTCCTCTGTTAGCAAGCTCCCAGTCTTAAAGGGCCCTTTCCTGACAGCACTCCACAACTATCTGTATCCTTGAGCCCTAGGTATTCCTTTCCGGCCTGGCATACTCTGAAGTTACATTACCTGTTAATGTAGTTACCTCTCAACTCCCACCTCACCCTCCCCATGTAAACTCCACGAGGGCGGGGACTTTCCTCCATGAAGACAGCGCAGCACCTAACATAGTACCAGGTGCACCAGAAGCACTGAATAAGCATTTGTTGAATAAATTAATGAAGCTGGGAGATTTTTATTAAATCATTGACAAGTGAAGAAACACCACTTTCTACTTTTGTTAGAAATTTTTGTTAAAAGGGACTTTTGGGGCTTCCCTGGTGGCTCAATGGTAAAGAATCAGCCTGCCAGCCCTTTTCTCCTCTGCCTCTTTCACCCCTGGCCCTTCAGCCCTCCTCCCCACAGAAGTTATGGAGCTAAGGCGGCAGCCATCCTCTAGCCAAATCCTGGAGGTTTACTCTGCCTGGCCACCCAAGCCAGTTCACCTGGATTTCCCCAAGCTCCCATGAATCTTCTGAGATCCGCCTGCATTTTAGGCTTAGGGTGTGTCTAAGGAAGAAGGACGGAGAAGGCAATGGCAAGCCACTCCAGTACTCTTGCCTAGAAAATCGCATGGACAGAAGAGCCTGGTGGGCTGCAGTCCATGGGGTCGCTACTAGTAGGACACAACTGAGCGACTTCACTTTCACTTTTCACTTTCACACATTGGAGAAGGAAATGGCAACCCACTCCAGTGTTCTTGCCTGGAGAATCCCAGGGACAGCGGAGCCTGGTCGGCTGCCATCTATGGGTCACACAGAGTCGGACACGACTGAAGCGACTTAGCAGCAGCAGCAGCAGCAGCAGGGAAGAAGGTAGGCTTCTGGGTGCAAAGACTAGCCAGAGGCTTCAGCCCTCCCTTCACTCTGTTCTGAAGAAACTTAACCTCCATTCCTATTCCTCTACATGAAGTCTCCAGGAAACAGAACTGGCGGAAGCCAGTGAGCCTAATGCCATTCTAATTCTTTTCTGGAGTGAAGATGGTTCCTCCTCTCTCAAACCTGGGAAAGTTGTTAGCTCCTCAAATTAAAGGCCACAGACCCTTCTGGGACCTTGGTGTTCTCCCCGTGGGAGGGCAGTACTGCTCCCTGTAACCTTTACCTAGCCACACTGGTGAGTCCCCCACCAGGGGAGGAGGACAGTTCTGGGAGTGCCCCCCACCCCGGGTACCCCATTCAGTTGGCACCAGAGCAGACAGAGAGACAGCCGCTCCCCCAGAGGCAGCGCTGGCCTGCCTGACCGTGGACCCAGCTATCCTGCTAATCACGATGGGCATCCTCATGTTCCTGCTCACCTTCTGCGGCTGCATCAGAGGATCTCTCTGTGAAAACGTCTGCTCCTGCAGACGTTCTCCCTTTGTCCTCACATCATGTTCCTGCTATAGCTACCAGCTGGGGCCCTGGGCTTCATCTTCTCAGACAAGGTGCGGGGCAAAGTGAGTGAGATTATCAATAATGCCACTGTGCACTACCAAAATGACTTGGACCTTCAGAACCTCATAGATCTTTGGCCAGAAGGCGCTCAGCTACTGTGGAGGGATTTCCTACAAGGACTGGTCCCTGAACATGTACTTCAACTGTTCAGAAGACAACCCCAGCCTTGAGCGCTGTTCTGTGCCTTACTCCTGTTGCTTGCCTTCCCCCAACCAGGCAGTGATCAACACCATGTGTGGCCAAGGTATGTGGGCCTTTGACTACTTGGAAGCTAGTCAAGTCATCTACATCCATGGCCGTACTGACAGATTGGTCAACACAGCAATCTCTTCGTACCTGGTGTTGTGGCACTAGGCCTGGCCATCGTGCAGCTGGTGGGAATCCTGCTGTCCATGAACCTTGTGAGTCAGATCAAAGATCAGATCAAACTACAATTCTACAACCAGCAGCACCGGGCAGACCCATGGTACTGAAGATCCATCCTGTACCGCCTAGGTAGGGCAACAGGCGAGCCTCAGCAACTGACAGCAGTGGTTACAGCTGCCGGCGCCCAGTGGAGAATGGATTTCAGACCCACAAGCCACTGCCCACTGGGAGGAAGCAAACTCCACAGACAGCAGAAGGCAGGGTGCACAGGTGGCTCTAATCTGAGAAGGATGTGCCTCCTCTTCCCATCCCAGCTCTCAGCATTGTTATTTTGTATTCTCTCTAACTTCAATCATTTGGGTTTATGTTTTTGTTTTGTCTGAGCAGAGATGCTTGAGCAACAGCAGTTGGGAAAAAAAAAAAAAATCCACCTGCCAGTGCTGGAGACATGGGTTTGATCCCTGGTCCAGGAAGACCCCACATACCACAGAGCAATTAAGCCCGTGCATCACAACTGCTGAGCCTGTGCTCTAGAGCCCGGGAGCCATAACTACCCAAGCCTTTGGGCCTTGAAGCCTGTGCTCTGCAACAAAAGAAGCCACTGCTATGAGAAGCCCATGCAAAGCAACTAGAGAGTAGCCCTCCCTGCCCACCCCCCACCCTACTCTCTGCAACTAGAGAAAGTCCATGTAGCACGGAAGACCCAGCACAGCCAAAAATAAATAAATTTTTTTTTTTTTTTAAAAAGGACTTTTGTTAGGTCCTTTTTGGAGCACAGAGAAGATGCAGTTCCAGCTACTAATAGTCTCCGCTGCAAACCCACATGGTGTAACCCTACAAGCCTCCTCTCTCATTGCAGGAAACAAATGCTGCCCCGTAGCAACAAGAAGCAAATGAAAAGCTGAAGCTAAATGTCAGTCTGCATGTTCTTCTGTAATGGGATTTTATTTTTTGGCCACACTGTGCAGCTTGTGGGATCTTTAGTTTCCCAACCAGTGACTCTGCCAAGTACTAACAACTGGACCACCAGGGAACTCCCTAGAATAACATTTAAATACATTTCTTCTATTTCAGTGATGAAATTCAGTTTACTGAATGCATACTATTTTCTGAAACCATACACCTTAACATTAGACATACTGTTACATTACACACAAATGAATTCTTAGAACAGGATCAAAACAATATAATTAGACCTAAGTAAATCAGATTAATTTGGAAGAAAGTCAAACCTAATTAAGAAAAGTCTGAATTCTAACATTTCTGAAGAACTGACATTCTCCTACTTTAAAAGCATATAAAGTAGCTAGGACAGAGAACACCTTGTTTCCTGGAAGCTTCTTAAAAGAGAAATTTCAGAAACCAGAATTATAAAGGTGGCCAATACAAGAAACTATTCTTAAGTAATCTTTTAAAACTTTGAACAGAGTTACAGATTTTGCCGTTTGTTATAAATTGGTATATGTAATTTAACCAGAACCATGAGAAAGTTGGTACTGTGTGAATTCTGAGGCACTTTCGACATGCTGTAGGAGTGATGTGGACTTTCTTGAGTTTTACACATTCATAAGTGAATGGTCTGTATCTTGTGCCTTTGTTGGTTTTCTATGAGCTGTAGTTTCTGGGAAATGAGCAGCTCTCATTCCTGTAACTCTTGTAACCCAGTCATTCGTGTGCCTCCTTCATGAGGATTCAGTGCGGCTATGGTGCTGTTATCCCTCTGATAGGAACTCTAACTCAGTGTAAAGCCCCAAAGATCTGTTACTTATTTTTATTTTATATTGTACTATATTTTATTTTATATAAACAAACATAACACTGTTATGTTTGTTATGTTTGTTTCAGGTATCTAGCAAAGTGATACAGTCATATATATATATTTATGAATTAACAAAAGCAGTTCCCATCTTTTGATGGGGAGCTTGTGGTTTATAATATAAATGGCATTATTTTGAGAGAGGGATAACTTAGGTATGGCATTGGGTTTTTTTTCTTTTTGCAGCTTGAGGCAGTTGTAAAATAACTTAATGTAGCTTTTTGCAAATGTGTATTCTATAGTATTTTTTTCATTTGGTGAAATTTTAATTGTTAATGTTTATGGCATTGTGCTTTGTACCATTTATTAAATAAAAATTTAAAAAATAATAAAAAAAGAGAAATTTCAAGAAGAATAGCACATATTTGTCCAATGTTTACTATATACCAGGCACAGTTCTAAACACTTTATACAGATTTATCATTTAATTCTCACAACAACCCTCTGAGGTGGTGACATAAGCCCCATTTTGCAGGTGAGAAATCTGAGGTACAGAGAAGGTGATCTGCCCAAGGGAGGGAGTGAAAGAGCCAGAATTCAAATCCAGGGGTCTGACTCCAGAGACAGACTCAACTCTACAAGGTACAGCCTTTCCACCCCACGAGAAGCATTGTGAGCAAGTCTGAGTTTTCGCAAGTACTCACTGGTACTATAATCTTCTTGCTCCCAGTATGTGCTGAACAAATCACATAACCATATAAAGGCCACTCCTAGGAACTGCAGGGAAATATTCCCTGGCTATACCTGCCAGCCCCCAAGGGGGTTGGCCAGCCTATCCAGGGCAGGTGAGGACTTGCTTCTCTCAGAGCTCTGAACATACTGTTACGTGTCGTTATCTGTTTTCATGTCAGTCTTCCTCCCCAGACCGTGGGCTCCCTGAGATCACACACACACACGTTTCCTCTCCAAACACAAGTGGTCTATTTGGGAGGTGATCCCAGGTAACAGCTGGGGAGAGGGGACATGAAACAGCAAAGGGAAGGGAGTCAACACAAAGTGTTTTATGGGGCCAGTTATCAGTCTGGGCATTGGATGACATGTTCTGATTCTCTCATTGGACATGTCTCATTGGACGACATGTTCTGATTCTCATTTGTCCAACACATATTCAGACACTGCAAGCCAAGCACTGAGGAAAAGGAGGTGACATATAACAGAGAAGGAGGGTCTTAACTCTTGATGGAGTACAAAGGGAAATATAAATGAGTAAGTAAATAAATGCAAAAGGTTGCTTACTGAGGAGAGCTATGAAGGAAATAAAGAAGATGGAAGTACTGAGGTTGGAGGTTACTTCACACACGTAGTCAGGGAAGGCCTGTGTGAGGCCATGGGAGCCGAATGGTGAAAGGAAGGGAGGGAGGTGAGAAGCCAGGGAGAGTACACCAGGCACCCTGAGGCAGAGCTTGGCTGGGCGTATTCAAGAAACTGAAATCAAGCCAGAGCCGATAGACTCTGACAGTGAAGGGAAAGGCAGGAAAAAGAAGTAAGGAAGATGACAGGGGCCAGATCAGACAGGTACCAGGGCCACAGTAGCTCCGATTTCGGTCTAAATTCCATGGACAGTCAAGGAGGGTTTGGGGCATAAGAACATGTGGTGTGGTTTACATCCGTGATGGTTCCCTTGGATATTGCAGGAAAAACTGAGAGTAAGGAGTCAAGAGAGGAGGCAGGGAAAGCAGCCAGGAGGCTGGAGCAGTCATCCAGGAAAGAGACCAGGTACTGAGACCTTCGGGGAAGCAGTGGTGATGGAGAGAGGTGAACTGATTCCAAACACACTGTGGAGGAAGTTCTGGCTGACTCTGCAGAAGGACTGGCTGTTGGGATGAAGGAGGGGAAGGACCCAGGGACACACCTAGGCTTTGAGCTTGAACACCTAGCTGAACAGTGCCACCACATCCCCAGGGCTTAAACTTTAGGAGGCATTCAATAAGTTTTCACGGAATTAATCAACTGTTAATTCACTGTGATATAATGAACACTACACTACCGCTCAGGGTCCCAGCAGAAAACAAACGGCAAATTCAAATGGGGTAACATGAGGTAAGTTTAATAAAGGACCACTTTCAGAAACAGTGGCAGGGGATGGAGAAGCCATAGTGAGTAATACAGTACCCAGGGCTGGGAACAGTGGGGCACCTTTCGCACCAGGCCTGGGAAACCTTCCCAGTAACCAGACCCTTGAGGTCTGCAAAGAGGCCACCTGATGGAGGCAGTGACCCTATACTCAGTCCACCATGACCTTGAAGGAAGGGAACCAGTGAATCAACACCCTGACCTTACTCTCTCCTTGATCCTCTGGATTTCCCACCAGTGCCTCCCAATCAGAAGTTAGAGGGGGAAGAACTAACTGATGCAGCCTGTAAAGGTCCACTTCCTGGATCTGGAGGGACAGAAAGATGACAGCCAATGCAGAAACTCTGGATGAATGAGGATTTACTATCCCTGTAATGACACTATTTCACAGGAAAGGGATTCACACTGGAGAAACCCAAGTTACCTTATAGATACGTCAAGTTCTTCTTTTTCCATTTTCCTTTCGCCCTCCTCTCTGCTGGCCAGTTCCATATCAGCATCTTCCACGGTCTTTTTCTCACCATTCTGGAAGTACTGCTGAAGGGCAGTGTACAGTTTAAACACTTGACTGAAAGACAGCTTACTGTAGGCCAAGATCATGTGACGCAGAAATAAGCCTACAAAATAAGACACAGACTAGCCGAAGGCATTAACTCGAAAACCGGGTGACACCAAGTCAATGACTATTTGCTGCAATTCTTCCTTCAAAATAATTGAAAAAAAGACACTTGCAGTTGCTGTTTCCTCCACTGAGAATGTTCTTTCATCACCTTTGAAGCTGATTTTCTCTTTATATTAAAAGCTCAGTCCTCCCACCCACACGCCACTTTTTATCCAGCCAGTGTATCCTCTCGTGACTGTTATAACTATCAGAAGTTATCGTATTTGTTTCCTTTCTACTATCTGCCCGCCCTTCTCCCCACAACCACAAGAATGTAATCTGCGTTAAGAGAAAGGTTCCAGTCTCTCTTCAAGTCCAGAGCCTGGCACATGGAAGATCAATAAATAACTTATGGTGAATAACATCAAAACTACCAGGAAAGAAAAGTCAGGTGGATGGAGCATGGCTACAAAGCTAACAGAAAAGCATCAGGAAACTTCATGGACACCCAAGACTTACAAACTATAACAGTAATCTACTCTTACCTCTCTTCATAAAACCTTAGCTGGTGACCCTGACTTAGCTGTGCAATGTGTTCAAGGGAGCAGAGGACCGTGGGAAAGAGCTGAGAAACCCTGAAAGGCTCCATAACCAGTCTAATACAGTTAGACAGTAGACAAAACAGAAGATGCTTTCCCACAAGACAGTTACTTAAACACAGATCAAAATGCAAGGCAACGGATACAAACTAAAACATGTCCAACATCCCCACTGCCTATGCTCAGATTACAGCAGAGTTAACAACAGATGTGACTCAGAGAGCCGTTCACTTCAGTGAAAATATTCTCTGCTCTCCTTAGAAGAATTTCATACCTACTACACTCGTTTTGTGAACCTCTGGCTCGGTTCCAGAAAAAGAATCTGAAAGGTCATCAAAAAACTGTTCCATATCCTTCAATTCGCCTTCAGCCATCAGTTTGATTCTGAACAAGAAAAATGAGGTAAGGATTTTAGGAAGGCCCTTTGAATATCTTCCCACATTTCATATTCCACAATCGCCTAAAATGAATCTATCTGAAAATCCAAAATGTCACCCCCATATTCTGAAAAGTATCATTGCTGATGTTTTCTTGATTATAAAATTTCTCAAAGTAGCATATCAGCCAGTAAAAATGAAATTCTCTGCAACAACTAAAAGGAACAAAGTAGATCCATACAGAATAATAAATTTTGAAGCAGTATGTTTAATGTTATCCATTAAAAAAAAAAATCAAATTAAGGTACTTAGGAAAACAAGCTAGAATAACAAAGATATCTTTTTTTTAAGGAAATAATCACCATGTGCCACTTTTCATATATACAGAAGAAAATGGAGCTTACCTGATCTGCACTGAGTTTGCCAGCTGAGGACAAGATTCTTCAATTAATTTGTAAAGTTTAGACAGTGTAATATCTGGGCCCTGGGTAAAGGAGAGATTGAAGGGTTACAGAAAAATTTTAAAGAGCTGGAGATTGATAAACAGCTGCATACATGAATTCATTTATCAACCTCTCTGCTTTCTTTTTTAAACTGGAATGTAGCTGATTTACAATGTTGTGTTAGTTTCAGGTGTACAGCAATGGGAATCATATGTATATATATACATATGTACAAATATCCACTCTTTTAGATTCTTTTCCCATATAGAGAGTACTGAGTACTGAGTAGTTTCCCGTGCTATACAGTAGGTCCTTATTATCTATTTTATGTACAATAATATGTATACATCAATCTTAATCTCCCAATTTATCCCTCTCCCTCCCCTATCCAACCTGTTTTAAAGTTATTCCAAACATGAAATCTCAAACCAGGAAGCAGAAAAAAAAAAAAAAACTATCTGCATAAAACACTACAGCAATATTTCACATTTGCACGGCATTCTCTTAGTTGGAGGAATGACTTAAAATGGAAAAAAAAAAAGGCACAGACTCTGTAGTCTGAGGTTCTTTCATTCTCAGTTTGGTAACTGTAGCAAAGGTGTTGCCTCCCTGGGCCCTTCATCAGTAAGATGGAGATAATAATACTGTCCCATGTTTGTGGCAACGATTAAGTAAAATAATTCAAATTGTTTTGTAACCTGGAGAACATACACTAACACAGGGGTCCTATTTTTCATAAACATAATCTCACCTGATCCTCCAAAACACTGGATGGTAGGGAGTCATATTATCTACCCAAGTCCATAAAAGGTACCATTAGAGACAGAGAGTATGTGACCTTAGCTATCAGGAAGATTTCAACCTAGCTGAGGTTTACAACTAAACACCGAATACTTTTGGAGAGTAAGTTGACAGTATATATGTCACTTTTAGATGTGGATAACCCAGAAAGCCCACTTCCGGGGAAGGTATGTTCCCCATGCTTTTGAAATGAAGAAAAACTAAAGAATCTATAAGGCCATCAATAAAGAGCTCATTTATAATCTATAAATTTTAACATTAATTAAAAGTATGAGTTAAGGACTTCCCTGGCACTCCAATGGTTAAGACTCTGGCTTCCACTGCAGGGGGCATGGGTTCAATCCCTGATGTGAGAACTAAGATCCTAGATGCCTTAAAGTATGGCAAAAAAAAAAAAAAAAAACTGCTTAATTTTTTTAAAGTATGAGTTAAATTATGTTTATTTTCTCAGTGTGGAATACAATGCAGCCATTACAAAGGATGAGGTAAATCTACTCAAATATGCTGACATGGAATGATCTCCAAGACTTATTAAGTGAAAGGAACAAGCTATAGAATAGAAGTAGAATTTATGTAAAATGAACAAACAAACAAAATACAGAATTAAACAAAAAGGATACAAGTATTCATATTTATAATCATATGCATCAACCTATCTATATACACATATACATAGCAAAAGGTCTAGAAAGATCCATTCTAAACTGTTACTCAGTAAATATTCATAGATGAATGAAGGAATATGAACCCTGATAATCTCTGAGAGGAAACAGGATTAGAGGGTCTACAAAAGAACCATAAACTTCCACTCTATCAACTTTAGTATCATTTAAAGTTTTACAATGACTCTTTGTGTATTAGTTGAGTAGTTAAAAATCAGCTAATTTTTAAAGTCAAACAATAAGCAAGTAAGTAAAGGCTGGAACTTAGCTAGATGAATTCTATATTTATGTTAATTAAAATGCCAGGCTGGATGAAGCACAAGCTGGAATCAAGACTGCTGGGAGAAATATCAATAACCTCAGATACACAGATGACACCACCAATATGGCAGAAAATGAAGAAGAACTAAAGAGCCTCTTGATGAAAGTGAAAGAGGAGAGTGAAAAAGTTGGCTTAAAACTCAACATTCAGAAAACTAAGATCATGGCATCCGGTCCCATCACTTCATGGCAAATAGATGGGGAAACAATGGAAACAGTGACAGACTTTATTTGGGGGGGCTCTACACTTACAACAGTAATGGAGACAGGACTGGGAGCTGCAAGTTCTAGAGACCCTACTACTTTTATTTAACTAATTGGGCAAGTCACTTAATCAGTGTCCTCAGTACTCCTCCCCCTGCCCCAAAGAAGGTGATGGATTAAAAAAAAAGCCCTTTATAAGGACTTCCCTGGTGGGCCAGTGGTTAAGACTGCCTTCCAAAGCAGGGGGTGTGGGTTTGATCCCTGGTCAGTCCCATATGCCTTGCAGCCAAAAAAATCAAAACATAAAACAGAAGCAGTATTTTAATGAATTCAATAAAGACTCTAAAAAACAGTCCACATTTAAAAAAAAATTCTTAATATAAAAAAAAGCCTGTTATAAACTATAGTGTACTAGTCTTTGGGGATACAAGGTGAGCAAGAACAGGACAAAGTAATGCCCTCATGGATGTTACAGTCTAGTAGGGGAGAGAGACGTCACTCATATAATCACCTGAATACATGGAAAAACCACAACTGATCTAAGGGAAAGTGCATGAGATTAAAATGAAAATAGCTAAAAGTGATTGAGCATTTATTATGTGCCAAACACTGTAAAATGTTCTCATGGATTTTCTAACTTAACACAGTCAACACATGACAGTTTCTATCATTGTTTTCCATTTTACAGAGAAAAAGCAAAGACCCAAACTTGTTATGGAACTTGCCCAAGTTGCACAGCAGGTAAGCAGTAGAGTTACAATCTGAGTCTGCAAAGGGAAATAAAACATGTAAAGTGCTTGTTTGTGTTAGTTGCTCAGTCGTGTCCGACTCTTTGCAAACCCATGGACTGTAGGCCACCAGGTTCCTCTGTCCTTGGAATTCTCCAGGCAAATATACTGGAGTGGGTTCTTGCCATTCCCTTCACAGGGGGGATCTTCCTAACTCAGAGATTGAACCCGGGTCTCCCGCATTGTGGGCAGATTAATTTACAGTCTGAGCCACCAGGGAAGCCCATCAAGTGCTTAGTACACAGTAAGTGATGAATGTTGGCTGTTACTTTTATGTCACTGTTACCACTTATTACGGTCCTCTGTGAAGAAAGCTGATCGCCGAAGAATCGATGCTTTTGAACTGTGGTGTTGGAGAAGACTCTTGAGAGTCCCTTATACTGCAAGGAGATCCAACCAGTCCATTCTAAAGGAGATCAATCCTGGATGTTCATTGGAGGGACTGATGCTAAAGCTGAAACTGCAATACTTTGGCCACCTCATGCGGCGAGTTGACTCACTGGAAAAGACTCTGATGCTGGGAAAGGTTGGGGGCGGAAGGAGAAGGGGACGACAGAGAATGAGATGGCTGGATGGCATCACCGACTCCTTGGACATGAGTTTGAGTGTACTCCGGGAGTTGGTGATAGACAGGGAGGCCTGGCGTGCTGTGATTCATGGGGTCGCGGAGAGTCGGACACGACTGAGCGACTGAACTGAACTGAACTGAGGGTACAGCGACTGTACCTGTGTCTCCAACGCTCAAGCCTACATGTAGCCTCATTCTACATAAGACGGAGAATCTGCGAAAATAACTCTTTCCCCAGTCACTCAGATAATAAATGCTGGAGTCATATGTAAACCTGCCCCAAAAAAATGCATGTAAAGTGCCTGGTCCATCGTAAGTACTGTTAGCTGGTAATATCTATATTTCTCGCGGTCCAAAAGGGCAGACAGAGTATCGATAAACCCCCGTGCCCCCAGGGAGCTGTCCCGTCACAGAGCAGGTGCACAGTAAGGGTTTGCTGGATGAACCGGAGACCCTCACCTGCAGCAGCGGCAGGAGCAGCTGGTTGAGCCTTCTCCGCTCCATGAGGCTAACGGCGCCCTCGCCCGTGCGGCCCATCTCGTTCAGCAACACTAGCACCGCGATTTTATACGGCGTCACCCAGTCCTTGATACCAAATACGTTGGCGTGCACCACCCCATTGGTCATCATGGGGTTGAAGTAGAGGCTCTCGTGGACGCTGGCCATGGCGTCCACGAACTAAGCCCAGGAGCCCCGGTGCGCGCCCCGGCCGGGTTCCTGCTCAGGGTACCTCACAACCTCCCCTAGGCCTCCGCTGGCTCGAGGCGTATCCCAGGAAACTGGCGTCTTCGCGACAGCAAGCCGATGACCAATCAGAGCAACGAAACCAGAGCTCTATAGCCAATAAAAATGCCCAACAATACTGTGATGGGTGGGGCAAAGGCGGCGCACCTAAAGACTGAGTCCCTACAGAAACTTTTGCAGGAGGGCAGGTTCCGGATCGGCATGGACAGGCACTGAGTGAAAGAGGCGACGGTTTCGGTCAAGGTCTGAACGGCCAGGAGGCTGACCATTTGTTCATTTAATTTGAAAATAATTAAAATTAAATTTTAATGTGATTGAGATTAAGGCAACGAAGTTAGGGACTTCCCGGCGGTCCACTGGTTAAGAGTGGAAGCTTCCACTGCAGGGGGCCCGCGTCCGGGAGCTAAGATCCCTCATGTGGCGGGCTGCGAACAAAAACCCAAAAAACCAAGAAAAAGCAACGAAATTAAACGTGCACCCTTAAAATTTGTATTTAACTGATCAGGTTAATTTTTAAATTCAAAGTTCGGAAGTTTCATTTAGCTCTGTTTTAATGCGTGAAAAAACTTTTTCCCCCCTTCAGTTCAGTTCAGTTCGGTTCAGTCGCTCAGTCGTGTCCGACTCTCTGCGACCCCATGAACCACAGCACGCCAGGCCTCCCTGTCCATCACCAACTCCCGGAGTTCACTCAAACTCATGTCCATCGAGTCAGTGATGCCATCCAGCCATCTCATTCTCTGTCGTCCCATTCTCTTCCTGCCCCCAATCCCTCCCAGCATCAGAGTCTTTTCCAGTGAGTCAACTCTTCGCAAGAGGTGGCCAAAGTATTGGAGTTTCAGTTTTAGCATCAGTCCTTCCAATGAACACCCAGGATTGATCTCCTTTAGAATGGACTGGTTGGATCTCCTTGCAGTCCAAGGGACTCTCAAGAGTCTTCTCCAACACCACAGTTCAAAAGCATCAATTCTTCGGCGATCAGCTTTCTTCACAGTCCAACTCTCACATCCATACATGACCACTGGAAAAACCATAGCCTTGACTAGACGGACCTTGGTTGACAAAGTAATGTCTCTACTTTTTAATATGCTATCTAGGTTGGTCATAACATTCCTTCCAAGGAGTTAGCGTCTTTTAATTTCATCGCTGCAATCAGCATCTGCAGTGATTTTGGAGCCCAGAAAAATAAAGTCTGACACTGTTTCCCCATCTATTTCCCATGAAGTGATGGGACCAGATGCCATGATCTTAGTTTTCTGAATGTTGAGCTTTAAGCCAACTTTTTCACTCTACTCTTTCACTTTCATCAAGAGGCTCTTTAGTTCCTCTTCACTTTCTGCCATAAGGGTGGTGTCATCTGCATATCTGAGGTTGTTGATATTTCTCCTGGCAATCTTGATTCCACCTTGTGCTTCTTCCAGCCCAGCATTCCTCATGATGTACTCTGCATATAAGTTAAATAAGCAGGGTGACAATATAAGCATATAAGTTAAATAAGCAGGGTGACAATATACAGCCTTGACGTACTCCTTTTCCTATTTGGAATCAGTCTGTTGTTCCATGTCCAGTTCTAACTGTTGCTTCCTGACCTGCCTACAGGTTTCTCAAGAGGCAGGTCAGGTGGTCTGATATTCCCATCTCTTTCAGAATTTTCCACAGTTTATTGTAATCCACACAGTCAAAGGCTTTGGCATAGTCAATAAAACAGAAATAGATGTTTTTCTGGAACTCTTCTTACTTTTTCGATGATCCATCAGATGTTGGCAATTTGATCTTTGGTTCCTCTGCCTTTTCTAAAACCAGACTGAACATCTGGAAGTTCACGGTTCATGTATTGCTGAAGCCTGGCTTGGAGAATTTTGAGCATGCCTTTACTAGCATGTGAGATGAGTGAAATTGTGTGGTAGTTTGAGCATTCTTTGGCATAGCCTTTCTTTGGGATTGGAATGAAAACTGACCTTTTCCAGTCCTGTGGCCACTGCTGAGTTTTCCAAATTTGCTGGCATATTGAGTTCAGCACTTTCACAATAGAAGATAATACCACCTCCATGTGGTGAATCTCTGTTTACCACCTAATATTTCGTCCTTGCTTTCATGGCCCTCAAAATCAATCCCTAGACAATAATTTCAAACTGAGTTTTCACAACTCTTCTTCCACTCTTCTCTACCTCTCCCATGACATTTACTTCTCTACAGCCTATTAATAATTATTTGCACTCCACACTAGTTACACAATCCTTGAAAGAAAAACCACCTGTTCTAAGAAATTCCCTGGTGGTCCAGTAGTTAAAAGACTCAAAAAACAAAGGAACGACCACCTGCTCTTCAACTCTGGCTAAACACGTTATGCCTAGTACCTGGGTTTTGTTGTCTCAATCTGTCTTTGTTTAATGAATCATGAACGAATATGTGGTTTTAGTTCACAGGGAAAAAAAAAAGAGGTAGACACATATAGGCTAAATAACTGGGCCAGAAGTCATTGATAGCTTGGAATACAAGACCTAACTTCCATATCTTAAGAACAGTGAGTCTGTATATTTTAAACATACAGTTACATGTATTTGTTTTTGGTTTTGTTTTGGCAGTGCCAGGGAACTTGTGGGATCTTAGTTCTCCAATCAGGAATTAAACCCGGACCCTCTACAGTGACAGCACAGAGTATTAAGCACTGCACCACCAGGGTATTCCCACATGTATTTTAGATGTGCAAATCTGTACATTTACCACATTCATCTCTTATGTAACTGGTTTTCACTTGTAAAAGGGGAAGCGCTATTTGCAGGAATTTTAATACTTAAGTTACTTCTTTCTTTGGGCTTCCCTTGTGGTTCAGCTGGTAAAGAATCCTCCTGCAATGCAGGAGACCTGGGTTCAGTCCCTGGGTTGGGAAGATCCTTTGAGAAGGGAAAGGCTACCCACTCCAGTATTCTGGCCTGGAGAATTCCATGGACTGTATAGTCCGTGGGGTCTCAAAGAGTCGAACATGACTCAGGGACTTTCATTTCGTTCATTTACTTCTTTCTTTGCCTCAGTTTATTTTTGTATTCCCCACCCCCGCTTGTTTTAATGTAAAAGCATACTTTCAATCTCACAGCTGTCTAAGGGTCTTTTTGCATTGTGAGTTTAACCTGGAATAAAGATTGGCAAAGGATATTTGTGGAATAAACATGTATTCAACCTTGAAATCCTGAATAGGGACACTTTATTGAATGTAAAGAGAAAAGTTAAGTTTTGTAAAATCCTAAACAACAGTCTTAATCTAAATTGGTAAGGCTTTCAAATAATTCATTCTTCCATTCAAGAAATTATGTGCTGAGCTCCTTCTATATTCAAGGCCGTGTTCTAATCATGGTACTCAAAGAGGGTGAACTTCTAAACCAGAAGTTGCAAACTGGTGACCTCTGAACTAAATAAGACCCATGAGATGTGTTTTACTTGTCTTATGTAATATTTGCCAAGCTTCCCAGGTGGCTCAATGGTAAAGAATCCTCCTGCCAATGCAGGAAATACAGGAGATGAGTTCGATCCCTGGGTTGGGAAGATCCCATGGAGGAGGAAATGGTAACCCACTCCAGTATTCTTGCCTGGAGAATTCCATGGACAGAGGAGCCTGGCAAGCTATGGTCTATAGGGTCGAAAAGAGTTGAACATGATTGAGCAACTGAGCACGCACATACAATATTTGCCAACACTTAAAAATTGAGACATTTTAGTGCACCCCTGCCCCCAATCTTTATTTCCAGCTTCACTTGAAAAATTGGAAAACTTGGCAACATGGTTTATTCTGGGGTGGTAACTCTTAACTGAATATAAGCAGCAAGAGCCACCTTTATTCAGGCCATGATATCCCCCAGTCAATACAGTCATGGGCATATGGGCCTAGCAGAGCTAATCAGATCCTTCTCTGGGTCACTATATGGACTCTAGAAAGAAGAACTCTCTTTCTCCCAGGGTTGCTAGGCAGGTTGTCAATGTCTCAATACCTCCTTCCAGAAAGAGGCTACCTGTAAGAAGAGAGATCAAGCCAATTTGCAAGTAGCAGAATCAAGCAGAATTGGAGGTCAGGGAGGGGAGAAAGGAAATGGCAACCCACTCCAGTACTCTTGCCTAGAGAATTCCGTGGACAGAGGAGCCTGGTGGGCTGCTGTCTATGGGGTCGCACAGAGTCAGACACGACTGAAGCGACTTAGCATGCATGCATGGATTGGAGAAGGAAATGGCAACCCACACCAGTATTCTTGCCTGTAGAATCCCAGGGACAGAGGAGCCTGGTGGGCTGCCATCTATGGGGTCGTACAGAGTCGGACATGACTGAAGCAACTTAGCAGCAGCAGCAGCGGAGGGGAGAAAGAAATAGCTCTGGTTCATTGATTTCTATTTTTATCTTGATACGCTGGTTCTTGCAGCTATTTCAATTATCAGCTTTCATAGAAGATAATCCCCCAACCACAAAAAAATTAGCAAATGTTTGTTGGTCTGGGTTGGAGGTTTTGTTTTGTTTTTATTTCATTTTGCTTGAGCTTGATTGAAAAAAATTTTAGGCTCTTGCAACCAAAATCATCAATAAAGGTGGTAATAAATAATTGAAAACACTGAAATCTATTCATCCTACCAGAATTGTTTAGTACTCAGAAAGACCTTCAGGGTCCTTGGTTTGTTACTAGAGAAGCCTTTATCTCATCCTATGTGTTATTCAGGGACTATCTCCCTTCCTTCCTCAGTCACCAGGTATTCTCCTGCCAGTCAGAGAAAACATGATTCAAATAAAGTCATGATTGATGAAACAAGAAAAAAGTTGACCTGAGAATCAGAGCCCTCAAGTTCTAATGTTGGTCCTGAAACTTACTAGCTCTGTGGATTCAGTAGACACTTATTCTCCCTAAACTTGGGTCAGTCACATTAACATTGAAAGGTTTGGACTGGATGATGTGTTAACTCCTCTGCAGTGCTAAGATTTTTTAACTTGTTACTCTTGATTTCTATTTAAAAAATTGTACTGCAGCAAAAGCTTATCACATAACATTTACCATTTTAACCACATGAAGGGTACAATTCAGCAACATTAAATACATTCACAATGATGTGAAACCTTCACTACTGTCTAGAGTCAGAACTTTTTCATCACCCCAAAAAGAAAACCCATACACATTAGTAGTAGCTCCTCATCCATCATATGATGATAATGTACAGCATTAATAAGGTTTATAGGAAACAGGTAGTTTCACATACTGTGTGCATGCTCAGTTGTGTTCAACTCTTTTGCGACCCCATGGACTGTACTCACCAGGCTCCTCTGTCCATGGAATTCTCCAGGCAAGAATACTGGAGTGGGATGCCATTTCCTTCTCCAGGGGATCTTCCCAACCCAGGGATCCAACTACACTTACTGTTGGAAGGAATTTAAGCTGGTTTAGCCCTTAGTCCAGACAGGAAATAGAAGGCACTCTATGTGTTTCAAACACAGGGAAATTAATACAGAGAATTGGCTCCACAGGTGATAGTAGTTCTGAGAAACGAAACCAAATAAAGATTAGCAATAACAAGAAGATGCTGCCGCTTCCAGGACAGAGGGGACAAAGGAAAGAGATGGTTACCATAACCCAGAAACTGAGGCCACTGGGTGGGAGCCAGAACTGCAGGTAAGTGCAGACACTACAGGAGGATAGAGAGAGAAGGCAAGAAATCCCATGGATTCTCCCTTTCTCTCACTCTGATCTCCTGTTCAACCCAGCCAGTTGACTCAGGACCTGGGAAAGGAAACGTGCAATGGAATTCCCTGGAGGTCCAACAGTTAGGACTCTGTTCTTTCATTGCGGAAGGCCCAGGTTCAATCCCTGCTCAGGGAAATAAGGTCCCAGAAGCTTTGTGGTGAGGCAAAAAAAAAAAAAGATATATGCAGTTTTTTAAAAAAGGAAACATATAAGCATCACCATTATCTATTCCAGAACATTTTCATCACCCTAAAAAGAAACCCCATGCCCATTAGCAGTCACTCGCCCATTAGCAGTCACTCCTCATCCTGCTGCCCTTTAGCCCCCAGCAACTACTAATCTGCTTTCTCTATGGATTTTCTCTTCTGGACATTGCATAGCAATGGAATCATACAACCTGTATGGTCTCTTGTGTTCATTTAGCCAAATCTTTCTGAGGTTTATCCATGTTGTGGCATGTGTCAGTACTTCATTCCTTTCCATACCTTAGTTATATTCCATTATATGGACAGACTATATTTTGATTATCTGTTCATCTGTCAATAGGCGTTTGGGTCATTTCCACCTTTGGGCTATTGTGAATCATGAGACTGAATATTCATGTGTATGTCTTTGTGTGAACATGTGCGTTTGGTTTTCTTGAGTATATACCTAGGCGGGGGAAATTCTGGGTCATACAGTGACTCTACACTTAACTTTTGAGGAACTGCTAGACTCTTTTCTACAATGGCTGCATCATTTCACATTTCCACCAGCAATAAATGAGGGCAGCCACTTTTTTCTTCCATATTTTTTAGCTCTGTGGCATGCAGAAGGCAGCCACATTCTAACGAGAATCAGGAACTCAGCTTGCTATTTAATCATGAATCATCATTAACAATGTCATGATTCTGAAAGAACTGAATAACCATCAAAGATGTTTAAGTTGTTCTGAGAAATGGATGACTATCTCCATGATGTTATGTATCTCTGAACACTGTCGTCCCCCAAGGAGAACTGTGCCAGGTAGAACCACTTTTCCCCATTGCTCGTTAGAGAGTTGCTCACCAGCAGTTAAGCTGGCAGGTCACCTGCAGGTCCCAAGACAGATGGAAAAGCCAGCCTTTTCCAGCCGATCAGATGCGAAACTTCTGAAAATGTCAAACCCTCATGCAATTCTAAGACACCATATTAGAGGAAACAGAAAATTGCTCTGAACAAGGAAAAATATAATATGTGAACCAGGTCTCCTGTGTGCATGCATAATCATTTTCTTTTGATAATTCAAGAAAATCCAGCTGAGAGGGAAGAAAAGATCCCTTATTGAATAAAACGAGGCCCGACTTTGCCAGAGTCACGCAGAGTCTCAGGATTCAATCAATACAAAAAGTTCTGGGTAATTAACTGAGCTGCTGGGGAAACTTGATCGCTAGCCTGACAAGCATCGCTAAGTATTTCCAGACCCAAGGTAACATTCCAGCTTCTCAAAGCTCATGAACTGAATTGACCTCACTCCCTGGGGAAAGAAACTCTCCTTGTTTCCTCTGGACCTCATATATCATCCGAAGTTGACATCACCATCTGCAGCTGGAGGGATCAATGGACACATTAATGAATTGAAATTGAGTTTACCGTTCTATTGTCAACTCTCATTATTTGTTTTCAAGAACCCACTTCCCATATCTCTTAGTGCTATTAAGCAAAAGATAATATACATTACCTATTTTTCACAAGTCGATGAATACATCTTATACTCACCATTTTTTTTTTTTTTGCTGATACCCTGACTCACTCCTGATACTTGACTTAATAGCAGTTTCCAGTAGAAGTGGTTGTTTTCAATAATAGGAGCAGAAACTACATTGAGTCATTGCTTTTATTCCTTTGCAGGATGATTAATTCCTTAGTTTATAAAATGTTTTTTAGACATTTCAGTTTGCAAGAGCTTCTTCATCTGTAATGTTTGATGATCATCCACCGCCATAGTGGCAATGCATAGCTCTCTGCTTAGCGATAATGCTGTGTAACAGCTACAAAACCCTGAAGGCATGATAAGACACATGTTTGATTGCACATCTAGGGTGGTAAGCTAGGGAGCTCTGCTAATCTTGCTGGGGCTTGGTCACAGATGGGAAGCGTGGCTGACTGTGTGATCCAGAATGGATATGCCTGGGGACAACTGGAGTGGCTCTAGGGGTCTCTCCTCCTCTGCAGCCCACCTGAGAGACATGGTAGAGACAGAGATGCAAGAAGATGGGAACAAGTATATCCTACAGTCGTAAGCTAAGTGGTGGATCGTATTAGTACTTCTGCACATTCCCTTTTTTTTTTTTTTAATTTTTGGCTGGCTCTCAAGGCTTATGAGTCCACCAGGGATCAGACTTGCACCTTTGGCAGTGAAAGCACAAATCCTAACCACTGGATCACTGCGTTCTATTAGCTAAAGCAGAAGGCCAGCACAGATCCAAGCTTCAGGAAGTAGAGTGGATCTTTGGCAAGAGGAGCTGCAAAGTCATACAACATCAAGTGGGGAGAGAGGGAAAAGTAAAGAATTGGAGCCAAAAGTGCAATTGCCCAGAGGCTGTCCCTTCTCATCCCCTTGAACCTCAGCTTATTTAGGCAAAGGGAGAGTTGAGTCCAAGAGGCATAGATATAACTGATTTTTGTGTGTTTAATCTCACTCAGACAATTATATGGGGCTTCCCAGATTGATCCCTGGGTTGAGAAGATTACCTGGAGGAGGAAATGGCAACCCACTCCAGCATTCTCGCCTGGAGAATCCCATGGACAGAGGAGCCTGGTGGGCTACAGTCCATGGGTTCACAAAGAGTCACAACACGACTGCTGTGACTTAAAATGCATGCACGCAAATAATTATATAAATAGATGCATCGGCTGTCTTAGTTTGCTCCAGCTGCCGTAACAGAATACTATAGATTGTCTGGCTTCCACAACTGGAATTTATTTTCCCACAATTCCAGAGGCTAGAAAGTCCAAGATCAAGGTGCAGACCAGTTCAGTTTCTGGTGCTAACTCTCCTCTTGACTTGCAGATGGCTGCCTTCTTACCATGTCCTCATATGGCAGAAAAAGAGAGCTTCTCTGATATTTCTTCTTATAAGGACACTTAACACATCATGTAGAGAAGGCAGTGGCACCCCACTCCAGTACTCTTGCCTAGAAAATCCCATGGACGGAGGAGCCTGGTAGGCTACAGTCCATGGGGCCGTTAAGAGTCGGACACGACTGAGCGACTTCACTTTCACTTTTCACTTTCATGCATTGGAGAAGGAAATGGCAACCCACTCCAGTGTTCTTACCTGGAGAATCCCAGGGATGGGGGAGCCTGGTGGGCTGCTGTCTATGGGGTTGGACAGAGTCGGACACGACTGAAGCGACTTAGCAGCAGCAGCAGCAACAACCCATCATGAGCACCCCCGACCAGGATCTCATCTAAATCTAATTACCTCCCAAAGGCCCAACACCGAATACCATCACATTGGTGTTCAACATGTGAATATGAAGGGGGACACTATTTAGTTAATAACATGAGCTAAACTTAATTTTAAATTGGGTGCTTCCCTGGCAGCCCTGTGGTTAAGACTTTGCTTTCCAATGCAAGAGTGTGGGTTCAATTCCTGGTAGGGAACTAGATCCCATATGCCACGGGGCCAAAAAAACAAATCATAAAACAGAAGCAATACTGTGAAAGTGAAAAGTGAAAGTGTGAATCGTTCAGTCCTGTTCGACTCTTTTCAACCCCTTGGGCTGTAGCCTGCCAGGCTCCTCTGTCCACGGAATTCAGGCAAAAAAGAATACTGGAGTGGGTAGCCATTTCCTTCTCCAGGGGATCTTCATGACTCAAGGATTGAACCCTGGTCTCCTGCATTGCAGGTAGATTCTTTACCATCTGAGCCACGAGGGAAGCCTTTAATAAACTTTATAAAGACTTTAATAAACAAATAAATTTGTATCTTCATTCTTTCCCCCAAATGTATCTCTCACTTGAGCCACAACTGAATCTTCCTAACGTTAGAAATCAAAGCCAGAACTTAACTCTGGATTCTAGAGATTGATCAGGACATCATGGAATTTCTTATTTAGTCTTTAAAAACATGTCTGTTTCTACTAGAGTTAAGGATAAAATACGTACCTGATCTAAAGTTTCAACGGATGTAAAACTTGAAGGAATGATTAAACCATCCTTGTCATCCCAGACTTATTGGAAAATTCAAAATGATTCGATGCTTCCCAGCCACAGCATTGGAGGTCACTCTTACCATAAGCGTCTGGAACTTCTGAACATTATTCATTCAGTCTGAACAAATACATGATTCTTTTATTCTTTATTTTCAGGCAGGCTATGGTTTTTCCAGTGGTCATGTATGGATGTGAGAGTTGGACTGTGAAGAAAGCTGATCGCCAAAGAATTGATGCTTTTGAACTGTGGTGTTGGAGAAGACTCTTGAGAGTCCCTTATACCACAAGGAGATCCAACCAGTCCATTCTAAAGGAGATCAATCCTGGGTGTTCATTGGAAGGACTGATGCTAAAGCTGAAACTGCAATACTTTGGCCACCTCATGCGACGAGTTGACTCACTGGAAAAGACTCTGATGCTAGGAAAGGTTGGGGGCGGGAGGAGAAGGGGACGACAGAGAATGAGATGGCTGGATGGCATCACCGACTCTCTGGACATGAGTTTGAGTGAACTCCGGGAGTTGGTGATGGACAGGAAGGCCTGGCGTGCTGTGATTCATGGGGTCGTGGAGAGTTGGACACGACTGAGTGACTGAACTAAACTGAACTGAAATGCCTTGAACCACGAGAGCAGTTAAGTTGCCAGAGAACTTCTCTGATATCCTGTTCCTTTTAACTTCTTCGAACAGGTTTTTATTCAATGTGTGTGTTGACTAAAACACAAAGAAAGGAAGAGAAAGTCTTCTTCAGGATCTCAGTTTGTTCCTATCAGTGAATTAAAGAATGGACAACTTGCACTTCCCTGGTGGTCCAGTGGTTAAGATTCTGCATTTCCACCACAGGGGGCTTGGGTTTGATACCTGGTCAAGGAACTAAGATCCCACATGTCACATGGCACAGCCAAAAAATTAAAAATAATAATAATAAATAAAAAACTATATACATGACTCCTGATATATCTTGCACAAATGATAAGTATTACTGTTGTATGTTGCAAACAGACACATACACACACAATCTCAGTATAAATATTAAAACAGAAAAATACACTTGGCAAACAGGTGACAAGTCTTGAAGAGATGATTGAATATTTTGAGTTTCTTCCTCTGTTGATAATGAATCCATTTTGGAATGTAAATTTCAACTAATCTCTTAACTCCTCTATAGCCACTCTAGAGTAATAGGGGAAGAAAATGGTAAGTTTTGGATTTGACTCTCCCTTTCCAAGTACAAATTATCTTGAGGATATAAATTACATGATTTACTTTTTTTTCCAGAGTAAGCCTTAAGGGGGATATTAAGAGGAAAAACGCCATGCCAGTAATTTGCTACACATAAATATTAGTGATTAAATAAGCATTGAGAGTAGAAATATGTTATAGGAAAGAACATATTTTGAATATTATTTATGCCCCCACTATATTAAAGTGCTTATAAAACTTGTGACAAGGCCAAAATGAAAGGAAAAATTCTTTTTTTCTAAAAAAAATTTTTTTGAGGTGTAATTAACCATCTAAGGTGAACAATTCAGTGACAGTACATTTATTTTGTGCGATCTCTCCCTCTACCTAGTTCTAAGACATCTCAGTTCAGTTCAGTTCAGTCACTCAGTTGTGTCCAACTCTTTGCGACCCCATGGACTGCAGCACGCCAGGCCTCCCTGTCCATCACCAACTCCTGGAGCTTACTCAAACTCATGTCCATTGAGTCAGTGATGCCATCCAACCATCTTATCCTCTGTCATCTCCTTCTCCTCCTACCCTCAATCTTTCCCAGCATGAGGATCTTTTCAAATGTATCAGTTCTTCGCATCAGGTGGCCAAAGCTTTGGAATTTCAGCTTCAGCATCAGTCTTTCCAATGAATATTCAGGACTGATTTCCTTTAGGATGGACTGGTTGGATCTCCAAAACATCTCCATCTCCCCAAAAGGAAACCTCATACCCACTAAGCAATTTCTGCCCATTTCTCCATCCTGTAAATCTCTAGGAACCACAAATCTATGGTTTTGTCTCTGTAGATTTATCTATTCTGGACAATTGGTGTAAATGGACTATGATCTTTGGCATCTGGCTTCTTTCAATTAGCATGGTATTGATGTTCAGCCATGTTATAAGATGCAGTAGTACTTCCTTTCTTTTTATTCCTGAATAAAAAATACATATGTATATCACTATTTGATATACACAATCATAAATTGATGGACATTTGAGTTATACATATCTTTGGCTATATGAATAGTACTGTTACAAACACTCATGTATGGTGTTGAACAGAAGGTTTGTTCGGGTTTTCCCATACAGTGCTATGGAAAAATCCAAATGAACCTTTTGGCCAACCCAACATTCAGAAAACTAAGATCATGGCATCTGGTCCCATGACTTCATGGCAAATAGATGGGGAAACAGTGGAAACAGTGTCAGACTTTATTTTGGGGGGCTCCAAAATCACTGCAGATGCTGATTGCAGCCATGAAATTAAAAGACGCTTACTCCTTGGAAGGAAAGTTATGGCCAACCTAGATAGCATATTAAAAAGCAGAGACATTACTTTGCCAACAAAGGTCCATCTAGTCAAGGCTATGGTTTTTCCAGTGGTCATGTATGGATGTGAGAGTTGGACTGTGAAGAAAGCTGATCGCCGAAGAATTGATGCTTTTGAACTGTGGTGTTGGAGAAGACTCTTGAGAGTCCCTTGGACTGCAAGGAGATCCAACCACTCCATTCTAAAGGAGATCAGTCCTGGGTGTTCATTGGAAGGACTGATGCTAAAACTGAAACTCCAATACTTTGGCCACTTCATGCGAAGAGTTGACTCACTGGAAAAGACTCTGATGCTGGGAGGGATTGGGGGCAGGAGGAGAAGGGGACGACAGAGAATGAGATGGCTGGATGGCATCACTGACTCAATGGACATGAGTTTGAGTGAACTCCGGAAGTTGGTGATAGACAGGGAGGCCTGGTCTGCTGTGATTCATGGAGTCACAAAGAGTCGGACACGACTGAGCTACTGAACTGAATATAAACCTTTCTTTGAGAACTTCAGTATTTCAATTATTTGGGGTGTTTCCCTCACAGTGAAATTGCTAATTCTTCAAACTTTTCCCACTGCCCACAGTATCCAGTGTAGGCCAACTCTGAGCTGCTTCCCGAGGGTGCCTGTTTTGGGAGAGAAACAAATGCCATTAGCAGGGTAGAGCAATTCTATTTATTAAGGACTAGAGCCCGATGCTAAAGCTGAAACTCCAATACTTTGGCCACCTCATGCGACGAGTTGACTCACTGGAAAAGAGTCTGATGCTAGGAGGAACTGGGGGCAGGAGGAGAAGGGGACAACAGAGAATGAGATGGCTGGATGGCATCGCCGACTTGATGGACATGAGTTTGAGTGAACTCCGGGAGTTGGTGATGGACAGGAAGGCCTGGCGTGCTGTGATTCATGGGGTCGCAAAGAGTCGGACACGACTGAGTGACTGAACTGAACTGAACTGAGAGCCTGATATATTCATCACACAGTTCAAACAAACATACAAACAAAAATCTTAAGGGGGAATTCCCTGGCTTTTCAGTGGTTGGATCAGGACTTTCACTGCCAGGGCAGGGTTCGATCTCTGGTTGAGGAACTAGGATTTAATTATTTATTTGTGGCCAAAAATAAATAAATACAAACAGTTTAAAAAATCGTAAGGGATAAAATATGCTTTATAGGATATTTGAAAGTATGGCTATTTACGATCGACAGTTACAGGATCTACCTTTTCATATACAAAAGTCAGTTCCAAACCAGTTAAGACTGAAGGCCTGTTTATCTGTTGCAAGATTCATTAGTCCCTAAAACATATAGGCCCTACAATATTTGGCTTGATGAAAAAATGTTAAACTCTAGAAAAACAAATGCAATCAAAACAGGAAAGATGCCATTATGGAGCTATAATATTAGAAAATATTTAAATAAATTGATAAGTAATTACAAATCAAAATGGAGGGAATAAGGACCTTTCTTCACAAGACTGGTAAGAAGGCAAATTGATACAGTATTTTCTGTGGACAAATTTAGGAATTCTTATCAAGGCCTTAAAAATGTTTATATTCTTTGACTCCATTTTTCTCTTTCTGGCTATTTAATTTAACCTTAGAGAATAACCATGAGTATTCATGATGATTTTTTAATGTATTCTTCATTATAATGTTATTATAATGAAAAATTGAGAGCTACCTGAAATCTGTCAAAGATATTAGACATAAGTTATGATTCACAATGAGGAAGAATACATGTGAACCCAAATTATTTGATAGAAAATATTTAATGACTTGGAATAATGTCTATTATATTTTTAAATAGAAAATAATATGTGTACTACAACACTAAATTTCTAAAAATGTATCTGCATGCATGGAAAAGAGTCAGTTTCCTTCCTCTATACAATGGGGATAATAATAGCATGTACCTCATAGGATGGTTATAAGAATGAAATTTAATGAGAACGTTCATATTCCAATGCTCAGCATAGTGTCTAGCATATTTAAAGCATTCAGTGTCTAATTATTGCTATTGTTGTTGTCAAAGGATATACATCAAAATGCAAGCTTTAGTTATCTTTGAGTAGTGGAATTATGAGTGATTTTCATTTCCTTAAATATGCTTTTCTTTATTTTCCACAATTAATATGTTTTTATTTTCTACGCAGGGAAAAAAAAAAAGCATTACAAGAAAAACATTGACTTTCTCCAAGCAAGATAATTCTACTCAAGATAATTCTCACTTCCCTGCCAGAGAGAGTTGGTAGCAGATAAAGATGTTGATATTTCCAGAAAGGTATCGTAAACTTTGCTTCCTTCTCTTTTGATAAGAGTAGAGATGAAAGCAGTATCAGACAACTTTAAAAAAAAGAGAGAAAGAGAGACTTCCTATTAGGTCAGCTCTCTAGGATATTTCTATTCTTAGATATGAAATAAGATTTGGAGAGCAGTGCTTTAGAAGTTAGACAAGAATTTTAAAAAGCCACGGATTACAACAGTTCAGTTCAGTTCAGTTCAGTGACTCAATCACTTCCGACTCTTTGCAACCCCATGGACTGCAGCACGTTAGGCTTCCCTATCCATCACCAACTCCCGGAGCTTGCTCAAACTCATGTCCATCGAGTCGGTGATGCCATCCAACCATCTCATCCTCTGGGATTACAACAGAGGTCACTAATTTCAAATCAATCAAGCAATCAAAGTTGGATTATGTCATTCACCTGCTAACATATTTTACAGCATCTCTTTGCCTAATTTAGAAAATATACAATATTCAGCCAGACATTTGAAGCCATTTCAAAGTTAATTTTCAGAGTAAATTAAAGCATTTTTTTGGTCTTAATCTAAATTTTGAGGTTTCCAGCTTTGCACTTTGGGATTTTAATTTCACACCCAGAGATAAAAGTGTCAGGAGGAAAATTCCAAGAACTCTGTTCTTTGGATGTCACTACCACATACATAGTTGAAAAGAAAATGTGAGAAACTTTCAGAAAAGGATTCTTCTATTTAACAATCTTTAGATATGGTGAGAAATTCTTGGTCATGTGGTTGGGTGGGATTGGTCCCACTCTCAGCCAATGGAGGGATCCTACTCCTCAGCCACAGTGATTGGTTTAGTGGTGGGCAGATGACTCAAGTTAGACCATCAGTTCCTCAATATGTGGAGGTGAGAAACAATGGGAAATAAACAGTGCCCTGGTGCCAGTGTGAGAACACTAGATTAAGCTCAGTATAAAGGAATCTTGCTGGAATAGCCTATTTAGTTGAGTTATTACCTTGCCCCCTGTTTTGGGGTAGCATATTAGCAGGGCAAAGACTAATAGAGTTTTAACGAGAGAATGCACTGGTCATTGCAAACACCCTCTTCCAACAACACAAGAGAAGACTCTACATATGGACATCAACAGATGGTCAATACCGAAATCAGATTGATTGTATTCTTTGCAGCCAAAGCTGGAGAAGCTCTATACAGTCAGCAAAAACAAGACTGGGAGGGGACTGTGACTCAGATCATGAACTCCTTATTGCCAAATTCAGACTTAAATTGAAGAAAGTGGGGAAAATCACTAGACCATTCAGGTATGACCTAAATCAAATCCCTTACAATTATACAGTAGAAGTGAGAAATAGATTCAAGGGATTAGATCTGAAGACAGAGTGCCTGAAGAACTATGGACGGAAGTTTGTGACATTGTACAGGAGGCAGTGATCAAGACCATCCCCAAGAAAAAGAAATGCAAAAAGGCAAAATGCTTGCTGAGGAGCCCTTACAAATAGCTGTGAAAAGAAGAGAAGTGAAAGGCAAAGTAGAAAAGGAAAGATATACGCATTTGAATGCAGAGTTCCAAAAAATAGCAAGCAAGCAGAGATAAGAAAGCCCTCCTCAGTGATCAATGCAAAGAAATAGAAGAAAACAATAGAATGGGAAAAATAGAGATCTCTTCAAGAAAATTAGAGATACCAAGGAAACATTCCATGCAAAGATGGGCACAATAAAGGACAGAAAAGGTATGGACCTAATAGAAGCAGAAGATATTAAGAAGAGGTGGCAAGAATACACAGAAGGACTATACAAAAAAGATCATCATGACCCAGGTAATCACGATGGTATGATCACTCACCTAGAACCGATATCCCAGAATGCAAAGTCAAGTGGGCCTTAGGAAGCATCACTATGAACAAAGTTAGTGGAGGTGATGGAATGCCAGTTGAGCTATTTCAAATCCTAAAAGATGATGCTGTGAAAGTGCTGCACTCAATGTGTCAGCAAATTTGGAAAACTCAGCTGTGGCCGCAGGACTGGAAAAGGTCAGTTTTCATTCCAATCCCAAAGAAAGTCAGTGACAAAGAATGCTCAAACTATTGCACAATTGCACTCATCTCAACACACTAGCAAAGTAATGCTCAAAATTCTCCAAGCCAGGCTTCAACAATATGTGAACTGTGAACTTCCAGGTGTTCAAGCTGAATTTAGAAAAGGCAGAGAAACCAGAGAACAAATTGCTGACATCCGTTGAATCATCACAAAAACAAGAGAGTTCCAGGAAGACATCTACTTCTGCTTAATTGACTATGCCAAAGCCTTTGACTGTGTGGATCACAACAAACTGGAAAATTCTGAAAGAGATGGGAATACCAGACCACCTTCCCTGCCTCCTGAGAAATCTGTATGTACGTCAGGAAGCAACAGTTAGAACTGGACATGGAACAACAGACTGGTTCCAAATCAGGAAAGGAGTATGTTAAGGCTGTATGTTGTCACCCTGCTTATTTACTTATATGCAGAGTACGTCATAAGAAACGCTGGGCTGGAAGAAGCACAAGCTGGAATCAAGATTGCCGGAAGAAATATCAATAACCTCAGATATGCAGATGACACCACCCTTATGGCAGAAAGTGAAGAAGAACTAAAGAGCCACTTGATGAAAGTGAAAGAGGAGAGTGAAAAAGTTGGCTTAAAACTCAACATTCAGAAAACTAAGATCATGGCATCCGATCCCATCACTTCATGGCAAATAGATGGGGAAACAATGGAAACAATGACAGACTTTATTTTCTTGGGCTCCAAAGTCACTGCAGATGGTAACTGCAGCCATGAAATTAAAAGATGCTTGCTCCTTGGAAGAAAAGCTATGACCAACCTAGACAGCATATTAAAAAGCAGAGACATTACTTTGCCAACAAAGTTCCGTCTAGTCAAGGCTATGGTTTTTCCCATGGTCATGTATGGATGTGAGAGTTGGACTATAAAGAAAGCGGAGCGCCAAAGAATCAATGCTTTTGAACTGTGGTGTTGGAGAAGACTCCTGAGAGTCCCTTGGACAGCAGGGAGATCCAACCAGTCCATCCTAAAGGAAATCAGTCCTAAATATTGATTGGAAGGACTGATGTTGAAGCTGAAACTCCAATACTTTGGCCACCTGATGTGAAGAACTGACTCATTGATAAAGACCCTGATGCTGGGAAAGATTGAGGGCAGGAGGAGAAGGGGATGACAGAGGATGAGATGTTTGGATGGCATCACCGACTCAATGGAATGAGTTTGAGTAAGCTCCAGGAGTTGGTGATGGACAGGGAAGCCTGGTGTGCTGCAGTCCATGGGGTCACAAAGAGTCGGACATGATTGAATGACTGAACTGAACTGAACTGATTAGGGTTGTTGTTGTTCAGTTGCTAAGTTATGTCTGATCCCATGGACTGTCGCCTGCCAGGCTACATGGGGTCCATGTAATTAGTTCATGGGGTTTTCCAGACAAGAATACTGGAATGGATTGCCATTTCCCTCTCCAGGGGATCTTCCTGACCCACGGATCAAACCCAAGTCTCCTGCACTGCAGGCAGATTCTTTACTTTCTGAGCCACCAGGGAAGTCTGTACTTCCCTGTACAGGAAATACTGTAGATTATAATTGAATGTTATATGCAACTGTTTAGTGTTTTGGTCATGCACATATTTCTTCACTGTGGCTCACTGGACAAGATGCTGTATCTCAAATAATGTAACATTCCTCTTTTAAATCTACCCTTTCGCCTTGTTTTTAACAACGTAGGATTCCTCTTGTGTCACCAGATAATTTTTTTTCAAGTGTCAAATGATGAAATGACTATTTGAATAAAAGAGGCCATTCTAAATCAAGTTACCTTGAATTAGAAAAGAATCAAATAGAATTGAGCTAGTTGAAACAAAATATCTTCAATGTAAGGTCAAAAGAACTGTTTGGATACTTTTCATCACCACCAGTGATGAAAAGAAAACACTATTTAAAGACAGTTGTGTGTTCAGTTCAGTTCAGTTGCTCAGTCATGTCTGACTCTGACTCTTTGCGACCCCACGTACCGCAGCACCCCAGGCCTCCCTGTCCATCAACAACTCCTGCAGTCCCCCCAAACCCCTGTCCATTGTGTCGATGATGCCATACACCCATCTCATCCTCTGTCATCCCCTTCTCCCGCCCTCAATCTTTCCCAGCATCAGGGTCTTTTCCAGTGAGTCAGCTCTCTGCATAAGGTGGCCCAAGTATTGGAGTTTCAGCTTCACCATCAGTCCCTCCAATGAACACCCAGGACTGATCTCCTTTAGGATGGACTGGTTGGATCTTCTTGCAGTCCAAGGGACTCTTAAGAGTCTTCTCCAACACCACAGTTCAAAAGCATCAGTTCCTCTGCGCACAGTTTTCTTTATAGTCCAACTCTCACATCCATACATGACTACTGGAAAAACCATAGCCTTGACTAGATGGACCTTTATTGGCAAATTAATGTCTCTGCTTTTTAATATGCTGTCTAGATTGCTCATAACTTTCATCCAAGGAGCAAACATCTCTTAATTTCATGGCTGCAGTCACCATCTGCAGTGATTTTGGAGCCCAGAAAAATAAAGTCAGCCACTGTTTCCACTGTTTCCCCGTCTATTTCCCATGAAGTGATGGGACTGGATGTCATGATCTTAGTTTTCTGAATGTTGAATTTTAAGCCAACTTTTTCACTCTTCTCTTTCACTTTCATCAAGAGGCTCTTTGGTTCTTCTTCACTTTCTGCCATAAGGGTGGTGTCATCTGCATATCTGAGGTTATTGATATTTCTCCCGGCAATCTTGATTCCAGCTTGTGCTTCCTCCAGCTCAGCGTTTCTTATGATGTACTCTGCATATAAATTAAATAATCAGGGTGACAATATACAGCCTTGACGTACTCCTTTTCCTATTTAGAACCAGTCTGTTGTTTCATGTCCAGTTCTAACTGTTGCTTCCTGACCTGCATACAGGTTTCTCAAGAGGCAGGTCAGGTGGTCTGATATTCCCAACTCTTTCAGAATTTTCCACTGTTTATTGTAATCCACACAGTCAAATGCTTTGGCATAGTCAATAAGGCAGAAGTAGATGTTTTTCTGGAACTCTCTTGCTTTTTCGATGATCCAGTGAATGTTGGCAATTTGATCTCTGGTTTCTCTGCCTTTTCTAAAACCAGCTTGAACATCTGGAAGCTCATGGTTCACCTATTGCTGAAGCCTGACTTGGAGAATTTTGAGTATGACTTTACTAGCATGTGAGATGAGTGCAATTGTGCAGTAGTTTGAGCATTCTTTGGCATTGCCTTTCTTTGGGATTGGAATGAAAACTGACCTTTTCCAGTCCTGTGGCCACTGCTGAGTTTTCGAAATTTGTTGGCATATTGAGTGCAGCACTTTCACAGCATCATCTTTTAGGATTTGAAATAGCTCAACTGGAGTTCCATCACCTCCACTAGCTTTGTTAGTAGTGATGCTTCCTAAGGCCCACCTGACTTCACATTCCAGGATGTCTGGCTCTAGATGAGTGGGAATGATCACACCTTCATGATTATCTGGGTTGTGAAGATCTTGTACAGTTCTTCTGTGTATTCTTGCCACGTCTTCTTAATATCTTCTGCTTCTGTTAGGTCCATACCATTTCTGTCCTTTATTGAGCCCATCTTTGCATGAAATGTTCCCTGGTAGCTCTCATTTTCTTGAAGAGAACTCTAGTCTTCCCCATTCTATTTTTTTCTCTATTTCTTTGCATTGATCACTGAGGAAGGCTTTCTTATCTCTGCTTGCTATTCTTTGGAACTCTGCATTCAAATTGGTATATCTTTCCTTTCTCCTTTGCCTTTCACTCCTCTTCTTTTCACAGCCATTTGTAAGGCCTCCTCAGACAGCCCTTTTGCTTTTTTACATTTCTTTTTCTTGGGGACGGTCTTGCTCCCTGTCTCCTGTTCAATGTCACAAACCTCCATCCATAGTTCATCAGGCATTGTGTCTATCAGATCTAGTCCCTTAAATCTATTTCTCACTTCCACTATAAGGGATTTGATTTAGGTCATACCTGAATGGTCTAGTGGTTTTCCCCACTTTCTTCAATTTAAGTCTGAATTTGACAATAAGGAGTTCATGATCTGAGCTACAATCCGCTCCCAGTCTTGTTTTTGCTGACTGTATGGAGCCTCTCCATCTTTGGGTGCAAAGGATATAATCAATGTGATTTTGGTGTTTATCATCTGGTGATGTCCATGTGTAGAGTTTTTTTTGTGTGTTAGGGAATATCATTCAACATCATGATCTATACAAAATTATTAATGCTACAAGCATCATGACCCCAGAAAATGTAAGGGTCTTAGGATGGACAAAAGATTGACATTTTAGGGAACAATTATGAGGCACTTATATATTGTTATGTTTAAGATTTATTTATTTATTTTTGGCCAAGCTGGGTCTTTGCTGCTGTGCAAAGTCCCCAGTTGTGGCCAACGGGGGCCACTCTATTGCAGTGTATGGACTACAGTGCCCACCTCCCCCGCCCATCATGGAGCACAGGGTCCAGGTACATGGGCTCAGTGGTTGTGGCTCACGGGCTCAGTAGCTGTGGCTCACGGGCTTAGCTGCCATTCAGCATGTGGGATCCTACTAGAGCTGGGATCGAACCTTTGTCTCCTGCATTGGCAGATGGATTCCCAACCACTGGACCACTCGGGAAGCCCTATATACCCTTACATGATTGTCAATGAATAGGGCATCGAAGAGAAACAAGTACTAAGCCTGAAACTGGAGTTTTTCAAGATGACTATCCTTTTCTCAACCACCTGAATATCTCCATCCCTGCATGTTTATCTTGTTCATTTATGAGTTGACAGTGTTTGTATTCCATTGTGTCTGTCCAATTTGTCTGTAAATGTGATTGAGCGTCAGCCTGTCTGCCTTAGACTGTAAATTGTTAAAGAGAAGAGGCCAGGCTTAGCTAATTCTCTCTGTGAATCATTGAGTCCAGCATAGCACCACATGAAATTAGAGATTTTATAAATGTGTTTATTATGGCCCTTGGAAGGAGGCTTAGTCCCATTTATTGCCTTCTTGATCCTGCCAGCACTTCTTGAGAGAGTAGGGAAAGTCGACTTGATTTGCACTGTCAGCCTAGAAGCAAATGCTGAATGTGATGCCATATCTCTGAGGCCTCTCAGTGATATCTACTGGTGAAAGTCTGTGTAGTATAATAAATCCATTTGGCCTTTATCCCCAGGTTCATGGCACAGAGAACTTAAAACCCTTGGACTCTCATGAATGATCAGGGTATCTTTTGTTATCCCTAGGAGCCCCTTTTGAGCACACCTGAGCTAATGAGGGGTCTTAGGACCCCTAGGTAGAGCTTGGTCACCAGAAAGATCAAATGATTAGAGAGCTGGGATTTTCAGCTGATCTTGTTGCCTTTTCAAACTGCTCATGGGGTTCTCAACGCAAGAGTACTGGAATGGTTCGCCGTTTCCTCCTCCAGCTTTTATTTTCTTGGGCTGCAAAATCACTGTGGATGGTGACTGCAGCCACGAAATTAAAAGACACTTGCTCCTTGGAAGGAAAACTGTGACAAACCTAGACAGCATATTAAAAAGAAGACATCACTTTGCCAACAAAGGTCTGTATAGTCAAAGCTATGGTTTTTCCAGTAGTCATGTATGGATGTGAGACTTGGACCATAAAGAAGGCTGAGTGCTGAAGAACTGATGCTTTCGAACTGTGGTCCTGGAGAAGGAAGACTCCTGAGAGTCCCTTGGATTGCAAGGAGATCAAACCAGTCAATTCTAAAGGAAATCAACCCTGAATATTCACTGGAAGGACTGATGCTGAAGCTGAAGCTCCAATACCTTGGCCTGCTGATATGAAGAGCCGACTCATTGGAAAAGACCCTGATGCTGGGAAAGATTAAAAGCAAAAGAGAAGGGGGCAGCAGAGGATGAGAAGGTTAGATAGCATCACCGACTCAATGGACATGAACTTGAGCAAACTCTGGAAGACAGTGAAGGACAGGGGATCCTGGTGTGTTGCCGTCCATGGAGTTGCAAAGAGCTGGACATGACTTAGTGAGTGAACAACAACAACCATTGATCTTTGGGGAAGTGGGTGGGACTGGAGATTAAGCTCTATAAAAATTCTTGAATGAGATTTGATGAGCTTCTGGACTGGTGAACATAACTGTGTGCTGGAAGGGTGGCGTACCCCAGTTCCGTGGGGCAGGAGCTCCTGTGCTCAGGACTCTTCTAGACCTTGCTGTCTGTACCACTTCATCTAGCTGTACATCTGTATCTTTATAATATCCTTTATAATAAACTGGTAAATATAAATAAATGTGTCTCTGAACGTTGTGAGCTATTCTAGCAAATTATCTGTCCGGAGGGGATCATGGGAACCCTAATTTATAACCAGTTGGTCAGAAGTACAAGTGACAATGTGGACTTGCAATTGGCGTCTGAAGTGGAGGCAGTCTTGTGGGACTGAGCCCTTAACCTGTGACATCTGATGTTATTTCCAGGTAGATGGTGTCAGAATTATGTTAAATTTGTGGGACCTCCAGTCAGGGTCTACTGAAAATTGAAGAGTTGGGTGGTGGTACTGGAAAACATTCCAGTCTGAAATGTTATGTTTTCATTTTTTTTTTTTACCGTGCTGCGTGTCATATTCCCCAACCAGGGGTCAAACTTGTGCACCCTGCGTTGGGAGAGTGGAATCTGAACCACCAGATGGCCAGTGAAATTCCTCAACAGCAATTTTTTATTGTCACAGGTTGGATGGGGATGATACTACTGGCTTAGCTGTTGAAGGCCAGGGATGCTGCTAAATATACTGAGCAGGAAAGTACCCCTGCCCCCCAGCAATATTTTCAGTCCAAAATTTCAATGGTGCTTGCATATTACAGGTTATATTTTGTAAGAGAATTGGCCCCTTTATCGTTATGTAATATCGTTTTTCATTCCTGATAACTTTGCTTATTTTGAAGTCTGCTCAGTCAGAAATTAATAGAACTCTTGCTTTCTTTTGATTAGTGTTAGCATGGTATGTTTTCTCCATCCATTTACTTTTAATCTATATTTGTGTGTGCACTTAAGGTGAGTCTCTTGTAGACAACACACAGTTGGGCTGTGTTCTTTGACGCACTCCAACAGTCTCTTTGAGTAGGTTGGTGCATTTGGAGCCTTGACATTCCAAGTGATTATCTGATATGGTTGGATTAATATTTACCCTATTTGTTACTGTTTCCAATTTATTGCTTCTGATCTTTATTTCTTGTCTTCCACACCTTCTCTGCCTTTTGTGGTTTCAGTCAAGCATTTATTTCATTTTATATCCTTTCTTAGCATATCAGTTATACTTCTTTTTTTTTTTACTCTTTTTAGCGGCTGCCCTAGAGTTCGTAATATACATTTACAACTAATCCAAGTTCGCTTTCACATAACACTATACCATTTCATAGGTAGTGTGAATACCTTCTATTAATAATAATAAAGTAACCGAATTCCTTTCTCCTTTCTTGTGTCATTAATGTCATTAATTTCACTTACATATAATTATAAGTGTATATGTAATATACAATATGTAAAGAAGCATATATAATCAAATACATTGTTGCTATTATTATTTTAAACAAACTGTATCTGTTAGATTAATAAAGAAAAGTAAGTTCTTATTTTGCCTTCACTTACTCCTTTTTTTTTACTATGCTCTTCCTTTCTAAATGTAGACCCAAGTTTCTAACCTATATTATTTTCCTTCTCTCTAACTTCTTTTTTTAACATTTTTTGCAAAGGAGGTCTACTGGCAACAAATTCCCTCAATTTTTGTTTATCTCAGAAGATTTTTTGAAGAATTGTTTCCCATGATACAGAACTTTAGGTTGGTGAGTTTTTCCCTCATCACTTTAAATATTTCATTCCATTCTCTTCTTGCTTGCATGGTTTATGAGGATAAGTTGTATGTAAGTCGTTTTTCTGAAAATATTTATTTAGCTATAGTGGATCTTAGTTTTGGTGTGTGGGATCTAGTTCCCCAACCAGGGATCAAACCTGGACCCCTGCATTGGGAGAGCAGAGTCTTAGACGCTGGACCACCAGGGAAGTACCTGGATATGTCTTAACCTTGTTCTTCTATATGTAATTTGGGTTTTTTTTTTACCCAACTCTGGCTTCTTTCAGAATTTTTTCCTTGATTTTCTGAGCTTTGAAAATGTTATGCAGAGGTATAGTTTTCAGACATTTATCCTGTTTGGTGTCCTCTGAGATTCCTGTTATCTGTGTTTTGCTGTCTGACATTAGTTTAGGGAAATTCTAAGTCCTTATTGTTCCAGATATTTAATCTGTTCCTTCTCTATTTCTTCTCCTTCTGGCATTCTCAGTATGCATATATAACAACACCTCTTGCACTTGACCCACAGTCCTTGTACAGGGTTGGCTAAAAGTTTGTTTGGCTTTTTTTCCCATACGATGTAACGGAAAAGCCAGAATGAAATTTTTGGCCAACCCAGTATAATCTACTCTGGTTTTTTAGCCTTTGTTTTCTTTGCTTTTCAGTTTTAGATTCTATTGCGATAGCCTCTAACTCTCTCCTCAACTATCTATGTTCAGTCTACTAATAAGCTCACCAAAGTCTGTCTTCATTTTTATTGTAGTGTTCTATTTTGGGTGTTCTTTCTTAGGATTTCCATCTCTCTGCTTACACTGTCCATCTGTTCTTGCATGCTATCTACTTTATCCATTAGAGCCTTTCAGTTCAGTTCAGTTCTGTCACTCAGTTGTGTCCGACTCTTTGCGACCCCATGAATCATAGCACTCCAGGCCTCCCTGTCCATCACCAACTCCCAGAGTTCACTCAAACTCATGTCCATCGAGTCAGTGATGCCATCCAGCCATCTCATTCTCTGTCGTCCCCTTCTCCTCCCGCCCCCAATCCCTCCCAGCATCAGAGTCTTTTCCAGTGAGTCAACTCATCACATGAGGTGGCCAAAGTATTGGAGTTTCAGCTTTAGCATCAGTCCTTCCAATGAACACCCAGGATTGATCTCCTCTAGAATGGACTGGTTGGATCTCCTTGCAGTCCAAGGGACTCTCAAGAGTCTTCTCCAGCACCACAGTTCAAAAGCATCAATTCTTTGGAGTTGGCGTCTCTCGCGTCTGCGCCACTGGAGCCGGCATCATTAGAGCCTTTACCATATATATATATATTTTTTTTAATTGATTTTTGGTCACACACCCCAGCATGTGGAACCTTAGTTCCCGGCCCGGAATGAACTGGCGTCCCCTGCATTGAAAGGCAGAATCTTAACCACTAGACTACTACCAAGGAATTCTAGAGCCTTTACCACATGAATCATAGTTGTTTTACATTCCCCCAGTCTGATAATTCTGACATATCTGTCATGCCTGGTTCTGTTGCTGGCTTTGTGTCTTCAAATTGTTTCTTGCCTCTCGGTACGCCATGTAATTTTTTCTGAGAGCCAGTCATGACGTACCAGGTACCTGCAGTACAGGGACGGTGAGGTGTGGGGAAGGGGAAGCTGTTCATAGCCCTGTGATTAGGTCTCAGTCCTTTAGTGGGCCTGTGCCTCTGGATTGAGAACTTCACGCATTTTGAACTTCAAAAGTGTTTCTCAGTTTTTTCTCCCACCTCTCTCAGGATGGTTGGAATGGGTTGGACTTGCCTGTTTCCCTTCTCCAAGTCACTTAGGCTCTGATGATATACCAGTGGGGTAGGCTCTGGTTAACTAGTTTGCCCTGAGGGCAGGCCTTGTTAAAAGCAGTGTTATGGCTATTTCAAAGGGGTTCCTTTTCCTGCCTGAAGCCTGAGGAGATTCTTCTTTGATATTTACTATGGGAACCCTGTCTTGCTCCTGGAGGTAAATCTCATGATATTATGGGTTCCCCACCCACACCCCATGACTGGATTTCCCTGGAGTCTTAAATTCTCAGAATCGGTTATAGTTCAGGTTTCACTGCTCAGGCACTGGTGCCCACTGGCCATTTCTCCTCCTGAGTCTCTGCTCTGGGAAACCAGCTTCATATTTTCCCGTCTGTCAAACTTGGAGGCGGTGGTTTGCTTTGTGCCCTCTCCTCTCATGTGGATTCAGAAAGAGTTGTTGATTTTTCAGTCCCTTCAGCTTTTTGCTTGTCAACATTCAGAAAACAAGATCATAGTATCTGGTCCCATCACTTCATGGCAAATACATGGGGAAACAATGGAAATAGTGAGAGACTTTATTTTTGGAGGCTCCAGAATCGCTACAGATGGTGACTGCAGACATGAAATTAAAAGATACTTGCTCCTTAGAAGAAAAGCTATGACCAACCTAGACAGCACATTAAGAAGCAGAGACATTACTTTGCCAACAAAGGTCTGTCTAGTCAAAGTTATGGTTTTCCCAGTAGTCATGTATGGATGTGAGAGTTGGACTATAAAGAAAACTGAGTGCAGAAGAATCAATGCTTTTGAACTGTGGTGTTGGAGAAGACT
Organism: Moschus berezovskii; assembly: GCF_049115385.1. Lineage (NCBI taxonomy): Eukaryota > Metazoa > Chordata > Mammalia > Artiodactyla > Moschidae > Moschus > Moschus berezovskii. The sequence continues at coordinate 56,990,999 of NC_142478.1, read as the reverse complement.
CTTGAGAGTCCCTTGGACAGCAGGGAGATCCAACCAAGCAATCCTAAAGGAAATCAGAACTGAATATTCATAGGAAGGACTGATGCTGAAACTGAAGCTCCAATATTTTGGCCACCTGATGTGAAGAACTGACTCATTGGAAAAGACCCTGATGCTGGGAAAGGTTGAAGGTGGGAGGAGAAGGGGATGACAGAGGATGAGATGTTTGGATGGCATCACCGACTCAATGGAATGGCTTTGATTAAGCTCCAGGAGTTGGTGATGGACAGGGAAGCCTGGTGTGCTGCAGTCCATGGGGTTGCAAAGAGTCAGACACGATTGAGCGATTGAACTGAACTGAGGTATAATAGAGTGGCAACTTCCAAGCTCCTTAATTGCAGAACTGGAAACTGGAAATTCCATTTATAATATTTTGATAGCTATCTTAGTGCTTAAATTGCCAACATCCGTTGAATCATAGGAAAGGCAAGAGAATTCCAGGAAAATATCTGCTTCATTGACTATGCTAAAGCCTTTGACTGTGCGGATCACAACAAACTGTGGAAAATTCTTAAAGAGATGGGAATACCAGACCACCTTCCCTGCCTCCTGAGAAATCTGTATGCAGGTCAAGAAGCAAGTTAGAACCAGACATGGAAGAACAGACTGGTTCCAAACTAGGAAAGGAGTACGTCAAGGCTATATAATGTCAACTTGTTCATTTAACTTATATGCAGAGTACATCATGAGAAAGGCCAGGCTGGATGAAGCACAAGCTGGAATCAAGATTGCCAGGAGAAATATCAACAACCTCAGATATGCAGATGACACCACCCTTATGGCAGAAAGCAAAGAGGAACTAAAGAGCCTCTTGATGAAAGTGAAAGAGGAGAGTGAAAAAACCAGTTTAAAACTCAACATTTAAAATCATGGCATCCGGTTCCATCACTTCATGGCAAATAGATGGGGAAATAATGGAAACAGTGACAGATTTTATTATCTTGGGCTCCAAAATCACTGCAGCTGTTGACTGTAGCCATGAAATTAAAAGACGCTTGCTCCTTGGAAGGAAAGCTATGTCAAACCTAGACAGCGTATTAAAAAGCAGAGACATTACTTTGCCAACACAGGTCCATATAGTCAAAGCTTTGGTTTTTCCAGTAGTCATGTATGGATGTGACAGTTGGGACCATAAAGCAGTCTGAGTGCCAAAGAATTGGTGCTTTTGAACTGTGGTGTTGGAGATGATTCTTGAGAGTCCCTTGGACTGCAAGGAGATCAAACCAGTCAATCCTAAAGAAAATCAACCCTGAATATTCATTGGAATGATTGATGCTAAAACTGAAACTCCAATACTATGACCAACTGTTGCGAAGAGCTGACTCATTAGAAAAGAACCTGACGCTGGGAAAGATTGAAGGCAGGAGGAGAAGGGGATGACAGAGGATGAGATGGTTGTATGGCATCACCGACTCAATGGACATAAGTTTGAGCAAATCCCAACAGATGGTGAAGGACAGGGAAGCCTGGCGTGCTGTAGTCCATGGGGTCACAAAGAGTCGGACATGACTGAGCAACTGAACAACATCTTAGTATTCACATCTTATAGTTCTCTATGCTCTCACTTCATTTTTTTAATTATTTTATTAACATATCTTAGTTTAAGTCTTTTTATACCTTTTTATACAAAGTTTATATATTTGCATCCATAGATCTTGCCTCTGATAGCTTCCACATCTTTTACAATCCTAAACCTATTTCAAGATACATCTGGAGTAAATAAAATATGCTTTCTCTTAGTTTAAAAAATATATATGTTAAATTTCTTGTTTGATGTAGAATTTATTGTAGATTGGAGTATAAGATCTGTTTGGGAACTATTCCCAAAACCCACATCCCCAAAGTTATCAGACAACTTCAGATTCTGAGTCCTGGATTGTCTTCAAACTCAAGAGTAAAGATGGATCAGATTTTTCCTAAGTTGCTTGTAAAAAGCATGAACTTGGAAACTAGTGACTTAGCTTCTTCACCCAGCTTTGCCTGCAGGTAGATGAGCACATTTGACTCTCTGAGACACAGCTTCTTCAATTCTAAAATGAGGAGCATGTATAAGGTCACCTTGAAGGGTCCTTTATGGCTCAAGAATTCTGTAGCAAACCTTAAAGGACTCATTATTTAATTCCTAAATCTATAGGCCATAGTAAGACTCTTTCAAACTATACCATTCCATGAAATAACTGTGAAATAAATGGGGTGGGTAAGGGGGTAATTAAGTTAATTCATATATTAGGACCCACAAAATGGAGACCACTCCAGTGGCCCAGCCCAAATCACAAATCTAAACATAAAGGTATTTATGGTATTTATGGGAAATACCTACCAAGAAAACCTAACATACACCAATTACAATCTTCTAGCTCAACTTTAACTAGTTTAGCTCACCCTTGAAAACAGGACCTGCTAGCCTTATAAGGAAATTCTCACCTTCTAGCCAGTCAGGTCCTGTTTCCACATGGCTGCTTGTATTAATAACAGCTCTTATAAAATTCACTCTCACTCAAAATCCTTTGAGATGGCGCTCCACAGCTTATGAGGTCCTGTCCTCCCTCAACCCACGGACTGCTTTGTCTTGAATTAGGGACATTGAACTTGTTACTAAATTGTCTTAGTTTTGTCATTTGACAGTAGACAAAAGGTGCACACCTTCAGTTATCAGTTCTGGGAATGTAACTAAAGTACAATGTGGTGACCATAGTTAACAATGCTGTATTCTATATTTGAAAGTTGCTAAGAGAGTCAGTCTTAAAAGTTCTCATCCAGAAAATAAAGTAACTATGTGAGGTGATAACTAAACTTATCGTGATAATCATTTCACTATATATATATATATATATATATATATATATGGATGGATGGATCAAATCGTAATGTTGTATACCTTAAACTAATATAGTATTACATGCCAATATCTCAAAACTGGAAAACATAAAATTAGAAATGGGGAGGAATTCCCTAGTGGTCCAGTGGTTAAGACATGCACTTCCCCTGCAGGGGGCACAGCTTTGATCCCCAGTTGGGGAACTAAGATCCTGCAAGTCAAGTGGCACAGTCTAAAAAAGAAAAAGAAATGGGAAACTGACTAACTTTTTTTTAAAAAAAGTGTTGTTGTTGTTTTTTAACTCTGTTTAGCACGTTATTTTCTTTTGGTGGGCGTTCCTATTTACTGCACTTAGTACAGAGCTTGCTGTAAGCAAACAAACCAAATTTCTCTTAAAACTTAGAAAGGCCAGGAAATACACAACCAGAAAGAGCACATGGAAGGAGACAGGTTTTGCAGTACGAGGGAAAGTTGTGCCCTAACAACTCTGATCTGGATACGGCTCATCTTCAGTTGGCGAGTGACTATATTGTTTTCATGTTCACTGCTACCATTTCACAAAAGTTTATTGCTGAAGACCTTAAACGTAACAGTCACCAGGACTTCCCTGGTGGTCCAGTGGCTAAGATTCTCTGCTCCCAATGCAGGGGCCATGGTTTGGTCCCTGGTCAGGGAACTAGATCCCACATGCCACAGTGAGGATCAGGGATCCGGAGTGCCGCATCTGAAACCCACACAGACAAATAAATAGATAAATGTCTGTGTGCCACAGTGAGGATCAGGGATCCGGAGTGCCGCATCTGAAACCCACACAGACAAATAAATAGATAAATGTCTGTGTGTGTGTGTGTGTGTGTTTTAAAGTAATTGTCACCAGCTGATGATGTGACCGTAGTTAGCTGAATCATCAACAACCATTGTTTCTTACCAAACCCATTGTTCACCCTTCTCTGTTCCCCTTCTGTAAGTGTTCTTGGGACTTTTGTCCCCTGAGTTTCACCTGAAAGCATTGGCTCTGATTTTCAAAGAACAGAGAGGCAGAGAATTAGTTTTGTTCTAAAGAATAATTTCTTGGGCTTCCCTAGTGGTCCAGTGGTTAAGAGTCCACCTGCCAAAGCAGGGAACTTGTTTGATCCCTGGTCTGGGAAAATCCCACATGCTGCAGTGCAACAAAACCTGTGTGCCATAAATGCTACTGAGCCCAAATGCTCTAGAACCTGTTCTTCCCAACCAAAGAAGCCACTACAATGAGAATCTCACACACCACAGGAAGAGTAGCCCCCACTCATTGCAACTAGAGAAAGCCTGAGCTCAGCAATGAAGATCCAGTGCAGCCAAAAATAAAATAATTTTTTAAAACTCCAAACTATGAAAGCAGACAGTGACATAATGTTTACCAGGGCCTGGGGGTGGGGTGGGGAAATGGGAGAGATGTTTAAGAAATGTTGTTGTTCAGTAGTTAAGTCATGTCTGACTCTTCGCAACTCCATAAACTGAAGCATGCCAAGCTTCTCTGCCCTCCACTACCTCCCGAAGTTTGTTTAAATTCATGTCCATTGAGTTGGTGATGCCATCCAACCATCTCATCCTCTGACACCCCCTTCTCCTGCCCTCAATCTCTCCCAGCATCAGGTTTCTTTTCAGTGAGTCCACTTTTCACATCAGGTGGCCAAAGTATCAGAGCTTCAGCATCAGTCCTTCCAATGAATATTCAGGGTTGATTTCCTTTAGGACTGACTGGTTTGGTCTCCTTGCTGTCCAAGGGCCTCTCAAGAGTCTTTTCCAGCACTACAGTTTGAAAACATCAATTCTTTGGCATACACACTTGCAAATGGTCGATAAGTAAGTCCTGGAGACCTAATACACAATTCAGTGATTGTAGACAACGATTACATTATAGACATTAAACTTGCTAAGAGACTACAATGCTCATTGTGTAGAATTTCATCTTAAAGCTAGAGAAGGAATATTCAGTAGAATACTGAATATACTGTATATTTTTCTCTTTCTTTAGTAGGCTTGCCTTGTATAGGGGGTTGTATGGTGCCCCTCCAAAAGATATGTCCACCCAGAACCTGTGAATGTGACCTTATTTGGAAGAGGACCTTTATAATTAAGTTGAGGATCTCAAGATGAAATCATCCTGGATTATACAGTTGAGCTGTAAATCCAATGACAAGTGTCCCTTTTTTAAAAAAAAAATTGAGGTATAATTGAATATAACATTAGTGTCAGGTGTATAACATGATTTGATATTTGTTTATATTGCAAAATGACCACAATATGTCTAATTAATGACCATTACATACATAGTTACAGAATTTTTCTCTTGTGATGAAAACTTTGAAGATTTACTCTCTTAGCAACTTTCAAATATACAATACAGTATTATTAATTTATAGTCACCATGCTATATACATTGTGTGTGTGGGTGCTAAGTTGCTAAGAGTAATGTCTGGCTCTTTATGACCTCATGGACTATAGCCCACCAGGCTCCTCTGTCCATGGGATTCTCCAGGCAAGAATACTGGAGTGGGTTGCCATGCCCTCCTCCAGAGGACCTTCCCGACCCAGGGATTGAACTGGCATCTCTTACATCTCCTGTATTGGCAGGTGGGTTCTTTACCATTAGCACCACCTGGGAAGCCACATGCTGTACATTACCTCCCCATGATTTATGTATTTTATAACTGGAAGTTGGTACCTTTCACCCATTCCACCCACACCAATGACTAGTGTCCTTAGATGTTGTGCGCCTGAAACCAATACAATGTTACATGTCAACTAAGTCTCAATAAAACTGAGGGAAAGAAAGACAGGAGACCATTTAAAGAAGGCCATGCAAAGACGGAGGCAGAGAATGGAGGGACATGGCCACTGTCAGGGAACACCTGGGGTTACCAGCAGCTGCGGGAGGAAAGGAAGGGTCCTCCGTGAGACCCTTTGGAGGAAGCATGGGGCCCTGCCATCACCTTAATTTAGGATGTCTGGTCTCCAAACTGTGAGAGAATACATTTCTGTTGTTTTGAGCTACCAGGTTCATGGGGTTTGATATGGCAGTCCTAGGAAACACAGATGCCACTTCAGAAATTTTTTTCTCTCATCATGGCCATTTAAGCTCCATGAGGAGAGGCGTCGAGTCCCTCTTTTCAATGCTTGGCACATAGTGGGTGCTTAATATATATCGAATGATATATCAATGCCAGTGGAAATTGTACTGACTCTACATTTCAGTGGTAGGTGAATTGTTTCCTCAATACTGAATGATGTCTATGAAGAGGTTCTATGTGGATGCAAATCTAATATACAAGAATTAACTTGTTTTGCAAGGTCTGTCTCTTTATTAGAAGAATAGTAATACAGGTGAATATAATACTGGGCTGGGGAGAGAAGTCTTGGCAACTATTCTAACTTTCATCATGGCCTCAGGAGCCTCAGGCAAGAGGGTTCACTTCTGTGGCTCAGTTTCCCAAGCCATGAAAAGAAAATCCTGTCTCCTTTCTAACTACTAAGGAGGATCATGGGGGATTGGGCTGTGCGGGGGGAGCCTGTAAAGTGCTCCAGCTTACTTTTTTTTTTTTTTGATGTGGACCATTTTTGAAGTCTTTATTGGATTTGTTACAAGATTGCTTCTGTTTTATGTTTTGGTTTTTTGGCCATGAGGCATGTGGGATCTTAGCTCCCAAACTAGGGATTGAACTCCCTACACTGGAAGGCAAAGTCTTAACCACTGGACCAAAAGAGAAGTCCCTCCAACCACTGGACCACCAGGGAAGTCCCTCCAGCTTACTTAAGAGAAGTATGATGTGGCCCTACATTATTTGATTTACTCTCTGGGAACAGTTTAAAGTTCTGTTTCTGTCTCATTTTCTGTATCTGTATTCTTCAACCATTCAGCAAAGTGGAAGACAATAGCTGCCCAGTTAATCATCTTTTTTTTTTTTTTACAGATGGAGAAATTTAAGGCAGAAGTGGGTTACATGTTCAAATCAGCCAAGTAATTCACTGAGAGAATTCCGAAAAGATTCTGTGAGTCCAGAACAAAATGATTTTGTGGAGCCATCTGTTCGCCAGCTGCAGAGATGGTTTGCTAAAATGCAGTGTTGTTGGAACTATTTTGACTGTAGCAGAAGTCAATCAGGATTCAGATAAGACCCAAATTAAGCATTCCAGTGAACAGATGCTTCTTCATTGTACAGGTGAGCAAATTTTATGACCTCTCTACAACTTTGGCATGTGTAAACTCAGGTTAAAAGAGGATAGAGAGTCCTTGTGGTCGTTTAAGTCATGCAACTTAAGCAGTGACCACAAAGATGTATTATCTTGACTGGATGAAAGAGTTATACTGTATTTGTGAAGGTGACCAAGGATATACAACAAACAGCAAACCAGATCCAAGGCTCAGATACTTTTGTTCTCAGATACTTTTGGCTCATATCTAGGCAACAGAGTCATGCACTAATCTTATGATGCAACTTAACTCAGATGGGGGGTGGGCGGGGAGTGGGTGGAGAGATGCGCATGCTGGAGATGAGACAAGAATGGCAGAATGTAGAGAGTTGTTAAAACTGGGTGATGGATATATGGGAATTCATTATACTATTCTGTTTACTTCATCTATGTTTCAAATGTCCCCAAATAAATGGTTTAGTACAGCAAGTTGCTAACTAACATTGCAAAAAGCTCAATATGGTCTTCCATGACTTACTGTCTTTGAGACAATCCATTGCTAGAATAAAAACTACTGTCCTTCTACTATATTGTCTAAAGAGTACACGTGCTGTTGAAAGAACCTTTTATTCAGTAACTTTTAAACATTTTAATAAAACTTTTGCTGCTTCTTGAATTTGAAAAAGGTTTTGAAATTATGTAATTGACTTAAGAGTGCATTATGAATTCAATAAAAGAATTCTTTTGCGGGATTAAATAAAACACAAACCCAGAGAACAGCAAGTAAGTTTAGCTGCAATAAATTATCCCACATGTCTTGGGAATACTTTTATTCTGAAATACAAAGTATTAGGCTGTTGATGGTAATATCAACAACACATTTTCCTGAACCCTAATTGGTACAATTAATACACAGTTGAAAGAAGGGTGTCATTATACAAAGTTTGAAATAAAGAAAAAATTTCAATCACACAATGTGTCTCTTTTATTGAAAAAGTATGATGTTGAAGCACAAAAATGCCTCTCAGGCTTCAGTTCAATTCAGTCGCTCAGTGGTATCTGACTCTTTGCGACCCCATGAATCACAGCACGCCAGGCCTCCCTGTCCATCACCGGGGTTCCAATTTCAAGTATTTAGCAACTGTGAACTTGTGTATACCCTATTTACTTCCTCTTTTAAAAAAATGTTTTTCTTATTTATTTCAATGTTATATTCCTTCTCAGTCTTCCAGAAAAAAGAACTCACTCAAACATTTATGGGGCGCTTTGTTTTAAGTTAGATACAGAAAAAGGTCATCCTCAAGAACGGCAGTGTTAAAATGGTCTCCAATACAATCTCTCCCTACTATTGTTTTATTTGCTTTTTCCTGGTCATTCTCCAGGAAACTGCAATAAGTGTGATTGTGTGTGTGCTTTCCTTCTCAATATCTTTATTATCATGATCACAGCTTTATTGAGATATAATTCACATACAACTCACTCATTTAAATGGTACAATTCAGTTGTTTTTAGTGTATTTACAGAGTTGGGCAACCATCACCACAGTAAATTTTAGAATATTTTCATTGTCCCCCCACAGAAACCCCTGAGCCCATTCACAAATCCCCCTAACCACCTCAACCCTAAGCAACTACTACTCTACTTTCTGTCTCTCTGGATTTGCTCCTCTGGACATTTCATATGCGTGGACTCATATATGGCCTTTTGTAACTGGCTTATTTCACTTAGCATCATGCTTTCAAGGTTCATTCACCTTATGACAGGTATCAGTACTTCATTCCTATTTTAATTTTCCATCGTGTAGACCACATTTCATTTATCTGTCAAATAATGGACACTTGGGTTGTTTCCACTTTTTGACTATTATTGATTATGCTGCTATAAATGTTCATGTTATAAGGCTTTTTGGTGGACTCACCTGGGTTTTTATACCTAGAATTACTGGGTCATATGGTAATTATGTTTAATATTTTGAAGAACTTCCAGTTTTCCAAAGCAGCTGCACCATTTTAGCATCCTACCAGCAATGTAAGTAGAGTTCCAATTTCTCCAAACCCTTAATAGCATTTATTATCTTTTTTATTTTAGCCATCCTAGTGGGTGTGAAGTGGTATCTCATTGTGGTTTTAATTTGCATTTCCCTGATGGCTAATGATGTTGAGCATCTTTTCATGTGCTTAATCGTTAACTCTTCAGGTATCCCCGTCAGCTTCCTTTCTAAAGAGGGAGAAATATGACTTTGTACCACCAGCAAGTTTTTATTGAGTTTCTTTGTGCTTGGATCATTAGAAGAATTAATACTTTCTCATCCATTGAGATTCAGCTGCTGCTCCTACATGGTGAATGAAAGTCTTTCTTTGCATTTTTCCAAAGAAGAAAATCCAGGACTATAGAAGCTAAATTATATTATCTGAGCAGTGCTTTAAGCCAGAATAATAAGTAAGCAAGTACACAACGAGTATTATTGCAGCCTAAGGAAGTGGGATAGCTTTATGTTTTAATCATTCATAGTACATATAAGCAAATCTATTCAAAAGCAACAGACTAGACTTAGGTCCCCATGAGAAGAATCGACATCTTTATATCTCTTTCTGTACTTAAATATTTAAGTACTGGTTAGAGGGGAGAGGAAGAAGTATAGGAAAACCTACGGAGTGTCATCAAGTCAGGCTAAAGAAATCAGTACTTTAATTTACAAACTAATTTTCTCGGTCCAAATAAAGTCAGCTCCAAGGACTCACCTTAATTCTCTCACCGTGCTAGGATTTGGTAATTTTGAACATCGCTCTAAAAGAGCAGTTGGGATCTGAGAACCGTTGGTTCTTCAAGTGTTTTCAATAAAACCTTGTTTTTTAAAGCCGAGTCCTTGCGTGAGCAGCTGCCACTGCTCAGAGGACGCTCCTGAGGTCCTTACCGAGTGTGAGAGGCTTGATCGTGTGGAGAGGAAATCCTGGGCCCTGCTTTGACCGTTATTATAACAAAAACCTTCCAACCAAACCGGCTTTTTCAAATTTACCACGCCCCTTACAGCCCTCACCTCACAATGAACTTGACCACCCAGCCTTAAACCCAAATCTCTGCCCCACAGATTCTTCAGGGGACGCTGACTCCGATTTCAGCGACCCAATGAAGAAAACCTCTTGGAGTGTGCCTACCAGCACCCCCCAGACCCGCCCATCTCCGCCTGCGGCGGAATGGATTCTTCCTTAGCCTACCAGGCAGCGCTAGAGGCCTCGCCCCATTCCCGCCCCTTTATTGGCTTCGGTGACCGGCCCCCGGAGTGTCGGCTTCGGATTGGCCGACTTGGCCGCCACTCGGGGCGCGCAGAGGGCGTGACCACGCCCCTTACGTCTGGACGCTGGGTCGCCCCTAAAGGCCCCGTAATCGCCGCCCAGAAGGAAGGAGGGCGGTTGTGCTGGAAGCTGCTATGGTGCTGAGTTCCCTGGCAGAGCCGACCCAGACGAGGCGGTCGCGGCCATGAAGGTGAGGGGCCGGTGGGGCCGGGCAGTCCCTCCTCGTCTCTCCTATTTGTCCAGGGCGCCTGAAGCGCCTTCTTTTTCGCCTCAGCTGTTACCCCGCCGGCACCACGGAGAGCTCCGCGGAGACCTGGGGCGGCGGGGAGCGGGGGGGACCCCGACCGGCGTCTGGGGCCCTGACCCGCAGGGAGGGTGTTCTGGGCTGTCGTCCGTTCCCAATTACCACAGCGCTTCGGACAGCGAGGTCGAGACCGGGGAAGAGGCCGGGCGCCCCCCGCCCTCATGCTTGGTGGGCCCCTCTCGGCGCCGGGCCCTGTCCGCGTCCTTGGGGGCCGGAGGCAGGCCGACTGGTGCTCACCTCACCCTCTGTGCCTTCGCCCACAGCGTGCCCTCTCCCGTCCCGAGTCCTTCAACTAACCCAAATGTCGGGAGCACCACGGGACTGTCGCAGGACGGCAACTACAGGACGAGGGGGAAAGGAGTGCGGAGAGTCGTGAAGGCTCGGGCTAGGCTCCCTGTTAGAAATGCCTCGGGGCGGGGATCCCAGCCTGAAGGATCTGTTTACAGGCTTAACACTGGGGCCGTGACCTCGAGCGCTAACAAACCCGATGTGTCTCCGTCGCCGCTAGGTACGCAGCAAGTAATTAGACAGCTTGAGTCTTCAAGGTGGGTGTGAAAGCGTGGGAGCATCACTGAGTGAGAAGTTTAGGCGAAGGGGGGGAGATTCTGGCCCACTTTTCGGAACTGATTCTCTCAACTCGATCGCTGAGAGTTCAGAAGAACTCTGGGTACAACAATCAATTCAAGTATTGATTCAAACCAAGTGGGATGAGTCATAAGGTGATACTCTTCCAGACCTAGATGGTTTAAGTTCCGTGAAGAGGTGTGATTGACAGTTGGTTAAGAAAAATAACAGAGTGAACTGCTAGCTTAAAACTCTACTTTCACAAAGCCGCAAGGAAATATTTTGTTGAGCATTTCCCATATGTTAGCTAAGAGGGATATATCATACATAGAAGTAATTCACAATACAATCCCATTCTTTGGGAGTTTGCCAACCAAAAGAGAAGAGAAATTCTCAAGAGACCACATTCTGAGGGAGAATTTGATGTAAGGTATCAAAAATGCAAAACCCTCAGGAGCAAGAAAGGATTTTTTCTGGCTATAGGAAGCAAGGAAGATTTTTGGAATAGGTAACTTCTGAACTGGATGTTAAGTATGAGTATATTCAAAGAGCTTTTTTTAACTTCCCATTTCAGCTATAAAATATTTCAACTTTGAATTTGCCTATTAAAATATCTAAAACTAGCTTTCTTTCCTAAAAATCATCATCTTGTTGTGTTTTATTAATAAGATCCAAAAACAAAGCAGAAATCTTTATATATAACTCAAAGAATGTTAGTATCTTTATTAGTATTAAATTTGTGACCTACCAAGAAACAAGGTGTCAAAGGAGAGAATGAAGGGCAAGTCCAGTGTTGAAATCCTTTCAGTAGTGTTTTTGAATTTAGGTGGAAGATGCTGCTTTCTGAGTTGAAGTTTTAAAAACCAGACTGGATGGGATTTGAAAATGTAGAAAGACGTATATATTGTGAAACAAAGTACAGACCTAATAGACCAGTCTGAACAAGACAATTATGAAGATTCTGTTTTCCATTTAGGTTTCTGTGAAAATTGGATTCATAAAATTTAGGATTTGAGCTGTTTATTAACTTTGTTTCTCACTAGGATTAATTATGTGATGTCATCTATAGATTTATGGGCAGGGTCATTGATTCCTGATGTCATGAAATTCTAACATGAATGTTCATCAAAGCAAGTACTTCTTTCACTGGAATTAAAATTAATTTAAAAGTCAAGAACAGGAGCTGGTTTTAGTATATGTAATTTTTTTGAGAGGAGTCTAGAAAATGTTTTGAAATAGGTTTCAGTCTCAAAGATTTAAGTCACTGTTTTACCTTAGAGCCTAGAAAATCCCATGGATGGAGGAGCCTCGTAGGCTGCAGTCCGTGGGGTCGCTAAGGGTCGGACACAACTGAGCGACTTCACTTTCAGTTTTCACTTTCACACATTGGAGAAGGAAATGTCAACCCACTCCAGTGTTCTTGCCTGGAGAATCCCAGGGATGGGGGAGCCTGGTGGGCTTCCGTCTATGGGGTCACACAGAATCGGACATGATTGAGGTGACTTAGCAGCAGCAGCAGCAGCAGTATCTAGTTAACTTCCTATAAGGGATTTTAAGAAAATACAAATTAGTGTCGTATGTTCAGTCGCTCAGTTGTGTCCCGACTTTTTGTGACCCCATGGGCTGCAGCACGCCAGGCTTCCTTGTCCATCACCAACTCCCAGAGCTTGCTCAAACTCATGTCCATTGAGTTGGTGATGCTATCCAACCATCTCATCCTCTGTCATCCCCTTCTCCTGCCTTCAGTCTTTCCCAGCATCAGGGTCTTTTCATCAGGTGGCCCAATTATTGGAGCTTCACCTTCAGCAACAATCCTTCCAATGACTATTAAGGACTGATTTCCTTTAGGATTGACTGGTTTGATCTTCTTGATGCCCAAGGGACTCTCAAGAGTCTTCTCCAACACCACAGTTCAAAAGCATCAATTCTTCGGTGCTCAGCTTTCTTTATGGTCCAACTCTCACATCCATACATGACTACTGGAAAAACCATAGCTTTGACTCGACAGACCTTTGTTGGCAAAGTAATGTCTCTGCTTTTTAATATGCTGTCTAGGTTGGTCATAGCTTTTCTTCCAAGGAGCAAGCGTTTTTTTATTTCATGGCTGCAGTCACCATCTGCAGTGATTTTGGAGCCCAAGAAAATAAAGTCTCTCACTGTTGCCATTCTTTCCCCATCTATTTGCCATGAAGTGATGGGCCCAGATGCCATGATCTTAGTTTCTTGACTGTTGAGTTTTAAACTGGCTTTTTCACTCTCCTCTTTCCCTTTCATCAAGCGGCTCTTTAGTTCCTCTTTGCTTTCTGCTGTAAGGGTGGTGTCATCTGCATATCTGAGGTTACTGATATTTTTCCCTGCAATCTTGATTTCAGCTTGTGCTTCATCCAGCCTGGCATTTCTCATGATATACTCTGCATATAAAGTTAAATAAGCGAGGTGACAGTATGCAGCCTTGACATACTCCTTTCCCAGTTTGGAACCAATCCGTTCTTTCATTTCTGGCTCTAATTGTTGCTTCTTGACCTGCATAGAGATTTCTCAGGAGGCAGGGAAGGTGGTCTGGTATTCCCTTCTCTTTAAGAATTTTCCATTGTATCTTGTGACCCACACAGTCAAAGGCTTTGGCGTAGTCAGTGAAGCAGAAGTAGATGTTTTTCTGGAACTCTCTTGCTTTTTCTGTGATCCAACGGATGTTGGCGATTTGATCTCTGGTTCCTCTGCCTTTTCTAAATCCAGCTTGAACATCTGGAAGTTCTCGGTTCACATACTGTTGAAGCCTGGCTTGGAGCGTTTTGAGCATTGCTTTGCTCGTGTGTGTCTTATGTTAGTTTAATCCTCCTTCCTGTTTTTCCGTATTTATATTGACTTCCCCCTTAATTGTACTAATAATGTTCATTGTTCCAAATTCAAATGAGACATCAAGAAGAAAGTAATCTGTTTAATGTAATTTCTTTTTTTCCTTCTCTTTTCCCTGAAAGGTGGGGGAGTGGTGCTAAGGGTTAAGTATACTGTTTAAAAAATAGAAAACCCAAACAGGAGGAAGACAACATTTATGATCTCCAGAACACATTATTATAAAAATCAATCAATTTGGCCAAATGTCTTGCATAAAAATATTACATTTTTAAGACCAGCATTTGTTTTTGCAGCCTGCTTAGTGTTCAAATGGTATGAGAGAAAGAACTTAGGATGCAGAGTTTCCTCCTTTGTGGTATACAGTCTAATACTTGGTCATTAAGGTAGCAGAGTTGCTGGCGTATTGTATTTCAGTTGAAGCACCAGTTTCAGGAAGAAATCCTTTGACATTTTAAGAAACTGTGTTCCTCCAGTGGCTCTAAATATGGTAAAGGTTTTTGCTTATTATCTTAACAGTTTCTTCTGGTTTACTTTAAGTTCAGTAGGGAAGTTTAACCTCATTAAAATTAAAACTGTAAAACTTATTCTTTTGTATCATGGGTACTGAGATTTGAAACACCTTATTTTTTAACACAAGGACATTGAGTTTCAGCAAACTGAAGGTTGTTCAGAGTTTAAAGACAGAGTTTGTGATGATTGAGTTCTCTGAAGAAGCTTCTAGTAGTGGAAGAACTGAATTCCTGCCTAGTCCTTATAACTTCTTACAGCATCCAAGAAAACTAATGTTTCTGAAATGGGAACTTTTAGGTTTATCCTTAACTGTGTAAATTATTACCACATTTAGAGTTAAAGCAAGCAATGCTTAGGAGGTGGCTTCATGATCACCTAGTTTAGTCAAAAGCAAATGATTTAGACTATGATCATTTAGCTTTCCTGGTAGCTCAGCTGATAAAGAATCCACTTGCAATGCAGGAGACCCTGGTTTGATTCCTGGGTCAGGAAGATTCCCCTGGAAAAGGGATAGGCTACCCACTCCGGTATTCTTGGGCTTCCCTGGGAGCTCAGATGGTAAAGAATCTGCCCGCAATGTGGGAGACCTGGGTTTGATCCCTGGGTTGGGAAGATCCCCTGGAGGAGGGCATGGCAACCCGCTCCAGTATTCTTGCCTGGAGAATCCCATGGACAGAGGAGCCTGGCAGGCTACAGTCCATGGGGTTGCAAAGAGTTGCACAGGACTGAGCAAGTAAGCACAGCACCCATGATCATTTAGTTTTTTGCTGTTTTCAAACCCATTAACTCCCCCTGCTTCCTGATTTAGTCTTCATGGAAGTCAGTATAGCTTTTCTTATTCCTCATTCTAGTTTGCCTGGCTACTATTACATTTGGTGGACCATTAAAAGGGATCACATCCTGATATAGTTTAGAAGAGGATTCAAAGTTTGTAGTAAACTTTTTGTTAATTCTCTCAGTTGAGCATTTTAGAAGTCTCCCCTGCTCTCAATCCCTAGCTATTCTAAAAAACACATTAGAACACACACACACGACAGCTGAACCTTGAGTCACTGAACACACACAACATACACACACACACAAGCAACAGCTGGACCTTGAGCCACTCAGAAACTGGCATTGTGCCAGAAAGAAGGCTGGGCTACTGCTCTCCCAAAGAAACAACACATTTCCTCTTGCCTTTGTTGACTAAAACGATGATTCAGAATGGGCCTCTATTGTGACTCTGACTAAGGAACACTGGAGAGTGCTTATAAAATTGGTGGTCTGGTACTGTTGTGGAAATAAGTGTCACAGCACTGGAAATTGTTAGTCCCACTCTCCTGCAGATTGTTTAGGTTTGTGAATAACAGTCCCTGCCTCTCCTCTGTACCACTCTGGAGGAGAGGGACTTTCCTATTCATTCTCTCAGAAGAAACAGTACAGGAGGAACACTTTCAGCCTTTCTGCTACTAGAAAATAAAGAGAAACTTCTATGTTGGTGATCTTAACAAAGGACCTAAACATGCTTGGCTCAGTACTTTCCTGGGACCTTCTCAGATCTCACTTCCTTTGGTTGGGATGACACTCTGGTTAGCTGGATGGTAAGCTGCTGTTGGCCAGCTGTGTAGGTAGTTATGACATGTTATCATAGGGTGACATGTTATCAAGACCAGTTGGCTGCAGAGCTAAAGTCATGTTCTCCTATTGGTGTTACCAGTAAAAAATCAATATTTAAATTTCTATTTGTCTTATCTCTTTACTCAGTTTTAGAATGGGAGTGACAAAAAAAAATAGTGTTATTGGCTCCCTAAAGAGTCGGACACGACTGAGCGACTGAACTGAACTGAACTGAACTGAAGATATTGGTGCACTGGCTTTGGAAAAAAAAAATAAGAGCTGGCATTGGAAACCAGAATAACATGAAGAGATCTGGGTGTCTGGGGCAGTTCAGATAGGAAACTTTAGAACTTAATTTCTTCCTGTGGGTCATGTAAGTTTTTAATATGATATCTGGTTCTTAACTGATGTCAGGCAAGCCCTGGTTCTGTGGCTAATCTGTTCAGAAATAATTTTAGTCTAACAGGGTGTGTAGGAAAGGCATTAGGTTTATCAAGAAAGTCATTTATTTTCAGTAGTCATTGATGACTAGAAAATCAGCTGCAAACAGCTAAATTCCCTGAGCTAGGAGTTTTGTGCCAGACATAAGTAGATGGTTGCCTTATTCAGTTATTCTCTATGCTGTTTTTGAACTATATTCATGGCCAAGAGAGGAAATGTCGCCATCTTTACAGATTATTGTTCATTCTAACCTCTTGGGTTCATGTGGTTTAGTCTGTTGAGTCCTGCTGTCAACCATGGTCCCAAGTAAGGTATAGAATTATTAGTCACATATACCCAGACCATACGTTTAGTTTTCAGAGATCCAGACTTTGTCTTTTTTCATGGAACGGTAGTAGGTTTGTTTGTTTTTTTTTTAACAAAGCACACAACTGAAAGGTGGGTGGTGACCTATATTTAGGTAACACACCTCTTTGTAACTGAGACATAGCAACAACTCAAATTTACTGCAAATCCAAAAACCAAAGAGCCGTGTCTTGTGTACTGTCTGCCTAGAAACTGTGTTTGCTCAGAATATTCAAAAGAAAATGGAATAGTTTGGAAAATATGCTTCAATCTTACTATCAAAAGATGAGCAGAGTGTGAATAAAAGCAAAATAAGAGAATGCAGGCTGATTAAACTGGTAGAAGATCTTAGAGGGATAGGGAAAACAGAATTGGAAAGAACTTGAAGTGGGGTCTCGAAAGCTTTTCGAGGGAGGGTGCACGAAAGGGGGCTTTTTGGTTATGACTCCCCTAGATTCGGTAACTGGGCTCCAAGAAAATGTAACAGAGTCAGAGAGTCAAAAGCTCAGAGAATAAATTCATGTTCCCCTACCTTCCCCCTTCCCAAGAGCACACATTCAATTCAGTTGTTGGGAAAATGCTCTCTTAAATTGTTCCTTAATTGCTTTTGTAGATTCTGTCACTTGACAAATGGGACTATTATGTGCATGTGTTGTGTACTCAGTTGTGTTTGACTCTTTGCAACACCATGGACTGTAGCCCGCCAGGCTTCCCTGTCCAAGGATTCTCTAGACAAGAGTACTGGAGTGGGTTCCCATTTCCTCCTCCAGGGCATCTTCCCGACCCAGGGATCGAATTCCCATCTCTTGTGTCTCCTGCATTGGCAGGCAGATTCTTCCCTGCACCATCTGAAGCCCTGGAACTGTAATATCAAGTAGTAACAGAAGTTTGGATAGATTTGAAAGGGAAAGATTAGTATAGGACACTTCAAGTACTATTAGCTGAATGGCAGGGTAACAGTTGTTAGGGAGGGATCCCTGTGCCCCAAGGGAACATCAGAAGAAATTTAGGCAATTAGGACTTTAAAGGAAAGTGCTAGAAGATGAAACATACTAATGGAAATCAGGGAGGTGGCGCCCAAGCCGGGAAGCTTCATCTTTTGCGTGGATCCTTCAACTTAGAGCTGAAGAACGACAAAAATAATTTGTGCAATGGCTGTTTTTGACGGATGCAGAAATCACTGTCTTTCTCCCAATGCTGGGAGATTGCACACAAGAAGAGGTATAGAGGAATAAGTTAAAAAAAATAAGAAATTTGGGCCAAAAAGCAAAGAACAAATAAAATGAAGGATGGCATCAAATTTCAGCCTAAGTTCCAGGCTAATAATGTGTGGTAAAGGAGAGGAACTAATTTAAGAATCAGAGTAAATTGTTGAAAACTCAAGCTGAGCCTTTCTGAAAGAATTAGGGGAAACCATGGAGGGAAAGGAAAAACTGAAAGCATATCCCGCTTCTTGGGGCCTGGGGATGGGACATGGAGTGGGGACTATACATGGGTCGTGAGGAGCACGTGATGGAGGTGTTGGTCCTAGAACTGTAGAGGCACAGGCTACAGAAGTAACTACAGCCTCTTCCACTTTGGAATCTCCGAATGATTCTCCAGCTGAAATGATGGAGGCAGGAAGGAGAAATCTAGACTCAGCAGGTGTTAACCATTTAACCTCGATTGTACATGCACATCACATGGGGAATTTTTTTTATAGTTGACTTTTTTTTCTTTATTAAAAAAACCTTAAATTGGAGAATAATTGCTTTACAGTGCTGTGGTGGTCTCTCTCATCCATCAACACAAATCAGTCATATATGTCCCCTCCCTTATGAGCCTCCCCCATCCCGTATTCCATATCCCACCCTCCACATGGGGAATTTTTTTTGTTTGTTTTTTAAATTCTGATGCCCAGGTTGTACCCAGACTAGTTAAGTCAGAATCTTGGGGCTCAGTATTTTTTCAGTCCTGGCCAGTCCATCTAGTGTCTTCAGGGCAGTTTCCCTGGCCTCGGGAACTCCTTAGTGAGAGGGCAGTGACAGCAGCCCTTGCAGCACAGGATTGAACGCACCTGCTCCAGAGAAGTGGGGGAGGCCGAATCACTGAAGAGACCACTCTCAGGCCAGCACTGGGCACCAGCAAGCACAGGCTTACAGGGAGAATAGAAATGAAGGTTTTGAGATATGCTGATGGTAAGAAAGGTACCTGGAGTAAAACTGGTAACTGGACTTCCACTGTTTCAAATTTCTGCATGTTTTGAGAAAGGCTGGAGTGTCGCCAATGCTCCTGTCAGAGGATGACAGTATACACAGGTAGATTTACTCTTCAGCGGGATGTGAGGAATATTCTCTTATTGGGAGATTATTCTCATTTTGTTCAAAACTGAGTTCACAGATCTAAGGAAGCGGAAGCAGATTTTCATTGTTTCAGATTTTTCTTTTTTTCCCCTGTGGTATGGTCTTTGGCTGATTTGTACCAAATATTAGGTTATAGCAACACATTTTAGCCTGGGACAGTGCTCTGGGAGTTGGCTTGGGCTTTGTGTTTTAATTTTTATTTTATAATGAAATCACTGAAAGAAGCATTCTTTCCATTATTTTCCCTTCTGGGGAATGAAGAGGAAGTTCTCTCCCCTTTATAGAAACGTGAGGAATTGGATGAAATCGTTACCTTCCAATATTGATGTCTACACAGTGATTCAGTTGTTTTCCCAAAAACAAATTCTTCTACCCCCTTCATCAGAACTGTGTATATTTTCAACCTAGAATTTTAATGGTTGTACTCATTAACACGGTTTGAAAATTTGTATCCTTCCTTTACTCTCATTGTAAAACTGTTTTGGGATAGAAAGAACAAAATGTGCAACAGAGCTACTTTTAAAAGGGAGTATCATTCATTTTTTTGGCCTGCAAGGTCAGAATTTTTTCTATATTTATTACTCTTTCTTAACAAGACACAATTTGAACTTTTTAGGTAGCACAAAAAATTTAATTACATCGCCTTTTTAAAGAAGTATCATAATGAAAACGTTTACAGAGTTATTTATCAATTAGTCATAGTGATGCAACTAAATGCTGTGGAGGAAAGAAGTTCTGTTCATGAGGAATTTTCACTGGAGTTAAGACAGTATCACCCAGGAATTAAAAGGGTGCTGCTGCTGCTGCTGCTAAGTCGCTTCAGTTGTGTCCGACTCTGTGCGACCCCATAGACAGCAGCACACCAGGCTCCCCCACAATTGAATCGTTTAGAAGCTAGGTCAGCAGGAAGCTAAAGCTTCTCAAAACTATACTTCTTTAAACTCTTGGAATGAAAAAAGTTTCTCCTGGTAGTACTTTCTGTAGTTGAGGTATTCCCCCCAAAATATGTGCAAATTGAATATTTTGAAAACATTCTCAGTTGTTTTAAGAGCTCACTGTTTAAAGGACTGCGGATGAATCCTTTGCTAAAAAAACACTTAAAGTGGACTATTAGTAAATCTGGATTTTTATGCTTTTATGTTTAAACAAATCATGGCTCTAGGGTCTGAGGTATATATTTATTTAAAGGTATGAACTATTAATTATAAATTAACCTGACTTTAAAGGCATCACTATTTCTTGAGAATTATAGCGTTTGAAGCCATATAATACTTAAGTCAGTGACCCTGATGCTTAAGACTGTTTGAACCTTATACTGTGGTTTCATGTTTACCTTCTCTTTTCCTGGTATTTAACATAGCATACTACTTCTGGTGGGCTTCTCAAGTGACGCTAGTGGTGGAAACCCACCTGCCAATACAGGAGATGCAAGAGACAAGGGTTCAATCCCTGGGTCAGGAAGATCCCCTGGAGAAGGGAATGGCAACCCATTCCAGTATTCTTGCCTGGAGAATCCCAAGGACTGGCAGGGTACAATCCATGGGGTCACAAAGAGCTAGACACACTGAGCACTTGAGCATACACACACACTGCTTCTGGGAAGTAGCAAGAATGGCATGATCCTTCTATAACATTCCAAATAACCTTTTAAGATTGTTTATAAAAAACATTTTTTAAGAGCTCATTGGACAAACAGTAAATGTTTGACAGAGTGAGATAATGAAGGGAACAGTGTGCTGTTGTCGTGTTTTGCCCTTTTAACCAGTAAGACCTCACCTACCTGGAATTCCGTTACTTCTCACATTATCTAGAATCTAGAATGTGCTTTAAGAATCAGGACAAGGGGCAGGAGCTCACTGGTTCCAAACTGTAGCTTTTTGTTTTTAGCATGGGAAAATGCCTAAAGCCCTCACTGAAAATATATTTTTATGTACACTTCTGAGAAGCTTGGTTATCAGGTTTCTGAGTACACTAAAAAGAGAAGTTGCTGCGGTAGCTATAGTGATGATTCACAGAAAGGGAAGAGATGGGGGAAAACATAAAAGGCAGAGTATTAGTTTCAAGCCACTTGGTAGTGTAGCAAATAGCCCTTAGACCTCATAACGTCATTATGGTGATCGAGTCATCAAAAATTGTGTTCAGTATTCTCAGTTTGCTTGTAAAAAATTTCCTTAATATTATATAATTAATAATTATATATCTTCTTTTTAAAAAATATTTATTTATTTGGCTGTGTTTGGTCCTGGTTGTAATAAGCAGGATGTTCACTGTGGCATCCTGGCTCTCTAGTTGTGACGTGCAGGCTCTGGAGAACTCTGTGACTGGCTTCGTTGGCCCATGTCATGTGGGATCTTAGTTCCCCGTCAAGGGATCAAACCTGCGTCCCCTGCACTGCAGGGTAGATTCTTAACCACTGGACCACCAGGGAAGTCCCTAATATTTTCTTTATAAATATTCGGAAAGCAGGGGAAAACTCCAGAAAACAGATTACATGAGATCTATGTGAAAACCTAGAGAGCGCCTCAGTTGGCATTTTGATGTTTTCCCAGTCATTAAAAAAAAAAAAATTATTCATATGCCATAGTTTATTATGTCCAGTTACAAATGAGAGGACCAAAGTTGAACGAAGTTAAATAATTTGAATTTATATTCTTTCTGCTAAATGATAGGAAAAACTGCTTTAGCCTATAGAACAGTGCTATCTGTAGTCCCCAGTCTTTAAGCTTGCCAGGTAGAATACAAGACACTTAATTAAATTTGAATTTTAGATAAAGAACAATTTGGGGGGGGATAAGCATAAACCCCAGATATCACACAGCATGTCCTTCTATCCAGTCTTTTTTTTCTGTGTTGTATGCACATACATCTCTAAGCATTTATGTGTGGGTTTTTTTTTTTTTAATGAAATTGGGTTCATGTTGTATCTTCTCCTTTAGTTAACAGTGTATTATGAGTATCCCCAAAGCCAAATATTCTTTGTAAATACTAGAATATTATCCACTGTCAAATAACTTAAAATTTTGATGCTAAAAATATAATCTTGATGGGACTTCCCTGGTGATCCAGTAATTAAGACTCCGTGC
This sequence comes from Moschus berezovskii, assembly GCF_049115385.1. Taxonomy (NCBI): domain Eukaryota; kingdom Metazoa; phylum Chordata; class Mammalia; order Artiodactyla; family Moschidae; genus Moschus; species Moschus berezovskii. The sequence goes on along the minus strand of NC_142478.1, from coordinate 56,968,635 downwards.
TTCCACTGCAGGAGGTACCTGTTCAATCCCTGGTCAGGGAAGTAGAATCCCACAGGCCAGGCAGTGTGGCCAAAAAAAACCCCCGCAATCTCAAAATTATTTAGGGCAAACATGCTTCTGGAGAATGGCATTCCTGAAGAATCCTAGAGAGCCCAGGTTCCACTCAGCTTTAAACTGATGCCTGTTTTTGTTCCTTTTCAGGCGGGTGCTACGTCTATGTGGGCTTCGTGCTGTGGGCTACTGAACGAAGTCATGGGGACCGGAGCTGTCAGGGGCCAGCAATCTGGATTTGCAGGAGGCACTGGTCCGTTCAGATTTACACCAAATTCTGATTTTTCTGCTTACCCACCAGCATCTGCAGAAGGGCCTAATATAGTTTGCAAAGCCTGTGGACTTTCATTTTCAGTCTTTAGAAAGAAGGTGAGTTGCATGAAATGTTATATACTAAAAATTTATGTGTCAGAATTCTCAACTGTATGTTATTTTGAATGCTTTCTTCATTTCTTCTTATACATGTCAAAAACTTAGTCCTAATAACCATTTCCCATTTGGAAGGGGCTGGGTATCATTGCTCAGTTTTTCTGACTAGACACTATTAATTCTCACGATGCTCAGCCATCCTTTCTCCTGGACTCTGACTTTGTTTATCCACTTTGATTCTTCCTGATTCTGCTTATGTTCTGAAGCAAAAGATTTAATTAGTCAACAGTCTGTTCAGAGATGATTTACTATAGCTCTGACCTCAAGTTTCAAAAAATGTGTCCCTACCCATATGAACTCAAGTGAAGAAGTGAGTATATTAATATTGACTATTGTTTAAAGATTCAACATACCACACTTGGGCTAAAACAGTTATTTTTGTTTAGGACAGAAAGTCATTCTTTCTGAGAACCATCATATTGCTAGGTTATTTCCCAGTCTGTCAGTTCAGTCCTTTAAAATACTTAAGGAACAAGGTGTTAGCAAGGGTTGGTATTCCTAACCCCAAGTGGAAATGACCACATCTTAGTATCTTTAAGCTTTGCCCATGGAATGGCTTTGATTATGATTTAAGGTTCTGTAGGGTACAGATATTGTAAAGTGGCATCCTCTGTTTGCTTGGCTTGATGTTGAGAGATCAGTTGTCTTTCTCTTTTCCTCTCTGTGTAAGGCTTTCCCCTCTTCTCTTTACTTATTGTTTATTTTATATTGGATATAGTTGATTAACAACGTTGTGTTTGTTTCATGTGAACAGCCCCTCTTCTCTTGAAACGGGGAAATTTTCACAGGAAAAAAGCAAGAAGAGAGTTTGCGCTTGTGCTTTCCTGCTTCACATGGTTCAAGTCAGCTCTGCTTTGCTAATTACATGTTTGCACCCCTGGGTGGAAAAGGTTTTAATTCATTAACACAAGAGTATATTTTTCTTAAAGGGCTATATTTGAACTTCGGTGAATCCAGACTGCCTCAGCAATGACTGTTTTGCTTTTCACAGCTTCGAGAACACGAAACACTCATGGGTCTGGTGCCATAGGGGGCTTCATAAAAACTAAAATTTAATTTTAATAGAAGACAAAAGGAAAACTAGGGCTTTTGCAGTGGCTTATGTCGGGCTCTCATTAAATGCTTCTCTTCTCTCTGTCTCTTCAGCATGTATGTTGTGACTGCAAGAAAGATTTTTGCTCTGTGTGTTCGGTCTTACAAGAAAATCTCCGTAGATGTTCCACTTGTCACTTATTACAAGAGACGGCCTTTCAGCGCCCTCAGTTAATGCGACTGAAAGTGAAGGATCTCCGACAGTATCTCATCCTTAGAAACATACCAATTGATACCTGTCGGGAGAAAGAAGACTTGGTGGACCTGGTCCTGTGCCACCATCGGCTGGGCTCTGAGGACGACTTGGACACGAGCAGTCTCAATTCCTCAAGGTCCCAGACTTCTAGCTTTTTTACACACTCATTTTTTTCAAACTATACAGCCCCATCTGCTACCGCATCTTCGTTTCAGGGAGAGCTTATGGGTGGAGACCGGACCTTAGGATCTGGAGCACTGGCACAGGTACGAGGGTGCAGTTACCCCAAGGGCCTGGCACATCGTCTGCTCTTGGCCAGTGTGGTGGGGCCTTCAGGGCTGATGGCTCCTTGCTGAGCAGAGGTTCCACGTTTTGCTGAACTCTGCGCCTGCTGGCTCCCCTAGTGCGAAGCTCTGCACTTGGGTGCTGTACAAAGGGTCTGAAAAGAGCTCATCAGTCTCTTGACCTTAGTTACCTCAGTTTCCTTATCTCCTATAGTTAAATACTAGCTGTTGAAATAATGGCTGTGAAACGTAGCACATAAATGTTTACAGGATGTAAACATTTTTACTATTTGTGTTTACTATTAAAACTAGTAAAAATGTTTACTATTTGTGTGTCAGTGACCATGGAAACTATAAGTTAACCTAATGCCCAGTTGTCTTTCTACAGTAAAGTTGTGCTCATCTAGATATTGGGAAAGAGCCATCTGAATTAGCAACACGATACAGTTATTTACTTATTTCAAAGTAATGCCAGTGCAGAATGTTGTCCCAGTGAGGTCCTTGGGCATTCTGATGGAATAACATGCAAGGGCTTGTAATTAATACCCAATTTGTATATATGAATGATTCTAAAATGCTGAAAGAATTGTTTTGAACATTTATCTCCGTGTTTAATTTTCTCCTCTGAGGAAAGAGGTTAGAAGCAGAGGGAAATGTGGTCTAGTTGCTTTCTAAATAGTCATAAATAAGCCCAAGCTAGGCATTTTATTGTTTTGCCAAATGGCAGCCGGCACAATTATGATGCAAACACAAGATGCACGTGTCTGACCTTCGTGTCACTTTGGGGTATATGACACCACTCAGGAAGTGTGGGTTTTGGGTATTACGATATGGTGCTTGTGAACTACTAGGATAGAATACTTGAAATCAGAAATTGACATAGGGTTTCTGTTCTCCCTAAAGAAAAAAGTATCTGATGGTTGAGGAACTTCTAAAAACTAGAACTAGCATCCACCATCAGTGAATTTTTCTAGAAAGCTTTGCTTGGAATTAGAATGTCTAAGTATGAGATAGTAGGACTGAGATCTTTGAAATCAAATAGTCCTGACACTAGGGCTGATCTTAGAGCTTTAGTTTCTACCTGTATCTTAGAGGCTCCAGTTAAACTAGCCATGTGCAGGTCCTTTGATCAGGACACAGTGCAATTTTATACACTATTGGCTTTGGTATCCTGTGATGGATCCTTCTTAACTTGTTGAGTTAATATTTCTGGTTAGACTTTTACAGATTCACACTCTTATAGGAATTTGACTTCTGAGATAACTATGGAAGGTTAGTTGTTTAGAGAATTATGTATGTCCCAACTCTTTGGGAGGGGCAGCAGCTCTCAGGCCCTGGGAAGGTCTGGAGTGTACCAGGTGTTGGGGTCATTCTTAGGGAGAATGGCTGGAAGGGTTTTCTCTAGTGATAAATATGGGTTGATACTGCTAGGAAAAGTCCTGGCCTAATATCTGTTATGTGTGTAGGAGCCCAGTGAAATAGCTTCGGCAAACACAGAAGACGATGAAGACGATGACGATGATGATGACGATGATGACGACGATGATGAAGAAAACTTGGAGGAGCGGGTAAGATTGCCTGTATAGTTTGATTTTCCTGACACTTCTTCACCCTGGTAGGGAAAATACCCATGTGGACTTCCACTAGATTAGCACAGGTTGTTGCTTCTAGTTTGAATGCAGCACAGCATATAAAACACAACAAGGACTCATGAGAAGTCTGGGTCGAATCTCCAGGACCAGTGATGCCCGTAGGGCAAATGTGGTATGCTGTTTTCCTTGCTGAATTTGCAGGAACAGAGGTAATGGATGCACTCTGTGGTTTCAGACACCTGGCCTCGCCAAGAAGAGAGTGAGAGCTTCTCTGTCTGACCTGTCAAGCCTTGAGGACGTGGAAGGGATGAGTGTGCGCCAGCTGAAGGAGATCCTGGCTCGGAATTTCGTCAACTATTCTGGCTGCTGTGAAAAATGGGAGCTAGTAGAGAAAGTAAACCGGTTATACAAAGAGAATGAAGAAAACCAAAAGTCATGTAGGTTTATTTTTCCTTTTATTGTCCTTTAGGCTTTTTAAAACTGGGCTGTCTCTGTCACAATGAAGTCCAGTTTATTTTTGAGAAAACTGTCCTTTGATTGAGTGTGAATTAGTCATATGAAGCTGTTTGTAGATCTTTTAAGCAGTAGGTTCATTATGTAATGTTGGCTTTGAGATCACCATTGCTTCACCATTGCTGGTGAGTCAGGTAATCATTTGTTCAGTTTGTTTTTTCTTTCCATAATTTATTAGAACTCTAATGAAATTCCTTGGATCTATAAAAAGGCTTCTTTTCTCACTCACCTGTCTTGCAAGCTGGTACTTAGGATTTAAAAGCTTTAATTGAGATAATCAGTGGGGAAAAAAATTCCCTAGAGCCAGGATATTAAATAGTTCTTAGCATCAGTATTAGTAGGTTTCTGTGTAAGTTGTGAAAAGCTGAGGTTAAGAACTTCTAAACTACATATGATGGAGCATGGAGCAGAAATCCTCAGCTAGTAAAGGGTCAGGGCCACAGAGCATTTATAGGCAAGAGAAAAGAATTCAGTGGTGTTCAGACTGACAAATACTACGTTCTAATCTCAAAAACAATCCTCCCATCATTAACTTTTATCATCTTGAATTTTTTTCTTTAAAAGCTGGTTATAGCACAGCGTTGGTTGATAAACAGGTCTATGCCCAGAATATGCAGAAAGCCTTTTGGCACACTGTTTCTAAGATGATGCCCCAATAGTAGACACAGGCATCTCAGTCATTGGAGCCTTCAGAGGCTCACGTGTCATCTTATTCCATGCATGCTTTCTACCCACCTTTCAGTAATGGTGTGGGCCGAGAACTAGGACCTCAGAGGACAAAAATCTCTTGACATGGCAGTGTTTATTTCTCTTAAATCTGGAGACTACTGGCCCTTCGAGCTTGGATTCTTGTTCGGTTTTTCTAACCTTCATGATTCCCATTGAGTCCTTCTGTGACCTGTAGAAGGGGAAACCTCACTGTCCAAAGCTCTGTGGCCAAGTCTCAGGCTGCAATGACTTTTTAAACTTGTTCCACACCTTTCTTGTTCAGAACCAGAAGGTCTCTTGAGTAGACAGACCCCAACAGTACTATCATAGCCAGAAACACAGATGAATTTCAAGATGCTTCCAAGCCTCAGGGGGTGCCTTCCCCCAAGACAGGCAACTTGATGTATGATGCTTTAGTAAACTTTCCTCCCGCTCCTCCTCCAGAGATGAGGCTCTGGAGTCTGTGACTTCCCCAAGGCCACACAGTTGGGCTGGAAATTCCAATCATGTTTTGACTCTGAGGCTCCTGTATCAGCCAGCCTGGGGTTTCTTCATTTTTATTTACAGAAGCAAACCATCATTATCACAAAAACCTTGTATTATGTACAGATATAAAATAGAATTGGGGGTCCCCAGGTGGCTCAGTGGTAAAGAATCCACCTGCCAATGCAGGAGACACTAGTTTTATTCCTGGGTTGGGAAGATCCCCTGGAGGAGGAAGTGGCAACCAACTCCAGTATTCTTGCCTGGAGAATCCCTTGGATAGAGGAGTTTGGCGGGCTACAGTCTTCAGGGTCACAAAAGAGTCCGATACGATTTAGCAGCTAAACAACAGCAACATAAAATAGAATTAAATAGCTAACATTTGCTAGGCAAATCATCCCTGGCCCTCAGCTTAGCATTTCTCATTTATTCTTCACACAACGTACAAGGTGTCCTTATTGTCATTTCTAGGGGAAGGAAGCGAGGTGCGGAGAAGTGGGGACTGCTTCTCACAGTGGGGTCACTGGGTCCCTCCGCGGCCGTGCCCGCCACCCCAGCCCTCTGTTGCCTTTCAGATGGTGAGCGGCTGCAGCTGCAGGACGAGGAGGACGACAGCCTGTGCCGGATCTGCATGGACGCCGTCATCGACTGCGTCTTGCTCGAGTGCGGGCATATGGTCACCTGCACCAAGTGTGGCAAGCGCATGAGCGAGTGTCCCATCTGCCGGCAGTACGTGGTGCGCGCTGTGCACGTGTTCAAGTCCTGAAGCCCCGCCCCGCGCGCCGAGCTCGAGCCTCGACATTTCCGTGCACAGAAGGGGACTGGAAACTTCCTGTTCGAAAGCTGAAGCTATTTTTAAAAAATTATTTTCACTCCTAACTGGGGACGGGAAAGATTCATCCTGAGTTGCGGCCACACTGGTCCGTGCCGTATGCCCGTCAGCCTGAGCACGGGCTCAGTTTCCCAGGTTCTGCTGGGCTCCCTCACAATGCCTCTGATCACTCCTCGCTAAAGTGGACTGCTTATGGCATCAGCTACTGCTCTCTTTGCAGGACATTTCTCTTGTTTCTCCTTCGTCCTATTTTTAACTCAGATGTTTGAAACTTCTGTTCTCTTTGGATGAGATCACTGTCTGCAAATGGCTGACACGGTACACGCTGAGCAGTGGCACCTCTGAATGTTCATTAGTCATGTATATTTTAAATGCTACTATTTGATGAATGTAAGTTTCCACATTGTTGCTCTTTCTGCGTTTCAACGTCATTGGGAACAACTGACATTCTATAGTCAACTGCCAGGGCCTTAGACTAAACATGTCCATTTTTGTTCAGGTACAGCTTTTTCTAGCAAGGGCTGCATCTAGCTTCCTTCATTAGAGAAGTGTGTGTGTTAAATTCTTTATTAACATGTAATCAGTTTACAGTTTTGTATAGTGAAAGTGTATTTTCAGTGCTACCCACTAGCTAATTTGAACTTTAGAAATAAAATTAGATTTTAAGAAATGCTTTTATGGATACTTTTCCTGGTCAGTTCCTAATTCACTTGGGTACAGCATGAATGGGTGTCCCTGCCTGGTCCAGCACCTCCTTCAGGAGAGCAAGGAGCACCTTCAAAGATGTTGCCCCCATCTACCCTTGGCTGCTTAATGGTAAGTTTAACTACATTTTCACCATTTACTGTGACCAGGTATTGTGCTAGGTGTTTTGTGTTTATCTCCATATATATTACCTCATGTCACAGATGGGGAACTCAATCTCTGAGAAATTTAAAAAACTTGTCTAAAGTCTGTTGAAAAGTCACCACAAGGAATTCCCTGGAGGTCCAGTGGTTAAGACTCTGTGCTCTCATTGCCAAGGGTTGGGTTCAATTCCTGATCGGGCAACTAAGATCCTATGTCATATGGTGAGGCCAAAGAAAAAGTGTTTTAATAAAATGAGCCAGCCCCCACCTCAGAATTTGAATCCAGCTCTAGTGTTTTTTCTTAACTCTTCTAATATCTGAGATGATAAACCTGAGAAACTTATGCAAAAAAGGTTATTGGGATATTAATGATCTGAAATCTCTTTTAGATCTAATTCTGATCACGGTGGTTGAATTGAGACCAACTGTGGATTCACTCCCACTGCTTGTGAGGAGGTATGTTTTTGGGAAACTACGTAACTCCTTGGGTGAGTCCTGTGGGTTTCTTATCTTTTGACTCTGTGCAGTGGGTAGCGCAGCCTTCAGGTGCTCAGGATACAGAAGTCAATGAACAAGACCTGAATATTACAGCAAAGGAGGTAAATAGTCTTCCCTGCTGTGCTTAAGGCCGGAAGTTTGGCTAGCTATGAAATAAAGTTGCCTTTATGTTTTCTGATGGTGAGGGTCAGAGCATGTAAACCAATGCTTTGTGGATCCTCTCAAAACCTCTTCTCTTGTGCATGCCTGCAGACCCAAAGCTCAGCCCCTGCTGAAGTTATAGGTGCACTTAATCTGTACTTCTAGTCAGACAGTGAACTCCAGAAATTCAGCATTACCTACAAGTCACTAATTTGGTGGAGGGGTCTTCAAATCCAGGCTAGCGGGTGAGATAGTAAACACACGTAAATAGAAGCCAAGCAGCAGGTATTGGTGTATCTTAAGTTAAATTAGAAAACAGATTTGTTTGCTCATAGTCTCAGCTGAAAACAGCTTATTTACTGTTTCCTCTTGGACTTAGATATAGTATCAGGTGCTTGTTTTAGCAGTGAACCAAAACTCCTAGTGGTGGGTCTTCTTAGGTAGCATTTTCAAACAACCTTGGCTTAGTAAGAAGCAAACACATTTTCAGCCTAATAGGTTGGAATAATAAGGGACTAATTTGATGCTTTTGAACTGTGGTGCTGGAGAAGACTCTTGAGAGTCCCTTGGACTGCAAGATCAAATCAGTCCATTCTAAAGGAGATCGATCCTGGGTGTTCATTGGAAGGACTGATGCTAAAGCTGAAACTCCAGTACTTTGGCCACCTCATGCGAAGAGTTGACTCACGGGAAAAGACTCTGATGCTGGGAAGGATTGGGGGCGGGAGAAGGGGACGACAGAGAATGAGATGGCTGGATGGCATCACCAACTCGATGGACGAGTTTGAGTGACCTCCGGGAGTTGGTGATGGACAGGGTGGCGTGGCATGCTGTGATTCATGGGGTCACAAAGAGTCGGTCACGACTGAGCGACTGAACTGAATTTGGCAGAGGGCAAACATGTCTCTGGAACCTGCATTTTCTAGCTGCATGCCATGTCTCTTTCTGAATAGGTAACCTGTCATATGGATCCACAGAGGAATAGTGACGTTTCTTTATCCTCACAGTACAGAAGGATGTCATTCGATGGGCCATGGTATCTCCCTTTGTCAAGGTCAGCATCCCTCGAGGAAGGAGGGTTGGAGCGTCTCCTCTTTCCTCAGTTAAGAAGTGGTCTTACCCAGGAAGTGCTCCGTATGGTTTATGTGCCTTCCATTACTTCATCAAATACAATATTTGGGCTCAGAATAGCTGTTTGTAAGCATCTAGCTTGGCCCAGCCTCATTTAAAGCTCATTTTCTAAGGAATAGGTCTGTACTGGGATATACTAAGTACCTTAACATAATGCACCTTCAAGTTGTGAACCTGTACTCACATGTCCAGTCATGTGAGTTAGTTCACATACCTGGCATACATTGTCATGTGCATGCATCCTCTACAAGTGGTTGTGCTTTTGTGTACTTCACAATACTGTAGAAAATACAGTGTTTATTTCAAGCCCAGGATGTCTGGAAGCAAGTGTAAAAGCAACAGTGATGTAGTTGGTACTGTACTTAAAGTCTGTACTAGAAGATTAGAAATGTTTGTGTTTTTGTCCAAAGTATTATAAACCTATACAGTTCTATATATCTGATTGCATTAGTTGGGTATCTAGGCTAACTTTGTTGGACTTCAGAAAAAATTGAACTTAGGAATGTGCTATCAGAACAGAACTTGTTTGTGTGTAGGGGACTTACTGTATAATCTTAACTGGATTGTTTGGTACACCTGGGGGATGGTAATCTGTGACCAGCGCACTGCAAATGTGACCAGGAAACAGGGTCAGTTTCTAATGCAGAGATTCTACCTGGAAACAACTGTCACCCTTCAGCAGTTCCCAAGGAAGATGCCTTTACTGGACATCAGGGTCACTCTTATTCGGAGGTTCGTAGCACTCAGGCTGCCAAAAAAACTGCAACTTGACCTCTGGTGTGGGTGCTCCACAATGAGTGATCAGGCTTGTAGTAAAGGTAAGCCACATTTTTATAAATAAACCATCATGTGTTAAACTAATCTTACCTCTGTCAAATGCATCCCCTGAGTTAAATTCCGGGGTGCAACAACTTCAGATGTCTCCAGTTTGAGTCAGAAAGGATCTCTGGATTTAAATGAATAGGAGGCATAGACCTAGATGGGATCTAAAACCATTTCACCATGGGGAAAAAAAAAAAAAGGATTGGGGGTGGTGGTGTGAGTATGAAATGACTATCAGTGCGAAAGGCTAGTCCCATGAGACCCAAGTCTGATGGTGCTGTTGATGACCGAGGAAGGAAGCTGGTCTGTCTGTATTTTCAGATGACTAGTTGCATCTTTCTGTGATCTCAAGTTGACTTCCCACCTGGGGCAGTTACCTCCTTGCTAAGGGCCTCCAGCCACCCCAGCCCCAGGTCACCAGTGCAGGCCATGGTCTCCTTGAGTTGCCTCCACTGGAGGCTGACCAAGTGGACCCCTGTTCCCCCTCTTTGGCAGTGGAAATGCCAAGTGGCTGTGGAAGTTACCTTATACAGGTGTGGTCAGAGGCAACCACACAGGTAAGCCACTCTGCCCCTTAAAGCAGTTTGTACCTAATTCTTACATGTGGACGTTAACCTTATTAGCTACGAACAGCAAGATCTCGTTCTGAAGATGGAAAAACATGTACCCAGGGGCTGCTGCATTTCTCCAGTGACTAAGAAATGATACCTAGTCTGGCTTCCGAATAGCATACACTGGTGTCAAGACTATGGCCTCTGGACCTCCCAGTCAGACTTCCAGTCCACCCCAGAACAAAAACCCTCAAAGTCCAAGACTGGGTTTTTTTGTACAATTGTTTATACAAATCCAACAAAGGTAAAACCGCGTCAGGGAAGGTCTAGGAAAACAACACCTTACAACAGTGGCACTTATGAATGTGTAACTTTACAACTGGGCAACAGCCATGTTCTAAACCTCAAATGAGAACTCAGCTCACTTCAAAGGAGAGAAAAAAAGGCTGTGTTGGGTCATTTATTCTATTTCTTGACTCACTGTATAAATTAGATCTATGTAGTATATAAGAGCTCATGCTGGAGCAAACCCCTCCTGAGTGCAAAGGCTGAAGTCTGAATTTCAAAATTTTGAGGGAAAAAAAAAAGGTGAATTCTATACAGAAGAAATTTAGCAAAGTGTCTCTCTCACTTTGACTATAATTTACACATATCCACATCATGCTTATGCAATTTCTTGACATACAAAGAAGGCTCTCAACTTCCAGTTAGACATGCTTTTAACTAGAGGTCTTAGCCTGCTTTGCTGGGTCTGGGCACGTGTATAGATGGGTTTGTATGAAGTACAGAGAAAGTTCTCTCCTACCTTAAGGAAACCAGGAAAGTTGGCAATCTCAAAACAATAAAAACACTGGTATGCATTCAAACCTTGCATAAATAACTTTTAAACAATTTGTACAAAAATAGTTCTGCATAATGTAAGATGTAACAAAACCAAACAAACATGTTGAGACGGCAGATGTGGTGTGTGGTCCACTTTATGCTGACACCAAAACCCCCAAAATTGCCAGGAGTAAGGTGTCCAAAACAAAAAAACACCACCACCCCCCCAAAACTTCCTAAGTTCATGCTTCAGTAAGAGAATGTCACCCAAGTTCATCCTCCTCTCCAACGGGAATGTCTTCTCGGTAAAGGCCGCCTGAGCAATGGTCCAGAAAGCAGTGTGGTTTTGATTCAGAAAGACCAGAGGAAAGCACCAGGCTCGCTCATCCCCCAAACGGTGGCGGACTGGCTTCTCCCTCGGTGAGACTTGCAAAAGGGAATCGTTTGGGGTTTGTTGTTCCAAGTTCCATGTTGAAAATATTTAAAGGCCCTAGTTTTTATAAAGTCTTTCCCCCTCCCCTGGCGTCTCCCCTCCCCTCACCCGCCCCGTATTTACATACTTGTCCTTGGACTAACTCAGTTTTTGCAGGAGTTTTTCTTCCACTTGCCCGAACTGGACACTAACAGACATTTCGGCTATGAACTGCTCGCAGCCTTCCTTGGTAACTTGCTTGCAGTACCTCAGGTCAATGTGACAGATATTGCCACAGCGTTTGAAGAAGGACAGGCACTGGTCAGTCACCTTATTGCAGTCTGGAGGGAAGAAGACACAGGTGAGGTGGAGGAGGCGTGGAACCGAGGACCCCCCTTCCCCCGAGCAGCTCTCCTGTTCAGTCTCCTTAGATGGGGCCTGGTTTCGTCTACCACTTAAAAGGTTCATACATGCCTGAAAAACGCCCACAAGTTCTGAGTGAAATTGCTCAGGCTCTTGTCCCATGTAAGAGTCTTACATGTATACATTCTTACATCATCAGGTCCTGTTCATGTTGTTTTTTACAGATAAGATCACACGACACATGAAAACGGCTTGCTTTTCATGTCTATACTCCTGCTGAAGAACACCTCTCTCTGCACGCTCTTGTGTGCTTACCTGCTCGTTCCCAGGAAAGAGATGCTGGGGAGTGAGGACACTTGTAAGGCCATCCCGGGACCCTCCTTCTCCCCTGGACACCGGCGCTTTACTGCAAGGCTCCACGTGCTTGGTGCCCCTCCATGGAATGTCTACCTCAAACCCATGCAGGAAACCAATGCACTAGAAGTGGCTGGAGAGATTGCATCCACAGAGAGAAAAATCGGAACTTCAAACTCTCAACTGAGTATTTCTATCAATGTGGACTTGGGGTCTGTCATACTGTTTTCTTAGAACTGAACCCTCAGTCAGCTGCAGTGCCAGCTCTCATCCAACTGAGGCCAAGTCCCTACCCTGAGCCTGGAGAGTCCTTCATCTCAGTGGTATTACTGACCTTTGCTTGTCATCGCTAGTATGCATACTTTCATTTTGCTATTGAATTGAGCAGGAACAAATGTTAACAGTAAGGGCAAACTGCAGTGACATACAAGAGGCCCGTGCCAGCTGCATATGTCACAGTCCCTCCAGCTTAGGAGGTGGTACAAAGAAGTCACCTCACAGTCACCAAAGAGCACTCTCCTCAGGTCTGCACAACATCCTTGCACAAATGCTCAGTCTTGGATACACATTTTAGACAATGTCAATAAAATCCAATCCTGAAACAATGAACTCATGAACTTACAACAACTGGTGATGGAAAGCTGTCTGCCTCCTACGCTAGCCAGGCAGATGGGAAAGTGACAAGGATGCTGCCAAAGAGGTGACTTGAAAGATTAACAACTCAGATTTTCCAAGGGTATCCCCTTACCTCATAATCCCTCAAATATTTGCCCCCATAATCTTACTGTAAAAGTCAAGTGAGAAAGGATGGTGTATAAACCCTGTAAGGGGAAGAGGTATAAAGCTGGAAGACTACCCAGCAGAAGAGGGGAGTTTGTCTCTGGGCAAGAGAAAGGCTCTAGACTAGGTACCACCAGGCACCGTGGAAGGCAGGAGGAGGGCCCACTGAAAAATGGGGGTTACAGGGAAATTTACCTGCTGACTGTTGAGATCCCCCCAGACTCCTTTCCTGCCAAGCCCTAGAACACCAGCAGCCTGGCCTGAACCCTTCAGTTCGGAGGTCAAGAAAAGTGTCCTTGGGCAAAGATGTCAAGTCTGGATTTCCCTAAAGAAACAACCCATGCTGACCACCCAAAGACACCTACAGTCAATCAGCTCCCACCTTGTCCCAAGAACAGCCCCGTCAGCTGAATAGAAAACTGCGTGCTGACAACAGAACTGAGAGGAGCCCCTTAGGCAGGCCCACTGACTGCTTCTGAAGGAATGCATGGTCTATGTGGAGAAGAAAATATAACCACCAGTATCCTCAGGATGGACAATATCTGGATCCAAGAAACAACAGGCTACTCTCCTGTAGCTGTAAAGTTAAAAATATAGGCTATGTGAGAACTGTCAATATGTGACTTTTGACCTACATAATAAAGCAGTTTCATGTCTGAAATGAAAAATCCACTACAGTTGATCGTTGAACAACACATGTTTGAACTGTGCAGGTCAACTTAGCTGCCCATGTTTTTCAATAGTAAATACTACAGTGCTACAAATTTGTGGTTAAACCTGAGGTTCCGGAGGAAGTTTGACTACCAAGGGCCAACCATCAGTTATATTTGGATTTTCTACTGCAGAGGGCTCCACCCCTAGCACCTAAGTTGTTCAAGGGTGAACTGCCTATGAACTGTGTAAGCAGTGGGGGAAAACCAGAGAATAGAGCAAAAAGATAAAAGGTGGAGAAAAAGTAAAGGTATCAAAAGACTACTAAAGAAAGAAAACAGCAGGGAAGAAAATAATTCAAGGAAAATTTTCCAGAACCACAGAACATATATTTCCAAGTTGAGAGATTGATTATACCTTATAACATGAATGTATAAAGAAACTATTTCAGACACAGAAGGTCTGGATTATGTCCTCCACCAAATGAACAGATAAACCGAGAAAGATGATACAGGACCAAGGAAAGAGGGGCCCCTACATAAGACAGAGACCAAGGAAATCCTAGGAAGAAGACATGCAGATGGCAGAGGCAGTCAATTTCAAGTGGGGGCAGGAGGAAAGAAATCTAGGAGGGTGGTTTCCTACCAAGACTGGTTAAGGGCCTGATGAGTTCATGAGGGTAAAGAATAGTACTTGAGTCTGTTGTAGAGTCTGTTCAGAGACTGAGCAAACAAAAAGGAGGCAATTATTAACTCTAGGGAAAACAAAAAAATTATGCAAGGAAAGAAACATATTCATAATACACACTTGGCTCAACAGTGGACAATACAGGCATGGCCATAATGCGGTAATTAACAGTGACTTAACCACACAAACTAGGAAGATTGGGGGGTAGGGGGAGGGCAGTGGAGAGAATTTAAGAACAGTAACCCTTATGCTCTACAAGGCAAGTTAACAAAAAGAGCATCTGAGTAAAAATTAAATAAGAAATAGCAATGTAGGCTGTTTGGAAAAGCGGAGGTAAACAAACAGCAAGAGCTCAAAATTTGAAGGTGGTTCCTCCAGGTGAGAAGTGGAGGCAGGGGAGGGAAGGCACCAAAGTGGCTTCACTTTTGATACTAGACCTGATCTGACCACACTGAAGGATCTGGAAATGTGTCGGGCGCATTCCTTTCTGTGGCAGAGGCTTACTTTACCATTAACTAGTTACACTTAAAGGAAGAGAAAACATGTTAAAAAGAACTGAATATAGAAAAGACTGGGTATGGAAATTGGCCTTCATACATGTCACAGCTCTTAACACAAACAGAGATATGAATGCAGGCTCTGAAACGAAAAGATGAGGTGACTGGATTGTGGTGGAAAACACAATGCAAAAGATGATTTACACAAACACATATCATGGACATCCTCTTCGCTGCAGGGGAGGGGGATTTATACTGATATCCCTGCTAAATACCCTAGTGACCCAGTCAGAACAGAGGGGAAGAGTTCATTACTACCAAGCACTTAGAACAAGCTGCCTCCCAGGACCTTCTCCACAGGGCAGCCCAGCATCAGCCCACCACCAAAACTCCCTGAGGAGGCGGGAGGGGCCTCCCAGGCACTAAGGTACAGCTTTAGCTCATGTGAGCCAAACCTCCCTGCTCCCAGTCGGATGGAGCATTAGCAACAGGAAGGAGGAGTTTCTCAGGAACAAACACGGGCTGAAGAGAGGCAAACAGCAAAACAGCATGTGAATGCTGACCAAGCCAAACAGCAGATTAGACTGTGTCAAAATATAATTTACACGAGGTGAGAATATCATTTATTACTTGATAATTTCTGGAGAGAAAAAAACACTTTTTTTTTTTTTGTCTCATCCAAATCTCCCACACCTAACCTGACCATCCTGAGCCATCAGACCAGTACAGGGTTATTGGCTGGGCTGAGAATGGGTGGCATCACCTCAGTCCACCTCCCTGCTGGTCGTGCCCCAAGCTCTTAGGAACGAACTCCAGCCCCATCAGTAAGTGGAGGGAGTGAGAACTCCACTGAGGGGTGTTCTTGTCAACAACGGGCCCCTTGATAGCAGAGTCAGGAGGGGGACACGTGAGCGACAACAATGGCAGCCATCAAGTCGGGCACTGCACCCGCCTGGCCTGGCCGCACTGCCTGGCATCCTCCCACGCCGGCTGCTGCCTGGCGCCAGCTCATCCGCTGAGCCCGAGGAAGCTTTTCTAGTTCTTATTTTACGGCTATGTGCTAATGTGCACTCACCACTGCTGGCACTATTTTTTTGTAGCAATTATTTAAAATCTAATAATGCTTAATTGTTTAATGTGTTTCCCTGCTAGACCAGGCCGCGCGTCTGTCTTGTTCCCTAGTGTGTCACGGCACCTAGGACATGACCCTATAACAAGAGGCAAGTATTTCCCTACAAATGTGAAATGCCCCCCCGAACCATGGGGTCCTGAGCAGAGCCCCGTGGGTGCCCCTGACTGACCTGACAAGTTGATTTCGGTTAAGGAGTCCCGGGTGGTGGTGCCCACGGCAGTGAGCAGATTGATGGACTGGTCAGTGACGTGGTTACAGTAACTGAGGTGGAGCTTGGAGAGCAGGGGCATGTGGCGGATGATAAGCCGCAGGGAGGCGTCCGTGATGTCCAGGCCGGCCAGACGCAGCTCCACGATGTTCCGGAGTTTACTCCGATTGTCCATCTGACCTGAGAGGGCAGGGTGGAAGAGGCAATGTGTCACCCAGACATGACACTCTACAAGGCCCACCCGCCAGACGGGACACCTGGGTTTCATTCAGCCAGTGAGTGTCTCCCCTAAAAGATCAGGATTGGTTCCAACGTTTAAAGATTGGTATATTCCACGTCAAGTTTTACATTTGCAAATTCTTTAAAAGTCAGAAGATCAGCCTGCAATCCACCAGCAGTGCTTGGCCAATTAAAGCAGAGATAGCACAGCATCTCTGGATCAGCAGAGTTTCCTCTTTAAAGGTACGGGTGTGGAGCAGTGAGCCCTGCAACCTGTCCTAGAGGGCTCCATCCCTGAGGCCTGTCCAGACACACACACAGACCCCGATGCTTCCGAGGCTTGGAGCTCAGAAGAACAAGTGAGCAGCGAAGTAGTCAGACCCATGCAGAGCTCCCGAAGTGGCACGATGGGAGCCGCTGCCCTCTCACAGATCCCTTCTGCGCCCAAAGCTGACTGAGAACAGGAGAAGGGCCGAGGCCAGAGAAGGCTTGAGGACACAAGCACCAGACATGTCTGTAGCGAAAACCAGATCCACCAGGACAGCTTGGTCACACCACCTTTACCTGACCCCCGTGGGCCTGGCCACTCACCTGGCCTGTTATCTGTAGGCGGGGATAGGAGGTCCCGCATCTGGGCGTCCTTCAATCCTTCTACCCACTGGACATCCAGGGTCCGGAGCAGCGGACAGCTGGAGCTACAGAGTGCAGAGACTGCGATCCATGAGCAGCCGGACAGCACCAAGTCTCGGAGCCCTGGGGGGACAGAGAGGTGACCGCAGGTCAGGTGACACGCCCTCAGCCCCCAATACTGCACTCTGGGGGGTCCCTAGTCCAGTGCTCACCAGGCAACCGGTTGATGAGCCAGCTCAGCTGTTTCTTGGAGATATTGGTCCAGCTGAGGTCAAGGGAGACAGGCTGTCGCCGGATGATGCCACTTAGCATCAGGGGCGTGATGGACTTGCAGTGGTTCAAATCGATGCGGGTCCATAACCGCTTATCGCAGCACCTGGGGGGCAGGCCCAGCAGAAGGGGCAACATCAGAGTTGGGAGCTCACTGGGGGAGCCTCCTACATGGCTGTGGTCAGTCCCCCACCTACCGAGTCCAAGGGGAGGCTCCTTAACTTTGCCCTCTGGACTCTTCTGTTTAGTTTCTGTCTTATTTTCACCTGGAAGAGGCTGCTCTAGGGGTCACAGCCCTTCCCCCCACCCCCCATGGAAAGTACCAGCACCTATAATGTATTTACTGGGGGCTTTATGACACCTTCCACAGATCATATCTCAAAACTACCCTGCAGCATGCCTGTTCACAGATGAAGGTAAGTAACTTGATCAAGGTCAGAAAGCTGGGAACTCTCAAAGCAGGAACACCAGGAACTGGCAAGGTGCCCTTAACTTGGGCTCCTATTTTTTTTTTTTGGTGCCGTACTACTTGGCATATGGGATCTTAACTTCCTGGCCAGAGATTCCTATGCCCCTGCAGTGGAAGCACGGATTCCCAACCACAGGACCGCCAGGCAAGTTTCACCTGGGCTAACTCTTTAAGAACAAGGATACCACTTGGTTCTTAGTTCACCTCCCAAGGAGCTAAGCCAGGAAAGCAAATAGGGTTCACCTCTTTCAACAAGACCACACTGAGGGGACTCTGGAACTCTCTGAGGATACTGAAGCTGGACTGACTTAGAAGGGGAGAGCATCACAAGTGACTCCCGTGGGGATGCCCCAGCCCACCCGGGTCTAGCAGCAGCCTGGCCCCCTGGTGCCTCTCCATCTGAGCTCAGCCCCTCACCAGCGGTTCCAGGTCTTGCAGACCCGCATGCAGACACACAGGTCTTGGTGGCTGAGGTAGCTGAAGACGGCCATCCACACCTCCCTGTGCATGACGTGGGCTGCCCCGTCATCCAGGGGCAGCGAGTCAGGTGGGGGGCTGATGGGGGGCGGCCGGATCACATGTCGCTCCATCTGGATGCACTTGGGAGGGGACACGGAGGGAGGGGGCCGGGATATGACTCGGGGCGGGCTGCGCAGGCCGGGCCCCAGCTGGTGCCGCAGCTCCCGGGGGGTGCCGTTGAGCCCCTTGCTGAAGCGGTGGGGGCGCTCGCAGAGGCCCAGGGGCCGCTTGGGCTCCTCGTTCTCGCTCTCAGGCTCCGACTTGATGGGCTGGTGATTCTCCTGGGCCAGGCTGCTCTCCGTCTTCTGGATCTCCTGGTTCAGCTCCTTGCTCAGCTCCTTGCTCAGCTCCTTGTTGGGGAGCCGCCGCTTCCGGCGCATCTTCACCTTCTTCTTCTCCTCGGGCCCCTCTGTGCCCTCCGTGCTTGGCCCGGCGGTAGGGGAGCTGGAGCGCGAGTGGTCGCTCTCCCTGGTCTTGGGGGGCGCCTCGGGCAGGTCGTCCTCTGGTTCCTGCTTGAACCGCCGGAGAGGCTTGTTGGCCAGAGTTATCCGGTCCTCGGCGTTCTTCCAGGACCGCCGCTGAGGAAGGGGAGCACGGGAGTAAGCCCCCAGGCCCGGGGCTGCGCCCGCCCAGGCCCTCCTACCCTCTACCCTAAGACTCCTGCCCCAAGAGAGGTTCTGGGACAACGGGGGGTGGGGTGCGGGGGGGTGGGGGTGGGAGATGGTACCTTTTTCCTGAAAAGCTTATCTTCTTTGCCGGGTTTTAGCTGTCATGGGAAAGAAAAGAGGCAAAGCTTGCTCCCAGGGGTCACGGGATTTGGTCCCCTCCACACCCAGCCCCACCAAGAATCCACAGTCTCTACAGAGCAGAGGCTGGGGGGTCACCTTCCCAACAAACCCCCGTCTCCTCCGCTCTGGGTGGGCCCCTGCCTGCTGGCTTTAAGGAAAATCTGGAAGCGGTGGAGGCTGATGGAAGTGTCCCCACCCAATGGACCTCCCACCCCTGGACAGACCCAGGGATCCGCAATCGCCCATTCAGGTCGGACTTGGCTCTGGGAGCCAGGCCTGGAAGCAGGGTCTGCGGGATTTTCCTGCCGGGTCTTAATGGCTAAAGCTGGGAGAAGACAACCGGGCGCCACCTCGTGGCTGATGCTGGAAGGGCCGGTGGGTGGAGCGGGGCCGCCAGGATCCTCCGAGGTTCCCCAGATCCACAGGGCTTCCCTGCGGCAGCTTCAGCTTCCCAGGCCCCACGCTGGAACCACGAGTCGGCGACCCGGGGCTGGGGCCTGGGAAGTTACGGTGAACCGGTGCCTGGGAGCGTCTGCGGCAGTGGGTTCGACGGCCAGTGGGGCGGGGGCGGGGCGGGAGTGGGGCG
Source organism: Moschus berezovskii (assembly GCF_049115385.1). Classification (NCBI taxonomy): domain Eukaryota; kingdom Metazoa; phylum Chordata; class Mammalia; order Artiodactyla; family Moschidae; genus Moschus; species Moschus berezovskii. Next base: position 56,949,077 of record NC_142478.1, on the reverse strand, counting down.
CGGGGCCTGGGACTCCCGGTCCTGGGGGCCTGGGCCGGGGGGGCAGGGCGGCGTGGGAGCACCTGCTGCTGGAAGTAAGTGAGACTGGATCTCCACCAGGGGCTGAGGCTGCTGCCTAGAGGGGGCCTCGGCGAGAGGTGAGAGGAGGAACCGGGGGATGTTTGAAGCGTCGAGGCCTAAAGGGGTGGGAAGAGGAGTGACTCGCTGGTTTTCCCCCCCTTTTCTCTCGGGCTGGGCTCTCAGGACTTCTGTGACTTGCTCGGGCGGCCCGCTGCCCGCCCCCGCCCCCGCCCGCGCGCCCCTGCACCCGGGACCAGCCAGGCCACCCCTCGCTGCCAGCCACCGCCCCCGGCCCCCCGCCCGTAAGCGTACTCGCTTGCGTCCACTCAGCTCCTGCGGCTTCTCGTATTTCCGCTTCCTCCTCAGGTGCACATCGTCCGACTTTCGGCGCAGGATGCCGTCGGGGGGCACCTTCTTGGGGTGCTCGTCAGACCTGCGCCGGGGTGCCTCCTCACACTCGCTCCTCCGCTTGGCAGGCTCCTGCCCTTCCTTGTTGTCCCGGTTCATCTTCTGCTCCTTGAGCAGGGAGCCAGGCAGGTTGGAGGCGTACTTAAAGCCAGGGCCACGCTTTTGCTTGTAGGCCAAAAACAGAGAAGGAACATACCAACTGTATATCTTTGGACTTGCCCCTATCCCCGAGTCCGCAGTAGCCCCTCCCAGCCGACATCGCTGTGGTGGGGACAAGCTGGGTCTGGCAAGGCCAAGGTCTACCCCTCCCGGGCTGACCCCTGGGACTTGGAGCCCGGCACTCACTTTCCCGGTCTTGCCGGCGTGGTTACACTTGGGACACTCCCAGCAGTTTGGAAGCTCATCGTTGACCACGCCCTCTGACTCCTTAATCTGGGAGGGACACACACCAGTCAGCAAGCAAGGAGGTGGGGGACAAGGCCAGCTCTGCCCCAGGCATCAACACCCCCCTCCCAAATGCTATTTCCATACCACCTTTGACCAAGAAAAAACAGGAGGAGTTAAAGACGGGTGGCTCTGGATTCAGGTCAGGATTCAAATCCTGATTGTGCCTCTTCCTAGCTCCATGATCCTGGCAAATGGCTTCATCTCTGTGGACAAGTACCCTCAGCCATAAATGGAATGTGCCTATTTCCCTGGAGTTATGTGAGAATTCAATGAGGTGACCTAGTGAAAGCAATTAGCTCAGGGCCTGGCACCCAGCAAGGACCCACAAACTGTTCAGTCATTTCATAGAACTGTACTGGGTGCTTGGTATCAGCCCATCAAATGTGCTGTCCCTGCTCTCCTGGAGCTTCAGATCCAAGAAAGAGAGAAGTGACCAGGGGCTGGGGGAAAGTCGTAGCACCCGTTTCAGAGTGGGAGGTGGGTGTGTTGGGGAAAAGGGGTAAGTGTCAAAACAAACCTCCACTAAAACCAGAGGGAAAGGGGACAGACGCCTCAGAGTCGAAGCACCCTTTGAGGCGGGCCCACTGGCGGACCCACCCTCATCTCTCTATACAGAGATACACCTGGGCTGACAGGAGGTGCCAGGTATGACGACATTCACTTGAGACAGAAGGTGTGAGGTACGTGCCAGCTCAGAGCAGTTGCTTCCTTTCAAAGGTGGAACCGGCTGCCTAAGAAGGGCAGGCCCAGCATGACAGTCCCTAGGAGAAGGCAGACCTGTCCTGGGCACACGGAGGGAACAGGTTCCTGGCACAAAGGACAGGAATGCAACCACCTGTTGTTACACGACCCACCCTCCCCTGGCCCAGGCCTTCCTTACTTTCCCAGAAGCCCCAAAAGCAACCCAACTACCCAGTCTCTCTGGCCCAGGTGCAAGATTCTGGGAACTCTGTGGGTCTGAGGTCCTGGCAGGTGGAGTGTGTGCATGTGCACACATGCGTGTGTGCAGACATGGGTGTGTGCAAGGTCTGAGCTAGTCCAGACCCTTCTGCTGTCAGCCCATCATCGGGTGCACAGAATCCCCCAGACTCCCAGGTTTTCCAGGGAAGGAACTTACTCCCCTCCACCCCAACCGCCCCCAGCGTCAGCACCACCAGAGAGCGCCAGGGTCCGGTGTTGGGCAGCGCAGCCCGATGCCCCCAAGCCTGCTCACCTTAAGGCATCCAGGGTGGATGATTTCATTGCAGATGGAGCACTCCATGAGCATGAGGTTAAACTTGCCTTCTTCCTCTTCCACTGTGTCCTCTTTTCCCGCCTCGCCACACACCAGGCATACGGCGGTGTGAGGCAGCACTGGCTGCAGGGTGGGGAGAACACAAGGGAAGTCAGCACGGCCGGGACCCCCTGGGGAACAGATCAAAGGCAATGAGCTCCCCTCGGGCCTTCCAGGAGCCCTGGGAGAACCAGCCCAGGGCTGCCCATCGTTCGTTCGTTCATTCAAATCCTTATCCCTGTACCACCTCCACACGCCAGGTATTGGTCCAGCGCTGAACCAGACAGAAGTCGCTGCCATCCTGAGCTTACATTTGAGTGGAGAGAAGCAGACAAAATGAAGAGTCTGTTAGATGGGGACAAAGGAAATGGAGAATAAAGCAAGGAGGGCCAGGCCAGGGGAGAGGTGAGGGAAAGGAGGGCTGACCTGAAACACAGAGGTCAGGGGCTGCCTCACACTCGAGACAAGACCTGCAGGGGGAGGTGGGGCACAAACCAAGCCTGAATGTGTCGGGGCTGAGGCTGTATCTCTCCAGCAGCCATCAAAGCACGGACCGAGGGTTCTGGGTCCTCAGGACTTTAAAGGGAGGTCAAACTATCTTCAGAATACCACCAAGACGTCATCTGCCTTTTTCACTGTGTTGATACTTGCACTGGTGGGTGAAACCAATGGTATGTGTCAGGGCAGAGGCTCCAATATGCCTGGGCAGTCCCCGGACCATTCCTGGCTATACGCTCCTTAAAGAAATGGCCAGTTTCATTTAAGGATATAGTCAATAAAGCAGTAGAAATGATCAATTTTATTAAAAGTCTGACCTCTGAGGTCACATTCTTTTCAGATTCTGCATGACAAAATAGGAAACAGCCATTAACTATTTTAGCTGAACACCAAAGAATGATGGTTATCTAAAGGAAAAGCACTTGTGACCAAGCTGTGAGCTGAACTGGCCACTTTCTCCACAGAACATCACTTTTTTGGGAAAGAATGACTGATTTTAAAAAAAAAGGGGGGGGTGGGTAATGGCACTTTTCAAGGATGAAAATAAGTGAGCCTGTCACTTACAGAAAAATAAATGAAGGCATTTGTTGCAGATGATGAAATACAAATTTTCAAATAAAAATTAGGATTTTGGAAAACTCACATTAACCATCATGAAACAGACAACTTCCCAATACTTATGGACATTTCTGAGGACACTAGTGGTGGTGTTAACAAATGTGTTTATTTTTTTAACTTTGTATAACACTATGTGAAAATCTGTAAAAACTAAGTAAGCCAGTATTTTCCAAATGTCCTGTGTCTGATGTTACAATATTATGCAGGAATACATGAGGGGCAAGAAAGACTAATGAATTTTAATGTAACAGTATGAAAAGTGTGTTGATATAGTTTCAGATTCCACATTGCAACTAACCCGTGAGCACTTGACACCTGTTCCGTTCTGGTGGTGGATCAGAATATTCACAATTCCTTGAAAACACTACAGTAAAAGACTACACCCTTTTCCAACTACGTATCTATGAGCCCAAATTTTCCTCAAAGAGATCTTCTAAAGCATTACTGCAAGAGAATAAATACAGGAGCATATGTGAAAATCTAGGTCTTTTCTCATGAACCAGGCATAAAAGAGATTTACAAAAACATAACAATGCTATTTTTCCTACTCATCCCTTTTGCTTTGGAAGACGTTATTTCTCATAAAAATGTTGTTTATGCTAACATATAGTGTGGGTTTCTCATCATTTTTAAATGTATTTAAAACATTAAAAAAAATTTATTACAGTAATGTTAATAAATAAATAGCCCACATAAGAGCTCTTTGGAGGTTCTCATAATTTTTAAGAGGGTATCTGGAGACCACAAAGTCTGAGAGCTGATGTAGTCCTAGACTGTAAACCCCTGTGGGCAGGCTCTCACTCTCTCCTCCTTACACACGCCCGCCTCCCAGTACTCAGGATCCAGAGGAAACACACGACCAATTTTTAGTTAACTGAGTTAGAACAGCTTCAAATAAGCTATGATATACACTCCACCGATAACTAGTAAAAGTCTCTAAGATGACAACACATTTCTGCTCAAGTGAATGAACACCGAAGACAAAGGAGCTCTCGCTCGTTCAGGTGAGGAGGGGCAGACTCGGAGGCCAGGCGAATGCAGAGACACAGGAGGGGAAACCCTGGCCCAGGCTTGAGGGAGAGGGTGCTGGAGGCGGGAAGGCGTCAAGTCAGTGGGGGAAGCATCCTTGAGAGAGGGTGCAAGGGAAAGCTGCTAAGAGGAAGAGGGAGACCCACACTTCAGGGAAATGGGCCTGGAGAAGCAGGAGGGGGCAGGGGGTCTGCCTGGGTCACAGGTGGATAAAACGTGGCAAGAATGCCCCAACAGATGGGGGAAGCTGGAAGAAGAGGACGACAGAGGATTGGGCTGAGGCTGCATTTGCCATCAGTCCCAGAAACGTCAGATTGGAGACACACACAAAGGTGAGATTTCCTACGACCGACCATCCCTTTGCCAGGCACCAGGCCAGATACCAGGGCTGCGAAGAAGAGGTGACGGCAGGGATGAAAGAGAAAGCACAGCCAAAGAGGAAGAGACAGTCCTGGGATACTGCTAATGTGCCAGGTTTTAGGTGACGCCGTTCTCTAAACCCAGAGTCCCTACAGACAAACTCTCTTAAATCCTGACAGAATGCAACAGGTCATGGACCCTCACTCCAGAAAAAATGCACACATACTCATGCACACAGATAACAATCTGTATTTAATTTCAGGGGAGCGTTCAAATTCCCTGAAACCCATTCCAATGGTCTGGGTACAGGTCACAAAAACACAAGCCATGAAACTTTAAAACTCCTGCACAGAAAAGAAAAAGACAGTCAACAGAACGAAAAGGCAACCTACAGAATGGGAGAAGATATTTACAAACCGTGCATCTGATCAGGGGTTAATATCCAGACTATATGAAGAGCTCCTTACAACTCAAGGACAGAAATACAATCCAATTTTAAAATAAGCAACGGACTTCAACAGGTATTTGTACAAAGAAGGTCTACAAATGACCAACAATCACATGATAGCATGCTTGACATCAGGAATCACCAGATAAATGTGAATCAAAACCACAGTGAGGCAGCACCTCGCACCCACTAGGAATGCCCACTGTCATAAAGAAGACAGCAAGCATTGTGGAAAATAGGAAGGAAATGGAGAAACTGGAACCCTTGTGCACTACTGGTGGGCAGGTGAGACTAAGCAACTGCTGTGGGAAACAGTAAGGAGATTCCTCAACCAGTTAAGAACAGAACTACCAGGCGATCCAACAATGAGTATATACCCAAAGGAATTCAAAGCAGGATCTCGAAGGGATATTGGCACGCTCGTGTTCACTGCAGCATTATTCACAATAAATAGCCAAGAGGTGCTGCTGCTTCTGCTGCTAAGTCACTTTAGTCGTGTCCGACTCTGTGTGACCCCATAGACGGAAGCCCACCAGGCTCCCCCGTCCCTGGGATTCTCCAAGCCAAGAGGTGGGGGCAACTTAAATACCCATCAAGACATGAACACAAAGAGAAAATGCAGCATACCCATACAGTGGAATATCAGTCATCCTTTACAAAGAAGAAAACCCTGGCAAGGATAAGCCTCAAGAACACTAAGGCTAAGAAGACCCTGCCCTATTCAACTTCTAAGAGATGGAAGAAGTAGTCACAATTAGAAACAGAGAGCAGGAAGGTGGTTGCCAGGGGTCGGGGTGGGGGTGGGGGTGGGGGAGGTGCCGTCCAATGGATACAGAGTTTCCATTTGACAAGATAAAAAAGTTCCACAGATCAGTTTGCATTAAAAAAAAAAGCACACTAGTAATATCACTGACATGTACATTTAAAAATGGTCACAGAAGTTCTTGACCACAATTAAAAACAGAGACAGAAAATACAAGCAGTACATGTAGGAGGGAGAAGAGGAAGGTGCCCCAGGCTTGAAGAAGCAGGGGCACAGGAGGAAGGCTCCCTGATGCCAGGCTGGGCCTGCAATGGGCTCACCTGGGCTGGAGGCCTTGATCCTCCCTCCGAGCCTGCTGTCCCCGGGGAGCAGGGAGACCGCCACTCCCTCCCTGGGGCTGGAGGCACAGTGCCCTAAGGAAGGCAGAGTGCATGAGTGTGTGCAGGGCGGATGCACTGAAGAGCTGGGACCCCGCCGAGTGGCCATCACCCTGTCCGGGGCGAAGCAGGAGGCTAGGTCTGGAGGGGTTGGCCAGGCTCTCCAGCAGCCCACTCCTGGACCCCATAAATCAGTCCTCTTTCTCTGGGACGGCCCCCTAAGGAGGGGCACTGACCTTCCACCCAGACCTCTGACTTTGAAGCCAGGACAGGAAGGAAGGGAGGGCCCACAACCATCATGAACTGGACCATAAATGTTGGCAATGGGGTCACAGACAGGACAGGCTGCCCCGACATCTTTAATGGCTGAGACTTCAAAGTACTGGGTCATCGAGGGAAGGAAGGAGTTATAAGACCATCGGACTATGAAGAAAAAGGAGCCGGAGCACATGGTAGAACCGTCCAGAGTCCTGCAGCCAGCAATCTTTAAAGAGCACTGGGCCCCCCTCTCTTTCCAGGAGGGAGCGCCCCTCCAGGATTTCTGCTGTGGCCACGCTGTCTTTCAGCGGAGAGACCAGCCCCACGCGGAAGAGGTGGGGCCTGGATTCTGGGGTGCCAGTCCGGAGGAAGGAAGGGCTGCCCCTCTGCGAGTCGGGGTCGGGGGACAAGCACGGCCCGGGGCGCACTCACCGCGATGCACTGCCTCATGATGCAGCTCTGCTTCATCCGCCCGGGGCCCCCGAACTTCTTCATGTCCTTGCAGAAGTGGCACTCGCCGCACTCCGTCCGCAGGCAGGCCTCGCACTTGCGGCATCGCGTCCGGCGCCGGCGAGCTCCCGCCGTGGTCCGGTTGGCGGCCAACTTCACCGCGGAGGCCGGTCCCAGCTTCCCCTTGGGCCGACCTACCGCCCGGTTCTGCGGGAGAAGACACGGGCGATTTGGTGAGACGGGGGTTTAGGCGGTAAAGTGTGCCCCACCCCCCAAAGACATACTGAAGTCCCGACCCCACAACCTCAGAATGTGATCTTATTCGGAAATAGGGCCTTTATAGAGGAAATCACTAAAATAAGGGCCTTAAGGGGTACATTGTTCCACTGAGACTGGTGTCCTTGTGAAAGGGGGAACATGGACGCAGCAGAGAGATCTTATGTGGATGTGCGGAGAGACGACTGGAGGGCTGTCCCCGTCTCCAAGCCAAGGAACACCGAGAAAGCCAGCAGACGCCAGAAGCTGGAGGAGGAAAGCAAGGGTCCTCGCCTGGAACCTTCAGAGAAAGCAGGGCCCTTGCGACACCACTTCCAGGCTCCAGAGGGGATCCGTTGTTTGGGGCTTCATTATGGCAGGCCCAGAAAACTGCCGGGGGACATCCCCTGCTTCGGAGGGCAGTTCAAGAGCCTCCCATGGCCCCCACGCCTCAGGCCAGGCTCCTCAGGCTACCTGTGTCTCCGCGGGGAGCCACACAACCCGCCTCTGTTCCCTCTGCCAGGAACACCACCCCCTCCGCACAGCGCTCGGCTGAGGCCAGCTCGGGCTGCAGGGCCCAGTTTACACACTGCCTTCTCCTGGCCGGCCTCCCTGACCGCCTGCTCTGGCCCCGCCACAGCATAACTGCCCGTCCTCCTGTGGGAGTCTTCTCTTGAGACAAGCGCTCAGGAGGCAGTTACGGAGGGTGCTTGTCACCACTGTCCCTCAACAAGGTGGCTGACACCTGGCATGTGCTCAGTAAACCAGACCCTGGGAGAAGGGGACCAGAACCCTAAGGAACTGATTTCTGAGACCTTCTCCACATGGACTCCAAATCCTATCAGAGAAACACAGGTTAACAGAAAGTGCTGCTAAATGCTGAACAGGGCATGAGCCAGCCACATGTCCTGCTCTGAGACCCTTACGACCTGGCCACCAGCCCCAGAGCCTCTTGTAAACCAGGATCAGGAGCCAGCTGCTGCGACACTGTCCATGCAGGATCAGATCTGGGAAAGACCTGGATGGCAGGGAGAGTCTGTCCCACCTGGGGCAGCTTTCTGTTTGCTGGAAAATGGTTCATCCCTCGGTCAGGGAGACACATTCTCTTCCCAAAACTATCTGATCTAATTGGCATCGAATGCTTTAAGCTCTTCTTAGCCGGCTTCAGTCCAGTCTTTTCATTTTAGTTGTTTGCCAAACTTGGATCCCTCGGCAAAATCCTGCCCCACGCCAGCTCCCAGGCCCAGAAGTGTGGTTACAATGTACCACAGTGCAGAGAAAGTCTTCCTTCCAGGGACTCCCCCCCCACAATACACACTTACAGTCCCCTCCCCAAAAACTATAGGGGCTGCTGAGAAACTTACAACCACATCAGCAAGGAAAACAGTTCGCGTTTCTCTGAGAATCATGCCTCATTCCGATCATCTTCTCTGAATCTTGATCCCTCTCAACTTGCTCTCAACTCCAGAGGAAAGGAGACCCAGCTCCGCTGGTCCCTGTGTCCTCACTGCCCCCTACCCTGACCCTGCCACTCCCACTAAACCATGCCAGTGTCACCAGGCGGGGTAAGGGGCTGCCCCAATGCAAGTTACTCATCCTACAAGCTGTGGAGGGCCTCCTCGCACACCACACACAGCCTAGGGAGGTCTTGGGCAGGGGGGAGTCATGTATGTGGGCAGTTCCACAGCCCTGGCAGGCACCTTCAGAGGGATATGTCAGCCTATGCATCACCTGTCAATTCAGGTCAGGTCTTACTGCCAGGTGAATAGTGGGGAAAAAAATCAGTCTCTAGATTTGAGAACAGCATGTAAGGGACCGTGGACCTGAACACTAAGCAGCAAGCAGCCATGACAGGGACGGTGACCACAGTGCAGGTGGGTACTTACTGGGGGCCTGTCGTCCTGCTCATCATTTCACATAGGGTATCATCTAATTTCCCAATAATAACCCTGTGGGAGATGAGGAAACTGGAGCTAGAGGGTTAGTGGCCTGCCCAAGGTCAGGGAGCCAGCTGAGGATGTGTGTACCCTGCAAGTGTGTGTAAACACTATAAACCAGAGTGATGCCGAGTAGGACGAGCACCCCCAGATCCATGGGAGCTGACCACACGCCCTGGAAAGGTCCCACAGCTAGTGCCTCGACGCCCTTAGTAGAATGGAGGCCATCATGAGGTGCAGAGGAAGATATCAATTTCCAGAGAAATGGAGATCAGGAAGGTTTCTCCCTCTCTTTACAGCCCAGAAGACTCTCTGGTAAAAAACCTGAGTCCAGTTAGCAACTCACTCCTCAAATCCCTGAAACACGGGAGATACAGAGCCACGAGTCGGGTACAGAGAGGAGAGCACATGGTCCAGCCCCACAGACAAAACCAAGGCCAAGGGCTCACACACTTGACCCTGGAGCAGGAGAGTCTAATGACTTAGCTGCTTTGATGAAGGGAAAAAATTCCAGGTGTCCAAAACTGGCTTCTGCCCTCGACTCAGAAGCATCAGGTATAAACAGCCGCTGAGCACCCCTGGCCTCACTGGCCACTCGGAACTAAGAGAGTTGGGTCAATTTGACCAGAGTCATAAAGTTCATACCTGACTGTGAAATAAACCCACTTTCCTTTGCTTCCCAAAGTTCATTTTCATATGAAAAAGCACTTTCCCCGGCTATGGGAAAACCAAATCGGCCTGGATCTCGATGGCAGCAGAGACATCCTGGAAAATGACAAGAGTCAACGGCGGACAACGCCTCAAAGGAAGAGGTTTAAAGGCGGCTGCTTCCAGAGACCTTGATTCAGGCCTTCTTTTCCAGGCCGCCAGACAACCAGAGAAGCTGCTGCTGCCTGCAGCTTCATGGGCCAGTGGGAGTCAACTGAGCAACACCTGAAATGCAGGAGCCTCATAAAGACCGCTGAGAAAATCAACAGGTGTGATCAGAAGGTCTCTATTAGGGAAGGTGACGCTTCTGTCCTAACCTCTTTTGGGTGACACCTAAACATTCCCAAACTTTTTTTAGTCCCAGACTTTGGTATCCAACTCTTTGAGACCCTGTGGACTGTAGCCCGCCAGGCTCTTCTGTCCATGGGATTTCCCAGGCAAGAATACTGGAGTGGGTTGCCATTCCCTTCTCCAGGGATCTTCTCTGGATCTTCCCAGCTCAGGGATCTACCCAGGGTCTTCTGCATTGGAGTTGGATTCTTTACCACCTGAGCCACCAGGGAAGCCCAAAGCAATACTCCATTCTACTCTATCCTACCTGTACGTCTATTCAAATAACCCAGGATGTTCCTTTGTTAATTTCAGCCTGAAGTGGTCTTCTCAGCAAAAGGGAATGGTAGCAACCACTGACTTTCACATACAAACCAGCCTCACAAACCCCAAGGTTTGTTGATTTTATCAGCCCAGGACTCATAGTCTCAGCTCCATCTGGTTAGGAAAATTGAACCCACACAAACCTTAAGCATTCCAACACTTTTCCCCCATCAACATCTCATAAGTATCATCCTTAAAAGGAATGTTACTGATAAGAAAGTTTTAAATAATGAAATTTTAAAAAATGAATACTACTGAGGTAGTTCATTCATTCCACAAACATTAACTGAGTGCCTCCTATCAGATTCTATTCTCCAGAATATTCATGGGCAGAACCTTCAATCCCTCATCTCTAAAATACTGGGATTAACATTAGTTGGATTAACGTGAATTAATAAAAAGACATCCCACGTTCATGGACTGAAAGACAATACTGTTAAGATGGCAGTACTCCCTAAAGTGGTCTACAGATTCAGTGCAACCCCTGTGAAAATCACAGCTGGTTCATCTGTAGAAACTGAAAAGCTGATTCGAAAATTCATGTGGAGGGACTTCCGTGGTGGTCCAGCAGTTAGCACTCCACACTTCCAGTGCAGGGGGCAGGCTTGGATCCCAGATCAATTGGAGAACTAAGATCCCATAAGCTATACTTCATGGTCCAAAAAAAAAAAAAAAAAATTCATGTAGAAACGCAAGGAACCTGAAAAACCAAAACAATCTTGAAAATGAAGCACAAAGTTGGAAGACTTACACTTTCTGATTTCAAAACTTACTTCAAAACTACAGTAACCAAAGCAGTGTGGTACTGGCAGAAGGACAGATATACAGATCACTGCACTGGAATTGAGAATTCAGAAACAAAGCCCCGTAAGTACAATATTTACGACCAACTGATTTTTGGCACGTGTGTCAAGATAATTTAGTGGGGAAAAGAGCAGTCTTTCCAACAAATGGTGTGGGGATAAATGGATATCCACATGCAAAAGGATGACGAACTCTTACATCACACTACATACAAAAATTAACCCCAAAATGGATAGAAGACCTTAATGTAAGAGCTAAAACCATAAAACTCTTAGAAGAAAAAATAAGGATAAATCTTCCTGACCTTGGGTGAGGCAATGAATTTTTGAATATGACACCAAAAGCACAAGTGACAAAAGAAGATAAAACTGGACTTCAAAATTTTAAACTTATGTGCTTAAAAGGGCACTATCAGGGATTTCCCAGGTGGTCCAGTGGCTAAGACTCCATGCTCCCAATGTGGGGTTCTGGGGTTCGATCCCTGGTCAGGGAACTAGATCCCATGTGTTACAACTAAGACCCGCTGGAGTCAAAAAAAAAAAAAAAAGGGCCCCATCAAGTAAGAAGCACAGTGAGTGGGAGAAATTATTTGCAAAGTATACATCTCTTAAGGGGCTAGTATCCAGAGGGTATAAAACAGCAACAACAGAAGGACAAATATCTCAGGATTTCCCTGGTAGAGCAATGGTTAAGACTCTGCGTTCCCAATGCAGGGGGCGCTGAGTTCGATTCCTGGTCAGGGACCTAGATACTCCGTGTTGCAACTAAAAGCCCAGGTGCCACAACTAAAGATCCCGGACATAGCAATGAAGGTCCTGCATGCTGCAACTAAGACCCGGCACAACCAAAAAAAAACCAACAACAAATATCTCAATTTTAAAAGGGGCAAAGGATTTAAGCAGATACTTCTCCAAAAAGAGATATAAGAAATGGGCAATAAGTCCATGAAAAAAATGTCTCCCAGCTAGGCCAATAAAGCATGTGATCTGTGCCAGAGACTCATTCATGAACCCCCTCATACTCACACCCACCCACCTACCCACTCAACTGTCTTCTGGCTGTGAACTATACACAGACTCAATGCTAGGTGCTGGGACTACAAACCTGAGTAAGGTGTGTTTGTTCCCTACTCTCAAAGGCACTACAGTCTAGGGGGAGAAAGATATCTTACTACATAAATGCACGGCAACACAATGAGGATAAAATCAAAAGCTAACATTTACTGAAGTAACACTCTTTTTCAATATTTGTATTGATAATCTATGGAGAAGGAATCACTATTATCTTTCCAGGTGGTTCTATGGTAAAGAATCTGCCTGCCAATGCAGAACAGGTAGGAAATGCAGGTTGGACCCTGGGTCTGGAAGATCCCCTGGAGGAGGAAATGGCAACCCACTCCAGTATTCTCGCCTGGAAAATTCCATGGACAGAGGATCCTGGCAGGCCCCAGTTGATAAGGGTGCAAAGAGTTGTACACGACTGAGCACACACATACAAACACATATCCATTTAGAAATAAGGAAACAGGCGCAGTGCAGTTAAGTGATCTCCTTAAAGTCATACTGCCCATAAATGAGAAGCCAAGATACCCAGGCAGGGGTTCTACAGCCTGGACCCTGGCATGCTGACCCAGAAGTGCCTCATCTCACAAGGAAGAGAGGCTGAGAGTGTCACACACAGTGGCTGTGACTAAAGTGAGTTTTAGAGAGAAGATAGGCTGCTGCAGGCCAGGAGGAGGGGTGGGGTTCGGGAGCGAATATTCTAGGCAGAAGGAAAAGTAAGATAGAGAGAAGAAACTAGATGACTCGTACAAGGAATAGCTTGATATGGCTGCTGGAAAACAGCCCTGAGGTGGCAGGAGTCTAAACCTGCAGGGCCCCATAGACCACATTATGGTGTTCTGCGTAAGAGCAGTTAAAAGACTTTGTGTGCAGGAACAAAACAATTGTATTCTGGCTACACTGTGGGGAGTGAATTTTTTGGGTGGTAGGCAAGATGAATATGAGTTGAGGATGCTACAGTAGTCAGGCCGAGTGTTGTGAAGGCTGGGGTAGAAGCCACAGAAGGAATTACAGGGAGGGAAAGATTCAGGGGTGTTTTAGAAGCAGAGCCGGTTTAGAAGACCCAGCAGGCTGGTTGCAGGTGGGGCTTACAAGCAGCAAGAGTCCTAGAAGACTCTGAGGTTTCAGGCTTGAGCAACAGGAGAGAGGAGAGAACACGAATCCACTGTGGACACATGGAATCCGAAGAACCCATGAGACATCCAAGGAAGGTGGCCAGTAGCAAGCAGCCAGGAGGGAATGGAGCTGAGGCACACGGCTGGGAATCAGCATCGCATGGTGCTGAACTACTTAAGTCCACAGGGTTGTTCAGGGAGAATGGACAGCGTTGACCACGGGGTCCTGAGCAGTACCTTCAGGAGAGAAAACATCCAAGGGCCGAGTGACAAAGAGCACCCCACTTAGGAATGGCCAGAAGGGCAGGAAAAGCAGCAGGAGTTTGTGACATCGCAGACAGGACGGAAGCCAGAGAAGAGTTTCAAGGAGGGAGCAGACCAGCATTTCAACTGTCAAGAGGAGTCAGTCAGAAGAACAGTAAACGCAGCTGTTTCTGTTTTAACGATTTGGTATTCCCCACCAAACTGCCCCTAACAGCAGCCCACTGACACCTGGCCCCAAGAAGGGTAGCCAGAGCCCCCAAACAGCAGGGAAATCTTTGTCATGCTAACATTACCTTCAGTTGTATAACAGATTTTTTTCAACATCATGTCTGTTCCCAGATCTTCAAGCATAATGGACATCCCAGGAAAGGCTGGTTTTGAGCTGTACTGCATGCAGGCCCCTCAACACACACCTGCAGACTCCAGGGAGGGCTCGGGTTTGTTTATACACCAAGAGTAAGGAGCAAGAGAATAAAAACACAGGAGCTACCAAAAACCCAGGGGAGGGGCAGGCCTCTGGAGAATCCGAGGAAAGCTGAGGACCTTTATCCCAGAAAAATGCACATACACACAAAGTCATAAAACTTTTGTATGTAATTTGGGGAGGGTTCAGGGACCCATATGAAAATGTCACACTTAGTATTTACAGTTACAGCAAATAATGCAGTGGTTACAGCCATATAAATTTCTGAGATCTTCTTCATCATAATTTCCTAAAAATTTTTTTTTGGCCATGCCACAGAGCATGTGGGATCTTAGTTCCCCAACCAGGGATCGAACCCATGTTTTCTGAAGTGGAAGCACAGAGTCCTAATCACTGGACCACCGGCAAGTTCCCCTAATTAGTATTTTTAACAAAAGAAAAAAAAAAAGGAATAATGGTATTTACTCTTCAGCAGTTTAAAAAAAAAAACACAAGATGGGATTCTCCTTACTAATAGCCCTCAAACTAAAAAATCAGAGCTGAAAAGAATCTTCCAGCACATTCTGTACTGGAGAAGCAAAGGAAGTCCATGGGAGAAGACCCAACCAAGGGTCTCTCCCATTGCACGGGCCCAACACTGGGAGCAGGGGAGACCCAGGGTACTGTGGGAAGGTGTGGGGCAGAAGGCCAGCTTAGTGGTACACGTAAAAGGAAGCCTGATGCCGCCCAGGACTGGACAGCACCCTTCAGTGGGGACCAAGGAAGTGCAGAGACTTTAAAGGTAGAGCAGGCAAAATTCTGATCGAGTGAGGGCCCAGGCTCAGCTGCAGGGATAGACCAGGTAATAGAAGCTTCCTGACAGGGCCTCCACTGGGGCCCTTCACGCAGCAGGTGGCCCTCAGCAGGTGGCTGAGCATACCTGCATGCCCACACTCCAAGACTTCTGCCCCTCCTTGAAGGAGACTTTAAAGGAGAGCGGAGTCTACAGTCTGTGAGCTGAAGATTCCATCCAGAGACTCTGGCTCCCATGTGGAAGACACAATTGCCTCAGAGGAAGCAGCTCTTCTCAGATCCAAGAAATCCTGGGGCTGAGGAAAGGGTTGGGGGTGGGAGGGCAAGCAGCAGGGAGCCATGGCAAATGCAGGGTCTGTGGCTGACAGCCAACTTCTCTATTGGGACTCTGGGGAAAACCTTCTGCCTACTGGCCTGGCTTACAGGTCATCTCCCTCAATACTCCTGAGTGGTAGCATCATCTTAAAGCGAACACGGCAACCTGGAGAACTTCCGTTACTAACAACTCCAGAAGTGCCACAGTCAGGCTGACTGATGTGAGCAGGAGGGGGAAAAATCTGCCCACAGGGAGTATGGGTCCTCTCAGGAGTGGCAAAAGGTGAAAACGTGATTTAAGCCCAGAGACGCACAGACGTCCTGTCCCATGCAGTGTCTACCATGGGGTGTGGCCAAATTAAAAATCCAAAACAAAACAGGTAACAGGAACCTCACCCGAAACACCAAAACACAGTCAGTACTGAATACAGGTGTCTTATGAGTGACCAGATGCAGGAAGGGTACGCTGTTGGCAGGGATCAGGCAGACCCACACTGAACTGAAAATTTTCAGAGGAAGAGTTGAAGTAGGAACTAAGCAGCAAGAACTGAGAACCTCACAGGCTGTGCTACTGCCCTGATGAAAGTTCCAAGGCAAAACCACTTGGGTTGTCTCTGGGTCCATCTGATCCAGAAGACAAGTGAGATTCAGGAACACCTCATAAGATACACAATGAGCCTGAAAAACGTCCAGCAAAACTGAGAAACTGCACTTTAACTTTGTCTCTGTTATATAAAACCACTTAATAATATGTGTGTTAAGACTTAAGTGCAGTATATATAGTACTTCCTCAACCACGCCTGATAGAAGGAAAGAAAACGTTCCTACATCTTGGCCTGAACATTCCAAAACATCTTCATTCCACTGAGGAAATGCACCCGGGATTATAAGTAAGCATCTTATTCACCTAGTCTCATGCCCACACGATAACTCAACCCGTCAATGCTTAATTCCTCAGACAAGTCTACCAAGCCGGTGCCCTGTTTCAAATACCGTGCAGATTCTACTTCGTAAAACCTCAACTTTCTTCCCCTGCTTCCTAAACACGAATCTCCCCGGAGTAAATTCACGCCGTAAACACACCCAAGGCTTTGTTTTATACAGATTTCAATCCCCTGGTCCCAAGAGAGGTTGCTTTCCCTTCTAGATCCAACCGAGGCCAAATACTGCCATCTGGGGTCACGGCTTCCTCTCGCCGCTGCCGCCGCCGCGGAGCGGACTCGCTGGGTTCCGGATTCCCCGCGCCGGCCCGAGCCTCGTACCCCTTCCTGTCTCCGTCTGCCCACGGCGGGCGGCCGGCGCGCGGCGCCCAGACAAAAGCTCGGGCCGTCGGGCCCACGGGCCCCGGGCCGCCCACCCTCCGGGCCGCGGGCGTCCTCCAGCCCAGAGGCCGAGGGTCCCGGCGCAACTTTGCAAACAGAAAGGAAGGAGGCGCCGTCGCCCGCAGGTCCGGGTGCGCCCGGGGCGGCCGGCACGCGCGTGGGCCGCGGGCGAGGGCGCGAGGGGAAGGCGAGGCGCGCCCGGCCGCCCGCGCCGGCGCCCGCAACTTGCCCGCGGGCCGTGGCCCGCGCCCCTCGGGGCCCGCCCGACGGCGAGGCCCACATTGTCCCCGCGGCACGGCCGGCCACCCTCACGCACGGACGCTCGCACACGCCCCCTGCCCCGGCCGGCTGCGGGGCCCGCGGCGCCCGGGCGGCCGCCGGCCTGCCGCGCTCCTCCACGCCCCGCTCGGGCCCGGCCCTGGCAGCTCCGCCGGCGGCGACTGCAAAACTTTCTCCTCATCGTGGCGGCGGCGGCGTCGCGGCCGCCCGGGGCGCGTCAGTCGGTCGGTCGGGAGGTCGAACGGGCGGGTGGCGGGTCCCTCCCTCAACCCCACCCCGGGCCACCGACCTGGTCCGGCTCCGATTCATAGTCGTCGTCCTCGGCGCTCACGGACATGGCCATGGCTCATGGTGGGCCCAGGCTCGCGCGCGCTGACATGGCTGGAGCGGCGCCGCCGCCGCCGCCGCCCGCCCGGAGCAGGCTCGGCTCGCCCTGGCTCGGGCTCGGGCTCGGGCTCGGGCTCGGGCTCCCGCTGCCGCGAGGAGGGAGCCGCGCCGCGCGCTTCGCACGCCCGCGCGGGAGGGGGCGGAGAGGGGCCGGCGGGGGGAGGGCCGGGGCGCTCATGCATATGCATAAAGCGAGCCAGGAAGGGGCTGGCCCCCCGGGCCGGCGGGCCAATGGCGCGGCCCCGGCGTTCGGGCCGCACACAAAGGGAGCCCGGACTGCGGTGACACGGGGGCGGGCCCGCCGAGGGCGGCCCCTCGCGGCCGGAGCTGGGGGACTGGGGCTGCGTGGGGGCGTGCCCGGCGCCCCGCCCGGCCCGCGCACCGCGGGATGCACATGGGTGGCTGCACGCCGCGCGTCTCTAACAGGAAATGCACGCCCGACCTGGGGTGGGGTCTTTTGTGTGGTCCTGCGGGGTGTCTTACAGGAGCCCCGGGGCGCATGGGCCGCGGGGAACGGCCCTGCACGAGACACCAGGGACGGGTCCCTGTGCCCCCGGCAGCGGGCACACGGACTCTCGGGTTTGCACAAGCTCTGAGACCACGACCTGATATGCCTGCGAACGCGGGAGTCCCGTACCCTCTTCGGGCCCGCTGGCCTGGGTACGGTCTAGGCAGCCAGTTCTGCAAGACGCCAGCAGTTCGGTTGGCTGGTCCCCTGACGTTGCCCTCAGGTTTGCCTTTCCAGGTCGGGAGGGAGTCAGCGTAAAATGCGGCGTGGTGGTACAGGCGGGAGCTGTACTGACTTGGGCGGTTGCCAGACAGAACACCATGAATGCACTCTAACCTGAGGTGGGCGCCCTACTGTCTTGGACAGGACCCCACCCACACCCCGCCCTTTCGTGAGGTGCCCAAGGGTCGCTCTCGGAAGGGGTGAGGGCAGGCCAGAACCCAGTCTCCTAGAAGCCTTGCAGTGCCTGAAGATGGCCCAGAAGGTGTGGGTTTATTAATTCTTAAACTGGAAACATTCCTAACGCTTACTCCTAAAGCAGCAAACTCCTGCAGAAAACTGTTACTGGAAATCCAGATTGAGATTGATTTTAAAAAAAGAAAAAAGTCTAGGGGGCACTTAGGCCAGCAGTCCTTACTCTGAAGGAAGAGCTCAGTGACCATTAGCTAGAGTGAGCAATTCTGTTATAAGCATCAAAACCACAGTCAAACTCAAGCTAAAGACCAGACTGACTTAGCTAGGTAGCTGGCATACTCATCATCTAATTAGGAATGTCCAAGGTGACACTAAGGTGGCTCAGATGGTAAAGCGTCTGCCTACAATGCAGGAGACCCAGATTCGATCCCTGGGTCAGGAAGATCCCCTGGAAAAGGAAATGGCAACCCACTCCAGTACTCTTGCCTGGAGAATCCCATGGATGGAGGAGCCTGGTGGGCTACAGTCCATGGCGTGGCAAAAAGTCAGACACGACTGAGCGACTTCACTTTCCTTTCACTTTTCAAGGTGACACTAAACATGTATACATGCACCGGTTTCTTCATCTGTAAAGTCGGAGGGTTTGCCCAACCAAGGAATCTTGAGGCTTTCCCAAGAAAAAGCTCACTAGCTGTGAAACCTGGTGACCAGTTCTGCAGTGTTGTCCAACTGTTATTCATGCCCAGGCCATGGGCCATGAAATCCACTCTGAGAACAGAAGGGACCCACAGGCAGGTCATGCCCTGGGCTTTCAAGGAAGGCAAAATGAGTGATGGATGTAAAATTCAGGAGGTTTCTATCAGGGAGCTGGACGGAGTGAATAAACAGGGATGTCAGTTTTACTGAGTGGATTTTAAAGTCTGAAATTTATACAACCACTGACATTTATGGGGGAAAAAAATCCCAGTCAACTTGCTCTTTACTGAAACATACCTTTTCTGAATTACCTTTCTCCCTTCTTACATTTTTCACAATTCACTCAAGGTTAACAACAAAAACTTGTCGTTTTGAAAAGAATACTCCCCCCTCCATCTCAATCCACCCCCAGAGTCTCAGCCTTTATAAAACTACCTTATCTGGATTAAAGTCTCTATCTGATGTAGTCCATGAACTCTCAGGGGCCACTCAACCTAGTAGGAAGTCCCTTAAAGAGGAGGGGCTGAAAAAAAAAAAAGCTAAACATGCTTTCACTTCATGTAATTGGTCAAAACTGCCAGGATACAGAGACATACAAATAGCACAATACATTAAGAGACAGGTATGGAAACAGGACTTTTTCTCAAAGGTTTTTCTCATTACCTAGCAGGAGTACAAGATTATGTAGACCTGTCTTTGGGCTGATTTCTTTTGAGAATTCTCAAAAGCTCACGTCTGTATTTAAGGAAGTAAAAAGACAGTTCTCGTTTATCATGGTTCAAAGAAGAGAAAGGGAAAGTGTTAATGAACAGAAGCTGCAGCTAACACAAAACTTCCTTCCTTCCCTCACATCATTTCTGAGCTAAAAGGGGCCTCACCGGACACCCCCATCCCTGACTTCACAAGTAAGGAAAGCCCAGAGAAAATTGGAAAGTAGCTCTGAAGCCCAGGGTTCCTTATAAAACACCATCCAGAGACCCCCTCTAGGGGTTCAGGCAATAAGAGGAGCTAATGTTTACTAAGCATGATTGAAGGGCTAGATCCTATGCTAAGTGTAGTGTAGATATATCTCATTTATTCTTTTAGACAGCACCATGAGGTATGTTCTACTGTTCACCCATTTCACAGATGAGGAAATGGAGACACATGGCTGCTAGGAAGTGAAACGACCTGGATTTGGACTTATAAGCAGCTGGAGCCTGCAGCCTGGGCTGTTAATCATACCACACTAATGCCAGAATCAAGACAGGAGGATGCCATGTGAGACCAGTGTAATAATCCAAGTGAAATACTCAAGATTTATGCGGAAAATTAACTGTCCCTTACTAAATTTTGCAAATTCTGTGTTCTCAGTTCAAATTCAATTTCAGGACAGGTAGGTATGGTTTTGGTAACCAGGCTGCTGCCTGATGGATCTGTGGAGGTTGATGTGGCAGGAGGAAGCCAGGATTAAAATATGACAATGTGGTGGGTCCTCTACAAATTCTAACAAGGCTCATGCCAGCAGCCACTGCCCTAACACCTCTTAGAAATTCCTCTTCTGACACTTGCAAAGAGCCTCTTAGCATCTTTACCTCCTTGATCAAAACTTCCTTTAGCTAACTGTTCCCCATTCATAGCCCCTTTCTCCCTTTTGACCTCCTCTTCCAGGGACCCTAAGAACTGAACGGTCTCCCAGCTCCACTTAGCCAAAGTTTACTTTCTTAGAAAGAGTTCCTCAAAGCTATTGCCATCAGGGCAACTGGTGCTTGCCCTGAGCCAGGAGGGTCCAAAATTTTCACCAAGTGAGGAAGAAATAAAAACAGATGGAAGCCAAGCCTGCATTGGTCACAGGCATCACCCACTTCTTCGCTTTCTCTGAATATCATTTAATTTTCTGGTCTGCCTATTAGATCATGAGTCTCTAGGAGCAGTGACCTAAGGTAGAAGGGAGAGGGCAGCTGTCCCCTCCAGTCCTTTCCATCCTCACGCCCAGGACCAGTAAGAAAGGGACAGATTGAATATATGCCCCCTGGACTCTGGGCTCCCTCGGGGAGGGTCTCCCTGGCATGTGGCCCATTTCCTTGTATCCATGTCACAAAGGGCATGGCTAAACTTGGAAACATTCTTTTCCAGAGGATCAGGACAGGGAAACAGAATGCATTTCCTGTGTCCAGACCAGTAACTGGCTGGCACACTCCTGAACCAAGGGACATCGTTTGTAAACATGCCCCTAAGGAACAACAAAAATGACTTGGAGGATTGCTTCCTAACATACGTAATAATGTATGTTTAATAAGCAATAGAGAATGCATGCTTCAGTTATTTTACTATTATTTTACCATTTGTCTCTCTGTTCTTCAATGGGTTGTTCCCCATTCATAGCCCAAGAAGTAGGTCTTTTGGAGAGTTATTTTTCTAATAAAACATAAATAAAAATTTTTGCATCGTGTCACATAGCAATTTAGGACTAATTTCAGAGCTGCCTGGATAAAACTATGGTTCAAAGAGTGACTTGTATGACAGACCAAGGGCTGCACTGATTTTGGTTAAGGAAATTACTAATGTTAATTGCTTTTTATTTTGCCCCTGGAGAATCATTCCACAAGCATTTAAAACCCACATGTATCTGTCAGATGGCTCCTTTAAAGAGACCAAGTTTTCTCTTAAATACAGTTCCTCTCCTAATACTGTCTCCTTACATTACAAAGATCAACCAATGAATATTTACATTCACTGGAAGATTTGTGACTGTGCACAGGATTTATTTTTTTAATTAACTAATTTAACAGGTGACTAGCACTGATCTGAGAAATGTTTCCTGCCATCCATCCCATTTCCAACTCAATCACTGACCTTAGAAAGTTACTTCCCTTCTCCATTCATTTCCCTACACAAATCCAGGTTAAGGCTGAGCACTCAGACGATTCAGACAAGATTAATGGATTCACTTTGCAATCCTACCTCCCACCCCAGAAAATAGGGACTAAAAGTACATAAAATGCCAGCATAATTTGGGCCTACAACCAGGACTTTTTTTTGTTGTTGTTTTTTTTGCCCAACTATTTGGTATGTGGGATCTTGGTTCCCCATCCAGGGACTGAACCTGCACGCTTGCAGTGAAAGCATGGATCACCAGGGAATTCCCTCATGCAGGACTTTTGTAATTTTTTCTTTTCCCTGTCTACTTTGCATGTGGGATTTTAGTTCCCTAACCGGGGATCAAACCCCTGCCCCTGCAATGGAAGCACTGAGTCCTAACCACTGGACCACCAGGTAAGACCCCAAATATTTTTCTTAACAAGACCAAATCTCGCCCTTGGTTTCCTTCGTAGTCAAAGCACCCCTCACTGTCCATCCCACCATCCTTCAAAGAAAGACCTTGGAAGACCAGGTTATAAAGACTTAAAAAGACCAAATACAAAGCTTACTCAAAATGGGACGATAAAGCAGACAGTGAAGAGGCAAAACAGGAATAAAATTAGCAGCTCTGTTCACAATGGTCAAATGGCAGAAACAAATCAAATTCTGTCCATCGATGAAAGGTAAATAAAATGTGGTATATCCATACAATGGCATGTTATTCAGCCATAAAAGGAATGAAGTAGTGACACAAGCTACAATGTGTTGAATCTTGAAAACATGCCAAGTAAAACACACCATATAGTATGATTCCACATATATAAAATGTCCAGAATAGAAAAATCCACAGGGACCAAAAGCCAATTCATGATTGCCTGGGGCTGGGTGGGGATGCGATGGGAGAATGGAAAATGACCCCTAATAGGCTCGGGGTTTCTTTGGGGAGTGATAAAAATATCCTGGGGTTTAGAAAGAGGTGATGCTTACACAACACTGTGAAAATACGAAATGTCACTGAATTGATACTTTAAAATGGCTAATTTATGCTAATTGAATTTTACTTCAATTTTTAAAAGTATGTATTAGGGAGTTTGGGATGGACATGTACACACTGCTATATTTAAAATGGATAACCAACAAGGTCCTACTGTACAGCACAGGGAACTCTGCTCAATGTTTCGTGGCAGCCTGGATGGGGGTGGAGTTTGGGGGAGAATGGATACATGCGTATGCATGGCTGAGTCCCTTTGCTGTCCACCTGAAACTACCATAAGATTGTTAATCAGCTATACTCCAATATAAAACATTTTTAGAGAGTGTATCTGTATATATACACACATCTGTTTGGGTATATATGTATATATACAATATTTGTGTATATATATTTGTATTTCTATACAATACAAATATTTGTATATATACATACACACACACACATAATTTTTTTTCCTTTTCATCAGTTATCATTTAAGAGTGATCTTAGTTCCTATCCCTGAAAGGTAACCTGGTTAGGAAATGTAGCCCCTCAGCCCTGAAGCAGGTTGAAACTTACCAAACCGAGGTGATAGTTGAATCACCTCCTAAATGAGCTGCTAACAGTCACCATGGGGGTCTGATGGGCTTTGACAGCACTTGAAAGCCTTTCACTTAAGCACGCCTAACAAATGTGAATACACACTGGTTGGTATGGCTGGGAGTAGGGATGGGGAAACAGACACACACACACACACTCTCCTCACACACATAGTCTGGCTGTCTTCTTCACATACATTCTTGCTTTCCTTTAAAAATGGCTCAGCTCCAGCAGGCCAATTTGCCTCTACAAGCCCCTTGGATCTATGAAAATCCATGAGTTTACCAAGACACTCAAAATAGAAGAAGTCTGACAAAACTCATCTGTCACCATTTGAAGCAACCATTATACCAACTCCTTAGTTTGAAAATTGGTATTTAAAGGGAAAGAATTAAGCATGTGTGCAGCCTTTTAAGGAGGAAGTATATTCAAGGGAAGCTTTCATTGATAAGGGAAAACTTCAGGAAAAAAAGCCAGCTAGTGCATAAGGGAGGGATGATAATAGTTCAAAGATTCATTTTCTTTTTTTTGGCTGTGCTGTGCAGTGTGTGGAATCTTAGTTCCCGACCAAGGATTGAACCCATGGCACCCTGCAGTGAAGCGCAGAGTCTTAACTGCTGGACTGCCAGAGAGTCCCAAAGGTTCATTTTCACCTCCGGAGAAAATTATTGATACAGGAGAAGAATGATAACTGGTGTTGAAATCAGTGAGTGGTAAATGGAAGCAAGGGCCAAACGTATTCCCTTCCAGGTTATTCTCTGGAGCAAAGAGGGATGAACATAATTGAATAATGAAGGAATAATCAGACCACCATTGCTTTAATCCACTACCTACGATATTTAACCTCAATCTAACCAAAACTTTAGACCTAATTTCTAATTTACAGAAATTACAGAGATAATGAAAAAGCTAAATATCACCACAAGGAAGCAATCAGACAAATGCATAAAGTGAGATATTCTTCAGGACATGGTTCCATCTTCTCTACCAATCAATATTCTGAGAAAGGTCAAGATGAGGTCAGTCTTCATTCCAATCCCAAAGAAAGGGAATGCCAAAGAATGCTCAAACTACCGCACAATTGCACTCATCTCCCACACTAGTCAAGTCATGCTCAAAATTCTCCAACCCAGGCTTCAGAAACATGTAAACCATGAAATTCCAGATGTTCAAGCAGGTTTTAGAAAAGGCAGAGGAACCAGAGATCAAATTAGCAATATCCGCTGGATCATGGAGAAAGCAAGAGAGTTCCAGAAAAACATCTATTTCTGCTTCATTGACTATGCCAAAGCCTTTGACTGTGTGGATCCCAATAAACTGTGGAACATTCTGAAAGAGATGGGAATACCAGACCACCTGACCTACCTCTTGAGAAACCGGTATGCAGGTCAGGAAGCAACAGTTAGAACTGGACATGGAACAGACTGGTTCCAAATAGGAAAAGGAGTACGTCAAGGCTGTATATTGTCACCCTGCTTATTTAACTTATATGCAGAGTACATCATGAGGAACGCTGGGCTGGAAGAAGCACAAGCTGGAATCAAGATTGTCGGGAGAAATATCAATAACCTCAGATATGCAGATGACACCACCCTTATGGCAGAAAGTGAAGAGGAACTCAAAGGCCTCTTGATGAAAATGAAAGAGGAGAGTGAAAAGGTTGGCTTGAAGCTCAACATTCAGAAAACGAAGATCATGGCATCTGGTCCCATCACTTCATGGGAAATAGATGGGGAAACAGTGTCAGACTTTATTTTTGGGGGCTCCAAAATCACTGCAGATGCTGATTGCAGCCATGAAATTAAAAGATGCTTACTCCTTGGAAGGAAAGTTATGACCAACCTAGATAGCATATTAAAAAGTAGAGACATTACTTTGCCAACCAAGGTCTATCTAGTCAAGGCTATGGGTTTTCCCGTGGTCATGTATGGATGTGAGAGTTGGACTGTGAAGAAAGCTGATCGCTGAAGAATTGATGCTTTTGAACTGTGGTGCTGGAGAAGACTCTTGAGAGTCCCTTGGACTGCAAGGAGATCCAACCAGTCCATTCTAAAGGAGATCAATCCTGGTTGTTCATTGGAAGAACTGATGCTAAAGCTGAAACTCCAATACTTTGGCCACCTCATGCAACGAGTTGACTCACTGGAAAAGAGTCTGATGCTGGGAAGGATTGGGGGTGGGAGGAGACGGGGACGACAAAGAATGAGATGGCTGGATGGCATCACCGACTTGATGGACATGAGTTTGAGTGAACTCCGGGAGTTGGTGATGGACAGGGAGGCCTGGCGTGCTGTGATTCATGGGGTTGCAATGAGTCGGACATGACTGAGCGACTGAACTGAACTGAAGAACAGATTCCTGGACTGGATCCTGATTTGAACAAAGTAGCTGTAATAGATAATTTATACGATCCAGCATCAGGAGGGATTGTCAGTTTTGCTAGGTATAATAACGTTATTTCAAGAATGGAGAAAAATATTATTTTTCAGGGATGCAAACCTAAGTATTGAGGGATGGAATGACATGATGTCTGTAATACTCTAAAGAATACTTCAACATAAAAAATAAAGTTAGTTGAAAAACAACAGACCCATTAAGAAGGCTATTATGAAAAACAAACGAACAAACAAACAGAAAATAAAAATAGCCAGGATATGGAGAAACTAGAACTCCTTGTGCACTGTTGATAGGAACGTAAATCGATGCAGTCATTGTGGAAAACAGTATGGCAGCCCCTCCGAAAATTAAAACATAATTATTCTATGATTCCAGCAATTTCATTTCTAGGTAAGTACCCAAAAGAACTGAAAATAAGGACCTGAAAAGATTTTTACTCACCTCTGTTCACAGCAGCATTATTTATAACAGCCAAAGGTGGAAGTGCCCATCGACAGATAAATGGGTAAATAAAATGTATATACATACAACGGAAAACCATTCAGCTCTAAAAAGGAAAGAGATTCTGGCACATGCAACAGCATGGATGAACCCTGAAGACATGAAGTGAAAGGAGCCAGACACAAAAAAGACAAATACTGTATGATTCCACTTATCTAGAAGAGTCAAATTCACAGAGATAAAAAAAAAGTAGAACATGGGGAAAATGGGGATTTAGTGTTTTTAAGGGATTAAGAATTCCAGTTTCAGATGATGAAAAAGTTTTGGAGACGGACAGTGGTGATGGTTAACAACAATGTGCATGTACTCAATGCCACCCAAAATATACTCAAAATGCCACTCAAGTACACCCAAAAATAGCTAAAATAGTCAATTTTATGCTCTTTCCCACAAGTTAAAGAAATGTGATAAAAGATGAAATAAAAAAATGGACCTAGAGATTACCATACTAAGGGAAGAAAGTCAGAGAGAGACAAAATTCATCTGGTATCACTTATATGTGGAACCTAAAACATAGTACAAACGCACTTATTTACAAAACAGAAACAGACTCACAGACATAGAAAATCTTATGGTTACCAAAGGGGAAAGCAGAGATAAATTAGGAATTTGAAATTAGCAGATACAAACTACTATATATAAGTAAACAACGAGGTCATACTGTAGAGCACAGGGAACTATATTCAATACCATGCAATAACCTATAATGGAAAAGAATCTGAAAAATGTATAACATTTACTATACAAAAATGAATCACTCTGCTGTACACCAGAAACTAATACAACATTGTATATTAATTATACTTCAATTTAAAAAAATAAACTAATAAGTAAAAAGAAATAGAACACCCTCCCCAGAAGAAGCTATCAACTGGGTACACTCAAACCAACAAGTTTCCCCAGAGCAGTCCCCAACACAACCCTTCCTGCCATCTTGTCCCATAAATATTAACTAAGAGAGAAATGAATTTAAATACCCCCTCCCAAAATCATTCTTTTAAGGGAGATTATCTCTGAATTCCTGCAACATGCTTTGCTGTTTAGTCATTTACATTCATGGAAGGTGAGTGACTTAGAGCAGGTTTTACCAGAGCTTTCACTTTCTACGTATTTTCCTTGTATATAATTAAAGTTCCCCTTGTCCCAAAAAATGGACTTCCCCTTCCCCCTTTTGTAACAGGAAGCAAACTTAAATAAAGCAAATATTTCACCTGTATTCACTTAAATGTGCCCCTTTTATCTGATCACCTAAATTTGGGGAGCAGATTATCTGACAACATCACTTGGTTGCACACACATACATCTTCCTGATAAAGCCAGATTAGATATGCAGGGGGTGGGGGGTGGGGGGGCTGTCACAACTTACTCCCAACGTCAATGATCAAATATCCTCCTCTGAAACAGGAAATATACAATGCCATTTGATAAAAATAAAAAAAAAAAGGAAAAGCCTGAAGAATAGACCACTATTCTAGAAATAAAACAATGATAATGGCAAGCAATCACTTACAGTGCCAGCCAGGCCTTCTAATTACTCCACCAAAGGCAGGAAAGCCCTTGATATCTCAATTGCTTTCCAAGAATTTGTCTTTGGCATTATTAACACAGACAGCCGAGCAGGTTATCAGACTAAGAAAGAAATCCTGGGCTGCAGACTTTAATTACAGGTTATTTCAGCTGATCGCTGTCTTAAAGTTTCAATAAAATGATACGGTTGATAGCTGAAAAGTTCCAGGTGAGAGATAAGATCTTTTTAAGTCCAAGAGGATGAAGAGAGATGCCTCAATGTGAGGGACAAAAGGGTCCAGGGAAGACCAAGAGTCCTTCTTAGTGCTTTTCTGTTCACCATTCTTTTATTGGCTGCAATTGGGACACACAGATTAAAGTAAGGAGAGAGGCTTACTTTCACTAGCGATGACTCTGAGGCATCTGAAGAGCAGGTGAAAGACAGCAAGAAGATGGAACTGACTGACTACAATTTCATTTTCTAGAAGCTCTGGGGAAACCTTGCTATCAAGTTCATTCATTCACTGAACATTTTCTGGGACCAATCTTGCATGACAGGATACAAAAAACGATGAGAAAAAAATTAATAAGATGAGTTCCAGTCTCAAGAAGCTAATGGAAGCTTAAGACAGATATGCAACAAAATGCAGAGTATGAATTGGCCTTGAAATTGCAGGGGACATGGGTTCCCTGGTCCGAGAAGATCCAACATGCCTCGGGGCAACTGAGCCCATGTACCACAGCTACTGAGTCCTTGCACCTGGAGCCCATGCTTCGCAACAAACAGTAGTCCTGCTTGCCACAACTAGAGAAAGCCAGTGCCCAGCAACAAAGGCCCAGCACAGCCAAAAATAAATAAATTTTTTAAAAATGATGAGTAGAATGTGGTTGTCCAGCAGAAGGAGAAAACGGGAAGTCTGTCTATCAGTCAGGATCTTAGCAGGAAATGAAATGATATCCTGGCACCCTCCCACCAGGTCACGGAGGGTAGTTGAACAGAGGCTCAATTTACAGAGCATCGTTGGGGTCGACTAAAAAAGGCAGGCGGCTCTGATGGGATCCCACTCATATGGTTCAGAGATTACGGATTCTGGAATCAGAGATCACATATCTGGTCAGAGACCTGGGGTCTCATCTTGTAAGAAATGGTGGCATTCTTTGACCATCAGTGGGATTTTTCTCTTGCTGATGTTGGAGGCAACATTATCCAGAATGAACAGACCATATCTTGTGGGTATTCTGTGATCACGGGTTTTTGCTGTCTGTGCTCCTGGGAACCTGCTGGCCTCCAAACTCCACAGATGACTTAGCTGTCACTTAGGGAAGCCCTGGGACTCTAGGTGGGGGTCCCGGATTGTCCATTTGCTGCTCGTGCCTCTCTGCCCTACGGCCCCTGCTGCCGGTCTCCCCGCTGCCTGTTCCTGATCTCTGAGGCTGCTCTCACAAGGCTTCTTCCAGCATATTCTAAGGCAAGTTACCCTTCCGCTCACAGGCCTAGGGTTCCTCCCTCCAGTGGAGTGCAGAAGGCATAAAGAAGCAGTTCCTTAAACCAGCCCCCTTTCGGGAAATGCCAGCTGTGACTACCTCCACGAAATTGAGCCACTCAGGCCCTTGCCTGAGATTGAGTTTTTGCACCAGCCATTAATCACGTAAAGATGGGGAATGTCTCTAAACTAATCACCCCCTTCTGACCCAGCTCCTCCTCCACTGTCTTCTGTTTCTGCCTTCTAGATGGGCAGATTCGGGATTATTATTTACTAACAGAACTATGAAAAAGCCTAATTGCTATCACTGATGAAAGGGCTACTATAGAGGTATTTTGCAGACAGCCCCTCACAGCAACCTTGTATGAAAGTGCTATGAGCCCATTTTACAGGTGAGTAAACTAAGGCTCAGACTGTCCCACGACCACACAGTAAGCGGCAGTGCCAGGAGTCAATCTCTAGGTGTACCTAACCCCAGAGCTCACCCTCGTTGTGCATGAGAATTACCTGTGAAGCATTTAGCAAGTGCAGATTCCTAGGCCCCACCAACATCTAATGAATCAGTGTCTCAGGGGAGCCCAGGAACCAACTTAGAAAAAAATACGTTTCCCAGGTAAAGCAGATGTCACCAGCCTGAGCACAGGTCCTCATGAGGCCACACAGCCTTTACAGGAAATGATCTGGCCCTGAGCAGGCAACAATAAATGGCAGGCATTATCCTCCACCTCAACTGTACACCATCAACTTAATTACTTGGGGGAGACAGGAGCTGGGAGCAGGGCAGTGGGAACAGGAAGCACATGGGGGCCTCTTTTAATGACTTATGTGACTATCCTTCAGGGAAAGGCTGTGTGTGACGCTCCCAGGGGGACCCCAGACTTATCAGGCCTCCCAGATGGAAATGACCAAGTATGGAGGAAGGGGAAGAGAAATAGAGCAGAACTGAGCACAACACAAACATCATGTGTGTGTGTGTGTCTGTCTGTCTGTCTGTCTTCCTCCCGTGGTTCCGGTGACGTCCCCGTAAGGAAGCTGGTCCACTAACTGCTGTAGAGGGCTATCCCCATGTCCCTCTCAGAGTTCTTGCTGGTATACTCTGCAGCCTCTCTGCTCCTCCACTCCAGAAAAATTGACAATAATTGAAATTCAAGAGGCAGCCTGGTTTGGCCACTAGAGATTAAAAAGCAAATGCATCAGTGTGTTCTCCTTCCAGGAAAACCATGGCTTCCTCTCACCTCCTTCCTCGGTTTCCTTTTCTGGGAACCAACCTGCAGCCTGGCCGGGTAAGAAGCGTCTGGCTGCTGCGAGGAAGGTCAACATGCTAATAAGGCTGAGGTCAGAAGTCGGGCCTCAAAGTAGTTCAGTTCCCTCGGTTTGGTTCTAAGGTCACAGACAACCTCCCCCCCTCCAAATCTTACCACTTGGTCATAAAAGGAAGTGGCCAGAGTATAGACGGATCAAAACAAATCCATCACCACTGGTGAAAACAGTCAATGGGGTGGAGTTGGGGTAGGGGGACGGTGACCAAGGGTGATTCAGTAGCATCTCTGATTTGAAAGACGCCACATCAGAAATGACCTCATGGCACCTAATCAGTTCCAGAAAGGAACTTTGTTCTCTAGGAGGCAAGGTGGGAGATCAAAGCATTTCTTGCTAATCATCATTTAGCATTAATTATTTAAGTAACCTGAGCCAGACCCGGATTGCTCCGACTTAGGATCCTGACAGCCTCAATGAGCACCCTTGATCTTTCAAGCCAACCTGCATCAAATTGGGAGGAAGCCGACTGCAAACCTGGGAATCGAGAGACCCGGGGCGGCCCAGGCAGTCAGTCGTTTACTTACTTCTTCCTTTCCTGTTAACTTTTTAACCCCACCAGCCAGGAAACGCATAAATACAGCACCCGGCCGCCCCTCCCCCTGCCTCCGCCGCATCTCATAGAGTTCCTCAGGCGCAGGGACAAATCTGGGGATGAACACCTTAGATTCATAAGCTGAGTGGCCTCAGACTTACCAGCGTACCTCTCTGAACCTCCAGTTTCAGCTGCATCATGAAGATAATCCTATCCTCCCAGCCTCTTGTAAGAATTCAATAAGACCTCAGAACTGTTGCATACATTTAGAAGGAATACACAGGGGTTTGGCTATACCGCAAATAATTTATTTCTAGAGTTGAAGGGGGAATCATTATTACATTCATTATTATATATTATTATTATATATTATATGTATAATATTCATTATTACACTATTTACTCCTTTTTGTATAATGTGTAATGTATGTTATGGGTTAAACTGTGTCCTCCTCAAACCCATATGTTGAAGTCTGAACCCAGCACCTCAGAATGTGACTGTATTTGAAAATAGGTCCTTTTTTTTTTTAATTTGGCTGCACCAGCTCTTAGTTATAGCACAAGGGATCTTCACTCTTTCACTGCAGCATGGATTTTTTTTTTTTTAATTGCAGCATGCAGGATCTAGTTCCCTGACCTGGGGTGGAACTGGGCCCCCTGCAGTGGAAGTGTGGTCTTATCCACTGTACCACCAGGGAAGTCCCTAGAGATAGGTCTTTAATGAGGTAAAAGAAATAAGTTAAAATAGCATAATTTGGATGGACTCGAATTCAGTATAAATGGTGTCCTTATAAGAAGAGGAGATTAGAACACACACACAAGGAAGACCATGTGAAGACATAGAGAGACAACGGCCATCAATAAACCAAGGAGAGAATCCTCAGAAGAACTCAATCCTGCCAACTGACATCTTGATCTCAGACTTCTGGCTTCCAGAAGTGTGAGAAAATTAATTTTTCTGTCATTTCAGCCACTCAGTCTGAGGTATTTTGTTATGCTGGCCCTTGCAAACTCATACAATTAACTTCAAGTAATTCATAGAGAAAAAAACTCAAATGGCTCTAATGAAAAAGACAGGCAATATGAGACTTCTGTGGTGTCCAGTGGTTAAGATTCTGAGCTCTCAATGCAGGGAGCATGGGTTCCATCTCTGGTCAGGAAACTAAGATCCCATATGCTACGTGGCACAGCCAAAAATATTTTTAACTAAAAAAAAAAAAAAAAAAAAGATAGGCAATAGGTGTTGGGGGAAGATGTGGAGAAATTGGAACTCTTGTAATTGCCGAGGGGAACACAAAATGCTGTAGCCACTTTGGGAAATAGTCTGGCAGTTCCTCAAAAACTTCAACAGAGTTACCATCTGGTAACCCGATTGCATGCCTAGGTTTCTACCCAAGAGAAATGAAAACATAACTTCACATAAAATCCTGTCCATAAATTATTCATAGCATCATCAATCACAATAGCCAAAAGGGAGAAAGAGTACAAATGCCCATGGACAGATGGACAGATAAACGGACTGTGGTCCATTCATATAATGGAATATTATTCAGCCCTATAAAGGCATGAAATACTGATAGACATCCAACTGAGATGAACCTTGGAAACATTCTGCTAAGTGAAAGTAGTCACAAAAGGCCACATACTGTATAATTCTATTTATATGAAATGTCCAGAATAGACAAATCCATGGAGACAGAAAGTTTCCAGGGGCTGGAGGAGGAGAACTGACTGCTGCTGGAGTTTCTTCTAAGCGGTAGGAAAATGTTCTAAAATGAAGATTGTGGTTGTGGGGATGGTTCCACAACTCTGAATATTTTCAATATACTAAAAACATTTAAAGGTCCACTTTAAGTGGGAGAAACAAAGTATGGGAGTCTTATTTATTATAAGAATTAAAAAAAGAAAAGCCTGCTACCATGAGCGTTGTTAAATGCCAAAGGCTCTTACTTCTCCCTCCCACCCACTCTTTCCCAACCAGCCTCAGGGCTCCAGTTTCTCCTACCCATGTTGACACCAGCCATGCCATACAAGTCCCATGCTTATAAACCAATCCTCCAGAGGAAACTTAAATAAGAACTACTGCCCCCAGAAACCAGCTTCCTGTTTTCAGACCTTAAGAGGAAAAGGGGCAGAGGTTTGAATTTTAAAAAAAATGCCTAAAAGTCCCTGAGGACTGCGCTGAGGGTCTCCAGCACAGAAAACAGGGCACATTTATGGTCCTGAAGTGATTTCCAGAGAGGCTGGCCTGAACACCTCCATTAATTCTGAGATAACAGTGAGCAATGTCAAGTGGGTTCCTTTAAAACCCCACGTTCTACAAACCCCAATCCATCCCATGAAGCAATTCCTCCACCATGAGGGAAGCGGGCAGCAAGGCAAAGCCACGGTTTCCTCTACAGGTTCAAAGCAACCATGGGGCCTGGCTGGGCTATTTCAAGGTGCTATGTGTATAAGTACAGTCTGAGGTCTGACAAATGACATTTATATTTTTGCCCATTTAGGGGAAAGTCAGCTCTGAAACCCTACACATGCCCACAGACTGGGGAGCTAAAGGTAGAGAATGTGGAGGCAAATCCTTTTCAATCCTATGGCCACTTCAGTTCCCACTAAGCTTCAGAGAGAATCAGAATTCAACACCCACAAGGAACTGGGTGCCTTCTCTCCATTAACAAGTCCACATTTAGGAAGATAATCAAAGATAACAAAAAAGGTGAACAGGATAACCCAGAACAGCAATGTCCAACAGAAATATAATGTGAGTCACATAAGTACTTGAACCCACTCTTTAAAAGATAAAAAGGAACAGGTGAAATGAGTATTAATAATCCATTTTGTTTAATGGATTATCGGGCTTCCCTGGTCACAGATGGTAAAGAATCTGCCTGAAGTGCAGGAGACCCGGGTTTGACTCCTGGGATGAGAAGATTCACTGGAGGAGGGCATGGCAACCCACTCCAGTATTCTTGCCTGGAGAATTCCATGGACAGAGGAGTCTGGCAGTCTACAGTCCATGGAGTCACAAAGAGTCAGACACAACTGAGTGACTAACACACAAATGGAATGCAAAAGTAGGAAGTCAAGAAACACCTGGAGTAACAGGCAGATTTGGCCTTGGAGCACGGAATGAAGCAGGGCAAAGGCTAATAGAGTTTTGCTAAGAGAACGCACTGGTCATAGCAAACACCCTCTTCCAACAACACAAGAGAAGACTCTACACGTGGACATCACCAGATGGTCAACACCGAAATCAGATTGATTATATTCTTTGCAGCCAAAGATGGAGAAGCTCTATACAGTTAGCAAAAACAAGACCAGGAGCTGACTGTGGCTCAGATCATTAACTCCGTATTGCCAAATTCAGACTGAAATTGAAGAAAGTAGGGAAAACCACTAGACCATTCAGATATGACTTAAATCAAATCTTTTATGATTATACAGTGGAAGTAATAGATTTAAGGGACTAGATCTGATAGATAGAGTGCCTGATGAACTCTGGACGGAGGTTCGTAACATTGTACAGGAGACAGGGACCAAGACCATCCCCATGGAAAAGAAATGCAGAAAAGCAAAATGGCTGTCTGAGGAGGCCTTACAAATAGCTGTGAAAAGAAGAGAAGTGAAAAGCAAAGGAGAAAAGGAAAGATATAAGCATCTGAATGCAGAGTTCCAAAAAATAGCAAGGAGAGATAAGAAAGCCTTCCTCAGTGATCAATGCAAAGATATAGAGGAAAACAACAGAATAGGAAAAACAAGAGATCTTTTCAAGAAAATTAGAGATATCAAGGGAACATTTCATGCAAAGATGGGCTCGATAAAGGACAGAAATGGTATGGACCTAACAGAAGAAGAAGATATTAAGAAGAGGTGGCAAGAATACACAGAAGAACTGTACAAAAAAGATCTTCACGACGAAGATAATCACAATGGCGTGATCACTCACCTGGAACCAGACATCTTGGAATGTGAAGTCAAGTGGGCCTTAGAGAGCATCACTACAAACAAAGCTAATGGAGGTGATGGAATTCCAATTGAGCTATTTAAAATCCTGAAAGATGAGGCTGTGAAAGTGCTGCACTCAATATGCCAGCAAATTTGGAAAACTCAGCAGTGGCCACAGGACTGGAAAAGGTCAGTCTTCATTCCAATCCCAAAGAAAGGCAATGCCAAAGAATGCTCAAACTACCGCACAATTGCACTCATCTCCCACGCTAGTAAAGTCATGCTCAAAATTCTCCAAGCCAGGCTTCAGCAACATGTGAACCGTGAAATTCCAGATGTTCAAGCAGGTTTTAGAAAAGGCAGAGGCACCAGAGATCAAATTGCCAACATCCGCTGGATCATGGAGAAAGCAAGAGAGTTCCAGAAAAACATCTATTTCTGCTTCATTGACTATGCCAAAGCCTTTGACTATGTGGATCCCAATAAACTGTGGAACATTCTGAAAGAGATGGGAATACCAGACCACCTGACCTGCCTCTTGAGAAACCTGTATGCAGGTCAGGAAGCAACAGTTAGAACTGGACATGGAACAACAGACTGGTTCCAAATAGGAAAAGGAGTACATCAAGGCTGTATATTGTTACTAGACTTATTTAACTTATATGCAGAGTACATCATGAGGAACGCTGGGCTGGAAGAAGCACAAGCTGGAATCAAGATTGCCGGGAGAAATATCAATAACCTCAGATATGCAGATGACACCACCCTTATGGCAGAAAGTGAAGAGGAACTCAAAGGCCTCTTGATGAAAATGAAAGAGGAGAGTGAAAAGGTTGGCTTGAAGCTCAACATTCAGAAAACGAAGATCATGGCATCTGGTCCCATCACTTCATGGGAAATAGATGGGGAAACAGTGGAAACAGTGTCAGACTTTATTTTTTTGGGCTCCAAAATCACTGCAGATGCTGATTGCAGCCATGAAATTAAAAGACGCTTACTCATTGGAAGGAAAGTTATGACCAACCTAGATAGCATATTAAAAAGCAGAGACATTACTTTGCCAACCAAGGTCCGTCTAGTCAAGGCTATGGTTTTTCCCGTGGTCATGTATGGATGTGAGAGTTGGACTGTGAAGAAAGCTGATCGCCGAAGAATTGATGCTTTTGAACTGTGGTGTTGGAGAAGACTCTTGAGAGTCCCTTGGACTGCAAGGAGATCCAACCAGTCCATTCTAAAGGAGATCAATCCTGGGTGTTCATTGGAAGGACTGATGTTAAAGCTGAAACTCCAATACTTTGGCCACCTCATGCGACGAGTTGACTCACTGGAAAAGAGTCTGATGCTGGGAAGGATTGGGGGTGGGAGGAGACGGGGACGACAGAGAATGAGATGGCTGGATGGCATCACCGACTCGATGGACATGAGTTTGAGTGAACTCCGGGAGTTGGTGATGGACAGGGAGGCCTGGCATGCTGTATTTCATGGGGTCGCAAAGAGTCGGACACGACTGAGTGACTGAACTGAACTGAACACACAAATATGATTGTTTCAACGAGGGTTGCCAGATTCAGCAAATAAAAATACAGCCATATTACATTTCAGAAAAGAACAAAAACTCTTTTTTTAGCATAAGTATATCCCATGTAATATATGGGACATGTTAAACTAAAAAACTGTGTGTTTCTGAAAATCTGAAGTTCAAATTTAAATGAGCTTCCTTTTTAAAATCTGGCAACCTTAATTTCAACATGCAATCAATATAAGTGGTATTGTACACTGTTCTTTTTTATATTGTCTTTAAAATCTGTTATGTATATTATACTGGCAGCACCTCTTAATTTAAGCTTGCCGTATCTGAAGTGCTCAACAGCCAGACATGGCTCATGGCCTTTTGAACAGTACAGATCGAGAAAGTTCTAGAAAGTTCCTCTCAATGCTTTTTATAACAGTGAAAAATCAGAAATTAGCAAAATACCCATCAACAGGAAGGCTGCTTAGGTTACAACTAACATTTAGAGAACTTACCATGAGTCAGCCCTCGTCCTATTGACTCTGCATGCACTATTTTTAGTCCTCACAATGACCATTCAAAGTAGGTACCAGTATAACACCTTTCTACAAATGAGGAAGAGACTCATATAACTTGGAACTCATATAACTTGCTCGAAAAAAGTGAGGAAGCCAAGACAGACTGATAATAGATGGATGGGTTCATATATATATATCCTACCCTAGATACACCAACGGAGAAGGCAATGGCACCCCACTCCAGTACTCTTGCCTAGAAAATCCCATGGACAGAGGAGCCTAGTAGGCTACAGTCCATGGGTTCGCTAAGAGTCAGACATGACTGAGCGGCTTCACTTTCACTTTTCCCTTTCATGCACTGGAGAAGGAAACTGCAACCCACACCAGTGTTCTTGCCTGGAGAATCCCAGGGACGGCAGAGGCTGGTGGGCTGCCGTCTATGGGGTCGCACAGAGTCAGACACGACTGAAGAGACTTAGCAGCAGCAACAGCAGCAGATACACCGAAATGTTCTTGGTTTTCTCTGGACGGTGGAGACAGGGGCAGGTATTGGTTGAAAGTTAGGTCTCCGCCGTCAATTAGACCTATCTTTGCATCCTCGGCTCTGCCAAGTAACCTAACAAATAACTTCGCCATTTTAAGCCTCAGTTTCCCCATCCGTAAAACAAATCATAAACGGCTATCCACAGGATTTTGGGAGTCTAAATAAAACAGGGCATTTAGAGGACTAAGCAAGGCAACCTGCCCCTGGTAAGTTCTCAGTGACATCACTACTACTCTTCTCAGCATCCTTGTCCATTCCTGTTTGATTAGATTTTTCATGGAGAGCATCAACCCTTCTTGTGTTTTTTGTTTTTTGGTCACACTGCAAGGCATGCAGGATATTAATTCTCTGACCAGGGATTGAACCTGTGCCCCCTGCAGTGGAAGCACAGAGTCCTAACCACTGGACTTCCAGGGAATTCCCAAGGATCCATTTATAAAGAGAAAAAAAGTTAACTTTGAAAAGAGGATAAAACAGAGATTTGCTGTGGTGAAACGGATTTCACTGTCATCCAGTGGCTAAGACTCTGTGCTCCCAATGCAGGGGGCCTGGGTTTGGTCCCTGGTGAGGGAACAAGACACTACATGCTGCAACTAAAGATTCCACATGCCTCAACTAAAACAGACACAGTCAAATACATAATTTTTTTTAAAAAAAGGAGAAAACAGTCCATGAAGCAGCTGGAGGACAAAGGAAGGAAGGAGATAGAGAAGCAAGGAGAGAGGGGAGGAAAAGAAAGATCACCTAATGACAGGCAAAGGTGAGGTATCATTTCCCCGCAGTTTTCTGCATGACCACAAGGGGGCACTGCCTGCAGTTTCCACAGCAAGGGAAAATGGTCCCCCTTTGAAAAACAAAAACTTGCAAGGAAAAAAATTCACCAGCGCCTTTCATCTTGACTCAGAGGCCTCTCCCTGGAGTTTCCCCTGAAAAGCTGCCAACATTCATCTTACAGGAGATGTGAAAAAGCAGTGGATACGGTCTCCCAGCTGTGGGTGATCTGTGTCTTACCTTTGGAGTCTTCTTTGGCCAAGTGACTACGGGGACCCCAGTGATGGCCAGACTGGGGTCGTCCTCTGCATGCTCCTTCAGGACATTCTGTGGTCAAGCAAAGGAGCCATATTAGCCCAGGGTACAGGAGATGTCTCTGAAGGGAGTGGAGGCTGGCCCTTACCCAGCAAAAGACAAAGTTCTCTGCAGCTTCACTGCCTGCACCCCCCCACTCCACCAATACTCACATGCTCAATAGAAACCAAGTTGCCAGGGTTCCCCAGGGTCCACAAAACACAAAACATCCCCTTCTCCAAAAAAGTTTTTAAAAAGCAAATCGCCCACCTCCCTGAGACTTCCACAAACGTATTGCTCACTGATCAGACGACAACAAAGATGTGTCCAGAGCACCAAAGACTCTCATGGACCCAACCTCCTTTAATCCTTACACAGTCCTCTGGGAGGTGCTGGGCAGCGGTCTAACAAATCCGCTAACGTACATGCGTTCAACTATGTCCTCAGAGAAACAAACAAAGCAACGTGCGATCTCACCACTGAGCCCTGACTCTGGTTTTTTCACAGTCAGCAAGCATGCTCTAGGTCCTCTCATCCTGGTGTGTAAAGACATGTCTTTGTTTTTTGCATCACGGTCCCTAAACATAAGTAGATACTCAGTCAACTGGCCAAATGCTGGCAGAAAAAAATGGGCTGTGATGGACACACTGCCAGATTTTGTGCAGGTCTCCCACGTGGCACCTCATGGTCACTCCTTTGTAGGTGGTTTCAATGCTTTACAGGGTAATCCTGACTTTACCAGCTTTTGGTGTTGTGTGCAGCCAACTGCAGAACCTCAGCAAGGGGTAAGAAGTCACTCCACTGAATTATCCCTATCCAGTAAGGCAACCAAGATTCAGAAATGCTCAAAGGATTTGGATGCCATCTCAGACCAAGAGGGCAAAGCCCTGAACCCTGCCCTCTGGCACCAGACTTCCTGCCCCATGACCATGTCACACACGGGATTTGGGGCTGCATCCACACCATACCATAAAAAAGTGTTGAGGAATGGACAGGGAACTGTTACTGGTCTATTCTGACCCCAACCACTAATTTTTGGATTGTACAATAAACACTCCTGCAGAGACATCCAAGGACAGAGTAAGTTATATAGTAGCACTTAACAGGAAGTGCAAAAGAGCTCAGAAGATAAATGCTGGTGAAGAGGATTTTAACTCACTTTCCCTAGTCTTCACCAGAAAGAATCCAATTCACTTCTAATTTATTCTCCTTATTTTCCTGCTTTAATTTTCAAGTCATTGCCTGATTTTTCAAACTGTGCTTTATTACCTCAAACACGCCTGAATAACTCCCTCCTCTTCCCACGGAAGGAGGCCAACAGCAAGGTCAGGGGCTTGGGCTCCGGGTTCAATTCTCAGCACGTACAACTTTCTCGAAGTCCAACAGTCAACGTCAATGATTTATAAACGCTGTTTTTATAAAATGTCTTGGTTCACTGCAATGTCCCCCAGTCTTACACAATGACTAGCCTACAGTAAGCCTACAGTAAATATCTTAAAAAAATGAAGCCACAAATCCCCAAAGAGGGACTTTCTGCTGAATGTCTGACCTCAAATCTGTCAAGGTTGACACACACAAGCAAACTCAGAGACTATCACAGCCAAAGGGTGAGAGAAAGGACACAAGAAAAAACTGAGCAAAAGTGGATAAATTATACACTTTACTTAACAATAATGTATCAATACTGGTTCATTAGAAGTAACAAATGAACCATATTAAGGTGGGATGTTAACAACTGGGGGAAACTGAGGGTGAAGGGTATGTGGAAACTCTGTATTATGTGCAGAATTCTTCTGAAAATCAAAAACTGTTCTGAAACACAAATTAACAAACTACACTTCTAAAATAATTTTTAAATAATTTTAAAACAATAGCGATGAGCAAATAATCATTTTAAAAATGCCAATCAGTCAGTAGTAACTGTTACAATAAAGGAAAACAGGATTCTTAGGCTGCCAATTTTGCTAACACCTATGCGGCATATTTAAAAAGAAATACAACAGAAGGGAAACAAGCAGACATGATTCATCTCAGGTATGGACTTCACATGGAGCATCAGAGGCAACCAAAAGCTGGGGGAGTGGCAGCGATCGTGCCTGGAGGAAGGAGTATTTCATCACTAACATTGTTTTTTGTTTGTTTTGGGGTTTTTTGGCTACACCACCAAATCTTAGTTCCCCAATCAAGGATAAAGAACCCATGACCGCAGCAAGGCAAGCGTAGAGTCCTAACCACTGGATTGCCAGGGAATTTCCACCCAAATTGTTTAGAACTGCCAATTCCTGGTGATGATAAAAAGCAAATCAACTTTTTACCAGCTTCACTTTTTAATTATTGCTTTCACAAACACTGCAGACACTGCACCCCTCAGAACTCACATCTGAATGGGCCATTTCCACAGCCCTCTCCCCACCTTGGTCCACCTCTCGGAGTAGGTGGAACTAGCCAGGTTGAGAGGAAACTGTGAACACCAGGAGGGCAGGCACCTCACGCTGTGCTGAACGAAAGGATGAGAGGAAGAGGTGCTGAGGTCTTGCTCTGTGGCGGGTGCCGTAATAAATATTTCATGTCTACACTCATCCAGTCCTCTTGACCACCCTGTGGGATGAACTACCATTTCCACAGTGCAGATGAGAAGGGCAGGGCGCAAGGGGTGACGGGAACTGTTGAATATCACTCAGCCAGGAAGGGGTGGA
This sequence comes from Moschus berezovskii, assembly GCF_049115385.1. Taxonomy (NCBI): domain Eukaryota; kingdom Metazoa; phylum Chordata; class Mammalia; order Artiodactyla; family Moschidae; genus Moschus; species Moschus berezovskii. The sequence goes on along the minus strand of NC_142478.1, from coordinate 56,907,724 downwards.
GACCCTTCATGACCTGGGCTCTTTAACCTTGGCATCATTCAGCCCATCTCTGAAAAAGGGAATGGAGCCGTGTTCACAGCAACACTGTTCACAACAGCCAAAGTGCAGAAACAACCCAAGTGTCCATGGATGATAAATGGATAACATAAAAGATATGGAATATTATACAGCCTGAAAAAGGAAGGGAACTGTCACATGCTATTACACGGATGAACCTGAGCGACATTAAGCTCAGTGAAATAAGCCAAACACAAATGGACAAGTACCACATGATGCCACTAATATGAGGTACCTAAAGCAGTAAATTAACAAAAGCGTAAAGTATAAAGCTGGTAGCCAAGGGTTGGGGGAGGGGACAAGCGGGGAGTTACTGCTTAATGGATATGGAGGGGATTTTCTTAGTTTAATTTTTTTTCTGGATATACAGTTTTAAGTTCGGGAAGATCAAAAAGTTCTGACTATGGATGGTGATGGTTGCACAACAATGAAAATGTACTTAATGTCACTGAACTGAACGCTTAAACATGGTTAAAATTTTATGTTATGTATATTTTACTACTGGCTGAGGGATGAAGAATCCACTTGCCAAAGCAAGCGACTCGGGTTCAATGCCTGGGTCAGGAAGATCCCCTGGAGAAGGGCATGGCAACCCACTCCAGTATTCTTTCCCTAGGAAATGCCATGGACAGAGAAGCCTGGTGGGCTACAGTCAGTCAAAACAGTGCAGACACTACTTCGCAACTAAACAACAATATTTTCAACTAATTTTTAAATATTCTTATCTACTTTTAACTGGGGAGGAAGCAGTGGGGCAAAGCAGCCCCTCCCTAAGGAGCGGATCCAGGACTTCCCTGAATGGTGACCCAGTGGTTGGAAATCTGCCTGCCAATGCAGGGGACATGGGTTGGATCCCTGGCCGGAGAAGAGTCCACATGGCTGGTGAACCACAACTACTGAGCCTGCGGCATGCCTCCAGCCCATGCTCCGCAACAAGGACGCCTCCACACTGAGAAGTCCGCGCACCACAACTCTCACCGTAACTAGAGAAAGGCTCCCTGCAGCAACAAAGACCCAGCACAGCCATAAATGAATAAAGGAATGGAGTCAAGACCTTCTAGAAAGGATGAGTTGGGCACAGACGACCTCTCTAGTTAAACTTCTGCTGTTATGCCTGGGACAACACTAGTTTTAGAGTCAGAAGATCTGGGACAACCTGTGTTGGAAGCTTCCCGTGTAGGAAGCCACAGCTTCCTAACGTGTGGTCCTAGGGTAGAACAGTGATGTCTGCACCTTGATAGGAGGCTACGAAGCTGGAGGTAATTTTACCACCGTACTTAGGGACATTTGTTGAGTGCTTGCCCTAAATGTTAAAATAATCTCAACTGGGAGACTTACCTGGTGGTCCAGTGGTAAAGAATCCACCTTCCATGCAGGGGATATGGATTCAATCCCTGGTCTGTGAACTAAGATCTCACATGCCGTGGGGCAACGAAGACCACAGGCCACAGCTAGAGAAACCTTCACACTGCAATAAAGACCTAGCAAGAGCAGCCAAAAAAGAAAAAAAAAAATCCTATCTGTGGGGTAGGACTGATTCTCCCTGTTTCACAAAAGCAGAAACTAAACTTAAGACAGGTTCAGTGGTATAGTTCAAGGTCACACAGCTGAGAGGTGGGTGGAAGCTGGCATTGACCTGGTCCATCTGATGACAAGCCTAAAGAGTAACACTGGGTGATAAAGCCTCAGGAAATCGTGGCAGCAACCTCTCCAGCTGATCCTACACCATTATTAAAAAGATACCTAGGAGAAAATCTGGGCTTATGGTTACCATTCAACTCGCAAATACAGAAATGAATCACAGTCACCTATTCCTTGCAAAGAAGAGAGAGAACTAATTTGACTACTAATGCCTTTATAAAGCATTTCAAACAGCCCCCCCCCAAATCACAGAAGAGGTTTGCCCCCCTCCATATCACAGAAGAGGCTTGCATGACCAAATTGGGTCTGCACAACCATGAAGTTTTGTTGACATTTCATGGATCTTACTAACCCATATGAATTTCACACCCTCCTCCACAATACATCAGTTTGTTTTTCCTACAAATAATGTTTCCTGCCCACACCCCAAAATCATTAACAAAAAAAGAGCTTTTCAGGAAGATAGTGCATGTTTAACCAAAGGTTATATGGTTATGAATATATGTACAGATGCCTTGCCATATGATTGGGAGGCGGCGGGGCAGAGGACTTCCACAGGATTTTCTGCCCCCACCTCCCATCCCCATCTTTAACTCTAGGCTGGGGATGACAAACTCAAATGCCTCCAGGAACCAATCAGGTAAAGTGAAAAATATAAATGGACCAGAAAGACAGAGAGTGGTGTGGTCACCTATGGCAAACTAGAGACCAAATACCCTATTTAAAGATAACAGATGCTTCCTAATTTCAACCTACTAACCTCCTGTGGGAATGAAAGCCCCACTAGATCTCTGATTTTTCAGAAGAAACCAAAGATCCAGAGTTTTATTTGAAATCTCTCCAATTTCAAATGTTGGCAACTGACTGAAAATTTTAAAAAAATAAAAAATAAACAACACTTGTGAGCCAAATATATCTGTGGGCTGGCTTGGGCCATGGGGTGACCCGTTTACAAAGACTACTCTGCGTATGATTGAAAATAATGACTGCTTGCCTTGGTTTGGTTTGAGTTTCCTTCTGAACTGTCTCAAGATTTCCTGTCACTTCACTATCAGAGCTGGAGTCAGGGACTCACAAGCATTAAAGTGAGGCAGGCCTCTTTAGAGGAATGTCTGGTTACAAAATCTATTACTGAATTCATAAGTATTATTACTAATTAAGACATAATTATAAATAATAATTAAAATTAATAGACACCTCCCCAAGTATCCTTGAGTCGGGGGATCTCACACACTTCCTGAAGGAAGCAATAGCTCTCCATGTGTGGTTGCCAGTGGCCACCAGGGGGCGCTCTGGGCCCTGTCCCTCAGGGAAGTACTGTGTTTTCATTTGTATGTGACAGGCTGCAGGAAGAGATTATTCTAATTGGACGTTTTCTCTCTGAGAAATAAATTGCGCTGAAGGGAATCATGTCACTGGCTTCCCTGGGCTCTGCCAGAATTTATACACTCCCTGGGGCTCTTAAGCAGAGAAGAGGAGGCCTGGGTGCCTGCACCAGCCCAGTACTCTTGGGTTATACCATACAAGCCTTTTAGTAGGAAGCCACAGGGCAGGGTTTCTAGAAGAGAAAGACTGGGGTCACCAGGCCCTTTCTGCTAGAAACTGCCCTGCTTTTGACCTAACAAGATAACCACAGACAATGGATAAGCTGGGCTTCTGCTCTTCCTGATGCCAACTTCTCTCAAAAAGCCTAATTAGTCAACAATGGATTAAGCCCCCATGCTCCCCAGAATGTGGCATTAATAATTAGAAACTGCATCTATAACTGTGACTAAAAATACCAACACTGTGACAGTAAAGCAGAGGCAAGCATCAGGAAAGAAGCACTAACCACAGGCCTGTAGAGGGAGAGTAACACAGCCTGGAGTAGCTCAGGCTGCTGTTGTGGGGAAGTCGGCAGTCTCAGGGGTCCCTCCTGGCCATAGGTAAGGATCCCTGAAAGCAGGCATCACTACACCTTGGGTCTCCCAAGATCCCTCCCTCCACTCCAGCCCAACCATCTTGTTCAGTTTAGTACAGTTCAGTCGCTCAGTCATGTCTGACTCTTTGCAACCCCATGGACTGCAGCATGCCAGCCCTCCCTGTCCATCGCCAACTCCCAGAGCCCATCCAAACTCATGTCCATTGAGTTGGTGATGCCATCCAACCATCTCATCCTCTGTCGTCCCCTTCTCCTCCTGCCCTCAATCTTTCCCAGCATCAGGGTCTTTTCAAATAAGTCAGCTCTTTGCATCAGGTAGCCAAAGTATTGGCGTTTCAGCTCCAACATCAGTCCTTCCAATGAACACCCAGGACTGATATCCTTTAGGATGGACTGGTGGATCTCCTTGCAGTCCGAGGGACTCTCAAGTCTTTCCAACACCACAGTTCAAAAGCATCAATTCTTTGGTGCTCAGCTTTCTTTATAGTCCAACTCTCACAACCATACATAACTACTGGAAAAACCATAGCCTTGACTAGATGGACCTTTGCTGGCAAAGTAATGTCTCTGCTTTTTAATATGCTGTCTAGGTTGGTCATAACTTTCCTTCCAGGGAGTGTCTTTTAATTTCATGGCTGCAATCACCACCTGCAGTGATTTTGGAGCCCCAAAAAATAAAGTCAGCCACTGTTTCCCCATTTATTTGTAAAGAAGTGATGGAACCGGATGCCATGATCTCAGTTTTCTGAATGTTGAGCTTTAAGCCAACTTTTTCACTCTCCTCTTTCACTTTCATCAAGAGGCTCTTTAGTTCTTTTTGTGCCTGCCTATAAAAACCCATCTGTACTGTGTTGAATTGCATCTCTAAGAAGATATGTTCAGGGAATTCCCTGGTGGTCCAGGGGTTAAGACTCTGCGCTTTCACTGCCAAGGGCCCAGGTTCAACCCCTGGGTCACGGAACTGCACAAGCCCCGAAGTGTGGACAAAAATAAATAAAGATGTGTTCAAGTCCTAATTCCTGGTACCTGTGAATGTGACCTTACTTGGAAAAAGGGTCTTAGCAGATGTAATTAGTTAAGGGATCTCAAGAAGTAATTTTGGATAAGGTAGACCCTATATTCAGTGACTGATATCTTTATAAAAGAAAGGAGTGGGGCCTCCCTGATGACTCAGTGGTAAAGGATCCACCTGCCAATGCAGAAGACACGGGTTTGGTTCCTGATCTGGGACTAGCCCACACGCCTTGGAGCTACTAAGCCCACGTGCTGCAACTACTGAGCCTGTGCTCTAGAGCCTGGAGCCACAACTACTGAAGCCCACGTACCCTAGAGCCTGTGCTTCGCAACAAGGGAAGCAACTGCAATGAGAAGCCTGTGCACCACAATGAAGAGTAGTCCCCACCTGCCACAATTAGAGAAAAGTCCGCACAGCAACAAAATCCCAGCAGAGCAAAAAATAAATAAAATTTTTTAAAAAATAAGAGAAAGGAGAGGAGATTTGAACAGAGACATAAAGGGGAAGGCCATGGGAAGACAGAGGCAGAGACTAGAATGCACAACCACAAGCTAAAGAACTCCAGGCAGTACCAGAATCTGGAAGAGCAAGGAAGGATCCTCCCCAGAGCCTTCCCAGGGAGCACACTTCAATTTCTGACTTTTAGCCTCTGGAACTGTTAGAGAATAAATTTCTATTGTTTTAATCTACAAAATTTGTGGTCATTTGTTATGGCAGCCCACAGGAAACTAACACACCATATGTGTCTTGCTGCTGCTGCTGCTGCGGCTGCTAAGTCGCTTCAGTCGTGTCCGACTCTGTGCGACCCCATAGACGGCAGCCCACCAGGCTCCACCGTCCCTGGAACTTTCCAGGCAAGAATACTTAGTGCATCACAATTAAAGGGAGCTTCCCTGGTGGCTCAGTGATAAAGAATCTGCCTGCCAAAGCATGAGACTTGGGTTTGATCCCTGCGTAGGGAAGATCTCCTGGGGAAGGAAATGGCAACCCACTCCAGTATTCTTGCCTGGAAAATTCCAAGGACAGAGGAGCCTGATGGGTTAGAAGAGTCCTGTCTTGTCCATAGAGTTGCAAAAAGAGTTGGACACAACTTAGCGACTAAACAACAAACATCATGATTAAAAGCTTATTAGCTACATGATTTGGGCAAATCACATCTCACTGAGACTCAGATTCCTATCTAAGAAATGGAATAATAACTGTCTCCACCTTGCCAGGATCATAACACATGGAAGGTATTTGGCATGTGGATAATGCTCAATAAACGTTGCGTGCATGCATGCTAAGTGTCTGACTCTTTGTGACCCTATGGACTGTGCCAACATCTTCTGCATTGGCAGGAAAGTTCTTTACCACTAGTGCCATCTGGAAGCAGAAACAAATGTTAGTCAATCTCTTTTGGTTTATGCCATATTTCCAGTTGGGATACGCTGTCCCCATTCTCTGTTTGCAGAATTCATCCATTTAACAAGTTCTAAGCATAGGGGGTAGAGAAGGCAATGGCAACCCACTCCAGTACTCTTGCCTGGAAAATCCCATGGGTGGAGGAGCCTGGTAGGCTGTAGTCAATGGGGTCGCTACGAGTCAGACACGACTGAGTGACTTCACTTTTCACTTTCGTGCATTGGAGGAGGAAATGACAACCCTCTCCTGTATTCTTGCCTGGAGAATCCCAGGGATGGGGGAGCCTGGTGGGCTGCCGTCTATGGGGTTGTACAGAGTCGGACATGACTGAAGTGACTTAGCAGCAGCAGCAGCAAGCATAGGGGGGAAATTTTTTAAGTTTACTTAGTTGGAACAACAGTTTAAAAAAGCTGATTTAGCTGTACAACTAGAGGGGATAAAAATGTGATTCAGGGACCAAGAAGCTAATTTTAAGCCAAAAGGACCCGTAAGTGGCATGAATCAACACATCCATTTTTCAGGCCTAGGGTACACACAGGTGTCTAGAACTCAGATCTTCTGACCCTCGCTGCTCTCCTTCATTCTCCTGAAGTGGTACCAGCAGCGGACTCAGAATACAAGTGGCTTGTTTGGCTCCTTAGGTGACAGGCCTGTCTCATTTATCCCCGCATCAATGCTCTATCCGTTCACAGCTCATCCAGAATACCAAACCCAGGGCTGAATATAACATGCCGCCCTGGGCAGAAGAGCCTCAGCGACTACTGGAGGCCCGACCCCCTGACCACACTGAATCTGGTTGTTTCCTGTTTTCTATACTCTGGGTCATCTTCAGGGTGTAAGCAAAACAAGCTGTAGCCCTCCCACTGGTTTCCCACCTTCTGGCTCCTCTGAAGCAGGCAGGGTATGATGACTTTTAAAAAGCCAACAGTGTTGGAGGTCTGGGTTCTACATCTCACTGTTTCACAAAAGAGTAAGACCCAGGAAGGGCAACTTAGATAAGCAGGTGTGTTCTCGGGCCCAGACCTGATGACCCCAAGGGAGAAAAGCAGCACACACCTTCCTTTCCCAGTCATGCATTTCACACACACTCTCACACTTGACCCTTAATGAGCCTGCTCTCAATCCACGGTATCAGTGAGCTCAGCTCTAGCTCACTGAGCACTTAAAGGCCCTGTTCTAAGGCTTTTTAAATATGTCACCTCACTAAACTCGATGAGGCATGATTCTTTCTATCCCTATTTTACTACATTCCCCCAGAGCAGTCAGCTGATTAATGGACGGTGCAGGGGAGTCAGCCTGATTCCAGAACCTTTGGTCTTAGAAGATAATCCCTGTTTGGGTGATGCACTATTATTTTGGATTGTTTCCCAACTGGGTTTTGATGAAAGAGCAACACCACTGATCTCTTTTGTAGTGTTTAAAAATAAAAACAGTAACACCTGAAAGCAGTCACCCCTCACTGTCTCTTTCAGCTCCTTGATTCCACTCTGCCCCACAATTCTATGCAGCCCCATAATTCTGTGCAGTCCCACAATTCCATGCAGCCCCATAATTCCTTGCAGACCCACAATTCCATGCAGCCCCATAATTCTATGCAGTCCCATAATCCCACACAAACCCACAATTCTATGCAATCCCACAATTCCATGCAGACCCACAGTTTTATGTGGCCCCATAATTCCATGCAGTCTCACAATTCCACCTGTTGCATAACTGCGAGGCCCCATAATTCCATGCGGGGCCCAAAATTCCATGTGGCCTGACAACTCCAGTCTCATAATTCTGTAAGGCCCCCATAGTTCCATGCAATAAGAAAGATGGTTATCCACAGTGCACTGGTGTTTCCACCCCTAGCCAGATACTCTGGCAGCCAAGGGAGCATGGACGCAGGTAAAAGAGAGCTTGGTATTATCTTAATGAATAAGGACAGCAGCAGAATCACCTGGCAAAAGCATATCTAACAAAGACTCTCCCATCTATCTCAGTGGTGACTGTGCACTTAGGCCCAAGTCCTCACAAGCTTGCAATGCATCTGGTTATTTTCAAGTCTTTTACAGCTACTTAGAGTAATGCCCATATACCCTCCTTCTCTCCTATCAGAAGCCTCAGCTCTCTCCTTGAGTTCTAGTTGAAATTATAGCCTCTTCAAGGAAGGACAGCATGCAGGTCAATTCCCATCTCACTATGAATTAGTCTGTCCACTGATTAATAGTTGCCAATCCAAGAGAGAAAAGGGAAAAAGACAATGCCTCTGTCCGTGGGATTTCCCAGGCAAGAATACTGGAGGCGGGGATTGCCATTTCCTCCTCCAGGGAATCTTTGCCCCTCAAAATTCAAGCACATGTAAAACTTCAGAGTATGACCTAATTGTAAAATGGGTCATACTGGATTAGAATGAGACCTAATCTACAGACTGATGTCCTTATGAGAAGAGAAGACGCACAGAAACACACAGAGAACACAGACTGCCAGTGTAAAAACTGTGGCAGAGACTGGAGTGAGGTAGCTACAAGCCCAGGAACTCTAAGGATTGCCAGCAACCAAGAAAAGCTGGAAGAGATAAGGAAAATCCGTAGAGACTTCAGAGTAAGCATAGTTTTGATTTCAGACTTCTAGCTCCCAGAACCATGAGACAATAATTTCTGTTGTTTGAGCCAGTCTGTGGTACTTTCTTAAAGCAGCTCTAGGAAATTAATACAGGTGGTAATCATTAACCCTTAAGCAGGGATAGAGAAGCTGAAAGGCAGGGAAAGAGCATGGGAAGGGCAGGGAGCTGGTCAAAGCCAGTTTGACTCTCCTTTGCCGGCTATATAAGAGTAGCTAATTTTTCTCCGAGGGCTTACTAAGAGAGCTAGGTGCTTTACCTCATTGTCCCACACAATAATTCAGTGACCTAGGTCCCTGTTATTATCCTTATTTTACAGTGAAGGTACTCTGATTTCAATCAGTTACACATTTCAGAATGGAAAAGGAACTACAGAATCTGGGCTCTGGAGGAACAAAGCACATTTAGTCTAATATCTTAGATTTACATACAAGTAAACAGAAAGGTGATGTGACTTGCTCAAGACCACACAGCAAACAGCTAAGAACAGAAATCAAAATTGAAGGAAAGCATGTTTCACATCCCAATTTCCTGTTTTCCCATTGCATACAGGCCAATATTCTGCAACCCTAGCAGAATAACTATCTTAAAAGAGAGTCAGGATCCTCTGGTGGCTCAGTGGTAAATAATCAGCCAACCAATGCAGAAGACACGGGGGTTCAATTCCTGATCTGGGACTATCCCACCTGCCTTGGAGTAACTAAGCCTGTGAGCCACAACTGCTGAGCCTGTGCTCTAGAGCCCAGAGCCCTAACTACTGAGCCCACATGCTGCGACTACTGAAGCCACTGAGCCTAGAGCCTGTGTTCTACAATAAAAGAAGCCACCGCAATGAGAAGCCCCTGCTCACTGCAACTAGAGAAGGCCTGCATGTAGCAACGAAGACCTGGCGCAAACAAAAATAAATAAGTATTTTTAAAAAAGAAACTGACGCAAAAAAGCAAGCTTTAAAGGGACAAAAGCCAGTATGAACCAATTTAAAAAAAAAAATATATATATATATATGTTTATATACATGGATGTGAGGGAAAAAGCTCCAAAAGTATGTTCAACAGATGACTAACACAGGTTATTCTCCAGGAAGTGAGAATTGAGGAAGGAGACATTTTCTATCCTGTAACCTGTAATGTTTATTAAAAAAAAAAAAAAAACAAGCACTTAAGATTATAATATTATACCCAAAACTTTTTTCCCCCACATTGGCCATGCAATGCAGTTTGCAGGATCTCAGTTCCCCAACCAGGGACTGAAAACCCAGGCAACAGCAGTGAAAGTCTCAAATCCTAACTACCAGGTAGGCTACCAGGGAACGCCCTAACACTTGCAACTCTTAGACAGATGAACCATCCAGAATAAATAAGTCCATAACGACAGAATGCAGATTGGGGTGAGGGGGGAAATGGAGCCTGACTGCTGATGGTATAAGGCTCTGCCTAAGGTGATGAAAAAGTTCTGAACTAGACAGAGGTGGTGGCTGCACAATACTGTGAGTGTACTTAATACCACTAAACTGTACACTTTAAAATGGTGAAAATCGTAAATCTTTCTTGAAGAATCTTCTTTCTTGAAGATTCTAAGCTGGTGATCTAGTCAGTATAATTAATCAACTAATGAAAATGGTAAATATATGTTCCGTTCCGTCACTCAGTCGTGTCCGACTCTTTGCGACCCCGTGGACTGTAGCCTACCAGGCATCTCTGTCCATGGGGTTCTCCAGGCAAAAATACTGGAGTGGGTTACCGTTTCCTTCTCCAGGGGATCTTCCCGACCCAGGGATCGAACCCGGGTCTCCCGCATTGGAGGCAGACGCTTTAACCTCTAAGCCACCAGGGAAGCCCAAATATATGTTACCACAATTTAAAAACATACATTGTGAATGAAAGAAAAAAAAAAAAATGAATTTCTGATAAAAGCTAAAACCTAGCCATCTGGACACTGACATTAATACCACAATTTAAAAACATACATTGTGAATGAAAGAAAAAAAAATGAATTTCTGATAAAAGCTAAAACCTAGCCATCTGGACACTGACATTAATATTAATACTTTGGGGAGTGTCTCTAATCCCAGGGGCTCTGGTTACCATGAGCCACCATTAGCAGCCATCTCTGAGGCCTCAGAGTAAGAGACAGAAGAAAAGACATCATCTTTTTGCCACAGAAGTCAAAGATCATGACTGATCAATCCATCAAGGGGGAACCAACACTGGTGAGAAACACAAATCGTTCAATAGTAGTGGGAGCAGGGGGCATCAGCTAAGAATTCTATCTGGAACCCACATTCCTGAGCTGACTTTTATTTCTCAGCCAGTGCAAAAAAAACCCCAACATCTGAGAAGAGAGAACAAAAGGACCTAAAGCGAGCAGCCAGGAAGAAGCTGTTCGCCCTCTATGACAACACACTCATTCTCGAAGCTAGTCTTAGGTTCAAAATCTCTTCTGGGTCTCCAGGGACTGTGAGTGGCTGATGGCCTGACTAGACAGCCAGGAAGTATCTCTCCCTACTCTGGAAAAGGCAATTGGTCCACTTCCCCTACACAGGCCATACAATACTCAGAGATGAGAGCAGAGGTTCCGATTTTCCTGGGGCTTTAAGGAGACTTGTCCACCCAATTTATAAACTCTTTAGCCTGAAAAGGCTTTCCTCAGACAAGACTCAAGACCATAAATATCTCTGAAGACAAGTCAATAAATAAGCTAAGTTGGCTAGATTATACCAAAAAGAGATGTGTGAGCCTAATGGTAAGCCAACATTCAGAAGGTAGTAGGGAGTGGTGGGGACTGGGGTATATAAGATCACTTGCTACTCATTTCTTGCTGCTTAGAGTCAGTCATCTGGAGAAGAAAATGGCAAACCACTCTAATATTCTTGCCTGGAGAATTTCATAGACAGAGGGCTACAGTCAATGGGGTCACAAAGAGTTGGACACAAGTGAATGACTAACTTTCACTTTCAGAATCAGTCAGAAACATGAGCCAGGATAGCCAAGAAATTTTATGTAACTCTCTTGATTTCTTTTCTTTTTCACTTACTCTTCTGATTTTTTAATCTTGGCTAATAATAACAAAAATATGTTCAGTACTGCACAGGCCAAATGCCATGCCTAGAGGCTAGATTTTGTCCTAAACCAATTTACAGATTTTGTCTCAGGACCAAACAAATGTGTTGCCTGTTCTGTAAAGAATGCCATTAACAGTCACTTTAAGACTTTCTCCCTAAATTCAGAGTGGCCTGAGAAGAGAGAGAATCAGTTTCTCTACAGCAGCCAAACAAAGCATGGTCTAGTAGGTAAGCGCATGGACTTCCCCATCGAGCAGTGCGTGTGGCCTTGATCAAGTTGATTAACCTAATCTGTACCTCAATTTTGCCATCTGTAAAATGGGGGTAACAAAAGTAACACAGAGGATTGTTAGGAGGTTTAAATGAATTTATATATGAAAAAGACCTATAGGGGCACACAGTTATTGAAATCCATTCATTATCACACATCTTCACGAGCTACTACTGAGCCCTGAGGTGCGGGTTGGGGAGGAAAGAGGCTGGGATCCTTGAAATTTCTCTAAGCGCCTACCCTAGGCCTCCTTCACACCATCATGGGGCCTAGGCTGAATATAGCCTCAGAGGGCCATCAGGTGGGCACAGGTGAGGGATACAAGGGGCTGAATCCTATCCCTAGAAAGAAATCTGACCAACCGAGAACTAGGAACACTGCACATGAACTTAACAAAATAAAAAAGGCTTTCCACAAGCAAAGAAAAGGCTTTCCACAACAACACTTCCTTTTCAGATGAACACGTGTTTTTTAAACTCATTTACAACATTTTAGAACTCTAATGCTATTCAGTTCAGTTCAGTCCAGTCGCTCAGTCGTGTCCAACTCTGCGACCCCATGAATCACAACACGCCAGGCCTCCCTGTCTATCACCAACTCCCGGAGTTCACTCAAACTCATGTCCACAGAGTCGGTGATGCCATCCAGCCATCTCATTCTCTGTCGTCCCCTTCTCCTCCTGCCCGCAATCCCTCCCAGCATCAGAGTCTTTTCCAGTGAGTCAACTCTTCGCATGAGGTGGCCAAAGTATTGGAGTTTCAGCTATTAGTGATGTTATTATTGCTGAAAATACCTTGCTTTCATTTTATAGGATCTTAGAAGAGAAATGTAGCCACACTGCACAATTCTAAGTTTTCCTTTGGTTTTCCTAAAGGAAACCAAATATCTAAAACTCCATTCCACAAGATTAGAGGGTCTTAAGCTGGGGTTCCGGAGCAGGCTCAGGAGTCCAAAACCCTCTGGTAACTGCGTGCACAATTTTGTGTGTATATGCATACTTTCATGAAACTCTCAAGAGGTCAAGCAATCTCCAAATCAGTCAAGAATCAGTTTAAAACAGACCTATTTGGAAGTAAATATATGCTTTGTAGGGATATTCATCACAAAGTTCTTTTACTTGGCAACTTCCCAGAGTCATAAGATCTGAATTCACAGCATCTGCAGGGAATACACCTGCTATATAAAGTGAGATATACCTGAATTAATGATCCTGTACACCAGCTCCCTCTGCTGGTGGTACCTGTTAAGCTACCTGACACAGCCCCAGGTCTCACCTCCACTAGACCCCAAGAGTTCAGTCACTGATCACTGAGCACCTCAAGGGCAGCAGAACAGTCTTAATATTTCTATATCCCAGGATCTGACATGATGTTTTCTAAGTGAACAAATGTACAAATGAACTAATTAACAAATCCTGGGTTGAGTTTGCAGCCATCAAACAAGAGACCTGAATTCAGTTTTCACTTCCAGTGGGCAGATGAATTCACTTGAGAATCAGACATTGGAGAAAGAAGCCCAAACATCCCTGAGGCCTCACACCCAAAAGCCTTACCAATGCCGAGATAGGAGGCAGTTCCATGCAGTGATATCCACACAGGCACTCTGAAGGCTTCATCCTGACCCTACTGTCCAGATATAGGTGACAGAGCTGTCACCGCAAGCAGGTCATTTTACCTCTCTGAGTCAACTTCCTCGTCAGGTACCTACCACCTGCTGAGCCCTGTTACCTGGCAGGTAGTAAGCTTTCCACAGGGCTTCCTTGGTGGTTCAGATGGTAAAGAAACTGCCTGCAATGCAGGAGACCGGGGTTCAAACCCTCTGTTGGGAAGATCTTCTGGAGAAAGCAGTGGCTACCCACTCCAGTATTCTTGCGTGGAGAATTCCACAAACAGAGGAGCCTGGCGGGCTACAGTCCATGAGGTCACAAAGAGTAGGACATGACTGAGCAACTAACACACACACACACACATAAGCTTTCAACAAATGTTATGATTACTACCAGACAAGGTCTCCCAGTGTATTTCCTATTTCTTAAATACACTTCATGTTTGTACTCTGCCTAGGACAGCCTTCCCCATCTGAAGAACTCTATGTAAACTCTGAGGCCTAACTCAAATCCCCTGCACATAACTGTCCCAGAGCTCTGGCCCTGATGTGGCCAATGAATGTCCCCTTACCCTACTCCCATGACCTGGGTTCACACAGTGGCACTCAATTCCCTGCCTCCCAATTTCTTTTCGGCCACACCGCAAAGCTTGCAAGATCTTAGTTCCCCAAACAAGGACTGAACCCATGCCATGGTGGTGAAATCATCAAGTCCTGGAGACCACCAGGGAATTTCCTCCTGATTTCTTTACCTGCCTGCTTCCCATTCCCCTATGGATAACACAGCTAGTGCTCAATGAGCTTCCTCAATAATTAGGCTCTGGGAGGGAGGTGAGAGAGAGGTGGGAGGAAGGTTCAAGAGGGAGGGGATATATATATATACCTATGGCCGATTCATGTTGATGTATGGCAGAAACCATCACAATGCTGTAATTACCTTCTAATTAAAAATTTAAAAAATAATAATAATTAGGCTCTACTTGGAGACGTCTCAATCCCGGTGGCCCACCTGAGATGGTCACCTAGAGGACAACCAGGATGAAGAACCTGTTCACATGAAACAGAAGCATGCTCTGGGGTAAAAAAGCCAGCCCAGGGCAGCATGATGTCAGGAGTTTGTCCCCAAGCCCAACCAGAGCACTATTGGTACACTCTAAGCAGTGACACCCACTGTCCTCAGTGGCTGGGAATCTCAACACGTCCTAAGAGAGAGTTTATTGTCAACTGCAGAGCCAGCTTCTACTACGAGATCCCCTTGCAGGGATCTCAGTGGTGGCCTCTACTCAGACACCCCAGATGGGCTTGTTTGGACCCAAGGTCCCTCTCCATGCATGGACGTCCCTCCAGGACAGCCTGTACCAAGCTCCCTGGAGCTGAGCTACCCTCGAGAATCTGCACGTTGAACGCCCAGCCCTCCTTAGCTGCCCAGCCCGAGGCAACTCCCTTTGCCCACCTTCACACCCTCCAGGAGGGCCTGGGGGTCCTCGATGCCCTCGGGGACACACTTCTTGTTTTCCGGGAGGGATTCAAGTTTCTCCACCAGAGCTTTCAGGCCCTTCAGTTCAAACTCGGTGAGGTGGGTCCATTTGGCAGAGACCTCAGTGGCGGGAGAACCGGTGGGCGTCTTGGGGTAGTCGGTGGGCATCGTGGCGGACTTCACACTGTCCTCTGACTCGTTTGACAGAGTCCTTTTGAGGAACCGCATGGCGGGGGCTTTGGGCTTCTTCCCGGGGGCCTCCTGGTCCTCAAACGGGGTGCTCGTGGGTGAGGCGGGGCCATCGGTGGATGCTTTGGGGGTCTTATCTGCACCCTCCTCCTCTTCCTCCTCTTCCTCCTCTTCCTCCTTCTCCTCCTGGGGCTGCTGCTCACAGGACTCCTCCTCCATCTCCAGCCAGGAATCAGATGAGAAGCCGTCTATGCTGGGCTTTCTTGGGGCATCTAAGAATGGGGTCGGGGCGAGAGGCGTGGAGGGAGAATGTCACAAGGAAGAGATGAACACCCCAAGCTCCCTGCTGGAAGTCCCTAGAAGCCCCACTCGCTGTGCCTCCCCTTCACTCTGCACATTGAGCTCCTTCTGACGATGCTAATGGCCTTTGCCTCCCTCAGGCCCTAGAAAGGCTGCCATCAGTTGGACAGAGCTCTGCTTTTCCCAGCTGTGTGTACCCTGACAGGTTGCCTCACCTCTCTGAACACACCTGGTACTGTATCTTTCAATATGGGAAAAAATAAAGCAAAAATAAGCACATATTAAATGATTCCATTCATATCCAATGTCCAGAACAGGAAGAAACTACATAAAGACAGAAAGTAGATTCGTGGTTGCTTAGGGCCGAGGTCACAGGCATGGGGAGGACATGGTAGCTCAAGGGTACAGAATTCCTTTGGGGATGATGAAAATGTTCTAAAAACTGACTGTGCTGGTGTCTGCACAACCCTGAGAACAGACTAAAAATCACTGAATGGTACATATTTAAAAGAGTGAATTGTACGATATGTGAACTATATCTCAAGAATTCTCTTTAAAAAATATAGGCACAAAATACTTCTCTTGAACACTCATAGTGAGCATTAAATAAGGCATCACAGAGCATTGTTCCGGGACACAATTAGCATTCAAGAAATGAGGTGTCCCCCAAATATCCCTTCTCTTTGGTAGGGGGAAACTGGCAAGAAAATTGAAGAGAAACATAGGTACCAATGACCCAAACGTTGCCTTAACACTTCCTCTCAAGCCTGGAACAGAATAAGGAACTTTCTTCTATGGCCCTAAATTTCCAAGTGAGAGTGGTGACCCTCTCTTTCCTGGTCCTGAGGACTGCCACGAAATCCAGCCTCTGGTCCCCAAGGGAACATGTAGCTACTGCAACCACAGAGGTCATCACACTACTTAAGGTTCATTTCCCATCTCCTACCAGGCTGGAAGCTCCCCAAGAGGAGCCTGTTAAGGTCTGGGTATTTTTGAACACCTGAATCATCTAACAGGGATGAAACGTCACAACAGAGGCCCCACCTCCCCCAGAACCCCAGACATAATTGAATTTCCAAAAGGCACTCCCCAGTCAAGACCCCCCCACCAGTAGAAACAT
Organism: Moschus berezovskii; assembly: GCF_049115385.1. Lineage (NCBI taxonomy): Eukaryota > Metazoa > Chordata > Mammalia > Artiodactyla > Moschidae > Moschus > Moschus berezovskii. Next base: position 56,891,058 of record NC_142478.1, on the reverse strand, counting down.
TGGTTCTCCATCACATGTCAGGCCTGAAATCCCCGGAAGTCAGGAGAGTAGTCAAGGGAAGGAAGGAAGAGGTTTAGTAAGAGGGAAAAAACAAATCTAACCATCTTGTAAATCGCAACAGAAATTGTTTAGGCCCTAAAGGAGATGGGCCGACCCCATTTTTCTATCCTATGATGAGAAAGATGCAGTAAGTGAGGCAGAGTGACTGTAGCAGCTCAGAGGCTGAGGGGAAGAAGTATATTCTTCCTACAGATCGCTCTTCGAGGCTGTCAGGCTGTCACAAGCTAGATTCAACTTCAGGGTGGGTGCCTGTGAGCCAAGATTCAAGGACTGAGCCATTTGTGGGGGGAGTGTGATGTCCCTTTAAGTAACAGCAGCTGGGCAGGGCATTGCAGCTGCAGCTATAAATGCTCTCTCCCTGCCTCTGTCAAAACCACCCACCGCTCTGCCAAGCTTGCACCCCCAACTCTGGTCAATCCCTCCCTCTGGCTTATAACTGGCCTGGGTTTTGGGGAACTGGTTGAATCTCTTAGGACTGCTTCTATAAAGACAAAAATCTAACCTCTAGTGCAGGGAGAAAAAAAATCAGTTGGTGACAGAGGAGGGATTAAAAAAAAAGAACCAGGAAACTTTGCTCAGTGGGTAGCCTGTCTCATTAACCATGCCAGGGGACTAGCCCCTCCCCACCTCTGTATGTTCTACCAGTAAAACCTGGGGTCCACCAAGATGACTCTGTTGGAGGTCATGATTTCCTTCACTTGGGACTGTTTCAAGTGGGAAGCTAAGAAGGATGACTTCCCTACCCCTCCTCAAGAGTCTCTAGGAATCTTCCCGATAACATTGGCTCAGAAGAATGCCTGCAACCCAGGACTCCCAAAGCCCTACTGAAAAAACTTACTTCTGGGAGGGGATATATGTATAAGTATAGCTGGCTCATTTTGCTTTTTAGTAGAAACTAACACAACATCAGAAAGCAACTACACCCCAATAAAAATTAATCTTTAAAGATAAATAAATAGAAATACTGACCTAGAGATGGAAAATAATACTGCTGAGTATTAAAAAAAAAATTATTTCTGCTGCAGCTGAGCTGTTGAGGCAGCCGAGCAAGGCTCACTCACCAATAAGCATTGATTCTCTCTGGTATTCCTGAGTGAGGTAGGACCGCTGGGTCATACAGTACACGTATCTCTCCAAGACATACCAGCACATCTCATAGTAGAAGGGGTAACGGAATTTAGGCTGCACCTGAAAGCAAATATCCAGGAGCAGAGGTCAGTTTCTGGAGGGCAGAGGGGAAAGGCGGGAGAGAAAGGCACTGGGGTGGGGAAGGGGGTAGTTCCTGGGAGTGGGAGTCATTTTCATCATCTTAGCAAGAGCACAAATGGTGTGAAGGAAAAATGGGGGGTGGGGGGGCGGGGGTATGGGCTGAAGGGAAGCGCTGAAAGGGACAAGATACCAGCATGCACGAATGAGGAGGAAGAGCAGGGAAGAGGCCTATGTGAGAGCGTCATTGCAAAGGTCCTCGAGTTTTGCGCAGGAAAAGCTGTACGGGGTCCACTTTGTGCTTCGGTGAGATGCAGACAAACAGAGGTGTCCCCTGATCTGATGGCGGAGGGCGCGGCTACCTGCGGCTGCGAGCCCCTGCCTGATTCTAGCTACCACAGACACAGGCTCCTCGCCCATTCTCAAAATTCCTTGCATAGATTCTACCACCACTCCTTCCCGCCTTGAAAAAACAGAAATCAAACCCAAACCTTACCCATTTGTAGACAGGCTGTCAAGCATCTCCTGTACTCAAGAGAAGGCCACAACAGACGGACCAATGAGGATGGAGGGGGTGTGGCCTCTCCTGCCACCAGGGGCGGGGCCTCAGAGGGGCCCACCTCTTGCACCTCCCCCACGACACCTGGCACGGCCAGCCTTATCTCCACAGAGGACTCCCTCTGACACAAGTTCCCGGTGTGACCCAGGACCGTCCTAACACTGAAGGACACACCCCCGGGTCTGGAGCAGGCGTCCAGCTGGAGATCCCCTTTAGACTCTGTCTTACAGGAGAGGAAGTATAGGTGCTGAGAGTTTGGTGCATCAGAGCTGTGAAAAGGCCAGGGCCCCAGGGGGATTCCAATGGTTGGCAGCACGGGCTCTATTCAGATGAGATGGCAGCAAGAGATGGGAAAGAAGCAATAACACTGATGGCCCTGGCATGGAGGAGCCTTCCAGAAACTACATCCCGAGAGGGCGAGGGTGGTGGGAGATGGTCTGTTTCCCACAGCTGGGTCCTCTTCTCTGAGACCACACATGGCTCCCACATGTCCACATTCACTCCTGGACCCTCTCACCGAGCATGCATCAGCCTTGAGGGACCTGTGCGGGGGCCAGAGACCCCTCCTCACCTCTCCTGTCCTCTAGGAACTCAGGGAATTGGGTGTCAAGGAAGCGCACTCTCCCACCTTGCTTTGCTGACAACCAACAGGTGACATTCTACATCTGGGAGGAAGGGAAATACAGGCAGACCTAGATGCTCCATCTACTCCATCATCCCTAAAATCCGGTCTTCCTGCCTCTCTTGGTGTCCACCTGGACAAGGCCCCCACTCTGCTCTCTGAGAGTCCCAGTTCCAGTTCCCATCCATCCCAGATCCCACTGACTCAGTTTCCCGACTGCAAGGCCCTGTCCCCATTTCTCCCATCTGCATCCTGGGGCCATCTGATCTCCCTGCCTCTGGGGAATGGTATGCTTTAGAATGAGATCCTGGCTGCCGCATGCTTTTGAGCTCCTGGGGAGATGCATGGAGTTGGGAATATCATTTAGTGGTTTCCTTGGCTCCAGCTTACTTTCCCAAGAACCCCAGTTTTATTGCTGGGAGAGTATTCATCATTTTTCACAGTCATTGAATCAGTGTCCTCCAGAGTTTAAAAAGGAGAGAAGCTCTTGGGCCTGAGACTGTCCTGGCCTCCGGTGAAGAGAGTTTGGGGAGGGTGTGGTTCTCAGCCCCACCCCACCCCTACTCCAGAACAAGGGCCAAGAGATTTTGAAACAAATCGTCAAAACCTACAGAGCAAGTTGAGGACAGGCAGGCCTGCCTCTTCTCAGACCCTCCCTCGCATCTCCTGACTTGATTCATAAAACTCTCAAGTTGCTTTTGACTTTTCAAATTTGGGAAACCGTCTGAGCCACTCAGCCCTGATGGGCACCATGGCACCTGAGAATCTTTCTAGATTAGGAAAAAAATTGTTTCGTAGTTCCGGAGAGGAAGATAAGTCTCCCCTCATCGTTGCTGAACCCAAGGGAAACCAGCTGGGTGAAAACAAATGCTGATGAAAGAACTATTTTTTGGTTTGTTTGGTTTTTTTTTTTTTTAATTTTTTTTTTCCAAGAGAGCACCGCAGGAAACAAAATTTGCAAAGAATTGACTTACAAACAGGTTGTCGCCTTCCACCCTTCGCCTTCAAAAGGTTTCAGCCACATGCCTGGGAACATTAAACACACGATTGCTCAACATTACTTGTTGACACATTCGGAGCCTCACCAAATTGAGCTGATCATCGAAAGGCAAGGCAGTCAGAAAGCATGCAATGCTCCCAGTCTGGGGGAGTAATTAATCTCTCTGTGGGTCTCAAGGGGTTGAGTTCCCAAAAGTCCATTTGAGTGGCACCTGGCCTAAGCCCTTCCTCCTGGAGCTGAGTGACCTCAGGAGATCAGAACCAAAGATGTTTTGGTTCATCTAGAACCCCAAGGTCTCAAGGACTTGAGAAACTAAAATATGAGGGTGGGTGGAAGTGTCTTAAAAATTGTTTTTCTCCTGGAAAAAAAAAAAAAAAGTCAATGGAAAAAAAAAATCCAATGGTAGGGGAAAGGTGAGAGGAAGGATAAATTATCTGCAATTTCCAAATAGATTCACTAGCTGAGAGGGAATGGGACATGTTGGCATTCATTACCTTTCCTGAGAAGGCAGTTTTCACTAGAGCCATTGGGGAGGGGCGGGGAAGAAAGATAAATATGAGAGACGGCAGTTTAGTGATCAATTGGATCATTCCTATCCTTTATCAAGCCAACTGGAGTTAAAAATATGGAGTGAGAGTTGTTGAGATGCTTTCTTCAAATAATAAACATGCGACACATCCAGTCTTTGGTTAGCTCTTCACCCCTCTGCTTATCTTTAGAATAAGAGGGGAAAGATGGTCAGGAAATGTAAAACCCAGTCCCAGAACACCTGCACCTGTTCATGCTTGCTTTATGGGCAGCAGGGTGGTCACCTCTCATCCAGCCCAGAAAAATTCAAATCATGAGAGCCAGACATGCTTCCTAAACATAAGAGAACACTGGGGTTCCCCTGGTGTCTATGGGGAGGTCCCCCACCTTGGGCCACAAGGCAAATGATTTTTCTAAATCAATCCCACACCCTAGGGCTTAGAGACTGATGGTTTCCTCTGTCCCGCCCCTGGCATTTGGTTTCCAAGCAAATCCATGTTTTCGGACTCTCGAAAAACTATTTTTAAATGGCCATAACCTTCTTAAGAAAGCTCACAGGGATATAAAGAATTAAGCTGTAGCGAGCTGATGAAGAGCAGCCCTGGCATTTTATCTGGCTTCTAGGGCTCTCTTCCCAGCATCTTTTGTCTGCTTTGGCTCCTAACATATAAACAATCGGGCCTTGTAGCCAAGCCCTCTCCAAAGACCAGAAATCAAAGCAGATTAAACAGCCTGCTGCTGGTTCCCGCTCAGCCTGCGCCCCATTCCCCCCACCCCACCCCCGGCCTCTCCCCCTCAACCCCCGCCCATCCACCTGCTTCAGGAAACCAGATGGGATGCCCACTGAGACAGGGAACAGTGGGCCTTGGGGGAGGGGGCCCTGCCGTGCTCATTCCGATGTAGGCGCGATATTCCACAGCAGCTCAGCATAGCGCTGGGGGTTCCACTCCATTACCCTCCCTCCCGCCTCCTGCTGATGGGGGAGGGCAGCTGGGCTCCAAACAGAATGACGACAGGACCCCAATCCACAGAGAAGTAGGATCCAGATTCCCTCGGGGGGAGCAGGGACAGCTGCCAAGTGAGTTGCTGAAGTCTTTAGAAATATCCCAGCCTGACTCTGGCTTTCAGGAATTGCCTGGAAAGTTGTGTGCTTGACTTCTTTCTCCTTTGCTCTCCCACACCTACCCGTCTGCTCGCAAACAAACCGGTCCATTCTTTAGGGGCTGGCCAAAGGACAGTTGGCCAGAGTCCCAGACAGCTCTTGACCCAGACTACAAGTTGACCACTGGCACCCAAATGGTGCCTTTCTCTAGAACGCCATGGGGCAGCAGGCTCCAGACCAGCGCTGGGACTGGCCTCCCCAGACCAGGAGAGGGATGGTCGGCAGGCAACAGAAGAGAGGCACGAAATTCCACAAAGCTGGACCCCTGGGATCCGGCATCCCAGTAGCAAACCCACCAAACTGAAGATATGCACTCGCCCTTGTGAGCACACCTGCCCACTGAACACAGCCTAGAGTGGTCCCCAGGGAACCTGTGAACGAGGCTCAACATCGGGACTACTAAAAAGGCTAGTGCACACAGAGTGGCTAAGACTTTGACCCATGCATGTGATTCCAGGAGGACCAAGGCCCAGAAACAAGACCAAGAAGGGCAGGAACCCTGAGCACAGAGCATCTGCTTCTATGAGAGGGTCCATGAATGGCAACCCTCTCTGGGGCAAAAGTCACTTCCAAGGCAAAGCCTGAGATGGCTGGGTGTGGTCTACCCATACAATGAAATATAATTAAGCCATGGGAACAAAGCACTGACAAACACAACTGTAGATGAACCTTGAAGGTGCTGCTAAGTGAAAGAAGCCAAACAGAAAGGTCAGGTTCAGTTCAGTTCAGTTCAGTCGCTCAGTCGTGTCCGACTCTCCGCGACCCCATGAATCACAGCACGCCAAGCCTCCCTGTCCATCACCAATGATGCCGTTTCCATAAAATGTCCAGAATAGGCAAATCCAGAGACAGAAAACAGATCAGTGACTGCCAGAGGCTGGGGAGGGGGGGAGTGAGGAGTGACTGCTACTAAGGACAGGGTTTCTTTTTAGGGTGATGAAACCCCTTTGCATCAGAAGTGATGACTGTGCAACATTGGCACATGCTAAACGCCACTGAATAGTGTACTTTGTGTGTGTGGATTACATCTCAATTAAAAGGGAGAAGAAACATTTGAATAACTGTTAAGAATGAAGAAGTAGGCCTTTTGTGTCCTGGTTTCCCACGCTCAGACCTGTCTCAAATGCTGGGAGACAATGGGTCAGTTTCCGGCATGGAAGGGACAGTGATTTTCAGAGGAAATTTGTGGAATGGGAACATCAAGTGGAGGACCCAGGTCAGGTGTCTGAGCCTTGGACTCTGCTCCTGGGGTGCGAGGTGGGGGAGACTTCGTGTCAAGAAGACAAGGGACCCCCAAGAGCAGCAAGCAGACACTGAGACGGAGCTCAGGGACAGTGCCCCAGCGGACTCACAGATCGATACTGGCTTCCTCAGGGTCCCCCCATGGTCAAGGTCTGAGCTACTTCCCAAGTTCCTAACCCCGCTCCAAACTACCAGCACAACCATGAACCACCAACCCCCCTACCCCCGCCCCACTCCCTCACATCCCTTTAGACACATGGGAAGAAGGAAGAGCCAGGGTTCCTGACATCTTACAGTGATTTCTCAAGACATACTTCCTCTTCGACAAGGGGGTTTTGGGCGCCACGGGTCTGGAGGTGAACAGAAACACCTGGGGCTCTGGGTGGAGGCTTTCGTGGGTACCCCCTGCCCCAGAGAACTAGGACCAAGACCCGGCTTGAGGCAGGGAACTCAGGAGGGACAAGGAGCCAGGAAGGACTTTGGAAGGACCGCCCTGTGTGCCCCGAGGACCAGGCAGCGCTCAGGGGCTGGCACGGTCATGGGAAGAAAAGGAAGCCGCCTCACCCGCGTTCTGTCCTCGATCTCGTAGATCCGCAGCTGCATGGGCACGTTGAAGCTGTGCAGGATGTTCCCGCCAAACACCAGAGAGTCTACAGGAGTGTAGACTGCATGGATCCAGCCTGGGGTGGGGAAGGGCACAGAAAGAAAGGGTCAGCAGCTGGCCCTGTGGTAATGCCCCACTAAGCCCACACGGAGGATTGCGCAGAAGGCCCAGGTGAGCACCCGAGGATGCTCAGGCTGTGTGATGCAGATAGCTGAGCTCCCAGCTGTCCTGGAGGACCCAGACCTGAAGCCCCACTGGACCCCTGGCTAGCCAAGACCCCTGGCTAGCTCAAGTCCAGCCAGGGGGGCAGCTGCAGACCAGCCCCTTGTCCTGAAGACCTTGGTGACAAAGTGTTATGAAAAACCCAACTGCAGACGCCAACAGAGACAGGCTGGCCCCTGCTACTGCCAGTCAGGGAGCTGGAAACCCCTCATTCAGGCTACTTATACGGCATGAAGCCTCTTCCGCATCATTCCAGAGATGCCTCATGTAAGGAGGGGTCAAGGATTACTCAGGGATGGCTCAAGGCCACAGCTAAGGCTCCTGACATCTTGACAGAGCTGCAGGACCCAGATGCCCTCCTCTGCCTGAGGCCACCTCCTGCCATCAAAATCACCCACGGCCCATTTCCAGGTGGTCTCCTGCACCCCCCATATCAGCTCTGCGTCTGCTGTGCCCTGCAGCTGCTGACAAGTCTTATTTGTCTGACTGCAGCTTCTGAACAGCTTGGAGCAGGGCTTTTTCATCTCCCTGAGCTCCCAGCCCAGAAGCTGGCACTGCAGTCATGAGAAGGATCCCTGTGGGCGAGGCCCTGGTCTGAAGGCCTTCCAGGCCTCATCTCATCTAATTCTCACAAGATCGCTATAAGGTACATGCAACATTCATCCACAAATCACAGATGAGAAGACTGAGGCACAGCAAAGTGAAGTCAGTTGTAAGGATTGGCACCCTAGGAATCAGCCCCCGCGCTTGGCCCATGACATGATGTCTAGAGACAAAGCAAGCCGCCTAATTCCTCCAGTGAGTAACTAACCCATCTCAGACTGATCGTGTTCCCAGAGCTCAGCAGACCTCCCTGCGGCTCCCAGCTACCACAGTGGACAGCGCAGAGCCGGGGAAGAGGGAGTGTTATACCCCACTCTCATTAACAGATGCTGAAGCTGAGGCTAAGAGAAGGTAAGTCACTTGCTGAATGACGTCACAGCTGGTGAGTGATAGCATCTCGGGTTTTTAGACACTGCCTCAGAGGCTTAGCACAGGCCCCGGGAGTCCCAGGAGACAGGCCAGCAAAACACAGGAGTGAAGGCAAAGAGAGAAACAAGCAAGACAGAGGCAAAAAGACAAGGACAGGGGACTCCCAGCGAAAGACAGAGGACCAGCAGAGGGGAAAGGGGACACACCAGTGACCTGAGATCCTGAGCCTTCTACCCACACCCTGGAGCCTAACTCATTTGCTCGGAGGAAAATTACAGAGGCCTCCCTGCCCATCCCTGAGCGGGAGCAGATCCAGCCTGCTTCCTCGGCGAGCTGAACACACCAGCCCTGAGTCAGGGTCAGCGGTGGGTGGCCACGGCTGCCGGGAGCGGTGCTACCACCTGGGAGGAGAGCCCAGGGGCTTCAAGGCCACTGCTGGCATCTGTGTCGACACTCTGGGCGGCTGGCCCTCCCCTGCTGGGGACAATAGGTGGGACAGAGCTGGTAGCGCATGGGGCAGGGAGGTCAGGGGAACCCGCCAGCTAACGGCATGGGAGCGAAGGCTTTATGTAACCCGGTTCTGCTGTTACCTCCCGCATCTCTGGCAGCATCTGTGCTGGCCAGGTGTACCCTTGTGGCGTGTCCTGGGCTCCTTCCCTGTCCCCTCCCCAACTCTGTGCAGCCTCCAAAACCACGGTTCCCACATTTGCTTCAGCCTCTCCGCCTCGGCTGTGGACCAGCTGATTTTCTCAACTGTACATTTTTTTGTTTCTACCAAGCAGAGCCATGCTGTCTGTTATGACTGTGGTTACCACCATCAGTATTACTTAAGCAACACTTCCCAGGCTGGGACCTAGGACAGCGGGACTCAGGCAGATGCTCGGGGTGGGGTAAAGCCCAAATGGGACAAGGATTCCTGGGTCCCCTTCCTATGCTGCACCTCCCACCCTACAAAAGCTCATGCCCAGAGATGGAGATTGTCTCCAGTGCTGATCCAGCATGTGGCCTGGGGCACCTGACTGTCCCCACTCCTGGCCTCCACGTGCCTGTGTGAAATGAGGAAGATCACTGCTTCCCTTGTGAGTAAGAACTCAAACCGTGTAAGCAACTGCCGCTGATATTTGCTGCAGTCTCGGCCATCACGAGGGCTTCAGAAAGAACAGTGGCCACGTGACTCTGCGTTCATCAGCCCTGGACTCTCCCTCCTGGAAAGGCAGACAGACACACCCGACTTACAGCTATCCCTCTGATGTGAGAGGTGCTGTTGCGGGGGGGTTGGGGGCAGGGAATCTGTGCTCCCAGATATTCCAGGGGTTCTAGAAGCTTCTCTCCATTCTCCTCTCCAGGCCGGTGCCCTGCAGGTAGGTCGGGCACCTTACTTGAATTAGAGTTGCTGCCCAGCCCCTCTCCCCAGCCCTTTTCACATCTTAAATGCTTGTTTCTGGGACTTCCCTAGAGGTTCAGTGGTTAAGACTCCATGCTTCCACTCCTGAGTGTGCAGGTTCTATTCCTGGTCTGGGAACGAAGATCCCACATGCTGCGTGGCACAGCCAAAAAAAAATTTTTTTAATAAAATAAATTGTCTCTGAACGATCAGGAAGGGGAAGTAATAAAGTTCAGAAGTCCCATCTGAACCCACCCTCCCAATGGCAACTCATTCACTGCACCCCAGGAAGCACCAGGGAACAGGTGTCCCCTGACTAGCAACTGTGCCAAGGAGGCTGGCATCTACCTCCTGCTTCTGGGCCAGAGTCTCCAACAATATGAAGGTAATAACAAAGGCTATTCAGGCCAGGCAATGGGAGACAGATCCAGTCATGGAAGGAAAGCATACTGACAGGTGTGTTCTCTGGGACCTGAGGGGCCGAGAAGGCCAGAAGGGACACACACAGTCTGACCCACAGCCCAGCCATTCAGGATTTGGTATGCAAAGGCCCTGACCCACATCTGTCTATATCAGTGCTACTGCAGGGGTATGTCCACAGTTCACAAAACTCAGGGTGCCTCCCAGAGGCCCATGGCCTGCTGCTTGCAGGAACATCCATGAACACCCTGTTCAGAGCCAGGCCCAGGGCTGGGCACGGCAGATGCCAGGATGGCCTCTCCATTCCACGACCTCCTCGCTGGTACCAAGCCATGGGCTGCATCAGAACCAGGGGTGTGTAGAGTTTGACCTGCCTATGTTATCACAATAGGGAAATTTCACAAGGCTATCTGAATTGGTTTCCACTCCAGATAAATGGGCTTCCCTGATGGCTCACGTAGAATCTGCCTGCAATGCAGGACAGCCGGGTTCAATCCCTGGGTTGGGACAATCCCTTGGAGGAGGAAATGGGAACCCACTCTAGTATTCTTGCCTGGAGAATCCCATGGACAGAGGAGCCTGGTGGGCTACAGCCCATGGGGTTGCAAAGAATCGGACACAACTGAGCGACTAACACTTTGCTGATAAATGAGATGATGGCTCCCCCAGGCCCCATTCCCACCTGGGCCTAACTGGCTGGAGCTGAGCAGCAATTCTCTGGGTTGCCAGATGCCCTCTACCCCAGCCTGCTTCACTGCCCTTCTTTCTCTGGTTTGTACTCATTTTACGGATGGATCATCTCAGGTCCAAGCCACGTTACACTGTTAAATAGCTGTGATTTACTGTTTTCTCAGACTGGCCCGAGTCTAGGAAATGCCTGGAGTCACTATGAATTTTACTACCAGGCAAAGATGACTGAGGGGGTCTTTCCCAGGCCCCTGTACTGGGCTCCTCCATCCTACTGCTAGCTGGCTGGATAGGCACTCACAATGGAGGAAATCTGTCTCTCGACCTCCCCAGCACCTTTCACGCTGCCAACTGGACCCTTAAGAAAGTCTATTAAATGAGCACACAATTATTCCCAAGTCACGGATCCAAGAAGGGGAACCACAGCCCAAGTCTGCTAACCCCCAGGCTGATGGGAAACGAGGTGGGATCTGAAACCAGACATACCTGGGTTCCCATCTTGCCCGGTCACTTATAAACTGTGTGACCTTGGACTAGTGTGTTCCCTTCTCTGGACCTTAGGAACCTTCACTTTTAAAAAGCGGGTGGAATGGGACTTCCGTACAGCGGATGAGGATTCGATCCCTGGTCAGGGAACTAAGATCCCACATGCCGCAGGGCAACTCAGCCCAAGCACCGCAACTAGAGAGCCCATGTGATGCAACTCGAGAAGCCTGCACACCACAACAAAGACCAAGCACAGCCAAAAACAAAATTAAAAATAGAAAGGAGGTGGGGTGGGGGGAAGTTTCCTTATGCACACAGAACTTATGTACATAAAAAGATCACTACCTGGTAATGTAAGTTCTTATTACTACTAACTATCGTTCTCCAAAAGGGGAACTGGACATAGGTTAGGTCAAGGAAAGGAAAAAGATGTCACCAGGTCCACTGCTGAGTTCCAACTCCAGCATTCCTTACTCCCAATGATCAGGTTAAATCTTGGGGAAACCCAACCCACTCTGGACTCGGACTCTGTGCAGACTGGCGAGGCCATTGTAGTCCCACCTCCTCCACCTTTGAGAGCTGGCCAGTTCAGCAGGACAAACCCCAGCCCCTTTATCCAGGTTATCTTACTCCTCAGTCACCTTCGACAGTCTTCCTTTTCCAGGCAGCTTTCCTGGACTACCCAGGAAGGAAGTCTGAATAACCACCACCTCTGAAGCACAGCTAGCACCCAACCCCCTCACCCCCAGACAAATGAAGGCTCAACCGAGTCTTATAAAGATACTGTACAGTTGACATCTTCCTCTCCCACCAGCATCTATTAGCTAGCACAGGGCTGACGGGGAGGGAAGCCTGAGGCCAGCGTGAGGCAGAACACGTCTGAGGTCACACCAAGGGGGTGAAAACCCAGGTCAGGGGTGGGAAATGCCAGAGTGAGATCCTCCACTTTCCACACCCATAGCTCACATATGCAGGGGCGGGAATCCCCAAGGCCTTCTCTCCCCAAAGCCACACCCCAGCTACCACAAATCTCAGATGTGTGTTTGCTTCAGAGGGTATGATGCTAGCAAGAATCCCTGGGCTCCCATGAGGACCCAAGATGCTCAGTGACCCCAAAACTCTGGCCCTTAAGTTTTCACTGGTTGGTAACAAGACGAGAAAAATGAAGATAGTATAGTCTCAGACTCAAAACTAGTGACTGTTCTTTATTCTAGAATTATGTACTGTCATCTTTTTTAGTGTCAGAATAGTCTTCCTTTCATAAAACAATAGCACAAACAGGTGACAGGTTAAGTAACGCCCATATTTAGCAAAATTACAAGGTTCATGAAATCAATGTCTGGAACCACATGTACACCCTGCCCCCGAGAAGATGACAAATTTCAATTGTCTTTTTTTTTTTCCCCAAAAAAATCCATGAAAAAAAATCCTAGCGTCTCACTCAAGACCCTTAGGGCCAGAAGTCTTTGCTGGGATCTAAATAGATTCCTGCCAGCTGCAGTTCAAATCCACAGCTCCTCTTTCTGCCTTCAACACAGTCATACCCAAGCTGGGGTTTACCTGGCTGCTCCTTGAGACCTTTTCCAATCTGTCTAAGTCACCAAAATTAACACCCTTCCCATCTCAGATCAGGGGAAAGCAATGAGCCACCTCCCAGTTCAGCAAAAGACCCTGTGAGAAAAAGGCCTGTCTTCCTGGGAAGGCTGGGAGGCCTGCGCTCAGGGGACAGAGTTGGGAGGAATCTTTTTTTTTATGGCCACACCACATAGCATTTGAACCTGTGCCCCCTGCAGTAGAAGGGCGGAGTCTTAACCACTGGACCACCAGGGAAGTCCCTGGGAGGGATCTTGAGGGTCCCAGAGTTCAGCCTCACCCTGCCCCCATTGTAGAGATGGGACAGTTGAGACACAGAGAAAGGAAAAGATTAACCCAAAGTCACAAAGACAACAGCAAGATCAAGAGCACACCAGCCTTCCTTTGAATTTAGCAGGGCCAATCCTCCAGAACCCACAGAGCGGCCCTGAACCCACCGCAGATTACCACCTCCTTCCCATCTCTGCACACCACACCAGCCAGGGTGTGCTCTACAAACACTGCCCACCAACGGCAATTCCTTCCTGTCTCAGGCAGAGGTCCCAACCCTCCCCAAGTCAAGCAGGTCCAAAGATGGATCTGGGGCCCTGACAACAAAGTTACCCCCATTAAACCCTGCCACCTCCGAATCCCAGATTTCCTGACCAGTGAAATCTCTGCCCAACTTTCTAGAAGAACCCACATATGCAGGTCCCACATCCCCATGGCAGGAACTATCACCACAACCACTCCTCCTTCAGCTGACACTACTGCTTGGCCCAGACCCAAGGCCAACTCCAGTCCAACTCTCAGAAACTTAAGTGTGACTATCTTCTCCATCCAATGAATCTTACTGGCCTTAAAGGATATGCCTACCCTAAGATCCACACTTACATTCAGCGGCAAATTCTCTGCAGGCTCCTTGGCATATAACCTCTACTTGTATACTTCCAGTGATGGGGAGCTCAGTGCCTAGCAGAGCAAGTCAGTCCAACACTACTTGGCGACGCCTCTTCTTCCAGATGATCCTTCAAACTGGCTGACAGCCATCTTCACTTCCATGGTGAAACAGTCCAATTGCTCCTTCAAATTTACCTCAGTTCAGTTCAGTTCAGTCATGTCCAACTCTTTGCGACTCACCTGATGTGATATCCAGACTCTTTCCTCTCTCTCCAGGTTGACTTCTCCTCCACTTCACAACCCACAAGGAACACAATCAGGTGGCCTAACCCTCTCACTCACTCTTCTATCCAGTGGGACTATTACCTCCCCCATGCTGGGTAAAACACTTCCACTAATGCAGCCTATGGAGAAGGAAACGGCAACCCACTCCAATATTCTTGTCTGGAGAATCCCATGGGTTGCAAGAGTTGGACACGACTTAGAGACTAAACCACCACCAAGGCAGTCTAAGGGTCCCAGGTCCCTGGCCACATCCACTAGTGACTCAGCCTTTAACTGGCCAAAAGCCCTCAGCCCATCTCCCAGGAGCTGTAGGCAAATAGGTCTTGGCTCACTCAGTCCTCATTACCACCCAGTAAGTCTCCCATTTTACAGATGAGAACACTGAGGCACTGAGAGGTTAAGTCATTTCCAGGAAGTCACAGCTGGTAAATATCAGAGCTGCTAAGTCGCTTCAGTCGTGTCCGACTCTGTGTGACCCCATAGACGATAGCCCACCAGGCTCCCCCGTCCCTGGGATTCTCCAGGCAAGAACACTGGAGTGGGTTGCCATTTCCTTCTCCAAACATCAGAGAAGGAATTTGAATTAGGGCGGGGTATTCTGGCCCCAGGGCCCATGCTCTTAATTACTGCCCTCTGCTGTAGTTATGGAGCCAATTATTTTGGGGGGAAGGGGAGAGTCCAAGTGCAGGAATTGACCTTGAGCCCAATTACATTTCATTTCATTCTGCAGGAAGGAGGCTGCCACTCTGGATGCATTCCCCTCTACCTAGGCTTCCATGGGGTCTGTCCCTCCCCTGGGCCAACCCTCCTCTTCCCCCTCCCCAGCCCGTAGGGTAAAGTCACCCCTTCCCTCCCCACAGGACCACCCTCATCCTCACTATCAGAAATCTCAGCAGGACATCTTGGAGGAAGGCATTCAAACTTCCCCAGACTGGGAGGGCGCTGGCTTTCTCCCATGAGAAAATTCTAGCCCTCGGGCAGGAAGAAACAGGTAAGATGTGAGAGGTTGTTTTTCCCCTGCAGCCTGAGGCCTGCTTCTCTTGGAGACTGCCCAAGGCCAGGAGGTCCAGAGAGACCCCATTGCCTGGCCTAAACCCTGGTCACAGGAGGCTGCTAAGAGACAGCCCAGTGCCAGCCTCACAGGAACCTACCTGAAGGGATGAAAAACGTGTAGCCCTGTTTCAGCTCAATTCTTTGGCATCGCTCCACGCGGTCTCCCAGGAAGATGTCGCTCTGTTTGCCTGACAGCACCCACTCCTCATACAGTGCCAAATTGTGCAAGGTTGGAGGAATCAGCCAAAAGATCTTAGGAGGAAAAGGAAGCAATCGGTTAAAGATCCAGGCCAAAGTCTCTGATTTCTTCCAGGCTCTGCCACAAGCCAGGAGACAGCCCCACCTGCCTGGGAGCGGAGAGGATGGGGGAGGACCCATCCTTGGGGACCCCTCTAGGACCAGGTTCCCCAAAGGGTCTCTGGAGGGGCAGGGAGGGCTGTGTTGCTGGTCTGGGAGGCCCCCTGCCAGACTTTAGAGAATCTTCGTTCCAGCTGAAACACCAGGGTGGAAAGAACATTCTTTCTCCTGAGCCATGGGCTTGTGGGGGAAGGTGGGGCAAAGAGAGGAAGGGGGATTTCTTAAGTTGTAGGATAAAATGGCCCAATAAATAAACCCAGTTTGTGCTCGCTCTGGAGAAGGAGGAAAAACATCTGGAACCAAGTGGGGTGACTTTCTACCCAGAATTTATCCCAACACGTTTGGTTAAACACATGCACACACAGACCCAGAGGAGCAGGACGGCACACACATATTCTCAGGGAACACCCACGTCCGTTCAGGGACCCCCTCCGTTCCCATGTGGACAGGCACACAGGGGCAGACACAGCAGGAGCATCCTGAACACATGCCTCACCTCCTTTCCCTGGGTGATGTCTGTCCCTCATGGAAAATGTTCTTGGAGGCAGGTGGTGCCAGCAACTAGACTTGTAAGTTAAAAGGTCACAGTGCTGGAGCTGAAACTACAGCTGGGGGTAGTGAATGCTGGGGGGTTCTCGGGAGCCAAATCTGGAGTTCTAATGTGGCCTAAGATGCTTCCCAGGTGGTGCGAGTGGTAAAGAACCCACTTCCCAATGCAGGAGACATAAGAGACTAGGGATTGATTCCTGGGTCGGGAAGACCCCTGGAGGAGGACAGAACAACTGATTCCAGTATCTTTGCCTGGAGAATCCCATAGACAGAGGAGCCTGGTGGGCTATAGTCCATGGGGTCACAAAGAGTCAGATAGAACTGAAGCATGCATGCTCCCAATAGGACCTAAGATGCTTAGGACATTGATTGGACTAGGTGAACAGGGGTGAATGGGTAACCAGAAGTGATGCAAAAGAGTTGACCTTGATCTTTCCCTCCAGAAATAGACAGAGGGTGAGGTGGCCCCAGGGGACCAAGTGGCCCTCAAAGTACTCACAGGGTGGGGGCTTACTGGGGAAGGTGGGTGGAAGGAGAAAGGTGAGAGCCCCTCCATGCACAAACAGTCAGGGATGCACAGAGATTTGAACAGACTCAGCTCAACTCACCTTCCCACCCCGGAAAACATGGTACCAAACGGAAGTGCCTCCAAAGTCGATGTGGAAGTCAGTGAAACAACCCTTCACACTCATCAGACAGTACCTGCGGCACAGGAGCGAAAAAACAAAAAACAATTCAGTGCCTGAATCACAGGAGGTGAGCAAAGAGATTCAGAGATGCTTGACCTGCTGCCCTTTGATAAAGGCTGACGCTGGGGAATTTTCTTTTTTTAAAAAGCCCAAATCTAATTGGAGTTCCCCATGGGGGAAGCCCCTGTGATCACGTGATGAATCTCAAGCATTGGCTACCTGCCCCCAAGGCTGGGGGAGGCATCTTTGTTCTCAGGTTCCCGCCAGAGAAAGAACTGGCAACCCACAGGCCACTTCGTTTCTTCCTTGCAGACAGTTTCTACTCTTGTCCCACCCCCACACCTCCTACCCAAGCGAAAGGCTTCCTTTCTACTCCTTCCAGCTCCTGTACCTGCTGTTCTCCCAAGCTGCCAGGCCCCTGTGAAGCAGCTGGGCCCCCTGGAATTCAGTTGTAAACCACCTGCATTGCTTGCCAATTACTAGTCCCCATTCATCTCCTCCTTCATTCAACAATCATTGACTGAGAGCCAAGCATTGGTCCAGCCCAGAGCTAGGCATGGCACTTAAGAGAAAAGCATAGACCCCTGAACTGAAGGATGAAACACTCTTACTGGAACACAGCCCTGAAAAAGTTAAATGGCAAGACAAACTGCAATTGATTGCAAAGTAAGCAATACAGCTGAAAGTACAAGGGTATCAGCCGTAAAAGACCACAGTGTTCGATTCCATGTATGAAATGTCCAGGGTAGGCAAATCTGGAGACAGCGAGCGGACAGTGGTTGAAGAAGGCTGAAGAAGGTTGGGGGAGGAAATAAGGAGTGACAGCTAATGGGCACAGGGTTTTGTTGTGGGGTGGCAAAAACGTTCCAAAATTGATGGTGTTGCATGACTCCGTAAACATGCTAAGAAATACTGAATTGTACACTTTAAATGGATGAATGGTGTGTGAAGTACATCTCAAAAAAAGCTGCTAAAAAAAGTCAAGTGGTAAAGACCCTAGGGGTGGGATGGTGGAGAGGCAAAGAGGGAGGGAAGGAGGGAGGGAGAGCGTGGCCCTTAGAGGCTGGAACAGAGGGAGTGTATTTGGGAGAAGAAACCTGCCAGCAGCACTGCTTCTGAGCTCCAGCCACTGCCAGACAACTCATCCTTCCTTACTCAGCCGTCTCCTCCCTCCTCCCTCCACTTGCTGCCCTCCTAGGGGTAGGCAGAGCTCAGGAGGGGGACGGACAGGCTTCCAGGTCTGGGCCTGGTAGATGGCGGTGCCAGGGCCCCCTCCCTCCCACCTACCCCTTCCCACAAGAGCCACTGCTGGGGGCAGTCCCCCAGAGCTCATGCTCACACGCCCTGGCACCTCCAGAGGCCCGCACACACATGCTTACCCCACTGACCTCTTTTCCCCGCTGCACTTTGCTTTTCCACGGTTTGGGGGAAGAGGGGAGGAATGGGGCGGGGACGGGCAGGGAGGAACCTGCAGCCTAAGAGGAGATAATGGGGTGGAGGGGAGGAGGGGGACGTGGGGCAGAGCTGGTTAGGAAGCTGGATGGTTCCAGGTGGCCCCTCCCTCTGGGTGCCTTTTGCACCTCACATTCAGGTGGACCCGGGGCTGTCGGCAGTATGCAGGCGGCGTGCCCCGCGTCCCTCCTCCGGATAGGCTGGAAGGAGCCTTAACCATGTGTCTGCAGGAGGCTGACAAATCAGAAGGCCTTCCCGCACATCAGAGCCCCGCTGCCTAGCAACCCCATCGGAGGGGTGTCGTTGACAGCGCAGGACGCAGCCCAGTCACGAAGACAGGCGCGGGCTGCGGTGCTGGCTGGCGCTGAGGCTGTTAAAGTCCCAGCTTCAGCTCCGGCTCCACACCCCGCTGCCTCCTCCCAGCCCACCCAGCCAGGTCCCCACGCCGAAGGCCTCGGTGTTTCTCATCTCTCCAAGGAACTCAAGAGGCAGGGGGGGAGCTGAAGCCCCCACCCCACCCCCACCCCCATGGACCACACCGGCCTCTTCTCTCTAAGCACCACTTCAAAATATTAGTCCTCATTTTCCTAAAACCATCTCTCCTTTGCTTTTTTAAATCTAACCTTGATTTCCACCTCCTCCAGGCCCCTGGCAGAACACAGTTTAGGAAAAACAATTTAAGTGTTCGTGGGATGGAGCAAGGCGAGATGCTTCCTTTGGCCTGCAGCTGGACACTCTCCCCGGTGCCCAAAGCAGAAAAGAGAGCAGTTTTGGCTCTTGGGCCCCAGACCCAAGCCTTCCTGGTCAATCAGGTCACCCACCTCAACCTGCCCATCTCCAGCCCCAGCCCCAACCTCCCCAGCAAGTGTGGAAAGGGAATCTCTTCAAGCTGCGGCTGCTGCGTGCAAGGGAAAGTTCTCCAAGTTGAGCTGGTGTCTGCTCTGCCCTCCCAGTCACCCTCCAGCATCCTCTGAGGCCCCTCGGAGCTCCGGGGAGCCACTTCCAGACCCGCCTCTTCAGGAGAGGTCCCTCCTCCCAGGTCCCTCATTTCCAGGCGTCCAGGACCGACCCATCCCTCCTGCCGGGCAATTGCATGCTTTAGGGCAGCCAGGGGAGCTGGGAGAGGGCCGCTTCGGTCCCGGTGGCTGCAGCCTTCGCCCTGCCGTGCTCATCCCACGTCTCCCCCCTCACTCCGGCTTCTGGCTCTCTCTGGCGTGACGCCTTTGCACTGACCTCTAACAGCTTCCTCTTCCAAAGCACACCGCAGTCACATGGGCACCCCGGCTCGGTGCCACGGCCGCTAAGCTCTCGCGGCGGCCGGCCAGCCAGCCTTGGTTCCGCCTGGGCCGAGGCCGCCCCCTGCCCGGAAAGCCGCGCCCCCCACCTCCTCACCCCCGCACCGGCGCGGGTGGTTTTCTGTGCAGGACACCTTCCAAGTTGGCGGCTGAATATCAGGCGCCCCAAGCCTTTGGGGGGGTTCCCGCCTCCCAAGGCTCGGGCTGCTTGGGGAGGAGCCTGGAAGGTGGGGGCGCTGCACCTGCAGCACTAACTTTGGGGCGCTGCCTGGGGTCTGGGAAGGCGGGGCAGCCCCACCCCGCCCTTTTCCCTCCAACTTGGCGAAACTCCCCCGGCAGCCCAGGGGGCGTCCCCTCGGGCAAAGGTCTGGCGTGCGGGGGAGGGGGGGGTGCCTGGAAAGCTGGCACCGGGTGATGGGGCTGGAGGCGATGAGCGCGCGCACGCGTGCACACACACTACACACTTACACGCAGCCCCGGGAGACACAAAGAGCCGCTCCGCGACGCCGGCCGTTCAGCCCGCGGGCGGGAGGAGACCCACACCCCGCCCTGGCACGCCCCGAAGGCGTGGGGGCTCCCGGGCAGCCCGGGGCCCGCGGGGCGCCCGCCCAGCCCCGCCCGCGGTTACCCTCGGCGGTGCGGCTCCCGGGTGTCCCCTTGGGCGGCGGAAGCTGGACGCTCGCCCGGCCCCGGCGACCAGAGCCGAGCACCCTCCACGGCGCTGCCAGGCCCCGGTCGAGGACCGCGGAGCCCTCGCTCGCTGGCTTCCTTCCTTTCTCGGGGAGCTGGGCGCAGCCTGCACTCATCCCCGCGCTGAAACTGAACACCCGCGCGGCACGGCGGCCGCCAGGGAGGCGGAGGGAGGCCGCGGCGGTGACAAGGAAGCGCGCCAGACCAGCGCCAGGGGACGCCGCCGCCGCCCACGGCCGCCCCCTGACCCGGGCTGGGTGGGGGCACCGGGATAGCTCTCCCCACCTCTGTTCTACTGGCAGGCGCCCGGGGACTCCCGCACACACGTTTTCAGGGAGTGTGGATGCTATCGTGCTGTTGAAGGCGACGACCCAGCAAAACTAGCTTCCTGAAATGCGCCCATCGGGGCAAAGCTATAGGAAGCGCCAGTGCCAGCAGGTGGAGGGCTTGTCAGATCCCGGGTGTGGCAGCCCAGGGATGCTGCTCTGGCCTTAAAACACACTGCCAGTATGACCTTGGACAACCACTTCCCCTCTCTCAGCAGGATCCTTGTCCTGAGGGCAGGGAGGTGGCCTGAAGTTCATTTGCAATCTAAGATGCTCTTGCAGCCCTTTCCCTTATCTGCCCCCTTAGTAACACAGGGTAACCCCACATCATAGAACTCCTGTGTAAATTCACTGAGATAGACACTTTGATGATTAATCCAATCTTCACAACAACCCTGTAAGGTCATTCCCAGGATTGTATCCATTTTACAGGTGAGAAAGCAGAGAAGCTCAGAGGTAGTGACTCAGCCTGATCACCACCCTTGAAGTGAAGTACTTATCCAAACAGTACTTATCTCAGAGTTTCTCAGTCATTCTCCCCACGTCTCCCTGGTAAATCCCAAGACTCACAAACAGCAGAGTGTGCAGGTTACAACCAAACCTCAGACACTAACTGATGGAACCGTTGTTTAGTCACTAAATCTTTTTTTGTGACCCCGTGGGCTGTAGACCGCCAGGTTCTTCTGTCCATGGGATTTCCCAGGCAAGAATACCAGAATGAAGTTTCCTGCATTGGCAGGTGGAATTTTTTTTTTAATCACTGAGCCACCAGGGAAGCCCTAAAGAGTTAGTCCAGCTCAGATCAGAAGTCCCCTTCATCCCAGGCAGGCTCATCAGGACAGCAGCCCACTTTTCATCCCACCCTTCCCCCTCTCCTTCCAAACTACAGGAAGGGCAGGAGATGGTGGTATGCTGGCTACAGGGACAGAAATCAAACTTCTCCTTTCTTTAGCCTAGTCCCATTCCCTAGGCGACCAACCATTCTTAATGAATAGGTTCCAATTATCAGGTGCTCATAATAATAGCTGTTTACAGGTATGATAACATTTTACCTTCAAAACAACCCAATAATCCCCATTTTAGGGAAGTGAACATTGAGCCATTTCAAGGTGGTCAATACCCTGGCCCAGGGTGCTGCTTTCTGGTGTCATTTACAGGATGGCTCGTGCATTGGAACCTCCCTGATAGCCTGCTGTGAAGCTAAACTGTAAACGCCCTAGAAAGGGTTGAATCTTTTACCTTATGAATACTTTGCCTATTTAAAAGAAAAGACAGTCATGACAATGATTGACCTTGAATCTGAACACCAGTCAATGAGTTAAGTGATCTAAGAGAGGAGAAGGCCCTGACAACAGGATCAAGCTGTCCACATGGGGGACATATTACCTTTCTTTTTTTTTTTTTTATTTTGTATTTTGGCCACATCACCAGCATACAGGACGGTTCCCCAACCAGAGATTGAACCAAGGCCTTCGCAGGGAAAGTACCCAACCCTAACCACTAAACTAGGCCACCAGGGAACTTCCCCATATTACTTTTAAAGTCACAAACGTCTCAGCTACTTGAGAGGAGGTACCACACCAGATTCATCCGTGTAAATGCAGCACCCAGCAACAGCCCTATAATTATTCTAATCAGCTATGTGAACTGGACCAAATCTTCCCCCCCTCTGGAACTCAGCATCCCATTTGTTGAACTACTCAGGACCCTCTAACTCATGGCCCTCACAGATCAAACCAGGCCCTGAATCTATTTGGTTTGGCCAGCACTGTTTTTTTTTTAAAAAAAAAAGAAAGTTTTTTTTTTTTTTTTAAACGTTGCCTCTCCGGTTATCCAGAAGCCCACACCAGCTCCTACTGACTTACATTCAGCTGCTACATCCATACTGCAATGAATGACTGTGAATTTCAGCTTCCATTTATCTGTTATGGATGTGACAGCTGGACCATAGGATAAGGGCTGAAGAATTAATGCTTTCAAATTGTGGTAATGGAGAAGACTCTTGAGAGTCCCGTGGACTGCAAGGAGATCAAACCAGGCAATCCTAAAGGAAATCAACCCTGAATATTCACTAGAAGGACTGATGCTGAAGCTCCAATACTTTGGCCACCCGGTGTAAAGAGCCGACTTGTTGGAAAAGACCCTGTGCTGGTAAAGATTGAGGGCAGGAGAAGGGGGCAATAGAGGATGAGATGGTTGGATGGCATCACTGACTCAATGGACATGAGTTTGAGCAAAATCCAGTGTGCTGCAGTTCACAGGGTTGCAAATAGTCCCATACGACTTAGCAACTAAACAACAACGAAAGTAACCGACTTCCTATATTTTTGAGATTTGTGTGCTAAGTATAAAACACAGCACCTGTGTCCATACATGGCACCACAGGAAAGGACAGTTTTCTTTGCTCTTCTTTTCAAGGTACAAGGAAAAACCCAGGAATCCAGAGGCCTGGGTCCAGGGCATGATCCATGCGTGACATCAGCAGCCTCTCCATGTCAATTTCTCTGTGTGATATATTATACTGGGGAAATCATTTACGATGCCAGCAAACATGACTGATGAGAGTGAGAAGGTAAATACGGGTTGTAGAGATGCCCGATGCAAATGTGAGGGAGGGTAGATTAGAAAGCAGTGGATGCCAGGATTCCAATGGCAGCTGCAGCCTCTGTGTGTCTATACATGAGGCCACATGGACAAAAACATTTTATCCCAACTACATTTCACATCCATTGTAGCATGGCAGGGAGGCAGGGCAGGGATGACAGGATCCCTGTTTTGTAGACAGAAGAGAAGATCCGGACTTCCCTGGTGGTCCAGTGGCTGAGTCTTCATGCTCTGAATGCAGGGGGCCCAGGTTCAATCCCTGGTCAAGGAACTACATGTCAAACTATGAGTTCACACACCACAATTTAAAAAAATCCTGCCCGCCACAGTTCAGACCCTAGGCAACCAAACACACATATAAATTATTTTTTAAAAAAAGGAGATGCAACACTTGCCACAGCTACAGGGAGTAGCAGAGGCAGCCCCAAAACTTGGTCTTCCCAGTGCCTGTCTTCATCCTGTTTCACCTTTGTACCCCCATTATTATTCCCCTGTTCTTCCTGCCACTTCCAGAAAGTGCACGGGGAGAAAATGTGGTCAGTTTTCAATTTGGGGGAGCCAAGTGTATGCTTTATACGGAATCCCATTTAGGCTGGGCTTCTAAGATCTTTTGGTCCATGGTATATCTTCAACACACCAGCAAACCTCATTTCTGTAAGCCTGGAGTGTGAGCAGGTGAGAAGGGAAACAACTTGCCCATTTCTTTCTGAAATGCATTAAAATATCCTACATTCCTAAGTGAAAAATGTGTGCCCATGTCACAGACCTAGGAGATTACTGTAGAAGTTGTAAAACACGTCCAAAAAGTCTCCCCCACCCCTTCCAGAGGCAGAGCCAAATTCCCCTCCCTTGAGTGTGGGCTGGATTTAGTGACTTGCTTTTAACTAAAATATGGCAGAAGTAAACAGTATGTCAGGCTTCCCATATGGCACTGGTGGTAAAGAACCCGTTTGCCAACACAGGAGACACAGGAGACGCGGGTTCAATTCCTGGGTTGGGAAGACACCCTGGAGGAGGAAATGGCTATCCACTCCAGTATTCTTGCCTGGAAAATTCCACGGACAGAGGAGCCTGGCAGGCTACAGTCCATAGGGTCGCAAAGAGTCGGAAACGAATGAAGGGACTAAGGATGATCAAAAAAGTATGTGACTTCCAAAATTAGGTTATAAAAGGTACTGTAGCTTCCTCCTGTTCTCTTTCAAACCACTCCTGATGGAGGGTAGGAAGCTGCCTTGTCTTGAGGACACTCAAGCAGCCTTACAGAGAGGTCCACATAGTGAAGAATTGAGGCCCAGGCCTAAGCTGGTTTTTTTTTTTTTTTCTTGGCCACACCCCATGGCTTGTGGGATCTTAGTTCCCTGACCTGGGATCAAACCTAGGCCTTTGGCAGTGATAAGTGCAGAGGCTTAACCACTGGACCATCAGGGAATCCCCCAGGTCTAAGTTTTAACCCAAGTGCAAGCAAGACTTTGAGCCATAACTACCCACCTGAGTCACACCTGCCCTACAGAAGCTGTGAGCTGATGCTGCTAAGATATACACTTTTTTAAGTTGTTAAGTTTAAAGTGTAATGTAGCAATAAACAACTAACAGGGATACTTCCAAATCATTGTCACTGTTTCTACAACTGTAAGGAATTTCCCAAGACAAATAATTCTGTACAGTCAAAATGTTTCTACAGGACAGCGATGGGGGTGGGGAGGACGTGGCAGAAATAAGACGGTATAGCTAATATTCAGTCCACCCTGTCATCACCTTTTCCCTTTATCCTGCTTATGACACTTACCACTTCCTAATATATATTAGAACTTGGGATAATAATTTAGGGTAAATTATAATATAATTTAGAGCTTCCCTGATGGCTCAGACAGTAAAGAATCTGCCTGCAATGTAGGAGATCCAGGTTTGATCCCTGGGTCCGGAAGATCCCCTGGAGAAGGGAATGGCAACCCACTCCAGTATTCTTGCCTGGAGAATCCCATGGACACAGGAGCCAGGCAGGCTACATACAGTCCATGGGGTTACAAAGAGTCAGACATGACTGAGCAACTAACACACACACACACACACACACAAAATATAATTTATCCTGGCCTGTCTCTTTTCCCAGCCAGAATACAAGCTCCATGAGAAGAGGGACCCTGTTTATTTATTCACTGCAGTCTACCAACCACTTAGTGTCTTGCACATAATACATAGCAAATGCAAGAGGTAATTAATAATTAGTATAAATATATATATATACACTAGTTATTTATATTTTGGCTGCACCATGCGGCTTGTGGAATCTTAGTTCCCCAACTAGGGATCCAGTGGCAGCCACGGTAGTGAAAGCACCAAGCCACAAACACTAGACCACCAGAGAATTCCCACACTAGTATACTCTTTACACATATTTTGTCTCCCACAACGTTGCAACTACCCCCTTGACAACTGTCTCCACCCCTTCCTTGCCTGAAATTCCTGAACAAAAATCCATTAAAATTCCTTACCTCCTCACCATGATCAAAGGGCATAAATCCTGGAACCAGGGAGGAAGCAGTCATGGGTTGGTAACCCTCCTCTCGCCCCACTGCAAACCCTCGGTTCAGGTGACCCTTCTCAGCTGTTTTCACTCTCCAGGCACCTCCACCATGAAAACTCTGATTTCTAGAAAGTGTCATTTTAATTAAATTCCAAAGAACAATTCTATGATCCCAGAGGACTTCATCATCATGGGATTTTTACCTTGTTTATTAACTGAAATTAGCATTCGTTTCAGACGAACAAATGTACTACTTCCAAGGTGACAATTTCCTTCCTCAGTTCAGTTCAGTTCAGTTCAGTCGCTCAGTCGTGTCCGATTCTCTGCGACCCCATGAATCACAGCACACCAGGCCTCCCTGTCCATCACCAACTCCCGGAGGTCACCCAAACTCATGTCCATAGAGTCGGTGATGCCATCCAGCCATCTCATTCTCTGTCGTCCCCTTCTCCTCCCGCCCCCAACCTTTCCCAGCATCAGAGTCTTTTCCAGTGAGTCAACTCGTCGCATGAGGTGGCCAAAGTATTGGAGTTTCAGCTTTAGCATCAGTCCTTCCAATGAACACTCAGGATTGATCTCCTTTAGAATGGACTGGTTGGATCTCTTTGCAGTCCAAGGGACTCTCAAGAGTCTTCTCCAGCACCACAGTTCAAAAGCATCAATTCTTCGGCGATCAGCTTCCTAACAAGCTTCAAATCCTATAACAAGTTCTAGGCCACTGACAGGGTTTGTAAATTTATCTGCCACATGATCCAACCAATATATCCAAGACATGTGGTTCTAGAAAATTTTGGGTGACCCTTTTCTTGGTAATTAGCTAGAACTCTCAGTATATTAACAGAGCTTACTATTTAAAGGAATCTTTCAATAAAGTGAAGAATACACTGACTATCTCAGACAGGCAAGGTAGACATTACTTAATTGAAATCTGTCATCCAAGGCTGTCTATTTCACCTTCCTAAATACATATCCCATTTGTGCTCTGCTCTCCCCTAACCCTGCCCCATTACCCATCCTCAAGCAGATGATGCGATGGCTGTTCCTATCAGTCTGCCCCCACACCTCCTTCAATCCACACTGCAGCTGCAGAATTTGCAGAAAGCAAATCTGAACACATCCCTCTCTGCTTAAAATCTCTAAGGTTTCAGGGGACTTCCCTGGTGGTCCAATGGTTAAGACTCCCTGATGAATCCCCTGGTACACGCTCTATAGCACCAAGGGTCTCTGCCTTGTGGCCTCACCACAACTGGAAACTTCCATTTGTTTCTCTGATCACTGGATTAATAGGTCTCCTGCATAGACCATAAGCTCCATGAGGGCAGGGAGCTCACACGGTTTTCTCCCCACTGTATTCTCAGTGCCCAGCACCAATCAGTTGTTCAATATATAGGTGGAATCAATCGATCAATCAATCAAAGACAGCCAGGATCTGCCTCGAATCTGAGTCCCACACTTGTTCCTCAAGCTCCGCCTCTGTGATTCCAGCAAGGCCCTTGGCACTTGCCTATCTCCATCCCTCCCCACTTCCCTCCCATCTCCTCTGTCCTTTAAAGCCCATGTCAAATATCACCTCTGAGAGGATTTTCTGAGGCCAGCAGCCAAAAAGGATTTCTCTTCTCCCCATTTCCCTTCTGGGAACCTGTTTCTCTCTGCCTCAGATGAAAGCTGGCTTCCCTGGTGGCTCAGATGGCAAAGAAACTGCCTGCAATTCAGGAGACCTGGGTTCGATCCCTGGGTCGGGAAGATCCCCTGGAGGAGGGAAATGGCAACCCACTCCAGTATTCTTGCCTGGAGAATTCCATGGACAAAAGAGCCTGGCAGGCTCCAGTCCATGGAGTCACAAAGAGTCGGACACAACTAACACACACACACAGGATGAGAACTGCACCTTGCCCTCGCATTAATGGCCCGTTGTTCTCCATAAGGTAGGGGCTTTTAGACCTGTTTCTCTTTTACTTCCCTGTCCCAGGGTCTCCATAAATTTTGCTGCGATCGCATCGAAACAGAACAGAATTGAAAACCCTCCTACCAACCCCACCTTAAGCCCAGTCGTTCCCTTCAAGGCAGCCCAGATCCAAGGGGTATTAAGGAGCATCAGCTTTGAGAGGAGAAAAAATGCCTGAGAAGTAATTAAACAGAGAGAGAGAGCTTGAAAGCAAAACGTTGGGAAGCCCAGGGCCAGCGAGCTGGCCTCCCTTACAAAGCCTGGCACGGAGTTTGCATTCAATATGCACTGAATGAAGGGCTGAGTGAATAAGAAGTTCACAGCCTTTAAGCTCCTGGGGGCACTCCTGGCAGCAGGGCTCAGCAGAGAGATGCTAATGGATTCAGAGCCACCAGAGCCAACTCTTCTACGAAGCACAGAGCAACTGCCTGGGCCGCGAGCATCTCATTCTCATTTCAGAGATAGAAACAGAGGGCCTGAGATGGCAGAAGCCCCAAGGTGCCTTCGTCATCCCAAGGGTCCGCCACTCAAATCCTAGAACATGGAGGTGCTCACAGCCACCTCTGCCTGTGTTAAATAATTGGTCTCAGGACTTGCTGGTCATGCTGCCTATAGTGATGTCCCTGTAATTAGATGTGGCCAACCTTTCCAGCACAGCACCAACCTCCCCCTTAGAGAACACTGTCTCTCTAAGAAGTGTCTGGTGAGGAAGTGGCCCCTGGCTTTATTCAGAGAAGGCCCTCCATTAGAGGTGCCTGGTCTCAACAACAGGAAGCAAAAGAATACCAGACCCCTATCCAGCCCTCGGCAAAAGCAAAGTGTCCATGGTGGGTCCCTAGAAAATCCACTCCTAGGACACACTGTCACTTAGAGGGAGTAGCTGAATGTTTGACAAGCATGCACGCGCACACACGCACACACACACACACACACACACACATACGCAGAGAAACGGTTTTCATTACTCCTCCTCTTCAGATCACATCCCCCTGGGCGGGGCTGGCAGGAAGGCCAAAGAAACATCTGGATGAAGAATCTAGACCCACAAAGAATGCAGAGCCAACCTGCCCACACTCAGGACCCCAGTATTCACATCCCAGCAGCACCCCAAAGAGCTGTGGCCTCAGCCCAGGCTCAAATTCCAGCCCTCACCCCCTACAAGGCTGACAGTCACCCATTCCCAGCTCCCGCCCACCAGCCAGTCAGTCTTACTTCTTCACTTTAGGGTACTTCATCTCTGCAATGGCGTTCGTGGCTTCCGTCTGCTTCTCCTTCAAGTGCTGAGGCCACATGTTGTCCACCCAGTCCACCAGGTCTACCTGAAATCCAGCCAGGCCACCATCAGCGCTTCCTGGCCCCAGGTACCCTTAAGTCGGACCCCCATCACTGCCTCAACCCTCCTCCTCCTCCTGCTCCCAAATCCCTCCTGCCCTCCCTCCATGGGCAGGTGCAGGCTGGACTCGAGCAAGGAGAGGAAGGTGACTGGGGAGGGGAACCACAGCTGGGGACCTACCACAGTGGGACGCTTGACCAAGTGCTCCAGCTTGGTGTGGCTGAACTCAAGGCTGATGACGTTGTACAGCTTATCCCGCTGGGCCTCGGGCGTCTCGTAGTACCGAACGAACTGGGACATGCTCATCTCCGTGCCTTTCTGGGTGTTCACGTCCATCACGTCCACCAGCCGCCGGCTACCTGGGGGCAGAATCCACAGGCTAGTGGCTCCAGCCAGCTAGAGCTCCAGATTCTACTTGGGAGGCCCCGCAAAACAAAACCTGCCCCTAACCCAGCATCCCAAATATGCCTCAGCATCCTGCAACCCTACACCTTGTCTGCTCAATGACTTCATCCCATCAGTGTTCCTCACTGAATCGCTCTCCAATATTTAAAAGAATCCTTCTTCAATCGATCTGTTTCCCTCTGCAACTAACTTACCCCAAACGCTGTTATTGAGCAGCAGAGCTGGGATTTGAAGCCAATTCCATCTAATGCCGGCACTAAGGTTCTTAACCCCCAACCCTGGCCCCTGCCCCCTGCAATACTGAATCTTGATCACATGCTAAGGCTGAAAAATGATCCCCGCCTTCAGAGGCTGGCTCCTTGCCCCATAGATCCCAGGAAGCCTTGGAGAAGCGTTTTGGTTTTGAGTCAGGAGTGCAAATCCACCAGGGGGCATCCCTGAACTTTGCTGGAAACTCTGGCCAAGCTCTGGACAGTTGCCGGCTCCTTCCTTACCAGGGCTCCTGGAACAGGTGGGCTCTGCTCAGCTTTTCTGGAAAGCCCACCTGGCAGAGAACCCGCCGTTACAGTGGGGAGGGGAAAAGAACAGCCGCCCCCACCTCCGCCAAGCTCTCCACACTTTCTGGCCAGCCTCCAGCCTCCCCTGCCTCTCCTCCCTCATTTGCTCAGGGTCCCATCCGCAAAGCCCGCTGGGGAAGGAGATTCACTGGGCAGGTAGGTGATGGAACTCACAGCCCTACAGGCTGGGGCAAGTGGCATTAAAGGCCTGGAGCTAGCTGTCCCATCAGTACAATACAGTGGCTTTGCTGGGAACTCCCTGTCAGTCCAGTGGTTAAGAATCCAGCTTGCAATTGCAAGGGATGCAGGTTCAGTCCCTGGTTGGGGAACTAAGATCCCCCATGCCAAGGAGCAACTAAGCCCACACGGCAACTACTGAGCCCACGGACAACTAGAGAATCTGTGTGCCACAAGGAAAGATCCTGCATGATGTAATGAAGATCCCCCATTCTGTAACTAAGACTTGATGCATTAGAGACTCGATGCATTAAAAAAGATTAAAAATAAATTATATATATATATGGTAGTTAAGCTTCCCTGGTGGCTCAGATGGTAAATAATCCGCCTGCTATGTGGGAGACTTGGGTTTGATCCCTGATCCCTGGGTTGGGAAGATCCCCTGGTGAAGGGAATAGCTACCCATTCCAATCTTCTGGCCTGGAGAAATCCATGGACAGAGGAGACTGGTAGGCTACAGCCCATGGGGTCCCAAAGAGTCGGACATGACTGAGTGACTTTCACTCATTAAGCTAAGACTTTGTGGGTTTGAACCCTAGCTGGCCGTCAGGCCTCTTAGCATCTCGGAGTAGCAGTTTCTCCATCTATAACATGGTGGCCAGCCTATGGGGTTGTCATATGATTTAAATGAGCTAATGCACATGATCCAGAGAAGGCAATGGCAAGCCACTCCAGTACTCTTGCCTAGAAAATCGCATGGACAGAGGAGCCTGGTGGGCTGCAGTCCATGGGGTCGCTACTAGTCGGAGACGACTGAGCGACTTCACTTTCACTTTTCACTTTCACACATTGGAGAAGGAAATGGCAACCCACTCCAGTGTTCTTGCCTGGAGAATCCCAGGGACGGTGGAGCCTGGTCGGCTGCCGTCTATAGGGTCGCACAGAGTCGGCCACGACTGAAGCGACTTAGCAGCAGCAGCAGCAGCAATGCACATGAAAGACTTCTGAGAAGTGTCTGCAAGTAGGAAGTGTTACCTAATTGGCCAATTTCATTTATAATCACAGGTGGAACTACTATATTTAAAATAATCAATAAGGACCTACTGTGTAGCACAAGAAATTCTGCTCAATATTCTGTAATAACCTAAATGGGAAAAGAACTTGAAGAACAGATACTTATACATGTATAACAGAATCTCTGAACATCTGAAGCTAACACAACATTTTAATCAACTGCATGTCCTCGCTCAGTCACCACAGTCACATCTGACTCTTTGTGACCCAATGGATCATAGCCCTCCAGGATCCTCTGTCCATGGGATGCCATATCCTCCTCCAGGGGGGTCTTTCCCACTCAACTACAATCTAATAAAAAAATTTTAATGTTTTTTTTAATATATATAATTACAGGTAGAGAAAGTGAGGTGGTGGGAAATCAGAGTCAGTTAAATCTCTGCCAGTCAGTCTAAAAGGATGGATAATGGAGAGTGGTGAGAGGTATGAGGGGTAATGAAAATGTTCTAAAATTGACTGTGGTTGCACAAACTCTGTGGACAGACGACAAACCATTGAATTGTACACTTTAAATAAGTGAATTGTATGGTATGTGAATTATAACTCAGTAAAGATATTATTAAACAAAAACACTCAGACACTAAATGACCAACAACGTTGGTTTTTCTACAATTATCTTTTTTCTTCCAAAAGTCTTCTATCCACTTAAAACACATATCGTAAAAAACAGAGGGACTTCTCTGGTGGTCCAATAGTTAAAAACCCACCTGCCAATTGCATGGGACGAGGGTTCAGTCCCTGGTCCAGGAAGATCCCACAGGCCTGGGAATAAGACCATGACTACTGAAGTCCAGGTATTCTAGAGCTGGTGTTCCGCAACAAGAGAAGCCACTACAATGAGGAGCCCCAGCATCGATACTAGAGAAAGCCAGCGCACAACAACAAAGACCCAGTGTAGCCAAAAATAAATAAAAATTTTTTAAAAATATAGGGACTTCCCTTGTGGTCCATGTTTAGGGCTCTGCTCTTTCCCTGCAGCGGGCCAGGGTTCCATCCCTAGTTGGGGAACTAAGATCCCACAGACGGCAACTAAGGGTTCACATGCCGGCAGCCAAAGATTCTGCGTGCGGCAAGGACACGTGCTGCAACTAAGATCAGACACAGCCAAATAAATATAGTAATAAATAAACAATAAATATTTTTAAAATAGTGACTAAATAAATAAACAAAGGTTGAGTGTTATTCTTCTTACTGTCCAGCATTTAACCTATTACTTCACATATAAATGACAGCTGAACTGAAGAAACAACCTGGGGGTACCCAAAGGCAGATAACAATAACCCTCTTTGCATTGGGCAAGATGCCCCACACATCCCTCCCTCCCAGCCTAAAAAACATCCAGAAGTATTGAGCAGTCCAGAGCCCCACCTCTATGGACAACCATCACTGA
The DNA here is from genome assembly GCF_049115385.1 of Moschus berezovskii. Lineage (NCBI taxonomy): Eukaryota > Metazoa > Chordata > Mammalia > Artiodactyla > Moschidae > Moschus > Moschus berezovskii. The sequence goes on along the minus strand of NC_142478.1, from coordinate 56,858,727 downwards.
ACAGAAGGATACCCATGGGAAAGGCCTGCTTTTTACTTTTTTGAGCACTAACCAGGCTTTTGAACTGTGGTTTTGGAGAAGACTCTTGAGAGTCCCTTGGACTGCAAGGAGATCAAATCAGGCAATCCTAAAGGAAATCAACCCTGACTATTCACTGGAAGGACTGATGCTGAAACTGAAGCTTACTTTGGCCACCTAATGTGAAGAACTGACTCATTAGAAAAGACCCTGATGCTAGGAGACATAGAGGGCAGGAGAAGAAGGGGATGACAGAAGACGAGCTGGTTGGATGGCATCACCGACTCAATGGACATGAGTTTGAGCAAGCTCCTAGAGACGGTGAAGGACAGGGAAGCCTGGAGTGCTGCAGTCAGACACTGTGGGATTGCAAAGAGTCAGACACTACTGAGTGGCTGAACAACAATAAACCAGGCTTCCGGAACCCCCTCTCCTCAACACAATCCCCAGGGCTTCCTGTGCATCCTCACTCCACTCTGATCCTGCCCAGGTGCAAGTACCCTGTTGACCCACCTGGATCTGCCCTACCCTCAGCGGAAAAGGTAAGTCCGGACTCTGGAGTGGTTAGAACGGTGAGGGGCAGCTGGGGCGGAGGGGCGCCGGAGGGAAGAGGCCGTAGGGTGGGAGGCAAACGGGACTGTATCTGGAGCCTGGAGCGGTTCTAAGAATAGCGTCCTCAATGTTCAGGGAACGCCGTCCCGCTCCCCCAGGTGTCCTGAAAGCCGCAGCGGGTGGGTGGGAGAAGACGAAGCAGGAATACAGGGAGGAGCAAAGAAAGTCAGTTCTTTTGGATGCCCGGGCTCTATAAACCCGCAGGGAAACATGCATGTACCAGTAACCGGATTCAATCCCGCTGCGTTCCAGCCCGCAGGCGGGGATGAGGGATGCAGAAACCTCAGAACACGTCCTGGGGAGGCGAAAGGATACTGAGTGAAGTGACTATAGGCTTAGGAGTCTGACACAGCTGAGATAAGGGCCAGCTCGAAGCAAGCTGCAGAGGAGGGTACGTTTTTCTCCATAGATGTATTCCAGACAATAAAGGGCAAAGGAGGACTACTGTTGGTCCAATGCAGGGGCGCCAGGGTTCCACTGCACGGGTGAGGAGTGATCCCTGGTTGGGGAACTAAGGTCACGCAAGCCCTACAGCACCGCTAAAATAAAATAATGTAACAGAGACAGAGGTCAACAGCTGCTAACATCAGGAAGAGAGAGGGAGAAGCGAGAAGGTAACACGCCCCTCCTGACAGATCTATGAAGCTGTCAGAAAAAAAAAAATGAATGAACTAATTATGAATGAGCCAGATAGGCTCTGAGTCTGATCAAGCATCTATTAATACGGCCAACTACCAATTTACAGAAATTCCTCTGTCCATGGGGATTCTCCAGGCAAGAATACTGGAGTGGGTTGTCATGCCCTCCTCCAGGAGATCTTCCCAATCCAGGGATCGAACCCAGGTCTCCCGAATTATGGGCAGATTCTGTATCATATGAGACACCAGGGAAGCCCAAGAACACTGGAGTGGGTAGCTTATCCCTTCTCCAGGGGATCTTCCTGACCAGGAATCGAAACAGGGTCTCCTGCATTGCAGGTGGATTCTTTACCAGCTGAGTTACCAGGGATGCCCACAGAGAAGCTAGTCCAAGGCAGAGTCCAAGTAATGAAAAATTCTATAGCTCAAACAATCCAACTTCTTCAGATTGGAAAAAGATCGAGGAAAAGCCCAGAGATTATAGAAGAGTTAAAAGATACCTCAAGCAATCACAATGCAAAACCCTTATTTACATTCTGACTCATACAACTGTTTAAAAAAAGAAAGTAACATTTGTACCATATAGAAAACTGGAAATTTGAACAAATGATATGGATATTTACTCATTTTAAGGAATTTAAAAAACTTTTAGCTTTTAAAAAACAAACAAAAAAATTCCTTAGTTTTTAAAAGACTAGATGTGAGAGAGCACTCCGTGGCCATGCAGACCTGTCTTTCGCTTCAATAGTGTTGGGATGAAAAAGACCCAGGAACACCCCTTCCTCCAGCCTCCGACCACCCTCCAACCTTTTTTCCAGTTACACCGTAGGAACCAGCCACTCAGCTACACCTGATCTCCAGGACCAGCCAACATTTTTAAAAAATGGATTGTTGAGTATTTTTAATTGGGGGGAGGGGGGACTGCATTAGGTGACATGCGGAATCTTAGTTCCCTGACCAGGGATTAAACATGCACCCCCTGTCATGGAAGCAGAGTCTTAACCACTGGACCACCAGGGAAGTCCCAGCCAACAGCATTTTTTTTAATCTTAGCTCTTTATACCCATCAATCATGAGCTCTCAGATTCGTCAGAATTATTCCACCACAGCGGAGGGTGCCGTCCACCACCTGGTGAACATGCATCTGCCTGTACCTGCCTCTCTCTGGGATTCTATTTCGACCACAATGATGTGCCAGGGCATGGCTCTGGAGGGTATGGGCCACTTTTCCCAGAATTGGCAGAGAAGCTCAAGGGCACCAAACATTACTTGAAAATGCAAAACCAGTGCGGTGTCCACAACCTCTTACAGAATGTGCAGAAGCCATCCTAAGATGGATGGGGTAAAAGCCAGGACGCTGTGGAAGCTGCCATTCTCATGGAGAAGAAACAGAGCCATGCCCTTTGGATCTGCATGCCCTGGGTTCTGGCTTCACAGACACCACCTCTGTGACTACCTGCAGAGCCAAATGCCCTCCTTTAGGCCTCAGTTGCCTCATATGTAAAGACAGGAAGAAGTTGATCTTTATATTTTTTTCATTGCCACAGAATTCTTCCTTCAAACAGATGCTTTGATGAGAGCCAACTACATAAATAAAAACAAGCAGCTCAGGCTGAAGTGGGTAGGGAGAAGGCACTCAGAATTCAGAACTGGATTCTGGGGATTTTCCTTTGAAAAGCACTGGGTTAGGTCATTTTTAGGTCCTCTTCCAGGGCTGACACACTGATTTTTAGCCTAGTTTTTTTGTTGGTGGTGCTGATTTTAAATTTTTCTCTTTTATTTTTAACGTTTATTTTTTGGCTATACCGCATAGCATGTGGGATCTTAATTCCCTGACGAGGGATCAAACCCGTGACCCCTCCAGTGAAAGGGCAGAATCTTAACCCCTGGACCTCCAGGGAATTCTCAAGCTTTTTTTTTTTCTTAATTAAGTTTATTTATTCTTAATTGATGGATAATTGCTTTACAATATTGCATTGGTTTCTGCCATACATCAACATGAATCAGCCATAGGTAAACGTATATCCTCTCCCTCTTGAACCTCCCTCCCCATCCTAGCCTAGTTCTTACTTAGATCATATCCCTTAAATGTGAACTGAGGGACCTCCCTGGTGGCCCAGTAGTTAGAGGCCACCTTTCTATGCAAGGATACAGGTTAGATCCCTGGTCAGGGAACTAAGTTCCCATATGTCCTGGGGCAGCTAAGCCCTTAAACCACAACCAGAAAGAACCCCAAGCACTGCAATGGGTGATACGTGCACCACAGCTAAGACCTGACACAGCCAAAAATAAATTAAAAAAAATTTTTTTTAAATGTGAACTGAGGGGAGTAGGAGAAGAGGGAAGAGATGGAGAGGCTTGCCCGAGGGGTCACTGGGGACACTTTGAGGCCTGCCAGTCCCTTTCAGTCTGAGCTGGGAGATTAAGCACCAGGACTCCGTCTTCTCAGGTTCCCAGGCTGGTCTGCCACTGGTGGCAAAGGGGAGCTGGAAGCTGAGCCCTGGGGAGGAGGCGAGTGGCACAGCTCAGTGCTGAGAAGGGAATGTGGCAGTCCAAGCTCTGGGGAGCACCCCGCAGGAGCAGGTGACAGGGACAAGGTACCTTTTGGAGCCTGCAAGGGATCCACAGCGCTAGAACCCAGGCCCCTGAGGCCAAGGGGTTACAGAAGAAATTTTCCATGTCGGCGTGGTGCTGGAGTTCCTAAGTAGGACAACAGCTCAGCAACCCCTCTGCCTCTCTTTCTCCTTGCTCCCTCCTCCCTCCTCCTCCTCCCTGCCAGTCTCACTGGTTCTCTGTGCTCACAGGTTTCACCCACATCCAACAAATTCCAGCTGCAGAAATTAATCCGTGGCCCTATGGCCCTTCCTTTGAAGGCTCCATCAGTCAGTTCCAAGAGCCATGGGCTCGGAGCTGGGAGTAGGCGTGGAAAGTCACCTTGAAGGCTAATATAAAGCAGGCATGGGCACTGACCTCAACTCCCCCTGAGCCCACTCTTCAGAGAGTACATGCAAGTGTCTTGCATCATAGTTCTGGAACCTTCTCTATCATCCTCAAGTTTCAGGTTTGTTATTCTGCTCCTTGGGAGTATTTCCTCATCCATCTCATAAAGGCAGTGTTTATTAACAAGAGCACCAGTCATGGTTCAAATCCTGCTCCTCTGTTTCCTAGCAGTGAGGCCTTAAGTAAATCCCTGACCCTCTCTGGCTTCAGTTGCCTCACCTGCAAAGTGGAGATAATAGGACCCGCCTAGTGGCCCAACAAAATTATTGGAAGCACTTTTTAAACCTAAAAGCAGGGGTTCTAGTAAGGATGCTGTCCCAAATTGAAGATGCAAGGGTACAGGAAAGAGAAAGCCCAGGGCTGAGTCATTGCACAACTTGGGAAACCGGATCAGTTTTCCTCTTTGTGAAATAAGAGGGCGCTCTCAAAGGTCCACATGCTTTCCCTAAGCACCAATATCTTCTGACTTCCTCACCTTTGCACCTTTTAAGGTGATTCCCAAGACAGATCCGGTGCCAGGTTGTCCTCTGTGCCTTGGGCTCAGGACTCTGAGCCTTGGGACTTCGCTGGTGGTCCAGTGGCTAAGACTCCACTTCCAGCACAGGGGGTCCAGTTTCCATCCTTGGTCAGGGAACTAGATCCTACATGCCACAACTAAGAGTTCACATGCCACAGCTAAGACTCGGTGCAGCCAAGTAAATAAATAAAAATAAATATTTTTGAAAAACACTCTGACCCTCAGAGAGAGGGGCATACGAAGATACCAGACAGACTAACAAACCAGAGTTGAAACCAATCAGGCAAGAAAATCCAAAGGACACCCAGCCAACAACAACAAAGAATTCAGGATGAGGAGACACCGAGTACCATGCAGAAATTAACAGGACAGCTCTGTGGTCAGACAAATACTGGCACAAAGCTCAGCTCTTCCACACACTAGCTAGTTGACTGTGGACAAGTCGCTCTGAGCCTCGGTTTTGACATCTATAAAATGGGGGTAGTAATAAATAGGATTTTGTGTGATCAGACAAAAAGCTATAGTGAAAATCCTTGGCTTATAACAAGGTCTCAGTGAACAGTAGTTAATGCAAACAGTGGGCAGAAGCAAAAACAGTTTCCCTAGGCCCCTAGCAGCATCAAGAGTTTGATTTTTGGGACATCCCCTGGCTATCCAGTGATTGGGACTCTGTGCTTCCACTGCAGGGGGCCTGGGTTTGATCCCTGGTTGGGGAACTAAGACCCCACATGCCATGCAGTGGAGCAAAAAAAACAAAAAAGATTTTGATTTTAGGGAAAATGGAAAAAGAACAAATCAACGAGGTGGGTGTTTCTCTTGGAAAGAAAACATACCTGAGAACATAACTGAACCCCTCTGAACCCCTCCTCACTTGGGATCCTCAGCACTCCTGGCCTCATGCACCCTCCCTGCTCCTAGCACTTCTATCTGCCCTGCCACCCCTACCTATCTGCCCAGCCTTAATGTCACTCCTGAGCTCAAATTCAATGTGGCCAGAACTGAACTCATCCACCCCCCAACCCGAATCGCTGTTTCCTCTTGGGTTCTGTTACAAAAATCATTTCCCAATTGCAGACATTCAAAGCTACGTGTGAATCTGATGTGCCATCTGCTGGGCGACTCACAAGTAACTTCTTCCAGGTTTCAGTTTTTCCCTCCTGTGAGATGGAAAAGCAAACTACAAGAATTCTAAAAAGTTGTCCAGGATTTAAAATATTTTCAATTTTTATTTTACTGCTATTCCTTTCTTTTTTTTTTTTTGACCACACCATACAGCTTGTAGGATCTCAGTTCCCTGAAAGGAATTGAACACGGGTCCCAGGCAGTGGAAGCAAGGAGTCCTAACCACTGGACCACCAGGGAAGTCCCTAAAGTCTGTGCTTTTAAACTAACTTTAAAAAGGTCTACACGTACCCTAGATCCTGTGCTTTGCAATAAGAGAAGCCACCAAATGAAAATCTCAAGAACTGAAACTAGAGAACAGTCCCTGCTCACAAGTAGAGAAAGTCTGTGCACAGCAATGAAGACCCAGCACAGCGAAAAATAAATTAATTAAATAAATAATAAACTAAAAAAAATTTTAAGTTCTAGGAAAGGTAGAGGGATAAATTAGAAGTATTCGATTAATAAACTACTATGGTCGCTACTAGTCAGACAAGACTGAGCGACTTCACTTTCACTTTTCACTTTCACACATTGGAGAAGGAAATGGCAACCCATTCCAGTGTTCTTGCCTGGAGAATCCCAGGGATGGCGGAGTCTGGTGGGCTGCCATCTATGGGGTCGCACAGAGTCGGACATGACTGAAGCGACTTAGCAGCAGCAGCAGCATACATAAAATAGTAAGCAAAAAGGATTTATTGCATAACAGAGAAAACTATCCAATATCTTGTAATAACTTATAAATGGAAAATAATGTGAAAAGATATGTATATGAAACACTTTGCTATATACATGAAACTAACACACTATTTTAAGTTAACTCTATTTCAAGTTAAAAAATTAATGATTAGTTGGGAATTTCCTGGCAGTCCAGCAGTTAGGACTTGGTGCTTCCACTACAAGGGCACAGGGTCGATCCCAGATAGGGGAAGTGAGATCCAGCATGCTGCACACACACACACACACGATAAAAATAAGGTCTGAGGACAAATCAGCCACCTTTGATTGCTGGAGTGAAAATGCAGTCTCCCTAAACACAGCCAGTCAAGGGTAGAACTAGGGCCAGACACAACAAAGACATCCAGTAAATTTGTGAGTGAAGAAGGAATGGAGGAGGGTTAGGGTAGAGTAGGAAGTCATACCCACTCCAGTGTTCTTGCCTGGAGAATCCCAGGGACGGCGGAGCCTGGCCGGCTGCCGTTTATGGGGTCGCACAGAGTCGGACACAACTGAAGCGACTTAGCAGCAGCAGCAGGAAGTCATAGAGCAAAAGCATGAGCTGGGGTACCTCCCTGGAGGTCTCCCCACTCCCAATGCAGGGGGCCCAGCCGAGTTCCATTCCTGGTCAAGGAACTAGATCCCACCTACCGCAACTAAGACCTGGTGCAACCAGATGAATAAATATTTTTTAAAAAGTATGAGTTTGAGAAATACCCTGGACTGGGTCAGTTCTTCGCATCAGGTGGCCAAAGTATTGGAGTTTCAGCTTCAACACATAGGGGGAAAAAAAAAGATCTTGACCCCATCTCATACCAAACATAAAAATGAACTCCAGATGGACTACATGTAGGAGCTGAAACAATAAAACCTTTGGAGAAAAACATATGAATATCTTCGTGACCTCGCACTATGCAAAATTTTCTTAATTTGAAAAGACACAATGTGAACTAATGGACTGATGCTGCTGCTAAGTCGCTTCAGTCGTGTCCGACTCTGTGCGACCCTATAGATGGCAGCCCACCAACTAGGAAGCACTAAATGGTCTATGTTAAAATTAAAACTGCCTGTTCATTCAAAGACATCTCTTTTTTAAATTTATTCTTAATTGAAGGATAACTGCTTTACAACATTATGTTGGTTTCTGCCATACATCAGCATGAATCAGCCATAGGTACACATATGTCCCCTCCCTCTAAGACATCTTTAAGAGGATAACAAGGCAACCCACAAAGTAGGAGACTAACATCCAGAATACAGAAAGAACCTTTATATTATCAGCTGAATTGTGTCCCCTAAAATTTATATGTTGAAGTTCTAACCCCCAGTAACTCAATATGTAACCATATTTGGAGATAAAGTCTTTAAAGAGGATATTAAGTTTAAAATGAGATCTTTGGTGGTGGTTTAATAACTCAGTCACATCCAACTCTTTGCAACACCATGGACTGTAGCCTGCCATGCTCCTGTTTCCATGGGATTTCCCAGGCAAGAATACTGAAGTGGGTTGCTATTTCCTTCTCTGGGGGATCTTCCCGACCCAGGGATCGAACCCAGGTCTCCTACAAGCAGGTGGATTTTTTAACCAACTGAGAAGGTGGCCCCTACTCCAGTAACACTGGTGTTCTCATAAGAGCAGGAGATTAGAACACAGATACATACAGAGGGAAGACCATGTGAAGACAAAGGGAGAAGATGGCCATCTAAAAGCCAAGGAGGGAGACCTTCAAAGAAACTAACCCTGCTGACACCTTGATCTTGGACTTCCAACTCCAGAATTACGAGAAAATTAATTTCTGTTGTTTAAGTCACACATTCTGTGGTACTTTGCTATGTTTGGCCATAGCAAACTGATACACCTCACAATCAACAAGATACAATCTTTATCACAAATAAAATGAAGAGACAACTTACAGACTGGGAGAAAATATTCATAAATGATGCAACCAGCAAGGGCTTAATTTCCAAAATACACAGTTCATACAACTCAGTATCAGAAAAACAAACAACCCAATCTAAAAATGAGCAAAGACCTAAATAGACCTTTCTTCAATGAAGACATACAGGAGGCAACAGGTACATGAAAAAATGCTCAATATTGCTAATTATGAGAGAAATTCAAATCAAAACTACAATGAGGTATCACCCCACACCAGTCAGAATGGCCAACACCAAAAAGTCTACAAGTAACAAATGCTAGAGAGGATGTGGAGAAAAGAGAACCCTCCTACACTGTTGGTGGGAATGTAAATTGGTGCAACCATTGTGGAGAATGGTATCAGTTCAGTTCAGTTCAGTTCAGTTCTGATAGAGTTCCTTAAAAAACAAAAAATAGAGTTACCATATGATCCAGCAATCCCACTCCTGGGCATATATCCAGAAAAAAAATTATATTTAGAAAATATACATGCACCCCAATGTTCAGAGCAGCACTATTTACAAAAGCTAAGACACAAAAGCAATAGATGAATGGATAAAGGTATGGTGTGTGTATATATATGCAACAGAATATTACTCAATCAAAAAAAGAATGAGATACTGCCATTTGCAGCAACATGAATGGACCTATTATTATGCTAAATGAAGGAAGTCAGACAAATATTATATGATATCACTTACATGTGGAATCTAAAATAATGATACAAATGAACTTATTTATAAAACAGAAACAGACTCACAGACATAGGAAACAATCTTATGCTTACCAAAGGGTAAGGTGAGGGGAGGGATAAATGAGGAATTTGGGATTAATAGATACACACTGCTACTGCTGCTGCTAAGTCACTTCAGTCGTGTCCGACTCTGTGCGACCCCATAGACAGCAGCCCACCAGGCTCCCCCATCCCTGGAATTCTCCAGGCAAGAACACTGGAATGGGTGGCCATTTCCTTCTCCAATGCATGAAAGTGAAAAGTGAAAGTGAAGTCACTCAGTCATGTCCAACTCTTAGTGACCCCATGGACCGCAGCCTACCAGGCTCCTCCGTCCATGGGATTTTCCAGGCAAGAGTACTGGAGTGGGGTGCCATTGCCTTCTCCGAGATACACACTACTATATATAAAATAGATAAACAAGCACCCCTATTGTCCAGCACAGGGAACTATATTCAGTAACAGAATCACTTTGCTGCACACATGACAAACACGACATTGTAAGTCAACTACACTTGAATAAAAAAAATGTTTTTAATTAAGAGATAGTCTTTACAATAATGGAAAAAAGACTCGATCAATCAGTTCACAAAAGAAGATCTCCGAATAGCCAATACATGTAATGAAATGGAGCTCAGCTTCATGAGTCATTAGAAAAACGCCAACTGAAACAGTGAAATAGAACGATACTCCCATCAGCATGGAGGCGTGACTACAGTGAAAACAATGAACACACCAACTCTTGGTGAGGTTGTGGAGCCAGCAGAACCAGAACAATCCCTCTAGATAATTATTGGACAGTGTTTACTAAAACTGAACATACATGCTAACTCTCTGACCCAAGCAATTCTGCTCTTAAGTATATGCCCAATGGAAATGTACCCATTTGTTCACCAATCACGCCTAGAATGTTCATGGCAGCGCCATGCACACAGCCTTAAACTGGCAATCACCCAAGTGCCCACTAACAGAATGAATAAATCAACTGGGAAATAATCACATAAATGGAAAAGCATGCAGCAATGAAAATAAGCCATCTACAACTGCACACAACAAATTGGGTGAATCCTGTAAACACAAAGTTGAATGAAGGAAACCAAAATCAAGAGGACAGACACCCTGTATGACTTCACTAACATAAAGGATGAAAACAGGCAAAATTCATCTACACTATTAGAAGTCAGGCAAACAGTGGAGGGAAAGCCTGGACGGGAATTCAAGAGGGGTTGATCCTGGGGTTCCATGGCACTAGCGGTAAAGAACCCACCTGCCAATGCAGGAGACATAAGAGATGCAAGTTTGATCCCTGGGTCAGGAAGATCACCTGGAGGAGGGCATAGCAACCCACTCTAGTATTCTTGCCTGGAGAATCCCATGGACAGAGGAACCCGGTGGGCTACAGTCCATAGGGTCACACAGAGTCTGACACGACTGAAACGACTTCGCAGGCGGGCAGGTTCAATTGTTAAAGTCACACAAATTTAAACTACTGTGGACTTCTCTGTATGTATATTAGACCTCAATAAAAAGTTTCTATTTTAAGCATACAGTGCCAAAGAAATGAAACGTGCCACTTTTTATTTCTGTTCTTTAGAGGTGAGAAACTGTAAACAGAGGCTAGGTGCCTGTCTTCCCAGTGGGCAGAGAAACAGGCCTGAGCGGAAAAAAAGCCCAATCTCAGGAGATTAGAGAAGAGTCTGGAGCCCTAAGTTGTGACCTGAGAGCTGGTCATGCACCAACCCGCTTCTCCCAAGAGACAGGGTCTGGAGAGGGGGCAAGTGGCTGGAAGATAGGCTAAGATGGCCCACTAACTCAAAAGGGATGGTCCAGCCACCCCTATACTCTGCCCTCCATAGCAGAACTCCCAGTTGTGGGAATTCCCTGGCAGTCTAGTGGTTAGGACTCCACGCTCTCACTGCAGAGGACCAGGGTTCAATCTCTGGTTGGGCAAGTAATATCCCACAAGCAGCACAACCAAAAACAAACAAACAAAAACCTTCCATTTGTGTTAGGGGCCTGGTCATGTCACCAGCAACCCTGGGAAGTCACTCCTTCTCTCTCAGTTCACATGGTTCTGCTTGGGCGGACCCCACTAGCAGCTCTGGGCGTGGGGTTGTGCTCCCCATTTTTCTTGCCGCATGGGGAGAAACTTGTCAGAGAATGAAGCAGAAAGAGGAAACAAAAAAAAAGGGAAGCAGAAATGAAAAAATAAGAACCAAGTTCTTAAGATCTTCTCGGAGCATCTAGATCTAGCTATGCCTAAGGTCACATCCTGAACTTATTACGTAAACCACTGAACTCTGTTTTGCTTGGGGCAGATTGAATTACATTTGTCACTTATGTCACTGTGACAAATGTTCCCCATCGCCACTCTCCAGAAGCCTGCGTGCAGTCCCAGAGACTGAAATACCCCCTGCCAACTGCCATCGCAGGCATCCCTCACAGTGTCAGAGCTTCTGGACTTCTACAAAGCACCTTCACATTCTCCAATCCATTCAGTCATCAGCAGAGACATGGGCTGCAGGTATTACTCTTCCCCGCTTCCCCACCCCACTTTTTTTGGCTACATCGTGTAGCATGCAGGATCTCAGTTCCCTAATCAGGGATCAAACCCATGCCTCCAGCATCAGGACTGTGGAATCGTACCACTGGACGACCAGGGAGGTCCCACTATTCCCACTTTTTTTGCCATCCTAAGCTTTTTGAGAGCTGGGGAGGAGATTGAATCCTGCTCTCACGATGAGAAGAATGAGGCTCAAACAAAGAAGAGGCGGCCTACATACAACCAGAACTAATAACAAAACTACGGAGGACTTCCCACATAGCTCAGTTGGTAAAGAATCCATCTGCAATGCAGGAGACCCCAGTTCAATTTCTAAATGGTGGGGAAGATTCCCCTGGAAAAGGGATGGGCTACCCACTCCAGTATTCTTGGGCTTCCCTGGTGGCTCAGACAATGAAGAATCTGACTGCAATGTGGGAAACCTGGGTTCGATCCCTGGGTTGGGAAGATCCCCTGGAGAAGGGAAAGGCTACCCACTCCAGTATTCTAGCCTGGAGAATTCCATGGACTGTATAGTCCATGGGGTTGCAAAGAGTCGGACACAACTGAGCGACTTTCACTTTCATGGAGGGCTTGGAAATTTTTCAAAAGGGCAAAGAGCAACATTACTTAGACTGTAATGTTGATGACTGAACCCCAGATTTGAGAATCTGGTTTTAATCTTTGTCCATAAAGATAATCTCATCAGATCCACATCCTTCCATTAGAATAATAGGGACCATTTATTGAGATCCCCCCACCCTCACCCCAGTCAATCATCTAAGCATTCATTCATTTTCTTATAGGATCCTTATTTGAGGCAGATTCTGCTATTAGGTCCATTTCACAGCTGAGGAAAGTGAGGCTCAAGCAGGTGAAGTCACTTGCCCCAAATGACTCAGTCAAAAAGCAGAGCTGAGCCCCAACAACAAAGGTTGGGGCTGGGCAGAGGCATCAGCGAGAGTGACCTATGCCAAGACTCGATTTATGGGGTCCATCATCCCATCTTCTACTCACTGCTGGAAGGTTGCCTCCTTCCGCTTTGACATCCACTTCCTTCAATGATTCTAGAATCCAGCTTAAAAAAAATCTCTCCTGAGCAAACCCTCATCAATTAACTGAGATCCTTCTGTCAACAGCACTATCTCCTTATAGCCAACTGGTTCTCTCTTCTTTTTTTTTTTTTTGGCTGCAGGCATGTTCCCTGATCAGGGATTGAGCCTGTGCCTTCTTCAGTGGAAGGCAGAAGGCAGATTCTTAGCCAATGGACCACCAGAGAAGTCCTCATCTTCTTTCCTGCATTAACACACCTCTGGGTCAGTAACTTAAGCTGGATCATCTGCACACCCCCTAGTCAGCTGCCTGCATCCTCCACAGGCCACCAAAGTCAGCTTTAACAGAACTTAGATCACATCACTTCACACTCACCAGGATGGCTAGCATCAAAAAGACAGACAATAACAAGTGTGGGCAAGGAAGGCAAAGAAATTAGAATCCTTGTATGTTGCTAATAGGAATTTTAAATGGCACAGCTGGAAAAAAAAAAAAGGGCGCAGCTACTTTAGAAAACAGTCTGGCAGTTCCTCCGGAGATTAAATGTAGTTACCTCATGACCCAACAATTCCCCTCCTATGGATCTACCCCAAAGAAGTGAAAATATCTGTTCACACTAACAGTTGTACATGAATAATCATAGTATCATTATTCACAAAAGCCAAGAAGCAGAAACCACCAAAACATCTATCAACTGACTTATGGGTAAACAAAATGTGGTCTATTCATATAATGGGATGTTATTCATCCATAAAAAGAAGCAAAGTACTGAGACATGTTACTACACGGATGAACCTCAAAAACATGAGGCCAAATGAAAGAAGCCACATACAAAGGACCACATATTATGATTCCACTTATATGAAATGTCCAGAATAGACAAACCCACAGAGGCAAAAAAGTGGATTAGTGGTTGTCAGGGGATGGAGGGTAAGGGGAATTGGGAGGTACAGAGTTTACTTTGGGGGTGATGAAAATGTTCTGGAATTAGTGGTTAACAATTGCATAACACTGTAAACATACGAAAAACCACTATGGAAATCCCTGGCTGTCCAGCAGTTAGGACTTGGCGCTTTCATTGCTGCAGCTAGGGTTCAATCCCTGGTCAGGGAACTAAGATCCCACAAGCCCTGGGATGCAGCAAAAAAAAAAAAACAAAAAGAGTGAGAACCACTGAATCGCATGCTTTAAAATGGTTAAATGGTGAATTTTACGGTATATGAAATCTCTCGATTTTTAAAAATGTTTTTAATTCCCCCTCCCAAGAAAATAATCAGATCACAAAGGTACTCCCTCACCAACTTTAAAATTCCTCAAGGGCCTCCCCATTATACCAGGAGACAAACCCAGACTCCTCACCAGGGCCTAAAGGGCCCGCTGTGGGCCTGGCCCTGAGAACTCTCCCACCTCTCCTCACTCCTCCCATTCTTTCCCCACCCTCTGCCCTTGTTTATCCCTCCATCTAGAATGTTCTTTCCCACAGTAAGTTTCTCATCAGTCAGGTGTCTGTCCAAATGTCCTGATCGCCTCCACCCAGAGGCCCTCCCTGACTACCTCCATCTAAAATAAACATAGCTCCAACAACCTCCATCCCATTAACGCTGCTTTATTTCTTCATAGCCCCATCACCTTCTGAAAAGATATAAATTTTTAAAAACGGTTTACTTCTTCTTTGCCTGTCACTCCAACCAAGAGAGCAGGGCTCTTATCTGTCCTATTCACAGCTCTGAATTCGCCTGCCATGTACGAGTTACTTGAGAAACACTTCTGGAAAGAATGGATGTATCGAACAACTTCCTGTAAAATGTGAAAGGCCGCCTGCTACCTGGTCAAGAATCCGGGACACTCAGTGATCAGCCGAGCTCTGCAGGTGCCCAGGGCCAAGCCCCACCCTAGACCTGTCTGGAACCCAAGGTAAGTAGGGAACAGTAATCCCTCCCCCTTGGAAGTTCTCAAAGTCTTTCAGGGGTCACACAGCACCCAATGTTTACCCAGCAACCCACAAACAAACACCAGGAGAGATCTAAGATTGCCTTGCTGACACTCAAGCTGGAGGCTGGGGTCCAAATCGGCCTCATAAAACTGCACTGGCAAACACCCTCTAATATAGCTTCTTACGGCTCTGCAATCCAACCTGTTCTCCAGAGTGAGACGGTTGCAGCTCACACCTGCTCCTGCCTCCTCCCATGAGGACTTTCTCATATTTAGAGGCAGCTAAATATCCAAATGGGCAGGTGGTACTGGCCTTGCTCCTCGAGCCCCCCATCCCCAACTGCAGCATCTCCGCCACGCACGCAACTTACCCACTAGGAGTTTGACGTCTCGGACTGTGAAATCAGGGTCAGGCATCCTGGAAAGAGAGGAATGCAGACATTTGGTGGGAAGCCAGAAACAATAGGGTTAGATCTCACAATGGGGGCAGGGGGAGGCCATTTTTCTAAGAAAGTTCCCTGGTTCTCAGGCTGAAAACCCACAATGAAATAACTCAGCAAAAGGGTAGTGACGAGTTGGTGCCTAGAAGGAGGTTCACGCCAGAGCCAGTGAGCAGTTTTCTCAACTCAACAGGCAAATCAAACCCCACTCTCCCCAACACCCAAACTCAACACTGCTACAGAGAAGAGGATGGAACTCACTGTCCCCCTACACACTTTTCCCAGGAAGACTGAAGTGTGCTGTCAAGGTAAGCACCAGAGTTGGGCATTCAAAACTCTGCTTTCTTTGAGTGGCTAGCTGTCTGTGTGGCTCCACTTTTAGAAAATACTTTCCATAAGGTGTTGTATGGAGGGTGGGAGGAACCTCTTGAAGTTTAGAGGGGAAAAAAACCACATGACACCAACTGCAAGGATTTGGTGACCCTGGCTACTGTGGCGGTGATGACGTTCACTATTAATTGACAGTGATGCCAAAGGTTTCATTTCTATTCATAGGAATGAGACTCTTGAGCAAATCTGGCAGTAGATGCTTGTAGAAGGAGGCAGGCTATGACGAGGACACCCTCGACCTCCTCCTACCCCTGCCCCAGGGGCAGAAACCTGTTCTTCCAGGCTTCCTCCAGGATCTCTCCCCCACCTGGAGCTCT
This sequence comes from Moschus berezovskii, assembly GCF_049115385.1. NCBI lineage: Eukaryota > Metazoa > Chordata > Mammalia > Artiodactyla > Moschidae > Moschus > Moschus berezovskii. The sequence goes on along the minus strand of NC_142478.1, from coordinate 56,842,739 downwards.
GACAGATCTCCAAAGAGAATGTAAACAAGTCACTGTGGGAAGGCAGGTGCTGAGGCACCAGCAAAGAGGGGACAGAACCTAGTGTCCTGATATCCCCTCCAAGGACTTCCCCAGCAGTCCAGTGGCTAAGATACCACACCTCCACTGCAGGGGGCACAGGTTTGATCCCTGGTCGGGGAACTAAGAACCTGCATGCCACGAGGCAGGGCCAAAAAAAAAAAAAAGGAACATGCCCTCCAAAGAAAAAGACCAGTTTCCCATACAGTGGTAGTCTGAGTAGAAATAGGCATGTAGGCATTCTGCCTCTCTGCCCAAAGGCTGGCTAATTCCTTCGCAGCTTAGGCACTGCCTCAGTTACCCTTTAGGAAGTCACTGCGTGTAAGGGGGATGGATCAGAAGGGGAAGTCCACACGGTTGAAGTACCCTGTGACCTCTCCTTCCCAATTCTCTGAAAATCCAGACCCATCGTTGGAGATTTTTCCCCCTCTTTCAGGCCTTGAACAAGGAGGTGCAATCCCCAAATAACAAAGAAAAATCCTACTCAGTGATGAAAGGTAGGGGAAAGAGTGGAAGAAATCCATCCCAACCTATAAACTGTGTGAGGGAGGGAGACAGGGGAAGAAGCAATTCATTTCAGCAACTTACTTAATTCCCAGGCCATCCTTTTCTCGAAATACCAGGGGAACTCTGAGAGCTTCTCTCTGCACATACTCATAGTTGAAATCTGTTTGGAGATGGGAATTAAATCAGGTTGGTTAAGTCACGAAAGAGGAAATGAACCATGATCCATCGGTTAGGGGAAGAACATTGATGAAGGAAGGGGCAGGGGTTATATGAGAGGCAGGCACCAGCTCAAAGTGCAAGAGATCCCTAGAAAATGACAAGGAAATGGATGAGGCAAAGCCCAAGAGAAGCTATGCCAACTCTTGGCTCCTCTGCCTACTCAGTCATTCCCTGCATGCCCCACGGGTCAGAACTTGTCAATGAACAGCCCAAGGGCGGCAAGGGTTGGGGAAGGAAACTCAGGAAAGAGCCCCACACAGAAAGAGCCCCAGATCTCACTGTGAAAGAAGGACGGATGGAGAAAACGCATCCCAGGCTGAGCTCAGAAGGTAAAGGAACTGCAGAACTGAAGAAGGCCACCTGGGAGGATCTGAAGCCCCATAGAGGAGGCTGGGAGGAGAGTTCTCATTGTAGCTGAGCATCAGGGAAGATCTTATTGTAATATCCTGCGTAGTGAAGGGGAGGGGGGGGAAAGCCGGTTTCCCTGGAAACTGTGTATTTGGTGCCAAAATAACTAGGGAACTGGGCACAGCTTTGTTGTCTTAATAGTGAATTTCTGTTGCAGCCATCACAACACTTGCTTCAGCTGGATAACCCAGAAGGATGCTGCCCAGGTGAAGGCTGTATGAAGGGGACATAGTGAGGCCCAAAGAAAATTCACCACTTAGTTTTCTGTCTGATGGATGCTTGTCTAGTGGAGACCCCAACATCCTTACAGAATGCCCCGGAGAAAGAAGGAAGCCTTAGTTTCCATCCTCCTGAGTTCCAAAAGTAGGGGAGCTCACTCAACCTTATTCCTAAATATGGAGATGAGGGAGGCAGAGACAAATACTCACACTGCCCCCCCGCCCCCAAGCCCTCAGGTAACTAAAGCAATTCACAAAGACACAAGCCTGCCCTGGCTGGTAAGAAGGGAGACAGATGAGATCTCAGAGCACTGAAACCCCTGCCCCAGAGAAACAGTTTACTAGGGCAGCTTGGGGGGTTGCGGGGACGGGGAGGCCAAGGCAACCCTGCTCAGAGGAGAGAGAACAAAACCAGAGCTGGGGAAAGCCCTGACCTTAGCAGCTCAGATCCCCAGGGGCTCCTAGTGAATGGGGATTCCTAAGGATTTAAAGACAGAGAAGTTTAAGAAGCTTCTATTTTGAATCCAGGCTAAGGGCTCCTTCTGTTTCTCAGCTCCTCCCTCGAGTTTTGGGGCAAGATCTGAATTAACAACCAACAACCCTAGAGTACTCTTCGTTGAAAGGAGTCTGGACAGTAGATTTAAGGAATCTCCCTTACTAGAAACCTCCCCTGACTACCACCTTCCTCCCCAATACACACACACCCAAAGTCCAGCCCCAGGGTCAGCTTCAACTTCCTCAAATGAATCTGAGAAAACATGAGATCCTGGGCAGAGAATTCCTCACCAATGACCAGGAAGAGCTGCTTACTGTTTTCTCCTACAATGTGCCAAACGACTCAAGAAAAATGGGGAAGGAGAGGAATTAAAATCCCATTTGTGCTAAGGAAATTTAAATGTAGTTGGGACTAGATCCCTGAACTATCCAGCCTTCGCGTGCAATGCTCTTTAAGACGTGGCAGGCTGGAAGAAATTTCTTCCTTCTTTCCCCTACGACTACCCCCTACCACAGAACCCCAGCACTCCAGGAAGCAATGGACACAAAAGAGAAACTTCAAAAATGCAAAGCCAGGCCCTGTCTCTCCTAGGGGCTAACCCCACAGCCCCAGCCACTCAACCAGAACCAGGAGGTGGGGGAGGCTCTTCCCCTGTATCAGCTCACTGAGGGATTGGAAGGTTTTCCAAGGGGGATGGATAATCTACAAAATAGAAAGTAATATAAAGGGAAACCCAAATAACTGAGAGGCAAAAATGAACTTAAATCCCAGAAGGGCACAGAGAGACAAGTAAGTAGGCAGAAACAAATCCAAAACCCCAATCCCACGGGCCCAACCAAGGGCCTTGCAGGCCTTAGACCCAAGTCAGAGCATCACTTAAAGGTCTGGAAGACACCCCCCAGACACCTTGCGAGTATCAGGGTCAGGCTGAAAGTCAGGTCCCGAAGGTCTCAGGTTGGGGTGACATCGCCAACCACCCCCCAGGCTTCCCCAACTTCTCTAAACTGGCAGGGCTCACAAGAGGGACAGAGCTCTCAAGCCCTCAGACTTGGCAAGAGACCCTGTTTCCCAGGAGGGTGCCCCAAGTCTTCACCTCCAACTGCCAGGAAGAAGCCTGTAGACGAGCGGGGATAACCCCTTTACCCGCAGTCCCCACTTCAAAGCATCAGGGCTGCAGGACTAGCGGTCTCGGGCTTCACTGGGGGTCAGCCAACAACTAGGGGCTCACCCACACTGCTCCAGTCTGGCAAAGCCCACGAGGTGATGGGGTTCAGTAGACCCCAGGTCTGAGGAGGTGTCACTAAGTGACCCGGGGCGTCCTCAGCTCCAGATACCAACTGGCAGGGTCCGAAATGGCACGGGGTTAGAGAGGCTTCAGGCCTGGGGGGCCCTCACCCCAATGCCCCTGGGGTGACCCTGGCCCGCTGCGGCCGTCAGCCGCTCTTCGTGCAGCGCAAGGAGCTGGGCTGGCTCCGGGAGGGGTAGAACGCGGCGCACCCGCCCTCCCTCGGTCCACCCGTCGGTCCCCAGGTCCCTCTGTCCGCCGGGCCCCTGGCTCTGCCCACCCTGGGGTTGGTGGTGGGCGCGGGCCGGGCCTAGGCCCACGGCCGGCCCCGGCTCCCGCCTGCCCTCCTCCCTCGCCACCCCACCCCACCCCACCCCCAGTGCTCGGCCTCGTTTCGTCACCGGATCCCCTGGAATGGGGGACGCGGGCGCGAAATACGAACCCAGCCACCGGCAGCTCCCTCCCCACGTGCGCTCGGGCCTCGCCGCGGAGGACGGCCCGAGGAGGGGGCGCCTCACCTTTGCCCTCCATGGCGTGCACGAAATCCCCCTGGTACAGCTGGCTGCGCAGCTTTTCCTCCAGGCTGAAGCCGCGGGCGCTGACGATCTCCTCCACGTCCGACAAGTCCTCGTTCTCGTCGTATCTTTGGCGGTCAATCGGGCGCTGCGGGGACCCAAACCGGAGAGCCCGGGACATTACTGGGGGAACTGGGGGTCGCCTCACCCTGGGCCCAGTTCGAACAGGTGCAGGAGCCGCGCGCCCCCCTGCACCCCACCTTTGGGACCGGAGCAACTTTGCGCAGAAGCCAAAGATGCTGAAAATCGGGATAAGGAAAGGGACCCGCACCCCCCAGGGTCAGGCGGCGCCCTATACAGGGCACACCCCTCCTGCATCTTTGGAGGCCGTGGAAGGGATTTCTGGAGGACTCTCCCTTGCTTCCAGCCCCCCACCCCCGAGAGGTGTTGAGTTTTGCCCACTCGACCAGGAGCCTGGTTATGTAACCCGCGAGGGGGGCTCCGCGCCCGGGCTGGCGGGGCATTTGTAGGCCCCGGGAGGAGCCGCCGCAGCGCCCGGCTCGGCGGTAACAGCAGCCCTGGCGGCCGCGGCGGCAGAGCCGGGAAGCCGGAACCGGGGGCCGGCGGCATTTCTAAGCCTGGAGCCGCCCCCGTGCTACCGGGTAAGCTGGAAAGCTGAAATGGAAGGGCTGAGACCCCAGCCGCCCCCGCCGACCGACCGCTAGTGCGAGAAGAGGAGGTGGGGGGGGGGGTTCGCGGCTTGGGAAGGGGAGAGGCAGACGGCCCGCCACAAAGCTCCCATCGGAGACCCCAAAACGCACCAGCAGCTGCCTCATCTCCCCACAAGCGCGCGCGCACACTCACTTCTTTAGGAGAATCCCCCACCACTCCCCGCATCCCCTGCCTCCTCCCTCCACCGCCGAGCGCCCGGCCCCGCAGCCCCCCAGATTCCGGGCGAACCCCGAGCCCGCTGAGCACCCCCCCCACGCCTTTCCCCGCTACCACCTCCCCACATAAGTGTCTGAGACTCAGTCTCACAAGGGACTGGAGGAGTAAGCTGCTTGCTTCCTTTTGCATGCAATTTATTATATTTTTTTCCGGTCCTCTTGCAAAATACAGAAAAGGAAAGAAAAGGCAGCAAGAAACAACGACCAAAAAAAAATAGATCTATCATAAACCAGATACAGATTTGGAAAAAAAAAAAAAAAAGCTACACACCAATCTTCTTCCAGAGTCTTTCTCTGCCTCCATTTTTTTAGGAGAGTTCACCAATTAATTGTCAACACTCCTGCCCCCTGCATTTTGGCGGAGGGGGGAAGGAGGGAAGACCAAAGAAAACAAACCAGAAAATAAATAAATAAAGCAAGCCAGAGCCGAGATCTACAAAGTTTTGCACCAACACTTAAGCAGATCCGTTTGCAAAGTCCTAGGAAACCATTTTCAGCAGTTGTGGGGGGGGAGGCGTCGACGTCATAATCCCCGGAACGTAAACATTGTTGCCGATCGCGCTCGGAGCCCGCGGCCGGGCTAGTAGCGGGAGGGGGCACTCGGCCCGGGATGGGGGCGGGAGGGGGCGGCGGCCCGAGGAGGTGTGGGGCGGGGAGGGCGCCCGGGAGGCACCGGGCGCCGTTAGCGCCCTGGCATCGCTGTTTTGTTGTTGGGTCACGAGTGCGCCTCTGCACGCAGGCGCCGCCGCCGCCCGGGAGTTGTGTGCAGAGCTGACTTTTGGAAGGGCTGAGTTGCAGGCGGCGGGCGCATCCCGGAGATGGCGGGGCAGGGAGGAAGGGAAGGAGGGAGGGGGTGGGGAGGGAGGTGCAGATTTGCACGGCTGGCCTCAGCGGGAGGCGCGGAAATGCAAGCCGAGCCTGCTGGAGTGAAAGCCCCCGGGGCCTGGCACCCCCGAAAACGACCTCCCACCTTAATCCCTGCCCCCATCGCCCACGGCCCCCACGGGCGAGTCCTCTTCCTCTCCCTTCATTTACCCCACCTCGTTACCTACGTGGCTGATCCAAATTCAAAGCATTGTGTGTATATATAATTTTTTTTTCTTTTCTGCTACGTCTTTTTTTGGGGGGGCGGTGGGGGGGGGGGAGAAATCCTCTCTAGAGCCGTAAGCGGATCGGCCACACGGAGGAAGCATTTGGGGGCTTAGGAAGAAACTAGCGCAGCTCCATACCTGTACGGACTACATAACTTTTAAACTACTGGACTCAAAGGATCCACATACACACAGGTACAGGAAATACAGCCAGACCAAAGCCTTTTCAGACCCGAGCTGACCGGAAGACGTTGCCTTTCATTCATTCATTCTGCCCGCGTCTGTGGAGTTCTTTACTAGGCGAGAAGCCCTAGAAGAGAAGCTGGACATTTTTTAAAGGTCCCTGCGCTCTCCAAGAAGAGGAAATAGATGCTCAGGAGTGAACTACCGAGAGAATCGGATCTGGCGCCTCCTAACGCAGCTGGCAAACGTGCGAAGGGTAAGCCCTTATTGGCGGGTTACAGGAGAAATGTCCGTGGAAAGGTGCAAGGCACAGGGATGGGGCCCGGGGAACTTTGGGTGCACCTTGATTAATCCTACAGTGCTTCTTGGCGGAGGTATGGCCCCCTCTGTATATATATATATATATATATGGAGTGTCATTAGATCTGGGTATACTTACCTGTCGACATACCTAGTTCACTGTGCCCACCTCCCAAAACTAGAATGGTAAAGGTGTTGTCCTGTAAGTTCATCAGGGACAACAGTCGGGTCGACTTTGATTGTGAGAAAAAACTGGCCCCGAACATTCTTGCAGCCCAGCTAGGCCCGATCTTGAAGGTAAAGATCGTGATGAGATAAGAAGGCACCAGGGCTACAAGAAAGAAGCCTTATACCTGCTCATAGGTGGCTTTGCAAAAAGAAAAAGTTCCCATACTTTTTTATTTTTACTTCTTTCCTGAACCCTGTGGGATAGTTGGAGCAGATCATTTTGCAGGTGGGAAACTGAGGCTCAGAGAAGTTTTGAATCTGGTTGATTGCTCTACCCTCATATCCTCCTCATGTCAACACAGTGATCAGACAGATAAGAGGAGAGGAAGTGGCTTCTCCATCAGCGATCAGATGTGAACCATCAGCTCAGTGTTGGTCACCCTATGAGACAGCTCCCCCTCACTCACCTTGAAGTTTCCTCGCCTGTCTTTCTGTATCTTTTTCCACCACCCTCCAAAGACTACTCACTGAAGTTTGTTTTAATCCAAGTCTACTTAACTGGCAAACATCAAAATTTTTTCGAAACTGAAATCGCCCACCTTGTCTTAATGAGGGTAGGAAGGTTTTTGCCTTTAGCCTGTGTCAAGAACCAGGGACTATTTTGTTTGCTTCTTTCACTCAAGAACCCTTTAAGGTAAAGAGTTTTGCAAATAAGGAAAGTGCGATTCAGAAAGGGAAAGCCAATCCCCCAAGACCACACAGTTTATAAGTGGGATTGCTGGGGCTCAAACTGGAGCCTGCCTCTCCCATCACATCCACTTCTGGATACTGAGCCTCTTAACTGCTCCTACATAATGAGATGAAGGAGTGAAGTGAAGTCACTCAGTCATGTCCAACTCTTTGCGACCCCGTGGACTGTAGCCCACCAGGCTCCTCCGTCCATGGGGATTTTCCAGGCAAGAATACTGGAGTGGGTTTGCCATTTCCATCTCCATGGGGATCTTCCCTGACCATGCAGTGGGCTGGAAGGTCATGAGTTAAGTGCAGTAAAGCAAAAGTGTGAAGCAAAACACTTGGTCTTAATTCTCCTTTCCTCCTGAAGACCTTTCTGTCTCCCCATGTGGTCGGTCTCATGGTATCCCCAAAAGCTGGTGTCAAGAGAAGACCCGATGGCAGACACCTTAGTGTAAAAACAGTTAAGTCCATATATCACCCGGATGGGGCGCTCCTGGCCTGTCGGAGTGGGACGGGGTTGAGTAGTCACCTAATTTAATCCTGTCCCTTTACAAACCACCAGGAAACCACAGACCAGAGAAAAGAATGGGCCAACCGGGGGTTTGTTCCCCTTTGATGCCCCCAGAGTGCCTACCCTGCTGCCTGGTCCTAAGTGGTCACTCCATAAATGTTGGGCCCTTGATGGATCACCTTCCTTAGCAATATTTGCATTTTCCCTTTATCAGTAATTGGCAGATGAAAGGCTTTGTCCTCCTGTTGAAAGAATTCCAGGCATTTGCTCAAAGTGGGGGGAGGAGGTTATGTTGGGCCAAAGGGGGAAGGGCCAAGACCCTTGAGCTCCTTCCCTGGCTAATTGTCCCGGAGGAGTGGACTGTAGGTGAGAGAGGGAAGGGAAGCTTAAGGTGATTCCCCAGGAGAGGGTTTGTTTTGTTTTTATCTTGCAGGAAAAAAAAAAGACCAGGCCAGTTGTATTTGAAACAAAATAATCATGACTTTTGGACCTTCTTGCTCATTCTTACAAAAGGCCCAGTCAGATCCTGGCTGTGTTGGCCCCATTCATCATTTCTTCATTCATCAAAGGTTGATTGAGCAGCTCTGTGCTCTAAAGACTTCGAGGATGGAAAAATCACCTCCGATTGTAGCCTCTTCCTCCAGACTGGGCAAGGGGTGGGCTGCCAGCTTCCCAAACAAGTCAGGAAGGACTGAAACTGGATGGAACCCCCAGAATCTAGGATTTTTCACACTGTTAGAAACTGAAGCTGTCATATTCATGTATCATTATAATAGCTACTGATTTTTGAGAGCTTACTCTGTCTTTGAGCCAAGGCTCTCACATTTTGCTATCTCTTGGAATCCTCATCAAAGTTCTCTGACAGAATGTCTATAATTGCCCACTTTTACAGCTGAGGCTCAAAGAGAGATCAAGTCACTTGCCCACAATTTAGGGCTGTGAAATAGCAAAGACAGGTTTTGAATCCTGGGCTGGTAGGACTCCAGAGCCCAGAGGCTTCCGTCTAGTCTTTCCTGCAGGGCGGTCCCATAGAACACGAAGATGGAAATGTTCTATGTCTGTGCTAACAGAGGAGCCTCTAGCCACATGTGGCTGTTGAACATTGTCCAAGAATTATTTAATCAGTTCCCCAAATTTCAGAATGAAATGTGAATAGTGGGATTAAGGAACTAAATGCTGAATTTTCTTTAATTTTAATTAAATTTAAATAACTATATATAGTGTCTCTCTTACTGGACAGTGCAACCTTAAAGTACAATCCAGAATTTGCCTTGGGGAGAAGAGGTCAGGGATATCTACAAAGATTTTCTAGAAGGAGCCATCTGTGTAACATGAATGGAGTGTTACCACTTAAACCACCCATTCTGTGTGCCTGCTAAGAGCATGGCACCATAGGCACCTGGGGATGCCAGCAAGATATAAAATTGTCCCACCTGCCCAGATCTGACAAATAAACTTCTCAGGTACAGATGATTGGTGACAGAGCAGGAAGCCTTAGAAATGGATGACTACTTCCTGATATATATCTGACAGTCAGACTCAAACCCAAAGATACAATGTATTGTAGCCCTATTTGTAATAGGAAAAGATTAAAAATTATCTGAAAGTTGGGGAACTGACTAAATAATTCTTGTACAGTTTGTTTGCCCAAGGAAATGCTATCAAATCATTAAAAAGAACAAGTAGCTATATATATGTGTGTGTATATATATGCATACATATATATATACACATACATATATATATATATGCATACATATATATATATATGTATATAAGGCTTCTCTGGCTCAGTGATAAAGAATCCAAGAGATCTGGGTTCAATCCCTGGGTCGGGAAGATCCCCTGGAGAAGAAAATGACAACCAACTTCAGTATTTTTGCCTGGGAAATCTCATGGACAGAGGAGCCTGGCAGGCTACAGTCCATGGGGTCCCAAAAAGAGCTGGACACGATTTAGCAACCAAACAATAACAAACTCTATAGATACTGATGTAAAATTATTTCTTGATATCCTTACATTAAAACAAAACAAGGTGCAGAATAATACCAAACTGTGATAACCACTTATGTAAACCAAAGAGAATATATCTATATCTACATTTTTTTATATGCACAAAATTTTCTTTGGAAAGAAATACAACTTTTAAATGGGGAAAAGAACTGGAAAAGACAAAAATACTTTTTCTTTGGTACAGTGTGAAATCTTTACCATATACAAGCATTAGTGTTGCCTGGTTTTGAACCTTATAGATTTCATTTTATATGTTGTGTTATCTTTTGAATTTTATACTATGCATAGTATAAAATTGTATGTATTACCTACTCAAAATTGAATTTCATTTTATTTGTGATTTTTGAGCCTATGAGTTTCAAAGTCAGGCAAATCTAAACCAAATAAATATTATTTAGTTATACATACATAAGTGGTAAAGCATAAATAAAAGCAAAGGAGTGATTAACAGAAAATGCAGGAAGAAAGTCACTCTGGGCTAGGGAATGTGAACAGTGAAAGGTACTAGTGATTTTCTGTTTCTTAATCTAGGTGGAGGACACCTGATAAATTCTACTGTATTTATGAAATGTTCCACTCTTTAAAAATTGTTTTAAAATTGCTTTCTTTCTCTCCCATTCCTAGTTTCTCCTCTCCACACTCCCATCCCCAGAAAACTTAGTAAGTCTCTTGGGTATCCTCCCAGAAATGGTTTATGCTGTTACAAAACCTCTACATATATTTTCTTTTATTATTGTGTCACACAAATATACACACTGTCCTTCCCCTTCCTTTTTCATTTAATATAATCTTGGAGTTCTTTCCATATACTATCTGTAGAACTGCCTCATTCTAAAATATTATTTAAGGGTGAGATAAATCTGAATCATATGATACAGAAAAATTCAAGATTGGTTAAGAAACATAATAAGTCACAGAATAACCTGTAATGATCCCATTTATGTTAAAATAAACTATAATGTATAGACATGCAAAAGAAAGAGAGAAACAAAAAGGCTTGACTAGAACAACAAACCATTCATTGATCACTTCTGAGGAAAGGACAAAGATTTGAGGGGGTTATATAGAGTCTACACTTAATTATTTGCATTTTTAACAACCATTGTGCCCTGTTAAATTTATCAGATATTTCAAACATAAAGGCATAGAAAATAAATATAAATAAATACAGGAAGAACTTGTGTATCTAGCATCTCCGTTTGCCAAACCTTAGAGTTTTGTCATATTTTGGGTCACTTTTGCAATTTAATAAGTACTCTGGGACAACAGACCACACTATTACAGTTAAAGTGATTATAGTTCCCAGAGACTTGTGTGTGTTTGGGTTTTTGTTTGGCTCCTCAGTCCTTGTGGATTGCAATATCTGAGTAAGAAAAATCATGGCCAAATTACACATGGCCTGAGTGTCAGGCTTTTTGATCCTTTGAGGAAGACAGGTTTGTGTCTAGAGTTCTACATATTATAATATCTCTTCCTTCCTGAAGATTGGAAGGAAACTTGGAAATAACAGGTGAGTTAATCAAGGGGTTAACTCCAGAAAGAGAGTCATAAAAGTTCAAAGATACTTTCAAAACTTGCATCTTTGGATTTATGGACAAGCATGTTAACCAATGGAAATAAAAATTCTGGCATTACTTCATCATGCTAAATTGTCATTGGCTGCCAATCGCTGAGGGCTGGACCGCCGGGCTGGCAGTTAACCCTTTCAGGGACAGTCATGCCCTTTATATTCATTTTATTTTGAAAACTGAAGCAAGGACAGATGAAAAGTTTAGAAAGGTCCCCAGACCTTCAAGCTCCACCTCTGGTTCTCACCCCAGAAGAAAGAGTTTCATCCTGCAGAGGAACACCCGGGGACAAATTTCCTGGAGGAAAGTTTTGAACTTTTAAAGTGTGGAATCAGCTGACCTTGCTTAGTAAGAGGAGAGGGGAAGAGAGAGGAGTTTGATTCACTTTTTGTGCTGTCAGAACAGAGACCAGAGTTGGAGAGATTCCATTAATCTTACAGAGCAATCAGTCATTGAGAGGATTGAATTGCATTTCCTGCCCAAAGATGTAGAGACAGATGACCTTTGCAGCAGCTCTCAGACCCCCAGTTCACAGCTGGAGAGAGGATGTGTCAGCATTTACTTAGGGTCTCACCCTGCCCTTTGTTCAAAATTCAAACTCTTTTTGTGTTCAAGCTGCTGCGTGGTTTTTTGTAGTTGTTGATGCTGCTGATTTTTTTTTTTTTAACCTCCCACGTCTTGTAACTTATGATAAACAAACTCTGTTTGGCTGATGATAATAACTGGAGGTGCCCCAGAGAAGGAACCAGAATAGATGAGGGGAAATTTTAAGAGAGACCATTGGGCCTTTTGGTTTTCATTTACTGCCCCTTCCTGGGCTCCTTGAATGCTGCAGGCTGAACTGGATGGAGCCAGAAATCCAGCAAAACTAATAATAATGCTTCATGTTTACATGGCTCTATTACCAAAAAAAACTTTTACATGCGTTACTTCATGTAGAAAAAAAAAAAAACAACCTTCTAGAATGGAAGCATTTACATAAAGGAACATTCTAAATTCCCAAATGTCATGAGCTACATGACTTAGACCAAAGACCCAAACTGAGCCTTAGTTATCCCATCTGTAAAGTGGGGGTTGGGGGGAATGATGATACCAAACGTTGAAGAGTTCATATGATTATTGAATGAGCCTGTGTTCTGGAACAGAGTGGTCAGTAAATGGTGTGTCTTCATTAAAATGAAGGCAACCACTTGGACTTCATAACCCTAACTAGTTGTGGAATCAAGAAATATAGTTTGGAGACTTTCCTAGTGGTCCGGTGGCTAAGACTCTCTGCTCCCAATGTAGGGAGCCAGCATTCCACCCCTGTCAGGGAACTAGACCTTGCATGCTACAACTGAAAGAATTCCACAGGCCCCAGTGAAGATCCTGTGTGCCGCAACTAAGACCCAATGAAGCCAAATAAAGATTTTTTTAAAAAAGAAGAAATTTAGTTTTCCCCCAAGAGGAAGGCGTTCTGAGATGAAGGCATCAGCCCTGGTTTTCTCTCCAACATTCTTTCTCTCCCCAGTAGGTCTCCTTCAAAGTCTGAACACACCAAACTACTTTGAATAATTCAAACTAATTTGAATAAACCTGCTTTCTCTCCTCCAGACCTTTGCTATGCCGTCCCTCTGCTCAGAGCACTCTCTCCTGGCAGCACTCCTCCTCTTATTTGTAATATAATAGTTCTTATTTATTCTTCTGGAATCAGACTAGATGGCTTCTCTTCCCTCATTCATTGATGTATCTTAAAGGTAGCACAGTGCCAGCACCCACTCTAAAATAGTGTTTAATGGAAGTCCAGCATCCCTTAACATGCCTCTCCAAGGCCCCAAATTCCTCCTCTTCCAAAAGGCTAGGAATGAAAATGCTAAGATCTTCTCTTTTCCTAGTGATCCATAGTGTACCACTCTTCACAGATGGAATCAGTGGCTTTTTAACTCTCTTGAAATGGCATTCAGTAATTCACCAGTTCTTCACTGAGCGCCTCCTAGATTCATCCACAGAGTGGACTTTATAGGAAACACTCCTCACCCAGCAACACCTATTCATTGCTCCTGTGCTGTGCTCAGTCTTGTCCAACTTGTTTGCAACTCCATGGATTGTGGCCCTGCCAGGCTCCTCTGTCCATGGAATTTTCGAGAGAGTATTGGAGTGGGTTGCCATTTCCTACTTCAGGGGATCTTCCCCACCCAGGGATTTTGAACCCTTTTCTCTTAAGTCTTCTGCATTGGCCAGCACATTCCTTACCACTAGCAACACCAGGGAAGTCCTATTCACGGCTGAAAGCAGGTCTTTCATGCCAGTGACGTTAGGATAGTCTGAAATAAGATGGACCATTGGCTCTTAGCCTCATCCTGAAGAGAGAAATCTCTCCAGTTTCAAACTGAGAGCAGATGAGTTGGCACAGTTTACCTTAACACAAACCCTTTCTCATCCAGAACACTTCTCACGATTGTAATATACTGCTCATGGATTAATGGTCTGCTGTCTGTCTCACTGAAAGAAGTCTCTTCTTTCAGAAGTCTCTTCTTTATTGAGAACCTTCTGTAACAGCACAGGGAACTCTACTCAGTGCTCTGTGGTGACCTAAATGGGAAGGAAATCCAAAAGAGAGTGGATATATGTATATGTATGGGCTTCCCTGGTGCCTCAATGGTAAAGAGTCAGCCTACCAATGCAACAGACATGGGTTCAATCCCTGGGTTGGGAAGATCCCCTGGAGAAGAAGATGCAACCCATTCCAGTATTCTTGCCTGGAGAATCCCATGGACAGAGGAATCTGGTGGGCTACAGTCTATAGCCTATAGTCTAAAGCGACTGAGCACCCATGCATATGTGTATATATATAACTGATTCACTTTGCTGCGTAGCAGAAACTAACTATACTCCAATAAAAAAAAATAAAGAAATGCAAATAATGTCTGTCTAGTGGAGCAACTTCGCAGCAGCAGCGGAACCCGAAGGTTACAGGTTTATGACCCTGTTGTACAGTCACCAGTTTTTTATCTAATTTAGCAGTTTAATAAATTGTAGTAAATGTAATAACCCACTCCCACCCCCCAAAAAAGAAAGTCACTGAGACTGACTTTGGTCTTACTCACTGCTTATCCTCAGCCTTTATGGCTTGGCTCATAAAATACACCCACCAAATGTTTGTTGAATGAATGAATTCGGCACACTCCACAATATGTCTATTTTCAGCTTGAGCAACTAAATCTTAGGGTACCTCTTTGAAGAAGATGGAGGGCTCTAAGAGACCCTCTTGAAGTGTAACAAACAAGGTTGTGGCCTGGGGGAGACAGTGCTGTGTACACTTTTCTAGCTCCAAAGCCCACACTCTCTTCTGTATTCCAGACTGCCTCCCAGGCTCAGTGTTCATGAGATCTGCTGGGCAGAAACTGAGTCACAGGGCCACCTAGAGGTTGGGGACCAGCTATCAACAACACCCGCAGCTGAGGCCGGCAAACAGGTATCCCGCGCCAGACCCCAGACCCTCACCGTCTATCTGGGAAGCCCCTCAAGCTAATAATGCTGGGAGAGGAGGCCTATTTGCATGTGAGTGTGGCTTGGGGAGGGTGTGGTAGCACTCTGTCACTAGCCACTTTCTAGATCTCCTGATGGCCTGGAGGCTGGAGACCTGGGGCAAAAGGGGGCAGGGCACAGAGCCAGCTGTGGGGGCAGGGCTGATGGGTCTCTGGGTCACCAACAGCCCCCCAAAGAGCTAGGCAGCCTTGGTCCTCTGCTCCTGATTTCTAAAATCAATTTGTCAGCCTGAGCCTTGACTTCAGTCTCAGCATCAGCGGCTCCCATAAGCAATTGCGTCTGCCCTGGGCAAGGCATAGACACTTGAGTACTGCTTTGTGAGTCCCCCACTCACCTGGCCCAACTTACCGACCTGCCAGACCTTAAACTCTTGGAAGAAGGTTTGATGCTCCTGGGACCTCCGTGATGATCCAGTAGCTAAGACTCCTTGCTCCCAATGCAGGGGGCCTGGGTTCAAGATTCACACGCTGCCACTAAACGATTTCACGTGCCGCCAGGAAAACACCCCCCATGCAGCAAAAGAAGAAGAGGAAGAAGAAAGTTTGATGCTCCTTTTGTATCCAGCCCTACACACTTGGTAGGTGCACAGTAAAAAGTACAGGATGGGTTCCTATGTTTTTCGAGAATTCTGACTTAACCTATGAGCTGTGTGCCTTTGGGGAAAGTGACTTCACCTCTCTGAATCTCATTATGACTTGTACAATGGGAAAAATAATAGATCGTTGGGGGAATGAGATGAGATCATGGAAACACCATCATAACACCCCGTATTTCATTATTCTGCTTCCGTATGCTCTGTAGCGCTGATCACTTCTATCGCATAGTTTACTTCTTTATTTTGTTTAGTTTTTTTCTCCTTTCATTTGCCTCTGTACTCCCAGCCCTGCAAATAGAGCTTGGCCTGTTGTAAGTTCTCAGTATTTGTTGAATAAATGAATAGAGGGATATAAAGTGATTAGTGGTCAATAAATGCCCTATAGTGGACCAATCACTAATTACCATTGTGATTAAGAACTCAGTCTCTGGAATCTAATTGAAAGCAGTGTAATTGAAACAGGGGAAGTTTCAACATCAAAGTAGGAAGTTAGGTGCTCTGGCTGAGAAATCCTGTCTACACCATTTACTAAATGTATGACCTGAAACAAGTGCGTTCACCTTCTTAAGGCTCAGTTTCCTCATCTGTAAAACAAAGGTAATACTACTACCTCCCTTGTATGCTGTGGGGATAGGATAAGATGGTAAATGCAAAGCACTCAGTGCCTGCTACATAGTAAGTGCTGGATAAACAATGGTCATCGGGGACTTACCTAGTGGGATAGTGGTTAAGAAGTTGCCTGGCAATGCGGGGAACATGGGTTTGATCCCTGGGGGAGATTCCACATGCATCCGGGCAACTAAGCCCGAGAGCCACAGCTACTGAGCCTAAGTGCACCCGAGAGCCCATGCTCAGCAGTAAGAGAAACCACAACAATGAGAAGCCCAAGTATCACAGCCAAGAGTAGCCCCTACCCTCCACAACTAGAGAAAACGCATGCACAGCATCAGAGACCCAGCACAGCAAAAAAAAAGTCATCATTACTCGTTATAGTAACATCCAGACTAGAAATGACTTCTGAGCCAATTAAATAGTTCTAAATACTTAGCTCCGAAGCACTTAAAATAGGTAAGGGTCTAGAAAGCTCAGTTAATGTTTATTAAACTTTAGTTGCTCAAGGAATGGGATTTTGCTTAGTGTGCCATGATATTGGACCCCAGTAGATGGCAAATAATGTTAAAACATGCTGAAAAATTTACACACTGAGCTCCAACATGAGTGAGAACAAAGAATGTCTATTAGAATAATAATCGGAACTTACCTCGTGGTCCCGTGGCTAAGACTCAGCGCTCCCAATGCAGGGAGCTCAGGTTCGATCCCTGCTCAGGGAACTAGATCCCACATGTCACAGCTAAAGACCTTAGTGCTGCAACTAAGACCCAGCGCAGCCAAATAAGTACATAAATATTCAAGAAAGAAAAAGAAAAGAAAAATAGTAATATCAATTGCCTAATGTGTGCCAGGTATGGTGTTGGGTGCTGGAGCTAGAGTAGTGAGCTGAAATAAACATGGTGGTCATGACTTTCAGACTAGTGAAACTTAGCAAAAGGGAGATTGTACCGAGAGTTGCGCAGACAGAGGGAACATCACAACTGATAAGTGGGTCACAGCAGAAAAGTATATGAGGCTTGAGATGTATAATATGGGTGGGGGGAGGAGAGGGTTGACCTGGCTTGGGGTTGAGAAGGAAGTTAGGGAGCTGGTCCAAGGAAGTGAGGCACAGAACTGAGCTCTGAGGCAAGAGTTAGGCTGAGTGTGGGGGAAGTGTTCTCAGCAGAGAAAAATAACAGATGCGGAGTCCTCGTGATGGGGGCGTACATATGGTAAAAGAACTGAAAAAAGGCCTGTATGACCCAAATGTAGTGAGCTGAGGATGGAGGTTAGGGATGAAATAAACTGGAAAAATAAGTAGGTACTTCAAGAACTAATTGAGGGGCTTTCCTGGTGGTCCAGTGGCTAAGACTCTGAGCTCCCATTGCATGGGGCCTGGGTTTGATCCCTGGTGAGGAAACTAAGATCTCACATGCCTCAACTAAGACCCAGCACAGCCAAATAAATACAAATCTTTGGGGGAAAAAAGAACTAACTGGGCAATACCTGACAAACTGAAGTAGTAGGTAGCCTATGATCCTGCAGTTCCGTGCAAGGAACATTCTAGAGAAACAGACACAAGTGCTCCGGGAAGTATGACCAAGGATGGTAACCTCAGCTGCATTGTATGCAGTCTCGGAAAACTTGGGAACAACTCATGTTCATCGACAGGGGAGTGGACACATTGCAGGTATGTCTTTTTTGGGTTCCTCAATAAACAGAGTCTGAATCAAAGGTCTGCAGGACTACTTTGTTGGGGAGTGCATTCCCGAGGAGAAAGAGTGCAGAAAAATGGGAGTGAGGCAGGGAAAGAGTCAAACGAGTGTACCGAGGAGAGGCCATAGTTACCATGGCAACTCAGGACAGTTCTGGGGAGAGGAATTATCTTGTAGCTCCTGATCAAAGGTTTGCCCCACTGGGGTGTAAACACCCTCCTTCTTCAGGATTACCCATGTGTGAGCACCTAGGAGGCCCTCAGTATCACGCAGGAAGGCCCCAGATAGAGGCTGTTTGGCCAGAGCCCACACGAAATCAGTCAATGTGGTGATCAATGGTTAGGATGAAAAAAGGGGCAAAAGGAAATTACCCAAAATGGGAGGTTAAGGGCTCTGAAGAAGCCTATGGCCTGCACCTTATAAGGTGGAACCTACACAGCAGTGGAAAAAAAAATGGCCTAGAGCGCTCCTTGTGTCTGCAAGATGACTCTGACCAGAAAATATTGAATCACATGACAAGTTGCAGAAGTAGTTCTGAACTTTGTATAAATTTCAGAAATGGGCCAAAGTAAACAATGTATATAGAAAAGCAATAGAACACATAAAGGATAAAGGCCAAACAGAAAAGTAGTTACTTCCGGGGAAGAAGGAGGAGGAGGAGACTGGGATGGGCGAATGAGAATTTCAAAGAGAAATGCTGGTAATGTTAGGGTTCTTTTTGCTGGCATTGTTTTTTTTCTTTCTCTCCTTTTTTAATGGTACACTTCACAGATATGCATGTCATGTCATCCTTGTGTAGGCGCCATGCCAATCTTTGTATTGTTCCAGTTGTAGTAGACTACACAGTTTTTTAAAAAAGTATTTATTTGTCTGTGCTGATTCTTATTTGCAGCAGCTGGGATCTAGTTCCCTGATGAGGGATTGAACCCAGGCCCTCTGCATAGAGAGTCTTAACCACTGCACCACCAGGCAAATCCCATATTAACTATTTCTTACCAAAATGGTACATTATAAAAGCTATCTTTGTACATTATAAATGTTCTAAATGAACCAGTCATTAAATGTAAGATCCCAATTAAAAAATAATGAGTAAATAGTGACTTATTTTTAATAAAATTTTATTTGGCTGTGCCAGATCTTATTTGTAGCATATGGGATCTTTATTTGCAGCATGGAGGATCTAGTCCGCTGACCAGGGATCAAACCCAGGCCCCCTTCATTAGGAGCTTGGAGTCTTAGCCACTGAACCACCAGGGAAGTCCCAATAGTGACATCTGAAATTATTATTTAAAAAGAATAGAAGGATGTCAATGAGGGGGGCATAAGTGTGAATGTTCTCAATGCCACAGAACTGTATGCTTTAAAATGATTAAAATGGTAAAGTTTATATATATTTAACCCCTATTTTTAAAAAACGGGTGGGGGGTGGGGAGGAAGGAGGGATGGAAAGTGGCAGATCAGGCAAAGCCTTGTGACTATGGTGAGGATTTGAGTCTTCAACAATTTCTACCCATTGCGTCAATTTTTATAAGAATAGATTTATATAAAAGTCCATGCAAGGAGTTATACCAAGGAGGCCAAATCCTTCACTGATAACTTGAAAAGTCAGGCCAAATAGGAGGGTGGGTGACCTGTCAGGGGCCTCCAGCTCACTGCCAGCAGCACCAGAGTTAGGACCCAGCTGAGCCCTCTTGCTGAATAAAGGAACAACTGCCAGTAGAGGATCAGCAGTAATCAGACAAGAGTCAATGACTGAACACATAGTACAGGCAAAGTCCTTCCTGGGTGCCCAGGAGATGGACAGGCAAGTGAGTGATGGGTGAGTCCACCTGACCATCAAAAAGCTAGTTCCCAGGTGAGAAGATAAGACTGGTAAAGGTACCCACAAGTACAAGGTGATAAAGGGCCCCTTTGCACACTGAACACACCCATATAATAGCCTTATCTTTCCATGTTAGAGTTATTTATTTATAGGCATTTTAGCAGGAAGACTGCGGGCTCCTTGAGGGCATTCATTGATTCAGGCATTTATTGAACTACTGTGTATGCAGGCACTGATTTGGGGCAGCTGGTATACAGTAGATATTTGATAAATGTACATTGCCTAGCATTCCATCATCACTCAAATGCTCTTTTTTTTTTTTTCTTTGCTGCACAGATGTGCGATCTTAGTTCCCAAACCAGGAATTGAACCCCACAGCCCCTGCAGTGGAAGGCAAAATCTTAACCACTGGACCACCAGAGAAGGCTCTCAGATTTGTTTAAAAATTTTTTTTTGCTAGTTGCTCTTACAGAATGACTTTAAAAGCAGAGACATCAGGGAGCAGTTTACTGCAGACCTCTCGGCAGGCAATGATGATAGCCTGGTTAAGATGGAAGAGGCGATCCTGGCCACAAGAGCTGTGATTTTAAGAAAATGTGGGTTTCCTGATGGATTATATGTGGTGGGAAAAGGGCAAGGGGAAGCAAGGACCCAGGGGTGACTCCTAGATGATCAGCACCCCGATTTCCCCTTCTCCAGGGCCTCTGGAGAGAACCACAGAACCGCATTGCACTTGACGGTCTGTTCCTGGGATGCTGGGCATTTTTATGTGATTAGGCTGGAATAGTTCTCTGGGAAATAAATGCCCTCAGTCTAAAAGGCTTTTACAAGCCAGGGCAGGGGATTAAAGGCGGCCAGGCTGAGGAGAAATTCCAAGGTCAGGAGACAGCTGGGCATAGAGACTTTTAATCTAAACCTTAAACGTTTTTATTTTTCACTCCCTGAACCCAGGGTGT
Source organism: Moschus berezovskii (assembly GCF_049115385.1). Classification (NCBI taxonomy): domain Eukaryota; kingdom Metazoa; phylum Chordata; class Mammalia; order Artiodactyla; family Moschidae; genus Moschus; species Moschus berezovskii. Next base: position 56,822,311 of record NC_142478.1, on the reverse strand, counting down.
CACTTTAAATACGTGTTTGGCAACATCGGCTGTTCTATTTTTCTTTTTAATTATACAAAGAGAGATCCTGGAAACAGCTCAGCCCCCAGGCTGGGGGAGGCGAGGAAAGTCTGGCAACAGTTGGAGGAGGCAGACACCAGCTAAAAATTGAGTGGATTGAAGTCCGTTTGAAGGCGAGTGGAGACTCTACCCTTAACTCGGTGGGGGGAGCCCTGACTCAGGGTTTCTAAAAGGAGACTGACAGTCACCAGCTTAGAACGGAGAGATGACAGATGGACAAATCTGCAAGATAAAAATATCACTAACACTAGCACGGCTCTTGTACCTTGAGTTTCTTCCCAGACCTCTGTCCTCTCCTTCCTTTCATCCTTTGAGCAGAAAACACTTAACTAGACAATTCATTTACATTTACAGGCTCCTCCCTACTATGTGCTGGGCTCTAGGTTCAACTGTTTGTGTTACCTTGGGTTTTTATATATATTTGTTTGTTTGTACCAGGTCTTAGTTGCAGCACGTGGGATCTTCCATCTTCACTGTGGCATGTGCGAACTTTTTTTTTTAAGATTTTTGTTGTGGACCATTTGTTTTGTCTTTATCGAATTTGTTACAATATTGCTTCTTCGTTATTTTAATTTTTTTTTTTTTTTTGGCCCCAAGGCATGTGAGATCTTAGTTCCCCGACCAGGAATTGAACCCACACCCCCTGCACTGGAAGGTAAAATCTTAATCACTGGACCTCGAGGGAAGTCCCAGCATGCAAACTCTTAGTTGCAGCAAGAAGGACCTAGTTCCCTGACCAGGGATTGAACCTGGGACCCTGAATCGGGAGCTCGGAGTTTTAGCCACTGGACCATCAGGAAACTGTTGATACCTTGTTGCATGCAGACAGCAATGTTGTGAGTAGGTAATCATACATATCATTATCCCCATTTTCTAGATAGTGAATCTGAGACTTAGAGAGATTAAATATAACTCCAACTCCCCAGTGTTGGGCCTGGGCTTGTTTGCCCTCAGATCCATTCCTTGCCCTTCCTCTGCTTAGCTCTGTATCACTGGGAAGCCAACCTCTGCAGGCTGCCAAAAGAGCTGACTTCCTTTATAGATCGACCAATGGAAGGCAGTGATAGGAGCCTAGTGGGCAGGAAGAAGGGAGAAGCCGGGGTTTTTCTCCCTCTCTCTGTCTCCGGAAATAGTTCCAGGAGCAGCTGCATTTCCTGTGGCTCTACCTCCCACCAGACAGTGCCACTGTGGGTCCAGCTTCTACCTGGGGACTCCAGTCCTTCCTGGGTACCAGAAACACCACCCCTGCCTCTGTCCATCCAACTCCAGGGGTGGTACTGACCTTCCTGCTGTTGCTAATCTGTAGGTTCTTCACCCTCCCGTTTGCCTGCTTCCATGGTTCTTCCATTACCTGGGAAGCAAATGCATACATTCCCCTATTTTAGTGTCTGCTTTTCCTGCTTGGATTCTCACTGGTTTTCTACCTTTCGTGAATACTCACCATCTAGCCAATTTATCTGGTTTGGAATGACACAATTCTCTTTCCTTGAGCACAGGACATCCCACAAAATGAAAAATAGTAACCACCGTTTATTGAGCATTATGCCGATTGCCAGTCAAATGTTCTTTCGTGGAACACTCATAGCAACCCTTTCCGCCAAATCCCATTAATTACTATCCCCATTTGCCAGGTGGGGCTCAGATTGAGTTGCTTCCCCAAAGGGGTACAGTTATAAATTGACAAAGCCTGGATTCACATCAAGGGACTCCTAAACCCATGTGACTTTCTCTAATCTCTGCTGACATCTTTTTGTCTTTGTTTTTAATTTATTTGACTGTGCTGGATCTTAGTTGCAGCACGTGAAATCTAGTTCCCTGACCAGGGATTGAACCTGGGTGCCCTGCACTGGTCGTGGATTCCTAGCCACTGGACCAGCAGGGAAGTCCCTCTGCTGACATCTTGAACACACTTGCAGCCCCATGATAAACCCATTAGGACTCAAGATCCCTCCTCAACTCAGTCCAGGGTACATATATGAGCTTTCCTAGTGTAGGGGCTTCCATGCTGACTCAGATGGTAAAGAATCTGCCTCCATTGCGGGAGACCCAGGTTTAGTCCCTAGGTCAGGAAGATCCCCTAGAGAAAGGAATGGCAACCCACTCCAGTGTTCTTGCCTGGAGAATCCCATGGACAGAGGAGCCTGGTGGGCTACAGTCCATGGGTTTGCAAAGAGTTTGACATGACTGAGTGACTAACACAGACACACAGGGCTGCTATAACAAACTGTCACAAACTGGACAGCCAAGAACACAGAAATTTATTGTCTCACATTTTGGGAGGCCAAAGTCTGAAATCAAGGTATCAGGAAGACCATGATCCCTCTGAAGTCTCCACGGAAAGATCTGACCCAAGCCTCTCTCCCAGCTTCTGGAAGTCTCAAACACTCCCTGGCTTGTAGGTGGCCATCTTCACCCTGTGTCTCTTCATATCATCTGTTCTCTGAGACTCTGTGTGTCTAAATCTCCTCTTTTTATAAACACACATCATACTGGATCAGGGCTTACTGATCATTTTAACTTGGTTGCCTCTATAAAGACCCTGTTTTTAAATAAGATAATGCTCTGAGGTACTGGGAATTGGAACTTAAACATCTTTTTTTGGCGGGGAGAGACATAATTTAACTCATAACAGTCCTGGATGCAGGTGCTCTGTCTCTACAGTGTGACCTCATTGGTCCTGTTCTCCTATTTTTGGTGGCTCTGAGAAGCTTGCAGAATCTTATTTCCCAGGCCAGGGAATGAACCCAGGACCATGGCAGTGAAAGCACCGAGTCCTAACCACTGGGCGGCCAGGGAACTCCCACTCCTCTTTTTCTAATGGAGGATGCTAGATTTCTAGGAAGACCCCACCCCTTTAAGAGATTGCGATGACTTCCAAGTCATGTTTGTAGTCCAAAATTTATCCCAACATTCTACCCCAAAATATATAGAGAGATGTAAAGCACCTAATATAGCCAAACCCATTTTGAAAAAGTAGGACAAAGTTGAAAGACTTAACCTATCTAACTTCAACACTTATTTTAAAGGTAGAGTAATCAAGAGAGTGAAATGGCAACCCACTCCAGTGTTCTTGCCTGGAGAATCCCAGGGACGGGGAAGCCTGGTGGGCTTCCGTCTATGGGGTCACATGGAGTCGGACACAACTGAAGTGACTTAGCAACAGCAGCAGCAGCAATCAAGAGAGTGTATAGTTGTATAGTAGAAAATAGAGCAATGGAATAGAATAGAGAATCCAGAAACAGACACTCACATATAATCGTTTGATTTTTGTCAGAATGGTCTGTGTGTTTCAATGGGGAACTTGCTTCTTATCTTTTAAAACTTTAAAAAAATATATTTATTTGGTTGTGACTGACCTAACTGCAGCACACAGGATCTTCAGTATTGGCACGCAGGCTCTAGTTCCCCGACTATGGGTTGAACCTGGGCCCCCTGCATTGCGAGCATGGAGTTAACCACTGAACCACCAAGGAAGTTCCTCTAAGGCTTTTTTTTTTTTTTAATATTTATTTATTTGGCTGCACCGGGTCTTGCTTTGGTATGTGGGATCTAGTTCTCTGACCCGGGATCAAACTCGGGCCCTCTGCATTGGGAGCAGAGTCTTAACCACTGGACCACCAGGGAAGTCCCAAGGCTTTTTTTTTTTTTTAATAATTTTTATTTATTTATTTAGGCTACTCTGAGTCTTTGTTACTTTTGCCCTGGCTGTCTACAGTTGAGGTGCGCGGGGGCTACTCCTTGTTGCTCTACTCAGGCTTCCAATCATGGTGGCTTGCTGGGGAGCACGACCTCAAGGCTCAGGGACTCAGTAGTTGTAGCGCACAGGCTTAGCTACTCTGTGGCATGTGGGATCTTCCCGGACCAGGAATTGAAGCTGTGTCAGTCCCTGTACTGGCAGGTGAATTCTTATCCACTGTGCCATTAGGAAAGTCCCCTCTAAGATTTTTTAAAACTATTGTGTTTTAAAGTTTTAAAACATAGGTGAATATGAGCTTGGGACTGGCAAGGATTTCTTAGCCAGGACACAAAAAGCACTAACCATAAAAGGCCTGAGCACAAACACACAGTCCCAGCGATGGCTGCTGACCAGCGAGGAGAGTGAGCCCTAATAGCTCAGGGCCTGAGGGGCAGGAAAGTGGGGTAGGGGCTCCCCTGCACATGGTCTCTGAGCTTCGGGTGCCGAGAATCATTCTGAGATCAACATAAATCCTAAATCTGAATTTTGTATCCAGTCCCCTGCTTCCTTCCGTCACCCAGTTCTTTGACTCTCAAAGCCCCTGGATCACGCACTAATGCCACCTTCCTGATGTCCTGTGGAGCTGGCACCAGGGATGGGCAGCAGAGGGATTTCACACATTCTGTGTGACACCTAGAGGGAGTCACATGCGTAGGAGGAAAGCCTTTGAACTGTTAAAAATAACCGTACAGGGAACCTCCCTGGTGGTGCAGTGGTTAAAACTTCACCTTCCAATGCAGGGGGTTCAATCCCTGGTGGGAGAACTCAGATCCCGCATGCTGAGTGAGACGTCCAAAAAATGAAAAGAAAGGGGAAAAAAACCAGAAGGAGGGTACTTCCCATCACCAAAGGTATAGAAACGCTGGTCTATAAAGGCAGGAGCTCAAGAAATGATGGCTCTTTTATTATTATTAATTTAGGGCTTTCAAACCTCAAGAGTAGTCAGAGGTAAGGCAGAGATAGGGGAAGGAAATAGAAGCAAGCACCCACGATGGGCTCTGACAGAATGCTCTTTTTTCAAACTGCAAGTGGGGAATTCTTTACCGCCTGATTGGGCAGGAAGGGGCAAGAGATTTCCTCTTCAGCTGGGAATCAGATTTACCCCTCCTAAAAATGTGCCTGGGGGTGGTGATTGGGTGTCCAGACTCAGGGTCCATGAATAGGTATTTGTAATCTTTCTTTTTGCTAAGAGTATTGTTTGCTCAGAGAGGTTAAGTAATTTGCCCAAGGTCACACTGCAACCAACTGGCCAAGGGAACAATCAACCTTAACCACCGGAGAAGACTAAAAGTATTTAAAACGGAAGCTTACCTAGTGTGGTGGTTCTCAAGCTTTACCCCAAAAACTGGCTAAAAGGAAACTGCTTGAGTGGGTTTTAGTAACTTGCATTTAAAAAGAATACCTCTGGAGATTCTGATGCAGAAGCAGGGGTCACTTTGGTGGTCCTTAAACCCCAGATCCTAGAGACTTACAGACTCAGTTTAGTGTCCTGTACTACTACTTACTGGCTTTCTGTGCTTTTTTTTTTTTTCATCTACAAAGTGATGATATACACCTGGAACCAACACAATATTGTAAATGGACTATAATTTTAAGTGGTGATATTAATATGAAAATGTAAGGGATTTTTTAGTTTAATATAATATTTAATCTATTTAATACACTAAAATAATAATAAAATAATTAGACATATTTTTAAAACATTTAATAAGATAATATAGATATTTGTTATTGTTCAGTCAGTAAGTTGTGACTCCGACTCTTAGTAACCCCACGAACAGCAGCACACCAGGCTCCTTTCTCCTCCAGTATCTCCTGTATGCGTGTGAGTCAGTCATGACTCTTTGCAACCCCATGGACGCATGGGGTCCTCACCAAGCTCCTCTGTCCATGGAATTCTTCAGGCAAGAATACTGGAGTGGGTTGCCATACCCTTCTCCAGGGGCTCTTCCCAACCCAGGAGTTGAACCTGGGTCTCCGGCATTGCAGGCAGATTCTTTACTGTCTGAGCCACCAGGGAAGCCCCCACTATCTCCTGGTGTTTGCTCAAATTGATGTCTGTTGAGTCGGTGATGCTATTTAACCATCTCATCCTCTGCTGCCCTCTTCTCCTTTTGCCTTTAATCTTTCCCACCATCAGGGTCTTTTCCAATGGGTTGGCTCTTCACATCAGGTGGCCAAAGTATTGAAGCCTCAGCTTCAGCAACAGTCCTTTCAATGGATATTCAGGGTTGATTTCCTTTGGGATTGACTGGTTTGATCTTGCAGTCCAAGGGACTTTCAAGAGTCTTCTCCAGCAGAATTCAAAAGCATCAGTTCTTCTGTGCTCAGCTTTCTTTATGGTCCAACTCTCACTGTTGGAAAAACCATAGCTTTGACTATATGGACCTTTACTGGCAAAGTACTATCTCTGCTTTCTAATACATTGTTTAGGTTTATTATAGTGTTTCTTCCAAGGAGCAAGCATCTTTTAATTTCTTGGTTGCAGTTACCATCCACAGTGATTTTGGGGCCCAAGAAAATAAACTCTGTCACTGCTTCCACTTTTTGCCCTTCTATTTGCCATGAAGTGATGGCACCAGATGCCATGATCTTAGTTTTTTGATACTGAGTTTTCACTCTCCTCTTTCACCTTCATCAACAGGCTCTTTGGTTCCTCTTCACTTTCTGCCATTAGAGCAGTATCTGCTTGTCTGAGGTTGTTGATACTTATTATATTTAATAAATTATCAATTACTCTGTTATTTAAGTATATTTTATATTACATGTTTATTTATAATAATATATAAACTGTTTACTAATACATAATTTAGAATGGTATCTGTCATCGGTTCAGTTCAGTTCAGTCGCTCAGTCGTGTCCTACTCTTTGCAACCCCATGAACTGCAGTATGCCAGGCCTCCCTGTCGATCACCAACTCCCGGAGTTTACCCAAACTCATGTCCATTGAGTTGGGGATGCCATCCAACCGTCTCATCCTCTGTCGTCCCCTTCTCCTCCCGCTCTCAATCTTTCCCAGCATCAGGGTCTTTTCAGATGAGTCAGTTATTCGCATCAGGTGGCCAATGTATTAGAGTTTCAGCTTCAACATCAGTCCTTCCAATGAACACCCAGGACTGATCTCCTTTAGGATGGACTGGTTGGATCTCCTTGCAGTCCAAGGGACTCTCAAGAGTCTTCTCCAACACCACAGTTCAAAAGCATTGATTCTTCTGCGCTCAGCTTTTTCTTTATAGTCCAACTCTCACATCCATACATAACTACTGGAAAAACCATAGCCTTGACTAGATGGACTTTTGTTGACAAAGTAATGTCTCTGCTTTTTAATATGCTGTCTAGGTTGGTCATAACTTTCCATCCAAAGAGTAAGTGTCTTTTAATTTCATGGCTGCAATCACCATCTGCAGTGATTTTGAAGCCCCAAAAAATAGTCAGCCACTGTTTCCACTGTTTCCCCATCTATTTGCCATGAAGTGATGGGACTGGATGCCATGATCTTAGTTTTCTGAATGTTGAGCTTTAAGCCAACTTTTTCACTCTCCTCTTTCACTTTCATCAAGAGGCTCTAGTTCTTCTTCACTTTCTGCCATAAGGGTGGTGTCATCTGCGTATCTGAGTTTATTGATATTTCTCCTGGAAATCTTGATTCCAGCTTGTGTTTCATCCAGCCCAACATTTCTCATGATGTACTCTGCATATAAGTTAAATAAACAGGGTGACAATATACAGCCTTGATGTACTCCTTTTCCTATTTGGAACCAGTCTGTTCCCTGTCATTGGTAAGTACTACTTAAGTGCTATTTTATTTTTTACCCCATGACATGTGGGAGTTTGCTACCTCCCAAGGCAGCTCATACCATCTTTGGCCAGCCCTGGGCTGTATCCATTGGCCACAGTGTGAAGCAGGTTGCAGTAGTCCCTTGGATCTCTATACCTACATACACAGAGAGTTGATTGAAAAATTCTGTTTGGTTGTTTCAGATAAAACTCCAAAAGGCTGAGAGCACACACACACACACCCTAGCCACTAGAGGGAGCCACACATAGTCCTTGGAGGCACTGCTGGGAGGGACAGCCCGGGTTCCAAGTCTGATTCTCCACTGGCTTTTTTGGTGTACTTTGGTAAGGTGCTTTCTCTCTGGGGCATCAGTTGCTGTTAAGTAGGGGTTTGGAATGGGGTGGTCTCATGGCCCCAACTAGCTCTAATGTGCTGTGAGCTCAGTCGCTTCAGTTGTGTCTGACTCTTTGTGACCCCATGGACTGTAGCCTGCTGGCTCCTCTGTCCATGGCAAGAATACTGGAGTGGGTCGCCATTTCCTTCTCCAGGGGATCTTCCTAACCTAGGGATCGAATCCGCATCTCTTATGTCTCCAGCATTGGCAGGTGGGTTCTTTATCACCAGCCCACCTGGGAGAAAATTTATTAACCACTGACCCTTCAGGGCTCTAAGATTCTAAAACAAGAAGCAGGGTTTGCCCAGATGCCCACCCCATCCACCCACCAACCCAAGTCTTGATAGTATTTTTTTTTTCTTCTCTTTTGCTCTGTGCACGCGGTGGTGGGATTCAAACTCCATAGAATTAGGAGAGTGGGAGACCTGGCCCCATCCCTACCCCAAAGCCCCCGGCTGACCTGCCACTGACAAGTCCTTTGGTTCCTTCTTAGTCAGCAAATCTTCCCTCCCTGCTTCAGGGTTCTTCTCTTCCACACCTGCTGGCCCCACTCAGGCCCCAGTAGGCCTGTAAAACTTAGCGGGGGGAGGGGGGGGGCTCTTAGAACCAAGACAATCTCATTATCTTTTTCATTAAACCTGTTCCTCTTGGGAATCTCTGTTGTGCCAGTTCCTGTGAGAGGCCACGGGTGATAAGGAAGTAATTTAAAGAGAAAAGAACTTTGCTCTCAGATAGCTTCCCAGATGGTTCAATTCCGTTCAGTCGCTCAGTCGTGTCCAACTCTTCGCGACCCCATGGACTGCAGCACCCCAGGCTTCCCTGTCCATCACCAACTCCTGGAGCTTACTCAAAGTCATGTCCATTGAGTCGGTGATGCCACCCAACCATCTCGTCTTCTGTCTTCCCCTTCTCCTGCCTTCAGTCTTTCCCAGCATCAGGGTCTCTTCAAATGAGTCAGTTCTTCGAATCAGGTGGCCAAAATATTGGAGTTTCAGCTTCAGCATCAGTCCTTCTAATGAATGTTCAGGACCAGTTTCCTTCAGGATGAACTGGTTGGATCTCCTTGCTGTCCAAGGGATTCTCAAGAGTCTCGTCCGACACCACAGTTCAAAAGCATCGATTCTTCAGTGCTCAGCTGTCTTTATAGTCCAACTCCCACATCCATACATGACTACTGGAAAAACCATAGCTTTGACTAGACGGACCTTTGTTGGCAAAGTAATGTCTCTGCTTTTTAATATGCTGTCTAGGTTGGTCATAGCTTTTCGTCCAAGGAGTAGGCGTCTTTTAATTTCATGGCTGCAATCACCATCTGCAGTGATTTTGGAGCCCCCAAAGATAAAGTCAGCCACTGTTTCCCCATCTCTCATTGTTTCATCTCTCATCTCTCATTGTTTCCCCATCTATTTGCCATGAAGTGATGGGACCAGATGCCATGATCTTAGTTTTCTGACTGTTGAGTTTTAAGCCAACTTTTTCACTCTCCTCTTTCACTTTCATCAAGAGGCTTTTTAGTTTTTCTTAGTTTTCTGCCACAAGTGTGGTGTCATCTGCATATCTGAGGTTATTGATATTTCTCCTGGCAGTCTTGATTCCAGCTTGTGCTTCATCCAGTCCAACATTTTTCATGATTTACTCTGCATATAAGTTAAATAAGGAGGGTGACAATATACAGCCTTGACGTACTTCTTTCCCGATTTGGAACAAGTACCCACCTGCCAATGCAGGAGACACAAGAGACACAGGTTCGATCCCTCGGTTGGGAAGATCCCCTGAAGGAGGGCATGGCAACCCACTCCAGTATTCTTGCCTGGAAAATTTCATGGACAGGGGAGTCTATAATCCATGGTGTCACAAAGAGTCAGATACAACTGAGCAACTGAACGCACACTCATTTGTTGAGGGCCTGGGGGCGGGGCACAGACAGGTCAGTACATAAATAAACTAGTTAGTTGATTTCAGATACTGTAGTGATCAGAACTATCAGGGAAATAAAACAGGGTGAGGTGACATAATGGGGCCTACTTTAGAAAAGGAAGGTCCCTCTTTGGAGGTGATATTTGAGCTGAGACACAGATGGTAAGTGAAAGAAATGACAAGTACAAAGGCCAGCAAAGAAACAAGCCCATTGGGATGAGATTTCAAATTCCAAGTTCCCTGGTCTTCATAAAATCAGAGAAAGGTCTCTGGAAGAATTCCAGAGACTTTTGGGAGGGGGCCTTCAGGTCTATCCTGTAATGTGGCTGAGTGGAGGGGTGCCCTCTAGTGGTGACAAGAGTTAAATTTCACATAGCTGACCTGGAATGCTGCATGCTTGTGACTTGACTCTGGGATAATTGTAAGTTTCACTCATTCTTGTCTTTCCCACACTTATTCATTCAACAGATATTTACTAAGCAGTGTGCCAAGCAACCCTCTAGATGCTAGAGTTGTGAAACCGACAGAGACAGTCCCTGCCCTCCTGGAGCTGATACCCTAGGGAACAGTTCTTACCTCAGTACTCTAGCCCCACTTCACCTCTCCCCTCTATTATTCTGTAGCTAAATCGGTCTCCTAATGTTCCAACAGGCAGAAATTGTTGCTTCAGAGTCTTTGTATCTGCCATTCCCTTCTGCCCCAGGGAAGCAGGTCCCTGCTTCTTTGCATTGCTGGTTCAGGTCTCAGCTCAAAAGTGACCAAGTCAGAAAAATGTGAACTCATTTTGTTCGTTGACTGCCTGTTCTCTTCACTAATATATAAGATTGCATGAAAGTTACTATTTTCTTGGAATCCCTCAGCCAACGCTTAATAGGTGCGCAGTAAACTTATTGAATGGGCTTATTATCCTGTACCCCAGCTTGTTTCAGAGAATAGTGAACTGTAAGTGAACGAACTGGACAAAACATACCACAAATCTCAGCCCTAAAATAAAAAAAGCCGTTGCACACTACCTGTGCCTCCCTTCTCTGCTTTGTCTTTCTTTTCTGCTTTATTTTTCTATACACTTACACCTTCTAAACTGTTATAACTCACTCCTTGCTGTTTGTGTGTCCCTGTTACTAGACTAGAATGTAAGCTTGACAAAGGCAGGGGATTTTGTCCATTTGAATCACCACAGGACCCTCAGTGCCCAGAACAGTGATGGCACCCAGTAGGCGCTCACTTTGGCCACCTGATGCGAAGAACGGACTCATCTGAAAAGGCCCTGATGCTGGGAAACATTGAAGGCGGGAGGAGAAGGGGACCACAGAGGATGAGATGGTTGGATGGCATCACCGACTCAATGGACATGAGTTTGGGTAAACTCCGGGAATTGGTGATGGACAGGGCTGGCATGCTGCATTCCATGGGGTCGCAAAGAGTCGGACACGACTGAGCAACTGAACTGAACTGAGGCGCTCAATACACAGAATGAATGAACTCTATTTACATCACAGTTTGCTCTTTCCTGCAGATCCTAAGTCACTTTATTCCAAGGGGGAAACGGGCTTCAGGAAGCGACCAGAGGTGAATTCAGGTGGCCCGACCCAGGAGTCCGAGCTCTGGGAGAAGGGCCATAAGAGCAGCTGCGGAGATGGGAGGCGCCGGCAGCAGGAACAGAGAGAGGCCCGGGGGCTGAAGCGCTTCCAGGAAGAGGCGCGGGCGCTGACGGCGCCCGGCCAGGGACTGTGGGCGGTACCGTCCGATGGGACGAATCACATGACTCACGATGGCCACGCCCACCTCCGATGGGCGTGGCGCATTCAAATCAGCCCCGGCTGCGGCCAATCGTGTCGCTCGCCGAGGGTCCGGGCCCGGGGATCCGGGACGCTTGCTTGAGCGAAGGCTCTTGTCTCTGCTGCCCTGGGCTTTTGCAAGCGGCGCAGCGGGCCTGTAAGTTTATACTGTAGTCGCTTCTTCGAGCTGTTTGTTTCTGGCGGCCGGCCGGCTGAGGCCGGACCCGCGCTGGGGCCAGGCGGCGGCTTCCTCAAGCGGAGGCGGAGGTGCGGCGCGGGGTGGGGGCCGCTGCCCTAGCAGGCGCCCGGGCCGGCCCGCGCCTTTGCAGCGTGCTCCATGCATCCGGAGCCCGCCCCGCCCCCGAGCAGCAGCAGCCCCGAGCTTCCCCTCAGCGGCGGCAACAGCACCAGCGGCAGCCGCCGGAGCCGCCGCCGCAGCGGGGACGGGGAGCCCCCGGGGTCGCCGCCACCGCCGCCCGCCGTCACCTACCCGGACTGGATCGGCCAAAGTTACTCCGAGGTGATGAGCCTCAACGAGCACTCGATGCAGGCGCTGTCCTGGCGCAAACTCTACTTGAGCCGCGCCAAGCTCAAAGCCTCCAGCCGGACTTCGGCTCTGCTCTCCGGCTTCGCCATGGTGAGCTCGGGCCGCCTTGCCCTGCCCCCTCTCAGGTCCTGGCCGCTGCCTCCCACAGCCCCGACGGGGCGCACAGGGGAGCTGACTGGGAGGGCTAGAGGGTCTGGGGGTGAAGGGAAGAGCTGGGAGAAAGCTGTCGTGGACGATGGGAGGGCCGGAGGTGCTGGACATGAGAGGTGGGCAACAAGTGACACCCGTAGTGGGAGCCTGGGTATCATACAAATGTCCAGGGTTGGGGAGCTCAGATGGGCAATGCGCTTGATGCGGCGAGGAGGGAGAAACAGCAGGATGCTCGACATAGATGTAAGGAGTCCCATGCATGTTGAAGTGGAAGGGAAATTGACATAAGCAGTCTGATCTCTTTGGGAGCAGGTGTCAGGAGGTTGGGAGGAGAAGAACCCCTGAGCCATCTCCCTAGTGCCCCCACACTTGAGGCCAGAAGGAATTGGCCAGCTTCTTTTATTATCTAGCAGAGGGGATTTCCTGATACGCTTTCTCCTATTGTATTTTCCGAGGGCCTCAGGCTAGGGGTTTGACAACCACTCCCCACCCTCAGTTTCTGCTCCAGAAACTTGCCACTGAGTCACTGGGTGTGGGGGAGGAGGGTGGGACATGTTCCCATTGAATGGGCTCTTTCTTGATGTTGGGGGTAGGCTTAGTTTCCCCCATCCGCCCCCCCCCCTCCGTGTGCGCTGGGTTGGAGTGAGAACCAGCCTCTGACAGGTGGGGTAGGTGAGGCTGCAGGTTGGGCTGAGAAGTGACTCTGAGGATGCCTTCAGGCTGGGAATCCTGGAGTTTCCCAGGACAGCCACAGAACAAGTCCTGACCTCAGCCTGCATGGTTGGGGTCTGCCCCCGCCCCCAAGGTTTTTAGCCCAGAGCACTCTTGCCTCACTGGTGAGTGAGCTAAGCTCTTGACCTTGGGGGAGGGAGTGGCTGCACCCTTTGAGTTTTCTTGGGAAGGGAGTGTGTCTGGGACTCTCCCTGGGCTCCACAAACTTGCGGGTGATGCAAGGGAGTGAGAACTTTTTAGAAGCTCTAAGCAGGCCCAGAGTACCCTGGGCCATGGTGGCAAGACCAGCTGTCTGAGGTAGGGGACGCGCTTTCCTGGGTCTGCCCTTGCTGCTGCCTGTGCAACCTCAGACAAATCCCTCTATGGGCCTTGATTGATTCCTCAATTGGTGAATGAAGGCTGCTTCTCAGGAGTTTCTCTGACTTTAAGCATTTACTCAAGGACTTCCCTGGTGGTCCAGTGGCTAAGACTCCACTCTCCCAATGCAGGGGCCCTAGGTTTGATCCCTGGTCAGGGATCCCACATGCTGCAACTAAGAGTTCGTGTGCCACAATTAAGATGTGGTGCAGCCAAATAAATAATTTTTTCTTTGAAAAAAGAATTTAATCAAGGAAGCCTTTGAGAGGAAAGGATAGAATGTGTGTGTTTGTAAGAAGTGTCACTCTAGTTTTTAGTTTAGGCCTATAGGAAAGGATTCTGTTCCATCAGCCCCAAATCCTAGGAACAACTGACACTTAGCCAAGCACCCACCAGGTGCTTTGCACTGTGTAGGTGCCCTAACTGACACAGTAAGTCCTCCACTGCACTTGGAGGTAATTTTGGTGTGGGACCTTCCCAAGGCCACACAGCTCTCTTGCTGGAGCAGGATTTGAACCCAGGTTGGCTGGTATGCAGAACTCTCTTGGACACTTATGCAATTTGTGGTGTATGGAGCTCCGAGCCCCGTCCTGCCAGGGACCTCTTAGGACCAGGCCTTGTAGGGAATGAGAAATAGAGCAGAAAAACTTCTCTTGAGCAAAATAAAATGTTACAGTTAGGGGGAAGGGAGTGACACCAGCGGCTGTCAGCTCTTCAGAGCAGTGAAGTGTTTCAGATGGTGGGATGCCTGTTCCCATTTTTCTTGGGGTGGTAAATTTGTAGCTGCCCAGGCCCCTTCCCACGCCAGGAGCAGTGAGGAGACAACAGGTGAAGCTTTTCTGCCTTCTTAAGTTGTCTCTTAGAAGCCGGGCCTTCTGATCAGATGTCACCTCCCTCTTCCTCTTGCTAAGAACAGTGTGGGGAAGTCAGGCTGCAGGGGCGGCCGGTGGCACTTGGTGGGCCTTGACTCAACCAGACTGTCTCTTGGGGACCTTTATGCTACCCAACTGGGGTGGAGAAGGATTCCTGGCTCCAGCGATGAAATCCCCCAAGTTCTGCCAGCAGGGAAGGCTGAATCCCGTGCCCACTTCCATTCTGGGAAGGCACTTAACTGCATCTGCCATGAGTCTGCAAACAAGGGGGAGAGATGGGGTTGGGGTGGAGAGAAGGGCTCAACAGGGCAGGTCTGCCTGCACCCTGCCCCCACCGCAGGCACCCAGCCTTGTGAATGAGCCTCGGAGAGGAAGGGGTGCCATGCAGCCAGGTGCCATGGAAACGGAGTGAGCAGGTTTCCTGGACTACTCTCCCTTGGCCTGTGAGTCAGCACAACCAACTTCCTGCCCCTAGAGGGCTTCCTTCTGAGGGACTGGGAAACCCAGAAGAAGTGATATGATGTGACTTTTGATTTCCAAGGGGTAGAGAGTTGGTGAAGTTGCCAGACTCAGCCACACACAAGGTGAGATCAAGGGAAGGTCTCCCAGGAGCCTGGAGGGCATGGAGAGACTCCCCTTTCCTGGGTGGAAAGGCCTAGACAGCTACCCTGATGTGCTGGGGAGATAGGCAGTGGGACCTTAGGCAAGTGCCTTTACTCTCTGGGGGCAGTTTTCTCAGGAAATACATATCCTGCTCCCCCATGGACTTGCATGAAGAGTCCTTACAAGGTTCGCTTGGACCCTTAGGTGGGCCCTCTCTGGTCTACAGACAAGCATCCCACTCCTGATGGAGCTTCTGGAAATAGCACACCTTGTCTGGGTTCAGCATTCAGACTCCAAAACCAAGGGCCCAGGATGTAGAAGAGGATCAGCAGCCTGCAGGTGCTTCTTGAGCCTAGGGTACCGTGATTCAGGCCACCCCTGCCTCAGTTTACCTCTCAGCAAGAGGCAGCCAGCCTCAGCCTTGTCCTGTCTCCTGGGGCTATGGCGAGTGCATGCACGCACACACAGCAATCTTGGTTTCCTGGGGAGGGCAGCCTGTAATATTAGCCTAAGCAGAAGATAATTGGGAAGGTCAGCCTGTTGCCGTAAACAAAATGCTTTCCATGACCTGGGATCAATTATTTTTGGATTATCTGCCTCCTCAAGTTCTCTGCTCACCACCACCCTTTTGTTCCTAGGTTCCAGAGCGGGCTCAGAAGCAGCTTGGCATTTCTCTGAAAATGAGTTGGAAGGAAGGGCTCAAATCATAAGATTTTATTGAGCCTCTGTGACATGTCGGGAGTTCAGGGGGCCTGGAGATGAGTAAGAAGTTAGTATTAACTCCTCATGGTGCTAAGTACTCGTGGTAAATATTACCACTATTGATTGGGATCTTGGAATAGGTTGACACCTGCTGAGTACCCTCCTTGAACCATCTCTTGTGAGCTTCAGAATGGGGAGTGAGGGTAAGTGCCCAGTGAATGACTTATCTGAGGTTACCTGGCTGGGAAGCTTCCAGGCCCTGTGACTGTGGTGTGGCCCTACTGTTGTGGGAGATGAAGCACCAGGGAGAATGATGGAAGGACTGAGTCGGGAGGCTCGAGTATTGTAGAGTGAAGTAAAGAACAGGGACCCTGGAGCCAGACTGCTTGAGTGGGATGCAGATCCCTGCTCTGCCGCTTAGAACTGTGAGATGCTGGGGAAGTTGCTTAATGTGTCTGGGCCTCAGTTTCCTCAGCTGTGAAATGGGAGTAATAGCAATAACCAACCTCAATGGCTCATTGTGACGGTTCATTTGTATCTGCAAAGCACTTAAAATATACGTGGTCCAGGTGTGACAGCAACTCACTCACCCTTGTTCCCATAATGTTGAGACTACTTTTTTTTGGTCAATCAGTATGCAGGATCCTAGTTTCCTGACCAGGGATTGAACTCCAGGCCCAAGGCATTGAAACTGCTAGGAAATTCCTGGGACTGCTTTTATGAGAGTTAACTGGTTTAGAAGGAGAAGGCAATGGCAAGCTACTCCAGTACTCTTGCCTAGAAAATCCCATGGATGGAGGAGCCTGGTAGGCTGCAGTCCATGGGGTCACTAAGGGTCGGACACGACTGAGTGACTTCACTTTCACTTTTCACTTTCACACATTGGAGAAGGAAATGGCAACCCACTCCAGTGTTCTTGCCTGGAGAATCCCAGGGAAGGGGGAGCCCAGTGGGCTTCCGTCTATGGGGTCACACAGAGTCGGACACGACTGAAGTGACTTAGCAGCAGCAGCAACTGGTTTAGAAGAATGTGATTCCAGCTAAGCCTTATGGGTGGTAGAGTAGAGTTGAGAAAGAACCCTCTATCAGAGGAAGCATCGGGAGCAAAGTTACAGGGATGAGAAATGATAAGGTCTCAGGGAAGGAAAGGCAGAGAGTCTGGTGGGGCTGGAGTTGAAGTCATGTCCGGGAACAGTAGAGGAAGGTGACTCTTTCCAGACTAGACAGTGCAAGGTCTTCTGATATAGGCAGTGGGGAGCCAGGGAAGATTTTGGAGCAAAAGAGTTCCATGATGAATTTTTTTAATATGTTTATTCATTTATTTATATTTGGCTGAGTTGGGTGTTCGTTGCAGTACACCACGTGGGGTCTCAGTCCCCTGACCAGGGATTAAACCCGAGTCTCCTGCATTGGAAGGCCGATTCTTAACTGCTAGACCACCAGGGAAGTCCCATGATGAATTCTTGAATAATGTTGATGATGTTACTATTTACTGAACACCAGGCATGAGCCTGGACCTTTTTTTTTTTTCCATTCATTTTTTTAACCCTCAGAACAGTCCTTAAAGGTATGTACTGTAGGTGAGGAAACTAAAAGGCTCACCAAGGTCGCAATCATCCAGCTAGTAGATTTCAAGCCATGGTCTGTCTGACTTGGAGCCTTTTCCACTCAATCACCCTCTTGCCATGTCCCATGTAGCTGGCTGAAAACTGGGTCTTCGAAGTCTTACAGATGGATCCTTCTGTACGCTGAGTCGGTATAAATGGAATTTTGTTAAATGCCCCAAGGGAAAGGCACTCCCTGCCTAGCTGAGAAGCCTTTTGGAAAACTTCACAAGTGCCTGTGCACGTGTCTGGGGTTTTCAGCCAGGGTCTGTGTTGAGCTCTGCTGGTTTCTGGGTCCGGGGCTGGTGAAGGAGAGTTGTAGGGTTTCCCAAGGTGACACTGTGATAATCAGTGTTGGGAAGGAGTTCCCTTGGAGAAATAAAACTGTGACAGTTTATGGGGAGTCCCTGGTGGTTAAGACTCCGCCCTTCTGCAGGGGATGCAGGTTCGATCCCTGGCCAGGGAACTAAGGTCCCACATGCCACATTCAGTTCAATCGCACAGTCGTGTCCAACTCTTTGTGACCCTATGGACTGAAGCACACCAGGCTTCCCTGTCCATCACCAGCTCCTGGAGCTTAGTCAAACTCATGTCCATTGAGTCGGTGATGCCATCCAACCATCTCATCCTCTGTTGTCCCCTTCTCCTCCCGCCTTCAGTCTTTCCCAGTATCAGGGTCTTTTCCAGTGAGTCAGCTCTTCACATCAGGTGCCAAAATATTGGAGTTTCAGCTTCAGCATCAGTCCTTCCAGTGAATGAATATTCAGGACTGATTTCCTTTAGAATGGACTGGTTGGATCTCCTTGCAGTCCAAGGACGTAGTGCTACCAATAAAAAATTAATTAATACTATTAATAAAAACTGTGACAGGTTGCACTTTTTAAATTTCTTGGCCAGGCTGTGCAGCATGGGGGATCTTAGTCCCCCAACCTGGGCTTGAACCAACGTTCCCTGCAGTGGAAGCACAGAGGTTTACCCACTGGACCACCAGGGAAGCCCTAAAACTTCTGAGAAAATTTAAACAAGAGCAAGTTTCTCTCTGGTGGAACTTCTTCTCAGGGGGCCTTTAATATGCTTCCCAGAAGGGAATGCCCCAAACTGATAGAACCACAAACTCTTCAGAGGAGAATCCTCTGGGACCATGGTTTGACATTCCTTTTTAGGAGCATTGATCTAACCCAATAATGGGCCACCTTTTTCTGTGAAGTAAATGTTTTCAGCTTTGCTGGCCACGCAGTTCAGTGGTAACTACAGGTGTCCCCCCCTACCTTTCACAAGTTCACTTTACACCTCCTTGATTTTACAGAAGACCTGCATTTGTACCTGTTTTCGCTAGCCCGAAAGAAACCCAAAGAGAATTTTTACTTTTACCAAAAAATGGTGAAAGTCGAAAATAGCATGCAGCATTTGGTTTGCAGCTAGCGGTTATAGAGGCAGCATATGCCCTGAGGGGTAAGACTGATACCACCAAGCTCCTTTCCTGGGAATCACACTCAGCATCTCGGCATCAAGCTGTCAGAGTGCTGAGCTGTGTCTGTGAGCATCAGTGCTTTAATCTCAGTTTATTTGTGCATATGTTAGCAAGGTATCTCCTATGGTAATTGCTCCGTCCCTTTAGGCCATTTCAGCTCATGAATGGTTTCAGAGATACATTACAGGGGGAAACCTGTACTCAGTTCTGTTCTTCTAGCTTGAAAGCAGCCATAGACCTTAGGTGAGTGAGTGAGCGTGGCTGTGTGCTAATAGAACTTCATTTGCAGAAAGTACATTGCAGGCCAGTTTGGCGCCCTCTGGTCTAGGCCGTGGTCTCCAACAACGCTTTGAGGGCACACCCCACTCAGAATATTGTCAACATTAGACTCAGCATTCGTACATAGATATATGGTAATGTATGATATGAGTGCTAATAAAGTGTGAGTATTAAAAGGTACATAGGCGAGCCAGTGCTTAAGACCCTGTGCTTCCACTGCAGGGGTTGTGGGTTTGAGCCCTGGTTGGGGAACTAAGATCCCTCAAGTCACACAGCATGGCCAAAAAATAAAAATTAAAAAAATAAACGAATTATTTTAAGGTACATAGAACTTCCCTGGTGGTCCAGTGGTTAGGACTCAGCACTTTCACTGCCAGGGCCCAGGTTCAGTCCCTGGTTGGGGAACTGAAGTAAGTAAAAACACAATATTGAAAAATTTAAAGGATGAGCTAAAAAAGGAATGTCATGAGAGCTCTCCTGTGGTGGTCTGGTTTCCAATGGATCACAGAGGATTGTCTTCAGGCACTTTTAGAGACCCTGGGTCAATTCTGACCTTCATTTATTCCTTTAACATTCATTTCCTGAGGCCCCTAGAGGGACAAGGGAAGTGTGGGGAAGCTAGAGAAGCAGGAAAGTAGAGGGGAGGAAACTGGACATGTCGTTACATCTGCAGAACGTGTTTGGCAAGTGCAGTGGTGGAGGAGCCTCGGTGGACAGACGCTTATCACCATCTGAAAATACCTGCCTACACCTTCAGTGCCTGTCATCCTCCCTGGGGCAGGGATTCTTCCGTCTGTCTTCCTGCTTTCTTGGTCTCCAGCAGAGCCACAAGATCCTCCAGGCACATAGTAAGTTCTCAGAAAAAGTTCATAAGGGCAATTCCCTGGCAGTCCATTCGTTAGGACTTGGCTCTTGCACTACTCAGGGTGCAGGTTCGATCCCCGATCAGTGAACTGACGTCCCATAAGCCTCGCAGCACCACCAAAGAAAAAAAAAAATGTTCATGATTGAATGAATGGCCCCATCCTCACTTGGAGCGCCCTGGAACAGAGGTAACTTGGGAGACAGAGACTGGAGGTGCTCAAAATTAGCCGGATGAACAGAAAGACTAGACCTGTTCTCTGCCCCCTCCTGCAGCTTCAGCCTGTTAGTGACTCGTGACAAGAAGTGAGTCGCAACCAGCATTTTAATTTTTTATTGGAAGAAGAGTGGAATGAAATAGAAAGCAGCTGCATGCGTCACATGTTGTAAGAGTAGACTGGATTAGCATGCTTTAAAGATAATTATTGTTTGGGGAAACTTGTTTCTTTTATAAGTGGGTATGTGTCTATTTATGGAAACCTTTGGAATACTGCACTGTAGTGGTCAGAAAAGTTTGTAAACTCTTAGAGGAGCCCTCAATCCTCTCTTAATAGATGGTTTGCATCTGAGGTGGGGGCCGCAGGCTCAGACGGCCCTGGGTGACCCAGGGTGACTGTGGCTTAGCGGCCCGAGTGATCAGGAGAAGTGCAGGCTGGGGAAGGCAGAGTTATGTCTCCCAGCTGTTGGGCGCCCGGGTCGAGCCAGGCATGGGAGGGCTGCCTCAGAGGGGCCCAGCCTTCTAGACGCCAGGTGGCAAGCGTTCTCCAGGGAGCCCAGCAGAAGTGAGGAGAGGTGGTTGGTATCCGGGTGTGGTGGGCAGACACCCAGCAAAGCCAGCCAGCCCCTACCCTTCTTGGGATCACAGGCACCTTTTCTTAGCCCATGCATGAGGTTTGATGTCCCCGTGGGGGGTGGGGGAGGGAGGCATTGGAGGTCTACAGACCAGAGTGACATGGGGCTGGTGGTCCCTCGCCCCTCCTTACCCTTTAGGACTCATGTGTCCAGGTTTAAGCAGGCCTGTGGCTGGCTGGGAGCTGTTTATTTTGGGTTAACGGCCCAGCACTCTGGCTATATTTACCTTTCGAAGCTGCTTGCAATCTGATCTGATTTGATCTCTCTGGGACTCAGCTGGGGCCCTGGGAGTCGCCTGCCAGATTCCACGAGGCCCTCCTGGCTTTACCCTCCCTATTCTTGGGGAGATTTCCCAAGTGGGACACATTCTGAAAAAAGCAGTCGTTTTTCTGCTTGTGAACAGTTCTCGTCAGGAGACCTGATCTGTGTCAGCCATCCCTTCCCACAGCGCCAGGACATGGAGCTTGGTCCCCCAGGTGGGGACAGTACCTAGAGCCAGCTGGTGTGGTCAAGTTCCAGGAACTATAGGGTCCAGCACGGTTGATGGGGTTTCTTCTGGAGCCCATCCTCCTCCTTGAAGGAGCTCAGTTCGCACGCTGAGCTGCCCAGCCTACCTAACCCCCTCCTCCCGGCTTAGGACCTCAGGGGAAGTTCTGAAGTCCCCTGGCCAGGTGTGTCCCAACAGCTGCAGTGTTCTGGCTCTGGGGCATGACAAATGTTGTGGCAAGTGTTGTCCCTGTTCCGCTGTGGTGGTCAGCTGTGCTTTGGGCACACATTCTCCTTCTACCCAGGGTTTCTAGCAGGGGCAGCCTTAGAAAGAGGCAGACTGGGTCCAGAGTGGGGCGTCTGAGCCCCTCACCCTCCCTAGGGGACAGAACATGGGGTCAGCTCTCACCAGCCTCAGCTGAGGGCATCCAGGAGCTATTCGTCTTCCACTTTAAGCCCTGTGTTTTTCTTTTTAACCGAGATTTATTGAGTACCTTCTGTGGGCTGGCCCTTTGTTAAACACATGTCAAGACCTCATTTAATCTCCTTGGTGATTGTCTTAGTCTGTCTGGGCTGCTAAAACAGAATACCACAGCCTGGGTGGCTTATAAACAACAGATATTTATTTCTCACCGTTCAGGAGGCTACAAGTCTAAGATCAAGGTGCCAACAAATGCAGCGTCTGGTAAGGGGCTGACTTGCTAGTTCATAGACACTGTCTTACTACTCGCTGTGTTCTCACAGGGCAAGAGTGGTGAGGGGGTCTCTGGGGGTTTTCTTTTATAAGGGCGCTAATCCTATTGCAAGGGCACCACCCTCATGACCTAATCACCCCAAAGACCCTACCTCCTAACACTATCACCTTGGGGGTTAGGATTTCAAATATGAATTTAGAGTGTTCACAGACATTCAGTCTGTAGTAGCAGGTGTGAGGAAAATGCTGTTAACCCCTTTGCACACAGGCTTTAGAGCTAAGTGCACTTAAGTATAGATCCTCCACTCAACAGCAGAATAACGCTTGGGACTGCTGACTTCACCTCTCTGAGCTTCAGTTTCCTCATTTGTGAAAATGTAATAATAGTGTTGCTAATAAAGTAATAATAGTGTTGCTAATAATCATTGATGGGCTTCCCAGGTGACTCAGTGGTAAAGAATCTGCCTGCCAATGCAGGAGACACAGGAGACGTGAGTTCAGTCCCTGAGTCGGGAAGATCCCCCAGAGGAGGAAATGGCAACCCACTCCAGTATTCTTGCCTGGGAAATCCCATGGACAGAGGAGCCTGGCGGGTTACAGTCCATGGGGTCGCAGAGTTGGTCATGACTGAGCAACTAACACACACACACAGCCGATTAACAATGTTGTGACAGTTTCAGGTGCATAGCGGAGTGACTCAGCCATACATATACATGTATCCATCACTGACGCTTTATTAAGTGTAATATAGATGTATGTATGCATGCCAGGTCTTGTGCTAAGGGCTTTATTCATTAATCTACTGAATCCTTGTAACAACCCCTGTGGCACTGAGAGCTTGCCAGTTTTGTAAGTGGAGGACTCAGTTTACTCTTAATGGCTCTCTGGAGATAGAGATACCAGGTTTAAGGGAACAGATTGGTTACTGTATATGTTGGCATGTCCCCCCTCCCCTCCCCATATAGGCACCCAGCTCTGGGCCCCATGTACCTGATGGGTCTGGATGTTTCCAGTGAGTGAAACAATAGCCCGTGGGCCTAGAGCAACTAAGCAGCTGGCTTTCCTGCTCGTCCTTTCTCCAGTTTCAGCTTCCAGGGCAGCAGGCCAAAACAGGAAGAGGAAGTGCTGGGTGGTGGGGAGGAGGCAGGAGGTATGCCCTGCTGGGGGTGCCCCCCTTTTCCAGCATGGTCAGGCCTAAGGACAGAGACCAGGGAGCCCGGGGTACAGCCCTTAACCCGCCGTGCCCTGATGCCCTAAGTGCTAAGAAATCTCAGCATTGGCCTTAGGCCACCAGTAATCCTAAAAATGGCCCAAATCCTCATGGCGCACTGCCCCAGATTTATGTGAACTTAAAACATTTTACAAACTCCTGGGCTGAGAAGTTTATACAACCATCAGTTGTGGGAATTCCAAGACAAAAGTCTGCGAATCTTGTGGAAATTGTCTGAAAAGCCCTATGACTATATATACCTGGGTGTCTTAAGAAACATCCAGTGTTTTCACCAGATTCTCAAAGTATCTGACCCCAAATCAACTCTAGATGGTGACCTTAGTCTTGCCACGTCCCCTCCTTTGTCAGGGACAAAGGGAAGGAGGGTCTTGATCAAGGTCACCCAGGGGGAAGCAGGGGTGATTCTGGAGCCAAAACTCAGGCTTGCCAATTTGGCTTTGGTGTCCTCAGCTCAGGTTGGGGGATAGAAACCCAGCCCAGGCAGGGGTTTTCATACAGAGATGCTGGGATTGGGAGTGAAGTTTTTAAACTGAATTACAACGATACTAATAAAGCTCCTTTTATTGAGGGTTTACTCTAGGCCAGGCACTAAGGATTTGAAGTGAAGTGAAAGTCACTCAGTCGGTTCAACTGTTTGAGACCCCATGGACTGTACAGTCCATGGAGTTCTCCAGGCCAGAATACTGGAGTGGGTAGCCTTTCCCTTCTCCAGGGGATCTTCCCAACCCAGGGGTCGAACCCAGATCTCCCACATTGCAGGCAGATTCTTTACCGAGTCACAAGGGAAGCCCAAGAATGCTGGAGTGGGTAACCTATCCCTTCTTCAGCATATCTTCCCAACCCAGGAATCAAACCAGGGTCTCCTGCATTGCAGGCAGATTCTTTACCAGTTGAGCTATCAGGGAAGCCCAAGGATTTGATGTAGGATTAATTCAGTCCTCACAACTCTCTGAGTTGTGTACTAGTATTCTGGGTTTTTTTTTAATATTTATTTATTTGGCTGCACTGGGTCTTAGTTGTGGTGCTTGAGATCTTCAGTCTTCATTGCAACACATGGAATCTTTAGTAGCAGCATGCAGACTGTTGGCATGTGGCACTTGGAATCTAGTTCCCCGACCAGGGATCAAACCCAGTGCCCCTGCATTGGGAGCGTGGAGTCTTAGCCACTGGACTACCAGGGAAGTCCCTGGGTTTTTGTTTGTTCAGCCATGCTGTGCAGCGTGCAGGATCTTTGTTCCCCGACCAGGGATCAAACATTGACAGTGAAATTGCTGAGTCCTAACCCTGTAGTGCCAGGGAATTGCCCCTATAGTCCCTTTTTTCTTTTTTTTTACAGATGAGGAAACCGAGGCTCAGAAAGTTGAAGGAACTTGCCAGAGTCACACAGCCTAATAAAGGGCAGAGGAGTCAGGGCTTGAAGCAGGCAGCCTGGCTCCAGAGCCCGTGCTCCTAACCACTGCCCCACACTGCCTTTCCAGGCCTCAGAAGGCTGAGGAGGTACAATAAATGAAAGCAGACAGGGCCAGGTATTACAGGCAAGAAAGCTGGAAGGAAGGAGCCCACTCCCTCCCCAGGAGTAAGGAGGGATCAGGGCAGGTATGGAGCTTGTGGGTACATTTTAGCCTCAGACCTCCCCCTTCTGAGCCTGGCACATACACAGCGAACCCTTTATAAAGGGTCATTCTCCTTAATGGTATTGCCATTGGCACTTGCGCCCCAGTCTCTGGCCTCAGCAGGCAGCCCCTGGCAGTGTGCCCACCACCCGCTTCTCCCAGCCCAGATCTGATGAGCTGGCTTCTTTACATGGGGGTGATTTGCAAGGCCCAGGTGAGAGGAGGTGGGTGGCGGGGCCTGGAGCATGCCCCTGGTAACCCCGGATCCACAGGTCTCCAGGAACTGGAGAGCAGCTAGTACGTCATCGCTGGGGCTCTGAGCCCAGCGCTGGGGCCGGAGGAGGAGATGGCCCCAGGGCTTGCGATCTGCACTGCAGCACCCTATCACAGCCCGTGTCCCTTCTGGGAAGCCTCTCTTGATGCCTTTGTGGTTGGTGCTCTGTGTTCTCAGAAAGGGCCTGGTATGACTTGGGAGGGCCTTCATCTCTTCACCCCACGCCTCTTCTTATGCCCAGAGCAAGGCAAGAAAAAACCTCGGGAGGGTGCCTTTTTTCATTAATGTAAATTTTTTTAGTCATAGTGAAATTTACGTACAACTTACCATTTTAACCATTTGTTGTGACTACTATTTGGAGGGTGTTTATCATGTACTGAAAGTGTTAGTTGCTCAGTTGTGTCCATCTCTTTGGGACTCTCTGGACTGTCGCCTGCCAGACTTCTTTGTCCATGAAATTCTCCAGGCAAGATACTGGAGTGGGTTGCCATTTCCTCCTCCAGGGGATCTTCCCGACTCAGGGATCAAATCCAGGTCTCCTGCGTTGCAGGCAGATTCTTTACCGTCTGAGCCACTAGGGAGGCCCAGTACTAGGAACTCTCATTTAATTGTTAAAATGAGCCTATTAACTGATATGATGTCCCTCTTTTACAAATAAAAATGCTGAAACTCAGAGAGGTTCAGTGACTTTCCCAAGGATAAATAGCTCAAGAGTAGCAGAACTGCGATTCAAATCCAGGCAGCCTGGCCTCAAGCCTATTCTCTTTACCAGTACGTTCTGCCATTTTTCAACCCGAAGTGGGTGGTTCTAGCATCCCTGTTATACAGATAACAGAAGCTGAGGCTCAGAGAGGCCTCAGAGTGACTTACCCAGGGTCCCAGAGCCTGACGGGAGGAGAGCCTCTGAGCCGTGACCGTGCTTGTCACTCAGCCCACCTCTCCCCGCTCTTCCCCGCAGGTGGCAATGGTGGAGGTGCAACTGGACGCTGACCACGACTACCCGCCAGGGCTGCTCATAGCCTTCAGCGCCTGCACCACAGTTCTGGTGGCCGTGCACCTGTTCGCGCTCATGATCAGCACCTGCATCCTGCCCAACATCGAGGCCGTGAGCAACGTGCACAACCTCAACTCGGTCAAGGAGTCGCCCCATGAGCGCATGCACCGCCACATCGAGCTGGCCTGGGCCTTCTCCACCGTCATCGGCACGCTGCTCTTCCTGGCCGAGGTCGTGCTGCTCTGCTGGGTCAAGTTCTTGCCCCTCAAGAAGCAGCCGGGCCAGCTGCGGCCCACCAGCAAACCCCCGGCCGGTGGGGCGGCCGCCAACGTCAGCAGCACCGGCGGCATCACCCCAGGCCAGGCCGCCGCCATCGCCTCCACCACCATCATGGTCCCCTTCGGCCT
This sequence comes from Moschus berezovskii, assembly GCF_049115385.1. Classification (NCBI taxonomy): domain Eukaryota; kingdom Metazoa; phylum Chordata; class Mammalia; order Artiodactyla; family Moschidae; genus Moschus; species Moschus berezovskii. The sequence goes on along the minus strand of NC_142478.1, from coordinate 56,795,919 downwards.
GATCTTTATCGTCTTTGCCGTCCACTTCTACCGCTCACTGGTCAGCCATAAGACAGACCGACAGTTCCAGGAACTCAACGAACTGGCCGAGTTTGCCCGCCTACAGGACCAGCTAGACCACAGAGGGGACCACCCCCTGACCCCGGGGAGCCACTATGCCTAAGCCCTCCCGGGGCTGGGCAGTTCAGAGCTTTGGCCTTACGCGCTTCCCCACGACCTTGTCCTACCCCAGCCTCAAGGACAGCGTGTGCAGGGGGCTGGGCTTTCGTCGGGGTGGGGGTGGGGAGGCAGAAAGTGGAGGAAAGAGGCTTTTTTTTTTTTAAAGAGAAGTTACTGCACTTTGAAACTTTCCTCTAAGAGAATAAGCACTTCCTGTTCTTCCAGCTCCAGGTTCACCTCCTGCTCAGAGGCCGCCACCGGGAGCCAGAGTGGGGACAAACGCTCCCTTTGTCCCTCCTCCTCCCCCGAGCAGGTCCCACCTGGATGCCTCCTGTTCTTTCCGTCTTGACCCTCCCTCCCCGTTCAGCGTCGGGTGTGTGCGTGTGTGCGCGTGTGAACACAGAAATATACTCATAAGGGACACCTCCTCTTGTGTCTGTATTTGTTGGGTCTGAACTGCCTGGCGTTTCTCCCAGTGGCCCAGTCAGGTGAGCCTCTAAGCAAAAGAAAAAAAAAAAATTCAACATTTTGGGATATTTCCAACCTATCTGAAAAAGTTGCATGAGCAGTAACTGAAATGTCTATGTAGGCAGTTCTTATCATTCACAGTTGTTTTATAGTTACAGAACACTGAATTAATTGAATGCTGAACCATTGCTCCTAAGAGAAAGGGGTTAGGTTCCTGTGAGCATCTGATCACTTTTTTTTTTAAGTCTATTGAATTTGTTACAGTACTGCTTCTGTTTTGGTTTTTTGGCCAGGCAGCATGTGTGATCTTAGCTCCCCTACCAGGGATCGAACCTGCACCCACTGTGGGCATTGAAAGGCCAAGTCCTAACTACTGGACCGCCAGGGAACTCACTGCATGTTTCTTTCTAAAGACACCTTACTTAAAATATATTTTTTAAAGATACCTTAATAGCATTGAATTTATACATTATCACAGCAGCACTGTTGCTTATTTGTAACACACACATGTATGTTCCCCGTAAGGCATGTCACTCTTCCTGTACTCCGAACACTATAGACAGTGCTTCATTGCTACCCTTGGAGGTCATTTTAAATAGTGAAATCACCAACTTTTAAAAGCCCCAAAATATGAGGGCTTTTAAAACCCCCAAACCCTGCCCTCCCTCCGCCCCTCGCCTCTCTCTCCTCTCCAGGTGGAGGTGGGTGGTGGCAGGGGGGATGTGTCAGCAGCCCCCCGACAGGCAACCAGGTGCCACTGGGCGCATTTCTACCATGGCGATGTGCCACTACTGACTCTGGGACAACGGGGAAGGCCTGTGGGGATGGTGGCTTAGGGGGCCCCATCGTCCCCTCATCCCCAGTCGCTTAATAGGCTGTGAAAAGGATAGATGTTTACAGCATGAGCTGAAACTAAGGCAGAGGGTCACCTTGTTTGACCTCAGCAAGTGGCCAGATTTGCAGATACCAAAACTGAATAGTGAGGATGACAATATGTGTTTCCCTCTGAACCATATGCGTTAGTTGCAGATTTCCTTCTAAAATCAAGCACATTCCTCTATATAAGCATAGTTCAATGATCAAATTCAGGAAATTTGACATTGATGCAATACTGTTATCTGATACAACGTTTTCAATTTTGCTCTTATCCCCATCCACATCCTTTCTTGCAGTGATTTTTCCATCCAGGATCCTGCGTTGCAATGAGTTGTCCTTTTGGTCGCCTTTACAACATTGCTTCTGTTTTATGATTTGGTTTTTTGGCCACGAGGCATGTGGGATCTTAGCTTCCCAACCAGGTATTGAACCTGCACCCCCTGCAGTAGAAGGTGAAGTCTCAATCACTGGACCGTCAAGAAAGTCCCTCTTTAGCCATCTTTAATTTGGAACAGCCTTTGTCCTCTTTAATAACATTTTTGAAGAGTTTAAGCCAGTGGTTTTGTAGAATGCAACCTCCATCTAGTTCCTCTGGTATTTCCTCATTTTTATGATCAGGTTGTGCATTTTGGCAGGAATTTTATCTCCATTTTTCAGATGACATGAAATTGTTGTCCAAAGAGGGTAAGTAATTATTGGGCAGAATTCAAACCTGGAAGTAAGTCTGGCTTGGAGCCTAGACACTCCCAGAAATCTTACATCGGCTGATTCTGGCATTGCTGAAGAAATTGGAAGGTCCAGCAGTGGCATTACTGGCCTACCTTCTTGCAGAGCCACAGTGAACAGGAGCTGAGTTGCAGCTCCTTCTTCCCAGGAAATGAATTTGCCCCAGCCCCCACCACTCCCTAGTGTGTAACACCAGCCCAGCTTCCTATGTTACTTGTCTGGCCCCAGAGGGCCTTTGAATTTGAGAGCCCTGTTCTGTCCCATAACCCTGACATAGAAAGTCGTTTTACAAAAACAAAGTGCTCTGACCGAACGAAGTGAGGGTTCATGGGGGTAAGTGTGGCCTTCTTTGGTCTTACTAGGTGACTCAGTAGGTAAAGAATCTGCAAGAGATGCAGGAGACATGGGTTCGATCTCTGGGTCTGGAAGATCTCCTGGAGGAGGGCATGACAGCCCGCTCCAGTATTCTTTCCTGGAGAATCCTATGGACAGAGGAGCCCAGCTGGCTACAGTCCGTGGGGTTGCAAAGAGTCGGACACGACTGAAGCAACTTAGCACATGTGCATGCATGGCCTTCCTTAAGCTCTTGTCCTTCTGTATAGAGTTGGACATGGCCAGCAGCAGCTTGGTGGGCTGAGTGGGGAAGGGAGCCCTTTTTTCCTATTGCAGCTTCTAGCCTCCGTCCTGTTATCACATGTACCAAGACCCACCCCCTCTTCTGTCTCCAGATGGCCCTCTGACTGGGACTGAGTAGGGTGGAGCAGGTACCCCTGTGTGAAAAATCACTGGCTCCCCAGAGAAGACCTGGGCATCTTCTTCCGTCCTTCTCTGAGATTCCCACCCCCCTACCTGTGGTCCAAGTGGAGTCTTCCTGAGTGTTTGGTTTTCTTTTCTTAATTTGGCTGAACTCAGGAATCATCAGATTGGCTTGTAAAAGGAGGATTTCCAATCTATTGGAATCTGCCCTACTGCAGGTTCCAATATAAGTTGGTCTGGGTATGTCTCTGGAATCTTTTTGCCTTGAAAATGCCAAGACCTAACCACTGGACCTGCAGGGAATTCCCTGGAATCTCTCTCTAACTAGCACTCCAGATACTCAAACACAGGCAACTTGTGAGGGAAACATGGACAGTTAAAAGAACAGTCTTTAATTTCAATTTGATGTTTTTGAATAGATAATATGTTCATAGGTTCCAAATACAGCAGTGAAAAGTTGCTGTTGCTCCCTTGTTTCCAGGTTCCCAATTCTCCACAGAGACAACCACAGTTGCCAGTATATTTTGATCCCATCTAGAGATTTTATACATAAACAAGAACACACCCTACTTCTAAAAAAAAGGTCTACACACATTGCTACTGTTCTCACCGCCACCTATTCTCAACTGTCTGAGCAGACAGGCCTAAGTTTAAGCACAGGCACTTTCTAATTTGGTGGCTTGTGAGCCTCCCTGAACCCCAGTTTCTTCTAAAATGATGTGAATAATAGCAGGACATCTCATAGGTCATTGAGGGATCACGAGAGAGCACTCATGTAAAGCTGTCAGCACTGGGCCTCGCGGCGAGTGACTCTGTATCTGGTTAACGGTGTGTCCAGAGGCAACCAGGCTCAGCTTCCTGGCCTCAGAGGTGCCGACTGAGAACCCTGCTGTGGATCAGGCCACCTGCTTAGGGTTCCAGTGGCAGAGAGAATCTCAATAACATCAGTGAATGCTTTTCTGAGTCCTTTAATATGTGGTGGGCATTTGCCAAGGGCTTTATGAACACTGATGTTTCAGGGTTCTTTCATGGTTTTATACCAGTGAGGTTGGGTTGAATTCTTCTGTGGAATGTTTACATTATAACATGTTCAGCAGGTTCCCAACCGCTACCCACGGGGTACCAGTAGGACTCTTCCCTGCCAGTTCTGACAACCGAAAGTGTCTCTAGACTTGGCCAGATGTCCCCGAGGAAGGAAGGGGAGCAAAATCACCCTCAGATTAGAACCACACCTTATTCCATTCTTCTAGTACCACAGTAACTTTGGGTGGTAAGTACTATTATTGTCCCAGACTAGGAGAGGAAAGCTGGAGAACAGAGAGGGCGGATGACGTACAGAAGAACACACAGCTAAGAAATCAGTGCTGGGATTCACATTCTGCAGCAGTCTGACTGCAGAACTCCTATTCATAAACATTATGTAAGAGTTGCTCTTATCTTGCAGGAATGTTGTCCAAAATTTTGCAAAGCCTTTCGTGGATATCTGCTTACAACTCACCTCAATAACCTCATGTTATCTGTTGTCTTTATATCTGCCAGGAGATCCTCACAACAGCCCCCCACCCCACCCCCGTGAGATCTCTGAGGTTCCCATTTTACAGACAGGACAACTGAGGTCACTTGCTTAGGTTCACAAAGCCAGTCAGTCAGAAGTTCTGTGCCCTAGCTGCACACTAGAGTCAAGCTGGGGAACTTCTGGAAGGCCCAGGTCTCATCCTAGACAGATGAGGCTCTCTGGGTGTGGAATCTGGGCATTCTTAGCTTTTACATCTCCCACGGGATTCCAAGGTTGGGAGCTCCTATGTTAGGGTGAGAAGCCAGGTCAGGTTTCAATGCCGAATCTTAGTGAAGAGTGGAGCCTGATGCAGGCTCTGTCTCATTTCTGGAATGAGACAGAGATCAGTTATCTGATCAGAGACCTGGAAGCACCACCCCACTTTGCCCCAAGGGAAATCCATGTGGCCTGTGGGGACATTTCACTTCTCCATCTGAAATCCCTCCCGAGGGACCCTGCACACACAGACACACACACACACACCCCACCGCCACCCACCGTAGGCACCCGGCTCTTGCCGCCAGGGTCCTTTATTCTGGTGCACTCAGAGATGAGGTCCAAGGAAAAAGGCAGTAACAAGAGTGTCCCCAAGGCCAGCAGGGGAGAGAAGTACTGGCCTCCTCCTGGGAAGGAATGAGCCAGTGCTGGGAGGAGTAAGGTGCCTTCTGAGGGTGCCAAGGGTGTGTACCCACTTGCTCCTCCAACAGGAGCCGCACCGGTCCGAGCAGTTGGGTGACTCCGGTTTGAATTCCTCCTGAAGCGCTGGTGTTCTCTCTGCAAGGGTGAGGAGTGGTGGGAGCTGGCGTTTCAAAGATGCTGTACCAGTGCTCTCTCCTCGACCCCACTAATACCCACCAGGAGGGACTGCACGAACAAGGCCCCACAGGACAGATGGGCAAGTAGAGGGCCAGGGCAAACATTGGTACTCAAGGGCACTCTGGGGTGAGCAGACCACCTGAGTCCAATCCCATAAGCCCACAGTGAGAGGATCTGGGCAGGACATCTACAGGAAAAAGAGGGTGTGTGTGTGTGCTTGTTCATTTGGCCACACCAGGTGGCATGCTGGATCTTAGCTCCCCAACCAAGGATTGAACCTGTGCCCCCTGCATTGGGAGCACAGATTCTTATTTATGCACAGAACCGCCACAGAGGTCCCAGGGAAAAGAGATTCCAAGGAGAGGAAGCAAAAACAACCAGTAGGACTTTGGAGGCAAAGTCCTGTATGGACCTGCCCCTGATCCCTCCTGACCAGAGGAGAGCCCAGGAGTTGCCCAGACCACATCAGAGGGTGGCTGGCATGCCCGCCTCTCACCTGGCATCAATCTTCTTTTGTCTTCTTGAACATGGCCAAGGCTTCCTCCAACACACCATCAGGATCTAGAATTTTGACCTGGAGGGAAGTGGCAGGGGTTGGTCTGAGGAGTGTGGAGAAGACCCAAGCTGTCAGCCTTTGGGACACTGCCTGCCCTGTGGGGGTGCTGCCAGCTTTGGGGGTGTTGCCTGCTTTGTGGGGGTACTGCCAGTCTCCCTGGGGGATGCCCTGACTGAAAACAAAACCTTGTCCACTTCCTGACTGGGCTGGACTCAGGTTGGGTGTGGCTGGCTGGGGGCTGCTGTTTCCTGTCTGTAGGGTGGGTGTGGTCCCAGGATCCTGGGGAGAGCTGCCCACCTCAGGAATGGGGAACTGGGTGGGCTGGGGGGCCTCATCACGGCCGAAGTCAATCATTGTGCCACACTTGGCCACATCATCCACCCAGAAGCCTTCAAACAGCTGACCACGGTCCAGGTGGAAGAAACGCCCCGAACCATTCTTCACACCTCTCTGCCAATTGCCTTCATAGCGGTTCCCGTTCTCTGGGGAAAAGACAGGGGGTCATGGGTGCTGGCCCACCACATTCCCCTGCGGGCTGGACCTTCTGCCACTCCCAGGCTAGACATCATGCCCACCAGAGAGCCAAAGAGCCCCGGGGTGTCGGTGGTTTCAGACTTGGTTCACATATCACCTCACCTCAGCTACCTACTTGAACTTAGATAAGCGACATCGTTTCCTGCCTGTAAAAAATATAGCTAATAATACTAACAGGCAGTGCTTTTCCAGCACTTACTCTGTGCCAGATTCCATGCTGCTTCTGACCTCACTTCTCACAAAAACAGTTCTGTGAAGGGTAAAGGATTCCATTTTATACATGAAACTTGAAAAGCTCCAGAAATTTGATTGATTTGCTCAAGGTCACAGAAGTAGGAAGGGTTTCAAACCAAATCCTGTTCAGCCCAGGAGCCCCTGCTCTTAACTGGGAATCAGTTCCACTTCCCATTGGATTGTGGTGATGTTGTAAAAATAATAATGATAAATCTGACATGTCTCAGCTCAGACATGAGCTGTGTGACCCTGAGCAAGTCATGTAGCCATTTTGTCTCATTTCCTCATTTGTAAAATGAGGACCAGAGTAGCACCTCCCTCATTAAATGATTGTAAAGATTAAATGAATCTGTACATAAAAAGAACTTAGAAAAGTACTGGATAAACTCCAGATCAGAGATCAACAAACCTTTTATGCAAAGTGGCAGATAGGATTTTCGGCACTGCGGGTCTCTGCCACAGATGGTCACCTCTGCCATTGGACAATACATAAGTGAACGAGCACATCTGTGTGCCAACAAAATTTTATTTACAAAAACATGTTCGGGGCTGGATTTGGCCCATAGTTTGCTGAGCTCTGCTATACAAGCATGTACTGATACTGAGCGCCTACTATTTATTCTATGTCATGCTAAGCGTTTTACAAATATAAACCTCACTTAATCTTCACAATAACTTTAGGTAAGCTTTATTTTTCCCTTACTTGACAGATGAGAAAACCGAAGCATAGAGAGTTTAAGGAGGTTAATTGCCCAAGGTCCCACAACTAGTAAGAGCTGGTTCCAGACTCCAAGCCTTAGAAAGCCTGCACTTAGAATTCCTTCACTGTGTGGGCCACAGCAGGTGCTCACTAAATGCAGGCTATTAGTAGGAGGTACACACTAAAATCAGGAATGGAAGCAGGGTGCAGGGAGGATTAAGAATGACATAGTGGCTGCCTTAACCCTCCCCAGTTTTCAGGAGCCTAGGTTCTGGTTTGTGTCCTCACCAAGAGTATCTACTACACAGCAGGCACTGGGGAAACAGTGGGGAAAAAACAGACACAGTCCCAGCCCTTCTACAGGTCACAGTCTGGAGGGACAGTGATGTTAAATCTATGGACTCTAGGTGAGTCATACCATCATACCATCGTGGTTATCTGGGTCATTAAGCTCTTTTTTGTATAGTTCTTCTCTGTGTATTCTTGCCACCTCTTCTTAATCTCTTCTGCTTCTGTTAGGTGCATACCGTTTCTGTCCTTTATTGAGCCCATCTTTGCATGAAATGTTCCCTTGGTATTTCTAATTTTCTTGAAGAGATCTCTAGTCTTTCCCATTCTATTGTTTTCCTCTATTTCTTTGCACTGTTCACTTAGGAAGGCTTTCTTATCTCTCCTTGCTGTTCTTTGAAACTCTGCATTCAGATGGGTATATCTTTCCTTTTCTCCTTTGCCTTTCACTTCTCTTCTTTTCTCAGCTATTTGTAAGGCCTCCTCAGACAAAAATGCAAAAATGCGTTTTTGCATTTCTTTTTCTTGGGGATGGTTTTGATCACCGCCTCCTGTACAATGTTACCAACCACCATCCATACTTGTTCAGCCACTCTAATTCCTTGAAACTGTCACTTTCACTGTATAATCCTAAGGGATTTGATTTAGGTCATATCTGAATGGCCTAGTGGTTTTCCCTACTTTCTTCAATTTAAGTCTGAATTTTGCATTAAGGAGTTCACGATCTGAGCCACAGGCAGTTCCCGTACAGAATGGTAGTGTGGATATAATGAGCTCAGGGCAGCCTAAGTGTGGGCTATGATTACTGTGGACCAAAAGCCAAAGTCTCAATTGTTTGTATTTATTGCTAGGCACCCCTTTTAGAGTATAAACTCGCCGAAGGCAGGGACCGGGTCTTGTCCCCTGTCATTCACCTTAACCCCCCATCCCGAGCAGGGCTATGCAGGGGCGTGGCCCGATGGGCGTGGCCAGAGCCCGGCCTTGCCTGGCCCCGGAGGAGTGTGCCTTGACGGGGTGGCCGAGAGGGTGTGGCCGGCAGGCCTTTGGGACGGGGCTGGACACTCACTCAGGCGCAACATGCCCTCCCCTTCTGGCTTGTCGTTACGCCACTGGCCCTCGTAGATGTCTCCGTTGCTGTAGTACACGCGGCCCCACCCGCTGCGCTGGTTGCCACACCAGTCACCCTCATAATACTCCTTGGGTCCGAAAAACTGGATCCCATAGCCCTGAAAGCACGAAGGTGTCCTTGTTCACCGCGCCCCACAGCACTGGGAACTCCCACCATCCTCCCTGGTACCCAAAGCACCTGGGCTTCTTCCCTCCTTCCTCCCCAAGCCCTGCATCCAAGCTGACGGTCCTGTTTTGTAAAATCTCCCAGGCCTTCCATTTCCCGCTACCCTTGTGCTACCGCCTTCCCTCAGGCCACCCTTTCGCCCCTTCTCACTGATCTTCCTCCTCCACTCTCCCGTTCTTCCCCTCATCCCATGCATCTGCCATGTGACTGCTGGGAGGATCTTTTACATGGCCTGTCTCATCACGTTTGTTCTATCTTCCCAACTCTGATTTGACCCTATTAAAAGTCGCAGATGCCTGGCAATGAGATCAAAGCTATGGACTTTCTCCCCAAAAAACGAACAGGAGCACTTATCATGCGCAGAGAGTCACCATGGGGTCCCCACAGATCACATCTGAAGGGTCTGGCTTATGCAGCCCAAATCTACTCCTCAAAAATCCTAATTCCCCACATAACCTTCAAGGCCCCCTCCTACCCCTCCTCTCTCTGCCTCCTCTGTGTCTGTGGGTAGACACACCTTGCTGTTTAATATTTCCTTCCTTTAACAACTTCTGCAGCCTTTGCTACTTCCCCTTCTCCTTTTTCACTCCCTAACACCTTGCTTCTTATGGTGTCACCTTCTACAGGAAGCCTGCCCTGAATTCTCAGTGAACTTCCATTGGACTTTCTGTGAAAACCTCAATCCTAGAACCTTATTATACAATATAAATTATTTATTCGGGGATCTTTGTCCCCCACTGGCCAAGAAACATTTTCAGAGCAGAGATCATGAAATCCTGGGGTCTACAACTTGCCATCAGTGTGACCCCAGGTGAGGCACTTCACCGGCTGCACCTTTCTAAGCATGTTTCCTCATCAGTGAGAGGAAAATAATGATGATGATTTTGATGTTGATGTGGAATTCTACAGTGTAAGGTCGGACCCTGGTGGCCTTCTTGGCTTCCCCTTCCCGGTGGCTATCTTGGCTCTTTCTTCCCCTCTCCATCCCCCACCGGAGGGAAAAAGTCCCACCAAACCGCTGCCAAGATCTACCCTCCTTCCTGACCTCCAGAGTGACCAACCCGGTCTCGCCACCTTGACTAGCTGACCATTCGCAATCTTGCTTTCCCGAGCTTTACCTTATTTTAAGCCTGTCCAGGTTATATGATGCCACTTCCTGCCCCGAAGGCATAAAAATCGCACCCTGACTTTGTTCGGGGCAGAACTCCTTGTGCCCATTCTTGCAGTCAGTGGGTTCTGCCCGGGAGTGCACTGCCAATAAAGCCTGTTACTTTCCCTTGGTGTCTGGGTTATTTCCTTACAGCTTGAGACACCCGTTTTCGCGACCTTACATACAGTATATCATATTCCAGGGTCATAATAGCAGTTGCTCAATAGCAGTACTGTATGATTATCTGTCTCCATGACCTGTGGTGAGGAGTCAGATGTTTATGGGTTGGGGGCATGCCTCTGGCTGCCTTCTACCCTCAGGACCTTCTCTTGGCAAAGGGTGTAGCATCTGCTTTCTTGCTCTCACTTTTCCACACCCCCCACCCACCTCTTATCCAGTCCTAACAGAAGGGGTATTCTCAGAAAGGGATGCCAGGGGAAAAGAAAGCCAGGAAATGAGTTGGGGAGGTGGGGGAGGAGACTTTGCCCCTCACAGGCTGGCTGGCTTCTTGTAGCCACAGGGTTTCATGGGTTCCTCCCTGGGCCCTCTCCTCCTGCTTCCTGTTTCTGGGTTTTGTTCTGAGAAGTCTTGATGGTTCCCCCACCCCTTCCTTCTCCCACCCACGCAGAACCCTGTTCTCTTCCCCTAGATCCCCCTCCCTTTTTTCCCAGGCCTCTCTGACTGCTCCCCCTACACACACACACACACACGCACACACACGCACAGGCACACACACACAAAGGCTTCTTTCAGCCTGGCCCACACCCCAGAGCATGATGGGAACCACTCACACATTTCTTATCGCCTTTCCACCAGCCTGAGTAGACTCTCTTGTACTTTCCGGTCTCTTGGTCAGGAATGCTGAGGGTGCCATAGCCATCTCGCTTCCCAGACTTCCAGTCCCCCTCATAGATGGCTCCGTTCTTCTTCCAGACCTGTGTTCCTTTCCCTGGTGACACAAAGATGGGACAACACTGCAAACATGGCCTTCATGGGGCCGGTGCAGGGAGACAGGTGCTCTGTCTGCCTGGGCCTCGGGCACCTGGACTGGACAGTTCTCAAGGACTGAGCGGGGTATCTGCCTCGTACATAGACCACCCTAGCACCCAGAGAAACTCCAAGAGAGGTCTATTTCTACAGTGCTTTGCCCCGACGCCAAACCCATAGAGCAAACCCCAAGCAGGAATTTTCCCCTTTGGTGTTTCAGCTTCAACTTTTAATAATACTGAGTGTTTACACCAGATGGTCAGGATTTCTGGAGAATGTTCTGCACATTTCTTCAGTCACACCAACCCCTTCTGTGTCCTCCTCTCCTATTTTCCATTCTGCCTTCCAATTCCTGGTGGCCCTGTCGTTCCTGGAACCCACCAGGTATGCTTCCGCTTCAAGGCTTTTGTACCTGCTTCTCCTCTGGCCTGGAAAACTCTTCCCCAATATTCACTCACTCCCTACCTCCTGCAAGTCTTTATTCAAAAATCATTTTTTCATTGACCATCTCAGTTAAAATTATTTAATATAAGCTTCTGGACTTCCCTCCTGGTCCAATGGCTAAGACTCTTCACTCCCAATGCTGAGGAACCAGGTTCCATCCCTGGTCAGGGACCTAGATCCCGCATATGCTGTAATCGAAGATCCTGCATGCTGCAACTAAGAACCAACTCAGCCAAATAAATAAATATTGAAAAAAATTAATATAAGCTTCTTTTAACCACTCACCCTGTTCTATTTCTTTCCACATCACTTGTCAACTCCTAACATAATAGATAATTCACTTATTTATCATGTATTGTCTACTGTCTGTGTCTTCCAGGAGAATGTACACTTCACAAGGGCACATACTGGTCTGTTCTGTTCACTGCTCTATTTCCAGCACGGGAGAACAGTGCCTGGCATGTTGGAGGTGACCAATATTTGTTAAACAAAGGGATGAATACAATATGTGTGGAGTACCACTATGCGTGCCAACTTGTGTTTCAGTCCTTGGTAGCTCAGGAACAAACCCAGCTTTTTGATCTAGTGCAAGTAATTTAACTCTCTGGGTCTCAGGTACCTCATCTGTAAAATGGGGACAAGAAGATCTCATGGGGTTGTTCTGCTGCTGCTGCTCAGTCACTTCAGTTGTGTCCAACTCTGTGTGACCCCATAGATGGCAGCCCACCAGGCTCCGCCATCCCTGGGATTCTCCAGGCAAGAACACTGGAGTGGGTTGCCATTTCCTTCTCCAATGCATGAAAGTGAAAAGTGAAAGTGAAGTCACTCAGTCACGGACTGTAATCCACCAGTCTCCTCCGTCCATGGGATTTTCCAGACAAGAGTACTGGAGTGGGGTGCCGTTGCCTTCTCTGATCACTAAATTCATTAATGTATGTATAATACTTAGGACAATGCCTGAAAATGGAAAAGATGCTATCATTGATGTTTGCCCTTGAGGCAGGGTCCAGTCACACTGCAGGGTATGAAGAGTTGTTTACACCAGCCTGCAAGGTCATATCACAGGTAGGGCAGCCAAGTCCAGACAATGGGAAATGACTTACCCAAAGTCACACAGCCTCTCAGTAATAGAGCCAGGCTCAGAACTTCAGGGTCCTGACTCTTAGTCCAGGGCTCGGTCCACATCACAGGCTGCCCACAAAGATTGAAACACACAGGCAGTCATCCTTAACCACACAAAGAGCTCCAGGCAGCTGCATAAAACCTGGCCTTTAAGTCAGTGCTGAGGGTGGGTGTTGTGTTATGCGTGGGGTCGGTTCAACTTTTGGGGGCTTCTTGAACAAGGAAAGTCTGAATAATATCCTGTGTTGTGCTCAGCCCTTAGAGAACATTCAAGAAGTTCCCATTCTGCACAGATCCTTGGCTACGTATTTGATAGATGGTATCTCTTAACAGATATGTATTATTCCCATTTTACAGATGGGGAGACTGAGGCTCAGAGTGGTGTAGTAGATCTCTCAAGGTCACGGTTGATGGAGCTGAGGTTGACCCAGGTTTATGGACTCAAGCACTTAACGCAGGAAGGCAGGAGAGAAGAGTGGCCAAGAGGCAAGAATCTGGAATTGCAAGACTAGACAGAGAAGCCATAACACCTTTTTTGAATAAAAACTTTCTTTTTTTTCTTCAGGGCTCAGATGTATCACAAGGAGTCCGTACTCCACCCTGGGAGCCCCAGCCATTGCAGGGTGGAAATGTGGTGGAAGATGTCCTGTTTCGCCCCCTGCTGGTTTGAAGGACTGAGCTGGAAGACCAGAATCCCAGTTGCAAGGTGGTTTCTGGAGGCCACCTTTCCCTCCTGCTAGCCAGCTCCATGCTTAGTGCAGGTCTCAGAGGGTAGAGAATGAGCTGCTGTCCTGGGAGTCCCAGCTGAGGCGGTGGCTGGTGTCAAAGACAGCTTTGTTTCCTTCTGGCCCCTCTGCTCACCTGAAGCCAGGGTTGAGTTCGATTTCAGAGCCCCAGCACAAGGATTCCCCTGGCTGGTCCTAGTCAGCATTCACCCCTCGGCGATGTATCTTATGTCCCCAATGAGCTCTGGAAGCTGCTTCCTTGGCTCCAGTGGTCCACCGGGGCCCAGACCCCATACTCACCCCTGAGTCCCCAAGGGCCCCCCACTTACCGTGTTTCATGTTGTCCTTCCACTCGCCCACGTAGTGGTCGCCATTGACAGCGAACACCTGGTGCCTCAGTCCGTTCTTCTGGGCCTTCTGGTCCCACTCCTTCCACAGGGGCTCCGACTTTTGCGGGCACTTGAAGATAGGCATGTTGGCTGCTTCTGTGGGGCCAGAGGGTGCTAGCAAAGGGTTAGGGACATCAGGGGTTCAGTTTGCTCCAAGGAATGCTGGGATCCTGGGACTTCCTGGAGAGACACTTATCTGAGGTCAGCTGGTGTGAGTCATGTGTGTTCTGAGTGCCCAGGGCAGATGAGCAGCCCTTGGGGGGGATTCTTTTGTGTTGGACTGATGCTCGGATGTCTCTTCCCTTGCCTCCCTTGGGGCCCCCTGGGGCGGGGAACCTGATGGCACAATTGCTTGGGATGGAACCCAGGGAAACCAGTAGATCAGAGGGGTTTGTGATGACATCAGGAAGAAGCTGCCCTGGGGAGAGGGTGAAAGTCACATTAATAATCAGTATGACCACCATTCAGGGGCTTCCCTGGTGGCTCAGACGGTAAAGAATGTGCCTGCAATGTGGGAGACCTGAGTTCCATCCCTGGGCTGGGAAAGTCCACTGGAGAAGAGAATGGCAACACACTCCAGTGTTCTTGCCTGGTGAATTCCATGGACAGAGGAGCCTGATGAGCTACAGTTCATGGGGTTGCAAAGGACATAACTGAGCAACTAACACTCATTCACTCGCTCATGACCAATCAGAGTGGATGCTGGAGTGGTAAGCACTGGGACCCACTATAGGGGAGTTGGGACCTAGCCAGGCCACTCTTGTCTGGCGGGCAGACAGTCCTGTGGCACAGCACCCAGGGACATCCCATTACCACCACTGGTTCGGCATCTAGCACTTTAGGCCCCAGGTCCTGCCTCTGGTGGAAAAGTCCAGGGGCTCACTTTGCAGGGGTTTGTGAGCTGTCAGGAGAGCGCATCAACTAAAGATACTGTCTCTAGGATGACCACCTGTCCCTGTTTCCCTGGGATTGAGGGGTTTCCCAGGACACTGAACTTTCAGAGCTAGAACTGGGACAACCCCAGACACACCAGGACAATTGATCATCCTGCTACCTCTGCCCTCTGCCCTCTGCTTGGGTACTTTTCCTGTCTGCCTGGTTAGGTTTTTTTCCATCAGACCAGGGCTCTCCTACCCTCCCTGCCCAGTGCAGAGAACTATTTAACCATCAGCAGGCAGTTATTGACCAATGAGGATGACCTCAAGGCTGAGCAGGTTTCAGGAGATCATGGTGTTCCAGGCATCCACCCATTCAGGGCCAGCATCACAGATGTCCAACCTGAATAGCTGCACAGGGCCTGGTCCTTAGAAAGGTATGTGCTTGGTCTTGGCTCTGCTATCACTTTTTTAAAATTCCTAATACTTCTTGAGCCAGGGCCTCATTTTCATTCTGCACCGGGCCCTGTCCATCAAGAAGTTCCCTGCAGGGACATAGCAGGGACCTCCAGGAGTCTGACTAAGTTGGCCAACTGTACTGGCTAGTACGTACTTTGACAATCATGCCCAGGAATTGGGAAAGGCACTCAAAGCAAGGAAAACAGCCAGGGCATGAACTGGGCAGAGGGAAACAGTCTCAGGTCCTCAATTTAATGTTTTTCTTTTTTTTTCCTCCCATTTGCGTGTACCGTGAGTACTGTGATTAATCTTTTCTTTTTTTTTTTAATATATATTTGGCCATGCTGTGCAGTATGTGGGATCTTAATTCCCTGATCGAACCCACACTCTTTGCATTAGAAGCTTGGAGTCTTAACCACTGGACCATCAGGGCAGTCCATGATTAGTCTTTATATTGAAATTAATTCACTTTAAAATTCAATACATTTATCCAAGAAAGAGATTTTATGATCATTTCTTAAGCCTTAGCTAGATACTGGGGCTTACAGTTGAGATTGGCAAATGTTAAGAAAGGTGTTAATGCCACATTAGCCTCAAGTTGACACTTTCTCCTTGGCTTACTCAGAATTGTAAGAGAATCCAAAATCTAATATAGGACATCACTGGATGATTACTCTTCATCAGTGTAATATATCCTCTGTTTTAACTTTCAAGAACTTAGATTCTACCCTAGAGGAGGCTATGGTCTTAATACACAGAGCTTCTGATAGGAAAAAAAAGCTTTGGGGAATTCCCTGGTGGTCCAATGGTTAGGACTAGGCGCTTTCACTGCTGGGACACGGGTGGGCTCCCTGGTCAGATTCCTCAAGCCGTGCAGCGTGACCAGGAAAAAAAATTAAAAAGGAAGAAAGCTTTACAGCGCGGTATGCGGACTCTGCTCGGGTTGTTTTGATACGGAAGAACAATAATTACCACCAGGGACGGTGGAACGAGAGGGGCTCAGACGGCTGAAGGTTAGGCGCTCGCCCCCTCCCCGTCACACCTGCGACCGCTCACCTGCGCTCTCCTGGGGGGCGGAGTCTGGATCTGTAGTTCCAGGCAAACAGCGATGGGGTGGCCGCCCGCAGCCTCCAGCTTCTATCGCCGCCTGAGGCTCAGACTCTGGCGTCCGGAGCCCGGCCGGGATCGCTATGGCAACGCGGGGCCTCTGCAAAGCCAGCCGGCAGGGCCCGCCCCTTCCTGCGGAAACTGTGAACTCGCGGGGCCGCGGATGGGGAAGGCTGCAGATCCTCCGCGACGAGGAAGGACGTCTTTGGACACGTGGAGATCGAGTGCAGGCTCGGGCACCATCCTGGTGCCAAAGGCAGATGGGCGAGCCCGGGAGACCTCATATCCCGGAGCTTGGGCACGGTGTGCCCGGGAGGTTCGCCTTTCCTCCTGCCCCGGGTTCCCCATGGCAAATACCACGCCCGAACCTGGCAGAAAAGGATCACAAGCCTTTTTGCCTAATTGAAAAAACAAAGGGACAGATTTGAAGGCCAGATCAACATTCAGTTCAGTCGCTCAGTCGTGTCCGACTCTTTGCGACCCCATGAACCATAGCACGCCAGGCCTCCCTGTCCATCACCAACTCCCGGAGTTCACTCAAACTCATGTCCATCGAGTTGGTGATGCCATCCAGCCATCTCATTCTCTGTCCTCCCTGTCTCCTCCCACCCCCCAATCCCTCCTAGCATTAGACTCTTTTCCAGTGAGTCAACTCATCGCATGAGGTGGCCAAAGTATTGGAGTTTCAGCTTCAACATTACACCTGCTCTTTGTTTTATTGTGGTCTACTAGACTCCTCAGAGAAGCAGAAGGAAGCTGTAAATAGCCCCTTCACCCTGCAAGATGCATCCGGCTTAGGTATACACAAGTCGGTCCAAGTCAGTCCTTGCTCACTTCCTTATGGCGGCTCCCCTGGTCACTCAGAGTAAAAACCAGAGTGACTATAGTGGCTTCAATGCCTTCATCTGCCTGCCTCCCTCCCTTCTCTCTGAACTTGTCTCTGTGTGCCCAAACTCTCTGCTCTAACCTCACACTTAACTTTCTTACTGTTCCTGGAAAAGGCTAGGCATCTTCTTGACTCAGGGCCTTTGCCTCTTCTGTCTCCTCTGCCAGGTGGGCCATATCTTCCTCCAGAAAACAGCCTGGCTCACTCCCTGCTCTCCAGGGTTTTATTCAAACATCATCTCAGTGTGGAGTTTCTGGATCATCCTGTATTTATCTATCTACATATTGTTGTTGTCGTTCAGTCACCAAGTCTTGTCTGACTCTTACATTTTCACTTTGCTGGGTCTTCGTTGTGTCTCTCAAGCTTAGCTGCCCTACAGGCAAGTGGGATCTTAGTTCCTCCAGGAGTCGAACCTGAGTCCCCTTCACTGGAAGGTGGATTCTTAACAACTGGTCCATCAGGGAAGTCCCTAGACCACCGTATTTAAAACTGGAATCTCCATATATACTTTCTGACTTGTTCTCTTTCCCACTCTCATCCTGTTTCATGTTCTCCTTAGCCACACGCATGTGTATTAGAACACACACACACAAACACTATTATCTGTCTCTTTGAAGGCGAATTATTTTCTTTCAAATTTAAAAAAAAATATATATATATAGGCTGTGCTGGCTCTTTATTGCAGCGCAGGCTTTCCTTTAGTTGCAGCAATCATGGATTACTCTCTAGATGTGGTGCTAGGCATCTTATTGTGGTGACTTCTCTTGTTGCGGAGCACGGGCTCTAGGGCGTGTAGACTTCAGTAGCTGCGACACATGGGCTCAGTAGTTGCCGTTCCTGGACTCTAGAGCACAGGCTCAAAAGTTGTGGCACACAGGCTCAGTTGCTGTGTGTCATGTGGGATCTTCCAGGACCAGGCATTGAACCCATGTCTCCTGCATTGGCAGGTGGATTCTTTAACACTAAGTCACCAGGGAAGCCGTCTTTCAACTTTTAAGTGAAAAATTTCAAAAACACAGAAAAACTTAATAGTTAACAGTAATAGATCAATGAATACCTATTACAACCTCTGCCTGTACTGGACAGTTATTGTCATGTTGCCGTATTGAAACTGAGTTCCCCTAATAACCCAGTTTCCCAAGTTTGTGATTAATCTTTCTATTGGAAACTTTGTTCCTTTTCCTATCCTGGCCCTGTTCCCCTCAGGATTGGGGATCATCAAGAAAACGGGGAATTGAAACCAAGCAGGAACTTGTGAGGTCTTCCCAGTACAAAAGCCCCTCCATGCCCCCCTTTTCTCATTTGTAGGAAAAAGGCTGTAGTCTCCTGGGCCTTCCCCAGGGAGAACAAACAGGCTTAAGCAGTTAATGATGAGAACAAAAGAGACACTGGACTCCTAGTTCCTTCTGAAGGGATATAGATAACATCTGACACATATCTTTGAGTTGTTCAGCAGAAATTAAGACCTCCCACCCTCCTCCAGGTGAAGGCTGGTGATGACATGCTGTCCTCTGGCATCTAGAGCCAGACTGGTTGGAACCACCAGAAGGTTGATGATTGACATTCCTGAAACATCACCCTGTTAACTCCACACTTGAGCACTCATCTCAGGACCCCTTTCTCTAAAACCTTCCCCTGAAAACCATCAGAGAGTTTGAGTCTTTTGAACATGAGCTGCCCGTTCTCCTTGCTTGTGTGCATGTTTGCTTAGTTGCTCAGTTGTGTCTGACTCTTTGCTGCCCCCATGGACTTCAGCCCACCAGGCTCCTCTGGTGGGCTACAGAATGGAGTGAGTTGTCATCCTCTTCTCCAGGGGATCTTCCTGACCCAGGGATTGAACCTGGGTCTCCTGCATTGGCAGGCAGATTCTTTACCACTGAGTTCCCTGATAGCTCAGTTGGTAAACAATCCACCTGCAGTGCAGGAGGCCCCAGGTTGATTCCTGGGTTGGGAAGATCCACTGGAGAAGGGATAGGCTACCCACTCCAGTATTCTGGCCTGGAGAATTCCATGGACTATATAGTCCATGGGGTCGCAAAGTGTCAAACACAACTGAGCAACTTTCACTTTCACCCCTGCAAATAAACTCTTCAGTTCAGTTCAGTTCAGTTCAGTTGCTCAGTCATGTCTGACTCTGCGACCCCATGAATCGCAACATGCCAGGCCTCCCTGTCCATCACCAACTCCCGGAGTCCACCCAAACCTATATCCGTTGAGTCGATGATGTCATCCAGCCATCTCATCCTTTGTCGTCCCCTTCTCCTTCTGCCCTCAATCTTTCCCAGCATCAGGGTCTTTTCCAATGAGTCAGTTCTTCCCATCAGGTGGCCAAAGTATTGGAGTTTCAGCTTCAACATCAGTCCTTTCAATGAACACCCAGGATTGATCTCCTTTAGGATGGACTGGTTGGATCTCCTTGCAGTCCAAGGGACTCTCAAGAGTCTTCTCCAACAGCACAGTTCAAAAGCATCAATTCTTCTGCACTCAGCTTTCTTTATAGTCCAACTCTCACATCCATACATGACCATTGGAAAACCCATAGCCTTGACTAGACGGACCTTTGTTGGCAAAGTAATGTCTCTACTTTTTAATATGCTGTCTAGGTTAATTGGCTTCAAATTTCCACTGTGAGTTGGTTTGTTGTGTCCATGCATGGTAATATGTGCAGGAAGAGAAGTTTTTGTATTTCTTCACTGGACTTCCTAGGACCTAGAAGAAATTCCTGGCACCTAGTAGTTGCTTAATAATTTGTCGAATGAATGAATGATGTGGTTTTAGGGACTCCTGCTCTGGGAGCCCTTGGTCCTCAGGTTGAAGATTCCTACTCAAGAGAAAACAGAAACTGCATGCAATGTTGTGGAAGTAGAATCCTGCTCAAGAATAGGCTTGACCCCGCTCCAGGGGATCTTCCCCACCCAGGGATCAAACCCTTGTCTCCTGCATCTCCTGCACTGCAGACGGATTCTTTACCCACTGAGCCACTGGGAAGCCTGGACATAGGTATACCTATGGCTGATTCATGATGACATGGCAGAAACCAAGACAACATTGTAAAGCAATTATCCTCCAATTAAAAACAAATTTTAAAAATTTTGTAAATAATAAAAAAGAAAGAAATGCTTAAATTTTTTTTTTAAAGAGACTGGTTCCATTTCATGGTTCCACCTCAGTTCCAATCACTCACAGAAATTAACTGGCTCTTTCCAAATTCCCATCCCAAATCCATGATTGGCTCATCTAAGATCCAGAGTCTGCCCAGGGTCAGTCAGGCTGTAGGTATAGATGCTGTAGTTCTCCTTAAGACGTTCTCTTCTCCTCCTCAGGTACTTGGCCAGCTGTCCCAGAAGTTCTCTCCTGGTGCAAACAACCCCTGTGCTGTGGCTTTGTCCAGGGCTGCCCTGCCACCAGCTGAGTGGTGTCTCTATGGTCTAGTTTTCTGTCTCCCAAAGTCAGGCTAAGACACAGCTTCAAGCCTCAGTCCCATCCCTGCAAGAAGCCCTTTCACAACCCCTGATCACACCCTGGCTCAGGGGAAGAAAGGACTGTCTGCTAGAGAAGAAACTGGAGTAGGTTAATGTTGTTTCATTTAATAATTTATTTGTTTGTTTGTTTTTGGTTGCACCAGGTCTTCGTAGCTGCATTGGGGCTTTAGTTGCAGCAAGCAGGGGCTCCTCTTTGTGGATGTACTAGGGCTTCTCACTGCGGTGGCTTCTCTTGTTGCGGAGCGCAGGCTCTAGGTGCACGGGCTTCAGTAGTTGGAGCACACAGGCTCAGTGCTTGTGACTGATGGGCTCGAGAGTATGGGCTCAGTAGTTGCAGCTTTGGGCTCTAGACAGTAGGCTCAATAGTTGTGGGGCACAGGCTTAGTTGCTCCATGATATGTGGCATCTTCCCAGACCAGGGATCAAACCTGTGTCCCCTGCATTGGCAGGTGGATTCTTATCCACTGTACCACTAGGGAAGTCCTGTAGGTTAACATTTATCTGCCTCTGAAGACAATCTGGATCGGCAGGTTATAAATCTACAACATTTTTCACAATGGTATCTGGTAGTTATTCACAAACTCCTAAGTGGGTGCTACAGACCGGCCAGGAACATCAAGCATGAGGGCTTCTGTCTCATACACCCTTCTGATAATTACTTGCCAGGTTTGAATGGCTAAAACTGATACTTCCCTGGCAGTGCAGTGGTTCAGACTCCGTGCTTCCGCTTCAGGGGGCGCATGTGCCATCCCTATTGAGGGAAATAAGATCCCACATGCTATGTGTGGTGTGGCCAAAACAAACAAAAAAAGGTAGTCAGTCTTGAATATCTTGGGCTCCTCTTAAGGATCTTATTTACAGCTTGAGGTGAAGGGAGTTCTGTGTAGACAGAGGTGAGAGGGACTCCTCCTCACACCCACAGATAAATATTCCCTTGGGGGGATATACTTTCCTGGGCACAGAACTGTGGCTGGAAGTCGGAATGCTCCACCCTGGCAAGAAATCCCAAGTTTATGTCCAATGCTTGCTGAGTTGTCAACTCCAGGACCTGATATTCACACTGTAGTCCATTCCTGAGAGCACTGTCTAATTAAAATGCAAATGGGGCCTTCTGGAGCTGAATAATCTGGGTCTAAACCTTCCCAGAAGTGACAGGAAAGACCCACCTGGAGACAACTCAAATGACCATCAAAAGATGAATGGATAGGGGAATTTTCTGGTGGTCCAGTGGTTACGACTTCATGCTTCTATGGCAGAGGGCCTGGGTTTGAGCTCTGATTGGGGAACTAAGGCACAAGCTGAGTTGCACAGTTTTAAAAAAAAAAAGATGAATGGATGAACAAAATGTCATCTATCCATACATAATAATAATGGAATATTATTCAGCCATAAAAAGGAATGAAATACTGACACAGGCTACAACATGAATGAACCTTGAAAACATTGCGCTGAGAGAAGCCAGACACAAAAGGTTGTTTGTTTCCATTGATGTGAAGTGTCCAGGACAGGCAAAACTATAAGACAGGAAGAATTTAGATTACTGGTTACCTGGGGAAGGGGAGGATGGGAAGATAGGAAGGTGACAGTTAAAGGGCTAGGTTTTTGTTTGTTTTTTTGTGGTGATAAAAGTATTCTAAAACTGACTGTGATAATGAGTGTATAACTCTGTGAATATACTAAGAACCATCAAATTGTACGTTTTAAATGGGTAAATTGTACAGTGTGTGAATTCTCGCAATAAAGATGCTTTCAAGTCTCCAGTGCAGAATGAGCGCCCTCTAGGGGCTCTCAGATATCTAGAGCAAGTCACAGGCCTTTTTTTTTTTTTTTGACTTCTGCTGCTGCTGCTAAGTCACTTCAGTCGTGTCCGACTCTGTGTGACCCCATAGACGGCAGCCCATCAGGCTCCCCCGTCCCTGGGATTCTACAGGCAAGAACACCGGAGTGGGTTAAAATTAAAAATCAGAGAAATACCTAAAGAGGGTAACACAAAATGCAGAAATGTTGTTTAAATTTTTACTGGAAATATCATCGGTATATAGCTTGATAGACTTTTGCAAACTGAACACACCATTCTTATTACCACTGATCCTCTGGGACTGTCTCTCTTGGAAACAATGCCAAAAGTCTAAATTTGAGTCCCTTAATATATATGATGCCATTTTTTTTTAACTTTTGAGAGTTTATGGCAACTTTGGGAAATTAGTGGTAAACCATATGGTTTTAAAAAACAATATGTGGCTGCATTTAAATTCACATAAAAATAGTATTTTTAAAACCATAATGAAATTTAATCCTTCTACACAGGTTAACAAAACATATTACAAGAGAAACTAAACACTGTATTTAATAAGAGCAATACTTTTGAAAGTGGAACAATGAAAAAAAATTCAAATATTTTACAAATGTTCACCTCTGGGTCCATTTATCACAGGAGGGGACCAAAGCCGTTAAAATACAGATGTGCTCAACTAGGTCACTTATCTGCACTATAGTAGTACTGGAAATCAATCCTAAGGTCACGACAGAAGACCATAAAAGACAAGACCCTAAATGTTTTACAACCTCCTCAGTAAGAGGTGTTTTCCTTCCCAAAACAACATGAGGTCACTTTTGTGTGACTCTGCCGAACAGCTCTTTTCTTTTCCTTTCTCTCCTGTCTTAATCTCTAGAGTTATGCCATCAAAGAATTTTATTATATTTATTTTGGCCACACCCCACCATGCGGGTTCTTAGTTCCCCATCCAGGGATCAAACCCTCGCCTCCTGCATTGGAAATGTGGAGTCAATCACTGAACCACCAGGGAAGTCCCAAAGAATTTCATAAAAATAAAAATTCAATTCTTCATTTGTACTAGACACATTCCAAATATCCAGTAGGCACGTGTGGCAACTGGCTACCCCAGGGGACAGTGTAGATACAGGACATTTCCTTTACCATAGAAAGGTCTGAACAGTGCTGTGTTCAGGGATGAGCTCTCATCTCTCGCTCTGCCCCCTCCTTGGAAAATTTCTTTTTACTGACTACAGCTCCCTATTCCTCTTTTTTTTTTTTTTCAGTTGGTCAGCAAAATGCTCTGTCAGAACCTAATATAATGTCTGCAAGGATAAGCCAGTGGAAATTATGGTGTTTGAAAATAGTTGTTAGGCAAAGAAATACAGCTAATAAATCATCCCAAGGAAAAATCCGCAACCTCCCCAGCAATTAAAGAAATGAAAGTTAAAATAAGCCTGCCATACCATTACATACTGTCTAGACTAGAAAAATGTGTAAAAAATGATGGACTGTGATATTGATAACATCGTGGGGAAAAAGACACCTTTACTTACTGCTAACCATCCTGGTAATTAGTTAAATCCTCTTGAAGAACCATCTGGAACCATGTTACAGAAACTATAGAACTATTTTCTGACTAATTCCACTTAACTACTATTTATTTAATAGATAGCTGGTATGAGCCACAGTACTTGGTACTTTGTTGAGTTTTTAAAAAATACACTCGTGCTTTCACAACCATCCTGTGAAGTAGTAGCTTTAACCTCACTTTTTAAAATCTGCAAACGCTTAAGTTCACAAAAGTTAAGGATGATACCCAGATAGAGTAAAAGAGCAAATAAGTGGCTGAGCCAAGATTCAATCTTAGGTCTTTTGACCTAAGAAGACCTGCCCAGAACACCACATTGCCTCCCATTTCAGAAAATTGCCTCCAAGGGAATGGTATTATCAAAAATATACATAATGATGTAATTTTTACAAGTATTCCAAAGGAAAAACTGGAAAATGCGCACAGAAGAAAATGTAAGTTGGGCCCAGCACACAGAAGGCTCTCAATAACTGATTGATTAATTAATTAATTTAGGTGTGGGATCGGCCCACATCAGGGATAGAACTCGTTTCTCCTGGCATTGGCAGGGGGATCCTTTACCACTGAGCCATCAGGAAAGCCCACCTAAATGCTTAATTTTAAAAAAAAGCAATGCGGTGAAAAAGAGCTCTAGCCCTTTAAAAGTCAGAGGCGGGTACAAAGACAAGAAAGCAGGCGGGTTAAGGAGCTGAAGAGAGAAGCTCCTTGCCTTATTTAAATAAGCATGCGTAAAGGCTCGCCCTTGTACCTTGCCGCGTCCCAGCACTCGGTGCGCGTGCGCTGCCTGTACCTAGATGAGGCTCTCGGCTCCTCCCGCCTACTTAGGTGGGCGGAGACAGTCGCGTGAGTTCCGCAGACCTACATTCTCCCGCCCAATTAAGCAGGCCCGCCCCAACCCTTGCACATGCGTATACTTCAGCACTAGATCCGGAGGTCGGAAAAAGGCTCCTGGAGTTGCGCCTGCGCTGTGTACGCCTCTGCCGGAAGTGGGAGGGATCGTGTTCCAAAGCCCGAAAGGAGGTGGGAGAAAGCGACGGAGCCGTGTGGTCTGAATGGAAAGCTGAATTTAGGGGCTGTCCCAAATTCTCGGCTGCAGAAATGTAAAGGCCAGAGTGTGATCACAGAGAACTTAATAATTTTCGATTTTTAAAAAGGTTTTATTATTTTTTTGCGTGTATATTTAAGAAAAGTTTTAGAGGGAAAGAGGATTTCCCCTGTTTTCTTCTTCTCCGAGAAATTTTTTTTCTCAGCCCTGCCGCGGGGCTTGCGGGATCTTAGTTCCCCCACCAGGGATCGAAACCAGGTACCCTGCAGTGGAAACAGGAATTTCTAACCACTGGACCGCCAGGGAATCTTCCCCACCCCCATCAATTCTTATATTCTGAAAGACTTAAGGACTCAATAAGGACACATTTACAGGACTTCCTTGGACCAGTGGCTAAGATTCCGTGCTCTCAGTGCAAGAGCCCCAGGTTCGACCCCAGGTCAGGGAACTAGAGCCTACATACCACAACTAAGACCAGACGCAGCCAAATAAATTTTTAAAAAGAAAATAAAGCACATTTTACTGCTTCCTGTGTGCCCAGGTTGAAAATGAGTGTTTAAAAAATGAAGAGCACTTATTCTCACCCACATAAAGGTCCTAGTCAGGAATCCCAGTCAGGAAATATTGTCAGGAAGATATGCTGAATAGGAACCAGGAAAGAAGAAACAAATCTGCACAGAAGTAAGTGTGCTTTTGTGTCATAAAAGTTATAAATGTTTTGGAAGTCTCCAGTGTCAGTTCATCAGCTTGATTCCATAGATGTTTGTGGAAAACGTGTTATCTTTTTTATAAATACGTTGTGCTGGATACTGGAGATTAGAAGATGAATATAATTCAGCCCGTGTCCTTGATGAATTCACACTTGGAAAGACCGGGTGGGGTTAAGCTATAGAAATAGCCTGGGCAAAATCTTGGAGGTAAGCATGACAGTGTAAAATGATTCCAGACACTGTCTTGACTGAAGTAGAAGGGAGGAAATGACATGGGAGGTTGTGTCCTTTGAACAGAGTGGGGTAGATTGGGAGTGAAGAGGTCTAGATGCCAAGGCAAGGGAGGTTGGATCCAAATCCAGTGGCCAGGAACCATTGTGTTTTTGTGAATTTGCTCTGTTGGCATGGGATGAGGCAGAAGGTGACTTTTTTTGTTAATTAAACAACTATATATTTTTTTCATTTTTTAATCTTCTGGCTGAGCCAAGGCATGTAAGATCTTAGTTTCCTGATCAGGGATCCAGCCCTCGACCCTGGCGGTGGAAGCATAGAGTCTTAACCACTGGACCACCAGGGATATCTAGAAGGTGACTTTAGACCACAGCAATTGACTGAACAGGGAGAACTCTTTGAGACCCCACGGACTGTAGCCCACCAGACTCCTCTGTCTATGGGATTTTTCAGGCAAGAATACTGGGGTGGGTTGCCATTTCCTCCTCCAGGGGAATCTTCCTGACCGGGATTGAACCCAAATCTCCTGTGTCTCCTGCATTGCAGGCAGATTCTTTACTGCTGAGCCATTGGGGAAACCCTGTCCACAAGCCAGGGAGCACTACAGATGCAGGCAGGGACTTCCCTCGTGGTACAGTAGCTAAGACTTGGATCTCCCAATCCGGGTTTGATCCCTGGTCAGGGACCTAGATCCTGCATACCACAACTAAGATTTCACATGCAGTAACTAAAGGTCCTGATGGAATCAGAACGGAAGATTCAGCGTGTTCCAACTAAGACCTGGCACAGAAAAAAAAAAAAAAATGCAGACAAACCAGCAGAAAGTGGGATAAGGTCATGGGACAGACCTTCCCTCAGAGCCTCCAGGAGGAACCAGCCCTGCTGACACCTTGATTTCAGACATCTAGCCCCCAAAACCGTGAGACAATCAACTTCTGTCGGATAAGCTACCTTGGTTGGTGGTTACTTTGTGATGGCAGCAGCCCTAGCAAATGAATACAGTTCCCAGGAGGTCCTTAATAAATACTCACTGAATAAATGGGCTTCCCCGGTGGCTCAGAGGTTAAAGCGTCTGCCTCCAATGCGTGAGACCCGGGTTCGATCCCTGGGTTGGGAAGATCACCTGGAGAAGGAAACAGTAACCCACTCCAGTATCTTGCCTGGAGAATCCCATGGACAGAGAAGCCTGGTAGGCTACAGTCCACGGGGTCGCATAGAGTCGGACACGACTGAGCGACGGAACGGAACGGAATAAATGGATGGCTGAATAAAGGACAATTTTTATCATCCCTGGCTCTTCAAAAGATGACAAAAGAGGTGTCAAGAGAATAACTTTATCCTGCCTTTCAAGTCTGGTGAATGGTTGAAAACCAGTCCCTTTCCCCAACCTACTTCATTTTCTGTGGTGATATTTTCATTGTGTTTGATTGATACTGTCTTTGTCATGAGCCTCAGACAAGTCCTGGGCAGTGATAATAGGAGCAGGTAGAATGGGGGCTGTGGTTCCCTGGTTGACACACTATTGGTTGCTACTGAAATTCAACACCCTGCCACCCCCTGCTTTCATGTTAGCTTCCCTTTTGTCTAGGGAAAGTGAACCCTCTTCCCCAGAGCCAGGGGGTGAATTATAATTGAGCAAAACTTTTCTGTAAAGCTAGTTAATATTTTTGGCTTTGGAGTCCAAACATCCTACAGATATATATATATATATATATTATATATATGTAATGTATATCTGTATATATGGTATATATGTATGTAAGGCTGTATACTGTCACCATGCTTATTTAACTTATATACAGAGTACATCATGAGTAACGCTAGGCTGAAAGAAGCACAAGCTAGAATCAAGATTGCCGGGAAAAATATCAATAACCTTAGATATGCAGATGACACCACCCTTATGGCAGAAAGTGAAGAGGAACTAAAAAGCCTCTTGATGAAAGTGAAAGAGGAGAGTGAAAAAGTTGGCTTAAAGCTCAACATTCAGAAAACTAAAATCAAGGTATCTGGTCCCATCACTTCATGGGAAATAGATGGGGAAACAGTGGAAACAGTGTCAGACTTAATTTTGGGGAGCTTTAAAATCACTGCGGATGCTAATTGCAGCCATGAAATTAAAAGATGCTTACTCCTTGGAAGGAAAGTTATGACCAACCTAGATAGCATATTAAAAAGCAGAGACATTACTTAGCCAACAAAGTTCCGTCTAGTCAAAGCTATGGTTTTTCCAGTGGTCATGTATGGATGTGAGAGTTGGACTGTGAAGAAAGCTGAGCACCAAAGAACTGATGCTTTTGAATTGAGGTGTTGGAGAAGACTCTTGAGAGTCCCTTGGACTGCAAGGTGGTCCAACCAGTCCATTCTAAAGGAGATCAATCCTGGGTGTTCATTGGAGGGACTGATGCTAAAGCTGAAAATCTAATACTTTGGCCACCTCATGCAAAGAGTTGACTCACTGGAAAAGACCGTGATGCTGGGAGGGATTGGGGGCAGGAGGAGAAGGGGACGACAGAGAATGAGATGGCTGTATGGCATCACCGACTCAATGGACATGAGTTTGAGTGAACTCTGGGAGTTGGTGATGGACAGGGAGGCCTGGCATGCTGCAAAGAGTCGGACACAACTGAGCGACTGAACTGAACTAATACATATATGTGGGGGCTTCCCTGGTGGCTGAGATGGTAAAAAATCTGCCTGCAACTCAGGAGACCCAGGTTAGATCCATGGGTCGTGGAAATTTCCTGGAGAAGGGAATGGCAACCCATTCCAATATTCTTGCCTGGAGAATTCCATGAACAGAGGAGCCTGGTGGGCTACAGCCCATCAGGTTGCAAAGAGTCAGACACAACTAAGCAACTAACACACACGTTCATACATATATATACTGCACTTTTTTAAAACATAAGCTCAGTTTATGTATTTACTTTTGGCTGCTCCATGCAGCATGCGGGATCTTAGTTCCCTGACCAGGGATGAAATTTGAGCCCCCTGGCTGTGGAAGCATGGAGTCTTAACCACTGGACTGCCAGGGAATTCCCTCATTCAAGTGCTTTATAAACCTTTAATAATGTTGATCAAAATAAGCTACATGATCCAATCCCAAATGAAGAAGTAGGACATATGCTTTGCCTATGGAGTATGCAGTGCTCTGCGGATCTAGTTACAGTGAGTCCTTTACAACATATTTTCTCTCCAATGTGCACTCTCAGATTCCCATGCTAAGGTGTGATGAAAAGAAATAACCTGAGCTACAAGCCCCTGCACTGGAATTTACTGGACACTCTGAACAGCTATTACTCTGGCTCTCAGTTGCCTCATCTCTAAAATACACAGTTAAGAGCACCTACCTCTCAGGATTTTATAAGGATTACTTGAAATACTGTTTGTGAAAGCATAGCTGCTATCACAGGTAACAACTGCTCCCATGGAAGGCGTGTGGAAGATGTATGAATGGTGATGTTTGCACTGTTGTCAAACAGAGCTGAGAGCTGAGAGGCGCTGAGCAGATGTTAAATTCTTTGAAGTGCTTTTTCTGGCAAGTGGCACTTGTCTCCCCATTTCAAACAGCCCAATAGCAGCTTTCATGAAAGCCCACTTAGAATCTTTTTAAGCTACTAGCCATCTGAAATATACTTTTCAAAGGTATTTCAAAAAAAGCAGGAGAGTCCAAACACTTTTAGAGAGTGTGAACTATGTTGGCTGAGATCTAAAGTCATGAGTAACCTTGCTTCTAGCAATTAACTCCTGGCTAGGTACCAGGATAAATGTACCCGAATGCCCTTTCCAGCGTTGTTCTTCAAACCCCAAACAGGAAATGACCTGAATGTTTATCCATGATAGCACAGGCATTTCACTTGTGTACTCCTTATTCCATAGAATGTCACAGCAGTGAAAATAAACAAATTATAGTCCAGGTAGTACAGGTGACTCTTAAAAACATCATACTGAGCACAAGAGGCATAAAAATGAATCAGAAACAAATAAACCAATATAATTTCACTTTTAAAAGTTCCAAACTAGGGAAAAAAAAATCTATGTTATGTAGGGAGGCAAAGATACGTGGTAAAACCACAAGGAAAGGTAAAGAAATTACCACAAAAAATTAGGTCTGTGGTTAGAAGTGGAACTTTCTCCTTCTGCAGAAAAGAAGGAGATTGTAATTGGGAATTGACACCTGAGAGCTGGTGATATTCTATTTCTTGACTTGGGTGGTAGTTACATAGATGTCACCTCATAATTCTTTGTTAAACTATACAAAGTGTTTTTTACTCTTTTCTGTTTTTAAAAAAGTGTGGTTGTGCTGGATCTTGATTGCAGTGTGCAGCCTTCTCTAGTGGCTACAGGCTTAGTTGCCCCCTAGCATGTGGAATCTTAGTTCCCCCACCAGGGATTGAACCCATGTCCCCTGCATTGAGGGTGGGTTCTTGACTGATGGACCACCAGAGAAGTCCCTGCTCTTTTCTATATGCATATTTCACAGAAAATGAAATTTTCTTTCCTTCCGTCCTCCCTTCCTTCTTTTGAAAAAATTTCCCCAAATAAAAAGCAGGAAAGAATTAAGCATATATGTACCTTGATGCTTTCGTATTTTCCACTCCATATTTGAGGTCTCTTTTCACTTGTTTGTTACCCTTATGGTGGTGCAGCGGGAGCAGTCATCAGATTCCTTCAATGGAGAAATGAGACGTAGAGATTTTCTTAATCGTAACAAAATTCTACTAGGCAGAAATAATTGTGAAGTCTTGTGTTATGAATTGACTATTGCCTTCCTTTTGAAGATCTTTGAATATCTTTTGTGTGATGTAATATTTAACACTATGTATACACCTGTATGCAGGTCAGGAAGCAACAGTCAGAACTGGACATGGAACAACAGACTGGTTCCAGATAGGAAAAGGAGTACGTCAAGGCTGTATATTGTCAGCTTGCTTATTTAACTTATATGCAGAGTACATCATGAGGAACGCTGGGCTGGAAGAAGCACAAGCTGGAAACAAGATTGCTGGGAGAAATATCAATAACCTCAGATATGCAGATGACACCACCCTTATGGCAGAAAGTGAAGAGGAACTCAAAAGCCTCTTGATGAAAGTGAAAGAGGAGAGTGAAAAGGTTGGCTTGAAGCTCAACATTCAGAAAACAAAGATCATGGCATCTGTTCCCATCACTTCATGGGAAATAGATGGAAAAACAGTGGAAACAGTGTCTGACTTTATTTTTGGGGGCTCCAAAATCACTGCAGATGCTGATTGCAGCCATGAAATTAAAAGACGCTTACTCCTTGGAAGGAAAGTTATGACCAACCTTGATAATATATTAAAAAGCAGAGACATTACTTTGCCAACAAAGGTCCGTCTAGTCAAGGCTATGGTTTTTTCAGTGGTCATGTATGGGTGTGAGAGTTGGACTGTGAAGAAAGCTGATGGCCGAAGAATTGATGCTTTTGAACTGTGGTGTTGGAGAAGACTCTTGAGAGTCCCTTGTACCACAAGGAGATCCAACCAGTCCATTCTAAGGGAGATCGATCCTGGGTGTTCATTGGAAGGACTGATGCTAAAGCTGAAACTGCAATACTTTGGCCACCTCATGTGACGAGTTGACTCACTGGAAAAGACTCTGATGCTGGGAAAGGTTGGGGGCGTGAGGAGAAGGGGACGACCAAGAATGAGATGGCTGGATGGCATCATCGACTCTGTGGACATGAGTTTGAGTGAACTCCGGGAATTGGTGATGGACAGGGAGGCCTGGCGTGCTGTGATTCATGGGGTCGCGGAGAGTCGGACACGACTAAGGACTGAACTGAACTGAACTGAAATCTTTCCTGATTTTTGCCTTTTGTTGGAAGAAAAAGAAATTCTGGAACACTGTCAGCAGGTGGCGCAATTAAATAAGATTTAATCTTCCTGGCTCAATGGCAAGCCAAAAGGGAAAACAGAAAGCAGCCAACACTCCCCCTGATGATGGGAAAATATTCTGGTGAATTTCCCACTACCTTCAATCTTCCTCCAATATCCACCATTACACAAAAGAACCTGGTAAATATGGTTTCACTGGGGGACTGTCAGACTTAATTCTTCAAATACGTCAAAGACGGTAGATGTTTTCTCCCTGTTGCTTGATGAAGGGCCCTCAAAATAACAGACTTGGCTGGGCCCCAGGATGTAGGGCTTTCTGTGTCTGCAACAAATGAGGACAGCCAAGATGTCTAATAATAAATACATGTCTCAAATATTCTTAGATGGCTTTTGAAGTGAATTAGGAAGTGTTCAGTTTCTAAATCTTTACCAAGCACTTCCTTCCACACCCATCTTGTTGGTAATAGCCTTTGGAGCTTCTGTACAAAAAAAACAAAACAAGACATTTAAATCTGGACACAAGTCAGAGAAAGAAATTAACGTGCTCAGCATCTCTCTCATTAAGATACACTTATTGGTCCAGTGGTTAAGACTCTGCACTCCCAATGCAGGGGACCCGGGTTCCACCCCTGGTCAGGGAACTAGATCCCACCTGCCACAAATAAGACCTGGTGGAGCCAAATAAGTAAATAAAGAGAATATTTCTAAAAATGACACACTTATTGGGACTTCCATACTGGTCCAGTGGTTAGGACTCTGTACCTCCAATGCAGGGGACATGGGTTCCACCCTTGGTCGGGGACCTAGGATCCCATGTGCTGTGCAGTGCAGCCAAAAAAAAAAAAAAAGTGCAAAACCACTTATTTGGGGTAAGATTGGCTTCAAGATGGGAGAGGGTAGGTGGTGG
Source organism: Moschus berezovskii (assembly GCF_049115385.1). Taxonomy (NCBI): domain Eukaryota; kingdom Metazoa; phylum Chordata; class Mammalia; order Artiodactyla; family Moschidae; genus Moschus; species Moschus berezovskii. Next base: position 56,763,215 of record NC_142478.1, on the reverse strand, counting down.
AGATGGGAGATTGGTTACATATGAGGAGAAATGATCAGATAAGTAAATATACTAAAAATGACAGGAGATAGATTTCCCACTGTTGGTGAGGGGAATAGCAGATCTGGAAAAGAGAAAAACTAGAATGAACCCTATGGATTAGAAGTGGATATTGGTGTGGAGTCATGGTGTTAAATACTTGCTGCTGCTGCTTAGTCACTTCAGTCGTGTCCCACTCTTTGTGACCCTATGGACCATAACCCGCCAGGATCCTCTGTCTATGGAATTCTCCAAGCAAGAATACTGGAGTAGTGGGTTGCCATGCCCTCCTCCAGGGGATCTTCCCAACCCAGGGATCGAACCTGGACCTCTGCAATGCCAGCAGATTCTTTACCACTGAGCCACCAGGGAAGCCCTTTCAATACTTATAGAGTTATATATAAGTGCAGTCAGTCCCCAGATCTGTCAGCTGAGAGAGGAGAGTAGTGACATTCCATAGTGATGAACACATATCTAGTACTCAGAACTTGGTTTCTAGGGAATTTCCTGGAGGTCCAGTGGTTAGGATTCCATCCTTTCACTGCGAAAGGCCTGTTTTCAATCCCTGGTTGGGGAACTAAGATCCCAGATTGGGGCACAATACAGTCTAAAAGTAAAAATAAAATTTAAAGATAAGTCTTCCACTTGTCTTGAGGATCCCATTCCTTCTTTTCAAAAAATAAACAAAGGATTAGAATAGGCATTTCTCTGAAAGAAGATATGCCAATGGCAATGAGCAAATGAAAAGACAGTCAACATTCTTCGCCATTAGGAAAATGCAAAATTAAAGCCACAGTGAGATACACTTCACACAAAATCACAAGGATGGCTAAAATGAAAAACATAGACACTAACAATTGTGGACCAGGATGTGGAGAAATCCAAACCCTAATACTTCGCTTGGAGAAAGACATGGCAACCCACTCCAATATTCTTGCCTGGAAAATCCCATGGACAGAGGAGCCTGGTGGGCTACATAGCCCATAGGGTCACAAAGAGTCAGACAGACTGAGTGACTAAACAACAAATACTTTGTTGGTGAGGCTGTAAAATGTAGCCACTGGGGAAAAGTTTGTTGCTTCCTCAAAATGTTAAACAAAGTTACCATCTGACCCAGCTATTCCACTCCTAAATGGAATACAAAGAGAAAAGAAAACAGTAAGTCCACACAAAAAGTTGTGCAGGAATGTTTATAGGAGCATTATTCATAATAATCAAAAAGTGGGGGGAAAAGTCAAATTTCTATCAATTGGTGAATGGACACGCAAAATGTGTAATTCCAGTCTGAACTGCAGATGGTGACTGCAGCCATGAAATTAAAAGACGCTTGCTCCTTGGAAGAAAAGTTATGACCAACCTAGACAGCATATTAAAAAGCAGAGACATTACTTTGCCAATAAAGGTCAATCTAGTCAAAGCTATGGTTTTTCCAGTAGTCATGTATGGATGTGAGAGTTGGACTATAAAGAAAGCTGAGTGCCTAAGAATTGATGCTTTTGAACTGTGGTGTTGGCGAAGACTCTTGAGAGTCCCTTGGACTGCAAGGAGATCCAACCAGTCCATCCTAAAGGAAATCAGTCCTGAATATTCATTGGAAGGAATGATGCTGAAGCTGAAACTCCAATAGTTTGGCCACCTGATGCAAAGAACTGACTCATTGGAAAAGACCCTGATGCTTGGAAAAATTGAGGGCAGGAGGAGAAGGGGACTACAGAGGATGCGATGGTTGGATGGCATCACCGATTCAACGGACATGAGTTTGAGTAAACTCCAGGATTTGGTTATGGACAGGGAGGCCTGGTGTGCTGTGGTCCATGGGGTTACAAAGAGTCGGACACTACTGAGCGACTGAACTGAACTGCACTGAGTTTGAACTAAAGGATTTATTTCTTTTTTAAAGTATTTATTTATTTTATTGTTATTTGACTGTGTCGGATCTTAGTTGCCTCTTGTGGGATCTTTCGTTACAGCTCGTGGACCCTCTAGTTGTGATGCTTGGGATTCAATGTTATTGAAGCACATGGATTTAGCTGCTCGTCAGTATGTGGGATCTTAGTTCAATCACCGGGGATCAAATCTGGGTTTCCTGGATTGGCGGGTGGATTCTTAACCACCAGACCACCAGGTAAGTCCCTTGAGCTGAAGGCTTTAGAACCAAGAGAACTGATAAAGTGTAAATCCTAGTCCCAGGGCAGGAGACTTAATGGGTCAGGCAGAGGGAGAGAGAATGCTGTCTTCCCCTACCTTTTTGTTCTATTCAGACCCTCAAGTGATTGGCTGGGGCACTCTTATATTGGGGAAGACAATCTGCTTTACTCAGTTTACTGATCCAAATAATCCCTTCTGGAGAGACCTTCGCAGACACACCCAGATGATGTTTAGCTGGCTATCAGCCTATCTGGCTCAGTCAGTTGACACATAAAATTAATCATCATGACAGCTCAATAAACCTATTACTAAAAATATATAGTTTACTCTTCAAAACTGTCAAGACCTTGAAAAAATAAGGAAAGACTGAGATACTATCACAGACCAGGAGACTATAGAGACATGATGCTTAAATGCAGTGTCAGATTGAATTGCAGAACAGAAAACGGACATCAGTGGAAAGACTGGTAAAACCTGAATAAACTCTGGAATTTAGTTCATAGTCGTATACCTATGTTCATTTCTTAGTTTTGATAAAGATGTCATGGTTAAATTGTCAACATAAGAGGAAAAGAAGTGAAGAAGAGTAAATGGAAATTATCTTTGTAGTTCTGTTGGTAAATCTTAAAGTATCCCAAAATAACTTTGTTTTTTTTTTTTTTTGGCTGCACCTCAAGGCATGTGATCTTTAGCTCTCCTGCCAAGGATGGAACACGTGCCCTCTGCAGTGGAAGCGCAGAGTCTTAACCACGGGACCACCAGGGAAGTCCTGTTAGTTTTTTAAGACCCAGCTTTATAAAGTTAGTGCTTTCGGGTGCTTACATATCAGGTACTTCATCTACATATTACATTTAGTCCTAACAACAATCCTATGAGAGCAACCTTGAGTTTACAGAGAAGGCCAGTTATATACTCGGGTCACATATCCGGCAAATGGCAAAAGATTTGAACTCAGGTTGACTAGGAAACCACACAGCCCCAGCCAGCCAGGACTTTACAGTCCCAGGTAGGCTCAGTAATGCAAATAACCGAATAAAGACATGAACAACATTTTGCTACCTGGAGAGAAAATATTAAACAAATGAATTTTAATAGATAATACTGCTTACATTATAAACCCATGAACAGAAAGATATTGGTGTAAAATTTCTATCAAACACCTGAACATTTCAGGAAGAAAAGATGCCATCAATATATTTTATGGACTATTTCTGTTATACTAAATACACCCAGTCTTTTATAGCATACATGAATGATCATATAACTTTAATCAGCATATACACATTATTTTGGGGCTCCACTTTCTTACTTCACATGATTTAATATACCTGTTTAAAGATATTAATTTATGATATCTAATTTTGATATCTAATTTATGATATCTAATCCCATAGCAATTTTTAACAGCCATGTAATATTACATGAAATAGAAAGACTATATCTTTTTTGTTTTGTTTTTGTACTTTTTTATTTTTTTGTGGCACTGCCCGCCTTGTGGGATTTTTGTTCCCCTAGCAGGAATTGGACCCCGGCCACCACAGTGAAAGTTCTCAGTCTTAATCACTGCAGACTATAGATAACTTAACCATTTCCCTGTTGTGGGGCGCTTGGGATGCTTCCAGTGTGTGCCTGATTTGAAAAATTCTGCTATAACCATCTTTGCACAAATTGCTTTTTACAATCTCGGGGACTATTTTGAGCAAGGGCATTTGTGGGAAGCAGATGAAGGAAACGTCCCTAGAATTTTCACTTCTCACTGGGCAGCTGCTATTTCTGTAGAATAGTCTCTTGGCATCCTGCAATGCATAAGTAACACCACTACCAGTAGCTGGATGATTCGGGGAAAGTCTTTTCACCTCTATGCACCTTGGTCTCTTGCTATTGCAAGTGTAGTCCTTGGACCAGTGGTATTGGCTGGGAGCTTGTAGAATTACAGAACCTTGGGTCCTTCCTAGAACCTACTGAATCAGAATTTGCATTTTAACAAGAGCTCCAGGAGGTGGTTCATAAGCACCCTGAAAAGCTGGAGAAACCATACTTACGTATCAAATAGAGATAATAAAAGTCCTTCCTCATCAGGTCATTGTGAGGACTTAATGTGTAAATACAGATGCGTACAGTGCGTAGAACTCCGAGCACACAGTGAATGCTATGTGTATGCTACTTATTTTCTGGTGTTGTGCCATGAGGATTATAGGATCCTAGTTTCCTGACCAGGGATTGAACTTGAGCCCTCAGCAGTGAAAGCACAGAGCCCTAACCACTGGACTGCCAGGGAATTCCTTCTGTTTTGTTATTTTTACGACTCTTCCCAGCTAACTGAGCAAATTCTCCGGTGGGTAGGTCTCTAAGTAGAGAGATATTTCTCCCTGGTGATGTGGGGAAGAAGTGGGGAGGATACTCTTGCAACACATGTTTTCATATATCATGCTCAAAGTTCCTAAGAAGAGGCAGATCCAGCCCCAGGAAGCTGATGAGTGAGTCTGAAAGCTCTTTCGGAAGAAACCAGGACAGGGGATTGGGGGTGGGGAGGTGGGAGGGTGGTGACGGTGGGTGCAGCCAGATAAGATCTGATACTTCTGGTACCTAAGCAGCTACACTGATGGGGGTGAACAGCCTGTGCCATCTATAGAAGGGCTTGCGAATAATCACCTGGAGTCCTGACCCCATGGAGAACAGTTCCTAAGATTTGCAACCTGACCCCTGGCCAGCTAGTGGAGAAGGTGTACTTGCACAACTCTACCTGAGGGGGCAGGGCCAACCTCTTCCACCCAGAACTGAATGACTGCAAGCATAGGTAAAGCGGGATCTTCTTCCAAAATCCTCTGCTTGTTGTCATTGTTCTGTCACTCAGTCTTGTCCAACTCTGCGATCCCATGGACTACAGCATGCCAGGCTTCCCTGTCCTTCACTATCTCCCGGAATTTGCTCAAACTCATGTCCATTGAGTCAATGATGCCATCCAACCATCTTATCCTCTGTCGTCCCCTTCTCCTCATGCTTGGTGACATTTAATTCATCCTTCAAGGCCCTGGGTTTCCTTTTTTGTCTACTAACCCCAATTAAGGGCTTCCCTGGTGGCTCAGAGGTTAAAGCGTCTGCCTCCAATGCGGGAGACCCGGGTTCGATCCCTGGGTCGGGAAGATCCCCTGGAGAAGGAAATGGTAACCCACTCCAGTATTCTTGCCTGGAGAATCCCATGGACAGAGAAGCCTGGTAGGCTACAGTCCACGGGGTTGCAAAGAGTCAGACATGACTGAGCGACTGAACGGAACCCCAATTAAATTGTTTTCTGTTTTTTTCCCCCCATGTGCATGATTTATACAGATTTGCAAGCTTCATGACACTTTATGTCAGAGTTCTCAAACTCAGCAGTCTCCAGTCCACATGAAATAAACTGGGGCAGTACAATTGAGCATGGTGGGGACCGTGGTGACTGGCAAGCCCTTTGTGAAGGGGATATCTGTTCCTCTGTTCCAGCCCATGGTCAAGTATGAACATGAGTCCAGTGTACCCAGAGCCTTCCACTTTAAAAAAATTATTTTAATTGGAGGATAACTGCTTTAAAATATGTTGGTTTCTGCTGTACAACAATGTGAATCAGTCATAAGTATACATATGTCCCTTCCCTCTTCAACCTCCCTCCCACCCCACCCCCTCCATTTTTTTCTTTTTTCATGTGGACTGTTTTTAAAGTCTTTATTTAATTTGTTATAATGTTACTTTTGTTTATGTTCTGTTTTTTTGGCCATGAGGCATGTGGGCCCTTAATCCAAGGAGGCTGGTGTCCTTGTAAGAGGTGAGGACACACAGAGGCAAGCATGCAGGGAAGGAGAACCATGTAACAACAGAACGCAGAGGATTGGAGGGGGTGAAGCTTTAAGCCAAGGAATGCTGAGGTTGGGGACCACCACCATAAACTATGAAGAAGCAAGATTCTAAGGAGTATGAATTTGTTTTCTCCTTGATTTCTCACGTCTAGCCTCCAGAACCATGATAGAACACATTTCTGTTGTTTAAGTCACCCAGTTTGTGGTATTTAACCCAGTTTGTAGTTAGGGCAACCCTAGGAAACTAATACAGGTGTCATTTGAACTAAGTAGAGAATGATGAGAAAGAGGAAACCAAGTGAAGAGTTACAGGGAAGAATATTTCATGCAAAAGCAGGAAATAAAAAACAGTGGCTGAAGAGGGGTGAGATAGGAGCTATGCCTGGAAAGCTAGGCAGGGATAGAGCTTGTAGGAGGACCAGGCAGGAGACGGGATTCAATTAGTAATGAGGTGGTTGTGTCATTTGAATGACAGAAACATCTGTCAAGCGAGTCACCCAGATCTTAGAGGGCAGGATCTAGGATGTATTAGTTGCAATAAGTAATGACAATATGAGATGGCAGGGCCCTCTCTGCGCTTCCCCGCCCTGCCCGGCGACCTTGCTGGATGGTCAATGTCAGTTCTAGCATTTCAGGCCGTGGCTGACTTCGGCTCCGTTAAGGCAACGCTCCCTCCCCGCAAACTCCTTCCTCCCTCCGACCCCAGAGACCCCAAATACACACAATCTAGGTAAAATAAGCTCTATAAATGAGGTTTGCGGACAACTTCCCCATCCCAGCTAGGCATGAGAGATTCCGTAAGGGCAGAAGCATTCTAAAGAGACGCAGAGAGACCCAGCCAAGTCCTGCAAAGGTCCAACAATACCCCCGCGGGCGCCGGGCGCGCAGGGGCCGGACCGGGGCGGGGCGTGCGCATGCGCAGGGGGCTGCCTCCCGGCGAGGGGGTGGGGCGGGCGCCCAGGCCGGGGCTGTGACGTCAGGTGCGCGCGTGGCTCGGGCTGCGCAGGAACAGCTGGTGCCTGGGAAGGCGGCCGGCCGGCGGACACGCGTGGGGTGCGGGTGGCTTGCCGCGCCGCGCTGCGGGAGCAGCCGCCGCCGCCTCGCACCACTGCACCATGTCCGGCCAGCTGGAGCGTTGCGAGCGCGAGTGGCACGAGCTGGAGGGAGAATTTCAGGAACTGCAGGTAGGACCGGGCCACCTGGTCCCGAAACTCTGCTACCTGAAGTGCCGGGTATTCCCTTTCCTGCTTACCCCAGCCCCGGCCGTGGGAACCATCAATGCCCAGAGGTTGCCCTGGGCCAGGCCCTGCGACGGAGTCGGGGGCGGGGGGGCGTTGCTGGTGGTCTGCGTTGGCCAGCCCCCTCCCATCTCCCAGGACTTCAGTTTTTCATCCGCTTGGGGCTGCGGGTGGAAGCCCCCCCAGGCCCCCCCACCCCCCGCCCTCTCACCGGCTCTTTGCCGCGCGCTCCTCCTTCGCTGCAGAAAGTTGATCTGTGACCTCTGAGGGGAAGTTCCAGGCATGTCCATGTGGGGGAGGCCGGAGGGACCAGGTATGTTCTGGGACTCAAAAGAGAAAGCCCAGCCCCTACCTCCTCAGGGGTCTCCCCTAACCCCACCGCTACCCACCAGGTTTTGGCGGCTCCACTCTCCCTTTGCTGTGGCGGGTCAGCCCTCTCCTCTGACGCTCCATTTTGGGAGATGTGCTTGGGAGCCATTCACCTTGAACCCGCAGGCTTTGCTTAGGGGTTAGAGACCCCTGACCTCAGCCTTTGGGTTTCCTGTGTCTCGCCTCTGACGTTGCTGCAGGCCGAGTTTGGCATCGTGGATGACATCTGTCACTTCTGACAGCTGGGTTGCCTCCCAGTGATAGAGGCTGCTCCCAGCCCTCACCCTTTGGCCCAGAGCCTTATGCTGGGTGGGGTGAGGTCAGGTGTAAGAGAGGCCCCTTGAAAGAACAGCATTGGCATTGCTGCTGCAGGGTCCCTGGCAGGATTAGTTAGTTGTTCCTGATAGGAGGTTCACAGAGGCCTCAGATGCCTATCCTGGTGACTAGAGAGGTCTCTGGAAATCTTGGGGTTGGCTAAGAGAGATGCCTGGATCTTTTTTTGGGAGATGGGACTGTTCCCTCCCCAGCTACCGGATTGTTTGTTTTCTCCAGAGTTGGGCTGTGTTTGCCTGAAATCACGTGGAACACCCCCAGCCCACTTCTGCCTAGTCTCAGCTGGGAGCAGTGACATTTTGCTTGTCCATGAAGCTCTTGTCTGCAGTTTGGTTAGCCTCTTACTGTGTCCAGAGTAGGAGAGAGGAGAGATGGGGAAGGGTGTCTGTAATGGGTCTTTCCAGAGCCATCTAGAGGGAAGATGGGTCATAGGTCGGAAAGAATAGAGAAGGGGTGCTGGAGAGACCAAGCAGGGAGAGGGGTGCTGTTTTAGGTGTGAGCAGAGAGTAAGGTACCAGAACTGGTTCCCAGGGGACCTTTCTGGCTCTCCTGCCATGGAGAAGAGTCAGCTACTTTTTTTTTTCCTCAGTATTTATTTTGGCTGTGCCAAGTCTTAGTTGCTGCACTCAGAATCTTCAATCTTCATTGCAGTATGTGGGGGATCTTTAGTTGTGGTTCGTGGGATCTAGTTCCCCAATCAGGGACTGAACCCGGACCTCCTGCATTGGGAGCGAGGAGTCTTAACCACTGGACCACCAGGGAAGTCCCCACTCAGCTGCTTCTCACCACCTTGTCCTGCTGGGCTCTCGGTTATGTCCAGCTGTAGAGCCATGGAGGGTTAGGGTCGGGCGTGAGAGAAGAGTTTGCTCTGTGGAGCTTTTGTTGTTCATAATTCCTTTCCCTGACCCTGCTTTCAGCTAGAAGGAAGAGTCTTAACTCTTCAGAGCTATACAATTAATAGCAATTAGATAGCTAGTCTTGGCAGGCAGAGGTTGCAAAGGAGAGGTTTGATTTGTTGTTATGTTCTTACTTGGCGTCTCTGGGGCTCAAGTGTGTGGGGGACGGAGAGGACTTGGAAATGAATCCTGGATTGTGTCCCCTGATGCACGGCAAGGGTTGTAGAAGAACTGATCTGGTAGAAACTGTGATGTCCCTTCTTCAGGTCTTCAGCATTGGGGCAAGTGGAATGGACTAGGTCCGACTTCTTTTCCTTCCCTCCACCCCCCATAACACATGTGAGAACTCTGAACTCCTGAAATGAACATCTCTGGAAATAGGCATGTAATAAATAGAGTGTATGTTGTCATTATGTGTGTGTTGGGTGAACTTTCAAATATGAGACATTCGTCGGGGAGCAAGGAGGTCACAACAGGTATACGGGGTGGGGGGGGCGGTGCTGACTGGAACTAGAAAGGTTAATGATAGGAAGGGTCTTTTTCTCCCACCAGAAAATCCCAGTCTATTTTACTTCACCTGTATCTGCTTCAGAATCTGGGATTTGTGGGTTTCATGTTCGTATCTCTCTGATTCTGTCTTTCTTGGGATGATATATAATATCTCCATGTTTTACCTCTCCTTCCCTTTTGCCAGTAGAGGGAGGAAAGAGGAAATCTAATTTCAGACCCAAGAGGATTTGAAAGATTTCTGGAATTCCCACCCAACCTCTAAAATGTCAAAAATCTCTGGGACTTTCTAGAGGAAAGGATCTTTGTTCTTTTGTCTGTGATTTACATCTGCCAGGGCCTCCCTGGACTCAGGGGCAAGGCTGAGTTGCTATGTGGACTTTGGTTTTGGCTGGTTGAGGTTTCAGGTGTGCTGGCTGATTGAGCATTAGTCTGAGACTGGTGCATGTTTGGCCCTGTGGCCTGTGGTGTGACCACAGAAGGTCACTTACAGACATGGTGGCAGGTGATTTAATGAGCATTTCTTGTCTTGCCTCTCTGGAAACCTGACCTCATCCCTCTGCACCCAGGAAGGAGGTGGCCTGAAGAGGCCTTTCCCTTACCCTGACCTCGCAGAAATGCAGGGGCCTGATAGGACATTACAGAGATTTTTGGCTTTTATTACCAATGAAATGGGTATTCCTTTGACTGCTGTGTATAGAATAGAGATGAGGGGGACAGGCTGGAAGCAGGAAGATCAGTATTATTTAATTAAAACCCTCTGAAATAGAGCCTATTATTCCCATCTTACAGAGTGAAAAATACACCCCAAAGTATAAGTACTAGAGTCAGGATTCAAATCCAGGCAGGTGAACATCAACGTCTATACTCTTTAAAAAATTTTTTTATTTATTAGGCCATGCCTTGCGTCACACAGGATCATAGTTCCCACACTAGGTATTGAACTGGTGCCCCCTGTATTGGGAGTGTGGAGTATTAACCACTGGACTGCTGGGGAAGTCCCCAGAGTCTGTACTCTCAACCACTGCCCAAGGCAGGTCTGTGCCCTGGGTACTCTTGTTTCTCTCCCATCTTGCATAACTTTCTAGGCCTCTTTTCCCCTAGAAGTGGGTTGTGTGGAAAGAACTCTGGACAAGGGAGTCAGAATTCTTGGGTTCAGGACTGAATTCTGCTGCTGTCTAGCATCTGACCTTTAGCAAGCTGCTTCTCTGAACTTGAGTTTCTTTATCTACCAAACAAAGGCTGACAGTAATAGCAGCAACAATAAGAACTAACTGTGTGATACATGGATTATTCCATTTAATCTAAACAACAACCTGGCTTTAGAGATGAGACCGAGGCTGAGAGATGTTACATAACTTGAAATTCGTGGAGCCAGAATTTGACCCCAGGCCCGCTGTTTCCATCAGGTAATTTTTGGGTTGAGCTCCAAAAGTATCCTGAGACCCTTGGCTTTAGAAGGAAACTTTTGGACTTGTGGGGACTAATTTTATTTCTGTGGTGCTTTAACATGAAGCATTAGTAAGGGTTCTTAGTTGTAAGTGGCAGAAATCCAGTGCAACCAGCTTCAAGCCAAAAACACAAAATAGTTTATTGGCTTATGTATTGGGAAGTCCAGTGGCAAATGGCTTCAGGCAGGGCTGGATCCAGGTTCTCCAATGATGTTTATGTGTGCATGTGTGTCTGTGTCCGCTGTCAGCTTCCTTCACAATGGTCTCTCCCTTGTTGTGGTCAAGATGAGCTTTGACAGCCCTAGGCTGACATCTACCAGCTTAGCAAACCTCAGAAAGGAGCACCTTTTCCCCTGTAATTCTAGCTGGAGTCCCAGGGCTGACTCTCATTGGCCCCACCTGGGTCATGTGATTATCCCTTAACCAGATCCTGTGGCACTGATTGGCTGGGTCTTGTGGTGTCTCCCCTGTTGCCCAGGGCTGGGATGTCTGCTGCTCAAACCACATGAAGTAACAGTGGGAGAGGGGCGGTCCTTTGAAGGAGAATCAAAGTACTGGTAATAAAAAAACAAAAACAGAGAAGGATGGCAGACAGCTATCTTTTTAGGAGTAATATTGTAGAGACAGTCTATATCTGTGTTTCACCAACTGTGTTAAGGCACCTCCAAGGAGCTGCAGCAAGCTCACAGGGGCTCTATGGGATAATTTGAATTTTCAAGAGAAAGACAATGACATCTGTCACGTACCACTTAAACTGCTAATGTAGTAGTTCACAGCTGCACATTAGATTATGCTGCTGCTGCTTCTTTTTAATGATGTCATATCTTTGTAAAGTTGGGTTTTTGGTGCTGATTGAAATCAAGTACTATGTGAAAATCAGTTTAGAACAAGAAATGAGGGTGGCAGTGTCCAATCTATTCCTAAGGTTTGAGAATTTGTACAGAGCCTGACAGGCATACACATCCATAAATAATTTTGGTTACTTCAAAATTAAATTAAAATACCCTTGACAATTTCTGCATATCCTTTTTTTTTTTTTCTCCAAGAGGCTACTGAGTTGTTAGGATATAGATACTTTTCAATTATTTGGCTTCCTTAGTGGCTCAGAGGGTAAAGATTCTGCCTGCGATGCGGGAGACCCAGGTTCGATCCCTAGGTTGGAAAGATCCTCTGGAGAAGGAAATGGCAACCCACTCCAGTATTCTTGCCTGGAGAATCCCCATGGGCAGAGGAGCCTGGCAGGCTACAGTCCATGGGGTCGCAAAGAGTTGGACACAACTGAATGACTTCACTTTCACTTTTTCTTCCAATTATTTGGCCTAAGGACCCTGTGAAAAGTTCACTGAGACACTAAGGATGTGGTAAACCAACAAAGTTAGGGAACCTTTGTTTTATATCCTCATTGTGGTGCTGGTTACTCAACTGTATATATTTGCCAAAATTCATTAAATTGTACACCTGAAAATTGATGATTGGTATGTAAATTATACCTATAAAGCTTATTTAAAAATACCAGTACATGGCCTGTTACGTATATCTCATGCCCTAGCTCTTTCAAAACTGAGGAAACTAAGAAGTGGCAGATTCTAGACGTGAAGTCAGTCTGAGTCTCAAGCCTAGTCACTTAATTTTTATGTTACCTGCCTCCCAAATGCCTGACCTGCTTGCCTATACCTCCACTTACTGTTCCTGAAATAGGCATTACTAATTGATCCTGGCACATGACTCAGAATCTTTCCCAGTATAGAACTGATACAGTTTAGGTGAAGTCAACTTGTCATCTTTGTAGTGTTAGTTCAGTATATTCAGCATTCAGAAATCTTTGTTTGAAGTCAGTTCCTTAGAAACAGAACTATATAAATGCAATCTCTTGAAAACTTAGCACCAGCCCCAACTATCAGCCACCGTTTTTTTGTTGTGGCCATGACTGTGTAGCAGTCTGCTGGGTTGTCCACCAGCTTGCAGTGCTCTTAGGCCAGAGCCCTGTCTGAAAATGGCACATGATGGGAGCTTAGTTCCCTGACCAGGTATTAAACCCATTGCCACTGGGGTGGCAGTACAGTCTTAACCACTGGACCGCCAGGGAAGTCTCATTGCCATCAGTTCTTGCAATAAATATTGACTCAGGTGTTGTGACTCAGTCAAGTTATGTTAAGAGGGCATCTCCAGATGTGTCACAGCCGTGCTGGGACCTGGAATCATTAACCTCATCTTCCCACTGGGGTAGAGTTTGTGGCCTCAGAGGACAGGAGAGGTGGCAGATCTCCAAATCCTTCAGTGGCAACTCAGCTGTTTGTGTCTCCTGTACATGGTATAAAAGGAATGGCTATCAGATATGTGGGAAAGGAGCTATGGGCATCCCAGCTAACAGGGCCGATGTTAGTGTCTGTCTCTCTCTGTCTCTGATCTATCCTATGTTTGTATAAGTAATACATAGCCACATATTAAAAAAAGTTAAAAAGTCAAATAGGAAATGTGTATAAGCATTCTATAACAGCTAAAATCTGGAAACCTAACTGTCCATCAGGATGGATAATTCCACTGAACATCCGTAGAGTGTGGTTTGAAGATCAGAATGAATAAACTAGAACCATATGTATTAACATGGGCAAATGTTTTAAAGAGAAAAGCAACATTGAGTGAAAAGTTGCTTAGCGGGTATATATAATATGACGTGTATAATAAAGTTTAAAGCATTCAAAACAACACACTTATGTTCTGCTTACTGATACATGTCTATACAGTACAAATACAGACTTTTGCAAGGGAGTGATATGGGTCAGACTCAGTAGAATGGAGATTTGAGCAGGGCCCTAGCAAGAAGCAAATGATTCTTCCAGATGGATCTCACTGAAAACAGTTTAAGGACGAGGCTATTTACAGAGGTGTGGCGGTTTAAAGGGGTTTCCCTGGTGGCTCAGATAGTAAAGAATCTGCCTGCAATGCCGGAGTCCCAGGTTCAACTCCTGGGTCAGGAAGAGCCCCTAGAAAAGGGAATGGCTTCTCACTCCAGTATTCTTGCCTGGAGAATTCCGTGGACAGAGGAGCCTGGCAGGCTACAGTCCATGTGGTCGCCAAGAGTTGGACACAGCGAGGCCCCTGGATCTGGGACCATCCTAATACGTGAGGGACAGAGGGAAGGGGCAGTCACCGGAGCTTGTTGCAGGGTAAGAAGAGCTGCAGGACTGGAGCTGTAGCCTCGAAAGCCTAGTAAAGTGAGGAGGAGGCAGGGGAACCAGTGCCCCAGTCTGCCTCTCCTCCTGCACCCAGTCTTCTGTCCTGACATCCCATTGGCTAAGTAGGAGGCAGGACAAGGGAGCCCAGGAGATGCAGTCTGTAGGGGTCAACCTCTCAGGGCACAGAGGAAGACAGGATTGATCTGGGGTGGGCTTGGGGGCAGAGGATGGGGATGCTATGTGAAAAAATATGTAGGGGCTTTCAACAACTTGTGCACTATTAGTTCTTAAACTGAGGGTGAGAAGTGTGGACATTAATGTTGTTTATTTTCTATTAATTATGGGATTTTCTGTCTTTTTCAATATACCTGACCAAAAAGTCACCTAACAGTACCAAAAGGCTTATTCATAAAAATAGGCTCAATGGGACTTCCCTGATGGTCCAGGAGTTAAGACTCAGCGCTTCCACTGCAGGGGGCACGGGTTCAACATCTGGTTGGGGAACTAAGATCCCACATGCCGAGAGGTGTGGCTAACTAAACAAACCAAAAAAAAGACTCAGTCATTTATGTGATTACGACCATGCAAATTTCATTCACTGAAGAACTGAGCAGTGTACAATGCTTGTACTTTCTCTTGGGGATTTTTATTAAATTTATATAGTCAGCATTTGATTGTTTCCTGGCAGTGTTTGCCTTGTAACTATCCTTCCCCGCCCCTCACCTCAAAGCTCTATCTTTAGGTATTTTATCAAGTGGGTCTTTCTTTCTTTTGCTTGGTCTTGAGTTAGGCAGCAGGGGGTTGGGACTTTTTCTGAGCAGCTGAACAGAGTCCTTTCTTTCCCAGCTGCCTGTCTGCTCGGGTGCCCCCAGCACTCCAGGTTATTTTTGGAGGTAGCAACTTGAAGTGGGAGTCAGTCATGTGTTTTATAAGCTGGTACTCCCTGCATTGTGTGCAGACACCTGACTCGAAGTTTTTGGTGAGTGTGCTCCTTTGCTTCAGTCCACTGCTGCCAAATTTATTTTATTTACTTTATATTTCTTATTTATTTATTTGGCTGCGCTGAGTCTTACTTGCAGCATGCAGGGTCTTTCAGCTGTAGTGTGTGATATCTAATTCCCCAACCAGGGATTGAACCCTGGGCCCCTTGTGGGAGTGCAGAGTCTTAGCCACTAGACCACCAGGAAAGTCCCACTGCTGCCAAGTTTAGAAATAAAAATAGTGGTTTGGTATTTTGGCATTTTCTTTGAAAGTTGGCAAACATACATGTACCATATGACCCAGCAGTTTCATTCCTAGGTATCTAACCAAGAGAAGTTGAAATATATACTTACTACCAAGACTTGTGCACGAATGTGCGTGGCAGCCTTATTTGGAATAGCCAAAGACTGGAAATAACCTATATGTCCAACAACTGGTAGATGAATAAACAAAATATGGTATAAATGCCGAGGTACAGTTAAAAAGTGGGTACATGCTGCAACAGAAATACACCTCAAAAACACTATGTGAAAGAACCAGACACAAAACTGCTTCTTATATGATTCCATTGATATGAAATACCCAGAAAAGGCAAATCTATAGAGTCAGAAGGTGGGTTAGTGGTTGCCAGGAGCTGGGAGGAAGGAAGAGTGGGGAGTGAGTGTGGATGAACACTAGAGATCTTATTGGGTGATGGAAAGTTCCGAAACTGGACATGGTAATAGTTGCACAACTTGATAAATCTATAAAAATCACTTAATTGTACACTTAAGATGAGAATTTTATGACATGTAAGTTATACCCCAATAAAGTTGTTAAAAAATAATGGTTTAGGTTCTTGCTTTGGCAGAAAAACACCCAGTATGGTTGTTCAGAGATCTGCGTTTTAAAGTGCCTGTTTAGTTACTGGCTTGATGAAGGATTTATTCATCAGGCTCCAAGTTTTTGGCACCTTTATGATGACAGTGCCCAGGGCAAGAGGTTGTTAATGAGTCCAAGATTTATGGCTTCTCTTCTTACCTGGTGTGGTTAACTTTTCCTAGAAGGGAGGCTCTGTTCTTTGGCATATTAAATCTAGATTCTGACCCCTGCCTCATTTTTAAATTAGCTAATTAATTTGACTGTACTGGGTCTTAGTTGCAGCATGTTGGATATTGTCTTCCTTTCTGCATGCGGGATCTTTAGTTGTGGCATTCGAACTCTTAATTGCAGCAAATGGGGTCTAGTTCCCTGCCTGGGGATAGAACCTGGACCCCCTGTGTTGGGAGTGCAAAGTCTTAGTCACTGGACCACCAGGAAGTCCCTGACACTGGCCTCTTAAATGGAGACACTCAACCCAAATTGGCAAAGCCAAACAGAATAAAATGGCATTTGTTCATTTATATTAATTAGGACCTCAAAGGTGTACCACTTTCAGATATAAGCTGATCCAGGAGCTTAAATGAAACCATCAGGGCTCAGTTTACCCTCCATCCTGTTTTCCTCTCAATTGGGTTCATTCCCAGGCAGCTAATGGCAGCCCCATTAGCTCAGGGCTCATATCCTGCTACCTTCAAAACGAGTGGCAAAAAAGTTCTTTTTTTCCTTTTTTTCAACAGTTCTGATAAAAAGTCCCACAACTGAGTGTGATTGGTTTTGAATACTCGTTCCTGAGTCAACCAGCTGGGTCCGGTGGGTGATGTTCTGATTGGCTAGGCCTGGGTCATTTGCCCTGGAAGCTGGGGCAAGGTCCACTCTGTTCCTAGCCAGATCTCATGGACTCAGTGTCAGGGAGGGAGGATCTTCAAAGAAATTACAGGGAATTAACCAGAAAGGGAATAGCTGCCTAACTGGCAAAAACAACAGAAGGCTTCCATCTGGCGACTAGTTGCGTTCAAGACCATAGGGGCTGGTTGGTTGAAAGGCAGGATTGGCTTGCCTCCGTGTGGCTCACTCCTGGAAAAAGCATCTCAAAGCACAGGTCTAGTTGAGGGTCTTCTGGAGACATCCTCAGGAGTGGAGGGCAGGGTCTCTGAGGGAAGACAGGAATTGTGTTCCTCCCCCCTCCCCCGTCCCCTCCTAGAAACACCAGAAAGACAGTCCCATCAAGACACAGCTGTCGTGAAATGGTTCAGCCTCTCTGGAAAATGATATGGCAGTTCTTTTAAAAAAAAAAAAAATTAAGCTGTGTGATCAGTTACCATATGATCCAGAAATTCTGCTTCTGAATACACACACACACACACACACACACACACCCCAAAGAATTAAAAGCAGGGACTTGAACAAATATTTATACATCCATGTTCATAGTAACATTATTCACAATATCCAAAAGATGGAAGCAACCCAGGTGTGCATCGACAGATGGGTGGATCAAATGTGGTATATACATACCGTGGGGCATTGTTCAGCCTTAAAGAGGAAGGAACTTCTGATACGTTCTGCAGTGTGGATGGACCTTGAAGACGTGATGCTGTGTTTAAATGTCAGGCACAAAAATATAAATACTGTATGAGTCAACTTACATGAGGTACTTAGAGGAGTCAAATTCATAGAAATAGAGTGGTAGAGGACTTCCCAGGTGGCACAGTGGGTAAGCACCCACTTGCCAGTGCAGGAGACACGGGTTTGATCTCTGTTCTGGGAAGATCCCACATGCCTCAGAGCAACTAAGCTCTTGAGTTGTAACTACTGAGCCCACGAGTTGCAACTACTGAAGCCCACTTGCCTAGAACCTGTGCTCCATAACGAGAGGCCATTGCAATGAGAAGCCTGAGCACTGCAACAAACAGTAGCCCCTGCTCGCCACAACTAGAGAAAGCCTGTTTGAAACAGTGAAGACCCAGCAGAGCCAAAAATAAATAAATGAGAAAATAGGGTGGTGGTTGTCAGGGGCTGAGGGGAACAGGAAACTGAGTAATTGGGTGACGGGTTCAGAGTTTCAGTTGAGATGATGAAAAAGTTCTGGAGATGGATAGCAAATAATGTGAACATAGTTGGTATCACTGAGTTGAACACATAAAATGGTTAAGGTGGTAAGTTTTATGTGTATTTCATTGCAATTAGAAAAATTTTAACGATTAACATGGTAAGTTTTATATATATTTTACCACAGTTGAAGAAAGACAGAGAAAACTGTCTGGAAAAAGGGCAGAATCCAAGAAATGAGTTGATACTCTTTCCTGCCGCTTGTGTGACTGGCACAAGGTGGGATCAGCAGAGGCTGGGTGTGGGTGAGGAATGCCCTGGGAACAGAGGGCGTGTCACACTAAGGGCCTTGTTTCCACTTCACATGGTCCTCGAGGCTGACAAATCCTGAGCCTGGAGCCAAGGACAGGGTGGACAGGAGGTGTGGTCTCCAGTATCAGATCTCCCCTAGGAAGTGGCTCTAGCCAGTGGCAGAGAACTGTTAGGAGTCAAGAATGACTGTATGTGCCTGGGGACACAATTATGAGAAGGGCCATGGACTTCAATCTGATGTTTTAAGAGTGGGCAGAAAATACCACCAGTGGAGCATTATTGTTGTTTAGTTGCTCAGTTGTGTCTGACTCTTTGCAACCTCATGGACTACAGTACGCCAGCCTTCCCTGTCCTTCACTATCTCCCAGAGTTTGCTCAAACTCATATTCATTGAGTTGGTGATGCCATCCAACCATCTCATCCTCTGTTGCCTGCTTCTCCTCCTGCCTTCAGTCTTTTCCAGCATTAGGGTCTTTTCCAATGAGATGGCTCTTTGCATCAGGTGGCCAAAGTATTGGAGCTTCAGCATTAGGTGAAGTATGGAGCATTACATGCGTGTGTGCTAAGTTGCTTCAGCCGTGTCTGACTTTGTGCAACCCTATGGACGGTAGCCTGCCAGGCTCCTTTATCCATGGGATTCTCCAGGCAAGAATATGGAAGGGATTGCCATTTCCTTCTTCAGGGGATCCTCCCGACCCAGGGATCGAAGCTGCATCTCTTACATCTACCTGCATTGGCAGGTGGGTTCTTTTACCATTACACCACCTGGGAAGCCCATGGAGGCATTAGGAAGTGCCTTTAAGAAAGTCAGTGGGGATAGCACTGAGTGTTGGTGAAGTGTGGGCAGCTGTTATATGCTGTGGGTGGGAGCATAAATTGGCACAGCCACTCTGTGGGCAGTTTGCCAAGATATGTTAAAAGTAAAAACAAGCCTGTACCCTATGACCCAGCAATTCTACTTCTCTTCCCCAGAGACACTTGTGTGTGTGCCCAAGGAGACAGTGCAAGGGTATTAGTAATTGTTGCGTTGTTGGTTATTGTCAGAGGCTGGAAACAACCTAAGTATCCAGTGATAGGAAAATGGCTAAATAAACTGTTTTGTGTTCATAGTATGAAGTGCTGAACAGGACTAAAAATGAAGCACATCTGTATATTCTTCTTTTTTTCTTCTTCTTTTTAATTGATTAATTTGGCTCTGCCAGTCTTAGTTGTGGCACGCGGGATCTTTGATCTTCGTTGCAGCATGTGAACTCTTAGTTCTGGCATGTGGGATCTAGTTCCCTGACCCGGGATCTAGTTCCCTGACCCCGGATCAAACCTGGACCCCCTGTGTTGAGGGTGTGGAGTCTTAGCCACCGGGCCACCAGGGAAGTCCCTATCTATGTATTCTTATGTGGGTAGATCTATAAGACATATTATTGAGTGGGAAAAGAAGGTTGTGAAATTGTATCTATATTCTGATCCTGTTAATATATTTTAAAAAAATCAAAAGTATGTGCTTTAGGGTATAAGCTATGCTGCTGTAGCAAAGAGATCCCCTAATAACGGTTTAAATGAGATACCTTTTTCCTTTCTCACATAGTAGTTCAGACGGGTGCTGAGTGTTCCAGTTACCCATTGGCATAAAGCAACAGTAATTGTATTTTGCTCATGGATTCTGGGAGTCAGGAATTTAGGCAGGGCATGGTGGGGATGGCTTGACTGTGTTCCACGAGGTCAGAGGCCTTAGCTGGGAAGATGCAAATGGTTGGAGCTGGAATTACCTGGATGTTTCTTGACCCTCATATCTGCCTGAACTGAATGACAAGAAGATTTATCTTAGATGTGGCTATTGATCAGACTGCCGTCACATGGCTTATCTATGTGGTTAGGGTTTCCATGCAGCGTGGTGGCCTCAGAGTCATGGAACTATTTGTTACAGAAGCTAGTGTTCCAGCAAATAAGGTGTAAACCCAATGGCCCTCTGTGAGTTTTTCTCAGAAATGGTATAGTGTCAGTTCTGCTGTTTTTAAAAAATTGAGCCAAAGTTGACATATTATGTGTTTTCAGTTCAGTTCAGTTCAGTCGCTCAGTCGTGTCCGACTCTCCGCGACCCCATGAATCACAGCACGCCAGGCCTCCCTGTCCATCACCAACTCCCGGAGTTCACTCAAACTCATGTCCACAGAGTCGGTGATGCCATCCAGCCATCTCTTTCTCTGTCGTCCCCTTCTCCTCCCGCCCCCGACCTTTCCCAGCATCAGAGTCTTTTCCAGTGAGTCAACTCGTCGCATGAGGTGGCCAAAGTATTGCAGTTTCAGCTTTAGCATCAGTGTATAATATTGTGATTCACAATTTTTAAAGGTTATACTTTACTTATGATAAAATGTTGGCTATATTCCCTGTGCTGTACGGTATATCTTTATAGCTTGTTTATTGTGTGCATCGTAGTTTGTATCTCAGTCCCCCTACCCCTGTCCTGCCCCTCTCCCCTTTTCTCTCCCCACTGGTAACCACTAGTTTGTTCTCTGTAAGTCTGTTTCTTTTTTGTTATATTCACTAGTTTGTTGTATTTTTTATATTCCACATATAAGTGATATCATGTAGCATTTCTCTTTCTCTGTCTGACATATTACTAAGCATAATGCCCTCCAAGTCCATCCATGGCAAAAATGCCATTCATTTTTGTGGCTACATAGTATTCCTCCGTGTGTGTGTGTGTGCGCCACATCTTCTTTATCCATTCATCTGCTGATGGACATTTAGCTTACTTCCGTATCTTGGCTATTATAAATAATGCTGCTATGAACATCGAGGTGCATGTGTCTTTTTGAATTAGTGTTTTCATTTCCTTCAGATACAGACCCAGGAGTGGAACTGCTGGATCATATGGTAGGTCTATTTTTAGTTTTTTTGAGGAACCTCCATACTGTTTCCACAGTGGCTGCACCAATTTACATTCCCACCAACAGTGTGCAGAGGTTCCCTTTCCTCCACATCCTTGCCAGTATTTGTTATTTGAGGTCTTTTTAATGATAGCCATTCTGACAGATGTGAGGTGATATCTCCCTGTGGTTTTAATTTGCATTTCCTTGATGATTAGTGATGTTGAGCATCTTTTCATGTGCCTGTTGGCCATCTGTGTGGCTTCTTTAGAAAAATGTCTATTCAGATCTTCTGTCCATTTTTTAATTGGGCTGTTTGTTTTGGGGGGTACTTCTGACATATTTGATTAGTCAGACCAGCCACAAGCCTACCTGTATTTAAGGAGACTGAAAAGAGATACCACTTCTCTATGTGAGGAGTGCTGAAGGACTGGTGGTCATATTTTAAAACAAGATGCAGGTTGGTTTGGCTGAGGAGGGCACTGTGGGCTTTGCCATTTGTACCATGTAGCTTCCATTTCTGGTTTCAAGGTAACTGATCCATTGTTGCCATATACCAGCCAGGGAAAGAAAGAGTGGAGGGCAAGCTGTTACTTAAAAATGTGGTTCAGTTATTCTTGGCAGAAAATGTTGCCTTGACATGTGAAAACTGAATAGCTAGAAAGAGCAGGTGTAGTGGTTAAAAAAAGAATGTAGTTTAGAACTTACATCACTTCTGCTTGCAACCCATTGGCTAACACTTTGTTGTATTCCTACATTTAGCTGCAAAGGAGGCTGGGAAATGTCTGTAGCTGGACAGCCATGTGCTGGCTATGTCTTGGTGGGGTCCTCTTATTAAAAGGAAGCCAAGGAGGGCTTCTCTGGGGGTCCAGTGGTTGACTCTTTGTTCCCAGTGTAGAGGATATAGGTTTGATCCCTGAATGGGGAACTAAGATCCTACGTGCCTCATGTGCCACATGGTGTGGGGCTAAAAAACAAAAAACAGATGTAATAAATACTCAAACTCATTATATAAAAAAAGGAAATAAAGGAGAATAAGTATTAGGAACAACTAGTTTTTGCAACAGTGAGCATTTTTCGTATTTATGTTGTGTGTGTGTGTATATATATATATAAATAGATCTCTGTGGAACATCAAAATACATAGATACATAGAATACAGTCTAGAAGAAATGTAACTGGTTACTTCTGGAGAAGGGGGAGAAGACAGGATAGGGGTCCATTCAAAGTCAACTCTAGCTGTAGCTGTGGTGTTTTAATTTTTAACGAGGATAATGTCCTTATGTTTACTTGTGAAATTAAATATTAATCCAAACTGAAGAGGGCCTGGTGAGCATCTGTCTCTTGATGTTGCAGTCTGGGTCTTATCTCACTGTACGGGGGCCCGACACCAAAGAATGCCAGGCGGTGGTGTGGTGTTTTACCTTCCATTGCTGGGGACTCCAAATCCAAAGGCTTCACTTTCTCAAAGGCTGTGTAGTTGGGAGTCTCTCTGCACCCATCCTCCACATCTGGTTCTGGAGAGTTGCCTTTCTTACCCACAGACACTGGTTGATCATTGAGGACTGTTTTGGTGCTGAAGCCTCTTTCTGTACAGATTTATTCATTCATTACAGGTAGGAAGCTGGTCACTGTACAGTGGAAAAGACAGATGGCCAGCATCTCTCCCAAGCAATCAGAGTTAACATCACAGACTCCACGTCCCTTCTCATGGGAGACACTGAGGACCCAGTGTCACTTCAGTGGCATGTCTGTCCCAGATGCATATTCAAAATTCAATCACGAGGAAATATCAGACAAGCCAAGGCAGAGGGACATTCTCCAAAACGACTAGACTGAACACTTTAGAAACACTGATATTCCCAAGACAGAAGTTGAGGAGCTGGTCTAGACTAAAGAAGACCAAAGAGATATGAACAGCATTACAAGGCATAAGACGGAATTGGGTCCAGGGTCTGGGGAGAAATTGCCATCCAGAGATAGTTCGCAGGACTTCCCTGGTGGGCCAGTGGTTAAGAATCCGCCTGCCAGTGCAGGGGATAGGGGTTTGATCCCTGGTGTGGGAAGATCCCACATGCCAAGGAGCATCTAAGCCCGCATGCCATAACTATTGAGCCCGTGCTCTAGAACCCAGGCTCTACAATAAGAGAAGCCACCGCATGAAAAACACGAGCACTGCAACTAGAGAGTAGCTCCTGCTTGCAGCAACTAGAGAAAGCCTGCATGCAGCAACCAAGACTCCACACAGCCATAAATGAATAATAATAATAATTAAAGAAAGAGTTCACATCCAAATTTGAATTTGGATGGTGTTTGAGGTAACAGTAGTGTATTGTATCAAAGTAACATTTTCTATATTTGATCGTTAGATGTATAAGAGAATGTCATGTTCTTAGGAAATATGCATTGAAGTATTTAGGAGTAAAGAAGCCTATTGTCTGCAAGTAACTCCCAAATGATTTAGAACAGAAATAGTCAGACTCTTGACAAAAAGGTCAAGTAGCGAGGATTCTTGGAGAAGGCAATGGCAACCCACTCCAGTACTCTTGCCTGGAAAATCCCATGGAGGGAGGACCTTGGTAGGCTGCAGCCCATGGGGTCGCTAAAAGTCGGACACGACTGAGTGACTTCACTTTCCTTTTCACTTTCATGCATTGGAGAAGGAAATGGCAACCCACTCCAGTGTTCTTGCCTGGAGAGTCCCGGGGACGGCGGAGCCTGGTGGGCTATGGGGTCACACAGAGTCGGACACAACTGAAGTGACTTAGCAGAAGCACTGGGATTTGCAGGCCATGTGGTCTCTGTCACAACTACTCTTTCTCCGTTGTGGTGCACAGATGATACATAAATGAATGGGCATGGCCTAGCTCCAGTGAAACGGATATTTATTCATGGATTCAAGAGTTTCAATTTCACATACGTTTTACATGTCATGAAATATTCTTCTTTTGATCTTTTGCAATGAGACCAAAATCATTTCTAGCTTACTGCCTGTACAAAATCAGGTGGCCAGATTTGGCCGGTGGGTTTACTGATGCCTGATACAGATAAAGAACACACTCAACAGACATAAACACACGCACACACAAACACACACACGGGAAGAAAGCGAATGTGTCATAATGCTAATAGTTGGTGAATCTGGGCAAAAGGTGTAGGGGAGTTCTTTGCAATCTTACAATTCTTTCAGAAGTGTGAGACTATTTAAACATTAAAGGCTAAATTTTTAAAAATGAGACATGGTTTTCCTCTCTCGGGGCTCAGAAAGGAGAGAATGAGGAAACTGTATAAATCCAGGGGACTGAGCCTCTCAACTGGGGGCCAAAAGAGAGATGCTCAGAGCATTCTTCCATGTTGCTCCTAAGTGTTATCTATTCACTTCATTGCCTTCATTTTTTTCTTATTTTCGGGCTTAACTTTCATATCAAGGAACCTGCGTGGAGGACATGAGAGTTTAGGCTATGGGCCTCACTGCCCATCCCTTTTTCCTCTCTGCTAATACAGTTCTCTACCACCCAAGCAAACAGCCACTTTAAATATGGCCATTGGATTATTGTTTTTAATTTTATGGTCCCCATACCATCATATTGTTTTCTCCAGATTGTTGGTATTTGTCTTAGATTATCAGGACTCTGGAGGAAACTGGTTGTTTCCCTGCATAGGGCAGTACCCAGGGGGAGGTGTGCTGTGGCAGTAATGTCGAGAAGATACTCTGTTCCATTCTCCCTGCCCGGGGGAGCACTGTCTTGTATTTCCTCTGGTCTGTGGTCCAGAATGGTTATTTCCAGGAGTAAGATATTGAGTGTATTGGAGTGGCTGTGCCTGGGATAAGGAGGGTTGACTTAAAGGGAGGAGGTATGTCTTTTTCTTAATTGTCTTAGCAAGAACTGTCTTCATTGCCAAGATCAGAAACCCAACCCAACTGGACTAACCAGAAAGGAATTTATTCATATAACTAAGAGAATCAGCATTGCATTCAGACTTGGTTAGATTCAAGTGCTGAAATGATGCTATAAGAATGCTGTCTCTTACTGTGTCCAATTCTGTTTTCCTGTTTGGCTTCATTCTTCTTTTTAAAAAATTATTTATTTGGCTACATCAGGTCTTAGTTGTGGCACATGGGATCTTCAGTCTTTGTTGTGACATGGGGATCTTTAGTTGTGCCAGTTGCAGCATGTGGGATCTAGTTTCCTGACCAGGGATCGAACCCTGGCCCCCTGCATTGGGAGCATGAAGTCTTAGACACTGGACCCAGGGAAGTTCCTAGCTTCATTCTTAGGCAGGTTCTCTACACTCAACAGCCCCAGGTGTGCCTTCCACCAGATAAACAAACCCAGGAGAAAGAGGGCATCTCTAAATCAATACTTGTAGGTGAAGTCCCAGAGCTGACTCTCATTGGCTTAGTTGGTGGATGCATGGCTCAGTTTGAGTCATGCATCCACCTATGAACCAATCAGTTGCTGGGGGGATTGGAGAATACTGATTGGCCAGGCCTGGGTCACATGACCATGCTTGGTATGGGCACTGTCAGCTCTACTGAAACCACCTGGATCAAGAATTGACAAGAGGTGGCTGGCCCCTCAAAGGCATATTTGGTTTCTGTTCCTATCAGAAAAGACAGAACCAGCACAGGAAAAAACAGCAGTTCCTTATTACACTAGTGCTGCCTTCCCCAAACCCAGTCCCAGTTTTATAAGTTAGATCTTTAATAGGTGTACTTGTATCATCTTAACTGTCAAACTCTTAGTCACAAGAGCTGACTCACGGGAAAAGACCTTGATGCTGGGAAAGACTGAAGGCAAAACAAGAAGCGGGCAGCAGAGGATGACATGGTAGCATCACTGAATGAATTTGAGCAAACCCTGGGAGATCGTGAAGGACAGGGAAGCCTGGCGTGCTCCAGTTCTTGGGGTCAAAAAAAGTCAAGTCGGACACGACTTAGTAACTGAACAATAATATACTCCAACACAAGCAGACTGAAAAATAACCCCTTTATGTTCTCCTGCACACCCTGCCTGGGCTCTTTTATCCCTCAGGAAACTCACAGGATCTACAAGCAGAAGCTGGAGGAACTGAATGCACTCCAGACTTCGTGTAGCAGCTCCATCAACAAGCAGAAGACGCGACTGAAGGACCTGAAACTCACACTCCAGAGGTAGGCGGGCTGCAACTCAGAGGCTCCCCTGGCTTTTAGGGACAGAATCTCAACTCAAAACTGGCTTGAGCCGAGAATGGAAATTTTAATGGAAAAAAACAGAAGTGGCTTCACGCATCACTGGATCCAGGGGGTCAAAGGGTATTTTTAGGAATTTTTTTTTTTTCCTCTCAATTCTGCCTTCCTCTAGATTGGCTTCACTCTCTGGCTGAGATGGTCACTGAGATAGCCACAGCAGTGCCAGGCTGTTATCTTCTCAGCCTTTCTTCCTACTGGCTTGGCCACCCCAGCAGAATGAGAACTTGTCTTTCAGCACAAGTGCTGGTTGGTTGTGAGTCTCATTGGCTGGAACTGGTCATGTGACCATCTGTGAACCAATCATTGTAAGACTTGGGGGGGGGGTTCCCTGATGACTCAGACGGTAAAGAATCTTCCTGCAGTTCAGGAGACCTGGGTTGGGAAAATCTCCTGGAGAAGGAAATGGCAACCCATTCCAGTATTCTTGCCTGGAGAATTTCATGGACATCCGAGCCTGGCAGGCATGCCCATGGGGTTGCAAAGAACCGGACACAACTGAGTGATAACACTTATATAAGACTTGGTCCTATGCTCAGTTTATGGACCTGGGGGATGGGACAGCTCTACTTGAACTACTTGGGAGGCGGGAGAGGATGAGGCATAGTTCCCATAGGAAAGTTGTTATGAGAAGTCCTGTCAGGCAGATAAATAGTAAGTATCCTTCTCTCAGGCAAAGGGAGTTCACCCCACCAGGTCTCTGGTGTACAGGGTGAGAAGTCTGGCATGCCTGGTCGGGATATACTTGAGCTTACGACCTAGTTCGTTTCCTAAGGCCAGGATCACCTGTTCACTTCCTAGTCCCATGTCTTTATGGTTTGGAAAGTGCTGTCATTCCCTGAAAGTGAAGGAGTCCGGTGAATGCTGTGACCCCCTAGGGAGACAGGAAAACAGGCTCTGAGTGCCTTGTCCCTGGTCACTTAGTTGGGCCTCCATTCCAGTTTATGATTCCTGGGCGATTCTTCCCTTCCCCAGTGGAAAATTTGGGAGATGGTTACCGATTGTACCCCTAACCTTGACTGGCCATTTTGGACATGGAGGCCCATTAGTCATGTGAAGAGTGTGGATGGTTCCACATAATGACGTCACCTCTCTTGGAAAAACGTATCTCACTGATGGTAGGACTCCAGTCTTTTATCTGTCTAGGGCTTTTCATTCCTGGCACTGTTGATGCTTCTTTGCTCCTGGGGGCTGTCCTGTGCGTTGTAGGGTGTTGGGCAGCATCCCTGGCCTCTACCCACTAGATGCCAGTAGAGCTGTCTACTCCTGTCTTGACAACCCAGAATGTTCCCAGACAGTGTCTTCATGGTTTGGGAAGAACTCCCATCCCAAGTTTCCCCAGTTGAGAACCATTGGGTTGGAAGGTTGACTCATGAGTTAGGTTCCCAAGGACCCTTGCTATTCCTCTGAGTATCTATGACTTGTTTTTCTAGTTTTGAAATTAAATCTCACCAAAGAACAACTATCAGACCTCGGTTGGTTGACTGCTAATACTTTCAAAGCTTTTTTCCTGTCTGCACTCTTCATAACCTTCAGGTTATTTCTGTGGAATAGCATGGAGGGTGGTATTGCCGGCCAATATCCCTGGAGCTCATACTATGTGTCAAGTATTCTAAATGTTTTACACTGCATTTACTCACTGTATCTTCACAATGGTATCATTTACAAGGTAGGTCTGATGTTATCCCTGTTTGTGAGGTATGGAAAAAAAAGCAGAGAGGTTAAAGGACGTTTCCCAAGGCTGGCAGGGAGCCAGCATCAAACCCAGAGAGTACAGCGGGAGAGCTGAGGTTGCCAGAAGCATTGAGATGGAAAGATGGGGGCAGTGCCTAGAGCTTCCGGATTCTTCGTCCAGTCTGTATAACGCCTGTCTCACCCACACACCTCTGACCTCAGGTACAAGCGCCATGCCAGTCGGGAGGAGGCAGAGCTCGTTCAGCAGATGGGTGCCAACATCAAGGAGCGGCAGAACGTCTTCTTTGACATGGAGGCCTACTTGCCCAAGAAGAATGGGTAGGAGCTGGGGACTT
Organism: Moschus berezovskii; assembly: GCF_049115385.1. NCBI lineage: Eukaryota > Metazoa > Chordata > Mammalia > Artiodactyla > Moschidae > Moschus > Moschus berezovskii. The sequence goes on along the minus strand of NC_142478.1, from coordinate 56,734,922 downwards.
GCCCTCACACCCCCAACACTGTGTGCAGATGCCCAGGCTTGGAGCACCTGGTCTGCGTGCCTCTCACCTCCCTGCTGGGGGTTGAGGAGGAAACAAGGGCAGGAAAGGGAGGGAAGCTTCCTTACATGACCCTCCATGAACCCAGGAGGGGACCTCAGCCCCTCCGTGTGGCAGTGACATTCATGGAAGGGCTTTTTCAAGGAACCAGACAAAGGACCTGGTTCCCATTCTCTGCCATCTGCCCAATGTCACCTGGGATCAAGAGGAAACGTGTTCTCTTTCAAGAGAACAAACATCCATTGAGGGCCCACTGTATGCCTGGCATTGTGCAGGGGACTCTCTTGACGTCAGTCATTTCACCCTCTACAGCCCAGTGAGTGAGATCCAGGAATCCCTGTTCTAAAGGTTCAGAGAAGTGGCATTAGGAAGTATCTTGCCCAGGGGGCTCAGACTGGGTTAGGCTGAACCAGGATGTGAACACTGGACATTCTGACTCTAGTGCTTGTGTTCTTTCCTTCTTCCTCCTTCAGAGAAGTCCCATCTCCTTCCTCAGGTGACATCTCTGCCACCTCGTAAAGAGAGATCCTTATAGCGTTGCATCATGACTTGATGTGGGTGGCTAAACGCATGTCCCAGGAAGCACCCTGACTTTCTTTCGGTTTGATCCAGCCCTGAGTCAGAGCCTTCTACCAGAGGCCTTCCTCTTGTCTTCTCCTTTTTGGCTGTGTTTGGTTAAAAACTCCATGCTTTGGATGGTGATAACTTTCTACAGAATGAAACAGCATGACCTTCTTTTAAAGTCAGATTCACTCTCCCAGCTCCAGTCTCCCTAATTCTCTGTCCAGCTTACGTTAGTTAGGAATCCTTGGAATACAAATGACAGAAAACCTAACCCAAAGTTGCTTAATTAATAATAGGGCATTTTTTGACACATGTAACTAAAAAGTCTAGGTGTAGCTCTAGGTACGCCTGGATACTGTTAAACTGTGTCCCTATTTATTTATTTATTTTTACTCTGTTTTGCTGTGTGTGAATTTTGTTCTCAGGCAGGCTTCCTCCACAAGCTGGCCCCAGCAGCTCTGGGTTTGCATCCTACCTGCTTAGCAAATCCAGTACAGAAAGCCTCTTTGTTCTGTAGGAGTTCTGGGAAAAGTCCTTCTATTGATTCTCATTGGCCTAGATTGTGTTCCATGATCATGACTGACCAATCAGGAGGTTGCACCGCTTTGATTGGGGGAACCTGGGTCATGTGCCTTACCCTAGAGCCTAGGGGGAAAAGTGATTCTCTGAAGGGAAATTATACTGCCCTTTCAGGAGGTAGGGGCTATATGCTGGGTGAGAAAAATAAATGGTTTTCTGACACCTCTGCTCTAGGTGCACAAGACTGGAAATCCCCCTAGATTTTACCCATGGCTGGAAGAAGGCTTTTCTGTTCCCTTTTCTCCTCTCAAACTTCTTTGCATCCTTCAAAGCCCAGTTCACATGTTACTACCTCAGGAAGTCTTTCTAAACTCCTCTCTCCCTCTGTGGAATTAACTTGTCTTCCCCTGAGATCTCCTAACCCTTTATTTTCACCTTTATTAGTTAGCATGTTAGGGGCTTCCCAGGTGGCTCAGTGGTAAAGAATCCTGCCAGTGCAGCACCAGCAGGAGACACTGGGTTGGAAGGATCCCCTGGAAAAGGAAATGGCTCCCCACTTCAGTATTCTTGCCTGGGAAATCCCACAGGCAGAGAAGCCTTGTGGGGCTACAGTCCATGGGGTTGCAAAGAGTTGGACGTGACTGAGCATGCGTGCACATAGCATGTTAGCGTGCAGGCTGTTGTAACAGAAGCATCATGGCACAGTGGCGCAAACACGTGAGGCTTTTGTCTCTCACACATAACAGTCCAGAGGTGAGTGGGCCAAGAGTGTTGGGCTCCTGAGGTCACCTCGGAGCTTGGTCCTTGCAGCTTACTCACTCCGCACCACTTCTTTAGGAGTTGTTCTCATCTGTGTGGCCAAAGCTGGGTCACACCATCACATTCTCAGCAAGCAGGAAAGAGTCAGGCTGTGGAGGGCACACAGATCCCTTTTTACAAAAATGTTTGCCATTTCCCAGTGAAGCCAAACACATACATACCATACAACCCAGAAATTCCACTCCTGGGTGTATATACACTCAGTGGAAATGAGTTCTGAACATTCACAACAAGGAAGCCAGACGTAAAAGGCCACGTATCACATGAGCTTGTTTACACGAAATGTCAAGAATAGACACATGCATAGAAACAGAAAGTACATTAGTGTTTGCCAGGGGCTGAGGGAGTGACTGCTAGTGGGTAAGGACTCTCTTCTTGAGGTGTTGAAATTTCATGTTCTGGGATTAGGTGACACTGATGTTTGCACAACATTGTAAATATACTTGAAACCCTTAAATTATATAATTTGCTTTTAATGTAAACGTTTTTTATGAGCTCACATTATTTTATTTATTTTTTAGATCAGGCTTTACATTAGCAATTTGATATTTCTGTACAGTACAAAATAATCACCACTAAGCTGTATACTTTATTTTTTATTTTTAAAAATATTTAGCTGCAAGGGAGGCTGGGAAACATGGTCTGTAAGCCAGCTAAAATGGGGAGAAGTGGGTTAATCATGACGGTTCTGACAGTTGCCATGTTCTCTGGTTAATCATTTTCATTGTCATATGATGTGAGAATTTTACCGTTGAGCTCAGCACCTCATTTTCTAATATCCAGTGCTCAGTGCCATGCTTATTGTGCATGCATGCTCAGTCACTCAGTCACGTCTGACTCTGTGACCCCATGGACTGTAGCCCACCAGGCTCCTCTGTCCATGGGATTTCCCAGGCAAGAATACTGGAGTGGGTTGCCATTTCCTCTTCCAGGGGATCTTCCTGACCCAGGGATTGAGCCCACGTTTCCTGTATTGGCAGCGGGTTCTTTACCACTGGGCCACCGGGAAGCCCTTGCCATGCTTATTAAGTCTGAATATTTTTGGTTGGGGACCACTCCTGGGGTTGTTAACGTGGTGGCCCTCACAGGTCTTTCCTTTCAGGCTGTACTTGACTCTGGTTCTCGGTAATGTGAATGTGACCCTTCTCAGCAACCAGGCCAAGTGAGTATCCCAGACACCCCTCCACCTAACTTTATGGAATCCGGGCATTTTGCTCTTTCAGCTCAAGAGAGATGGGACCAAGCCAGTTTTTGCATTTAAAAAAAAATGTTCACAGCTGGGACTCTGGCTTTTGGTCTTTCTGACGGTCTCTTCCTTAGTATGTAGACCACCTGGAGGAGGTTTCCTTCCTTCCTTTCACAGAGTCAGTACGTGATGTGGACTGGACTACCAGTTTTCCATGAGAAATGGCCCCTTGTCGCATTCCACGCCTTATCACACACATTCCTCCTGGGGTGTAGGCAGTCCTGGCCACCCCAGATGTATCCCATTTCCAGGGAAAATGGAGCTGTGGCTTTTCCACTACTGTAGGTGGTTGAGGAGGAGACCCTATCTCAGCTCCCTGCCTATCATGGGCTCAAAACCTTAAACCCAGGAGTCCAGGGACAAAGGAAGCTTTGCACATTGGCCTTCTTTCCCTATCGATCATCACCATTCATTCAAAATCTCTCCCTTAGTTTGATCTAGCTGGTCAGGGATCCAGTGGGGTGATGGGTTATAGTCATGTGACCTTTCCTGGGGGTGTCTGTCGCTGCAGATTTGCCTACAAGGATGAGTATGAGAAGTTCAAGCTCTACCTGACCATCATCCTGCTCCTGGGTGCTGTGGCGTGTCGATTTTTCCTTCACTACAGGTGATGGGGTGTGTTGGTGGGTGGGCAGGGGTGAGGGAGGAGGGCCATGAGAGAAGGATCCAGGGTTTCTCTTGCATCTCCAGCATTTGGTGTGATAAGGTACAGGATAGAGAATGACTGTCTCTTACGGGAAATAGCAGTTCTGTCTGCCTTACAGCCATCCAACAAATATCTACTAAATGGTTGCTGCTGCTGCTAAGTCACTTCAGTAGTGTCTGACTCTGTGCGACCCCATAGACGGCAGCCCACCAGGCTCCCCTATCCCTGGGATTCTCCAGGCAAGAACACTGGAGTGGGTTGCCATTTCCTTCTCCAATGCATGAAAGGGAAAAGGGAAAGTGAAGTCGCTCAGTCGTGTCCGACTCTTAGCGACCCCATGGACTGCAGCCCACCAGGCTTCTCCGTCCATGGCATTTTCCAGGCAAAAGTGCTGGAGTGGGGTGCCATCGCCTTCTCCAAAGAGGCCTTATAACATAGTAGCTAAGAAAGAGCCCAATGTGGTCCATCCTTACAATGGAATATTATTTGGCCACAAAAAGGACTGAAGTACTGACACGCACTATAACATGGATGCAGCCTGAAAACACGGTGCTGAGTGAAAGAGCCCAGAGGCAAAAGGTCAGTTATTGTATGCTCCCATTCATATGAAATGCCCAGAGTAGGCAAAGGCTATAGAGACAGAACACAGATTAGTGGTTGCCAGGGGGTGGTGGGGAGGCAAATAGGGAGTGACTGCTAAGGGCCACAGGTTGTTTTTTTTTTTGAGTGGTGAAAATGTTCTTGAATTAGATAGTGATGATGGATGCATAACTTGGTGAATATACTAAAAACACACTGACTTATATCCTTGAAAAGGGCGAATTTTATGGTATGTGAATTGTATCTCAGTTACAAAAATAAAGGTGATAGGAAGGAAGGAAAGAACAAGAGATAGACCACAGACCTCCTGGGTTTGAATCCTGCCTTCGAGACCTACTGGCTGTCAGATGGGCAGGTTGCCTCTGGGTGCCTCAAGTCTCCCCTGCTGTAAAATGAGGGTGGCACCAGACCCTGCCTCCCTGGGTTGTTGTGACAGTTGAGTGCATTAACACTGCCCATGGCTGTGCCCAGCGCCTGGCACCCAGTGGCACAGTCAAGAGGGTCAGCTGCTCCACTTGAGTGGGACAAGGGAGGTGAGCCGAAGCCGTCGGTGAGCCAAAGCCATGATCCCCCAGGGGGTTTTGCTTCCCCCTGCTCTGGCCCCGGGTTTCCTGCCCTGAGGGGAGGCAGCCGAGTGTGGCTTGGGCATTTGGCCCACCATGTGTCAAGGGTTTATTTCCTGGCAGGCACTTGGCTGGGAGTCCAGTTGCTGGGCTGCCTATTTGAGTGTCTGAACAAAGGTTCTTTCAGGCTCTGAGCCCGTGCCTGCCTGCTGCCTTGGGCCTGGGCCGCTTCCCTGGAGGGCAGAGGCTGCTCAGTCATGCCTGCTCACGTGCCCCCAGAAATGGGGCAGAAGTTCTTGACGTGCAACCAGATTTCCTGGTGCTCGGACTTCTGGGGCCCTCAGAGGACAAACCTGTGGCGTCCGGTTGAGTGCTCAGGCTCACTGAGGGCCTGGCATCACCATGTCTCCCACCCCTTTCTGTATTCATTTCCTGGGGCTGTCGTAACAAGGCACCACAAGCCGGGTGGCTTAGAACAATAGAAGTGTATTTTCTCATAGTTGTAGAGGCCAGAAATCTGAAATCAAGGTTGGAATCATGGTTGGCAGGACCACACTCACTCTAAAGACTAGAGGAGGAACCTTCCTTGCCTCTCCCAGCCGCTGATAGTGGCTGGCCATCCTTGGTATTCTCTTGGCTTAAGGCTGTTTCACTCTAGTCTGTCATTATATGGCCATCTGCCCTGCAGCCTTGTATCTCTTTCCTGGTCTTCTTATAGGGACACAGTCCATGGGTTTAGGGTCCACCCTAACCCATTATCTCCTCATCTTCACTATATATTTACAAAGACCCTGTTTCCAAATCAAGTCAATTATGAGGTTCTGGGTGGATTTGAATTTGAGCAGGGGGGAACACTGTTTAGCTGACTGCACCTTCAATGGCTTAAAAAAGGGCAAGGATGGGGAGCTGGATGGGCAGCACATCTCTGAACCTCAGTTTCCTCATCTGTGAAATGGGGAGTTGTTGTTGTTCAGTCGCTAAGTCGTGTCCAACTCTTTGAGACCCTGTGGACTGCAGCACATCAGGCTTCCTTGTCCTTCACTATCTCCTGGAGTTTGCTCAAACTCATGTCCATTGCATCAGTAATGCCATCCAACCATCTCATCCTCTGACACCCCCTTCTCCTCTTGTCCTCAATCTTTCCCAGCATCAGGATGTTTTCCAGTGAGTCAGCTCTTCACATCAGGTGGCCAAAGTATTGGAGCTTCAGCATCAGTCCTTCCAATGAATATTCAGGTTTGGTTTCCTTTAGGATTGACTGGTTTGATCTCAAGGGACTCTCAAGAGTCTTCACCAGCACCATAATTGGAAAGCATCAGTTTTTCGGTGCTCAGCCTTCTTTATGGTCCAACTCTCACATCTGAAGATGACTACTGGAAAAACCATGGCTTTGACTAGATGGACCTTTGTTGGCAAAGTGACATCTCTGCTTTTTAATACACTGTCTAGGTTTGTCATAGTTTTTCTTCCAAGGAGCAGGCATCTTTGAATTTCAGAAATGGGAAATAATACTGTCTTTGTTTGGGTTTCCCCAGAAGAAATCCCCCAAGACAAGCATTTGAGTGCCATTAATTTATTCAGGAGGTGATCCCAGGAAACACTGGTAGGGGAATGGAAGTGAGACAAACAGGGTTATCCTGTGGGCACCTGGAGTTCAGTGCTGCTGGGGAATAGGGGACAGCAAAGGACAGGCCTCAGTTATTCCCCCTCAGGGGTGAGGGAGCGGGTAGTATTTATCCTCCAACTGCTGTCAGTTAAGGGAGGCTTGACTCTCACAGAGTATTGCAACCTGTAGCATTTACTCTATAATTGTCTACAAAATAAAAAATGAAACAATGTAAGTGAGCATAATAGATACAAGTATCCATCTCCACAAATTTAGTTATTGCCAACACTCAGGAGAAGGCGATGGCACCCCACTCCAGTACTCTTGCCTGGAAAATCCCATGGATGGAGGAGCCTGGTGGGCTACAGTCCTTGGGGTCGCGAAGAGTCGGATACGACTGAGCGACTTCACTTTCACTTTTCACTTTCATGCATTGGAGAAGGAAATGGCAACCCACTCCAGTGTTCTTGCCTGGAGAATCCCAGGGACAGGGGAGCTGGTAGGCTGCCGTCTATGGGGTTGCACAGAGTCGGACACGACTGAAGCGACTTAGTAGCAGTAGCAGCAGCAACACTCAGGAAAGCACGTTTCCATATATTGAACTTTCAAGGCCCTACTCAAATGTCATCCCTTCTTTGGGAACTTTCTTGTCCTGGTTTGCTCTTCAGTTGTGTGTGTGCCGGGGGTAGGGGTGGGGTAGGGGGACAGCTGTCCCTGGTTCTCATGTCTGTACCCCTCCCTGGGACTGTTTCTCTATGCCAGGGTGACAGATGAAGTCTTTAACTTCCTGCTCGTATGGTATTACTGCACCCTGACTATTCGGGAGAGCATTCTTATCAGCAACGGCTCAAGGTAACGGGGGGCCCAGCTTTGTGGGGTGGTGCGGGGGAGCCAGAGGGAAATCTGTCATGGAGGCGAGAGCTGTCACCCTCGCCTTGCACCCCCGTCCTCTTTGTGGAGTGGGGGTATTCATGACTGTTGAGAACCAGGGAGGAGGAAATTGGTGTCTGCTGCAGCTTCACTTGCAATGGTCAGTCTCTTGCTTACAAGAAACTCTAACTCAAATAAATGAGTTTAACACAATAGGAAATTTATTTTCTCATATCAAGGAATGGGTCCATTGGCGCTGAATTCAGGTAATCCAGGCGTTCAGACAGTGTCATCAGGACCCAGTTTCTCTCTATCTCTCAACCATATCTTCTGCTGTGTTCTTTTAGTCTCGGGTTCCAGGTAAGAGCACCCAGCAGCTCCAGGCTTACATCTTCATTTCTAGCATTCCCAGCAAAATAAGGCACATTCCTCTCTCCCAGGAGTCTCACTGGGTCCTGTTGGCACTCACTGATTATCTCTGAACCAGTCGCTGTGGCCAGAGACTGCACTGCTGTGATTGGCTGGTTGTGAGCCTTGTGCCCACCCCCAGGGCTGTCAACCAACACCTCAAAGCTGAGTGTCAGGAGAGGAATGGTTCCCTGGAGGAAAGTTAGGTTACTGTCACCAGAAGGTTGAATGAATTCTGGTGAGAAAAGTGGATGGTCCCGGACAGAGAGATTAGAGTATCAGGACTGAGTTAAGACCCACGACTTGCCACTTGTAGGACCCATTTCCCATAGGTCTGATGCCTTTGGAGGGTGTCCATTTGAACCCCTGCATACCATTCTTGTCCCTGTTTTTCCTGAAACAGAAAGAAACAAGCTATCGACCCTCCCCACTTCCTTCTTCCTGGAGGCTGGTAAGGAGTGACCAGGAGCCATGTGTTTAAGATTGGGGTGTTTGCCAAACCCCCAGATAATTTGCTACTTTCTCACGTCTCCGCCAGTGCTCTCTCATGGCATATCCCTGCCCTGCCCGGCCTTACCCTAAACATAGAGCTGAGAGGCAAGGGCCAGAGGAAAACAGCTATTCTTAGGTATGCAGCCCGTAGCATGCAGCCCTTTAGAAAAGATCAGTGTTTCTCAAACTGCACTCATCCTTTACCATGTCCAGCATCACCTGAATGATAGTTTTTTCACAATTTAAATCCACCCTCTTTTTGCTTTTCTTTTTAATTAAATAAATGTGAATTTATTTTAAAAGGAAACTTTTATTTCCCCACCATATGTGGAAAACCAGCATCAATTGCAGGAAAGAGGAAATAGTGTAAAAATAGAATTTCATTTTCATTGTCTAATTTATTGAAGTCAATGACTCCTGCTTCCCGAAGGCTCCGAGCCTGAGGCTTGCTGTCTCTCTTCAGTGTATGTACATGTGTAAAAAGGGAGATAAGCAGATCTCTGTGTATGTATGTGTATGTGTTAATTGCCCAGTCGTGTCCGACTCTTTGTGACCCCATGGACTACCGCTCACCAGACTCCTCTGTCATGGCATTCTCCAGGCAAGAATACTGGAGTGGGTTGCCATTCCCTTCTCCAGGGAATCTTCCCAATCCAGGGATTGCACCTGAGTCTCCTGCATTGCAGGCAGATTCTTTACCATCTGAGCCACCTGGGAAGCCCAAGAGCAGGGGATTTTGTATATTAAAGATATCCGAGCATTTAACCAAGACTATCTCCCTGACTTAATCAGGAGAATGGAAAGAACAGGACTGATGACTTCTCACCATGTGATTCAGTATCATCTAGCGTTACATTCCCAGGGACGGGGGAGCCTTGTGGGCTTCCGTCTGTGGGGTCACACACAGTCGGACACGACTGAAGTGACTTAGCAGCAGCAGCAGCAGCGTTACATTCAGATACCATCTAAAACTTGGTGGTACATGCCCCATGCTTTGGGAAACACTGAAGTAGAAAATCCTACCAAATCTATAACATTTGTAGTTTTCCTTAATTTTAGTGATTGTATCTTCCTGCTTTGGGCATGGTTGGAGGGGACCCAGGGTAGTAACATAGTGGGGAAATGGGCCCAGGGCAATGGGCCAAGCTTTCTTGTTACTAATTCTCGTCATGCTCCCCTGAGCTTGGTGTTGGGAGTTTCCTCCTCCTAATGGACTTATATTAAGAGGGCATGCTATATCTCTAACAGTCACTAACACTTTAATAAGCGTTACTCTTGTCATTTTTTTCTTGTATGACAAACTGTGGGTGGGGGCTTCCCTGAGAGAAGGGAACAGGTCTGAGTCGAGATCCCTGTAAGTGTGGAGCACACCCAGAAAACAGAGGAGGACTAAAAGGGGAAAGTAGGATTCCAGAGCTGCCTCACTTGCCTGACACCTTAGTGGGGCCTTCTCTGAGGCCTCCCTAGGGCTTGTGCTCTGATGGGACATCAGGAAGGGCTGTCACTGAGCCGATAATGCAAAGCTTTGTGTGTAGTCCAGTCTGTCCCGACCTGCCATTTATTACATGTTTATTTTATGTATTTTACATTTTATTTTGCTGTGCCACACAGCATGCGGGATCTTAGTTCCTTGACCAGGGATCAAACCTGTGCCCTCTGCAGTGGAAGTGCGGAGTACTAACCACTGGACCACCAGGAAGTCCGCATTACACTTTTATTGAGCAACTTCTAAGTACCAGACACTGAGCTAGGGACTCCAAGACAGCTCCCACGCGGAGCCTTTTGGGAGCACTCATAGAGGTTCTTTAAAGGACAATTCATGGCAAGTATGGTTCAGGAAGGTCAAGTTGCTTCAGGAATCACACTCCCCCAGGCCTGCCTCCCCAGTTTGGCCTTCGGCACAGATTTGGATGTGTTGGTGGTGGGGACTGTGGGATGAGTGGGGTGGGCCTGTACGGATGTCTTATTTTCTGGAATGACTACGGGAGTTGTGGTCAACTTGTGGGACAGGGAGGCATGGCAGGTGGACCAAAGTTGGGTGATTAAAACTTGTGGCTCGTCCTCGACATCTGTTGAGTAGTTAGCCTCCATCCTCCCCCTGCTCCTTCTCAGAGCTGATTTTTCTCCTGGGGGTGGGCATGGGAGATGCCTGTGAGATTTCCCCTCATACTTGGCCCTTATTAGGGAATAGCTAAGAAACCAGTTCAAGAAAGCACTGTGAGGAGGAGGCAGGGGTCCAGTTTAGGATGAAGGCTGCCTTTCTCTGAAGTGTCCCAGCTCTGGAGCTCACAGTGGGTACCCAGTGAATGCCCCGGGGTCTGTGTAGAGATGAACTGAACCCAAGCTCTGTAGTGAAGGAAGTTCATTGGGGTCATCTTGGTGTTGGAGAGACAGCTGAACCAGAGCCAGATAGACTTCCTGGAGGCTTGCTGCCCAGTTTTGGTCTGATTGAACCTCTTTTACCCTGTTTCCAGTTGCATCCAAGACCTGAATTAGGGGTGTGTTGGGGGGAAGTAGGCTTTGAGAGGTGGGTGTGTAGGGGGAACACCCACATCATAGGATGGAGCCACCTGTGGTTTGTGTCAGATGTTTGCATGTGAGATGTAGCTCCATAGCTCAATTAGAGCCATAAGTAAGTCAACTTCCCTTCCAGATTTTGCAAATTATGGAAAACCACCTGATAGGAGTAAGCATGAAGGGGTATTTATTGAAGCATATAAATAGTTCAGGGAGGTCCAGAGTGCTCAAACAATGTTAATTTAACAGCCCTTTTCCTTCTCCCTTTTCCTTCCCTGTTACTTCCTGCACTGGCTCCCAGCAGCCCAGGCCAGCACCCCACAGGGATCAGCAATCCCAGAGGAAAGAGCATCTTTCCTCTACTGGTCCAGGGGCAGTAGGGTCTTGAGACAGATTTCTAATTGGCCAGGCTTAGGTCACATGGTCTTCCCTGAACCAATCACTGTGCTGGAGTGATTTAGCATCTCCATTGGCTGACTCTGGGTCATGTGCCCAGTATCTTAGCTCCACCACCCAGACTGACTTGGGGGTGAGGTAGTTCCCCCAAGGAAAGACAAAGGGGAGAACCAGAATGGGGAGTGATTAACAGACAGACAAAACAGCAGATGTCCTCTGCAGTAGTTCCAGGATAGAATGAATAATGAATCAGAAATCACGTTGCCTTTTCTGGCAAGCCAGCCCACCAGTGCCCAGAACGAATGGGCCTTTTTGTAAGGGCCTTTCCTAGGATACAGAGGGGTAGGGGTGGCAGAGGAGAGAGGGAGCCTCGATGTAGAAGCCATTCCCCTAGCTGCCCAGATGACCCGAAGCTCAAAGCCAGACAGAGCCAGGGGTTGACTAGTGACTGGTGCCTGGATCTTATGCTAAGATGTCCTGAAGGGAGGTCTCCAGGCACAATCCCCAGATATCAGAACATGCTGTTCGTACTACATTCAGGCTATGCAATGTGCCGGCCTTCCTGGCGTACCTACTGTCTGCTCATTTAAAAGGCCACAAGTTCCTGCAGGCTTCGTTTCTGGGGCAAAACGGACTGTAGAGATAGACTGCTAAAGGGTAAAGGTCTCTTTCTGGAGCAGTACAGATGTCCTAAAACTGACTGTGGTCATGTTTGCACAACTCTGTGAGTACACTGACTTGTATTTTTTAAATGGGTGAATTGTATGGTGTCTGACTGACATCACAATAAAACTATTATATAAATACACACACTCACACACTTGTACGTGCGAAGCACCAGTCCAGAGCCCTGGGGTATGCAGACGGACAGTGGGGCTGGTGAATGCACGCTGGGAAAGAAGACATTTTAGCCTCTCCCAGTGCCACTGAGCTGTGTTTATTGGTGGCGTCTGTCAGCGCTGGGCTGTGGGCACAGTGAACTGTGAAATTAGAAGCCGCTGCTCAGCCAGGCTTGCTGCCGAGGGCCTGTGTCTGGCTGCGGCCCTTCCTGGACAGGGAGTGGGTATTTCTCTGGGGACCTTTGGTGGTAGGACAGAGGACAGGGGGCTTGCCAGGCCTCCAGGGCTTGCAGAGACTTGTTGGTTGCTCTTCAAGATGAAGGTCTAAGGATGGGTGGGGCCATTTATCTTTTCGGTCAGAAACCAAGGTTCCTCAGAGACCCTGACAGGCAGGGCAGGGACACGGAGAAGGGAGATTGGGAACCAGGAAGTGGACAGATGTCCCATCCTGTCCCGTGAACTCATGTGGCACCTGCATCAGTCTTCTGTCCAGTCTCTCCTGGTGGCATCTATACCAGCTGCATTTCCTGGACATCACTTTTTTCATTTCAGCATGTATTGAGTACCTACTGGTTACCAGGTGCTGTTAGTGCTAGGAATAAAAAGCCTCCTAAAACCTTGTTTCTCCTCATAACCACTCAAGCATCCACAAGCTGTTGCCAGAACACCTGATTTATGACCAGACATTTTTTGTGGCTGTATCGTGCGGTATGTGGGATCTTAGTTCCTGACCAGGGATTAAACCCGCAGTCCCTGCATTGGAAGCGTGGAGTCTTAACCCCTAGGCTGCCAGGGAAGTCTCTTTATTTTTTTCTTTCTTTCTTTCTCTTCCTTCCTTTCTCCTTTCCTTCCTTCCTTCCTTCCCAGAACCACTGAAGGGCTTCCCAGATGGCTCAGTGGTAAAGAATCGGCCTGCCAGTGCAGGACACACAGGAGATGAGGATTCAATCCCTGGGTTGGGAAGACCCCCTGGAGAAGGAAATGGCAACCCACTGCAGTACTCTTGCCTGGGAAATCCCATGGACAGAGAAGCCTGGTGGGCTACAGTTCATGGGGTCGTGGAGAGTCAGACAGGACCAAGTGACTGAGCATGCACACACACACACTGAAGGGCTGCAAAGAGAAGAGAGGAATAAAATGCTGTCCCTGCTCTTACAGTGTTTATGTCCATGTTGGAAGGTTTTAAGACAACTCAAATCCACTTATTAGGACAGTGCAAATGAAAACCTCAATGACACACCAATTTGCACATAATAAGATTGGGAGAAATTTTTAAATTAGGTATTCCGTATTGGTGAGGGTTTGGGGAACTCGATAGTCTCTGCTGCCAATGGGAGTGTAAATTGGGAATTGCTGTTTTGGAAGGTAATTTGAGAAATAACCACGCACATGCCCTCTGAGCTAGCCATCCTGCATACTTACTTCCTGGTACCTTCCATGGAGAAACGGTGTCATGACACAAGGAACTTCCACGGATGTTATGGCAACATGAGGGATGACAGTGACAGTTCAGGAGTGGCTGCGTAGACTACGGCAGAGCAGACACATCCTGAAATGTTGTGTCATGTTTAAGAAGTCAGTGGCAGGTCTGTAGATACAGGCCCAGAGTCAAGACAAGGAAGCAAGTCGCAGGATGATTTTAGTTATAGTCTAAAAAAAAAAAATTATTTTTAAATTTTTTTAATAAAAGGGACTTCTTGGAACTTCCCTGACAAAGATGCCATACTCCCAGTGCAGGAAGCCCAGGTTCGGTCCTGGTCAGGGAACTAGATCCCACATGCCACAGCTAAGGTCCGATGCAGCGGAATAAATAAATTTTTAAAGAGGGGACTTCCTTGTGGTCTAGTGGTTAAGACTGAGCATGCAATGTAGGAGAACGGGGATTTGATCCCTGGTCGGGGAACTAAAGTCCCACATGCTGCATGGCTCAGCCCAAAACAAAGAAAAACATCTAATCCATCAGCTCACCCCCGAACCAGCAGATCCTCAGGTGCCTCCATTTGGAGCCCATCTCCCCACTTGGCCCCCACTCCAGTTGTCTCCCAAGAGTGTTCTGGAAAGACGAAGGTTAACTGCTTCCCACATGGATGCTTCCCGTGTCTCAGTCCCTGGTGTCCCAGGGTGCACTTGGCAAAGCAGATTGCTGCCCCCTCACGTTCTGATCACTGAGCTCCTGGAGAAGGCCTGGGGAGGCCAGCAGAGGCCTGAGACACACTCTGGGACCTTGAAGAATAAAGACTGCCTGTGACACTGGAGAGGGGGTGACAGCCAGGCTCCTGCCCCTCTTTGGAGTGACAGCCCTGAGCCAGGGGAGCGCTGGGTTCTTATTTTTTTGGCTGCGCTGGGTCCTAGTTGCAGCACTTGGAATCATCAGTCTTCATTTTGCCATGGGGCATCTTTAGTTGCAGCAGGCAAACTCCTAGCTGCGCCACCTGGGATCTAGTTCCCCGACCAAGGATCCAACAGGAGCCCCTGGCTTTGGGAGTGAGGAATCGGCCATGGGACCACGAGGGAAGTCCCAGAGCTGGATTCTGACCATGGGGTCCCGGCAGCTCGTGGACTGGATGAGTGAAGTCCAGGGCTGGGCGAGGGCCTGCTGTAGACAGAGGAGCAGACAAGCCTAGGGCCTGGGCCCCCAGAGAGCAGCTGTGTCCGGGATGGAGCAAGGCACTCCATGTACAGTTTGTCGTTCCTGTGTCTGTGTGGGTGAACGCAGATAGCTACAGCTCTGTGTGAACGTGTGCGAGTGTTCTGTGTTTATTCAGCATGCTTGTTGAGCACCTGCTCTAAGCCAGGTGTCACAACAGAGAGGAACAGACAGTATCTCTGCTCTTTTGAGTGGGGAAGAGGGTTCAGAAACAAATGAGGAAAGAATGATAATTTTAGTTAGTGATAAGCACCGTGAAGAAAATGAAGCAGGGTAACGTGATCCAGAGCGGGGCTGTCTAGCTGTTTCAGATAAGGGGGTCAGGGAAGGCCTCTTGGAGGAGGTGACAGTTGGTCCGAAAACTTGAATTTGGACCAGGAGCCAGGCTGGCCAAGATCTTGGAGCAGAGAGAACAGCAGGTTTGAAGGCCCCATTAGCCTGCTCAGGCTGCCATGACAAAATGTCACAGACTAGGGGACCTAAACAACAGAAATGTATTGTCTCGGTTCTGGAGGCTAGAAGTTCAAGAGCAGGGTGCTGGCAGGTTTCCCCTGAGCCTATGCCTTGGCTTGCAGACAGCCACTGCACCCTCACAGGCCCTTTTCTCTGTGTGCATGCATTCCGCTCCAGTCGCTTCTTCTGCTTCTAAGGACACCAAGCCTATCGTTTTAGGGCCCTACCCTTATGACCTAATTTAACCTTAATTGTCTCTTTAAAAATATTCTCTCCAAATATAGTCACATTTTAAGGTACTGCAGTTAGAGGTCTTCAATATAGGAATTTGAGGGGAACATCATTCAGCCCATCACAGGCCCTGAGGTAGCCATGGGCTTGGCAGGGTCAAGGAGAAGGCTACCTGGAGCTCCTGAGAGTGGGGGTGATTTGGGGCAGAGAGGCGGGTCTTGGAGTGCTGGAGAGGTTAGGGAGGTGTTCTGAGGGTAGTGGGAAGCTGCTGGGGGCCCGAGTGCCTCTCTGGGTCTCTGTGTGATTGTATATCTCATAGGACAGAGGGCGAAAGTCTTGGCTTGGGCTCATTTCTTGCTCCAAGAAGCTGTCTCTGGGTTGCAGACCACTCCTCTCCCTCAGCACAGGCTGGGAAGCTTGCCTTTCTCTCCCCTCCTGAGCTCTTTTCCTTCTCTTCTCTCAAGAATTAAAGGCTGGTGGGTGTCTCACCACTACGTGTCCACGTTCCTGTCTGGAGTGATGCTGACCTGGTGAGTGTCTCCTGCTTGAGCCCCAAGACCTCTGTCTGCTCAGTCTCCCCAGGGAGCCGGTGGATGGGGACTGGCGGTGGGCCCACAATGCAGGGGATTTTGGGGCTGACTTTTGGGCTGAGAAGTAAAAGTGTGAGCTTACGAAGGGGCTGCAGGGCCACCCCAAGCCAGCTGGGGACTTTTCCAAGGGCCGCTGACTGCGGTGACAGGAAGCAAGTCTGGCCAGAACAAGCACAGGGACAGGTCTGTGACTGATGGAGGCAGGAGGAACTGGTGGGCATTTGGCCTTCGAGATGCCTACCCCAGCTCCCTTGGTTCTAGAAGGTGTTAAAGCAATGATGGGGATTACCTGGTCCAGCCCCAGGGACATGGTGATAAGGTAGAAATTGGGTTTAAAATCTTTTATTCTCTCTCTCTCTTTTGGTTGGAACAAATATAGGATGGGGATGAACAGATGATTTCAGATTGGGGCCTCATCTTTGCTTTTCCCCCACTTCTCTGCAGGCCTAACGGACTAATTTATCAGAAGTTTCGCAATCAGTTTTTAGCGTTCTCCATTTTTCAGAGTGAGTGTCTCTTGCTCAGATTCTGGGGAGGGGCATGGTGTGGCTTTCACTGGTGGAGGTTGTGTGAAGAGTGTGTCTTGTGTGAAAGGGAGATGAGACGGGGGGAGGTCTCTGGTTGGGCAGGGAAGGGTCCCAGGAATCCAGAAGGAGCTGTCGGCCATCTCTCCCCACCACTCCATCAGCTCCATCCTACCATCCAGCCCCCAGCCCCTGGAGAGGAATGTCCATCCCGTGGAGCTCCAATCACTACCTTTTTCTTACCCGGTTCAGAATCTGACCAGTTGTGCCCTTCAGGAACTGGGTGGTGTTGGGAGCATCAACTTTGTTTCCCTTAAAATGGACATTTATGTTATTTTTCTTATTTAAGAATAGCTCCGGATTTGTACACAATGAGGGGTTATCTCTGAGGAACAGAGATGGGATGGTTAAAGACAGGGAGAGGGTTTTACTTTTCACCAAGTACCTGTTTGTTCCCCTTGAATTTTATGCTGAATACATCTTATCTATTCAAAAAAATACAATTTAATTTTTAAATAAAGCCCTGCATCCAAACATAAGCCAAGAAGGAAATAATTCCATCCTTAGGGTGTTAACAAATATATGTCCTTTCAAATATTTTCATTCATAAACACATATACACACCTATAATACTATATTACGTATAATCTACAAACATGGGATTCTTCTACACAGCTTTTTTTTTTTTACACAACCTTTTTTTATAACCTAGTTTCTATTCTTTTAACAGTTATGATGGGTATTTTTCCATGTCGACACACAGAATTCTGCCTTCTCATTTTTTAGGTTCAGATGTGTGTGTGTGTGTGGCGTGGCATGGCATGGCGTGGCGTGGCATGGGCTGCCTTCTCATTTTTAGGTTCAGATGTGTGGGTGGGTGTGGGTGGGTGTGTGGGTGTGGTGTGGTGTGCTGCGGTGCAATGTGTGTTGGGGGTGGGAGGAAGTTGTCCCCAGGCGCCCCTGGTCTCTGGGCAGTGGAGACCTGCCGGCCTGCCGTGGAGGTGTTGCTGGGTCCCCTAGTGCCTGAGCTGGGCGCTGTGCTCCCCCTACAGGCTGTGTCCAGTTCCTGCAATATTATTACCAGAGAGGCTGCCTCTACCGACTGCGGGCCCTGGGGGAGAGGAATCACCTGGACCTCACTGTGGGTGAGTAGCCTGGCCTGGTCGGTGGGGTGACAAGCACTGACCCTCTCTGTTCCCCCAGACTTTGCCCCGCGTTCGTCACGGGGACCAGCTGCCAATAAGAACCTGCAGGACCTGCCACATGCAAAGCCAGGGCTTGCTGGCCTCATCCTAGTTGCTTTTTGTAATTCATCGTGGATTCTATTGCAGTTGACAAATGCAAGGCCAGCTGTGTGCCAGGCCCCGGAGTCTAAGCGCCTGTAGCTTATCCCTTTTAAATGTCTATTTTTTTTTTCCTGTGTTTTATGACGTACATAATGTTACTCTAGTGTTTTTACACTTGTGCAATTTATGTGTTCTTGCAATGGCAACCCACTCCAGTACTCTTGCCTGGAAAATCCCATGGACGGAGGAGCCTGGAAGGCTATAGTCCATAGGGTCGCTGAGGGTCTGACACGACTTCACTTTCACTTTCACTTTTCCCTTTCATGCATTGGAGAAGGAAATGGCAACCCACTCCAGTGTTCTTGCCTAGAGAATCCCAGGGACGGGGGAGCCTGGTGGGCTGCCGTCTATGGGGTCACACAGAGTCGGACACGACTGAAGTGACTTAGCAGCAGCAGCAGCAGCAACTTTAACTCATTGGGGTGGGTGCTGCATCAGGAAAACTCAGAGACCCTTCCTTTAAACTTTCAGGGGAAAGTGTTAATAAAAATCTTCTGTTTTTTGAAGTGGTCATTTCCATCGAATTACTCTGCACAGTAGGCCCTATTTTGTCAAGACTCGATTGAAATGAAGCATGCCAAAGCCAGTTACGAAATGTAAAATCCTGTGCAAATTATGAAAAACCTATTGCTGGCATGTCAGTGTCCTGTAAGAGTGGTCAGCCCACTTGGGTCACAGGGGCATGAGGCGTGAGGGCCACCAGGCCTGGAGGCAGGTATTCCGCGTGTTCCCTGGATTATTTTCCAAGTGAGCACTCACCCACCTGGAGGAGGTGAACCCGCCTGATCGCAGAGTGACTGGCAGGGCCGGGCCACCTCACCCAGGCCCTTCACTCCCTCCTTCCTCTCCACAGAAGGATTTCAGTCCTGGATGTGGCGAGGCCTCACCTTCCTTCTGCCCTTCCTGTTCTGTGGCCATGTGAGTCCTCCTGGAGTTTGTGGGTACCCCCTCCCAGGAATAGAAGGTCCTAAGGCCTCTCCCTCTCTTACCAACCATCCGTGAGCTGGGGCCCTCAGGGTCCTGTGGCTGGGACGGCCCCTGGGTCCAGGGAGGCCAAAGGCAGGAGCTGGAATTAGCCCTGGGCACCCGCATGCCCCACCCCAGGCTGGGGGCCCAAGTTTCATTTGAAGGGGGTTGTCTGTCTTAAGGGCAGTTAACAGCAGAAGCTGGGGGGGCTGGCCCCTGCCCCCTGGACTTTCCCACCTGGGTCTCAAGGGGACTCAGGTGAGCTGAGCAGTGCCTGCTTCCCCTCTCTAGTTCTGGCAGCTCTACAATGCTGTCACATTGTTTGAGCTCTCCAGCCATGAGGAATGCAGAGAATGGCAGGTATGGTGCTCGCACGTGTGTGTGTGTGTTGTGTGTGTGTCCTGGGGAGGGTTGGGGCCGCCTGGGGAGAATTCCTTCCCTGCCCCCCCCACCCCGCTCTGTGGGGACCTACAGCAGAGAGCTCACTGCTCTGGGGACCTAGGAGACTGGGGCAGGAAATCTGGGAGTCCCTGGGAGCCCCTCAGAGGTCTGAGAAACACCAAGGAGGGCGCTGGGGATAGGAGGCGAGCGGGGAGCCCCCTAGGACACTGCCTGACCCCGAGGACTCACACACCCAGCTGGCTCAGATCCCTGCCTTCTGCTGGCAAACCTTGCAGTTCTCAGGGAGCTTGTGCTTAGGGGTTCTGAGGTCCCAGGGGGCAGTGGTGTGTGTGTGTGGGGTGGGGGGGGGCAGTCATTTCAACAAACAGAGCTGACCCGAGCGGGCCTCTGTCTTTTCTCCCTTCTGTTCTCTACCCGCCTCCCTGACCCCGGGGCGCCCCTCCTATGCACCCCGCCCCCCCCACCAGGTGTTCGTGTTGGCGCTGACATTCCTCGTCCTCTTCCTCGGCAACTTCCTGACCACACTCAAAGTCGTGCACACCAAACTCCAGCAGAACAGAAGCAAGGCCAAGAAGCCATGAGCCACGGGGCCGGCGCCCCTCGAGACCCCGGACTCTGAGACTGCAGGGGATCCCAGGCAGCGTCCTTGCTGCCCATCTCCTCCCCAACAGTGCCAGTGACCACTGGCAGCGGTGACCTCAGGGGCCAGTTCATTGCTGGGATCAGGGCCGAGGCCCGGTCCCCAGCTGGACAAGAGGAATGTGACCCCAGCCTGTCGGCGTGGTATTAGCTGGCCCCAGCCTCCCTATTTATGACATATTTAATATCACCTGCCCCCTTCCCTAGAATCTGCTGCCCTCCTTCCCCCGCTGCTCTCTCGAGACTGGGTCAGTCTTCCTGGGAGGGGGCGGGGGGAACGAAGCCTCAGGGACCCCCTCTGTTCCCCATCCTGTCACCGAGCCACTCGGGTTTGGGCTTCGGACGTGCCTCGCTGGGGTTGGGATTCCGCTGATCTGTGAGTTACTGAGTCCCAGGTGGGCGGAAGGAAGCCTCTCGGTGCCCCGCGGAGCCTCCTCCCCGGGCGCTGCTTCTGCTGTAAGCTCCCGGTGGCCTCCGGGGTGTTTCAGTTCTCAGAGAACCGCTGCTCCTGTGCCTCCTGAGGCTCCCTGCTTGCTGGCCGCCAGGGCTTGGCCTGAGGCAGGGGAGTTTTCTGAGGGTCACCACCAGGGGGCACCCCTGCTCTGTTTGGTTGGTTTGAGGGCGTTTTTCCCTCCCACCCCCCACCCCTCCAAAGTTTGGGTCCACTCTTGGGGGGTGCTTCCTGACTCCACTCCTCAGCCCACCTTTCCAAACTCATGCAGTGAGTAACTCAGGGAGTGGGGACAAGACTCTCAGCCCGGGTTGGGACTTCAGCCCCCATGGAGGTCACCCGTGCTCCGGGCTTCCTCCCTTCACCTCATAGGTTCTGGAATGCGGGGGGGAGGAGGGCCGAGTCTGAGCAGGCTGGCTTTGTGGAGGTCACCCTCTGGAGGTCGTGGCAGGTCTGCTGGTCACCTCACGTTAGGTTCTCTATCTGTGAAGAAGCCAAAAGGTTTGGTTGCATTTTCTGAGTCTTCTCGTATGGGCTTCAGCCGCCCTTAACAACTTACCTAGAAATCTCTGTTGGCCAGAATTCACACATGCTATCTATACTCATGCTCTGGCCCTCGAAGGAGTTTAAATTTTCACAATATGGTATTTCCCCTCCCTCCAGTAAGATTCCACCTGAAAAATCCAGATTTCTACTTTCCCTGCTGCTACTAAGGCACTTCAGTTGTGTCCAACTCTGTGCGACCCCATAAACAGCAGCCCACCAGGCTCCACCACCCCTGGGATTCTCCAGGCAAGAACACTGGAGTGGGTTGCCATTTCCTTCTCCAGTGCGTGAAAGTGAAAGTGAAGTCGCTCAGTCGTGTCATTGCCTTCTCCGAGCTACTTTCCCTAGAGAGATGGAAGGAATCTAGAAACATTCCCACAGAGCAGCATTTGGCTGGGCTGAGCTGCCTTGTCTAGGGTGGGGGCTTGCTTTCTAGTTTGCCCCACCACTTCCTTTCATCTCTACCCTACTTCACTCATTTGGGTCTCCCATCTGGCCCTTTAGGAACTTGGGTTTGCCCCAGACTAGGAGTTGGCAAACTTTTTCTGTCAAGAGCCAGATGGCAAATATTTTAGGTTTTAAGGGCCAGATGGTCTGTGTCACACGAGTCTGCCGTTGGAGGGCAAAGGCAGCCAATGCATAAATGAATGGGAGTGGCTGTGTTTCAATAAAAGTTTATTTACAAAAATAGGCAGTGGCCAGATTTGGCCCATAGACTGTAGTTTGTGGACCTCCTCTTTCCTAGACCATCCTTTGTCCACGAAGCTCTGGACTGAATGCTCTGTTGACTCCCCCTAGGCATGGCAGGAACCTAGGTGGCGTAGGGTAGGTTTTATAAGTCTCTTTCTCAGGCCCAGTGGAGGCCGGAGCACTGGGCAAGGGAGTGGGCAGAGGCAGAAGATACCAGGGAGGGCAGGAACCACCTAACGCCGTGATCTCACATTAGGTAAAGCTGATTCCCCGGCTTATTCAGAAACCACCAGCTCACAATCTCTGGGGCATCAGAATCACCTGGGGCACTGACCCCAGACCTTTCAGGAGGTTCAGTGAAGCTGTGCTGGGGGTTAATCAGGAAGTCTCCCAGGAGGCCAGGATGGCCTTGGTGCGCCGTCTCCACACCTTGGCAGTGGGGGGCACTGTTTGGGACAGAGGGGAACCTGGTGACAAGCCAGTGCCATCCTTCTGCAAGTAAAAGAAATCTGTAGAGCGACCTGACTTGCCCAAGATCACTCAAGAGCTGCTGTTACTTTTCATCTCAGGTTTCTGGCAAATTGTGGCCATGGTAGGGTCACAGACACTGAGCAGGGATCAAATAGATGGTCCAGGGAATACTTCTTGCTTTTATAGAGAGGTTCTTCTCTGCCCCTGTGCGTCCAGCTCTGGAAAGAAGGTGGCCAAGCTGAAGGCTGAGACTGAAGTCCTCTGTATGAGGTGGAGGAGGGAGGGCCCCCATGTCCAGGGCTGAGGCCTGTGTTCTTCTGATAGGCCCCAGGCCCACCGTGGTGCCCGAGTTCCTGGGCGGAGGAAGAGAAGCTGGAGGATGCGACCAGGCCTATCTCGGGGGCCCAGGGAAGCAAGTGACTTGGGAGAGCAGGCTTGGGGGCCCTGTGGAAGGCTGCCAGGTCCACATTTATCCACGTCCCAGACATTTCTCGTTTCAGGCATGGGCTTGGAGGGCCTGTTGGGTGTGCACAGCGGGGACACACAGGTGGGGGCTGGTTGTGACAAGGGCACTCCTGAGTGCTGGGGACAAGTGCTGGTTCCAGGGTACAGAGGGACCGAGTCCAGCACCCCTCACCCTGACCACCACTATGACCACACAGGCTGGAGGGGAGCTTGTGGTCAGAGCTCCAGCTAGGAAGGGACAGAGTTCCAGAATGTTCCAAGAGCCTGACCACAGGCTCCAGACACTAGGTCCTGGAGGTGCCTGACACCAAGTGCCCTTCAAGAGGAGGGGCAGGGGTGGGGTCTGGACAGCAGCGTGGGCCTGGGGGCCTGGGCCCTGTCAGTTCTGTCGTGAGGGCCGCATGCCCTGCCGGGAGCTGTCAGAGCAGCAGGCAGAGCCGGTGTTGTTTCTGCCGCTGTGCTTTCTTCAGAGCGCTGAGGGCAACCTTGGCGGCCTCCCGGAAGACATCTTCCACATTCTCCCGAAACTTGGCAGAACATTCGAGGTAGAGGGCGGCTCGGATCTGCTCGCAGGCGCTCTGGCCCTGGTTGGGGGACGGGGTGGGATTAGACCAGGGGCCTGGGGCGCCTCCTGTGAGACCCCACTCACGAATTTGGGGGCTTCCTGGGGCCAGGGTCCTCCCCAGGGTGTGCAGATGGGCCATAAGAGCTGGTTTGGTGTGGCCCACAGGCTGTAGCTGCTGGGAACTCTGTCCTGGCCTCCACCCTACGCTTTCCCCAAACTCAGGCAGAGATGGGCTGACTTCAGCCAGGAACTGGGGTGGTCTGTTGTGTCTGCCAGGCCTGTGAGAAGTGTTGAAGGCCTCAAGACATAGGGCTTCCTACATGCCTTTCTCCCCGCTCATCTCAGAAGCACAATTTAGGCAACTGAGCTGGCTATTAGAGTAGAAAGAAAAATACCTTTAACACATTTATTAATGCCTGTTCCTTTTGATTAAACTTTATTAGTTTTCCTTTGTGTTCCTTTTATTCTGCCACGCCTCACCCAGAAGGCTTGGTCAGGGTTTGGTCAGGTTCCTGAAAGGAGCCCTGCTTTCCAACACAGGCCTGCCCCTCCAGGCCTCTGGGGTGATGGGACAGGATGGTGGTCAAAGGCTCAGGCTCTGGGGCCAGAGTGACTAGGGTGGGATCTTGGCTCCAATTCAGGTTAGCTGTGTGACCCTGGGCAAGCTACTTAACCTCTCTGAGTCTCAATCTCTACTCTGTAAAGGAGGGGAGGCAGTAACAGTGCTTGCCTCAAGGTAATAAGGATTAAATGAGGTAAGTAATGTGCTCAGATAAGTGGTCTGTCAATATTAATATCTAAAAATAATTATTCTTAGGGAATTTCCTGGTGGTCCAGTGGTTAGAACTCAGTGCTTTCACTGCTGTGGCCCCAGGTCCAATCCCTGGCTTGGGAACTAAGATCCCACAAGCTGCTGGGATGGCAAATACGTGTGTGCTGAGTCACTTCAGTCATGTTCGACTCTGTGAACCCATGGACTGTAGCCCGCCAGGCTCCTCTGTCTATGGGATTCTCCAGGCAAGAATCCTGGAGTGGCTTGCCATTTCCTTCTCCAGGGGATCTTCCCTACCCAGGGATCGAACATCTGAATCTCTTAATGTCTCCTGCACTGGCAGGCAGGTTCTTTACCACTAGCACCACTTGGGTATATGATTCTTAAAGTCCTGCTGCCTTCAGCTCCCGAAAGGTCACTAAGGCACACCAGGTGCAGAGGCCAAAGGCCTGGGAGGCTTTTGGCCACGGCTGTGCATGCGGACCCGGGCTCCTCGGGGTGGGGTGGGGGAGGCCCCGGTCACCTGTGTGTAGGTGATGGGCTCCAGCTGGGCTGCCCGGAGCTTGCGCAGCTGCTCCTTGTCCTTCCGCAGGTCTGTCTTGCAGCCGATGAGCACCATGGGGATCCCACGACAGAAATGTGTGACCTCGGGGAACCACTGTGGAAGGGGAGGGCAGGCGTCAGGGCTAGGGCCCCATCTGGCCCCACTTCCAGAGGTAGGCGGGGCTGGGAGATGGGGCCTCACCTTGATGAGAACGTTGTCGTAGCTAGTGGGGTTCATGACGTCATAGCAGATGAGCACGAGGTGGGTGTTCTGGTAGGACAGTGGCCGCAGCCGGTCATAATCTTCCTGCCCTGAAACCAGACAGCAGGTAGGGGTCAGGGAGGTACCCCTTACTTCTCCACCCGAGTCCCCTGCCTGGGCTCAGACAGGTTAGGGATTGGGCTCTCCTGGGCAATTGACTCTGTATCTCTGGGCCTCAATTTCTTTAACTGTAAAACAGAGGAGACAGCCCACAGTCTTTGACCGTAGGGACGATTACATGACATAAAAGCAGCTGGGCTTCCCTGGTGGCTCGGTGGTAAAGAATCCGCCTGCTAATGCAGGAGACACAGGTTTGATACCTGATCTGGGAAGATCCCACATGACTCAGAGCAACTGAGCCCGTGCACCACAGCTATTGAGCCTGTGCTCTGGAGCCTGGGAGCTGCAACTACTAAAGCCCACATGGCCTAGACCTGTGCTCCCCAACAACAGAAGCCCACGCACTGGAACAAAGAGTTGCCCCCGGTAGGAAAAAAGCCCGAGCAGCCACGAAAACACAGTCAAAAGCCATGTGGTGCTCTTGCAGCGCTCAGAGATGGGCCTGGCTGAAGGGTCAGCACTGGGAAACGGCTAGCACTCGTGTCGGTAATGATCACCACCCCTCGCTTCCGTCTTCATCCCTGATGCTCAGGTTTAAGGCTCAGACTCCGAAGAAACCAAACCCTTCCCTTCCCGAGGCTTCAGACCAGTGGGGTTGGGTGGGCCCAGGACGCTGCAGTTAACTGTGGAGGATGCCCCTGCCGCCTGCAAGCTGAGAGGGGCATGGCCTCTGGTTACACTCTTGCCATTCTGGTCCAGCTAATAGGAGGGTGGGGGACTGCTGGAGATGACCTGCCTGCCTGGGCCCACCCGGCACTGGTTGTCAGCCCTGCACCACATGACTCACCAGGGGAACTGATGGCTTCTGATCTGTCAGCCCCTCCCAGCGCCAAGTGAACCAGGACCCAAGCCTCAGCTGGGGCAACGGTGGGCTTGGTTTTTTTCAAAAAAATACCTCATTTAGTAATTTTTTGCTGACAGTTTCAAGCTTACAGAAAAATTGCAGAAGGGTGCAAAGGATTCCCTTACTCCCTTATTCACTGGGGCCTCACGTTCTGTCCACTTGCTTTATCTGTATATAAACACTTCAAACCACGTGAGAAGTCACTGCAGACCTTTGGCTGGCTGCTGCTTCTCCCCACCCCCGCCCCAAACTCCGGGAGATTTCCCGTGCGGTTTTTCTAAGAACAAGGACGTCTCTCTTCTCACTTACCTCAGTACAAGTATGAAACTCAGAAACCAACACTAAGACTGTATTCTTCTAATCCAGTCTATTAGCTGTGTTCGGATCTCACCAATAACGTCCTGCAGAATTTTTTTCTCTGTTTCAGAAGCAGGCCAGGGATTACACACTGCATGTGGTCCCCATGGCTCAGTAATTCTTTTAAAAAAATTTATTTTTAATTGAAGGATAATGGCTTTACAGAACTGTGTTGGTTTCTGCCAAACATCAACATGAACCAGCCATGGGTATACATACATATGTCCCCTCCCTGTTGAACCTCCCTCCCTGGCTCAGGAATTTTTAGAAACTCCCAGAGTGAGAAGTGAGAGTCTTTCAGGCCCATGGGTGACCCCCGGCCACGTCTGCAGAAAGAATCAGGCAGTGACTTCCTTCCAGGGAACACAGAACACAGCCCAGGAATCCCCACCCTGTCCTCTAGCCTGTGGGTGCCAGGGTGACACCAGCCTGCTCTCTGGCCCCTGCCTGCCCAAGGCCTCTCAGGACAAGCGGCCTTTCGGAGAGCACAGACAGGCCATGTTCTGCTGACGATGGCACAGCTGCCATCTTTCCCACTGGCTCCCTGTCAACCCAGGGACCCCTGATGGTGTGCAGTGGCTGGGAACCCAGCTCTAACGATGGCTGGTCTGGGAGGACTGTCTAGGCTGTCATTCAGCCCACGTCCCGTCAACACTGGAGAAACGATTAGGGATAGTCTGCGCCTGGCAGACTCGGGCCCTCCTGCCCTCGTCGCCAGAAAGCAGGAGAAATCCTTGTAAGATTGTGGAAAACGGGCCAACATGCTACTCTAGCCAATCTCCTCCCCTTTCCACACACATCCCCAAACTATCCCCTCTCCTGACCTCTGTGAACATCTTTCTAGACCTGCACTGTCCAGCAGGGTAGCCACTAGCCCCACCTGGCTACTTTAGTTAATTAACATTAAAAATTCAGGTTCTCCAAATGTAGCATTGGCTACATTTCAAGTGATTAACTCATGCAAGCCACCGACAGTCTCCCGCGTCACCTCCTCCCGAGCCTCCTCCTCTCCTGCTACTCCTCCACCCATTCTCCACCTGGCAGCTGAACGGATGGGGGTGAGGTGGTGTGTGTGTGTGTGTCTGTGTGTGTGCGCGCGCACTAAGTTGCTCAGTCGTGTCCGACTCTTTTTGACCTCATGGACTGTAACCTGCCAGATTCCTCTGTCCATGGAATTTTCCAGGCAAGAATACCGGAGTGGGTTGCCATTTCCTATTCCAGGGGATCTTCCCAACCCAGGGATTGAACCCAAGTCTCTTGCCACCTTATGCATTGGCAGATGCATTCTTTACCACTGCGCCACCTGGGAAGCCTCTGAATGGATGGTAACAAAAGTAAAATCATCCCCCTCCCCTCATCTGAAACACCTTCAATTACTCCCTATTGCTTTTTGTGGAAAATCCAAGACTCTCCCGGTTATTGACATGACTTCCGTGCCTACCAACCTCGGCTTCACCTTCCTCCCTCCTGCGCCCCTACCCCCTACTCATTTCGATCCAGACTCGCTGTTTCTCAAACTCATCAAGCTCTCCTGTCACACCTGGAATGCTTTCTCCTCATTTTCCCTTTGCTTCCAAACATTTTAAACGTTCAGACTCACCATCCATAGTATTTCCTTTATCAAGATGATCGCCTTCTCTCTAACTCTACTTATTGATAATGCCACGTTATGTGTCACAGGTTTTTTTTTTGTCTGCAACCCATGGCTTGTGGGATCTCAGTTCCCAGACCAGAAATTGAATCTGGGCCAAGGCAGTGAAAGCCCAGAATCCTAACCACTAGGCCCCTGAGGACGTCCCCTCACAAAAGACTTCTTACAGTGCTTCTGCCTCTAAATGATGAAGAAATCTTTACAACATGGATTTCCCTGGTGGGCCAGTGGTTAAGAATCTGCCTGCCAATGCAGGAAACACAGGTTCAACCCCTGGTCCAGGAAGATTCCACGTGCCTCGGGGCGACTAAGCCTGTGTGCCACACCTACTGAGCCAGAGTGCCTAGAACCTGTGCTCCACAATGAGCCACAACAAGCCTGCACACCCCAACTAGTGAGTAGCCCCTGCTCGCCACGACTGGAGAAGGTCTGTGCGCAGCGATGAAGACCCAGCGCAGCCAAAAAATTAATTAAATTTAAAAATGAAAAAAGAAATCTTTACAACAAACACCTGATGTGCTAGTCAGGGAACTCCTGAATCCTCCTATTTACATGTAAAGAAACAGGAGCCATGAAGTGACCCACCCCCCCAAAACCAAGAGGTCACCGAATCCGATCCAGGCCTGACTCCAGGTTCATTCAGTTCCAATGCTAGCATCCCTTCTGCTGATACACAGCAGTGCTCTTTTCTGCTCGGAAGTATACACACAAACCGGTTCGAGGCCTAACACACACTGATTCCCTTTTAGAAACACGGCAGGAGAAGACACGCAGTTGTGAGACGGGCCTGCAGCATGCCGATGTCTTCCCCACCTTGCCCGGCTGACTCCTCAGAGAGGCCTTCCCTCAAAGCCCGTCCCCGCCCTGTCTGGCCACAGTCTGTACTCACACGTTTATTCGTTTACTGCCAGCCCCCTAGGAGACTGTAGGCACCCAGAGGGCAGGGACCATGTCTGTCCTTAAACATCATTCCTGGCACCGGGTAGGTGTCCAGTCACTACTGGCTGGTGGGCTGTCTCGAAGTCATTCAACTCCTGTCAGATGCGGCAGGGACCAGGGAGGTGAGAGGGTGCCACTGGGCTGAGCAAACTGGGGCCTGAGCTGACTGCAGCAGGTTCGATGGGGGCTGAAGTCAGGCTAGTAGAAACAGGAAGTGAGACCATGCCTGCTCCTGGCGAGGGCCCCTCCCTTGATGTTCCCTCTTCTAGAATGCTCTTCCCAAGTAACAGTATGGCTCACTCCCTCCTTTCCTTCAGGCTTCTGCAGAGATGTCACCTCTTCCTAGAGAACTTTCCAGACTGCTTTGAGATAAGAGTGTCCTTTGCCATCTGTCCCATGACCAACTATGGCTTTAATTTTCTTCCTAGAAAGGACATTACTACCCGACATCATGATTTTTTTTTTTGAGGGGGGAGGTGTTCCCCATGAGTACATAAGACCCTGAGATGCGGGCCATCTCTGTACATGTCACTGTTACATCAGTGGGTACACCCACAAGCTCAGTAAACATTTGGGGAAATGAAAGAACAAACAAATGAGCGGGTGAATAAAGTGTAATGATAATTTCTATGGCTTTCAGGCTTGAAAGGGCATTTCATTTCTTTCACCTGTGTTAAAAAAATTTTTTGGCTGCATTGCTCGGCTTGCAGGATCTTAGTTCCCTGACCAGGGATCAAACTCATGCTCCCCCACCCCAGCCCACTTCAGTGGAAGGATGGATTCTTAATCACTGGACTGTCAGGGAAGTCCCACCTGTGTTAATTTAAGCAGTCACCCCAGGAGGGAAGCTGGGTGGGGAAAATTCTTCCTGTTAGGAGCCTACGCGTGGCTGGGGGTGATTTCAAGGTCACAGACAGGTTTCCTGTGAGCTGAAGCACCAACTCAGTTCCCAGTTCCAAGGTCAGCTGCCAACCCAGCCACTCTAAAAATTCCAATCCTCCCAGGAAGCCTTTCGATTGGGAATTCACCTCTGGACCTCAGTTTTCTCATCTGTGAAATGGACATGTGAGGAGTAGGTAGGCCTGTGATAATAATAGTGAAAATGGTTAGTGTCAACAGTATTTATCGGTAGTGCTCACTCATCACATGCCAGGCCCCATTCAAAGCCTTTTTTATGCATAGACTCATCAATCTTCACTATGATTCCTCACTATTGGCTATTGGGTTTTTTTTTTTTTCTTCTTTTTTTTTTTTGGTCTCATCACATGGCTCTGTGGGATCTTGGTCCCCCAACCAGGAATCGAACTCAGGACATTGGCAAGTGAAAGCTCGGAGTTCTAACCACTGGACCGACAGGGAATTCCCACTACTGGCTATTGTTATCCTCAATTTACAAATGCAGAAACTGAAGCAGAGAGAGGTGAAGTGACTTGCCCAACATCTCATAGCCAAAAGGAAGGTTCGTAAAGGACAGAGGACCATAGGGAGGGCTACTGGGGTGCTTTTCTCTCAGGGCACCCCAGAGGATAGGAAGCTGTCCTTATTCTATAAGCCCCAGCCCCAACCAGGTGAGGAAAAGGCTGCCAACGAGGGAGGAACTCTGGGAGAGGGTGGGTAGCCAGCCCAGATCTCAGCACCTCCTCTGGGTTGCCTTCTTGCCTTGACTGTGTCTGGCTCAGCTTCCCCAGGGGTCAGTATGCAGGGACCAGGCCTGCAGAGGATGGACTTGCAGGCACTGCCGACCTCGATTCTTTGGGAGTGGAGTATCCTGGACACCACTCCCCTATGAGTCAGGGGAACCAATATCCACACTGAATCATGTTCCACGATCTTGGCACCTCCCCTGCCTGGGCCTCAGTTTCCTTATCTGGAAAAGGGGGTGATAACCCTGTCCTTGATCTTGGAAGTGAAGGATTTGCAGGCTGAGCAATGCTGGCCAAAGGTGTGGTTACTATTGAAATAGAAACTCACAAGGGACAGGGGCCTGGGTAGAGGATTCTAACCCCGGATCTTTGGACCCACAAACTCTACGGGGCCTCCCAGCCACAGGTGATACAATGACCTTTCCTATTTACCCACAGTGATTCACAGGCTTAAAGGGGCAAGTCGTCTCTCCAGAAGAGATGAATCAGGGTTCCACTCTGGCCTCTGCAGATGGGCTTGCGTGGTTAAAAAAAGCCTCCAAAGGCGTTCCCTGGTGGTCCCGTAGCTAAGACTCTGTGCTCCCAATGCAGGGGCCCTGGGTTTGATCCCTGGTCAGGGAACCAGATCCCACATGCCACAACTAAGAGTTCTCATGTTACAGCTAAAACCCAGCATAGCCATATACATCTGAGAAACAAGCAAACAAAAGGCCCCAATTTATGTGCAGAAGGATGCATTTGCTTCTGGTGACGGAAGGTTTTCTGGGCCACGGTGCCCCTTGAAGCTGCCCCATCTTCCTGAACCGGGTGTGCTGTGGGGCAGAGGAAGCGAGGCAAGGCTCTTGCCTCATGCAAGGGCATTTCCTTTGCGGGAAGCTCAGTCGTGGCAGGCATCGTGTCGGGGGCATGGTCTCTGAGGTCTGGTGCTGGATTGAGGAGAGGGTGTCCTTGGAGCCACAGCAGTCCCCAAATCTGCCAGAGGATGCCCACTGGGCACATAGTTCCCAGCTCTGGCTGGGGTGTTGGTCAGGGTAGGGGTGCAGGCAGTGTGAGAAGTGGAAGCTGCCAGAGAGGAACTCACTTCTGCACTAGTGCTGTTGGGGCCTCCCCAACCTATGTTTCCTCCCCCGGAGACAGGAGTGGCTGGTGCTCGGGTGGCCCGGGCCTGGAACTCAGACCACGCTGCTCTAACGGATCTGCAGGGTCAGCTCCCCCGCCTCTGGGGCTCCTGGCTCTGAGACACCCCAGTGGTCTGTGATTCCTGTCTCAGCAACTTGCTTTGCCCCCCACTTGTCCTACCGTTCCTGTCTCAGGTTGGGAAGGGGCCCGCAGCTCCCCACCTCCCAGGGTAACTCCACCCTGCCCCACCCCTGGGCCCCACCCCAAAGCCCAGATAACTCTGTCTCTGGTTGGTGTCTTAACATCCCACCTCGCCCCACACCTCCCCTCTCTCTGCCCAGGAAACTTCAGACTTCACCGCAGTTTCCGGCCTCTGAGGCAGCAGATGAGCAGTGGAGCGATGGGTGCTCACAGCTCCCGCCCCTCTTCACCTTTGAGCACTGAGAGCTCCGTCCTCCTCACTACTCCTCCATCCGCTACAGCGGGGTCTGTAACTGCTTCCGCCGGATGGAGACAAGCAGCCAGACTGGTCTCCCATACAGGCCCCTGTGGGCAGGGCCCTGGGCATGGAGAAATTTTGCCTCCCAGGGGCCACCCCATCCCACAGCTCTGGGTACCACTGTTGGCTGGAAAGATGCTTTCTCCTGTCCTCCACTCCTCACCTTGGGGTCTGGCCCATCTGGTTCTAGAACCTTCTACAACAACCTTTACTGGCCTCATCTCCACCTTGGCCACTCCCTTCACCCTCTCAGTCTCTATCTTTCTCTAGTTGGTCACCTGGTCGTCTTTTCTGCCACTTTCTCCTGATATCTGTCGACCCCAAAGGCAGAGACCAATCTCACCATCTTTATCACAAAGGACCTTCTCCAGAGATCTCTGTGCACCCAGGATTCTTCTTCATTCATTCGTTCCACAAGCCTTGCTCTGGGACAAGTGCTGTGCTGGGCACTGGCATGTGGAAGAGGAATGACCCAGCCTTTCCTTCACGCTCCTCTAGATAACGGGGCTTTCCAAGACACAGCAGGACACTCTTGAGGGATCAG
This sequence comes from Moschus berezovskii, assembly GCF_049115385.1. Lineage (NCBI taxonomy): Eukaryota > Metazoa > Chordata > Mammalia > Artiodactyla > Moschidae > Moschus > Moschus berezovskii. The sequence continues at coordinate 56,702,501 of NC_142478.1, read as the reverse complement.
TCACATCTCTCCCCACATCTCTCCTGGGCTGTCCCACTGATTGTAAGGCCAGCCTACGTCCCCACAACACTAATGAAAGGTTCAAACCCCAGCTCTGCTTTTCTGCTGCCAGGAACAGTCCTGCTGGGAAAGCATGGGTGGGAGATGTCACAGAGCTCTGCAGGCCACAGGTTCAAAAGAACAGGCTTGGGCTCAGGCCTGGGCCTCAATGACAGGAGGTTAAAAAACTCCCAATAACACTCAGTGAGCTCTTTGGAAGAGGCAGGCCCTGTGCTAAGCGCTATACATCACATGACTTTGACAGCATCCTCACAGCTATTTTAGCCCTGTTTACAGAGGAGGAAGGGGTTTCCCAGGTGGTGCAGCGGTAAAGAATTCACCTGCCAACGCTGAAGACGCAAAGACATATGTTCAATCCCTGTGTTAAGAAGATCCCCTGGAGAAGGGTATGGCAACCCACTCCAGTATTCTTGTTTGGGAAATCCCATGAACAGAGAAGCCTGGCGGGCTACCGACCATGGGATCACAAAGAGTCAGACACAACTGAGCACACACACACACACACACACAAAGGAGGAAACTGAGGCCCAGGTGTCCCCAGGGACATACAGTCATGAGCGCTGGCATCAAAGCCCAGGTTGGACTCCAGAGCATGCAGCAGGAAGCTGTGGGCAGGTCATCATTGCCCTGGGTGGTCACTGCTTCTGATGATTGAGAAAGTGCTCTCCCCACCCCTCCGGCACGAACTCTCAGTGAAAACCCTGCCTGATACCAAGCAGAAGCTTGCCAGAACCTCTTCATGACAATGTACTCTAATAAGTCTTTTAAGTGTCTTCCTCAGGGTTAAGCGAGAAAGACCAGAAGTGGTTCCAGCACTGGGTCTGCTGGGGGAGGCTGCAGTGAACAGTGAGCCCCAGGGATCTAAGTGGAGAAGGCCTGAGGGGAGAGAAAGGAGGAGCCGGTTAAATCCTTGCTCTGACCCTCCCTGCCCCACCAGCCCTCCACCCAGAGCGGAGTTAATGAACCTCCCCCTCCCTGGGTCCTGGACAGGAAATGTGTGAAACTGAAAGTGCCCCAGACACACCACTGCTCTTGGGGTCACGCCTTTGGGAATTCCTCAGACACCTTTGGCTTTTCCAGTTCACGGGGCTGGCCCTGTTCTGGGGGCGGCCCTGCATGGTGTTCATCCAACAAGAGAGGGTCCTGAGGGGCCACTAGAGGGGGGACACACCCATAAAGTCAGGAATACAGAAGGACCTGGATCGGGGAGAGCCCCTTTCCTGAACCTTTCCAGGGTGGAATGACAGATGCTTCTGGCTGCCTTATGGAGAGGCGCACAGTGGGGTGGGGAGCTGGGGATGGGGGTGGGGGATTTTGGTCTCATCCAAGGGCAGTTGGAAGACTTCACTTTATACATACAAGGCTTGGCTGACAGGGAACCTGATGACATGGTTCCACACAAGTCATTAAACACAGAGTCACAGAGGCTGGGTGAGGCCCCAACTGGGGATCCTAACCTTTGCTCCCCAATGTTGATTCAGCCCAGAGGGGAGTCAGGGCACAAGGTAAGCTCCTCAAGGGGACCACCAGCAGCAGTGTTATTGGAATCTTCCCATTGGCTGTGCTCTTCCAACCACCCCCCAACAATAGGAATGCTGAAGACTGCAAGAGGATTGGCATAAATGCACTTGCCTGGGAGCTGTAGGTGGCAGAGAGAACCTTATTTTGGACCTACATCCCCTAGAGCTCTGCTCCTTCTTCAGTGCCAGGAAGAAACAGAAGTGTAGCCACAGATTCCGAGAGCCACAGGCTCAGAACAACAGACCACAGAATTCCAGAGCCAGGCGCCACAGTCCATGAATCCCAGAAACACGGGACTCAGAATTTATAGAAACAGGGCTCTAGAGCCTCAGGATTGTCAGCCACAGAATCCTGGAGTTCACAGGCTCTGATCTGAAGCCCAGAGTATTCTACAAAATAGGACCCAGAAATGCAGCCTACGAATCCTTAGCAGCAGGGGACTCAGATCAGCAGCCCACGGAATCTTAACCACAGCATGTAACACACGACATCCTGGAACCATGGTAAACAGAAGCAAAACCCACGGTTTTCTAGAACCACAGGAGAGGAACAAAGCTGTGAGCCCTCATAACATCAGCACTAGGAGGGCGACCCAGAAGCTCACCTCTTCCAAACACCCTCCTTTTACAGATGGGGCGACTCTGTCGGGCTTCCAGCACCACCCAGCCAGGCGGTGGTTAACGGGCTCCCAGCCAGCGCCTCTCCAGGAGTGACGGGATGTCGGGGTCCGGAGAGGCAGGCGGGCGGGCGGGATGGCCCGGCGGGGGGACTCCCTTCAGGCGGACCCCAGGACCCTCGCCGCGCAGACGCACTCACCGGCGGTGTCGTAGAGGTTCAGGGTCACCTCCTTGCTGCCCACGGTCACGCTGGCTGTGTACTTCTCGAACACGGATGGGGCGTAGTGCTGTCGGAGAACAGGTCAAGTCGGTTCTTAAGGGGTGCAGCGGGTGCCCAGGTTCCAGCTGGACTCCCACCCCTACCTTCCATTTTCACCCCATCTGGCTCAGCCCCACACCCCAACTCTGCTGGGCTCTGGAATTCCCGAGGGGGCGCCCCGGGGTGACGGCCGCCTCTTCGTGATCAGGATGCCAGGGACCCGGGGTCCGGGCTCGGGGCACAGGCTGGGGTCCGTCTGTCGCCCCTAGTGGTCCCAAGTCCTTCCCCCCATCCCGCCCCCAGCCTACCTGCCTGCAGCCCCCCTGGCGAGCCTCACCTCGGGGAAAGAGCCCTGGCTGTACACCATGAGCAGCGAAGTCTTGCCGCAGCCGCCGTCGCCCACAATCACAATCTTCAGCTCCTTCCGGCCTGAGCCCGGGGCGGTGTTCGGGGCCGGAGCCGGGGCCGGGGCCCCAGCAGCGTCCATAGCCGCTCGCCGGCAGCACTGGCAGCCGCTCGCCGGGTAGAGCGCTGGGGTTGAGCGATCGGAGGCGGGGTGGGAACCGGCCTAGGGGCGGGGCCAAGAGAAGCCCCGCCCTCGGAACCTCCTCCACCAGGCAGCCAACTGGGCTGACCTCAGTCTCATCCCCAGGGAAACTGAGGCAACTCGGCGGCAATGGCAGCTCCCATCTCTTCTCCTGCGCGCCCCCCACCGGCAAGATCCGACCGTTTCCGCCCCTTCCCGCCCGGCGTCCTTGATTGGCAGGCTGCTTCGGGCAGAGACCCTTTGATTGGCCGATTTGGCCTCCCCATCGGATCGCATCCTTGATTGGCAGGATGTCCCCAACACGCCGGTTTGAAGAGCCTTGGTCTCAAGCGCTAGGAAAAGGTCCCCACCTGAGCCTTGCCCCAGTTATATGGCCTTGGGGAAGTCCGCTCTAACTGCAATTTCCCCCAGAAGGTTGCATCGGTGGTGCCCAAGAAGATCCTAGCATGAAGGTCAAGTCTGCCCACCTGATCGGGCCGTCTGGGAGTCTGTGTGGGCTGGGCAATAGCAGTTCCGCTTACCTATCACCCCACCTCCCAAAGGTGGAGGTCTGGCGCCCTCTGCCGGGCGATGGCATCGGCGCGGCGACTTTGAGAACAGGTGAGCGTACCCAGAACAATGCCCTTTCGAGGGTTGGCCCCAAACCACGCGGGCGGGAGCCTCTTTCTAGCAAGGCCCAGAGGCGTGAGCAGAGCAAGACTCCGTCAAGGAGGGGACAAGGAAGGCCAAGGTAGATGTAGTTGCGATCAGCTGGGCCCCCTTCCCTCCACTTGAGACTAATACCCCCACCTCCACCAAGACAATTTGTATTCTCCAGACAGCAGAAATACCTATTCTTCTCAAGCTGTCTCCCTAACCCTCCTACCCCATGACCAAAACGACTATTTGTTGAGCGTTTACTCTGGATGAGTAATATCAGGGAGGCTGGCTGAAACCACCCTGCCCCCATCCCTCCCTGCACTTTGGGCTATGCTTTGTACAAATTAGGCCAGTAGTCCGGAGTTGCAGAGGGATCCCCAGGAGCAGGCGTGAACCAGGCAGGTACCAGGGCATGGCTAGGTGAGAAGGCAGGGTCTTTCCCAGCTAGGATAGGACCTCTGATAATTTCCTCAGAGAAGAGCTGGCAGGACTCAGGATCTTCTTGCCCCCACCCCGAAGATTCCCCATTTTCAAGCACTCAGCAAGGATCAGGTAAACTTTATTTCCAGAGGAAGTTGCCAGCCTGGCAGTTCCATAAATGCCAGGTCGTTTTCAGCGGCTGCAAGGCATAATGTGACCACAAGATGGCAGCAGAGACTGCCCCTGGAAGCTTTCAAAGAGCACAGACCTGGGAAGAGAGAAGCCCAGCTCCAAGCTGTTAAGTGGAGAGCCCTCAAGAACCCCTAGACAAATTTACAGCAATTCATTCATTTTTTGCAGTACAAGTTTATTGAGAAGCAACTGTGTTTCTGCTTTTGAAGAACTCAGTCTTGGGGGAAGCAGTCTAAAGGAGTCTGCAAGATGTGAACTATTTACACACCAGAGCCCCTGTGGGAATCAAGAGGTTGAGAGCTGGGTAGCACATGAACTAAGCTTGGCAGTGCTGGCAGGAAAGGCCAATGGAAGTAGGATGGGCACCCAGCTTGTGTAAATGAATGGTGGCTGGAAAACCCCACCAAGTTTGCCAATGGCTGGGGAGTGAGGAGAGAGGCGAGACATGGCTGTCAAGGAAACCGAGGCTTAGACCATGGAGGCCTGGCTGCCAGGCTCAAGACAGGAGTCAGACACAGGCTCTGAACAGAAGAGTCAAGCCAAAGCTCTCTCCAGTGACTAAGGAGGAGCTGTGATTGGCTGGTGAGGCCATGGCTGGGGCTATCTCTGCACAGGGGCAGCCTGGTGCTGGCAGGAGAGGAGGGGAAGAGCATCACTCAGGGAGAGGGAGGATGGAAGCAGATTTTGAGAGAAAGGGGAGGACCACTTACCTTTGAGCTAACTGCAAGTTTGACCTTGGATCAGGGATCCTGAAGCTCAGGGAGTGACTGGGAGAGTAAGACTGTCTCATCTGGGAGGGTCATTGGGAGAATTCACTCAGAAGGGTCACCCCACTCTGAGCAAACTGTGTTAACTGCTCCAGCCTGGAGGGGGAGGCCACTTGACTTTCCTCAAAGTCCTCAGACCTCAGTTTCTACCTTTTCTACGAAATGAATTTCAACTTACAACAAATGACATAACACAGAGCCAAGAGGAGGAAAAGTGGGTCTTCCCAGCCTGGCCTGGGCCCAGGCAAGACAGCTGACACTGGCCCCAGCCTGCCCACCCACCCTGCCTGGCCAAGAGGTTGGCAGAGCCCCAACCCCACCCTGCAGGGAGCGTGTTTGATTTGGACCTGGCTCCAGTGGTGGTGCAGGGGCTGGCTTTGTAGCTAAAAATACCCAGTGGCCAGGCCAGCTGCTCAGAGCTTCATCAGAGGCACTGGGCCAGGGCAGGCCAGCTGAAGCACTGGAAACGCCCAAAGGCCCGTGGAGCCCTACTCCCTTACCTGCAAGACGATCTGAGGACCCAGGCCATTCTTCTCTTCACCAGGAATTCCTAGAAAGATTTGGGAGAAGAAAAAAATTCTTTAACCTGGTTCTTGCCACAGAACTGTTGGGACACAGAACCCTAGGGGAGTTGGCAGGTGACATTTGTGGGGGTGAAGCGACTTGTGTTCACACTTAGGCCTAGGGGCTCTCCCAGTGTTAAGTCATTCAGCCACGTCTCTTTGTAACGCTATGGACTGTAGCCCACTAGGCTCCTTTATCCATGGGATTCTCTAGGTAAGAATACTAGAGTGGGTAGCCATTCCCTTCTCCAGATCTTCCAAACCCAAAGACTGAACCCGGGTCTTCTGCATTGCAGGCAGATTCTTTACTGTCTGAGCCATCTGGGAAGCCCTGGGTGTCTAGTGAGGCCAACTGACGCCAGGAGAGAAGTAGGGCCAGATACACTTCTGTCTTATGAGGTCAAGGTCTGGCCAGCACAGATCAGGACAGGGAAGTGAACAGCAATGCCATGACTTCCACTTCCCTAGTGCCTCGGGATCACTGTCGGAGGCCACTGCACACCTGAGGGATCATCCACCCTGTGTGGGACAGAAGTTAATGGAGCCATCCTTTGAGGTCCCAGAGATGGGAGGTGGCCCAGGGGATCAAAGCTGTCTCTTCCTGTGCCAGGGCTCTCCTCCAGGTTCAGCATTTGGTAACAGGGCTGGGGGAGTGACTGCCAGAGTAAAAATATGGCCTTCATAAAGCCAGACTCAGAAACAGCTCAAGAGGTTATCCGCCAACTTCCTCCTCCTGGTTCACAAGGGGAGAGACCACGAGTCCTGGAGGGGTGGGACCGTGTCGAGATCACTGGTTAGAAGGAGACAGACAGCACTGGACCCAGGCGGCCTCTGAGATGGCCGGGTGCCCTCCACAGTCCAGGCAGACGCTGTCTCCACCCAGAGGGTCCGAAAGGTCGTACTCCTCGCCGCGCCTGTTGGCCGACGGGCCGGAAGGGGCGGGGCCCTGGCGTCCAGTAGTAAGGCAGGTCCGGCCACCTCCCGGCCGCCCTTCCGCTGGCGTGGCCCTCTCCAGGCAGGCTCCACCGGCTGGGCGCCAGGAACGCCCCGCCCCGAGCTCGCTGGGTGACCGGTGGGCGGGGCCACCCTCGCGCAGGAACCATCTGAGGACTGATAGGCTGCCCCGCCCCTCCTTTCACCTAGAGGTGATACCAGCATGGGGACAAAGAAATTCAAGAGGGAGAGAAAAAGAAGCGAGAAGGGGGTACAGCCTTCCAGGTCTTCCGGACACCCCTCCCTTTCCAAGAATCACACCCGACCCCAGGGGAGCGCCTCATTGTTCCCTAATTGGTCCGAGGGCGGGAGTGGAGGAACTGGAACTGGCTGTAGCCCTTCAGGCTGCTGCTGAGAGGGAAAGATTTAAATTATTTAACCATCCAGTGCTCACGGGAGGTAAACACCCCTGCTCCGCGGAGCCCCAAGGACTCGATCAGAAAGGATGGAGGACACCCTCAGGTGGCAGAAACGTCACCTGAGGATCGAAGGGAGTTGAATGAACACATCAGTGGCAGAGCAGAATCTAAACATTAGGACTGGGACAAGTGTGGAACGTGGGAAGAGGCTCATAGTATAGGATATTAATAATCTGAGCCTCACCAGCTTTTACAAAGTGCTCACTCTGGGTAGGGGAAAGGGAGTCTAGTGCCCAGTGTAGTCAGCTGCACCCCCTTCACCGGAGCAAAGGACAGGATGGACCAAATCCAGCTTATCTGGGATAAGACCCTCATGCGGTCAAGACTCGGCAGCCAGAAGGAACTACGAGTACCATGCTGGCTACTTTCAACCAGACAGCTTTGCCGGCTCCTGGGCAGTGATGCCAGCAGACAGCTGGCCCGGGCAGCAGACCAAAATAACCCAGACAGCTGGGGTGAGGGGGTGCCACGGACACAGGCGCTGGGCTGGAAGTCAAGACACCTGGAACCTCATTCTGACTGCCCGTGGTGGCCTCCTGACCTTGAGTGAGTCGCCTCTACTCTCCCAGTTGGGGGGGGGAACCCCTAAATCAGGACCCATTATGGAACAGCCTGTGGACTTGAGAAGGGCCACCACCCCAACTCACACACTAGAGGAAAAACATTGCTGGCTCCCAGCCGGCAGAAAGTCAGTCTTCCCCTTTGCCCAGAGGCTTGGCCACGTGCTATGGGGTGGGCTGGTGGGGGAGGAGCCTACAGATGGCCCAGCCACCTAGGAATGAAAGCCAACTAATGTGAAGCCAGAAGGTGAAGCCCTCCACCCTTTACAGCAGGCTTCACTATCATCACTTTACACAGGACACTCGCCCAAGGTCACCAGCACCCTGGAGAGTCAAGCCCACAGCTGCCAGACCTACAGCTTCCCTTGATGAAGCACCGACACTACCCCAACAAAATCTCTGGGTCAAGCCCTAAGGCTTCCCCAATCCTCAATTCAGCCCCCACACTGAGGGATGGGATAAAAGTGAACAGAGCCGATCAAACTGGGAAGCCTGAACCCAAAGGGGGGGAGGCTGTGCAATCAGCAGGGACACAAATGGTTCATCAAAGTAATCACAAACTAGAGCTCACATGGGGGAGGGGTCAGAGATCAAGGGCCACACTATCTCCAGCTGTGGAGCTTCCTGGAGATCAAGAGGACAGGAGACCCCTTACAATCAGCTTGTGTTAGGAAAATGAGAGTTGCCATTACTACGAAGCCCATGACTCTGCACCGAGAAACGAGGTCGGGGCTTCAGGTGCACAAGTTCAGGTCCTTTCAACACCCCAAGGTGTTACCTGGCACAAAGGTTCTCAGAATGTGTCTCCACCAGGCAGTCATGAGCACCACCTGGGAATTTATTAGACAGTTGAGTTCTCAGACCCCACCGACTGAATCAGAAACTCAAGGATGGGGCCTCGAAGTATTTTAATGAGCCACACGTGTGATCGGATGCACACTTTGACAATCACTGACCCATGTGTGCAAATGGGGAAACTTCGGCTGAGAGGCTGCACTGCTTACGCAAGGTCACAGTAGGTAAAACGGCTAGCCAGGTTTCAAATTCGGGTTTGTCCAATTCTAGAAACAGGGCTTTGAGGGGGAGGGGGCTGGGTGAGATGGAATCGTGGGAATTTCCTGGAAGGAGACGAGTCAAGAAACCTCTTTCTTAAAGAAAACTGGCCCAGATCTCAGGTCCTTCTGTTTTTCACCTCCCTAGCAGCCAGACATTAGAAAAGAAGAGGCCAGCTTCATACAATCACCCCACACACCCCCAATGCGGGCCGGAAGGGAGGGCCAGCGCTGGGTCCGGTTTCCTGGCAGCCGACTGTGCCTTTCAGAAGAGGCATCCAGGGCCCTCCCCCACCACAAAACACACGACTGGGAAATACTCTGCTAAGTGCAGCCTCTCCTATGCTGCTAAATACGGCAGAGAATTGCACGCCCCAAACTCCTGACAACAGAAGCTGACAGGCGGGGATGGATGGACCAAGCAGGCCCAGCAGGCAGCCGATTTCACACAGTCCCACACATCTGTGTGGGGGAGGGGCCGCAGAACCAGACTAGCGGGTTTGGGGTGCCTTCCCTCCCTGGGCGCCAGGCCAAAGCCCCCCAAATCGCCCTCGCAGGCTGGGAAAGGGCTCACACCTACCTTAATTCGAGGACTGGCAGAGTCAGACTAGACCTACTTCTGCTGTCCAAAGGAGGGCGGTCCACTCTGGGGGTACCGGGCCCCTTCTCCGGTCACGAGCCTAAAGGGAAAAAGGGGAGGTTTTTTTTAGGGCGTGGATGGCCACAAACCGGACAGGATCTCCTTGAGGGAAGAAGAGTCTTACAAATGCCGAACCCCCAGGCCCAGCTGCCAAGGCGGCCCTCACTCTAAAATGGATGGGGGGGGCGGCGGCGCGGATGAGTCACGAAGGTTCTGCCCGAGCGCCGAGCTGCAGGAGACGACTCATCTGCATTTCCAAAGGCCCGCCCAGTCTGCATCCCCTCCCCCAGGAATGGCCGGAGGTGCGAGGGTTTACCCCGCAGCCCTCCGCCTCGGAGGATCCCGGAGAAGGCCCGCTCGGCTTTCCCAGGCCCCAACCCCCGACCCGACCCTCCCGAGCGCCGGTGGCCAGCACTGCCCTCATGGCCACCTCGGGACATCGGTGGCCTGGGTGAGGGCCTCATGCCCAAAGCTGGTGACAAAGGGGGCCCACTCGCCCCACGGGCTTGGCTATTAAAAAAGGGTGGTTAGGGGGCCAAACGTGCGCGCCGAGGCTCGAGTGGGCAGCAGGGAGGGCCTGGGGTCAGAGCAGGGCCGCGGGGGAAAAAAAACTGCAGCCTCTAGAGCGGCCCTTCGGGGTCAGGGGGCGGCCTCGAGCGGCCCCGTGGCCCTTTGCTACTGGCTCCCGGACGGGAGGAAAGAAGAAAGGCCCCGCCCGGCAGCGAGGCCTCGTGCCCGCGGGGGTTCCTGAATAGGGCGCGGGGTCCGAGGAGGCTGCAGAGCCCGCTCTCTGGTCTAAGCTTCCCCAGGCCGGGGGCGTACCCCCAGGCGGCGGCCTGGAACGCGGGCGGCGGCCTCCCCTCCCCTTCCCCCCGCTCCGGCCCCGCCGCCTCCTTCCCTCCTCCCGCCTGGCGCGCGGCGGCCGCCACCGCCCGAGCTGCGGGCGGCGCGCGCGAAATGGCGCCCGTCTGGCCGCCTCGCCCCGCGGATGCGAGCGCGGGAGCCTCGGCGCGCGACGCCCCCTCAGGCCCGCGGCCCCCGAAACGGCCTCGGAGACCAATCCCCGAAGGGGCACTGTGCCCCGCGGACTCTCAGGGCTCGGCCCGGCCGACGGACCGCCGCCTGCTTCGGGCTCCCAACGACAACCGGGGAAGGAGGGAGGAAGGAAGAGAGCGGCCGCCATTAGCCACCCCGCAGCCCGGTCCTGGCTCCGGCCCCAGCCTCGGCCCCAGCCCAGCCGGCGGCTCTGCTCTGAACCTGAAAATAAAACTCGTGTTTGCGAGGGAGGAGCGAGCGCGGACGGGAGCACAGGCAGCGCTCGGGCTGCAAAGCGGGAGAGATGCTGCGTCACGATGCCAACATGGACGCCGGCCTTTTGTCCTTTTTTGCTTAGGAAGCGCAGGCGCGCCCAGGAGCCCCGAAAAGCCGGCTTCAGAGGGCGAGACCCCCACCATCAAAGAGAAAAGAGGCCTCAGACCCGGAAGGAGAGGCTTCCTCAGCTTTTGTGACCCCCTTCCCCAAAACACTTCAGTTTCTTCTCCCTATCAAGGCTCAAACCTTGAGCGAGGGGAACCCGCGCAGGCGGCTCCATGGATGCCCCAAATCGCTGGGGAGAGCTTCCTCTTGCCTCCTGGGCAAAAGGGGCAAAGGGTCTGAAGAGCCCTCCACGTGCCCCCACCCTCCCCGATCCGGCTGCCAAACATGAAGCTCCAGAAACCACCTTCTCCCCTAAACATTTGCAGCGCTTGGCCTTCTCGAAAAAACATTTCCTCGAAGGGGCAAGCCGCTTTTTTTTTTTTTTTACTTACCGCTCAGCCCGGTGCCATGGAGTCTGGAAGATCAAGCTGGGCGGAGGTTTTGGAGGTGTTATTGTGGGGGAAAAAAAAATCTTTTAGGGAGATTGTTTAGTTGGAAATACTTGGGGTAATGGTAGTGTCTTTGTTGTTGTTACCTTTTTAAAGTTACACTGTCATGGCATTTTCTGCTCCTTCCACTTCTGCAAACTTTCCAGGGTTGGGTTGGCAAAAGGCGGCTTCGCTGAGGACTGTTTACTGCTCTGGATATAGCAATGGTGTGACCGTCATTAAGAGACAAAAGGCGAAAATACACAGTCAAATCAAACAAAAGGCAAAAGACGCACCGGCCATCCCAACCACCATAGAAACTACCCCCGAGTTAACGATGGTGTTTGGCTCTAACCAGCTAGGACTTGTTTTCCAGTTTTAATCTAGTTTCCTGTGACGGCTTTAGTCTCTTTACACAAAGAGGTCTTCCTTTCCCTCACACCCCTCCTTCCCCAACAAAGACGAGAAAAACAGAGTCTGTTTTTCTTCAAATAGATCGATTTTCAAAGAAAGTGTACCTGTTACGGGGAAGAAAGCTGACTAGCATTTATTGCTGTAAACATTTTCAAAAGCTTAACTCTAAAACCTAGCTTTATAAAAGCAAAATCGTCTAAAAGCATTTTAACTGGCTTATGCTAGACAAGAGCGACAAAGACATACATGCAGATGAAGGTTCAGAAAATTAAGGACATCTCGGCAACATTAACATGAAAACTGCACTGCGTAAGGACAGAATGGATTGGGTACTTACAATGTAAAAGGTTTTTAAAAACTTAAAGAGTAACGGCTGCTTACAGTTTTTTGTTGCTGCCATTTCGCTAATCCTAAAACTATACATTTAAAACATTACCTTGTTAAAAAGAGAGCAGAAGGAGTTAATAAGATGGCCAGTTTTAAGTGTTTAATAGAGGAAACTATATATATAAAAATTTATTGTTCAGTTAAGAGAATACAGATTAAGACAGCTCCAAGCTCCCCCCACCCACCCAAGAAAAAAAAAAGAGGAAAAAAAATTAAATATGTCATTTACTTAGGTTTTTTGGAATTCAAAATTGTTAACTGCTGACATTAATGGTGTGCTATGACCTAGTTATACAAGACAAAGATGGATTCCAAGTCATAAGGAAAAATCCAGATCTTTTTAAAGTCTTCTTCATTCTTCCAATTTTGAGTCCTTTAGCTTGTTGACAAATGTTAAACACAACACTGAGGCGTCCTGAACGGGATGGTGGAGTCAAAGGAAAAACATTCCCCATTTGCAACAAAGGAAAAACCCACTTGGCCATTTAATTCCATTGCAGAAAAATGGCTCCCCTCATCTGTTGGCCTCTCCTTGGTGTCTGATGAAGGATGTTTTGAGATCAGCGTCTAATAACTCAAGCCCTATAGAAGCCGCGCGCTGATTGGCTGCCGCGCCCGGCCGCCCTGCTCCAGCCAATTACCTACCCACGGCCAAATTACAAACCCCGAAAAGAGCCCCAATATGAAATACACTACCACGAAGCCCCAGCGAGGCGGCTCCCTCTCCTCAGCCGCCAGACAGGAGAGGCAGAGGGGGCTGCAAACGCGTCCTCGCGAAGCCCGAGAGCCTCGGAGTTGAACTCACAAAATGGAAGCCGCGCGCTGATTGGCCGCCGCCACTCCCGGACCTTTAATAAAGAAAGGGGAAGGAAAGATAAATGCAAAAAGGGGGGAATCGCTCCTCCGCCGGTGGCTGGAGGAAAGTGGGGGGGGGGGTGCGGAGGGAGACGCATGTGTTCACAATTACAAGGGCACTCCTCTCCAAAAATAAAAACAGAAAGAAGCTTCTATCACCCAGGTCCAGGCCAGGGCTGCTTCCTCCCAGGAATGTAAATGCTAATTTGGTTAAAATCCTGGTGTCCCCTCCCCAGCTCAGCTCCGGGGGGAGGGGGTCGCGGGGCAGAAGAGGAAGCCGTAGCCGAGATACCTCGATTGCAACTCGTCTTGGGGCTGCCTTGCCGCCCCTCACGGTTCCAGGCGTCCAAACACACAATCATACACACCCCCCAAAACCAGCCCTTTCCCTTGGGCCCCCACGCGCCCACCTCCGGTCTTGGCAGTTTGGAAACAGTTTTGGAGGCCCGAGGCGCAAGCCGCGGCAGCCGCGGCTCGGAGGGTAGCCCCAGCCGCGGGAGGTAGAGCCCGGGGAGACCCCCCTCCCCCGCCGCCAAGCCCCCCACCTAAGTCCCAGCAGAATAAATAAATTAAAAGGCCTTCCCCCGGGGAGGGGGGAGGCAGTGTGGGAGCGCGCGAGTGAGGGGTGGGGGGCCGCTGGGGCCCGGGGCTTTGGCGGCGCAGCTGCCGCCGCCGGGAGAGTGCCTGGGGAAGCGGCGAGGAAGGAGAGGGGAGGAGGAAGAGGAGGAGGAAGAGGAGGAGGGTGAGCGCTCGGGTCGGGCTCCTTAGCGGTGTATTGTGGGATGTGCGGCTACTGGGAGCCGAGCCTCCGCCGCCAGCCGCCTCCCGGGTAGCAGCAGCAGCAGCAGCAGCAGCGGCGGCGGCGGCAGCAGCTCCGGGCCCGGCAGCCGCGGCGGCGGCGGCGCTCCCCCCTCCCGGCCCCCCGTCCGGTCGCCCCGGCCTCGGCTCCCGCGGGGGACACCATGTACTGGCTGGCGGCGCAGGGAGGCCGGCGCCCGGCGGGGATGTAAGCGCGGCTCAGGGAGGGAGAGGCCGCGGCCGGCAGCCGGGCGTCCCGAGCCCCCAGCCCCGGCCCCCGCTCCGGCCGACCGAGCGAGCGGGCGGGCGGCGCCAGGCCTGCCGCGAGCCTCGCGCCCGAGCCGGGCCGAGCGAGCGAGCGAGCTAGCGCCACGCCGGGCGGCCGGGCGGCCGGGCGGGCACCATGGGCCGGAGCCCGCGTCCTCCGGGTGCCCCGGGCCCCGCCAGTCCGCACCAGGGGCCCCCGGGAGCCCCTCGCAGCCGCTCCGAGACGGTGGCCGAGCGGGCGGGCGCCTAATTCTCCGGAAGGGTTATTCTCTCGCTCCATTCTTATTTTTTTGGGGAGCCAGCTCCTTTTGGGGCGCGCTGGTAAGGTGGGAGGGGGTGGGGGGCTGGACGATTTGATTCTTTAGCGTGTGTGTAGAAGCGGCCGCCGCCGCCGCGGCGGAGACGACAACAACTTGCTCGTTTTCAGGTTGGGTTAACGGCATGGAGAACAGTCACCCCCCCCACCACCACCACCAGCAGCCCCCGCCGCAGCCCGGTCCTTCGGGCGAGAGGAGGAACCACCATTGGAGAAGTTACAAGTTGATGATTGACCCGGCTTTGAAAAAGGGGCATCATAAACTGTACCGCTACGATGGGCAGCATTTCAGCCTTGCGGTGAGTAGCCGGCGCGCCTCCCTGTCGGGCCCCCGTTCCCCCCCCACCCCCGAGCCGTGCCGAAGAGGGTGGGGGCTGAGTGGTCCGAGCGACCCGGGGACCCCCCCCTTCCTGACCACCCGGCCAACTGTCAGCCAGGTCCCCAGTCCTGGAGTTTGACAAGTGCCTGGAGAAGGGGGGGTTCCTGTCCCTGACCCTGGGGAGTGGGACCAGCCCACCCACTCCGCCCCCCTTTCCTCTCCACAGATGTCCAGCAACCGCCCGGTGGAAATTGTCGAAGATCCCCGGGTGGTCGGCATCTGGACAAAAAACAAGGAGCTGGAGCTGTCGGTCCCCAAATTCAAGGTAGGACCCCCTCCCCCGTATCCCGCGCCCCTCCCCCTCACTCCCCGAGTTCGAAAATAACGCCAGTCCTGACCTAGCCCAGCCGGATTCTGAGTTCCCGCCGTCCGGGGGCTGGGGAAGTTTTGGCGGGGAGGGGGAGGTTGCAGGGAGAGGGGGTGTCCCCTCTCGGCTACTGTAAACAGAATAACACTCGGTGAAACTGTAATCAAGTAGCTGATACAGTGTCCTGTTCGCCCAGCTGGGGGCTCCGAGTCCCCACCTGGCTCCTGCCAGCCCAGGAGCTCGGCCCTGGGACCCGCCCCCCTTCCTAGCTTTGTGGCTTTAGGGGGACAGCTTCCTAGCCCGAGGGGTCGTCCCTGCCCTGGCAGCAGGGAGAGGAGGCCAGAGTTGGGGGGGGTGGGGAAAGAGAAACTGTTTCTTTTTCCCCTTTCCTTTCGAACCCAGAGAACTTCCACGTTCCAAACGATTTAATCCTCCGCTTCCCGGGCCCGCCCGCGTGCATTTTTTTTCCCCAAAAAAAAAAAAAATTTTTTTTTTTTTAATTTTTTACCCTTCATTGTTTTCAAAGAGCGGGCGAGTGGGAAATGTTCTGTTTTCCCTTCGGTTTCAATGTTCTCCGAACTCCCTTCCCCCTCATCTCCTGCCAGATCGATGAGTTCTATGTGGGCCCGGTGCCTCCGAAGCAGGTGACATTTGCCAAGCTGAATGATAACATCCGTGAAAACTTCCTGAGGGACATGTGCAAGAAGTATGGGGAGGTGGAGGAGGTGGAGATTTTGTACAACCCCAAGACCAAGAAGCACTTGGGCATTGCCAAAGTGGTCTTTGCCACGGTCAGGGGAGCCAAGGAGGCCGTTCAGCACTTGCATAGCACTTCGGTCATGGGTAATATCATCCACGTGGAGCTGGACACCAAAGGTGAGTGGAGGCCCGCTCAGGACAGCCACCGCTGAGGTCCCTAAGACCTTTCAGTGTGATCCCCTTCTCTCCCAGGGCCCGTCTTGCAATGTTGGGAAGCCCCTCAGTTTTCTTTGGGTACCCCCCTACAACCTTATTTTCCTTTTGCCCCCCTCTTGAGGGTAGAGTCACGTGGAGCTAAATGTGTTGTCTGTTGCTAGGAGACGGAACTGTAATTTACCAAATATGCCGGTCCTTGGCCACTGCACCCCTAGGGACCACCTGGAGGCTTCCCCACTGCTGACACCCCCGTGGGCCCCTCTCGGAGCCCTGGTGCCCTGGGTTTAGGCAGTCCCCAGTGTTGCTGTCTGTGTTAGGAGAGGAGACAGGGTTTGTTTATTAGGGTGGGGGGGGCGCTGAGGGAGAGCCACGAAACCGCCTTTAAATGTGCAAAGAGTAGGTCTCTCCACTAAAAAAGTCCTCCTAAGGGGTTGGGGAGTGCCCCTCCCCCTCTTGCCGCCCCCTCCCCCTGGAAGTGGGAACCAATCTGGGCCCGGAGTGTGGTTTCATTGATAGTGTTCCCGATAGAGCTGGGCGGGCTGCTCTGGGTGTTCAAGGGTTGACACTGTGTCTTCCCTCCTCTCTCTTAAAGAGACAGCATCACCTCCCAGGCAGCGGCATCCCGCTCTGCGCTAGCTCTGAGCCTCTGGGCGGCTGCTGGGAGAGCTGGGCTGGGGAAGCCATACCTCCCACCCTCAGGGTCCTGGGAGGCTTCTGACTGGGGGGCTTCTGGACCTCCAGGGCATCCCCTAAAGTTTGTCTGTGGCCGCTTAGAGTTCCTGTAGAATATAGAAGAAAGTGCCAGGTGCTCTAAGGTCTAACCAGAGGTGACTGGGCAGACACTGTTGGGGTCTTTCCCACCTCCCCTTCCTGTGGAGGGGGTCCCGGGGGACCCAGCCTGGTAGGGTTTAGGTGGGTAACTTCCAGGGGTTCTGTGAGCATGGGGTTTAGGGGCAATTGGGGCATACCAAACCTAAGACCTGAAAATCTAAATTTTCCTTTTTACCTTTAATACTGAACACACGTCGACTGAGTCTCTAAGTCTTTGCTGGGGGGTGTGGAGGGATGCTGCTCCTGGTTGGGCACAGTTACCCTACAAACTCTTGCCAAGCCTGTCCCAGGTCTGAGCCTCCTCAGGGCACAGGCCACAGCCCCCTTCACCTCCCCTCCTTCTTTTGTCTCTGTCAAGGGAGACCCCTTGGGTGGTGGCAGGCTTATCTTAAGGAGCAGTCAGCCCTCACAAAAATTGCAAAAAAAAAAAAAAGGCCCTTAGAGACTGCCACTAAGTTTGTATTTCAAGAAAGAGACCAGCAAAGAGTAGCTCAAGGAATGTGTCTCCTTTGCATATGTAAGCAGCTGCCTCAGAGGGCTCTATAAATATCGATAATCTGGCCCCCTGGTCTGTCAGAGGCCTCTCTCAACTAGAGGGGGGCTGGGAATGGGGAGGAGCTAGGGTGGAGGGTTATCCAACAAGGGGACTGGGGATGGGAGAAGGCCTGTGGAGTTCACAGTCAGTCAGTCCTAGAGTGCTTTTACAAACTCTGTCAGTCACCTGAGAGGGTTCACAACAAACTGTCACTTCTGTGTCACTGGGTCTCCTTTTCACTTGCTACTGGCCCTGGCTGTTAGATGGGAAGGCAGAAGGATGGGGATTACCTGACTGTGGTAACGGCTGGCATAGCCCAGGTGACAGGAAGGGGCTTTGTGGTGGGGGTGGCATGTCTATATTTGGGGGAGTCCCAGTGTCATGAGACATTAAACTCTTGAATCTCAGGATGAGAGAATCATACAGTTTAGCCGCTTCATTGAACAGATTGTACCTCCCGAATGAGGTACAAAGAGAGAAGTGGGAACTTGGTCAGGGTCACTCAGCTTCCCAAGGCGTGGCATCCCAAGTACAAGGGGACCCACAAGGATGCTCACCTGTGGGGGCTGCCCCATCCTGAAGCCTCACTGAGGCCTCCCTCCCTTGCCTTTTCCACAGGGGAAACCCGCATGCGGTTCTATGAACTGTTGGTCACGGGCCGATACACACCCCAAACCCTGCCAGTGGGTGAGCTGGACGCTGTCTCTCCAATCGTGAATGAGACCCTGCAGGTGGGTGTGTGAATGTCAGTCCTTCCCCCACCTCCCCACCCGATCAGTTCCCCATGGTGCTCCCCACCCCACTTCCCCAGCTCCAGCATGGGACACCAGGACCCAGGAGGGAAAGGAGCCTGGCTGTGCCTACCACAGCTTCCAGTGGGGTACAGGGGACAGTCCTGAAAGCCCTGTCTGCTGAAGTGCCCCTCTGGCCTGACCCCCCACCCTCTCCCTGCACATGCTGGGATTCCCACTGATCAGAGCCCATGTGCTTTCCATGCTGATCCTGAAACACTGCTGTGTTCAGGATCCTGTTGTCTGGTGTCCCATGGATCCCTCTGTTCTACCGCCCCCACCCCCGCCAACGAAAGCCTGGTTCAGGTCTTTCCCTCCAGAGAAAGAATGACTCCTCCCTCCTTCCCCAACCACTGCCCCCCAGGACACTCACCTGGACCACACTCTCGCAAATGGAGCACTCTCAGGAGTAGCTTTTCCCAAGTGAAGAGTCTTTGCTTACTTGCTGATCAGCTGGGATGTCTATCAGGCACTTTACCATGTTACACTATTTAAAGCCTAAAATATCAAGAGGCTGGGGGAACAAGGTGGCCACCCCCCCCCTCCACTTCCAAAACCATAGTTGGCCTTGGCTACCTCTGCCTGGAAGGTATTTGATTTCTGAGGCAGGAAGGAAATCCCAGTGCAAACCAAGACGTCAGGGTCTTATCTTTACCCTGCTTCAGGGATTAGGAAAAACCCTCAAGGTTCTCTGAGGATAATTGGCTACCCCAAGATTAGAGAAGGTGAGGCCCATCCAGATATTCTTCTTTAATTTCCCCTTCCCTCCCCATTCACCATGCTGAGTGAGCAGTTTCGCTCCGAGCTCCCAGGAAGATGGAGTGAGAGGGGAAAACAGTCTCATTCTAGTGCATGTTTTTCCCCTCAGCGATCTCAGACCTTTCTCCCTCTTTCTCTCTTTCCAGCTGTCAGATGCCCTGAAGCGCCTCAAAGATGGTGGCCTGTCTGCAGGCTGTGGCTCCGGCTCATCCTCTGTCACCCCCAATAGTGGTGGGACACCCTTCTCCCAGGACACAGCTTATTCCAGCTGCCGCTTGGACACACCCAACTCCTACGGCCAGGGCACGCCGCTCACACCACGCCTGGGCACCCCCTTCTCGCAGGACTCGAGCTACTCCAGCCGCCAGCCCACGCCCTCCTACCTCTTCAGCCAGGACCCCACAACGACCTTCAAGGCTCGGCGCCACGAGAGCAAGTTCACAGATGCCTACAACCGCCGCCACGAGCACCATTATGTCCACAACTCGTCTGCTGTCACTGCGGTTGCAGGGGCCACAGCCGCCTTCCGGGGCTCGGTGGACCTCCCATTCGGGGCAGTTGGCAGCAGTGGGGGCAGCAGTGGGACCCCGTTCAAGGCCCAACCACAGGATTCAGCCACGTTTGCCCACACTCCACCGCCCACCCAAGCAACCCCTGCGCCCGGAGTCGCCTTCAAGTCAGCTTTCTCTCCGTATCAGACTCCCGTGCCCCCTTTTCCCCCGCCCCCCGAGGAGCCCACCACCACAACCCCCTTTGGGGCCCGTGACAGCGGTGAGTTCCGAAGAGCACCTGTGCCCCCACCCCTGCCACCCGCTGAGCCCCTGACAAAGGAGAAGCCTGGTACCCCGCCGGGACCCCCGCCCCCTGAGGCCAACAGCATAGAGCTGGGTGGTCGGCCAACCTTCGGCTGGAGTCCTGAGCCCTGCGACAGTCCCGGCACGCCTACACTGGAGTCGTCACCTGCAGGGCCGGAGAAGCCCCATGACAGCCTGGACTCACGGATCGAGATGCTGCTGAAGGAGCAGCGCACCAAGCTGCCCTTCCTTCGGGAGCAGGACTCAGACACAGAGCTGCAGATGGAGGGCAGCCCCATCTCCTCCTCCTCCTCCCAGCTCTCCCCACTGGCCCCTTTTGGCACTAACTCTCAGCCAGGCTTTCGAGGCCCTACACCGCCTTCCTCGCGCCCCTCCAGCACCGGCCTGGAGGATATCAGCCCCACGCCACTGCCTGACTCAGATGAGGATGGTGAGCTTGATCTGGGCCTGGGGCCTTGGCCCCCACCCGAGCCGGGTCCCCCAGACCCTACCTGTCTTCTGGGTCAGACAAGTGAGGCGGCCTTGGACCTGGCTGGAGACAGGACCCCAACCTCAGAGAAGATGGATGAGGTACCACATGATGTCTGTCCGTCTCTGTCTGGGCTTGGTTCTGTCTGTCTTGTGGCACCCTCTTTCCTCCCTGAGGGTAACTACGACACAGAAGCAACAGGGCTAGGACAGCCAAAATAACAGGTCAAAAATAAAAAGAACGTGCAGAAAGCATCAGGGGCCATGACTGAGCGACTGGTTTGGCTCTGAGCTCCCTAGCAGCTTTGGCAAAAAGGGAAACTTGAGCTAGATCTGTTGCTCTTCATGTTAGGTTATGGGAAGTTGGGACTTTTCCGGGGGATAAAGTCTGAATGGAGCTTCTTTGGTTGAAGTCTGCTGAGATCCCAGAGAGTGTGGACAAGTGATGGTTTTGGGTCCCCTCCTCTGTTGGGTGGCTAGGGCCTGGTCAAGACTAGTCCTGACACTCAGGCAGTTATGGGGAAAGGGAGTAGCCAGAGTGTTCGGTGGGAACTCTGGAGCTCTGTCTCCTAGTACCTGGTGCCCTCTGAAGAGACTGGAAACCACATGGGGCAAGGAGGGCATTGAAATTTACCTTCTTCCTCTCCCCTGGCTCCAAGAGTTTCAGGGGGAGGGCCACAGCCAGAAGCAGGCAAAGCTGACCCCCCCCTCCCACCCACAGATCTTCATCTGGGGTCTCTCTGCCCAAGCTCCAATCTCAGGGTTAGCGTGAGGGATGCTGCCTGCCACATTCTCTTGTGGGGAGGATTAAGTCATCTTCCTTGGCTCTGTTCCTACCCACTCCTGGTCCAGGCACCTGCCCTGGCCCTCCTGGAGACCTGCTTTGGAACTCGTGAGCCTGAAAGGCATGAGCAGCCAGGAGCATAGAAGGAGCTCTGTGCCCCTGTGGGTGGCGGGGAGGAGGGTCCCTCCCTCTTTCCCAGGTCCTTTGATTAGGCCGATTTGGCTGCCTCAGGGAGGAACAGAGAGAAACTTGGCTTGCCTGGGAGGGGACTGCAGGTGGCCGGGGCTCCTGGGGGCCTCCGAGCTGATCTGGCAAGTGGTTTCTGGCGCTAAGGGGTTCAGGCAGGGAGAGTTGACAGGTGTTGCAGAGGCTGGGGGTGGAGGGTGCGCTGCTGGCTCTGCCATCCTCCTTTCTTCCCGAGGTTAGAGGATGTTTGTTTACCATGCTCACTTGCTGATCCCGGGCTAGGAAGCCCAGAGTAGCTGGAGGGAACGGGCTGTCCCACCGGGTCACTGGAGGAAAGGGGAGACTGAGGCCCAGAGAGCTGTGGTCCGGGAAGCCCGGGAGTACGGACAACTCCAAGGTGGCCCTCGGGAGCCCCCTGCCGGCAGTCGGGAGAATGGCTCCCGGGCCCCTCCGGACCAAACCTAAGGGAATCCCAGCCTAGGCTGACCAGGCGGGAGAGCAGCGCGAGGGGGCACTCCCTATCTTCACAGAAGCTGGTGGTTAGAAGTTCTGGTTCCAGGCCTTAAGCCTTGAGCCTCGAGTCCCACCTCTGTCACTTACTGGTTATGTGACCTTAGGGAAGTCACTTTCCCTCTCTGAGTCTCAGTTTCATCATCTGTGAAATGGTGGGCTAGTGAGAGTATCCGCCTCACGGTGTCTTGGCTTAAGTGAGGTGCTGCACGGGAAACTCCAGGAACAGCTCAAACTGATGCCCAACGCCCAGCGGCTAGTTCCCGCAGCTTCTCGCCCCCCGGACGTGGGAGGGGCGGAGGGAGGGGCAGGGCCTCGAGCTGGAGCGCGGACCCGGGTCTCCTTGTGATTGGCTGGCGGCGGGACCGGGGTTAACCCTCTGCATGCTGTGCCTGCCTCGCTGGGCGCTGTCCAGGACTGATCTGGCGCTGTCCCTGAGTATCAGGCTGCTAGCCCGCCAGTGCCTCCCTCTCAGCACGTATGTGGGACCCTGAGAGGCAGTGAGAGTGTGTGTGTCTGTAGGGGGGACAGAGTAACAGCCCGAGCTTCCTTCCGCTGCCTGCCGGAGATTTAGTTTTTCTCTTCTCCCCGCCCCTCCATATCCCTTTGAACCCTCCCTCACCTGTAGGTCTGACCTTTGACCTTCTAGCCTGCACAGACCCCCACCTCCTCAACCTTCAGATTCACTCCCTGTCTCTGGCAACCTACAAAGGCTCTGTCTCCCCAGATGGCACCGGAGCCACCTTTTCGCCTCTGGTCCTGACACAGGAGCCTAGGGGCAGTCCATTCCTCCTCTCCCAACCCCAGTTCTGCCTTCTTGCTCCACCTCTACCCTGTGGACACCATGCCCTGCTCCCGTTCCAGGCCTGTGCACCCAGCTCCCCAAAGTCCCAGGTCTGAATGTAAAGAGGACCTCGCTATTCACAGCCGAGTCACACTTGGCTCCCCCATTGACCTGGTGCCATTGTCCTGGATTCCCACGGCAGCTCCGACCCCTCACTCAGCAGGCACCCTGGGCTCCAATCTCAGCTCTGTTTCTGACCAGAACCTCTTGGGCCAGTGATTTATGTGTGTCTCTCTGAGGGTGTTTTCTCACCTGTCAAGAGATTGGAATAGAGCCCTTCCTCATGAGATTATGGTAAAAATAAGAAACAGACATTGTGTGCTCACAACCCTCAACCCCACTGCAGCCTGTACAAAAACTATGTGAAAGGAATAACTAAGGAAAACATACAGACTTATCTCCTTTTCATGCGCCCTGACTCCTGCTAAAGCTTCTCCCTCCCTTGCTTCTGTCACCTCTGCCAGGCCCTCTCCCACAGTGAAGACTGCCGGCCAACTGGGAATAAAGGCTGGTGAGCCACTTCCTGGTTGGAATCCAGGCTCCCTCTCAGTGGCTGTGTAGCCTTGGGCAAGTTACTTAAGCTCTCAGTGTTCCAATTTTCTCATCAGTAAAACTGGTGATAAACACCTACGTTGCAGGTTTTGTGAGGGTTAGCTGAATGAATATACATAGAGTGCTTAGAAAGGTGCCTGCCAATAGGAAGAAGGGCTGTGTGCTGTGATAAGTTGCTTCAGTCATGTCTGACTTTTTACAGCCCCATGAACTGTAGCCCACCAGACTCCTCTGTCCATGGGATTCTCCCAGCAAGAATATTGGAGCAGGTTGCCATTTCCTCCTCCAGCAGGGAAGGGCTGTAGAAATGTTATTATCTATTAGTATTATCTTTTCTGAATACAAACTGAAACAATCTTTCAAATTGAAACAGAATCTTTTTTCCTTCTTCATGCCTCACTGCCCCCTTCTCTACTTTCTTTTTCTTCACAAGGGACTATATATTTCACATTCATCATAGCCTTTGCCTTATCCCTCTAGAAGTTCAGCTCCAAGAGAGCAAGTTTGTCTGTCTTGTTCATCACCGTGTCCTCAGCACCTGGGACAATACCTGGTATACTTCAGGTGCTGAGCAAATGTTTGTTGAATGAATGAATGAAGCTGCATGATAACCCCATGAGGCAAGTACTATGATGCCCAACATGCAGATGGGAAGACTGAGACTTAAAGAGGTTAAATGACTTGCTCAAGGCCACACGGCTGAGATGGGAAGGGACCAGGATCAGGACCGCGGAAGCCACGTTGCTCACTAGTCTTGCAGAAGGCTGCTTCTCTGACCTTCTGGTGTTGGGAAGGGGAATCTGGGAGCCTGGCTTCCCAGGCTCCCCCTCACTTCTCTCCCCTTGCTTTCCCTGCAGGGGCAGCAGTCCTCAGGGGAGGACATGGAGATCTCAGACGATGAGATGCCCTCAGCCCCCATCACCAGCGCTGACTGCCCCAAGCCCATGGTGGTGACCCCAGGGGCCGGGGCTGTGGCAGCTCCCTCCGTGCTGGCCCCAACCTTGCCACTGCCCCCGCCCCCTGGCTTCCCACCACTGCCCCCACCCCCGCCCCCACCCCCACCCCAGCCCGGCTTCCCCATGCCCCCACCTCTGCCACCACCACCGCCCCCGCCACCCCCGGCCCATCCAGCTGTGACAGTGCCCCCACCACCCCTGCCAGCCCCGCCGCCTGGTGTCCCACCCCCGCCCATTCTGCCGCCACTGCCACCCTTCCCACCAGGGCTGTTTCCTGTGATGCAGGTGGACATGAGCCACGTGCTGGGGGGCCAGTGGGGCAGCATGCCCATGTCCTTCCAGATGCAAACGCAGATGCTGAGCCGTCTGATGACGGGCCAAGGCGCTTGCCCCTACCCCCCCTTCATGGCTGCTGCGGCTGCAGCCGCCTCTGCCGGACTGCAGTTTGTCAACCTGCCGCCCTACCGGGGCCCCTTCTCCCTTGGCAACACGGGCCCAGGCCGCGGGCAGCCCTGGCCACCCCTGCCCAAGTTTGACCCATCAGTGCCGCCGCCAGGCTATATGCCACGCCAGGAGGACCCGCACAAGGCCACCGTGGATGGCGTCCTGCTGGTGGTGCTCAAAGAGCTCAAGGCCATCATGAAGCGGGACCTGAACCGCAAGATGGTAGAGGTGGTGGCCTTCAGGGCCTTCGATGAGTGGTGGGACAAGAAGGAACGGATGGCTAAGGTGAGTGGGCAGCACATCCCCTCGGTGGGGGGCGGGCAGGTCAGAGGCAGAGACCTGGTCAGGCAGCCTCTTTGTCCCCAGGCATCTTAGCAGAAACACCACCACCCACACCCCCCAAACAGAATAGTGTGTGTTATTTTGTGAAACCACCGTGTCGATGACACAAGTGTGCACTTACTATGTGTTTCTCTTGGATTCCAATCTCCAAAACTCCAGAGCCCCTGCCATGTGTGGGCAGCCATAGTAACAGCTTTTCAGGTGAGGAAGCTGAGGGTCAGGGAAGCAGAGTGTGGTGCTGGGGGCATCCTGAGTGGTGACATGAAATGCAGTGGGTTCCAGGAAAGGAAGTGCCCAGTTCGGGCATGGCTGTCACTGTGGAAAGGATGGCAGGCTACTCGGCGGACAGGGTCGGTGGCCGTACTCTAACCACACTGACCTTCCCCTCCGCTCTCGCACCCAGGCCTCGCTGACCCCAGTGAAGTCGGGTGAGCACAAAGATGAGGACAGGCCGAAGCCCAAGGACCGCATTGCCTCCTGCCTGCTGGAGTCCTGGGGCAAGGGCGAGGGCCTGAGCTACGAGGGGCTGGGCCTGGGCATCGGGCTGCGTGGGGCCATCCGCCTGCCCTCCTTCAAGGTCAAGAGGAAGGAACCACCGGACACAGCCTCATCTGGTGACCAGAAGCGATTGCGACCCTCCACCTCTGTGGATGAGGAGGACGAAGGTGGGGCCTTGCCGGGTGCTGGGACTTCCTTCCTCCCTGAGCGCCCCCACCTGGCTCTGACCGCCCTCCCACCCTCCCTCCCCGCAGAGTCTGAGCGCGAGCGGGACCGGGACATGGCCGATGCCCCCTGTGAGCTCGCCAAGCGGGACCCCAAGGGTGTGGGTGTGCGGCGGCGGCCAGCCCGGCCTCTGGAGCTGGACAGCGGCGGGGAGGAGGACGAGAAGGAGTCGCTGTCCGTGTCGTCATCCTCGTCAGCATCCTCATCCTCGGGCTCCTCGACCACCTCACCCTCTTCCTCGGCTTCCGACAAGGAGGAGCGAGAAAGCACGGAGGAGGAAGGGGAGGGGGAGGAAGAGGGGGAGGAGGGCCCCAGGAGCCAGATCTCCTCCTCCTCAACCTCATCCATGTCAGATAAGGTATTGTTCGGGCTTGGGGAGGCCTGGGGAGCTGAGCCAGGCAAGGGAGCCCTTTGGCTCACCTGTCCAGCCTCCCTCTCCCCTAGGATGATGATGATGAAGACAGCGACGACCGGGATGAGTCTGAGAATGATGACGAGGACACAGCCCTGTCAGAGGCGAGTGAGAAGGAAGAAGGGGACTCAGATGGAGGTGAGTGTGGCTTCTGGCCCAGCCCAGGGTCCCTCTGCAGAAAGCAGAGCCTGCACAACAGTCAGCAATACTGAAGGGGTAGGATTTCTTGACTCTGAAGTGTGAAGTCATTAAAACACAAACACAGCCTGCCATGTAATTCCTGTTTTATGAAATGTCCAGGATAGGTCAGTCCACAGAGATAGAGGATGAGATGGTTGGATGGCATTACCGACTCAATGGACATGAGTCTGAGCAAACTCCAGGAGACGGTGAAGGACGGGGAAGCCTGGTGTGCTGCAGTCCATGGGGTCGCAAAGGGCAGACACGACTGAGCGACTGAACGACAGTAGAGACAGAGACGGCTAGACTAGCGGTTGCTGAGGTCAAGTGGTGGGGACAGAGGGGTGAGACCTGGAAGGAACGGGCTGCTGCTTGAGCTTGTGAAAAGATAGAAATGTCAGCTGTCCACAATGTGAGTGTGCCAAATACCACTGTGTCATCTACCCTAAGATGGTTAGCTTTATGTTATGTGGATTTCACCTCCATTTAAAAAAAACCGATGATGGTGAATTAATACACACACACACACACACCCCCCTCCACCTACCCGAGGGCCACGTTCACCCCATTGCCTCCTGTTTTGAGCCCTTTGGTGACACCTCTGGCTGGGGCACAGCAGAGAATAACAGGGCCCCTGCCCATGTCTCCCGTGCAGAGGAGACGGTGAGCATCGCCACCTCCAAGCCTGGAGCTGAGTCCTCCAGTGAGAGTTCTGAGTCATCTGACTTCGCATCAAGCTCCGAATCCTCTTCATCGTCATCCTCAGAAGATGAAGAAGAGCTGGCAGCTGGGGAGGAGGAAGAAGAGGAAGAGGAAGGGGAGGCAGCTGCAGACGAGAGCACGGCTCCCACTGCTCCTGACGAGGACTTTGAGAATGAAGTGGTCACAGGAGCACCCACAACAGAGTCACGGGGCCCAGAAGGGGAGGTGGACATTGAGGCTGAGGAGGAGACCCCTAAGGAGCGGATCCCGGTGCTGGAAGAGCCCCCCTTGCCTGTGAGTGTCGAGGAGCTGGCTGGCTGCAGGGAGCCCCCCGAGGAACCAGGCCTGAACCAGGAAGGGGCCAGGTTGCTGTCTCCAGAACCCCCTGCAGCAGAGATGGAGGCCCGGCCCCTGCCATCCCCAGAGCCCACCCCAGGTAACACTTGCAGCCTATGGGAAGGCGGTGGGAATAGAAGCAAGAGGTCTTTAACCATCAGAATGAACCAGGGCTCCTTTGTGCCATCACTTAAACTTACCAAGTAATTTCCTTATCTGTAAAATGGGATCAGTGGATGGTGCTTCCCCCCCTGAGGTCATACGGGAGGATGGAGCAAGATGACTTGCCAGTGCGAAGCTGGGTACCTGTTAGACCCCAAAGGGAGGCCTGGTGCTGTCACCACTCCTCACTGTATTTCCCTGGGGTTTAGTCCTCGGACTGCTAGTCCCATGAGATGTTCCCAAAAGAGGAGGTGTGGATGTGTATGGTCTTTTAGTGATAGGCAGGCAGAGAAAACCTCTGGGCCCTGGGCACGTATCACCAGAAGGGTGCTTGGTGAGTTAAAAGGGGCTGTGGGCACTGCTCCCTCCACCATCTTGTTGGAGCTGCACAAAGCACATGAAAGGCTCTGGCAGTGCTGTCCAAGAGAACTGTGTACAGTGATCAGCATATTCTCTCTGCCCTCTCCAGCCCTATAGCCACTAGACACAGCGTCACTAAGAGCTTGAGAAAGGGGGAGAGTGCTGCTGTGGGACAGAATTTGTAATGTTGATTAATTTAACATAAACTGCTATAGCCACATGTGGTTAGTTTGTACCTCTAATAGTCCTTAAGGAGAGCAACCGGTTGTATTCTGTTTAAGTTTTTTATTTGGCTCTAGAACCACAGGTCTGGGCAAATGGTTAAATGTATTTATAAAACCCCTATTTTTATCTCCTTTATGGTTTTAGGAACTGATAACAGAGGACCCAAATGGGCAAAAATATCTGCCCTCTTGGAGCTTACACTCAGGGCAAGTGATAGATGATAGTTGATAATTTAGAAAACATATTAGGTGACAGTGGAGAGAGAAAACCTTAAAGGCTCTGACAAGTCGTGGAGAAAAGGGACTTGTTTAATTTTATTCAATAGCAGAGCTCATTTTCTTGATCCATGGTATGTTCCCTGCTCACCGGAACACCATTCTAAAGACAGTGTCAAGGGCGCCAGCTGTGTCTCCTGCATCTTTGATTTACTCCCACCAACATTTCTCAAATCCTGCTGTGTATCTAGGAATCCAGAGGGTACAAGTGCATACCCAGAGAGGTGTCCAGGGCACAGTAGGGCAGCATGAAGAGGGCACCGAGGGCCACTTGAGTCAATAACTAAGGTCTGCTTTCTGCCCACCGCTCTGCAGAGGACAACCTGGGAGCCGAGCCTGAGCCCCCGGCGCCACTCTCGTTACCGCTGCAGCCACCATTGCCACCGCCTCGACCGCCCCGGCCACCCAGCCCACCACCAGAGCCCAAGACCCCAGACCTCCCCCTCTCATCCATCCCTCTAGAGCCTCCCCCCCATGAGGACCAGCCCCCACGTACTCCGAGCCTCTGTGGCAGCCTGGGCAAGTCCCAGAGCGCAGAGGCGGTGCCAGCCACACCGAGCGGGGAGCCCTTGCCGACAGCGGGCAGCGGTGGCCTGGCCCTGAGCTCCCCGCAGCTGCCCGGCAGCCCCTTCTCCTACCCATCCCCATCCCCTAGCTTGAGCAGCGGGGGCCTCCCAAGGACACCTGGCCGGGACTTCAGCTTCACACCCACCTTCCCCGAGCCTGGGGGGCCCCTGCTTCTGCCCGTCTGCCCCCTTCCAGCTGGCCGGCGTGATGATCGGTCTGGCCCCCTGGCCTCCCCAGTGCTCCTGGAGACAGGCCTGCCGCTTCCTCTGCCCTTGCCCTTGCCCCTGCCCCTGGCATTGCCCGTACCCGTCCTGCGGGCCCAGTCGCGGGCCCCTACCCAGCTGCCACCTCTGCTGCCTGCCCCACTGGCCCCCTGCCCACCCCCCATCAAGAGGAAGCCGGGCCGGCCCCGGCGATCCCCGCCATCTGTGCTCACCTTGGATGGGCCTTTGGTCCGACCACCAGGAGGGGCCGCCCTGGGCAGGGACCTCCTGCTTCTGCCAGGCCAGCCACAGACCCCTGTCTTCCCCAGCACCCATGATCCCCGGACCGTGACCTTGGACTTCCGGAACGCAGGGATCCCAGCCCCCCCACCACCCTTGCCCCCCCAGCCCCCTCCACCCCCACCTCCACCACCTGTTGAGCCCACCAAGCTGCCCTTTAAGGAGTTAGAGAACCAGTGGCCTTCCGAGGCCATCCCTCCGGGTCCTCGTGGGCGTGATGAGATATCCGATGAGTTCATGAACCTGGCCAAGGTGCGGGGGTCCTGGCGCCGGCCACCGAAGAAGCGCCATGAGGACCTGGTGGTCTCAGCCTCGCCTGAGCTCTCGCCACCGCAGCCTCTCTTCCGGCCCCGCTCCGAGTTTGAGGAGATGACCATCCTCTATGACATCTGGAATGGCGGCATCGACGAGGAGGACATCCGCTTCCTGTGTGTTACCTACGAGCGGCTGCTGCAGCAGGACAACGGCATGGACTGGCTCAACGACACGCTCTGGGTCTACCATCCCTATATCCTGCCAGGGGGGGCGGGGGCCACACCTCCCGGGACGCAGGGGTCCGCCCCTACCTCTCTGGGCGGCATCTCCTACCGTGTGTCACTACCACTTGTGGATGGTGTCTGTGCTGGCACCACACCAGGCTCTGTATGGAGTCATCTCTGCCTCGTGTGCCAGAATTAAGGGGTCTTGGGGCCAAACGTGACAACGTGATTGTACAATATAACAGAAGTGGGGGCTGACAGAGGGCTTACTCTTCCTGGCTCCCCCTCATCAACTAATTTAATCTTCCTGACAGCCTAGGGAGGTGGGAGCTGTTGTTATTCCCATTTTACATATGAAGAAACTGAAATTCAGAGAGATTAAGTTACCTGCCCAAAGTCATGCAGCTATAAAGTAACTGAGTGGAGATTTGAACCCAGGCAAATCTGGCTGTAGAATCTGGGCTGTTAATCACAATGCCCTCATAGTCAGTTGTTAGCACAACCCAGTGAAGTTGGTGCTATCTTTATCCTTGCTGTATCAAACTAACATACTGAACATTTATTCTGTGTCAGGAACTCTACTAAGCATCTATAATCATTCCAGGGGGCATCATAATTATCCCGATTTGCATATAGGGAAACTGAGGCAGAAGGTGGATAAGAAACACACTCAGGACCATGCAGCTAGCTACCTGACAGAATTCTGACCACAGTGGAGTTGGCAGTGGGCAGCTTCAGGGAGGTGGCCTAAGTGTGAGTGGTAGAGCTGGGTGTCATCAGCATCCTGGAGATGGGTCTGAGGGTGAGGCCAGGCCTGGGAGGATGGGGCTCTCCAAGAATGTCCATGTGGCCCTTGACCCACACCCACCCACCAGCCTCTCTTCAGCTAAGAAGAAGAAACGGGACGACGGCATCCGGGAGCACATGACGGGCTGTGCCCGCAGCGAGGGCTTCTATACCATCGACAAGAAGGACAAGCTCAGATACCTCAACAGCAGTCGTGCCAGCACCGACGAGCCCCCCACGGACACCCAGGTAGGGCCATCAGGTGCCCGCCCACCCAGAAGTTTCCCAGGCTGGGCAGTAGGTAGGGGCCCTCCTGGAAGGGGTGCCAGGCAGCCAGAGCAGTTGTGGAACCAGAAGGGCTGGCTCATGGTGCCACTCCCCTGGGTGCTCAGGTGTGAGAGGTGAGGTGAGGTGAAGTGAGCGGTGGGCAGAGGAGAAACTGTGAACGGTCTTTGTTAGGGATGCGAACAGTGTTGAACTGAATCTCCAGAAGTTACCGTCATCTTTTTTTAAATTCAGCAAATAAATTGGGTAGGTTAGGCGTGGGGGGCTGTGTGGGGAAAAGTGGATGCCAGGATCATTAGAACATTAGAAAATATAATGGATGGGACTGGGGGCTGATGAGGCAGAATGGCATGACGCTGCTGGGTCCAGCCTGGGGCACTGGGTAACTGGATGCCAAGCACAGAGGTGAGAGGGAAAGTGGGGCTGTTGTGTTGGGACAGCTTCAGTTCTGGGGTTTGTGGATTATCCGGGTAGTGAGGTCTGGTAGACGGTTAGATGTATGGGTACAGTATAGAGCCTGGGAGGGGGACTTCCAGTCTGAGGATTTAAATTTAGGCATCATCAGGATGGAAGTGTTAGCCAAAGCCCACAGCAGGGATGAGCAGACCCAGGGAGAGCGCTTGGAGGGGAATGAAACTCCAGGTATTAATGGCGGGGACAGGACCAGGAAAGCCAAGAGAGGGAAGGGATGCAAGGGTGTTGGGAGCAGTTGTGATTTCAAATGAAAGCCACGGGTTATTAGGGTAGGTAAATGCTCACCATCTTCTTCACTTTTAAAAAACTATTTTATATTTGACTGTGCTGGGTCTTTGTTGCTCTGAAGGCTTTTCTGTAGTGGTGAGCAGGGTGAGCTCTCTAGTTGTATGCTCAGGCTTCTTATGGCGGTGGCAGCTCGTTGCAGAGCACAGGCTCTAGGGTGTGTGGGCTTCAGTAGTTGTGGCACATGAGCTCAGTAGTTGCGGGTCCTTGGCTCAGGTTCAGCAGCTGTGGCACAAGGGCCTAGCTGCTCCATGGCATGTGCGATTGAACTGTGTCCCCTGCATTGGCAGGGGAACTCTTTACCACTGAGCCACCAGGGAAGTCCTTGATCGCCATCCTCTGTCCAAGAAGCAGAGATGCTTCAGATCTCTAATTGAGAAGAGAAAAGATGACAGGAGTGAAGCGGATGCTGTTTCCATTACATTTAAGATTAGAGGAACTTGAGCACGTTCAGATTCTGACAGGAAGGACCCAGGTGGAGGAGAGGTGGCGATTAGGACAGGACAGGCATAGGTGCGCCCAGAGCAAGGAAGCTGGGGCCACAGAGCTTAGAGTAGGGTCGCCAAGGACAGCGTGGGGACACAGGTGCCCCAGGCAGCCGCGCTCCTCTCTGATCTGCCTCCCGCCGCCCCACCCTGGCAGGGCATGAGCATTCCCGCGCAGCCGCACGCCTCCACACGGGCAGGCTCGGAGCGGCGATCTGAGCAGCGGCGCCTGTTGTCCTCCTTCACTGGCAGTTGTGACAGCGACCTGCTCAAGTTCAACCAGCTCAAGGTGAGGCGGGGACCCCACATGGGGCGGCCAGGGTAGCCCTGGGACCGGAGGCCGTGACTCTCACCCCCATCTCTGTCCCTCCCCTAGTTCCGGAAGAAAAAGCTCAAATTCTGCAAGAGTCACATTCACGACTGGGGCCTGTTCGCCATGGAGCCCATCGCGGCCGACGAGATGGTCATCGAGTATGTGGGCCAGAACATCCGGCAGGTAAGCACTGCCGGGCAGGACAGGTGTGGGGGCGGGGCCGTGGCTAGCCCCGCCCCACCCAGACTGAGGCCTCTTCCTGGCCAGGTGATCGCGGACATGCGGGAGAAGCGTTACGAGGACGAGGGCATCGGTAGCAGCTACATGTTCCGGGTGGACCACGACACCATCATCGATGCCACCAAGTGCGGCAACTTCGCGCGTTTCATCAACCACAGCTGCAACGTGAGTGTGTGGCTCGGGGCCACGCCCCTGGGGGCGTGCCGGGAGGACCTGGAAGCGGCTGGCGCAGGAACCAGCATGGTCTCCTTTCCAAGCGTGGGGCCCACGACTGGGGGCTCAGGAGGGAGGAGGCAATGTGATGCCTTGTCTGAGGAGCCCTTCTCCTCTGACCTTCAGTTTTCCCATCTGTCAAATGGCCCTAATGAGACCAGAGCTGTTCGGGACACGGTCCATACAGTTGATAACTGCAGAGTTCCTTCTCCCTGCTGGGTTTTTATCTATAACTCTGGGGTTAGTGCTGGCCAGTAGAAGTTTCTACAGTGAAGGAAGTACTCTGCATCTTTGCTGTCCGCTCCCGTACACATGTGGTACTGAGCACTAGAAATGTGGCCAGTGTGGCTGAGAAACTGAGTCTTAAATTAACTTAAAGAGACACACAGGGCTAGTAACAACTGACATGACATGAGTCTGGGGTGTTGGGGTGGACGTTGATATCAAGGTTGGTCCTCTCATGGAGACAAGCACAGGGAGCTTCAGGTGGGAGGTAAGGTACTGCTGATTGTGGGTCAAGTTACTTAATGTCTTGCTACTTCAGTTTCCCAAGCTATAAAACTGGGATGATAACAGTCCCTTCTCGTAGGTTGTTGGGAGGACGAAGCGGGTTACTGAGCACAGGCTAGTGCAGACACAGTGGGCTCAGTACACGCCAGCTCACAGCATGGTGACTTGGTCATTCCCTGGGGCTGGTGGGGACTTCGCTGAGAGTCTCCTGTGAAAGCCTGAGGGATGAGAGGGAATTGCCTGGGTGCAAGAGTGAGTAAAGTGAAGCCTGGGGCAGGGAGGGAGGGAGAACACCTCTCCAAGGGGCAGAGAAAAGGAGGGTGGCTGGTGGCTGGGTCACTCAACCTTATAGGCAGAGCTGAGAACTTTCTCTAAAAGCTGAGGCAGGCTACTGACCGGGAGTGACAGGATTTGCTGTCCCTTTGGAAAGACTTCCCTGGCAGTTGGGGCAGGAGTGGAGTTATTCAGAACAGAGACAGGCAGCAGGGACTCACTGGAGTCCAGGCCCATGGTGGCAGAAGTGAGAGGCCCTGTAGATGGAAGCTGCTGAGTGTGGTAGGCCAGATCCAGTGCTGCTGGAGGGGAGGCGAGGCAGGGGAGGGATGCTTGGGGGACTGGGTGAGTGGAATGGCCACTCCCTCAGTTTGAGTTCACTGAGCCAAAGATGTCTCCTTGAGCTGCCAAAGGTGGATATCAAGCAGGTAGTTGGATCTGGGGGTCTGGAGCACAGGCCAACCTTTTTGTAAAGGGCCAGGTAGTAAACGTTTTTGGCTTTGTGACCCAGACCATCTCACAACTGCTAAACTATCATTGTAACAAAGGCAGCCACAGGCAGTGTGTAATAAATGAGGGCAACTGTGTGCCAATAAAACTTTATTTGCAAAAGTAGGCAACTGGGGCCTGGAGTTTGCTGATCCCTTCTCTAGAGCTGTGAAGTAGGGTCTGGGCTAGAAATATAAATTTGGGATCATCTATGGTATAAAAGAAAATTAAATATTTCCCTAGGAAATCGTTATTATTACAATCATCATTCTCATTTAACTTCAGAGGCTTGGGGTCCTTCTCTGCCCCATCCCCATGGGGGAGCTGAGGCTGAGAGCAGGTGACCAGTGCGCTCTGGGGTTGTGGGGCCAGGGCGTCAGGCCTTGAGCATGGGGTTCGGTAGAGTTTCAGGGAATGCAGTCCGCGAGGGCCTGGTTGGGGGCCCAGGTAGGTCAGCTCATCCTCCCCTACTCCCATCCCACCCACAGCCCAACTGCTACGCCAAGGTGATCACAGTGGAGTCACAGAAAAAGATCGTCATCTATTCCAAGCAGCACATCAACGTCAATGAGGAGATCACCTATGACTACAAGTTCCCCATCGAGGACGTCAAGATCCCCTGCCTCTGTGGCTCTGAGAACTGCCGGGGGACTCTCAACTAGGCTGGCACCTGGGGTTGTCAGCCACCCCGGCTCCCAAGCGTGGACCCCGGCTCTCTGGGGCCGGGTCCCACCTCCCGCCCCCATTTCAGGTGCTGTCCCTCTACCCAGTGGCTGTGCCAGGGCCTGGCGCCCCCAACACTACCCCCCAGGTCCCACCGCAGCTCCGGCCCCTCAGTGGGAAAGGGCTTCTCTGTCTCGGCCCGTGTCTCTGTCACTTTTTTCTTTTTAAATGCTCCTTTTGGGACTTTGGTTTAGCTCCCGTGTAAACGTCTTCCCCCAGCTTCTCCCCTTCACCCACCTCTTGCCCTCTGTACTTTCTCGTCCTGCCCTGCCCTGTCAGCCTCTTCCCATGAATGCTGCTATGTTGTTCCGTCTTCTCCTTTTCTTTTCTTCCCCTTCATAAGAAAAGACATTTTAACTGTTGAAATGTGAAAGCAGAATCAGAGAGTGGGGACCCCCGGCAGGGGCTGCAGAGGCCTCGGTTTGATTGTGCGTTGGCCCAGGCCCACGTTCTGGAACCCTCTAGGCCTGGGCACCAGGCCAGGTGCTGCAGAGGAGGGGGTCAGGCCAGGCGGCTTTGACCTCAGAACACTATGGAAGGCCCCCTCTCTGCTGGCGGACTCAGTGAGAAGAAGACCCCCCCTGGCTCCCATCCCCTCCTCAGTCTGTCCCTTCCCCAGCAGCCTGGGGTGCCTTCCCCGCCCCACACACACATGCCCTCCAGCAGACCCTGGTGGAGCCAAGCTGGCCCCAGGCAGGAGTTTCCCCTCCGGGGCTCTCCATGCCACCCCACACCCGCCAACCCCAAAATCTTGGGTTCAATGTTTACTTTCTCATTCGAATGCCAGCAATGAGGGAGCCTCCAGGAGGCCCCAGTGTGGGCAGGGGGCGCTGGAAGGGGGGTGTTTACTCTCTTCAGCCCTCACCTTCACCCAGGGAGAGAGATACACCTCCCAGGGAAGGCAGGTCCCCCAGTCCCGCCACTACGGGTGTCTGACCGAATGCGTGTGGCATTTTTTTTTTTAATTTGCTTAAAAGCTTCACCTGCTCGCCCCCAGCCCATAGAGCCTGACTCACCCTGCCAGCAAGCCCTCACCCCAGGAAGTCAAGAGCATATTTATTTTCGAAGTGAGAAGATGTATTTCTCCCAGAGAAAGGAAAATCTTGGAAAAGATTTAAAAACTCACAAGTCTGACAGGTTTTGTTGTTTTTTTTTTAACCCTTTACACCATCCTCTTCCAAGTTCCTTTCTATGGATTTTTTTTTTCTTGTGCGTGTATAAAATCAAAACGAAGGGAAAAAAAATAGGTTTTTGAAGTTCAGAACCGACTTCTGTACATAGGCTGCCATAAAGGACTTTTTCTCGGGAACATTGTTTCTTGTAGAAACATGTGGGAAGACTTTTTTGCTTATTTCTTTGTACTTCCAAAAAAAAACCACACACACACACACACACACACACACACGAAGCAAGTCCCCCGCACCCCAGAAAGCAAAGCAGGCGTGTAAATAATTTATGGAAAGTGACTGCTGTGACCAAGAGTCCTCCTCAGCAAGACGGGAGCGCTCCCGGCGGGGCCACGCCACCCTGCGGATGCAGGCCCGGGGCCTCTGGCATCTCAGCTTGTGTCAAGCTTGTTATCATGTAAATTCTGTACAAAGAATTGTTATTTTTCTCTCTCTCTTTTTTTTTTGTCGTTGGTGGTTTTGTTGTGTTTTTCTTTTTTTTTTTATTTCTTCACCCCAACCCCTCTCTGAGACTGTGCCCACTGTTTCAAGGTCGATGAAATCGGTGGCATGAAGGCACAGAGAGGGACCTGGGTACAGCGGCAACCTTCTCTTCCTTTTGTGGTTTTCTGCCTCATTGTGCAACTGAGGAAATATTTATTTTTCACATGAGGAAATGTGTAGTTTGTAGAGATGGCTGATTTAAGTTACTTCTGCAGTCCCCAAGGGGCTGGCTTCAGTCTATCCCCTCCTCCCATAAAAGAAGTGGAGGTGGGGGATGTGAGGAAACCAGGGTCCGGGGTCCTGCCTCACCCCTCACCCTGGTCTCACCTTGCCCAACCAGCTTTCCCTAAGGGCAAGTAAGGGCCTGGGCCCTCCCTGTCCGCAGGAACCCCTGTCGCACCCCTGAAATGGCTTGCAATAGCCAGAAATGTGTCAAGTCATTTTTCTTTCAATGCCTTCATTTTCACTGAACAAACTTGCTTTTCAAGAGTTGGGGGTTTCTGCTTTTTCTTTTTCTTGTCCCTCCCTCCCTCCCTCCTCCAGCCAAGAAGAGAATCCATAAGTTTTAGGGATGTTTGTGCATATAGACTCTCATCGTATGTAACTTGTTTTGAAGAGAAGTGTTTCCGTTGTGGGTGTGTCTTGCTGTAAATATTTGTTCATATTTTTGTGAATTCAATACTATGTACCATTGTATTATAGTAACTTTTATAAAGCAAACCATAAATATACTGACTTTTCTTACAGATACGCCGTCTCTCTTGCTCTCCTCTCTACCTCTCCTCCTTTCCTTCTGTAGGGGGCATACCATGCTCACAAGGAGTGGGTGCTTACTGGGCTGGGGGTTGGGGTTTGATCCCTGGCCCAGGGAACCAACGTTTGCATGTTACAGCTAAGAGTCCATGTGCTCAAACACACACCCAGCATGAAAGTCACTCGCTCTTGTCCAACTCTTCGTGACCCCATGGTCCATGGAATTCTCCAGGCCAGAATACTGGAGTGGGTAGCCTTTCCCTTCTCCAGGGGATCTTCCCAAGCCTACCCCCCGAAACAACTTCCTTATAAAAAGAATAAATGTTATGATAAAGAAAAAATAGCTATGAGAAGGGGGTGACGGGGAAGGAGATGAAATTTTAAATTGGATGGTCAGGGAAACCCACTTTCCTGACATGTGAACAAAGCACAAAGGAGATAAGGGAGTCAGCCCTGTGGAGATCTCGGGGAAAGGTGTTTGAGGCAGAAGGAACAGTGAGTGCAAAGGTCCTGCGGCAGAAGCCTGCCTGGTACGTTTGAGGACCAGCAAGGAGGCTTGTATAGCTGCAGCTAAGTGACAGGAAGGGTGAGGCAAGGAAATGAGGTCTGAAAGATACCTCATGGGGGAGGCAGATGCTGTAAGGCCTGGCAGGGCAGCACAGGAACATGCCAGGGCGTCCAGTTCAAGGCTCAAAAAAAGACACTTCCAAATCTCAGTTTCCTTCATGTTCCCTCTCCAACCTGCTGCTGTATTTTCCACCTTGATCAATGGCACTTCTGTTCCATGCTTCCACCCACCCACCACTGCTGCCACTGGTTACCTAAGCTCAAAGGCTGGACATCCTAGATTTCTTTTCCCTCAGCTCTCAAGGCTGATGGTTCTCCTTCTACCGTATTCTTCAAACTCATCCACCCCTACCTCTGCCCCTTAGTCCCACAGGCAGAGTCCTCTCTTGATCTGCTGTGGGGGCCAAAAACAGAGGCTCAGCCTCATACATCTGCATGCACAGGGCACATGGGGCTGTGCTAGAGGGAAAGGGAGTGCCAGGTAGACTCGGGCGAGAGCCCCTCACCCAGACCTCTCTCTAAATGACATGAGCAATCACATAGCACTGATGCTGGTGCCAGCTACAGTTTGAAACATCTTTGACATTAAACTCACAGTAGTGCAAGTGCTAGGAGGTATTATTATCCCCATTTAACAAGTGAGGGAAACTGAGGGACCAAGTAGCTTGCCCAAGGTAACACAGCTAGCAAGCAGCTGATGTAGGTGAACCCAGGTAGTCAGGCTCCCCTAGTCTATGCTCAGCTCCTGTGGGTCTGCTCTGCTCATACCCCATCTAAAGAGGCAACAACTGCTTTGCACCAGCTGATTGTTGCTGCATAAGAACACAAGTTCATAACTGCCTGACTCAACTTCACTGATGGCGCAATGGATAAGAATCTGCCTACCCACCTGAAACTATCACATTATTTGTTAATTGGCCTTACCCCAATACAAAATAAAAAGTTTTAAAACTTCAACTCAACTGGATTTTTAAAAAATGGATAAATACTACTGTATTTAAAGAAAAAAAAAAATCTGCCTGCCAATGCAGGGCACATGGGTTCCATCCCTGGTTCAAGAAGATTCTACCTGCCTCAGAGCAATTAAGCTCGTGCACCACATTACTGAGTCCAAATGCTGCAACTACTGAAGCCCAAGCACACCTATAGCCTGTGCTCCGCAACAAGAGAAGCCACCGAAATGAGAAGCCCACCTACTGCTTGCTGCAACCAGAGAAAACCCTCACAAAGTGACAAAGACCCAGTACAGCCACACACACAAAAAAACTGCCCAGTTGCTCCAAGTAGAACCAGAACCCTCAAATTTGTATGTGAAATATCCCGATCTCCTGAAATGTTGACTTGAATTTGTTGAAACCAGGCAGATGAAATAAAATACATCTGTGAGCCAGCTTTGGCCCATGAGCCACCAGTTGGCAACCTCCTGTGTCACAGAATTTTCCTTCTTTGCATAAACCATGGGGAAACAGGGGGAGGCTATTTTTAAAGCAGCAGCATGGGCCTGGGACCTGCCATTGTTCCTCAGGTTTCTCACTGCTGTTCTTTTCATTTCTGAATTCACAATCCTAGAAGCCCGATTTTCTATAACCTGACCCCCCCCCAAAAAAAATGTCATCCCAACTCCTTCATTATACCAACTCCAATTTTTTTTCTTACACCAGCTTATAGTTTTGATCTGACTCCTCCTCAGGGAGGGCTGTCAAGCATCAGAAGCAGAACAGATCCTATTTGCCCCCATCTCCTCTTCTCTGGTTTGGAAGAAAAATTTCCTTCCAAGTGTTTTAGGACCAGTAGCTCCTTTCCCAACTGTATCATTATTTTGCAAGGGCCATTCATTCACACTTGAGTATGAACCAGCCTCTTTCCAAATGGAATCCACACTAGGAGCAGGGCTCGAGGTAATGGGGCTGCATTTGGGAGTGGGGTTGGGGGCACTTGGGTCTGCCTTGCTGAGTGTGTGCTCAGTTGCTGTGTTGTGTCTGACTCTTTGAGATCCCATGGACTGTAGCCGGCCAAGTTTCTCTGTCCATGGGATTTTCCTGGCAAGAATACTGGAGTGGGTTGCCATTTCCTCCTCCAGGGGATCCTCCTGACCAGGGATCAAACCCTCGGTTCTTGCATCAGCAGGTGGATTCTTTATCACTGAGGGTAGAGGGCAGAAGCTGAAGGGCTCAGATCCCTTCTACCGGTTCTCACATCAGGAACCACGTTCCGTGGTTGAGCAAGTATGATGCCCCCAAGTCCTTTGGCTAACACCTCTCTGTCCAGAAGTTTGGGCTCAGGGCAGCAAATCTGAGGACAGTTCATCCTTAGAGATCATAACGCCATCGGACAGGATGCTGTCAAGCGATGTCGAAGCTTAGGGCCTTTACCCTTGCTGTACCTTTCTCCTAGGATGTTCTTTCCCCAGATTTTCCCATAGCTGCTCCCAAATATCATCTTCCAGAGAGCCCTTCCCTCGATCGAAATTGGCCTTCCCTCCGACCCTTACCTCTACACAAGTTCATCGCTCGCTTTATTTTCTTAATACATTTACCACAAAAAGATATTGTCTGTGTTTTCCTTTAGAGTGTAAGCCCTCTTCACCCTTTGGTTCCATAACTCCCCTCCAACCTACTTGGTCCTACTTAGCACAGGGTTGCACCAGGCGCCTCCAAAGCTTCCCAGCCTCTGAACTCGTAAAGCGGACGCCTCCTACTGCGCTGCCGCCTTGAGCTCCCCCTGGCGGCCGAAGGACGTCACTGCTCCAGTCCGACACAAACGCGTGGACACTGCCTTGGACTCTGCTTTGCTTTATACCCGAGGGCAGGAAAGGTAGAGGCCCCAAA
Source organism: Moschus berezovskii (assembly GCF_049115385.1). NCBI lineage: Eukaryota > Metazoa > Chordata > Mammalia > Artiodactyla > Moschidae > Moschus > Moschus berezovskii. Next base: position 56,662,135 of record NC_142478.1, on the reverse strand, counting down.
GAGGGGGCGTGGTAGGTAGTGGGCGGAGCCTTGAGTGTGTGGGGACGGGGTCCCGGAGTCGGATGGTGGGTGGGGCCTAAAAGGGGGTGGTCGCTAAGGAGGGCTCACTTCAGCTCCAGTGGAGTGGGCGAGTCACAGGGCGAGGGGGCGTGGTCCACCGTGCGCCCCGCTCCCGAAGGTGGGCGGGGCCGCGGTGGCTCCTGCGGGCCTGCGGCACCTACATGCCGGCCACAACCCCGTTGGGCTCCATGTCGGTGAGGTTGCCTCGCAGGTCCTGCTCCTCCTCGAAGGCCTTGAACAGTGAGTTGAAGTTGCCGGCTCCAAAACCCTGGGGCGGGAGAAAGGACATGAGCTGCGGGGCCCAGAAAGCCACACGCCAAGGACAGGCGGTCCTTAGTAGTACCTGGTGATTGTGGCGCTGAATGACTTCCAGGAAGAGCGTGGGCCGATCCTGCATGGGTTTGGTGAAAATCTGCAGGAGGTAGCCTTTCTCGTCGTAGTCCACCAGGATCTTCAGCTCCTAGGTAGGAGGCAGGGGATTCTTAGAAAGGCCATGGGGGTTCCTGCACCCCCAAAGCCAAGAAAAGACCATTTTCTGCAGCAGTTCCAGACACTTCCAAATAGATCCCCCAGTTGTCCTCTTAGCACCTCCCACTTCAGCCCCTGTGTCAGCCACCTAAGGCTGGTGTGGACCACCCAAGTACCACCTGCACACTCTCCAGTGCTTCTGCTTTGTCTCCTGACAATCCATCTTCCACGCAGGCAGAGATCTTTTAGAAATCACATCATCTCATTCCCCTGTTTCCATTCTCCAATGGAAACTAGAATTCTCCTATGTGGCTGCTGGGAATGTAAAATGGTACAGCTGCTGTGGAAAACAGTCTGAGAGTTCTTCCAAAAGTTAATAGTCGAGTTACCATATGACCCAGCAATTTGACTCCTGGGTATCTACCCAAGAGAATTAAAACTTGTCCACACAAAAACTCATACCCAAAGGATCATAGCAACATTATTCCTAAGAGCCAAAAAGTAGAAACAAATATCTGTCAGTGGATGAATGGATAAGCAAAATGTGGTCTCTTCATCCAATGGAATATTATTCAGTTTTATAAAAAGGAACACAGTACTGACACAGGTGCCATGGATGAACCTTGAAAACTTTATGTTGAGTGAAAGAAGTCAGTCACAAAAGATTACATGTTATATGATTCTATTTATATACATGTTTAGAAAAAAGCAACTCTGTAGAGACACAAATCAGTGATTGCCTAGGGCTTGGGGTGAGGAGAAGGTAGATGGAGAGATTGGGAGATGGTGGCTAAGAAGTCTGAGGTCTTTTTTGAAAGTGATGAAAATGTTCCAAAATTGATTTTGATGATTGTTGCATAATATAGTGAATAGGCCAAAACCACTGAACTATGTTTTTTTAAAAAATGACATGCTCTGTGACTTTATCAATAAAGTTGTTAAAAATAAAGCCAAGAAAACCTCAAAAAAAAAAAACAAAAAACAAAACCCAAACCCAAACCTTCAGTGGTTTCTGACCACAGAAGAAAAAACTCCAGACTCCTAAATAGCCTACCAGAGGAATTGGCTCCTGCCTACCTCTGTGACCTGGGCCACTCCTCAAACATTTCCCTTCGTCCACTCTGGCCCTCTTTCTGTTCTTAGATACTCAGAGCTTGCTGCTGCCTCAGGACCTTTGCACTTGCTATTTCCTCTGCCAGGACTGCTCTTCTTTAGACCTTCATGCAGCCAACTGCCTCTCATCATCTAGATCAGGGTTCCCCAACCTCTGGGATCTATGCCTGATGATCTGAGATGGAGGTGATATAATGATAATAGAAAAAAGTGCACAAAAAATATGATGTGCTTGAATCATTCCCAAATCATCTCCCCCATCCCTCGTCTGTGGAAAGATTATCTTCCATGAAACTAGTCTCTGGTGCCAAAAAGGTTGGGGGCCATTGAATTAGATCTCACTGAAATGTCACTTCCTCAGAGAGGCCTTCCCTGACTGCCTCCGGTATAGTAGCCCAAGGTCACTCTCTGTCATAGCCAGTTTAAGCACCAACTCTCTCTCTCTCTAATGGTGTTTGTATTACTTATTTATTTGTTTGTCATCTGTCTCCTCACTAGAATGCAAGTTCATGATGGCAGGGCCCTGGTCTGCTCTCCTCCCTCTCCCCCACATTGCAGAGCCTGATGCCAGGTTTAGAAGACATTTGTGAGGTAAGATGGAACTCAGGGCTTGTTCTCCTTGGCTGACCCAGGATCAGGCTCTAAACCTCACCTCTAGGATATCAATATTCTCCTTCACCCGGATCTTGGCCGACTTGAGCTTCTCCCGCAGTTGTTTGTAGTATGTGGATGGAACAGCCAAAAACTCCACGCCTCTCTCTCTCAAGTGGCGAATCTGTCTCAGAGCAGGGTCAAGGTCAGTCCTTCTTTCTCCATGCTCAACAAGCTAGGTAGAAGTGCTGAGCCAGGGTCCCTTTCCCAGCCGCATCAACTGCTACGATGCAATGTGACCTCATCCCCTTCCACCTCTGGGCCTTGTGAGTCTCATGAGAAGAACTGCAATCACTAACACTTATGGAACCTCACTATGTGCCTGTCTTGGCTTCCCTGGTGGCTCAGTGACAAGGAATCCACCTGCGATGCAGGAGACCTGGGTTTGATTCCTGGATTGGGAAGATCCCCTGGAGGAGGGCACAGCAACCCACTCCAGTATTCTTGCCTGGAGAATCCTGTGGACAGAGGAGCCTGGTGGGCTAAAGCCCATGGGTCACAGAGTCGGACACGACTAAAGCGACTTAGCACACACACAGGCATGTGCCTGTCTCAAGCACTTTCTCTGTACTGTCTCTTTACGTTGATGCAGTGATCTTCTGAGACGTTTGGATGATTATTCTCCCCATTTCATAGCTGAGAAAACTGAGGCCTTGAAAGATTAATGATCTATTCTCAACATAGTAGCCAGGGGGTTTATTAAAATACTAGTCAAATCATGTCACCCCTCTACTTACCCCACCGTGGTGTCTCAGAGTCAAATTCAAAGTTCTCACCATTTGCCCTGACTCCTACCTTCTGACCTCATTCCTGACCCCTCTCTCCTTTGTCCATTCCGCTCCAGCTATTCCTTTTTTCTTTTTAATCTTTATGTCACACCAAACGGCGTGGGCGTGTGGGATCTTAGTTCCCCAACTGGGAATCGAACCCAGGCCCCCTGTGTTGGCAGCATAGAGTCTTAACCACTGGATCACCAGGGAGTTCCCTCAGTAAGTATCTATTGAGCAAATGAAAAAATGAACGAAAAGAAGTTGCCATGGTCATGCAGTGAATTCTTGGTCACGCTGGGACTGAATGGTACAGGCCAGGCTCTTGTCCACTTGGTCACCCAACCTCCCCAGAGGCTGGAGTCGTAGACTCAGGACACTTAATTTGACTGAAAGGACCTACTGGATCCTGTGACTTAATATCCTCATTTTCAAGTTGAGACAACTGAAGCCCAGAGAGGAAGTTGAATCCCTGGAGACACACAGCAAGTCCCAGGTAGAACCGGGTCTAGAGCCAGGCTTCCTGTTACTCTGGCACTTGCTTCTTCTGTAGCAGAGAGACAGAACTCTCTGGGGGTGGCAGTGTGCCTGCACATGAGTGGCCGGAACGAGCAAGGGAACTCCGTCAGCTGTCTGGTGAAGGGGACCCAGGACTGCCACTTGCCACCCCCACCCCTGGCCCCTGACTCAGTTTGCAGAGTTTGGCTCTGGAGCTGAATGGGAGGTGGATTAGGACCAGGAATGGGCTTCTCACTGCTGTGATGATGTCTTTGGTCTTGAGAGCAATGTGCTGGACCCCAGCGCCCCCGTTATAGTCCACATATTCCTGCAGGAGGGAAGCAAGGAAACCATTGTCAGTGGCTCGAGCTGAGAGCCTCAGCTGCGAGAGCCCTCACACCTCTTCCCCACTTCCCTCTTTCCCAGCCAAGGTCCCCAGGGCGGGAAACAGAACCCACCTGGATCTGGGACTTCTTCTTGCCCGGTGCTGGCTCATTAATGGGCATCTTGATGGATTCCTCATAATTGGCCACCACGATGGACCGCAGAGAGCTGTACTCCGTGTGTACCTGCGTGTCATCCACGGACCAGAAACGGTGGAACTGCAAGTTCTTCAGGTACCTGCAGGGTTGCCGGAAGGGCCCGCCGGCTCTGAGTGCCGGCCTAGGACTGGCCCTCTGCCCTTACTCCATCTTCCAGAATTTGCTCCCTGAGCAGGCGTCAAAAAGGGAACTGCCTTTCACATCACACACATCATAGTGTTCCTTTGGGTGGAAGTAAAGCATCTGGTAACAAGATCTGTATACATGACGACACACCAACAGATGGAGAAGCTTTTTTTTTTAAAAGCATCATTTATTTATTTTTAAAAATAATTTTTATTTTTTGAAATAAATTATTTTTATTTTTAGAAAATTATTTTTAAATAATTTTTATTTTTAAAAATAATTCTTATTTTTTAGGCTACTTTGTGCACAAGTGGGATGTTAGTTCTCTGCGTGTGTGTGTGTGCTCACTTGCTTCAGTTGTGTCTGACTCTTTGTGACCCCAGGGACTGTAGCCCGCCAGGCTCCTCTGTCCATGGGATTTCCCAGGCAAGAATACTGAAGTGAGTTGCCATCCCTCCTTCAGGGGATCTTCCTGACCCAGGGATCAAACCCCCATCTCCTGTAGCTCCTGCCTTACAGGTGGATTCTTTACTGCTGAGCCACTGGGGAAGCCCCTTATTTCCCTGTCTGTCAAACCTGTGCCCATTTGTGCAGTGGAAGCGTGGAATCTTAAGCACTGAACCTCCAGGGAAGTCCCTGGAGGTGTTTTTGAGAAGGGGTACTTGCTTCTGATTTGCACCCACTAGCTCTTTGGGTAATGATAGCCTTCCTCCACTGACTTATTGGAAAAGACGCTGATGCTGGGAAAGATTGAAGGCAGGTGGAGAAGAGGGCAACAAAGGATGAGATGTTTGGATGGCATCACCGATTCATTGGATATGAAATTGTGCAAGCTTTGGGAGATAGTGAGGGACAGAGAAGCCTGGTGTGCTGCAGTCCATGGGGTTGCGAAGAGTTGGACACAAGTTGGTGACTGAGCAACAACAACAAACCTTCCCTCAAGCCTCCCTGAACTGTGACACCCCCAGTGCTGATTCTCCAAGGTTTCCTGGAGGGAGGATTGGTAGGTCAATTTGGGCCTTAAATCATCAGATCTCCATGGTGACAATTTTACAGAGAACAGATGAACCGGTGACCTCAGGCTAACCTCCCCCACCTTGTGCTCTATATCCTGATAAGACTGGGGAGTGGTTCTGTCACAGGTGTGGTAAGGGCTTGGGCCAGGAACTCACCATTCAGAGGCAGACACCATCTCTTGATCAGGCTGGTTTCCCACAATGTGATCGATTATCTCGAGACTGCAGTTGGGCCTGGAGAAGGACACAGTGGGTGAGAAGAAAGCTACTCCCTAAATCTCCTTCTCCTTACCCCTCAATAACAATAACTGCTCACTATTCCATAGCACTTACTATAGACACTTTATTTGCATCCACTCACATACTATTACTAGCCCCATTTTACAGATAAAGAGACTGAAGCTTAGAAAAATAACTTTTTGGGACTCCTGGTAGTACAGTGGTTAAGAATTCACCTGCCAATGAAAGGGATGAAGAGCCGATCCCTGTTGGGGAACTATGATCCCACATGCAGTCAGGTAGCTAAGCCTGTGTGCCACAACTACTGAGCCTGCGTGCTCTGGAGCCTGCAAGCCACAACTAGAGAAGCCCACGTGCTGCAGTGAAGACCCAGCACAGCCAAACAAAGAAAAAAGAAAAGTAACTTGCCAAGGTTAAATAGCTGGGAAGTAACAGAGCTGAGATTTGAACTAAGGCAGTTGTGTTCCAGAGCCTATGCTCTTCGCCTCTATGCTGCCTTTTCAAGCCAATTCTGGGGGACCCTCAGGGGCTTCCCCAGCAGGTCCTGAAATGCTCTGCCCAGCCTGCATGGACGAGAGGGCCTTGCTTTCCACCCTCCCCTGTTCCAAGGGGCACTCACAGCTTGGAAAGTTGGGGGTCCATGAATGCTGGTGCCTCGAATCCAGGCAGGAACCGGCCAGTATAGTTCATCTTCTCCACCAGGGTGTGTGTTGTGTCCCCATACTGTGGGTGGCAAACAGCCTGAGGTCCCATCCCTACTGAACCCAGGCCACATTGCATGGCACCAACACAGCCCTGGGTTCCAGCCCAGACCTGGCCCTAACTCCAAGTGTGATCTTGGGCAAATCACTTCCCCTTTCCGAAATGAACTGCAATTTGACATTTGGGAATTTGACAGTCTCCCCACAGGACCAGAAGCTCTGTGGGGGTTGGGATGACGTCTTGCTCATGATACTGTCCTGGCTCATTATAGGTGCTCGATACAAATATGTTGTCTGCATGAAGAATGATGAGGGCATTGGATCTAATTATATGGAAGGATCCTTTCAATCACTCTAACAACCTCTGCATGTGTGTGTCCTGTGTCCGACTCTTCACGACCCTATGGACTGTAGCCTCCCAGACTCTTCTGTCCATGGGATTCTCCAGGCAAGAATACTGGAGTGGGTTGCCATGCCTTCCTCCAGGGGATCTTCCCCACCCAGGTATCAAACCTGCATTTCTTACATCTCCTGCATTGACAGGCAGATTCTTTACCACTAGCGCCACCTGGGAAGACTCTAACAATCTTTAAGTTTATCTTGAGGAGGGGGACTTCCCTGGTGGTCCAGTGATTAAGAATTCACCTTCCAATGCAGAGGGTGTGGGTTGGAGCCCTGGTTGGGGAGCTAAGATCCCCTATACCTTGCAGCCAAAAGCCAAAATATAAAACAGAAGCAATATTGTAACAAATTCGATAAAGACTTTAAAAATGTTCCACATCAAAAAAAAAAAATTAAAAACATAAATCATGAAGAGGGAGGACCAATGGTGGTCTCAGGCGCTAAACAGGCTCTGTTGGGTATCTGTGATATGCCAGTGCTGTTGTTCTAAGTGCTGTGTATGAATCATCTCATTTGATCCTTAAAATGACTGGAGGGAGGGATCACAGCTGAAGGAACAGGTCCAGAACTGTTAAGTAGTGTTTGGCAAGTCACGCAGGTGGTCCTTGCTCACTTAAATGGACTCGCAGAGAGGTGAAGTGATTTGCCCAAAGTCACACTGCTTGAGTGGGGAGGGGCTTCCATCCCATCTCCTTCCCCAGACCCACCCATCTCCTTCCTTCGGAGCCCCTGTCTGCCGCTTGCAGTCCCATGCTCTCAGCCTGACTGGGGAGGAAGGGAAGCCCAGAGAGGGGTGACTGGAAACCCTCCTCAGCCTCTGCACACCAGCCAAGAATACAGGAGATCAGGGTCGAGGGAGAATGTTTGTGCTTTGAGGCACAAGGATGGGATGGTGTAATGGAGTCAGGGGCTGGGAAAGGAGGGTCCTGGCATCTCTGTGCGTGTAGGCAAGGCAGAGGCTCCGAAGTTAACTCACCGTCTGTAGCACAGCAAACTTCACCTTCCCAAGCTTATCTTGCTCTATCCAGGGCTCCCGCACGATCTTGGCACCTCGTTCCCGGGCTTTCTGCAGAGGAGACGGGGTGGGGAGGAGGTCAGTGCTGGATCCTCAAGGAGCCCTTTGGCTGCCCCTGCTGGATCCCCTCTGTGTGGTCCTACCACAGCCTCTTCCAGTGTTTCCAGCCCCAGGCAGGAACTCCAACCAACTTTAGCTGTTGCCCTTGACACTCATGCCTCATGCCCATTTGGCAGATTGGAGAACTGAGGCCCGGGTGTGGGGGACAAACCAGGTGAGGGCGGGGGTCTATCCTGCCTGTCCTGTGCTCACTCACTCTGTGGCCCTGCCCCCGCTCTAGTCCTCAGTTTCTTCATTAGTGAAAAAGGGTGGTTGGATAAGTCGAATACCAGCTGGCATTTATTTATTTTTAAAAACATTTATTTATTTGGCTGCATCGGGTCTTAGTTGCAACATACAGGATCTTCTTTGTAATAGGCAGGCTCTGGAGCATGTAGGTTGCCCCATAACATGTGGGATCTGAGTTCCCAGACTAGGGATTGAACCCACGTCTGCTGCATTGGAAGGCAGGTTCTTAACCCCTAGACCACCAGGGAAGTCCCCATGCTGGCACTTATTGAGCACCTGCTATGTGTCAGACCCTCTGCCAGTTGCCTTACATGCGTGATTCGTGTATTTATTTAGCAAAACCTCATTACTGGATGTCTATGCTTATCACATGTCAGGCATTGTTGTAAGTATTAACCTCTTAAATCCTCACAGCAGCATTACATGAAAGGCACTATAATTGTCTCTTTTATGAATGGAGTCATTCACCGAAAAATGAGGACATTGAAACACAAAGAAAGTAAGTCATTCACCTAAAGTCACACAGCAATTAAGATTCAGACGCAGTAGTCTGCCTCTGGAATCTACACTTTAAATCTCTAAACTGCCTCTTTTAAAAAAATAATTAATTAATTTATTTGACTGCACTGGGTCTTACTTGTGGCACGTGGGAGCTAGTTCCTTGACCAGGGATCAAACCCAGGCTCCCTGCATTGGGAGCTCAGAATCTTAGCCACTGGACCACCAGGGAAGTCCCTAAATTGCCTCTTGAATACAGTGCTTGGTACAGAATCATGCTCATGAATTGATAATTATGATCTCGTTTCCTCTTTGTAACAACTCAGTGAGATGGGCGGTTATTCCCATTTAACAGATGCAGAAACTGAGGCCTGGAGAGAGATTGCTTGACTACTAAGGGGCAGGTGTCACTGGAACTCAGGTATGTGTCAACCAGCGTCTGGGCACGTCACTCCAGTGTGGCAGTGCCCTCCAGCCCTGACCGATGGGAGGTCCCTGTGGTAGACAGAAGACAGGCTGAGGCTCCTTGCTTTGTTTCCACGCCAGCCCAGGTGCGGTCTCACCTGCACAATGTAGTCACAATCCTCCACCTCGAACGCAACGTCCTTCACTCCATCGCCGTGTTTCACCAGGTGATCGCCCATCTCTGTGGTCGGCGGGGGAGGCAGATGATGCTGGAGTCACAGCCCCTCCCCAGTACTCTCAGCCTTCTGGGCTCCATCTCCTTCTGGGCTCAGGCCCCCTGCCTCAACCCTAACCCACCTCTGTGTCCCTGGCCCCCACCCACAATACCATGTCTCCACTCCTTGGCACCTTGAACCCTGCAAGACCCCCTCACCTTTGTTCCAGGGGTTGAGGGCAGAGGAGAAGACGAACACGATCTAAGATGTAGAGGAGACGGGGGATGTGGCTGGTGGGTCAGGTGAACTTGTGGAGGTGTACCCCCAGCCCCTCTCCCTGCCCACCAGCAAGATACCCCTGGTGGGCATTAGGACCACCTTCTCCCTGCCAGGCAGGACTCTTTTTTTTTTTTTTGGCTATGCCATGCGGCATGTGGGATCTTAGTTCCCTGACCAGGGTTCCAACCCATGCCCTCTGCAGTGGAAGCACAGAATCTTAATCACTGGACTGCCAGGGAATTCCCAAGGACTCTTGATCCTGGGTTCCTGCCCCTTCTCTGCCTTAGTTTCCCCTCTGATCCTGAGGGATGGGGGCTTCCCCAATGCCAGAGCCGCCTGGAGTCCCGGGATGAGCTGGTGGTCAGGCCTGCCTGTGGGGAGAGCTCCAGGGACCTACAGACCAGGACATGGCTCAGAGTTCCAGCTCTGATGCTGGAGGCCTTTGCCCACTTTTCCCAAACATCCATGAAACCAGCACTGGGCCAGGCTGAGAAGGAGACCAAACGAAAACCAAACCTTTGCACATTGTACAAAGGTGCCCATGGGGGCTGACCTCAGCACAGACTCTGCTAACCACACCAGGCAGCCTGGAAGAGCACCCAGCTGCCTGGAGGAAGGGCCTCATGGTCTGCTGCACCCAGAGGTGCCAGAGTCACCAGGGAGCTCAGAGACCAGCAGGGGGAGAGACGGACCTTCTGGAGGAGTAGGGGCCCGGAGTGGAGACTCACCTGCCCTTGCTTGACCACATGGCTCACCACTTCCCGGGAACCGGTCTCCAAGCCCTTGTAGGCTAGGGGCTCAAAGCCCAGCTTACTGCAGTAATACGACGCAGCCTGAATCACAGAGTTGCAGGCAGGCCTGTGAGGGGTGAGGCGCTGGCCCCCACCCCCACAGCGTGTCTGCCCCATTGCCCCAGGTACTGTTTCTCCTGGGAAAAAAGCCTGGCTCCCTGGCCCATGCTGATGTCCCTTAAGTTCCCTGCTGGGGTCTGCAACCCAGATTGTGTAATTAGGATCCAAAGAGTGACTGTCCTTCCTGGGACACTCCCAACACTGGCCAGGATCCTCCCTCCCAGGGGCCAATCACAGACCCAGCCAGAGGCCTGCCCCTGTCCTGGAGGCCCCCTTGCCTGCCCTCTGCCCCATCCCAACACCTCACCCCGGCTTCTACCTGTTTGGCATTGCCAACCCAGAAGGTCACAGAGTGAAAGTGGAGGAATCGGCCCCGTTCAGGCTGCAGAAGGAGAGAAGGGGCGAGACTGAGTCCCCGAAAGTGGGTCTAGACAAGTGACAGTGGAGAGAGGCCCCCCTAGCCCCCTCCCTTGTGCCACCCTCAATCCCAGAAGTGAGGACGAGTCACCTCACCCCACCTCTCTGCCCTGAAGCCTTGCCAAGCCTCGAAAGAGGGTTCTTATGTAGAAACTGAGTTCCTGTGGGCTTAGGACTGGTAAGCCCCACCCACTGAGGAGGCCTACCCAGGTTTCACAGGGTGAACAGTCTTATGCTACAGCAACAAGGATTTAAATTAGACCTTAGAAAGAACTTCCAGGCACGATTAAGCGATTGGCAGGAATTTAAAAAGAGGTAAAAGTTTTTCTTAGGAAGGCAAGGTTGAGTTGAAATCAGTTGCGATGAGGTCAGGGGAGTGCAGAGATGAACCTAAGCCTGTGTCCAGAAGGTCACGTACCCACTGAAGCTATTCCTCTTCCGCTCTTTGCTGACATCCCAGGCTCCCAGGGCCCTGACCCCACGTTTCCCCTCCTGCTTACCTTCTCTCCTTTGTCGCTGTAAGTCGTCTAGGGAGAAAGAAAAGATCAGTAAGACACAGACTCGGACACAACACGCTTATGGAAATCTCACCACAGATCCCTACCATCAGATAAGGCTGTCATGGCCCCAGGCAGGCTTTTTTTTCTTTTCTTTCTTAATTCATGTATTTTTAATCAAAGGATAATTACAATCTTGTGTTGGTTTCTGTCATACATCGCCATGGATCAGCCATAAGTGTACATATGTCCACTCCCTCTTGAGCCTCCCTCCCACCTCTCACCTCCCACCTCCCACCCCATCCCACCCCTCTAGGTTGTCACCCCAGACAGGCTCTTACCATGATTGAACGCGGTCACACTTCCTGCTGAGAAGACTGGGACTAGAGGCCAGCGGAGTGTGGAACAGAAATATTTAACATGTAGCTGGCCCCGCCCCTGGCCTCCTGGCCTTCCTGGGGGTGGGAGCTGATCCTGGAGGCTCCTAGGCCTGGAGACCTCTAATCCAGCCAGAGCCTCATTGAACAGGGTGATGCTGCAAGGCCTAGAAAGGGGGAATGACATGCCCAAGGCCACTAGCCAGCGAGGCACAGAGCCAGGCCCAGATGCCAGGGCACGACGTTCTTTCCAGGACCCTGCACTGGGATTTCGATCTTTGCCCTCCAGAATTCAAAGCCCAGAAGCCAAAGCCAGCTTGCATGCAGAGGTGACTCCAGAATTCATAATTAAGGGGAATTTGAGGGGCATTAAGGGACTGGTCCTGAAGCCCTGTTTGGATAGCAAGTGTTCATTTTATTTTTAGGTAAAAAGGTTGCATTCCTTAGTGGCTAGAGGCATGGGTATGGAGGTTTGAATCCTGGAGCTGCTGTTAGTGTATACTATGTCACCAGGGAAATTTGCCAAACTCCTTTAAGCCTCATTCTCTCCATCTGTAAGATGAGAGCAATGGTGGTGTGGCAGGGCATTAAATGAGATAAACAGAACACACAGTAAGATCTCTGTTAATGCTGCTTATAATTAGTTATGTTTCTTTGGGGCTGGAGGAACTGATGGAGGATAAGGGGACCTTGATGTTGCCCCAGCCTGTTTTATTTTTAAGTATTATTTATTTATTGGCTGCACTAGGCTTTCATTGCTGCGTGGGCTTTTCTCTAGTTGTGGCGAGCAGGGGCTACTCCTGGCTGTGGTGCTTGGCTTCTCCTTTTTTTAAACTTCGTTTATTTATTTATTTATTCATTTTTGGTCGCACTGGGTCTTTGTCACTGCCCGTGGACTTTCTCTAGTTGCAGTGTGGTGGCTTCTCCTGTTGCAGAGCACAGGCTCTAGGCACTCGGGCTTTAGCAGTTGGAGCATTGGGGCTCAGTGGTTGCGGCTCATGGGCTGTCATTGCTCTTCGGCATGTGGAATCTTTCTGCACCAGGGATTGAACCTGTGTCCGCTGCACTGGACCAACAGGGAAGTCCCAGCTTGGGTATTGGGGAAGAGGTTGTGGCCCTACCCCTGGGCCGGAGTGGGTGGGATGTGGGAGCTAACAAACGCCCTGTGTGGAGGAAAGCCTGGGTTCTTCCCCAGAACTCCCCACACCTGGATCTTCAAGGCTCAGTTTCCTGGAACCTGGTGTGGCGACTGCTGGCCAACTGTGGCATTTACCTGAGGACTCCAGGACAGCTCCCCCACCCTCCTCTAACTCCACCTCAGTCCCCAGAAACCCCACTGCTGAGCTGTCTTCCTAGGGAACTGACTTCATCAACTCTCCTCATTGTCCGGAAAGAAATTCTTTCCAGTCCCTGGTGCTGGCAGTCTCTGCCTGTGGCTGCACCCCTCACCCACTGCCTGGCATTTTGGCTCTCCAAGTGTCCTGCATTAGCTTTTGTTGTGGTCTTTTGGAAGTAATGTTTATTTTGCCCCAGTGACAAATCATTCATAGTTTTTTCCAATTTATTTAAACTAAAAAAAAGCTCACTCATTTCTCCCACCTGCTGTCCTGTCCCCACCCACCCTCTGACAGTCACAGGTCAGGTCTCTGTGTCTGTGAACCTGGTGTATGGTGTGTTTTGCTTTCTTTGTTTGTTTTTCTTTGTTTTGTTTTTTTAACACATTATTGACCAGAGGCGTATTAATACATCTTTTGTTCTCTGAACGTTGTTGACCGGAGACCTAGCAGTATCAATTACATAGCAAATCACCAGTCACAGGTGTTAGTTTCTGCAAAAATTCCACCATCAATAATGAGTTAAGATACTGCATGTAAGAGAGATCATAGTTGGTCCAGTGGTTAAGACTCCATGCTTCCACTGTAGGGGGTGCAGTTTCAATTCCTAGTTGGGGAACTAAGAACCATATGCCAAAAAAAAAAAATCTTCAAGAGAAGGGAGGATAAGCACACTAGTCAGGTAAAGAAAACCTGGGTGTGAAATCCAGAACATTCGCACCTAGGTTTTCTTTTCCTTTTCACATTCACCATGAGTATTCCATTGGCTTTAACACTAATCCTAACACTGGATGTAGCCCTACCTCTGCCCTATGGCTCTCTTTGTCTTAAAGTTAACAAATATACCCTAAGCCAAGACCAATAACCCTAAAAAAAAAAAAAAAAATCACCAGGAACTCTCTAGTGGTTCAGTGGTTAGGACTGAGTGCTTTCACTGCTGAGGATCCAATCCCTGGTTAGAGAACTGAGGTATTGCAAGCCTCATGGTACGGCCAAAAAAAAAAAGAGAGAGAGAGAGAAAGAAGGAACGGTCATATAGTGTTTGTCTTTCTCTGACTTATTTCATTTGGAATAATGCTTTTGCAACCCATGCCTGTTGTTGCAAATGGCAGAATTTTCATTCCCTTTTATGGCTCATTGTTTTAGAAATATCTTGAGGATTTATTTATTTATTTTGGGGGCTGTGGTGGGTCTCCATTGCTGCGCGTGGGCTTTCTCTATTTGTGGTGAGCAGCATCTACTCTCTAACTGTAGCGCATGGACTTCTCATTGAGGAGGCTTCTCTCGCTTTGGAGCACGGGCTCTAGGGCACTCAGGCTTCAGTAGCTGCGGCTTCTGGGATCTAGAGCACAGACTCAGTAGTTGTGGCGCACAGGCTTAGTTGTTTCCCAGCACGTGGGATCTTCTCAGACCAGGGATCGAACCAGTGCCCTTGCATTGCAAGGCAGATTCCTAACCACTGGACCACCAGGGAAGCCCTATAATTTTTTTGGGGGGCTAGTGAGTTGTGAGTTCTTCCTGTATGTTAGATATTCAGTTCAGTTCAGTTCAGTCGCTCAGTCGTGTCCGACTCTTTGCGACCCCATGAATCACAGCACGCCAGGCCTCCCTGTCCGTCACCAACTCCCGGAGTTCACTCAAACTCATGCCCATTGAGTCGGTGATGCCATCCAGCCCCTTCTTCTCCCGCCATTCAGAAAACAAAGATCATGGCATCTGGTCCCATCACTTCATGGGAAATAGATGGGGAAACAGGGGAAACAGTGTCAGACTTTATTTTTTTGGGCTCCAAAATCACTGCGGATGCTGATTGCAGCCATGAAGTTAAAAGACGCTTACTCCTTGGAAGGAAAGTTATGACCAACCTAGATAGTATATTAAAAAGCAGAGACATTACTTTGCCAACCAAGGTCCGTCTAGTCAAGGCTATGGTTTTTCCCGTGGTCATGTATGGATGTGAGAGTTGGACTGTGAAGAAAGCTGATCGCCAAAGAATGGATGCTTTTGAACTGTGGTGCTGGAGAAGACTCTTGAGAGTCCCTGGGACTGCAAGAAGCTCCAACCAGTCCATTCTAAAGGAGATCAATCCTGGGTGTTCATTGGAAGGACTGATGTTAAAGCTGAAACTCCAATACTTTGGCCACCTCATGCAACAAGTTGACTCCCTGGAATGTTAGATATTAGCCCCTTATCAAATATGTGATTTGCAAATATTTCCTCCCACTCAGTAGGTTTCCTTTTCATTTTGTTGATGGTTTCCTTTGCTGTGCAGAAGCTTTTAAGTTTGATGTGGTCCTATTTGTTTATTTTTGCTTTTGTTTTTGGTGTCAGATGCCTTAAATTTTTTTGTTTGTTTCTTTTTCTGTTTTTTTGGCTTGCAGGATCTTAGTTCCCTGACCAGGGATTGAACCCAGGCCCCAGCAATGAAAGCACTAAATCCTAACCACTGGACCACCAGGAAATTCCCTGCCTTTTTACTTTTTTTATTTTTTTTAATACTGAAAAACAGATAATCCTGGTAGGTTATGACCTTGAGGATCATTCAGTCCAACATTCAATCCAATGTTCCCATTTCTCAGATAAGAAAAACAGCAAGAAGGTGCCTGACATTACTCCCCTCATTCTTTCCTGCCCACCTCCTCCCTCCTTACCTCTCTTGTCTTTCCCTCCCCACCAGAGAGCAAAGAGAGGCTTATACCAGGGAGGAGCACCCCTTCCCACCTTCCTCAGCAAAACCTGCTAGGTCCCCTGGTCCACTCTCCAATTCCCACCTCCTCCAGGAAGCCCTCTCAGAACTCCCCAGCTCCAGGTCAGAGGTTCAGCTGCTTAGCTGCCATGGGTCAGCCTTAGTCAGCAGACCCCTGGGAGGTGGGACCTGGGACAATCAGAGAGCTTTCCTAAGCTAGTCAGAGTAGAACTGGAATGTGAACCAGATTATTCTAACTCCAGAGCCTATACTTTTTTGGCTGCAACACTGCATGGCATGTGGTTCCCCAACCAGGAATTGAACTGGAGAATCCTTGTAGTGGGAGCGCAGAATCTTAACCTCTGGACTGCCAGGGAAGTCTCCAGAAACCCCTCCCTGTACAGGTTTTTTTCATCATTGTAGGAATCACCTTCTAGGCAAGGAGATATTGATCCCCCCCACCAGACAGATGGGAAGACTGAGGCTCGGAGAGGGAACATATGCCCCTAGGGTTGTGGAGCTGTAAGAACAGAGATCCTAGCTCCGGCCTATTTGCTTCTATTTCTTCCCACCAGTCCAGATATCTTTTCCCTTTTCTCTGTTTCCTGGGCAAATATGAAGGTAGGCAAGGTGGCCCCACCTCCTTATTCTGCCCCTACTGGGCCAGTTTTCCTCTGGGTCCACCTTGGTCCCCTGAGTCTAGGTTTCCATCTGAAAACGGGAGTGGATGGAGCCCAGAGTGGCACTCGCAGGCCAGAAGCTTCCACGTGGGAGAATGTCTCAGCGGACCCTCCCATCCCAGGTGCAGAGGAACACTGCGTCCCCTTGCTTGAGCCGGCCGACTCAAATCCTCTCTCCTGGAACCTGCCCTGCCCTGTGCCCTCGGCACAAAGTTAATGTTTGCAGAATCAAGGAGGCCTGTCAACAGCAGCCTCGAGTGCCAAAGGTGAGTGACCGGCTCTGCTGACCAGGGCTGGTATCTTCGTCCCTCCTACCCTCTGGACTTTGCTTCCATAAACACTGTGGGGTCTCAGTCACATGCTGGAAGCACCCCGACATGCCTCTCCCATCTGTGGGAGAGGTGGCGGAGGGGAACCTGCAGGACCCAGTCTTTGGAGCCCCCCAGCCCCCTTCCAGGGGCTCCGTCTCAGGCTGGGCCCAGTTGGAGAAGGTTAGTGGTGGGTGGGTACGGCTGCCTTGGCTCTTTGTTCCTGAGTGGCCAGTCCCTGCCCATCCTGTGCTAGGAGCTAGGTTCCAGACGGCTTGCTCAAGGAGCCCACAACCCCGATGTCCTTATGTGACTTGCCCTCCACTGTGCCCTGGTGTGTAGACAAGAGGGAACCCAGCAGGCTTGAGGCTGATTTTCTTTCTTTCATTTTGTAAAAGATAATCTTTAAAATTTATTTTTGGCTCTGCTGGTTCTTCACTGCCGTGCAGGTTTTCCTCTAGTTTTGGTGAGCCGGGGGCCTACTTTCTAGCTGTGGTGCCTGGGCTTCTCACTGCGGTGGCTTCCCTTGTTGCAGAGCACTGGCTCTAGGGTGCTTGGGCTTCAGTAGTTGTGGCACAGGCTCAGTAGTTGTGAGTACAAGGGCTTCAGTTGCTCCACAGCCTGTGGGATCCTCGTGGCCTAAGGATTGAACCTGTGTCTCCTGCACAGGCAGGCAGATTCTTTACCACTGAGCCATGAGGGAAGCCCCTGCTTTGATATATGTATTTTTTTCTTTAAACATAGTTGAGCCAACCATTATTCTGAAGATTTGATAATCATCTATTTAGAATCTTGGCCTGTTTTTTTTTTTTTTCTTTTTTGGCTGTACCATGAGGCCTGTAGAATCTTAGTTCCCCAACCAGGAATTGAACCTGAGCCCTCTGCATTGGAAGCATAGAATCCTAACCACTAGATGGCCAGGGAAGTCCCTTAAGGCTGCTGTTTGTAGGAAGGCCTGCTTGCAAGGTTGAGCCTTGGTTGACATTGAGGAACTTGTATTTCAGGAAGGTTCCCACCATCCCCAGAAATGGTAAGTCACTCACTGGGCCTAAACCGTGCAAACAGTATGGCTTATGCCAAACACCTGCTTCTCTCCTGGGAGCCCGGGATTTTGGTACCCACTGTGCAGTGGATGCCTTTGAGACCAGCCTCCAATAGAAACACTGGAGTTTTAGGCTCAGGCACGCTTCCCTGGTAGATACTTCACCTCTTGCTGGAGGAAGTAAGGGCATCCAGTGAGACCACACTGGGAGAAGACCCTTAGTAGCTGGCCCCTGGTTTCCTCTGGACCTCACCCATACTCCTTCTCCCTGGACTGAGTTTGTGTCTTTTGTTGTAATATGCCTTTTTTATTTTTTAAAAATATTTATTTATTTGGCTGCGGGAGGTCTTAGTTGAGGCACACAGAATCTTCTATCTTCATTGTGGCATGCAGGATCTTTAGTTGCAGCATTTAAACATTTAGTTGTGGCCTGTGGGATCTAGTTCCCTGACCAGGGATGGAACCTGGGCCCCCTGCATTAGGAGTGTGGAGTCCTAGCCACTGGACCACCAGGGAAGTCCCTGTAATATGTCTTAATCATAAGCGTGACTATATGGTGGGTCCTGTGATTCCTCCTAGTACATAATCAGACTTGCAGGTGGTATTGGGACCCCTCCCTGACAAGGTGGGATTCGACCTATGGACCCTGACTCACTGAAAGATGGTGGAAGCGCTGTTTGGGGAAAGGAAGGATGGAGTGGCAAGGAATGTCCTTCCTAAAATGTGCGTATGAGTTTCCTGGCTGTGTAAGCACTGGCTATCTTCTTCTTCATGACCGTGACGTAGGTGGTGTTGGTGCTGAGCTCCTTTCTGAAGACCTGGCTGAGCACTCAGAATCTGCCCAGGGGCCTTGGGGTGGCCTGCATGGCCTCCTGGAATTGTCGACCAGCCTTTAAAGCCCGGGTGGCTGTGGAGTTACCTGTGGTGTGAGACAGTAGCTTACCTGCAGGCAAATCTGTTGTGAGAGGTAAAAATTACTTCTGGGATTCAACAGTAATAGATGGAGTCCCAGGAGAGTTGACTAGCTGCATCCCTGTGGTCTGTCGAGACTGCAGTGGCTTGAAATGAGGGGGGGAGAAGCCCAGTGTGCGTGATGACTTTATTTACTTATTTATTTAAAAAAATAAAAATTTTGGGGTCTTACTGTGCTGCATGCAAGATCTTAGTTTCCTGACCAGGGATCAAACTCAGGTCTCCTGCAGTAGAAGGGCAGATTATTAACCACTGGACCCCTAGGGAAGTCCCGATGCCTTTGGTGTTTTGTTCTCTCTTCTAGACGGGAGGAAGAAGAGGTCAAACGTTCCCAAAAGTGAGCTTTAGGTGGCCCCCAAATGTTGAAAGTTTGCATTATTGTTTCCACTAAGTGGAAAGAAAATGTTAAGTCTTTTCCCAGAATGGAGAAAAGCTTTAGATAAACCAGAGGGGGGAAAGGTCAGGGGAGATGCTCTAGCTGCTGCTGCCATAGCCTCCCTCTCCCCTCTCCCCTGTAAGGGTTGAATTTACTGCTAAGAGCTTAAATAAATTTGCAATGAAAATAAAGGGGGAGGGATTTTTGTTTAGGTGCACCCTCAGTTTATGTATTTTTAAATTTTTGTTATTTATTTACTTTTGGCTGTGCCTCGTCTTTGTTGCTATGAGGGGGTTTTCTCTAGTTGTGGCGCGTGGCTTCTCACTGTCGTGGCTTCTCTTGTTTTGGAACATGAGCTCCAGGTGAACGAGCTTCAGTAGTTGCAGCACGTGGGCTCAGTAGTTGTAACATAAGGGCTCTTTTGCCCTGAGGCATGTGAGATCTTCCCGGACCAGGGATCAAACCCGTGTCCCCTGCATTGGCAGGCAGATTTTTAATCGCTGGACCACCAGGGAAGACTGGGGAGAGGAATTTTTTAAAAAATTATTTATTTGACTGCACTGGATCTTATTTGCAGCTCTCAGGATCTTTAGTCTTTATTGCAACATGCAGGATCTTTAGTTGTGGCAGTACACAGTCTTATGCACTGGACCACCAGGGAAGTGCCAAACGGGGAGGAATTTTTTTAAGGGTTTTTTTTGGGGGGTGTGTATTTTATAGCTATTACATATGGATATATGATTAAAGCAGATATAAAGTGTTATATGATTGTAATTTCATAAATACGAGAGGGAAGGTCACAATTAGGGAGAGCTGCATGGAAAAAAAAAACATCGCTGGGACACAACTTTCTTGCATTTCTCCATATGGGCAGCTTGGAATTTGAGTTCTTTGAGTATCAAAAACAGAACAGTTCATTCTATGAGTCCTTGCCTATTGGCTCCTTCTGGGGAAAAAAAGACAATGTGGGACTTTTCTGGTGATCCAGTGCCTAAGACTTGGAGCACTCAATGCAGGGGGCCTGGGTTCAATTTCTGGTCAGGAAGCTAAATCACACGTGCTGCAAATAAGACCTGGTACATCCAAATAAATAAATGCTGCTGCTACTGCTGCTAAGTCACTTCAGTCGTGTCTGACTCTGTGCGACCCCATAGACGGTAGCCCACCAGGCTCCCCAGTCCCTGGGATTCACCAGGCAAGAACACTGGAGTGGGTTGCCATTACCTTCTCTAATGCATGAAAGTGAAAAGTGAAAGTGAAATCGCTCAGTCGTGTCCAACTCTTAGCGACCCCATGGACTGCAGCCTACCAGGCTTCTCCGTCCATGGGATTTTCAGGCAAGGGTACTGGAGTGGGTTGCCATTGCCTTCTCCAACAAATAAAATATATTTTTAACGGAGACAGTGTGAAAAAAAGGCAGTCTCTAAATGGAGATGCACTTTTGAGGTTTGGAAACGCAGTCTTTGGTTGCTAATGAGCTCCTGTGAAATCATATGCCTGACCTTTAGACATGATATGCCATAACTTGCATATCTTTGTGGGACTCGGCTTGTATTCTAAGACCAATATGACAAAAAGGGTGTGGGAAAGCCTTGGTTGTCTTTTGAACTTGGGACGTGGCTGTCTGGCTTGGCTGCAG
This sequence comes from Moschus berezovskii, assembly GCF_049115385.1. NCBI lineage: Eukaryota > Metazoa > Chordata > Mammalia > Artiodactyla > Moschidae > Moschus > Moschus berezovskii. The sequence continues at coordinate 56,641,612 of NC_142478.1, read as the reverse complement.
CAGAAGAGATGCTGCTACTCCCCCTTCCAACCCCCAACTTTATCAAGGAATAATTGACAAATTACTGATAAGAGAAGCTCATCGGGTCTAAACTGGACAATGTGGTTTATGCAGATCACCTGCGTGCTTCTGAGAGTCTGGAATTTTGGCACATCATACTATGCAGAGGTTTCACAAGACATCCAAAGATGTCCATAGCAAAAAAAGGAAGGGAAAAAAAAAGGCAGAAGATCTCGTGCTCTAGATAATATCCACATGAATCCCTACCCTCATTTATAAGGCTGTTCACTCGTCTTAGTTCATCTACCATGATGGCAAATATTGTCAACAACCTAAATGTCCTTGTATTGGTTAAATACAAGGAAACATGAAGTAGCTATAAAAACAGATCAAGAGGTATTTCTCTGGCAATCCGGTGGTTAAGACTCCATGCTTCCACTGCAAGGGATACAGGTTTGATCTCTGGTCAGGGAACTAAGATCCCACATGCTGGCAGTTTCCCATAGTGCAAAATATGCCAATGATTGTCAGCCATTGAATGGATTTTATTAATTTATTTTTTCAATTTTAATTGGGGTACAGTTGATTTACAATGTTGTGTTAATTTCAGGTGTACAGCAAAGTTAATCCATTCTGAATTGGATAAAGAGAACCTGAATTTAAATAAAGAGAACCAGTTCAACAATTTCCATTTGGAATCTTCTTTTGGGATCACCCCAAGCTATTGTGACCAAAAAGTTTATTTCCTTCTCTTCAGGTCTAATTGCCATTCTGATTCTGCAGCAAATAATATTTGCATGATTTACATGATTTTAGGAATTGTAAATATGACTTTTTGAGAATCGTAGTTCTTAGAATGTAATTTATAAAGAATGACATTCACCCTTTTTAGCATACAGTTCTGTGAGTTTTGAAAACATATGCAGTCACGTAACTATAACCATGATCAAGATCTAAAACAATTTCATCACCCAAAAACAGACCCATCAACTCATTCACCACTGTGTACCTTCGTAGTTAATCCCTCCCCTACCCAGTCACTGACAGCCAGGGATCTATTTTCTGTTACGTGGACAGATTGTGGGTTTTGCCTTTTCCAGCATTTTGTATAAATGAATCAGACAGTAAGCAGCCTTGTGAGTCTGGCTTCTTGCATTCAACATAATGCATTTGAGAGTCTTCCATGTTGGTGCCTCTACGTGGATTGTGTGTCTTTTTGTTGCCGAGCAGAGTTTCATAGCACTGGTCTCCCAGAGTTTGGCTGTTGTTCTTTTTGTTTTGGCCCTGCCTCAGTGTTATTTTGATTTGCGTTTCCCTAGTGGCTAATGACGGAGAAGGCAATGGAAACCCATTCCAGTACTCTTGCCTGGAGAATCCCATGGACAGAGGAGCCTGGTAGGCTACGGTCCATGGGGTCGCTAAGAGTCAGACACGACTGAGCGACCTCACTTTCACTTTTCACTTTCACGCATTGGAGAAGGAAATGGCAACCCACTCCAGTGTTCTTGCCTGGAGAATCCTAGGGACGGGGGAGCCTGGTGGGCTGCCGTCTATGGGGTCGCACAGAGTTGGACACGACTGATGCGACTTAGCAGCAGCAGCAGTGGCTAATGATGTTGAAATTTTTTCTGTGCTTATTGTTAATTTCATACATTCTTTGGAGAAATATCTCATATCCTTTTCCTACTTTTTCACTGTATTATTTGTCTTTTTATTACTGAGTTGTTGTTGTTCAGTTGCTCAGTTGTGTCTGACCCTTTGCAGCCCCATGGACTGCAGCATGCCAGGCTTCCCTGTGCTTCACCATCTCCCGGAGCTTGCTCAAGCTCATGTCCATCCAGTCGGTGATGCCATCCGATCATCTCGCCCTCTGTTGCTTAGTTGTAATGGTTCCTTACGTGGTCCTGTATCAGGAATCAAGTCCCTTATCAAATATATGATTTACAAATATCATACATTTACAAATATAATTTTTCCCACTCTGGGCTGTGTTTTCACTTGATGGAATGACAGGCAGCACAGATTTTTTAAAATTTGATGATGTCTGACTTACTATTTTTTTTTCTTTTGTCACCTGTGCTTTTGGTATTGTATGTAAGAAGGGGAGCTGATTTTTTAACTTAAAATATCTTCAGCTGAAGGAGTGTGATCTGTCTCAAGTTGTCACCTTTGGAGGCAGAGACTTTTTCAAAATAATAATAATAATAGCAGCAACAACAAAAACTTAGATTTTCTGGTCATTTTGTTTTATAAGCCAGACACTGTGCTAAACACACTAGATGCTATGACCTTTCTCTTTTCTTTTTTTAAATTAATTTTTATTGGAGTGTAGTTGCTTTTATGCCCTTTAATTATTAAATCCTCTAACAACCCTAGGAGGTAGGTGCTGTCATCCCCATTTACAGACTGGAAAATGGAGGTTTAGAGAGGTGTCCAAGGAACACAGCTAAAAAGTGACAGAACTGAGAATTGAGCCCAAGCCTGACTCTCTCAGGCTTCCCTGGTAGATCAGTGGTAAAGAATCCACCTGCAATGCAGGAGACTCAGGTTCAATACGTGGGTCAGGAAAATTCCCCTGGAGAAGGACATGGCAACCCACTCCAGTATTCTTGCCTGAAAAGTCCCATGGACAGAGGAACCTGGTGAGCTACAGTCCATGAGGTCATATGAGTCAGACATGATTTAGCGGCTAAACTGCCACAACTACCTGACTCTCTCCAAAGTCTATATGCTAGCCACTTCCTGCCATGCTGTCATTGCTTTTGGAAAATGCTTTGGAAATGACCCCTGAGCCCATTTTCAAGCAGCAGGAGGAAACCAGCCTCCTGGACCCTGGAGCAGCTTCCTCTTCCTTTGGCCTGTGGCTGAGTGGGAAGGGCTGGCTTGGCAGGGGCGAAGGAGGGGGAAAGAGCGGGAAGGTAGGAGTACCGCGAGTCTGCAGGGGGCCTTTGTGGACAGGCTAGAGGGGAGCAAAGCCTTTGTGTAGGCAGAGGTGGGGGCTCCTGCTGAGCAACCTTGGGCAAGTCACTTCATCTCTCTGAGCCTCATCTGTAAAATGGGAATTATAGTAGTACCTCCCTCATACGGTTGTTATGAGAATCATCTCAGCTAATGGACGTAAAGTGCTTTGCTTGATGCCTGGCATGACTCAATTAATGGCTGCTGCTGCTGCTGTAAGTCACTTCAGTCATGTCTGACTCTGTGTGACCCCATAGATGGCAGCCCACCAGGCTCCCCTGTCCCTGGGATTCTCCAGGCAAGAGTACTGGAGTGGGGTGCCATTGCCTTCTCCACAATTAATGGCTACTGATATAGATAATTAATAGTTACCAATGATGCTGGGAGGGATTGGGGGCAGGAGGAGAAGGGGATGACAGAGAATGAGATGGCTGGATGGCATCACTGACTCGATGCACATGAGTTTGAGTGAACTCCAGGAGTTGGTGATGGACAGGGAGGCCTGGCGTGCTGTTATTCATGGGGTCGCAAAAAGTCGGACACGACTGAGCGACTGAACTGAACTGAACTGAACTGATGCTTATAAGAAATGTGTGTGCTTAGTCACTTAGTCATGTCCGACTCTTTGTAACCCCATGGACTGTAGCCCGCCAGGCTCCTCTGTAGTGGGATTTCTCAGGCAAGAATACTGGAGTGGGGTGCCATGTCCTTCTCCAGGGGATCTTCCTGACCCAGGGGTGGAACCTGCGTCTCTTGTGTCTCCTGTGTTGGTGGGTGGATTCTTTACCACTAGCTCTACCTCGGAAGCCTATGAGGAATGTGGGAGGGTCGCAAACGTCAGGTTAGGGGATTTGGGCTTTATCTTTGAGGCAATGGGGGAGCTTTTGAAGGTTTTGTAACAGAGTTGCAACATCGTCAGGATTTTAAAGGCTTCACTGCTCAAGGTCAACGTGGGGAAAAGCTGTGGATAATAACTGCTGTGCTTGAACTGGAGTGGCCTATTTAGGATTCTTTATTGTATCTGGGGGCTTCCCTGGTGGCTCAGTGGTAAAGATTCTGCCTGCCAATGCAGGAGATGCAAGAGACCTGGGTTTGATCCCTGGGTTGGGAAGATATCCTGGAGAAAGAAATGGCAACCCACTCCAGTATTCTTGCCTGGGAAATCCCCTGGACAGAGAAGCCTGGTGGGCTATGTATGGTCCATGGGGTCATGAAAGAGTTGGACATGACTTTGTGACTAAAAAACAACATTATATCTGAGGAATGTAAATAAACTAAAAGACTTTAGTTTCATTTGAAAATTGGACTGCCAAAACAGTCAAACAGTCCTGTGTTCTGTTTTCTAGGATATACAACTGTAGGCCTCCAAACAGAATTCAGTGAGGATTCAGGGGCAAAAGCCTTTGGATAGAACCACCCCATCCCCTGCCAGGCTCCACAGACTCCCCAACAAGGGCTGAAATAACGGTTGGGGAACAGAGGGCATGTGGGCTGGCCAGTGTGCCCAGCTATTATCAGGGCTGGTGCAGCTGGGCAGGGCCAGCTGGGTGGGGCTGGTCTCTATCTCTTGGGGCACAGAGCCCACATGCTTGAACTTTGGGGTGATAGGCAGCTGTGTCACCAGGCATCAGTGATGGCCTGGAGGGTCCAGAGAGTTCCGAGTGGGGACTTCTCTCCACTTGCAGTGCACAGGCTTCCAATTGTGGTGGCTTCTCTTGTTGCAGGTCTTGGGCTTCAGTAGTAGTTCCAGCAGATGGGCTCAGTAGCTGTGGCTCATGCTACGAGGCTTGTGGAATCTTCCCGGACCAGGGATGGAACCCAGGTCCTCTGTATTGGCAGGTGGATTTTTATCCATTGTACCATCAGGGAAGTCCTGGAGACTTTTGTGATCTTGGGCCACTTCCAGCTCCTCCCTGAGTCTCAGTGTCCCAAACCATGGGTGCCCAGGATCTGAGGTGCCCAGAAGACTGTCCTCTGTGCTCGGCTTTGGAGCGTTGAGCGCTGTCCTGGATTTTGTTGGTTTTGCCTGCCCCGCATCCATTCCTTCTCTAGCTACAACATCTCACTCTTCCTTTGGGGAACCATCCCTTCTCCCTCTCTGCGCATGTGGTTTGGAAACATGTGGGGGGCTTCCCAGGTGGTGCTAGTGGTAAAGAAGCCACTGCCTGCCAATGCAGGAGACGTAAGAGACACAGGTTCAATCCCTGGGTGGGGAAGATCCCTTTGGAGGAAGGCATGGCAATCCACTCCAGTATTCTGGCCTGGAGAACCCCATGGACAGAGGAGCCTGGTGGGCTATAGTCCATAGGGTCGTGAAGAGTTGGACACAACTGAAGCAACTGAGCACGCACGAGCCAGGACTGGCTAATGAGAATCTCGTGATTGGTCCAGGTTTGGGTGCCCGACCAGAGCTGGCCAGTGTGGGTTTGCCCTGGGACTTTTGCTTGAAAAAGAGGCTCTCTCTGGGGTCTGAGTTTGCTGAGCCAATGGAACGCTACTGCGGTGCCCATATCTGACTCCATGGAGGGAAAACGTGCTTGTGTGTGGAGCTGGCACAGAGAAAGCAGTGATGAGAGAAGGAGACAGATTCCTGATATCTGAGTGCCCTGTTCTAGACATACTTCTGGGTAAGTTAAGAAGTTTTCCTCCTTTGCTTAAGCTCCTTTGAATTGGGTTTCTGGCATTTACAACCACTAATCCTGACACAAAGAGAATAATAGCAACAACAATAACTGTCTATGAGCACTTATTCAATATCAAGCACCAAAGTTGGTTGGCAGCTAACTGTTCAGCAACTGGCGTTGGCATTGATTAGCTTTGCTGGCATTGGAGTCCCCTGGTGGTTTGGTAGTTAAGAATCCACCTGCCAAATGCAGAGGTCCGATCCCTGGTCTGAGACGATCCCACATGTCACGGGGCATCTAAGCCCATGTTCCACAGCTACTGAGCCTGCACTCTAGAGCCCATGCTCCCCAACAAGAGAAGCCACCACAATGAGAAGCCTGCACCCCACAACTAGAAAGTAGCCCTCGTTCACCGGCAACTAGAGAAAACGCACACATAGCAACAAAGACCCAGCACAGCCAAAAAAAAAAATTAAAGATGTAGATTTGCTGGCACAAAATGATGAATTCAACAGACTTATGGCAGTTTTGATTATTATTTCAAAATTCTGTATGGATGAGGTACCTCTGTGGTGAGCATGGAAGGTCCTTTCAAGGAAGGACTTGGGGGGATGGGGGAAGTGGCTGGCTGTCAGCTCCTATGGGATCTCCTGCCATTGCACAGACTTTGCCCCAGGCTGCCTCTGCCCAGAGCAGCCTCCATGTGGTAGCTGAACACGGCAGGAGTAAAGGTGGCCATTTCAGCCCAGTGGGGGCAACTCTGACCAGCAAGTCTGTCTCCAGAGTCCCTGTTTGGGACTGATCAAGTCCTGTTGGGCCTCCACCACTGACTTCTCCTTCTCCCCAGTCTGGCTTCTCCGCTTTCATTTCACTGGTGTGAATCCTTAAAAACATCTTGTACCCCAAGCTCTGTCTCAGTCTCTGCTTCTGAAGAACCTCTTTTGCAACCAGCCTTACTACCTGCACCTGGAGTGGGCAGGACTCCTTGCGTCTCCCCACTGGGTGTGCCGCTCCCAAGCACTGGGCCTGTTTATCCTCTCAGCTCACTGTTCTCCCATTTTACAGATGAGGAAACTGAGACTTAGAAAGTTGAAGACTTGCCTAAGTGGTCAGTTGTCCACTGTGATTAGAAAATGCTGAACCAGAAGGCAGAGCCAGATCACCTTTATATCACTGTTTGCTACTGTCAAAACCAATCCCTTTATTTCAAGGTGTCAAGAAGTTTAGCAGCCTTTGGAGGAAGATGTCTGTGAAGGCTGTGATCCGAACTTAATCATTTTTAAAGTCAAAAGCAGGTTCTGGCCAGCATTTTCTATAAAGAGCTAGGTAATACATATTTTAGGCTTTGAGGGCCACATGGCCTCTGCTGAAACTATTCAACTCTGCAATTGTGTCTGGAAAGCAGCCAGGGGCAGTATGTAAATGAATTGGCATCATGTGCCAATAAAACTTTATTTACAAAAACTATTTGCCAAAATAGGCAATGAGCAGAAAGAGACAAGCATCCATATTTGGACTGAGAGTTAATATAGTTTGCTTGCTGCAGCCCTAGACAATCAATAAAATAATTAAGCTTTAGTTTGTAGCAGTGTTGAATTCTGTGATAAAAGGACTCTTCATGGCCAGTTACAAACTGCTAACCGAAGGTAGTTTGAACTTGGAGTTGAGAACCATATATGCAATAATATATCACACAGAAAAATAGACAAAAGTCTAGGTAGTACTAAAATGTAATAAAATCAGGAATTCCCTGGTGGTTCAGTGGTTAAGGCTTTTTGATGTTACTGCTGAGGGCCCTGGTTCAGTCCCTGGTTGGGGAACTAAAATCCCATGAACTGTGTGGCAAGAAAAAAAAGAAGAAGACGTAGTAAAATAAGTAATTAGGAAGTGATGAGATTTGAACATTTTTTACCTTTGTTTTCATGAGAGTTTAGTTGTAAGTGTATATTAAACTTTTTTCTGCTTTTTAATGTAATTTTTAATATATGTAATTTAATTTTAAGTAATCTGGTGTCTTAAAAACAAGTCTCCCAAACTTCCTGAAGAATTCACAATGGGCTCTCCTTAGCCAGTAGGAACTGCTGTGCGAAGTGTAGGAGGCAGGAGGCCCCCATGGCCAGGGAAAGGGCAGAGGCCATCAGTGGCCCTGGAGGAGGAGAAGCTGTTATAACATCAAGGCCCAGGGCACAGCAAAGAGGTTTTCTCTTTCCTCTCTGGCCAAACAACTATGACGTCAGTCGCTCCATTATTTGCATAAACTGAGGGTAAGTTACTCAAGATCAGCCACCGATCCCTTCCAGACTGAACCTGTGACCCCATCATCCAGAGTCCCTAAATTTTTGAACATCTGCCGTCCTTCACTTTGGAAAACTGACTTTCATTCTTCACAAGGATAACAGAAGAGTTAGGTTTGGCCTTCGATTTGCTGTGTTGCCTTCAGTATATTGCTTAACCTCTCTGAACCGCCTTTCTCTATATCTGAATATTAGGGAGAGCTGTGGTGAGTCTCGGGTACCTACAGGGATGGGAGTGACTGTGTGTCCAGTGCTTGGCATTTAATATAACAGCCTTATGAGGTAGGTATTATTGTTACACCCATTTTACAGTTAAGGAAACTGAGGCTCAGAGAAGCTAAATGGTTCATACTAGTAAGTGGTAGAGTTAGGATTCATTCTGTCTACTCCAAGTCTAAATTTCTCATTTATTTTTTTTTCTGGTGTGTCTCCCTGTATCTGGAGATCTCCAAGATTTTTATAGTGATAGGAATCTGATAAATCATTAGTTCTGAAACTTGAAACCCAAATGCCCTAGAAGACAGGAGAATAACAGAGAAAAGAGAAGAGCTGGGTGGGATTGTGGAGTCATAGGCTCATACCTTGGCAACAAGGACAATGATTATTCACCTCCAGCCTTTTATCCCTGGTGGGAATGTGGGCCTAGATTTTGTTCAAGAGAAGCTGAAAATGTGAATGTTCATGTGAAATCCATTGATTTAAAAATTGTTTTGTTTTTGAGAACTCCCTGGCAGTCCAGTGGTTAGGACTCCATGCTTTCACTGCCAAGGGCCTGGGTTCAATCCCTGGTCTGGGAACTAAGATTCCTTAAGCCTCGCAGTATGGCCAAAAAACAAAAACGAAAAAACTAAAACACCTTGGAGTTCAGCCTGTTGGCTTACAGATGCAGGAACTGAGGGTAATTGACTTCCGGTTCCCAGTAGGCCGGGGCAGATGGAGAACATGGAAGATTTGCAGAGTCCTGAAGGCTGGCAGTATGATTGTGGCCACCCAGGTATTATAGGTAGCTCTTAGGTCTTTATCTCAATTCCATCTCTCCTGGCCTCCTCCTGAAATGAAAATTAGAAAAGACATGGATGTCTGGAAGAGGCAAACAATTTAAGTTCCCTTAGATCTTGGCAGCTTTGTAAAGCAAAGGCTCTCTTGCTTGCTTATGGCCACCGTAGGTAAGCTGAACCTGCAGAACAATCAAAATGGGGAAGGAGCAGATTATTTTCCCTGTTGGTTCCCTTAGAATCCTTGACTCAGCACTCCCTTGGACTTCCCTGCCAGTCCAGTGGTTAAGGTTCCAAGCTTCCAATAAAGGGGTGCGGGTTTGATCCCTGGTCAGGAAACTAAAATCCCACGTACTATGCGGTGCGGGTGGCCCCAAAGCCCCCCAAAACAAACAAACCCCCCCAAATGAACAAAAACCCCACTCAGTCAAACAACTGAGGCTAAGCCTCAGTCCACATCCTCTGAGTCCTAAGTACGTGGGACACACAGGTAAACATGCATTAAAGATAGCAGATGGAAATGCACTAAACAGTCCAGCTCTGAGGTAGGTCAGAGGGTGATTTTCAGGAGAGGTGATATTTGAGCTGGATGGATCTCGAAGGAGAAGCTGAAACCAGCCTGACCTGAGATAATGTCTTAGAGACAGAATCTGCAGGTGCTAAGATCCAGTGCTAAGAGAGACTGAGCAATAAATAAATGGGCCAGAAATGGCTGTCAATTTAGGGTTGCTGGAAATAAGTTTGTCTCTGTGTGTTGGAGGTGGGCTAGGGGTCAAAAGGCAAGCAGGGATCAGAAGGGTCTTGAAAGATAAGAGAAGGTGCTGGAAAGCCATTAAAAGCTTTTAAGCATCAGAGTGACAGTGTTGTTCTTTGGGTTGGTTATTCTGGCTGCTGTGTAGAGAATGGATGAAAGGGACAGCGAGAAGCTGAGACAAATTCTGAGCCCTCAGAAATGTGGGGTGATGGCATGAGAGCAGAGGTGGAAGCGATGGAATGGCTTTGAGAGTTATGAAGGCAGTAGAAAGGACAGAATATCCGTCATTATAATAATAACATTGACAATAAGAACATAATATAGAGACTTAAACAATAGCTCTGGTTTCTGACTGTAAAGGCGAGAATCTTTTCCCCTCCCTTTTTTTTGGGAAAAATTTCAAACCTCAGAAAAGTTGCAAGATAGTTTCCGTGAACACCCAATATACCCTCACTGAGATTTACCTACTGTCACATTTTGCCTCTCTTTTTCTGTGTCTCTGTTTTTATACATACAGAGATGTATACATACATGTTTGTATGCATAGCTTTTTTTCCTGAACCACTTGCAAATTTGTTTCAGAAACCATGATACTGTACCTCTAAACACTTCAGCATTCTTCTTTTTTGAATAAGGAGATTTTTCTAACATATTCACAATACCATTAACTTCCTGAGGAAATTTAATATCCATATACTGTAATGGAGAAGGAAATGGAAACCCACTCCAGTGTTCTTGCCTCGGACATCTCATAGACAGAGGAGCCTGGTGGGCAACATACAGTCCATAGGGTTGCAAAGAGTCAGACATGTCTGAGCACACACATACACACACACGCATATACATCTTTTTATTTTTTTTTTCTGGAGTGGGTTGCCATTTCCTTCTCCAGGGGGTCTTCCCAACCCAGGGATCAAAGAGGCAGACTCTTTATCCTCTGAGCCATCAGGGAAGCCCCTATACAGCTTAATGTAAAGTCCATATTCAAATTTCACCAATTGTCCCAGAAATGTCTTCTAAAGCTGATGTGTTTTATTTTTAAAAATTCAAAGATTACGTGTTGCAGTTATTGTGTCTCTTTTGTCTTTTCTTTTGTTTCCTTTTTTTTTTTTTTTGCTTCAGTGTTAGAAATGTTTATTTAAAAGTGGTAATTGGGGTGAGAGTTTCCTGGTGGAAAGAGGGCTTTAGGATTTGGCACTTTCATTGCTGCATGGTGCGCAAAAAAGAAAAATGGTGATTAGGTAATTGAACAAAATGTAGGAGGCCTACTGTAATTGGTTCTACTTTTTTCTATGTAGAGATTATTTTAGCAACTTTTTATTTTGAAATAATTTCAAACTTACAAAAACATTGCAACAATAATACAAAGAATGTTCCTATATGTTTCCAATTATTCCAGAGTCACCAATTATTTATTCTTTGTCACATTTACCTTTTCATTCTCTTATCTACAAATATATATACAGATTTTTTTCTGAACCATTTGAAAATAAGTTGCTTCTCTTGTCCCTAAATACTACAGGGTGTATTTTCTAAGGACATTGTCTTAACTAGCCCAATGCAAGTATCAAAATCAGGAAATTTAACTATATTTGGTACTAATATAGTTATATTAACATATACTAATTAATTATATTAGCATATATATTAATATATGCTAATATAATAACTAAATTTGGTACTATATTACCCATATTCAAATTTCTCCAACTGTGCCAAGGATGTCTTATAGTTTTCTTTTTTTTAGAGAACCAGGATCTAATTAGGGTTCACATATTTCATTTAATTGTTGTGTCTCTTTAGTCTTTAAATATATTTATTTATTAGGCATTGCCAGGTCTTAGTTGCAGCATGTGAACTCTTAGTTACAGCATGTGGCATCTAGTTCCCTGATCAAGGATTGAAGCTGGGGTCCCTGCACTGGGAATGTGGAGTCTTAGCCACTGGACCCCCAGGGAAGTCCCTTTAGTCTTTAATCTAGGTGACTGCCTAGCTTCTGTGTGGATATTTCACAATAATGACATTTTTGAAGAGTTCAGCCCAGTTGTTTTGAAGAATGTCCCTCAATTTGGGTTTGTCTGTTTGTTTTTCATGACTAGATTCAGAGCAAACATGTTTGACTACTAGGTAGTGATGGTTTGTCTTTTTCGGTGCAAAATGTCAGCAAGAACATGTTAAGAGGTTGTGTCACCTTTTGGTTAAGCTGGGTTCAAATTGGGGTTGCTTATTTTCCTAGCTGGGCAAGTGAGTCACTGAGATGCTTTTCTCAGCTGTCAAATGAGGGTAATAATAATCCTAGTTTATGAGTTTGTTGAATTAAAAAAAAATATTTGGCTGTGCTGGGTTTCAAATCTTTGTTGGGGCATGCAGGATCTTTCTTTCAGTTGCCACATGTAAACTCTTGGTTGAGGCATGTGGGATCTAATTCTCTGACCAGGGATCGAACCCTGGCCCCCTGCATTGGGAGCCCGTGGTCTTAGCCACTGGACCAGCAGGGGAGTCCAAAACTTGTTGAATTAATACACATAGGGCCCTTAGAACAGTGCAATGCATTGTATTTGATAAATTATTAGTATTGATATTATTGTTGTCATCAATACTATTTTTACTGAAATTTATAGAGACCTTAATATGAGACGCACTGAGTCCAGAGCTCACTTCTTTGCCCTTCCAGCACCTAGGACAGTGTATGACACAAAGGAGGCATTCAATAAACATTTGTTGGCAAAATGTCAACACTATGAGATAGATTGCTGTCAATAGCCAACCAACTCACGGATGAGGAAACGGAGGCTCAGTGAAGTGATTTACCTAGGTCACCACTGGCAGTAAGAGGCAAGAGCCGGGATTTGAACCCAAGCTTATAGGCTTTGTAAAACCAGGGATAAGGAATCTGAATATTCTGTAAACCCTCCAGGACTGAGTAGATGGAGAGCTGAAATGGAGCGCCACGCACAGTGCGCTGCCGCATGCATACAGAAGGCGCTCAATACATAGCTGAATGAATGAGAAAAGAAAGTGAGTCAGCTAGGGAGAGTTCATCATGCCCTGGTCTGGGCCAGCGCATGGGTGGGACTGGGAATCCACCTGTCCTCATACCTCCCTGCCAAGAGGCGTCACAGGACCGCGTGTTCCAGCAGGGTGTGGCTTCTGGTGACCACGCCTCACAGACAAACCCACGCCTTTCGCTTTTCCGGGCTCCCGCGAACAACCGAGGTGTTTTGGCCAGCGCACGGAGCCGTAGCTACAGTTTCCTCGGGCGTCCGCGGCCGGGAAACCAGCTGTTCCCGGTCCCGGGCAGAAGTGGATGATGTCGGAGAAAGCAGGGAGTCAGAGCGGGGGCTCCCCGGAGGCCAGTGGGGTAACTGTCAGCGACATTCAAGAGCTGATACGGCGCAAGGAGGAGATCGAGGCTCAGATCAAAGCCAATTATGAAGTGCTGGAGAGCGTGAGTGTGGGACCTGGGCACTCGGGCGGGCTGGGAGGCGCCGCAACGCATTCCTGACCCGGCCCGCAGACCTGGCAGTGAGGCAAATAACGTGTATAACTAGGAACGATTCGAATCGATGTTCTAGCAAGGATTTATGGAGCCCTCACGGGGAGCTGTGTTAAACGCTTGACATTGGTGAACGCATTTAATCCTCCCAACAATCTTTTGAGGTGAGTTCTATTATTTCCCTCATTTTAGGGATGGAGAAACAGACATTACTTAAACCTGCCTGAAGTCACAGGGCTAATAAATTTGCAGAGGCAGGGTGATAATCATCTCTGTCGTCAGTCGTTGTACAGTTACCAGATGTCCTAAACCACTTTACCTTAGAGCTTCTGAAACTTTAATGTGTATGCGAATCACCTGGTGGTCTTGTTAAAATTCAGATTCAGATGAGGCACGGGTGTGTGGGAACAGCTACTGCATTTCTGCAAATTCCCAGCGATGCTGATGCCACTTGTGTAAGAACGTAACAGGAAAGGCTTATTATCCCTATTGTATAAGGAGGAAACTGGGGCCAAGAGTGGGGCAAACCCTTATCTAGGGTTTGCATCGGAAGTGGCTATGATGGGGTTCTCAGGTCTGTTTGGCTCCGAAACGGATACAGTTTTTCTTAAGCCACCTAGTGTAAAACCACAAATCAATTTGCAGAGGAAGAGTAAATGAATTACGTTCTATATAGGGTGGATGAAGTGCAGTGTAGGTGATGGTTATAAGATGAAGTATCAAGTGGAGGCCAGAGTACCCTTTTACTGGGTGCTGACTGTGTGCCTGAAGGGAGCTGGTTTATGTGTATGCTATATTCTGGAATCCTCTCAACTCTTCTGTGAAGTTGGTATGTTACCCTGGGGCTCAGAAAGGAGAAGTCACAAGGTGAGACTTAAATCTCATGCCTAGGGAATCCAGAATCTGTGCTTTCAAGTGGTTTATGCCAGCTGTTTCTCACACCTTAGTTATTTTTCTACTGCAGGCAGGATGCTGTGTCTGTCTGTATACCTCCTGTACTGTTCAGTTCAGTCGCTCAGTCGTGTTCGACTGTTTGCAACCCCATGGATCACAGCACACCAGGCCTCCCTGTCCATCACCAACTCCCGGATTTCATTCAGACCTACCTCCATCGAGTCGGTGATGCCATCCAGCCATCTCATTCTCTGTCATCCCCTTCTTCTGCCCCCAATCCCTCCCAGCATCAGAGTCTTTTCCAGTGAGTCAACTCGTCGCATGAGGTGACCAAAGTATTGGAACTTCAGCTTTAGCATCAGTCCTTCCAATGAACACCCAGGACTGATCTCCTTTAGAATGGACTGGTTGGATCTCCTTGCAGTCCAAGGGACTCTCAAGAGTCTTCTCCAGCACCACAGTTCAAAAGCATCAATTCTTTGGCGATCAGCTTTCTTCACAGTCCAACTCTCACATCCATACATGACCACGGGAAAAACCATAGCCTTGACTAGACAGACCTTGGTTGGCAAAGTAATGTCTCTGCTTTTTAATATGCTATCTAGGTTGGTCATCATCTTTCAAGACTTGAAATAGCTCAGCTGGAATTCCATCACCTCCACTAGCTTTGTTCATAGTGATGCTTTCTAAGGCCCACTTGACTTCACATTCCAAGATGTCTGGCTCTAGGTCAGTGATCACGTTATCGTGACTATCTTGGTCGTGAAGATCTTTTTTGTACAGTTCTTCTGTGTATTCCTGCCACCTCTTCTTAATATCTTCTGCTTCTGTTAGGTCCATACCATTTCTGTCCTTTATTGAGCCCATCTTTGCATGAAATGTTCCCTTGGAATCTCTGATTTTCTTGAAGAGGTCTCTTGTTTTTTCCTATTCTGTTGTTTTCCTCTATTTCTTTGCATTGATCACTGAGGAAGTCTTTCTTATCTCTCCTTGCTATTCTTTGGAACTCTGCATTCAGATGCTTATATCTTTCCTTTTCTCCTTTGCTTTTCGCCTCTCTTCTTTTCACAGCTATTTGTAAGGCCTCCTCAGACAGCCATTTCGCTCTTTGGCATTTCTTTTCCATGGGGATGGTCTTGGTCCCTGTCTCCTGTACAATGTCACGAACCTCCGTCCAGAGTTCATCAGGCACTCTATCAATAAGATCTAGTCCCTTAAATCTATTTCTCACTTCCACTGTATAATCATAAGGGATTCGATTGAGGTCATATCTGAATGGTCTAGTGGTTTTCCCTACTTTCTTCAATTTAAGTCTGAATTTCACAATAAGGAGTTCATGATCTGAGCCACAGTCAGCTCCTGGTCTTGTTTTTGCTAACTGTATACAGCTTCTCCATCTTTGGTTGCAAAGAATATAATCAGTCTGATTTCGGTGTTGACCATCTGGTGATGTCCATGTGTAGAGTCTTCTCTTGTGTTGTTGAAAGAGGGTGTTTGCTATGACCAGTGCATTCTCTTGACAAAACTCTATTAGCCTTTGCCCTGCTTCATTCCGTGCTCCAAGGCCAAATTTGCCAGTTACTCCAGGTGTTTCTTGACTTCCTACTTTTGCATTCCAGTCCCCTATAATGAAAAGGACATCTTTTTTGGGTGTTAGTTCTAAAAGGTCTTGTAGGTCTTCATAGAACCGATTAACTTCGGCTTCTTCAGCATTACTGGTTGGGGCATAGGCCTGGATTACTGTAATATTGAATGGTTTGCCTTGAAAACGAACAGAAATCATCCTGTCATTTTTAAGATTGCATCCAAGTACTGCATTTCGGACTCTTTTGTTGACCATGATGGCTACTCCATTTCTTCTAAGGGATTCCTGCCCACAGTAGTAGATATAATGGTCATCCGAGTTAAATTCACCCATTCCAGTCCATTTTAATTCACTGATTCCTAGAATGTTGACGTTCACTCTTGCCATCTCCTGTTTGACCATTTCCAATTTGCCCTGATTCATGGACCTAACATTCCAGGTTCCTATGCAATATTGCCAGCAGATTTGGAAAACTCAGCGCTGGCCACAGGACTGGAAGAGGTCAGTCTTCATTCCAATCCCAAAGAAAGGCAATGCCAAAGAATGCTCTAACTACTGCACAATTGCACTCATCTCACACGCTAGTAAAGTCATGCTCAAAATCCTCCAAGCCAGGCTTCAGCAGTATGTAAACCGTGAACTCCCAGATGTTCAAGCAGGTTTTAGAAAAGGCAGAGGCACCAGAGATCAAATTGCCAACATCCGCTGGATCATGGAGAAAGCAAGAGAGTTTCAGAAAAACATCTATTTCTGCTTCATTGACTATGCCAAAGCCTTTGACTGTGTGGATCACAATAAACTGGAACATTCTGAAAGAGATGGGAATCCCAGACCACTTGACCTGCCTCTTGAGAAACCTGTATGCAGGTCAGGAAGCAACAGTTAGAACTGGACATGGAACAGCAGACTGGTTCCAAATAGGAAAAGGTGTCCGTCAAGGTTGTATATTGTCACCTTGCTTATTTAACTTATATGCAGAGTACATCATGAGGAACGCTGGGCTGGAAGAAGCACAAGCTGGAATCAAGATTGCTGGGAGAAATATCAATAACCTCAGATATGCAGATGACACTACCCTTATGGCAGAAAGTGAAGAGGAACTAAAAAGCCTCTTGATGAAAGTGAAAGAGGAGAGTGAAAAGGTTGGCTTGAAGCTCAACATTCAGAAAACAAAGATCATGGCATCTGGTCCCATCACTTCATGGGAAATAGATGGGAAAACAATGGAAACAGTGTCAGACTTTATTTTTTTGGGCTCCAAAATCACTGCAGATGCTGATTGCAGCCATGAAATTAAAAGACGCTTGCTCCTTGGAAGGAAAGTTATGACTAACCTTGATAGTATATTAAAAAGCAGAGCCATTACTTTGCCAACCAAGGTCCGTCTAGTCAAGGCAATGGTTTTTCCCGTGGTCATGTATGGATGTGAGAGTTGGACTGTGAAGAAAGCTGATCGCCGAAGAATCGATGCTTTTGAACTGTGGTGTTGGAGAAGACTCTTGAGAGTCCCTTATACTGCAAGGAGATCCAACCAGTCCATTCTAAAGGAGATCAGTCCTGGGTGTTCATTGGAGGGACTGATGCTAAAGCTGAAACTGCAATACTTTGGCCACCTCATGCGACGAGTTGACTCACTGGAAAAGACTGTGATGCTGGGAAAGGTTGGGGGCGGGAGGAGAAGGGGACGACCGAGAATGAGATGGCTGGATGGCATCACCGACTCTGTGGACATGAGTTTGAGTGAACTCCGGGAGTTGGTGATGGACAGGGAGGCCTGGCGTGCTGTGATTCATGGGGTCGCGAAGAGTCGGACACGACTGAGCGACTGAATTGAACTGAACTGAACTGAACTGAACTGAGGTTGGTCATAACTTTCCTTCCAAGGAGTAAGCATCTTTTAATTTCATGGCTGCAGTCGGCATCCACAGTGATTTTGGAGCCCAAAAAAATAAAGTCTGACACTGTTTCCACTGTTTCCCCATCTATTTCCCATGAAGTGATGGGACCAGATGCCATGACCTTAGTTTTCTGAATGTTGAGCTTCAAGCCAATTTTTTCACTCTCCTCTTTCACTTTCATCAAGAGGCTTTTGAGTTCCTCTTCACTTTCTGCCATAAGGGTGGTGTCATCTGCATATCTGAGGTTATTGATATTTCTCCCGGCAATCTTGACTGTTACTCGCTTGTTATTTTCCTTTAAGTTAACCCACTTTTTTAACTTAATTTTATTTTTAAAGGAAATTTAGTAACTTCACAGCACATGAAAACATAAGAATCTCTTTCCTTAAATATAAAATAATTTAAATGATCCCCCCAAAAGGTGATCTGTCCATTTATCTGTCACCTGATGAATGGATAATGAAATGTGGTCTGTCCATACAATGGGATATTACTTAAATAAAAAAGAGTGAAGTGCTGACATATGCTACCAAAGGGCATGAACCTTGAAAGCTAAGTGAAAGAAATTCATCACAAAAGACCACACGTTTTATGATTCCATTTATATGAAATATCTAGAGTAGGCAAATTCATGGACAGAAGATAGATTAGTGGTTGCCAGGGGCTGAAGGGAGGGGCAGATGGAAGTGGCTGCTCGTGGGTCAGAGTTTCTTTTTGGAGGGTGGTGGAAGTGTTTTAAATTGATTGTGGTGATGATTTCATAATTCTGTGAATATTCTAAAAACCACTGAATGGTACATTTATTTATTTGGCTGCATCATGCAGCATGATCTTAGTTCCGTGACCAACGATGGAAACTGCTCCCTGCAGTGGAAGCACAGAATTCTTAACCACTAGACTGCCAGGGCAGTTCAGAATTATACACTTTAAATGGGTGGATTGAATGGTATATGAATTATATCTGAATAAAGCTGTTTAAAAAAATGGAGAGACCCAGATATAACAAGTGATCTGGAAATAATATGAAGACCACCACCAGTTGGAGACTTTTTCCTTGACTACTGGAGGGTGGA
Organism: Moschus berezovskii; assembly: GCF_049115385.1. Classification (NCBI taxonomy): domain Eukaryota; kingdom Metazoa; phylum Chordata; class Mammalia; order Artiodactyla; family Moschidae; genus Moschus; species Moschus berezovskii. The sequence continues at coordinate 56,623,041 of NC_142478.1, read as the reverse complement.
CGATAATTGGAAAGGGAATAAGTGTTTTAGATTTAGGGTTATTAAATGCTTTGTATATGAGTTGCCAGTGGCCCAGGTCCCAACTTTGGAAACCAGTCTCTGATGCAGTATTGCCTTACTGCAATCAGGAAGGCCAGTCAACTCGTAATCATTGTGAGCAGACAGGAGGCAGATAAGATATTTAGCACCTGGCACATTTATCCCGTATCTATAGAGAGTCCTGGATTAAGGGAGTATACGAGACCCCCTTCCCCATGAACAGAAAACAGTAAGTGTAACCCAGAGGCTTTCAGAAAGAAAGGGAGAGACGTGATGGAATCCCTCCCCTTGGAACCTGTGTACACTCAGCAGTTGGTCTCTGCTGATCATTACAGCCCTCATTTATTACTTTCTGTGTGTATTAGTTTCCTGGGGTCACCATAACAAACGATCACAAACTTGGTGGCTTAAAACAGCAGAAGTTTATCCTCTCTCAGTTGTGGAAACCAGCAGTGTGAAATCAAGGATTTGGTAGGTTTGGTTCCTTCTGGAGCTCGGAGGGAGAAGCCATTCCCTGCCTCTTTCCTAAATTCTGGTGGCTACTGGCCATCCTTGGCTGGTGGCAGTGTCACTGTAATCCCTGCCTGTCTTCGTGGCCTATTCTCTGCATCTCTCTCTCCCATCTCTCCCTCTCCTTTCTTTTATCAGGATACCCATCATTGAATGTAGGGGCCACCTGAAATCCAGGAAGATCTCTTCTTGCGATCCTTCACTTAATTATATCTGCAAAGATCATTTTCCAAATAAGGTCATGTTCACAGGTTCTCAGGTTTAGGACTGGGACATATCTTTTGGGGACCGCTATTCACCACTCTGTGAATGTGTCTGGCACTGTGCTAAGCACCCTACATAGGTCAATTTGTTAATTCTCAGAACAGGTGTGAAGTGAGGTGAGTGTCATTTTTCCCATTTTATAATCGAGGAAGCTGAGGCCCAGAGAGGTAAACATGTTAACCAAGGACACCCAGCTTGTATGTGGCAGATTTGAACTTGAAATCAAAGTCTGCATAAACCCAGCTGTATGTCATATGATTCATTGCTGTTGTACACCATGCTCTGATTTAGGTAGGAAAAGACTTTTAAAAATATGAAAATGGGAATTCCTTGGTGATGCAGTGATTAGGACTCTGCTTTCACTGCCAACGGCGTGAGTTTAGCCCCTGATCGGGGCCTAAGATCCCACAAGCCATGCAGCACAGCTGAAAGAAACAAAACATTATAACAAATATATTGTTTTCAGTAGGGAATACATTGCCATGGTCAAAATTCAACATTTCCAATAGGATATAAAATGGAAAGTCTCTCTCCCTTCCCTGTCCCCAGCCACCCCTTTCCTCTCCTCCAGATGGCAACTGGTAATATCAGTGTATCCTTCCAGGGATGAAAGGCCTGTTTGAAGGTCCCTTCAGATCTCTCTTTTTTTTTTTCCAGAAGAACCAAAGTCCTGCCTCAGCTGGATGCTCTTGGGGGTTTTTACCCACTTCTAATCTCCAAGGTCACCAGCCATGTGTCAGCTGCCCATAGGAAGGAGGGTCTGGAGGAGTTGAGGTAGCAACTGGCCTTGAGGGTGATGCTCGAAGGAGTCATTAGTTTTATCTGTACTGCTCTAATGTCAGAAAAGAGAGTGGGCCCACGCATTACTGGTGGTGTTAAACGTCAGTAATTTAAAAATGGTGCCCACCTGCGAGGGCAGTGGTGAGAGGATGTGGGAGAGGACCCAGTCTGTGCAAAGTGATCAATACATGGCTGCTGTGGTCACTGGCACCTTTATCACGACTGCAAAGGAACAGAGTCAGGGGAAAGAGGGCTCGAGGACTTCATTTCTGTAAAGTCTTTCTGACCTTGTTTCTTCCCTCCAGCAAAAAGGCATCGGGATGAACGAGCCACTGGTGGACTGCGAGGGCTACCCCCGGGCCGATGTGGACCTGTACCAAGTCCGAACTGCAAGGCACAACATTGTCTGTGAGTGATCCTGGCTGGGGATGTTCCCCCACCTTGCAGCAGGAGGTGTTTAGGGCACAAAGAAGTCACCAGTATTCCATATTACCTGCTTCCCTCTCCTCTCCCTTGATGGGATCATCTCCTTGTCCCCATGAAGGGACTAAGAACTATGAGAATGGGACAGACTCTAGGGGTCTATATTTATGGTCTCATTTTTCTTTTTTTTTTTTAAATCCTGTTTTTAAAAATTTGTTTTATTTTTTGGTCTCACCATGTGGCACGTGGGATCTTAGTTCGCTGACCAGGGATCAAACCCATGCTCCCTGCATTGGAAGCATGGAGTCTTAACCACTGGACCTCCAGGGAAGTCCTGTGGTTTCATTTTTCATTTTGCTTTTAGGAACCTTGCTTCATCGCGGAAACTTTTATTTCAGTAACAACAGAAACCCAAGGCAGATATGGCTTACAATCTCAATCAAATCAGTTACATGTTAGGAAGTATGTTTCGCTATTAATGATAGTGACCTGACTATGGACACTCAAGCAGAAAATAGCTCAGTTCCTCAGTAAAGACGTTTGGAGGTAGGCCATGCAGGGCTGGTCCTCAGAAACCCAGGCTCTGCCATCCTTAGGGAATCTTGTCCATCTTCAGGGTCACCATATCCATGTGGCAGGCGGGAAGAAAGGGGAGGAAGAAGTAGGAAGGACACAAGCTCCTATGCCAGCTAGTACACCTCCTGTTAAGGATCTGTCCTGCAAGTCCCATGCCCACGTCCTGCATCAGTTTCTGCTTTCCTCTTATAGGCTCCCCTGCCTGCAAGAAATGTACACCACAGTGGGCGTGTTGCTGTCTTAAATATCTTATGTATATAGGTGTATATAGTCTGTCCCTAGAGAAGGAAGTAGCAACCCACTCCAGTATTCTTGCCTGAGAGATCCCATGGACAGAGGAGGCTGGCAGGTTACAGTCCATGGGGTTACAAAGAGATGAGCATGACTTAGCACCTAAACAACAGTGTAGTATGTATGTATGTATGTATTATCAAAGAACAGAGAGAGTGAATAGAGGTTGGGTAGTTTATTTGACTTGTGTTTCTACTGTAACATCATCACAGACTTGGTGGTTTAAAATTTCACAAATTGGGACTTCCCTAGTGGTCCAGTGGTTAAGACTTTGCCTTCCATTGCAGGGGGTGTGGGTTTGATCCCTGGTCAGGGAACTGAAATCTACACTTGATCTTAGCCAAAAGGCTGAGAAACGATATGGGGAACTGAAATCTCACATGCCTTGTGGCCAAAAAAACCAAAACTTAAAACAGAAGCAATATTGTAACAAATTCAGTAAAGACTTTAAAAATGGCCCACATCAAAAAAAAAAAAAAATCTAAAAAAAAAGTCGCAAATGTATTGTGTTACATTTCTGGAAGTGAGATGTCCAAGTGGGTCTCACTGTCCTAAAATCAAAGTGTCAACAGAGCTGTGTTGCCTCCAGAGAATTCATTTCTTTGTCTTTTCCAGCTTCTAAAAGCTGCCCACCTTCCTTGACTTGTAGCCCCTTCTACCTTCAAAGCCATTGGTCACTTCTCTCCAGTTTCTGATTCTGTCATCACATCTTTCTCTCATTCTCCTGCCTCCCTCTTTCACTGATAAAGACCCCTGTGATCACATTGGGCTACCACTTGAATAATCCAGGATAGTCTCCCATCTCAGGGCCCTTAACTTAATCCCACCTGTACAGCCTCCCTTGCCATGTCAAGTAGCAGATTCACAGGGTCTGGAATTAGGATGTGAACATCCTTCCTTGGGGCCACTTTTCATGCTGCTATAGCTAGGCAACCAATGATTTCTACAACAAGGGCATATCAAATCGAAGGGTATTTATCATCTACATTACTCCTCCCACTTTAAAAAAAGTTTAATTAATAACTTTTGGCTGCACTGTGTCTTTGTTGCTGCACTCGGGCTTTCTCTAGGGCTACTCTTCATCGCAGTGTGCTGGCTTCTCACTGCAGTGGCTTCTCTTGTTGCCGAGAATGGGCTCTAGGGGTGTGGGCTTCAGTAGTTGTGGCAGATGGGCTCAGTTGCTCCACATCATGTGGAATCTTCCCAGACCAGGGATCAAACCCGTGTCCCCGGCCTTGGCAGGCGGATTCTTAACCACTGGCCCACCAGGGAAGTCCTACTTTATCCTCTTGATGACTTCTGTTTTACCTATGTGAATCTTGACTCTCTCTGCAGCATGCTTTGGTATAAGTTGTCTTTAGGTTAAAAAAAAAAGTTACCCAAATCCCAGCCACTCTGCTGGACTGGCCTGTGGAGACAACTTACTTGACTGTCCTGTTTATTCCCCACATTTTGAGTTAACTGGCAGTACTGAAAAAAATCAGAGGACTTCATCCCCAAACTCCTGGTTTCCAGCTGTTCTCACTGTTGCCTCTCCCACGCTGAACACCACCAGTCATGTGTTGCTAGATGGGGCATCTTCTGGAAGCATTAAGAGAAAAGTGAGGTCCTCCTCGACTCCAGCCTGCTTCACTTGGTCTCTTGCTCACGGCGCTGCCCCTGTGTATGCTTGAGCTTGTGGCCATGGATTCAGCTGGACGAGTCCCTCCTCCTGCCCACCTCTCAGGCCTCCACTGAAATGGTGCTACCTTTGGCAGGCCTTTCTTGATCTTCTAGACGAGCCAGGTCAGCCCATGGGCGGGTCAGCCCACATCGTGGTCATTAGGTATCATTGTAGTTACTCATCCCTTGGCTGATCTCCTTGAGGGACTGAAAGCTTCATGAGGGCAGCCCCTCTGTCTTGTTTGTAGATGAGTCCTCAGCGTCTGGCTCAGTCTCTGGCATATAATAAGCACTCCTTAAATATTTAGTGAATGGATGTGGGGAATGTGTCTTGTGTCCTCTCTTTTCTTGGCCCCTGATACGATGCTGTCCTTCAGGCCTGCAGAACGACCACAAGGCGGTGATGAAGCAGGTAGAAGACGCCCTGCACCAGCTGCATGCTCGCGACAAGGAGAAGCAGGCCCAGGACCTGGCCGAAGCCCACAGGGAGGCCCTGAGCCGCAGCCAGAGCCAGGGCCTCAGTCCCCCTCAGGCCTTTGCCAAAGTGAACAGCGTCAGCCCCAGCTCTCCCGCCAGCATCGCAGTAAGCCAGGGCTGACTCCCTGAGTCCACACCCTGTGCCTTGAGGTGGACTTGAGGGTGGGGCACAGGCAGACCCACACTCTCTTGCAGCAGAGCAAGGAAGGCCAGCAGGAGTTAGGCCGTGCTGCCCACTCAGGTAGCCACGAGAGCAACCCGGTGCCACAAGGTGGAAGGTGATGGGTGTCTCAAGAGAGGGAAGGAGGGTCTCTTCCTGGGCCTGATTTTCTCTGGGCGTTGAGTAACAGACAGGAGAGTGACAATAGCTGCCACTGATTGATCCCTTGCTTTGCAACATGTGTCCTGCCAAGTGAGCTTGCCTGGTGTGTTTTGACAAGTTTTAACAGCTTTAATTGGGACATAGTTCACATGCTGTAACTTCTGTCCATTCAAGGTACATATATGATTGAGTGGCTTTTGGTGTATTAACAGTCAGGAGTCAGATTTTAGAGTATTTTCATTATTCTAAAAAGAAACCAGTTAGGCATTACACCTCAACCCCCATCTCCCTTAACCCCTGGCACCCACCAGTCTGCTTTCTGCTTCTGTGAATTTGCCTGTTTTGGACATTTCATATATGAGTAGATGGAATCATACAATATGTGGTCCTCTGTGTCTGGCTTCTCCCTCTTAGTATCATGTTTTCAACGTCTGTCCATGTTGGAGCATGTATGTCAACGTCATTCCTTTTTCATTTTCTAAAATTTTTTGTTGGAGAATAGTTGATTTATAGTGTTGTGTTAGTTTCAGGTGTATAGCAGAGTGAGTAAGTTATACATACACGCATATCCACTCCTTTTTGGGTTCTTTTCCCATATAGGCCGTTATAGAGTACTGAGTAGAGTTCCCTGTGCTGTACAGCAGGTTCTTATTAGTGATCTATTTTATATATAGTTGTGTATAATCTCCCAGTTTATCCCTCTCTCACCTTCATTCCTTTTTACTGTTGAGTATAGTGTGGAGTCTGGATAGATCACACTGTTTATGCATTCATCAATCTGTTTGCATTTTCTGGCTATTATGAATAATGCCTCTGTGACCATGACATACAGATTTTTAGGTAGAGCTGCAATTAATGTTGAATCCCACAGCCACCCTCTGGAGTAGGTACCATTTCACCCATGGGGAAAAGCATCAAACCCCTGAAGTACTTTTTGCCAGGACACATAGCTTCTAGAAGGCAGAATTGGGTCCTGCCAGTCATCTTTAGTGATTGTAAGACTACGAGTTACATGTTCTATCCACCGCTGTGCACTCAACGTCTGGTACAGAGTTGTCGGCCCATGATGGATGTTTGTAGAAGGGATGGAGGAATTGTGATCCATGTTCTTAGAACCACAGGGTCACTCTTGTCCTGGGTCAGCGTTGTGCCCCTGGCTGCTCAAATGGGGCCTTCTAAGGCAAATGTGCCTAAATGCTGACTCCTGAACAAAATAACCCAGATTGGCCTGCCACTGCTTGCCCCCACACCTGGGTCAGAACCCCCAGAGAGCTTTGCCCCATGTTCCTCAAGGCCTCCACCACTGCCAGCTTTCATCAGGCACCGGGCAGACCTGGCCGGCCACCTTTTGCTCACTCTGTGCCTGGAGGAACCCCTGGAGGAGCTGGCCTGGTTATGCGCTGCCCCGCCCTGCCTGGTGTATCTAAATCCTAACCTCTTTGCTTGGTGCCTGCCATTCTTCTCTGTCGAAAACATGCTCATTAAAAAAAAAAAAAATCAGAGAGTATAATTGCTTTACAGTGTTGTGTTTCTGTTGTACAATGAAGTGAATCAGCCTTACGTATACATGTATCCCCTCCCTCTTAAGCCTCCCTCCCACCCCAACTCCCATTTCATCCCTCTTGGTCACCACAGACCACCGAGCTGAGCTCCCTGTGCTATATAGCAGATTCCCACTGAAAATGCGTGCATTAAGTTAGGACTGTCTGAGAGGGTGAAGAACACCAGAAGCACACTGAAGCTGTCTCCTGACTTCCTGTTTTCTCTTCTCTCTTTAGGGTCTGCAGGTGGATGATGAGATTCTAGAGTTTGGCTCTGTGAACACCCAGAACTTCCAGTCACTGCAGAACATCGGCAGTGTGGTCCAGCACAGTGAGGGGGTGAGCTGGAGGCTGTGTGGTGTCTGGCCAGTGATGCTGGAACTGCCGGGGCAGGAACTGTGGCCAGGGTGTGGGCCAGCTGCCCTCAGGGGACTGTACTCAAGCACAGTCCTTCCCGCACAGGGCCTTTACATTGGCTGTTCCCTCTGCCTAGAGTGCTTATCCCCCTGATTTCTGGCAGGCATCGGGCCAAGAAGCAGTTGGCTGGTGTTGGTGCCCTGCTAGAGGTCAGCCCCTCATTTCCACACTGACACCTTCATCCAGTCTGTACTTAGGTGGAAGTTTATAATTTTGATTTTTGTCAGACTCATTAGTTTTGTACTTTATGGCTTGTATTTGCTTAAAGAAATTCTTCTAGTGCTTTTATTGGTTTGTTTTTAGCTTTTCTTTAATCTATCTGGCATGTATCTTTTATCATTTTTTTTATAACAGTTTGACTGAGTTACAATTTACATACCTTCCAGGTCACTCATTTAAGGTGCATAATTCACTCATTTGAAGTCTGTTCGTAGAGTTGGGCATCCATCACCACAATCAGTTTTATTTATTTTTACAATTTTTATTTATTTATTATTTTTACAGTCAATTTTAGAACATTTTCATCACCTCAGAAAGAAGCCTCATTCCGGTCAGCAGTCACTCCCCATTTTCCCCGTACATACCAACCCCTGGCAGCCGCTAAACTACTCTTTGTCTCTATAGTCTTGCTTATTCTGGATATTTCATGTAAATGGGATCACACAGTATGTGATTTATACTGTATATATATATTTTCACACATATATACTGTGATATATCCTGTATATATACTAAGTGGTGTGTGTATATATATATATATATATCATCCAGTGTAGTGTTTTCAAGATTCATCCCTGTTGTAGAATATGTCAATACTTCATTCCTTTTTATGACCAAATAGTATCCCATTGTATGGATAGGCCATATTTTATTTATCCATTCATTAGCTCCACATGAATATTCAGGTTATTTCCACTTTTTGGGTCTTATTATAGAGTAATACTTCCCTGAACATTCTATATGAGTGTGTATGTGCACATATGTTTTCATTTCTCTTGATTCATAGTTCATCTGAAATTAATTTTCGTGAATGGTGTGAACCAGGGTCCCAGACATATTTTTTTTCTCCCAAATGGATAGTAGTTGTTCCAGTATTGTTTATTGAAAAGTTAGTACTTTACCCACTCTTTTATATTGCTGCATCTGTTATATAATTCTTATATGTGGGATTCTTTGTTTCTTTGGGGTTCTTTCTGGGGTTCCCTGGAACAAATCCATTTGTCCTGCTCTGCTTCCCTTTAACCCTGTGCCAGAAAAGATGTGTTGGTGAGTGAAAAAAATCACCCCAAAACTTTAGCAACTTGAAGCTTCAAGCATTTATTAGCTCATGCAGTTTGGGGGTCAGGCAGTGTCCAGGACTCGTGTAGCTGGGTGGTTTTGGTTCAGGGTCTCTCATGAGGTTGTGATCAAGATGTAAGCAGAGGTTGCAGTTATCTGAAGGCTTGACTGAGGTTTGAAAATCTGTGTCCAAGGTGCCTCACTCACACGGCTGTTGGCGTGAGACTTCAGTTCCTCAGCGCATGGGCCTCTCCACAGTGCTGCTTGAGTGCCCTCACAGCATGGTGGCTGGCTTCTCCCGGAGTGGGCAGTCCAAGTGAGAGCAGAGAGCCGACAGCAACACCTTCTCTGATGCAGTCTCTGAAGATTCACACTATCATTTCCACTGTATTCTATTTGTTAGAAGCAGCTAAGTCCAGTCCTCACTCAAAGGGAAAGGAATTAGGCTTAAACTCTAGAAGGAAAGAATTTCGAACTTATCACTGAGGCATTATACCTTTGTCATCTCTTTACTGTCCCATCATCATTTTAGTGAGGTTTCTAGAGATGATGCATTATGTTATTTTTACCAAAGTCTCTGTTTTTCACTCCTTCTTCCCCACCCCACCTCCCCAGCTCGCTAGTGTGTTTACTTATGTTTCTTGGGTACCTTGCTGCACTTAACAATACTTTTAAACTTTGTAGTTGTCTGGGCTCATCGTTACTGGTTTGTGTTGTAAATGTGTCTTTTTTAATTGCCCCCTGGAAGAGATAATACTTAATAATGGCAAAAACAGAATGAAAAAATATAATGAAAAACCTCCGTCTCCTCCAAGTTCATTTCCTTTCCTCCAAAGGCACCGGCTTTCCAACTGTGTGTCCTTCCAGGGACAGGTTCTTTGTGCATGAACATACAGAGCTACTGGATGCTTTGATTAAGTTAAGGCCTGATGTACCCACAGCAGAATTCACCCTTTTCAGTGTATAGTACTGTGAATTTTGACAACTGTATGTAGTTATGTAAATATCACCAAATGAAGACACATCACGGTTCCGCAACCCAAAATGGCCTCTTCCTTTTGTAGTTAACTTCTCCCCATGCCTCATCCTCAGGAAACCACGGATCTGTGCTCCACTCCTGTGGCTTTACCTTTTCCAAAATGTTATATAAGTGAAAATGCATAGTATAAAGCCCTTTAAGGGACTTCCCTGGCAGTCTCGTGGTTAAGACTCTGTGCTTCCATTGCACGGGGTGCAGGTTCAGTCCCTGGTCAGGGAACTGAGACCCTGCATGCCATGTGGCACGGCTGAAACAAATGTCCTGTAAGTCTGGCTACTTTCACCCAGTGTCCTGCATCTACGGTTCTTCCAAGCTGGCATGTGCATCTGTAGTTCATTCGTTTTCACCACTGAGTGGTAATCCATTGTGTAATGACCCCCAGAGTCTTCATCCATTTTCCTAGCGTGGGACATTTAGGTTGTTTCCAGTTTTTGGTGGTTACTCATAATAGCTACTGGTTTCTAATCTGTCTCTTCTAGTTAAATATAGTCTTAGGCTATTTATAGCTAAAAAATCTGTTTTTGTTAACACTGAGGTATAATTGATATATAACATTATGTGAATACTATTTTCAGGTGTAAAACATAGTAATTCAATGTTTGTATATATTGGGAAATGATTGCCACAATAAGTCTAGTTAACATCTGTCACCATACATAGTAGTTACAAGTTGTTTTGTGTGTGTGTGATGTGCACTTTTAAGATTTACTCTCTTAGCAACTTTCAAATATGCAAGAGAGTATTATTACATTCCGTATTGCACAGCATGGTGACTCTAGTTAATAATACTGCATGAGTCCTTTTTTACAAAGGTAGTTATTGAACATTTTGTAAGAAATTTCATTCTTTAAAAATGAAACTTCCTGGGGAATTCTAATATATCAAACAGATAAGTTGAACTGCTGGGATGGGCTGGAGGTGGGGTGGGGGCAGTCTCATACCCTCAGGGCCCTAGGTCCTCCTAGAACCAGAGCTCAGCTTGAGAATCACGGATCTGGGTTTCCATGGTCTCCTCTGTGAAATGGAAAAAAAAAAAACATTTTTCTTAACCCCATAGCATTCTATTGTTAGACATTTAGGTAGTTTCCAATTTTATGGAAACTTGGAAATTAACACCCTTATAGACAAATCTCTGTTTCTTTAGATAAGTTTTTAAAGGTGAGTTTCTGGATCAAATGCATGTATTTTCAAAGGAAAAAATCTTAAAACAATATTTCTTTATAATAAAAATAGTGTGTATTCAACCATAAAAAAAAGAATGATGTACTGATAGGCTGTAACAGTAACAGTCCTTGAAAGGAATCTGTGCTAAGTGAAAGAAGCCAGACACAAAGGGCCACATGTTTTAGAATTCCATTTATATGAAATATTCAGAAGAGGCAAACCCATAGAGACAGAAAGTAGAGAAGTGGTTTCCAGGGGCTGGGGAGAAGGGCCTGGAGAGTGATTGCTAATGGGCACAGGACTTCTTTTTGGGTGACAGAAATACTCTGAAATTAGATAGTGGTGATGGTTGGACAAATCTCTGAATATACTAAAACCCACTGAACTGTATACTTTATTTTTAAAAATACGTATTTATTTATTTGGCTGCACTGGGTCTTAGTTGTGGCCCCCTGGGATCTTTGCATTGGGAACGAGGAGTCTTAACCATTGGACCACCAGGGAAGTCTCAACATTTCTATTATTTTAATTGAAGGAGAGTTGATTTATTTTTTTAATTAGTTAATTAATTTAGCTGCCTGGGGTCTTAGTTGTGACACACGGGGACCTTGTTGAGGAGCACAGGCTCTGTAGTTGCAGTGAGCAGCCTTAGTTGCCATGCAGCATGTGGGAACTTGGTTCCCCAGCCAGGGATTGAACCCATGTCCCCTGCATTGTAAGGCAGATTCTTAACCACTGGACCCCCAGGGAAGTCCTTGAAGTATATAGTTGATTTATAACACATGTGACCTTTTAGGACATATATTCAGATGGATTCATACTTCACTGGTTTTGTTTTATTTTTACTAAGCCTATTTACTCACTGCACTATATTTGGACAGTACCTTATTGAGGTGTATTTCGGGTGTTTTCAGTTTTTGAAATTTGTGAACAGTCAGGAATGAATGCTTTGTTTATTTATCATCTTGTACTTTTGCAAAAGATATCTCGTATGCACCTTTTAAAGATTTTGTTGTTGCTGTTGAGGAGGTATGTTTCTCCAGGAGGATGGTACCAAATCTGTAGCCCCACTGGCTGCCTCCAGAGTGCCACGTCCCCCGCATTCTCGCCATTTGCAGAAATTATGTTTAGAATAAGCATCCTGGGACTTCCCTGGTGGTCCAGTGACTAAGACTCTGTATTCCCAATTCAGGGGCCCCAGGTTCGATCACTGGTCAGGGAACTAGATCCCATATCTTGCAACTAAGACCTGGCACAGCCAAATAAAGAAAAAAATATTTTTTTAAAGCCTCCTTACCAATTTGGTGGGCAAAAAACAACCCCCCCCACCCCAGTATCTCAGCCTTCTAGCCTGAATCTCTTTGAATGCTAAGGAGGCTGAACATAAAATGAGCTTATTTTCCTTTCAGAAGCCCCTGAATGTGACAGTGATGCGCAGAGGGGAGAAACACCAGCTTAGACTCGTGCCAACACGCTGGGCGGGAAAAGGACTGCTGGGGTAAAGTATCTTTGTCCATTCGTTCACACTGCAGTGTCCGCTGCATGCTTGTTAGACATAAAGCTGTAGGCAGGAGGTGGGGTCGTTGGGGAAGGAAGGGAATTTCCAGATTACCTGTAGCAACTCATGATGAATCTTTTTGGCAGGATTGAGATTGCAGGTGTGGAGACGAAGGGAGCCGTCATCACTCTGGGTCTTTAATTAACTGGGTGTTTGTGTTGAATGAACGAAAGCACGTAGGTGAAGAGCTCAGAAGGGATCACTTCTGATCTTCCTGAACGGAGCCACCAAACTTACATACTGTTTTCTTTTCTTTTTTCTTCCAGCTGCAACATTATTCCATTGCAAAGATGACTGTCCCTGAGGAATGGAAACAGGAAAGCATCTTCCTTTGCCCCAGACCTGGGTCTAGTGGGCATTTCCTCCTCTTCTTCTCTGCCTGAAGCTCAAGGATCTCAAAGAGACTGGACACCTGAACTTCTAGCTGGTGGAAACGCTGTGGCCTCTCAATTTAATCTCTCGGGATTAAGGCATTGTTAAAAACTTGATTTGTGTTTAGCATCTCTTGCAGGTTAGGCCATGACCCTAAATGAGACTCCTCTGGATGGTGAGGAAGTGGGTGGGAGTTATTCTGGCAGGTACTGATGTGACTTTATTCTTCTGGAAATCTTTTTTTCCAAATAAACCCAGTTTTACAGTATTGATATGATCATGTTATCACCCCAGTTGAATTTCCTATGAACCTCTCAAACCAAAGCTCAGACAGGAGTTAGAGCCTTCTCATAGAAAGTTGGGCAGAACAAATCGACAGTTGTGCTGAGTTTGACTAACAATATCTCTGGAACATGATTCTTTAGTGAATGGGGTTTCCAAACACTCAGGTTGCACCATCTGCTTTGCATTGCAGCATTGCTGCTCTGTCTACAGAAATTGCATCCTCAGCATTTGAATCTCCAGGGCCACAGCTCCCTCTAAGGGAAGCCAGGAAGCACGCCTGGTAGCTCAGTATGGTGTCAGCTTCCTTTCCATAACCCACCTGAGAGCAGAAAGGTCCTTTTCTGGAATAAAAGACCCTGCAAATTAGCCTCTAATGACTTTTCATAATTGAACCTCCTAAGGTGTGTTGACATTACTGATGAGAATCAGCAGGGTGTACAAACCTGGCTTCTTAAAAATGCTGATTCCTCCTGCCTGCCTTTTATTTTCTTTCTTGAACATGGCAAGGTGAGTTTCAGCGATACTTAGTGACTCCCTGTTTTACTTTCTTCTCTTGTCACCATATTACAATGCTTATCTCCAGTTACTGTCAGACCACCTTCTGTTTCAGAGGGCATTGGCACATTCTGCTGAACACATGGTCCAGTTCCTCAGGATTGGATTTGCATGGCTTGGATACGGATACCAGGTCATCCTGACAGGAGTCAGTACTGGGCGTACTCCTATCCATGGGCTCTCATGCTCAACTGGAAAGACCTCTTGTTGAGTACCTGCCCCAAACCGTGTACCCTAGCCAAGCTTTCACTTGAATTGCCCCCCTTGTAGCCACAGATGTGCTGTGTTTACCAGTGTTTGCTGTTTAAATTGTTTTTTTTTCTAATTCCATGTGTTTTCCAATCTCTTTTTATAAACCCTAGACTATAATAAACACGGTTTGTCCCATCCAGCAATCCATTGTATTTTTTTGAGATGTGTGTATATGAAGATCCCCTGGAGTAGGAAATGGCAACCCACTTCAGTATTCTTGCCTGGAAAATTCCACGGGCAGAGGATGGAGTCCACGGGGTTGCAAAGAGTTGGATAGGACTGAGCACACGCACGCACCCACATGCTTATCAACCAGCCTTGTGATAAGAGGGTGTGGTGGGGTCAGGAGAAGCATTCAGTCCTCCTAAAACAGAGTTTTTTGCCTCAGTGCCTTTGGCTGGTTTCCTTCATGTCTTCCTTCAGAAACCTCAGGATGGACATGCAGGTGGGCTGTCTTTTGTGAGGGGCCAGGGACGGGGGAGCCTAGTGGGCTGCTGTCTACGGGGTCACACAGAGTCCGACACGACTGAAGTGACTTAGCAGCAGCAGCAGCAGTGGAGGGTCGCTTTGAGGTGGAATCATCCTAATGGATTTTACCACACTGGTTTGATAGAAACATTTTGTGATAAGAATCGCAAGATAATGTAACCTGTGTAATATTTAATCCCAGCCAGCTAAAATGATCTACATAACGTGGCTCCCCGGGCGAGGAGCCTTGGGGGACAGCTGTACGTTGCCTCAACGAGACCGGAAAATTCAGTTTGCTTTTGACAAAGAGAATTTTATCAAAAAGTTCGCACTTCTTCACTTAATTTTGTCAAGCCTTCAGAAAGTCAGAATTGCTAGGATTGGCCGCTGCAGCTTAGTGGATGGCGCCAAGGGAAAAAGCTGGGGACAGGGGAAGAGGAGGAAAAGCCAATTTCAGCGCGCTAAGTCGCGGCGGCGCCTCTCCCCACCGACCGCCAGGGGGCGTGCTCGGCCCGCTTCCGTCTCCTTCTGGGCACGTGATCTCGGCCCAGCCTTCTCGCTTTACGGCCCGTCGCCTGCGGCGGCAGCGGTTACCATGGAGACGGGGCTTGGTTGGCAACCGTAACTAGGGAGCCTGTGGAGAAAGCGGCCGCAGCTGGAGGCCGGGAGGTGGCAAGAGGGCTTCACATAGCGGGACGACCCCGGCCTTTGAGGACCAGCGTGGGTGCGCTCTGTGAGTCAGGAGCGGGGTCCCCGGCAAGGCGGGGCCTGGTGCCTCTCGGGGGGCGAGGGGCGCTCACCCAACCTGGGCCCGGCCTGAGGTAGCTCCAGGGAGACCTCAGCCGCGCCTGGGCTTTGTGCCCCCAAGGGCGCAGACACCTGCTCCCCCCACTCCACCCCTCCGCGCCCCCACCTTGCTTCTTACTAGCTGTTTACCTTGAATAAGTCACTACACCTCTGAAAGCCTCAGACTCTTAAGTTTATTGTGAGGAATAAACCAGAGCCTACGTTAAAAGGCTTTTAAACTTTCTAAAGGACTGCTGCCATTTCTCAAGCATTCTGTGCTGCAACTCTGTTGAGCATTTTAGGTATGTCATCTTATCTTCACAAGACCCCAGAATGTAGGTTTATCATTTTCATTTTGCCAGTGAGCCAATTTAGACTCTGAGGGGTAAAGTGACTTGCCCGAGGTCACAGAGCTACTGAGTGGTGGGACTGGGATTCAGTTTCAGCACAGGCTGACTGAAAAGACAACACTTTTAACCACTACCTGCTTCTTCCTTGATTCATATGATTAGAATTGTTGCCAATGCCTGGGTTATCATTTTGCTGCCTGTGGGAATATGGGTATATTTAAAGTGAGTTAGAGGGCTCTAAAATTATTCCTAGAAAGGAATGAATCCCCTGGGGCAGGGGGAGAGGGGGTGTTTGGAATCAGTATTTTTAAAGATTTTGGATAAGCTTTCCCAGGAGTATGGCATTCTTCTCATTCTCATGGAAAGGGACAGAGCTATCATTGCCCATTTCATTGATAGGTTTGTGAACCAGGAAATCAAAGTGGGACAGAGAGGGCCCTGCTGATTATTATGTTCAAAATTTCTTTAGAGAAAACTCCAAAGAGAAGAATGTCAGATGCAGAGGAAAACCCAGTAGAAAAAACAGAAGAATACGGAGAAATAGAAATGCAAGAAGAAGATGAAGAAGAAGAATATCCAAATTTTGAAGGGCTAGAAAATATGCAACAGGAATTAAAAGAAGTTAACACATTAGCATGGATAGAGTCTCCAGAGGAGGAGGAGGAGGGAGAAGAAGAAGGGAGGGAGTTTAGGGAGGAGGCAGACGCAGAGGATGGGGAGGAAGGAGAGGTGGAGATAACAGAAGAGGAAGAGGAGGACGAGGAAGAGGAGGAGGGAGAGGAAGAAGAGGAGGAAGAAGGGGAAGGGGAGGAGAGAGTGGAGGAGCATGAGGAGGCAGAGGGAGGGAAGGGAGAGGAAGTGGTGGAAGGATTTGGGAAGGAGGCTGTCGAAGAAGTGGGAGAAGAGACTACAGAAGCACTGGAGGAAGAAGAGGAGGCCTCAGGAACACAGGCAGAAACCACAGTGGAGCCCGAAGAAATCACCACGTCCATGATCAGTTTGGAGAGATTTACACAGACTGATTCCCAGACAGTTTTGTCAGAAACATCCCTAGTAAGTAGGAATTATCATTCGTTCATTCATTCCTAATCATTAATTGCATGCTTGTTACCCACTTACCTGCCCGGCTATGGGAATATAAAACCAAATAAGACACAATCCATTCTCTTAAGGAGCTCTAGGGTGTGTAGGGAGGCAGACCCATAACCAAAGAGCAAGTGTTAGAAAGCTAAGTGGAGTGAGGGGACTTCCCTGGTGGTCCAGTGGCTAGGATTCTGAGCTCCCAAGGCAGGGGGCCTGGGTTGGATCCCTGGTCAGGGAATTAGATCCCACATGCGGCAACTAAGACCTGGCACAGTCAAATAAATATTCAAACAAACAAACAGCTGAACTGAGTGGAGTGATTGAGAGATGCAGAAGAGATATTTATCTATATTAAGGTTGACAACCCAGCTGATCACCCAGAGGATGATCAGGGAAATCTTCCTGGAGGAAGTGTGTCCCAGAGCTGACTTAAAGGACAGTGGTTAGCTGGAGTGTGCTTATCTAAACAGAGTCAGCCTGTAAAACTCAGCTGTGGTCCAAGGAGAAGTGTGCGCCTGCGTGCTCAGTTGCTTCTGACTCTCTGGGACCCTGTGGACTGTAGCTCTCCAGGCTCCTCTGTCCATGGACTTTCCCAGGCAAGAATACTGGAGTGGGTTGCCATGCCTTCCTCCATGGGATCTTTCCAACTTAGGGATCAAACTTGAGTCTCCTACATCTCCTGCATTGCAGGTGGATTCTTTACCCACTAAGCCACCTGGGAAGCCCCAAGGAGAAGTGACTCTCTGTGACTGTGGTGGTTTTGGAGGCCACTTAGAAGAATCATTTTGCTGTTGCGAGTCTGCTAGTAGGCTGAGAATAAACTTGACACACCCACGATTCCTGTTATTTGAGTACAAAACGTCCCAGGCTCTCTTTTAAAGCAGTTCATAATTCTGATGTGAGGCTAACACTAAGATTGGCTGATTAGGAAAAGAAAGGAAACTAAATGAGGGCGTGTAGCAGTGTGTACTGTATTTGGCATCACAGTCTCCTTTTTATTTCTTTTTTTTTAAAGAAAAGTGGTAGCGAGTCAAAGCATTCATTACAATCAGAGCTTTTGGAAACGTTCGAGCTTCCAGGAAGCCCTGGCTCACAATTAGAGTTTCTGGATTTGGATGTAACCACTTCTGGGGAACTACTGATTAGTTTCCCGGAAAGGCATCCTTCTGGCGAGCTCGACCAGAGGCCCCAAGATGAATTGGAAGAAGAAGAAGGGAGAGACTTGGAACCAGAAAGGGGAGACTTGGAGCAAGAAAAGAGGGAAAGGAGAAAAGAAAAGAGAGTATCATGTATCAGCGAGAAAAGCGAAAAAGAATCACAGCCCAAAGCAAGGATCACCAAGGCATCGCTGGTCTCCACCGCCACCGAGGACATTTTGTTTCAGAGGAGGGAGAGTGCCAACGTGTATCCCTTGGTAAGTGTGGCGTCCTTTTATGTGTTTACTTTTTAAAACTTTTTATTTTTGTATTGGGGTATAGCTGATTAACAACGTGGTGAAAGTTTCAGGTGAACAGCGAAGGGACTCAGCCATACACATACGTGTATCCATTCTCCCTCAAACCCTCCTCCTATCCAAGCTGCCAAATGGCCCCAAGTGCTTTGAGAGTATTTTGAAGTAGGGGAATTTTATGCCTATGGAAAAAATGCCACCAGAAAGATCCATTTTAAGCTAATCATAGACTTGGGTCTTTTTAAAGTTCAGTTCAGAGCTCTGGCTGGACGTGTGTGACAGAATGAGCTGCATCTGGGTTCAATAGCGGTGCTGTTCTGCAGGCAAGAAATTCTGCAAGTGGTTTGTCTGTTGCATAGGGTGTTATTTTCTTTTTTTCTTTCTTTCTTTTTGGCCGCACCTCAAGGCATGTGGGGAGTTCCTCAACCAGGGATGGAACCCATGCCCTCTGCAGTAGAAGCATGCAGTCTTAACCACTGGACTACCAGGGAAGCCCAGGGTGTCGTTTTCTTGTGGGAGACTCAAAATCTCTCTCTCCCCTTTCCTGTCTCCCCTCTCTCTATCTGCTTCTCTCCCTTTCCCACTCTCTCTCTTTGATATTCTAATACTTCTCTTCCAGCCACCAATTCTTCTCTTTCTCCTCCTCTCCTTACCTCTTCTCCTGTAACTGGCTTGATCCTTTTAGCAGCTCCCCAAACCATGACAGTTTCCTAAAAACTAGCCACCCCAAGATGTATCAATAAGCGAAAGGTCTGGAAGAAGTGAAAGCCACCAGGAAAGGCACCAGTCGGTCGGTCCAATGGAGTCTGCCTTTGCTGCCACTGACAGCATTGCCGGGAGGCGTCATCTGCGAGGAATAAAAATATTATCATTTGCCAAGAGAAGGAAGAGGAGGTTTCTTTCTCCCTTCTTCCTCCATCTGCTACTTTCTGAAAATTGTTTCCTGGGATTCATCTTCCCCCCGCCTCTCCACTGTAGATCCATGCCTTTGGAAGATTCATAAGTGATGGAGTGTGTATATTTAATGCAGTTCCTAACACAGAGTGAGCACTTGACAAGTGTTAACAACCAGATGATGAATGGGTGGTGGTGGTGGTGGTAGTGGAAGGATGCCGAGGGGGAAGTGCGGAGAAACCGACAGCCTCCTTTCTGTAGATGTGGCTGGCTTTGAGCAGTGGAGGTAAAGCTTCAAGCTTGCAGTTGCTTGATCTGAAAGAAAGAATAACTGAGTTTTTTAGAGCCCATGAGGACATTGGTCTTATTTAGCCAACTAACCAGAAATCGGGTGATAACACTGATGAGAGCAAGGGATCTTTGTGCTAGGGCCCCCGCTCCCTGGACTTGACAAAAGCCACCACGCAGGTCTGGGTCCCTGTTCGCCTTGGGCTTGCTGCAGAACCAAACTTGCAGAGGCTGTCCCACTTTGCAAGTTTGCTTAGCTCTTTGAGGGCACTTTCTTTTTCCTTTCCTTTTGCCTTTATTGTTTCTTCTTTTTGTTAAAATGAATAAGTGCTCTTTATTAAAAAAAAATATATATATATATACACAGGGAGTTGCCTGGAGGTTCAGTGGCTAAGACTCTGTGCTCCCAATTCAAGGGGTCTGGGTTCGATCCCTGGTCAGGGAACTAGATCCCACATGCTGCAACTGAAGATCCTAAGCTCAAAGATCTTGTTTGCCACAACCAAGACCTGGTGCAGCCAAATAAATAAATAAATAGTCTGTATTTATTTTTCTTAAAAAAAATTCACCCTTTATTTCTTTTTTCTTTAAAAAAGAAAAGCATGTATATATGTATATATATATATACACACACACATACATACATATATATATATATATGGCAAAGATTCCTATTCTTTAACACATTCTCACCCAAAACCATTTTCCTGAGGTGATTACTGTTGCAGTTTGGTATAACCATGGATCTTTCCAGACTTTTTCTGGTAAGTATACAAATATGTATCTATACACACACACAGGCACACACACAAGAGTTTGTGTTTCAGTTTTTGTTTTTACCAGTGAGATATCCTGTGTGTCTGTAAAATGTTTTTGCGCTTAATATTTCTTAGAGGATTTTTTGTATCAGTGCATGTGTATCCACTTCCTCATTTTAAATTCAGCTATTTCCCTATTGATGGCCATTTACGCTGTTTCTAATTTCTTGCTCTGACCAAAGGTGCTTCTGTTGCAGGAAGGGGGACCCCCTCCGGGGCCCGAAAGTGGGCTCTTGTCTAACACTCAGAAATGAATTGTCCGAGGAGATGCACGTGCTGCCAAAGCAAGAGACTTCATTGGGAAGGGGTGCCCAGGTGGAGAGCAGGACGGTGAGGGAACCCAGGACAACTGCTCTGCCACATGGCTGGCATTCTCAGGTTTTATGGTGATGGGATTAGTGTCCAGGTTGTGTCTGGCCAATCAGGGTCCTTCCCGGTGGCACAGGCATTGCTCAGCCAAGATGGATGCCAGCGAGGAGGGTTGTGTTCCTTATTGGGACCCGCTGTTATGAAATAGCTCATGCAGTGGTTACTTATGCTGCCTGGCCAGGGTGGGTGGTTTCAGTCAGTGTGTTTCCCCTAATTCTTCAGTGTGTATATTTCTCCATCTATGTGCCACAGCACCCTCCTTTTCATTTGCGGTCCCCTGCCTTATCCCAGAGGCCTGTCATAAGTTGACGTGCTCATGGTAAATAGGCATAACCGTGGATACCATCTCCACCCAAAAAACAAAGTATCATGAGTTTATGAGAAGGAATCATATGACTATCAAATATAGTGAAATCTGGTTTTGACAATCAAGTTTTGTTTTCCAGATCACCATGTTTTAGAAGAAGATTAATATGAGAGGTGACTGTCCCCACGATCATCCATTATAAACGTCGAAACTAGTGCAAAATGCAATGAGTATGAGTCCTGTGTGATTTTGGTTAATGCTAGGGCTGCTCAAGGAAGTTCTGTGACTACTGAGTGAGGTCCATCTAGTTTTGATCTTGGAAGAGTTGTTTTACCTGGAGGCAGGAGTCTAGTTAAAAAGGTGTTCTTTTTATAACTAATTTGTTAAATTGGAAAATAAATTTCCAGGATGACTATAAGGCCTTTTAGAATTACTGGGTTTCCAAAAGAACTCTCTCACATAAAGAAATTGGCTTTTAAGAAGCAGCTAGAGTGGACTTCCCTGATGGTCCAGTGGTTAAGATTCTGCACTCCCAATGCAGGGGGCACTGGTTTAATCCCTGGTCAGGGAACTAAACCCTACAGGCTACAGTGAAGATCCTGGGTGCTGCAACTAAGACCCAGCACAGCCAAATAAATTAATTTTAAAAAAAGATCCAGCTAGATATGAAATATTTCCATTCCTAGAAGGTGCAGCTTGAGACAATTATGATTCCATAATTCTACCACTCACGCCCACACAATAAAAGGTCTAAATATAAATATAAGTTACAGCAAATGAGCAGATGGAATGAAGAGACAATGGAGAATGAAGTGTTTAGGAGAGAAATCGGCCACGTTGCCCACTCTGTCTTGGGAAAAATACACGGTCCATCATTTAACCTTAAGTATCATTCAAATATCAGAAAGGAAACGCACCAGATTTCATCTCTATGCTCCAATATAATTCACTGATTTTTGGTAACTAATTACATAACCATTATTTTAAACACTCTACCACGTCAGCCTTGGTTAATTTTTGAAATAGACTTTATCAGGGGGAGGGGGAGGCGGCAGTTTTAGGTTACAGAAAAATGGAGTGAGAAACAGAGAATCCCCATGTAGTCCCTTGTGCCTTCTTCCACCCCTGGTCTCCTCTGTTTTTCTTGCATCAGTGCAGTACATTTGTCACAGTGGATAAGCCAATAGGGAAGCATAATTATTACCTGAAGTCCATAGTCTACCTTTGGGTTCGCTGTGTGTTGTACAGTCTCTGGGCTTTGACAAATACATAAGGATACATATCTACCACTGTTGTTTCATACAGAGTAGTTTCACTGCCCTAAAAATCTCCTGTGCCCCACCTGTTCATCTCCCTCTCTCCCTTAGCACCCCAGCCACTGGCAGCCATTAATTTCTTTAAATTGTCTCCATAGTTTTGCCTTTTCCAGAATGTCATGTAGTTGGACTCAATACAGTATATAGCCTTCTCAGATTGGCTTCTTTCACTTAGTTAGCATGCCTTTAAGTTTCCTCTGTGTCTCTTCTGGCTTATTAGCTAATTTCTTTTTAATTTAAAAAATTTTAATTTTACTTAATTTTTTGACCATGTCTTGTGGCTTGTGGGATCCTTGTTCCCTGACCAGGGATCAAACCTGGGCCTTGGCAGCGAGAATGTGAAGTCCTAACCATTGGACTGCCAGAGAGTTCCTTCACTGCTTGCTTTTTTTTTTTTGGACGTGAACCAGTTTTAAAGTCTTAACTGAATTTGTTACAGTATTGTTTCTCTTTTACATTTTGGTTTTTTGACCATGAGGTCTAAGCTCCAGGATCAGGGATCAAACCCACACCCACTGCATTGGAAGGCGAAGTCTTAACCACTGGACCACCAGGGAAATCCCCCCTCATTTATTTTTTATCACTGACTGATACTCCATTCTGTGAATGTACCACAGTTTATCTGTAATTTTTGTAAGAGACATTAAAAACAAAAATATACATAAACAAGCTGCTATTGAATTGAAAGCAATAGTCAGATTTATAGTACTTGTTATTTTTCATTTCAGGAAATTTTAACTTTGTTTTATTTTACTTGTTCTGGAAATATGGGATTTTTAATACTCCTAAGGGAATTTTGTCTCTTTATATTGAATACTTTGTCCTTCCAGGGAGAATGGTGAATAAGGAACAAATACTCAGGCTAAATAATTGCCTTTCTTAAGAAGTTACTTAGTGACTTTATTATAACTTATCCATTCTACATACTCTCATTCAGTAAATTGAATTTGACAACAATCAGTGCTCACTGTGTGGCTGATTACTGAACTGGGTTCTAGGTTCTGGGTAGTAGGTAAATAGGAAGTTGTTTCTATTTACTGTTGAAGGCTTTCCTTTATTTTTAAAGGAAACATTTTTATTGAAATATACAAAGAGAAAGTGCACACACAAGTGTAGAACTCACTGAATTCTTACACAGTAAACATACCTGTGTAAGCACCTTGCATCTTTGCTTTTCTTTCTAAATGGAGTTATCAGTCACATACCATAAAATCCACCCTCTTAACTGTTTCTTAAAAGATTATGGTAGGGGACTTCCCTGGCGGGCCAGTGGCTAAAAATCCCAATGCAGGGGGCCCGAGCTCTATTCCTAGTCGGGGAACTAGTTCCCACATGCCACAACTGAGTTCTCATGCCGCGACTAAAGATAACATGTGCTGCAGCTAAGACCTGGTGCAGCCAAATAAATAAATAAATAGTTTTAATCAGATTGTGTTAAAAGGTACATAATATAAAACTTACCTTCATAACCATTTTTACATGTAAAATGATTTTGTTAGGTTGGCCAAAAAGTTTGTTCTAGTTTTTCTGTAAGGAAAAACCATGTTAGGTGGTGGTGGTTTAGTCACTAAGTCATGTCTGACTCTTTGTGACCCCATGGACTATAGCCCACAGGTTCTTCTGTCCATGGGATTTTCCAGGCTAGAATACTGGAGTGGGTTGCCATTTCCTCCTCCAGGGGAATCTTCCCGACTCAGGGATTGAACGTGGGTCTCCTGCATTGCAGGTGAATTGTTTACCAACTGAGCCACCAGGGAAAACCCATAAGCTGTTATGGAAAAACCCAACCGAACTTTTTGGCCAACCCAGTAAATCCATTCATAGGGTTGTGCAGCTGTCATCATCGCCATCCCCATAACTCTCTTCCTCTTGTGAAACACACTATACCTACAGCTGCCAACTCCCCACCCCCCACCCAGTCCCGCCTAACACCCTATTACTTTCTATCTCTATGAATTTGACTATTCTCCATACCTCATATAAGTGGAACCATTCAGTTCATATTTGTCTTCCTGTGACTGGCATATCTTACCTACATTATGTCCTGAAGGCTCATCCATGTTGGAGCATGTGTCAGAATCTCTGTCCCTTTGGAGGCTGAATAACATTCACACATTGTTTATCCATTCATTTGTCCACGGACCCTGATTTGTCCACGGACCCTGGGGTTGCTTCTGCCTTTTGACTATTGCAAAACGGCTACTCTGAACATGGGTGTACATGTATCTTTTTGAGATTCTGATTGATGTTCTTTGGGGAATATACCCAGAAGTGTAATGGCTGCATCACATGGTAATTGTATGTTCAGTTTTTTTGAGGAACCTCCACGCTGTTTTCCACAGCAGCTTCACCATTTTACACTCCCACCCATAATGCATAAAGGTCCCAGTTTCTTCACATCCCTGTAAAGTGTACCCTTTAAGTTTTTTTAATTTTTAAAGTTATTTTTGTTGAAATGCAGTTGATTTGCAATGTTAGTTTCAGGTGTACAGCAAAGTGATTCAGTTATATATAATATATATTTGTATATATGTATATACTGAACTGATATATGTGTGTATATATATCTTTTTCAGATTCTTTTCCCTTATAGATTATTATAAGATATTGAGCATAGTTCCCTGTGCTATACAGTAGGTCCTTGTTAGTTATCTGTTTTATATAGTAGTGTGTATATTTTAATCTCAAATTCCTAGTTTATCCCTCCTTCCCAACCCACTTTCCCCTTGTGTAACCATAAGTTTGTTTCCTATGTCTATGAAGATTTACCCTTTTAAAATGTACAATTGGGTCTTCCCTGGTGATCCAGTAGTTAAGAATCCACCTGCCAATGCAGGAGTCACGGGTTTTAATCCCTGATTGGGGAACTAGGATCCCATATGCCTCAGAGCAGCTCGGTCCTCATTGCTACAACTAGACAGTTTGTGTGCTGCAATGAGTGATCCTTCATGACCCAATGAAGATCCCTGCATGCCGCAACTTAGAACTGACGCAGCCAAAAAAAAAAAAAATAAGAAAGTACAATTGTTTGTTTTCTTAGCCCATTCACAAGGTTATGCAATGTTTGCCACTGTCTAATTTCAGAACATTTCTGTCACCCCAAAAAGAACCCATACACAGTAAGCAATCACTCTCCACTTCCTCCCCCAGCCCCTGGAAACCATTGACTTACTTTCCATCTCTATGGATTTGCCTATTCTGGACATTTCCATATACGTGGGATCATACACTATGTGGTCCTTTGCATCTGACTGCTTTCACTTAGCGTCCCATTCTTAGGGGTCATCCACCGTAGTAGCATGTTCTTGAGGACTTCTCAAGGTGATGTTCCTCTCTTTAAAAAAAAAATTATTTGTTGGCAGTTTTATATTTTTGGCAGTTTTGGATCTGAGTTGCAGCCTGAGGGCTTAGCTGCCCCACGCACACGGGATCTTAGTTCTTCGACCAGGGATAGAACCCACATAGCCTGTGCTGAAAGGTGAATTCTTAGCCACTGAACTCCCAGGGAAGGCCCAAGGTGGTGTCTCTTTATTGGCTGATGATGTGAACCCTTTTCCTCCGGAACTCGTGCTAGGCTCGCCCCGCGGCCCAGCTCTGGGCTCACACACCATAGTGTCCTGCTGGTTTTACCTTTGTCTTCCAGACCATGACCTGGTCATTCGGGTGGAACAGTTCCCTTCCTGTTTACTACATTCGAGAAAACCAGAGAGTCCTTCTCTACGCCAGTGGTCACACTGGGGTCATCTACAACGTCTTCAAGAACAACCAGCACCATCTTCAGGTTTGCAGGCTTCTCTTACCTCTGGTGAAGGAGGTTGTCGTTAACTTGTATGCAGCACTTTGTTTTTTATTTTCAGGACCAACCTCAGTCTATCTCAGTCACGTGTTCTTCCTCCCTTCTGAACCACAGCGAATTCTGTTTCCAAACAACTTTTGCTGTTTGTTGTCTTTCTGATTCTGATCAGAATCAATTTACAAATAGCAGTTGACTTTAATTTTATAGTAACTAGAGTCTAAAGCATCTGTATTTTTTTTACATTTCTGTAAAAATGGGGTCAGGAGAGACCATGTTGTCTCCCCGGGACAATGATGAATGTGAAGGGAAGCTCTTCAGTGGGGATTCATTAACCCTTAGCCTCCTTTTCAGGGCTCTCAGTGCTTTGATCCTCCTACTGATGCTGAAAAGTGGGTGTTAATATCCCTATTTCACAGGAGAGGAAACTGAGGCTCAGGTCAATTTAGCTGACTGGCCCAAGGCTGCTCTAGCAGGTGGTGAAGCCGGGTCTTAGGCTCAGGTCTCCTGACTTGAAAGTATTAAGTAGGTCAGTTGCATCTGTTTTTATTTACACCCCCTAAGTGCCACCCAAAATGCCCCACACACCTTCCGTCCCCACACTGCTCTGCTTCCTCTGTTCCGGATGTTTTCCGACCCCTTTTGTTTTCATTTACCTGTCCAAATGTTTTTCCAGTGTCTGAATTTCTACTGGTTAACCTGGTAAACAGTTCCACATCACCCCTTTCAGTTGACCCATATTTTGATAAGGACCTTCCTCAGTCAGTGCCTAGATCAGAAGCTTCACCAAGTGTTTTTCCAAGAGGTCAGCCAGTACTCAGCATCCTGCCAGGGATTCAAGACACGTGGGTGTAACTTCAGGAATTTGCTTCCTAGAAGTCCTGAAATATACACAGTCAGCACGCCCTTCTCGGCGCTTAGTTGAATGTGCAGCGCCAAGCACAGCAGGGGGAGAAGGGACAGTGTGATGGTAGGGATGTGGAGGAGGGGCAGATGGGCTGAGAATCGGGGAGCAGCCACGCAGGCGGCCAGGCTCCCCAGAGGGGATGGCTGGGCGGGGCCTTGGCCATTTATTCATTTCCATATGTGTTTGTCATAACCACTATGTTTCAGATGACGTCATGAACAGAACAGATCTAGTTCCCCCCACTATGGAGAGGCAGACATTAACCAAGTGAATACATAAATATATAACTAAAGATTAGGGATTTCCCCTGGTGCTCTGGTGGCTAAGACTGTGCTCCCAAAGCAGGGGGCCTGGGTTCGATCCCTGGTCAGGGAATTAGTTCCCACATACCACAACTGACAATCCTGTGTGCTGCAACTAAGAGTTCCCATGCCACAACTAAAAGGTCCAGCATGCCGCCCTGAAAACTGAGGATCCCACGAGCTGTAACTAAAGACCTGGCACAGGCAAATGAATAAATAAAAAATACTTAAAAATTGCATAAAAATAAAGATTATAATAATCACTGGAATAGGTATGTGAAATTGCTCTAAAAGAGAAAAATCAAGGTCTGAGAAGACTTCCTCTGAACTGGTAGGCAGGTAGCTATTTTTGCTGAGACCTGAAGGCTAAGCGTGAGCCAACCTGGGGCAGTTTTTTGGGGAAGAGCATCCCCAACAGAGAGAGCTCCAGACTTTCAGGCCTTTTGTGTGGGGCCCAGAGAAGAGGCCAGAGTGAGCGAGGGGGTGACATGGAAAGAGGGCTATAGGGGTTGTTTCCTGGCTGCCATCTCTTGTTTGTGTTTCCAGAAGATTCCTTGTTGTATGGGGAGGATTGTAGGAGAATACAAGTGAAAGCAGAGGCCAGCAAGGAGGCTTTGGCTCCAGAGCTGCTCAGGGACCCGAGTGAGCAGTTTTAAGGGAGATGAGGCCAGCAGAGAGGTCCAAGGAGGTGGGACCTGGGAGGACCCAGACATTTATTCTCAACCAGGATTCAGAGTCAGGTACGTGCCTCGACCCCTAGGAAGCCACTGTTCTTGTGGAGAGTGTAGCTTATCCTGTGAGTGTTTTGTGTTTTTCAATACTTTTTTTTACTTTTAATGTGGGCCATTTTTAAAGTCTTTGTTGAATTTGTTGCAATATTGCTTCTGTTTTATGCCTTGGTTTCTTGGCTCTGAGGCATGTAGGATCTTAGCTCCTTCACCAGGGATGGAACCCACACCCCCTGAATTGGAAGGTGAAGTCTTAACCCCTGGACCATCAGGGAAGTCCCTCCCATAAGCGTTTCAAGGGAAAGTTTGAAAACCTCTGGCCATAGAGTAACACCGGGAAAGTGGGCAGGAGTCGGATGTTCAGTGGTGGAGACTGGACAGGGAGCTCACGTCTTTCTCTGGGGTCCTGCCCTTCCTGCTGGCACCGGGGCTGGGCTGCACCCTCCATGTCTCAGAGCATCTTCTCTCCACGTCCGCAGGGCCACCCCAACATCATTTCCTGCCTCTGCATCAGCGAAGACAGGCGCTGGGTCGCCACGGCTGACAAAGGGCCCAACTGCCTGATCATCATATGGGACTCTTTCACAGGGTAGGCATGCCAGAGCTACCTCCTCCTCGTTTATGTACAGTAACGGGCCGCTGTAACCCGCAAAAAATGAGGCATGCTGATCTGGGGTACAGAAGCCGGTGCTGGATGCACCGCAAGGTACAAGAGTCCCAGGAAAGTTTGTCTTCCTGCCTTAAGGCCCATGGGAGTGACATTACTTTGGTGAATTTCCAATAGACAATTCTTGCCTCTTTAAGCCAGAAACCTTGTCGCTCAGATTGTAAAGAATCTGCCTGCAATGCAGGAGATATGGGTTTGATCCCTCGGTCGGAAAGATCCTCTGGAGAAGGGAATGGCTATCCACTCCAGTATTCTTGCCTGGAGAATTCCATGGACAGACAAGCTGGCGGGCTACAGCCATGGGGTCGCAAAGAGTCAGACACTACTGAGCAACTGACGCTACCAGGTACACTGGCCTGAGGGGAGGCCAACTCACACTCACCCAGCTGGGGGGCCCAGAGAAGTTGTGTGACTTTCACCATCTGCAAAAAAAAAAAAGGCTAATCGTACCATCTTTGTTTCCCTGGGCTGCTGTAAGAAATTACCTCCAGAGACTTTCCTGGTGATCCAGTAGCTAAGACTCTGCACTCCCAATGCAGGGGCCTGGGATTTGATTCCTGGTCAGGGAACTAGATCCCACATGCTTCAGCTAAAAGATCCGGCACAGTAAAATAAATAAATACATACACACAAAAAATTAGCCCAAACTCGGTGGCATAAATTACAGAAATTTATTCTCTCATTGTTCGCAAGGCCAGACATCTGAAGTCAGGGTGTCTGCAGGGAACTCCTCAGGGCCCTGAGAGAGAATCTCTCCCATGCTCCCCTCCTGACTTCAAGTAGTCACTGGCATCCTTGGTGGCCCTTAACCTGTAGACATATCCCTCCATCCTCTGCTTCATGTGGCGTTTTCCCCTATCTCTCTGTAAGGTCTTTTCTCCTCTAAAGACACCAGTCGTTGGGTTTAGGGTCCTCCCTAAGCCAATATGACCTCATCTTAACTAATTAGATCTGCAAAGACTCTGATTCCATGTCAGGTCACATTCTGAGGTTCTGGATGGGATGAATTTTGAGGGTCGCACCATCTGACCTACGCTACTTACCTTACAGGATTGTTATGAAGATCCAGAGCACAGTACCTGGCCCAGAATAGATGCTCACAGATGTGTGTCCTTTCGTAATTCCTGGTTCTAGAGACAGAGGGCAGTGTCAGTTTCATTGACAAGATTGTAAGGGCTTGATTGGGTGTGGGGGGTGGGGTGGGAGAGGTGAGGTGGGTTAGACGAGTCCAGGTGGAGAGGAAGGTTAGGAAGAAGTTTCTTTGAATTTCTGGACACAGGAACTTCCTTGCTCCGGGTGACCCATGGCTTCCATAGGGCTGTGTTACCTAGCCGCAGTCCTTACCTCGCTTGACCTCTCAGTGGCTTTCAACACCCTTCAGTTGCCTTGGCTCCTCTGACACCATGTGCCCCTGTTTCTCCGCCCAGTGCTGTCTGTTCCCTCCCAGATTCTTCTCAGCCTTATCCTCCTCTGGCCACTCCTTAGCTGTGGCAGGAGGGGATGCGGGTGCTGTTGATGAGGTGCTGCAGCCGGGCAGGAGCACACCCAGCGGTTGAAACCAGGCCATCTTACTCTCAGTGTTTCCTGTGTTTGCTGGGGGGGCGCTGCTGGAGGGCGTTCCACCTGCCGGTCCCATGGGCCTCCCCTGCCAAAATGTCCAAAAGTCCTGTGCCTTCGCCTCCAAATAACCTCTGCCTCTGCCCATCCTCTCCTGCCTGGGCCACTGCAACAGCCTCCTGACGGATCTCTCCTGCTCCCCCTGCAGTTTTGCTCTTCAACCCACCCTTCATGGCACCGAACTACTTTTAGTTATTTATTTTTGGCCACATGGTGCAGCATGTGGAACTTCTCCAACCATGAATCGAATCCTCGCCCCCTGCAGTGGAAGCATGGAGTCTTAACCACTGGACCACCAGAGAAGCTCCTGAACTACTTTTAAACATACAATTCCCTGGCGTTAATTACATTCACAGTGTTAAGCAATCATCACCACCATTTGCAGAACACTTGCATCACCCAACCAGAAAACCTGAAGGAATGAATTCCTCACTCTCCCTCCCCTCAACCTCTGGTAGCCTCGCATCTACTTTCTATCTCTGTAGATTTGCCTGTCCTGGACGTCTCATGTCAATGGAGTCATACAATATGTGGCTTTTGTGTCTGGCTTCTTTCACTTAGCATAATATTTTCCAAATTCTTCCATGTTGTAGCATGAATCAGTATTCCATTCTTTTTATATCTGTTTAAGATTCCATTGCATGAATATACATTCTGTTTATCCATTCATCTGTTGATTTTTTAAATTACTTTAATACACTTTAATTGGAAGCTAGTCTTCTTTGGCCACCATCTCCAATCCTAGTCGTCCAGTCAATTTGGAGCATTTTGTTCCAGAATATTTGCTGTTGTATTAAATACACATGTGTGGCCAACAGCATCGTATGGTTTTCCTCCATAACTTTTTTTTTTAAAGATCTTATTTATTTTTTTGGCCATGTGATATGTCGGATCTTAAGTTCCCTGACCAGGGATCCAACCCACACTCCCTGCTTTGGAAGTGCAGAGTCTTAACCACTGTATCACCAAGGCAGTCCCTCTCCACAACATTTTGAGCTTGATCTTTGAGCCAAATGCAAAATCTGATTGTGTTGCTCCCCTGCTGAGAACCCTCCAGGGACTGCTCATTGCCAATTCAGCCCCTGTTGCAGGGGATTCTCACCTCACACACTAGCCACGCAAACACTTCTGCCAAGAAGTGAGATTCCCGTCTGTGTGCCTAGCGGTCATCTGTAGCAATGACACGCTTTTCAGCTGCGAGTAATGACACAGCTGCCTGACAGCTGTCCTGAGGCAGGAGGGGCGGGCCTCTCACTTGTGTCTTTTCTCTCAACCCTTTGCCGACAGCTCCCCTGGCCCAGGCAGAGCTGGCCTCCTTTCAGACTGTGTTTATCCTTTGCTTTTTTTAATAGAACTGTCTTCCCCATTAGACTGGGGTGACTCTGCAGTAATTTTTTTTCTTTAACTGCAAAGTAAAGCGTGTCTCTGGTTAACAATGCAAATAATTCATTGATAATGAGTTTTATGATATTGCAAATGATGACTTGGGGAACCCAGAAAGGATATTTGGTGTTAGAATTAATATTCATTTATTAAAGTGATAAACTGTACTTCTTCCTTTGAGATATTAGTTCACCTTGAATCTTAACTCTGCAAATCTAGCATGTTTTTGCAATTGCCTATAAGGGGGCTCTGATTAATGTTTGGTCTCACAAATTTTGTTATTATCTCCTTTTAAGCATTTTAAACTGCATTTAGAATTGGAATATATTCAGTTTCATCTTTAAGTTCTTTAGTAATCTGATTAACAAATAAATCCTTCATCAGTACTTAAGTAATTCTCATAAATCTAATAAAGTAGACATAAATATGGCAATGAGCTAGACATAAATGTGGCAAGTCTTAAGTTCTCTTAAGTGTTCTAATATTGTTTATAAACGTAATACAATTTGAATTTAAAATCACAAGTCTAAATCAACTACAAACTGTAAATTAGAATCACAAATTAATCTGTTTGTTAACATATCAGAGACTCTGATATGTTCAATTCTCTTAAACATGACTCAGTCCTTTAAAAAGAAAAAATCTCTTATCACAAATATTAATAGCACAGGTCCAGCTGACTTCATCTTCTCTACATTTAATTCTGTCTCCAGAGATGAGATACATTTCCCCACAAAGGACAGCAGTATGGCATTCCTAACAACTTTAGAACTCCCTTTTCAGGGGAATTTTGGGGGCTGCTTCTCAGTGGCATAAAATTTCTCAAGTGACAGAGAACCAGACAGGCCCTCAGCCAGCACGTGGACTTGGTTCCAAACAGTTGGTACACCGATGTGACATACTGAGGCCTGTTTACATTAAGGTCTCCATTATGAAAAACCAACTGCGGGAACTTCTCCAGTGTCCAGTGGCTAAGACTCCCAATGCCGGGGGCCTGAGTTCAGTTCCTGATCAGGAAACTATATCTAGCATGCTGAGACTTAAGAATTCATGTGCTGTAACTAAAGATCCCACATGCCACAACGAATATCAAAGATCCCATGTGCTGCAGATAAGACCCAGTGCAGCCAAATAAGTAATAAAAAAGAAAAAACATGGATCCACACAGCCCATGTACCTGGATTAAGTCTTCCTACCACCTGCTCTTCCAGTGGAGGTCAGGGCCTCCCCCACATCACAACTTACTTACATCATTTCTTCAACTATTTCTTTTGTTACTTTGACTCTCTCAGATATTCATATATTGTCTAATTAAATTCTGCATGTGTTAAGGCTTTGTCTGCTTCATACAGTTCTAAAGTGTTGTCAGTGACGTAATACAAACATATAGAAATTAAAAAAAAAAAAAATGAAAGTCCCTCTTCACCCAAGCCTATATCCAGAGTCACCATGTAGTTTGCAGTTCATTCCTTCAGGTTTTTTTTTCTTATAAATACACACACACACATACACTGACTCACACACGCATGCACACACACACACACACACACACAGGATGCTACATATACTGCTTTGCAGTTTGCTTTTTTCACAAAATTTTAGTCATTTTCTCAAATCTGCTTCATTCTTTTTGAAGGTGACATATTTTTTCTTAATATGGTTTTGCCATGCTATTTGTTAAATAAATCCCCTATCAATGGATATCTGTGTTGTTTCCAAAATTTTGCTGTGAAAGCCCTGCCGCAATGAATATGAATTGACATTTATCTCTGTTTACTTTTGCTATTATTTCTCTAGGGAAAAAGTTGTAGAAGTGAAACTGGTGGCCCTTAGGATCTATACATTGAAGACTGACACATGCAGCTAAGCTGCTGTGGAGAAAGCCTATGCTTGTTTATTCTCCCCCTTCTGGAGGAGGTAGAGGCTTTCCTGTGAGCTGGGATGGAGTCCGAGGCAGCTTGTTTCATGTTTTCATCCTTCACTCCTGGCCCAGAATTGGCCCTTGATAACAAAGGAGAGACTTGAGCTCAGACAGAGAACAAATAGCACATTTACATGCTGCCCTAAGCTTTTTTAAAATATTAATTTATTTTAAATTGAAGGATGATTGCTTTACAGTATTGTGTTGGTTTCTGCTGTATATCAATATATGCATCAGCCATAAGTATACATATGCCCCCTTCCTCTTGAACCCTCCCACCTCCTACCCCATCCCACCCCTCTAGATTGTCACAGGGCCCTGGTTTGAGTTCCCTGAGTCATACATCAAATTCCCACTAGCTATCTATTTTACATATGGTAGTGTATATGTTTCCATGTCAGTCTCTCCATTCATCCCACCTTCTCCTTCCCACCCTCCGTGTCCACAAGTCTGTTCTCTATGTCTGCATCTCCATTGCTGCCCTGCAAATAGGTTCAGCAGAACCATCTTTCTAGATTCCATGTATATGTGTTAACATATGATATTTGTTTTTCTTTTTCCTGACTTACTTCACTCTGTATAATAAGCTCTAGGTTCACACCTCATTAGAGCTGACTCAAAAGCATTCATTTTTATGGCTGAGGAATGTTAAGGGCCAGATTAGAGGGTTTTTTTTTTAAATTAAGGCAAAATTCATGTATGGCTCAGTGAGTATAAGAACCTGCCTGCATTGCAGGAGATGGGGGTTTGATCCCTAAGTTGAGAAGATCCGCTGGAGAAAGGCATGGCAACCCACTCCAGTATTCTTGCCTGGAGAATTCCATGGGCAGAGGAAGGAGCCTGGCGGGCTCCAAGTCCATGGGGTTTCAAAGAGTTGGACACAACTTGGTGACTAAACCACTACCACCAAAATTCACATAGCATAAAAGTAACCACTTTATTTTTTATTTATTTTTTGCCGCCCCATGCAGCGTGTGAGATCTTAGTTCCCCAACTAGGGATTGAACCTGGGCCCCCTGCAGTGGAAGCGCAGAGTTTTAACCCCTAGACCCCCAGGGAAGTCTCAAGAGTAACCATTTAAGGTGAACAATTCAGTGGCATTGCATGTAATCCCAGTGGGGGGCAGCCATTGCCTCTATCTAGTTCCCAAACATTTCCTTCTCCCCGAAAAGAAACCCTGAAACCATCAGCAGTCACAACCCACTCCCCCACCCTCCATCCACAATCCCCTGGAACAAGCATACATCTGCTATTGGTCTCCATGAATTTGCCTATTCCGGATTTGATGTAAATGGAATCATACAATGCATAGCCTTTGGTGTCTGGCTCCTTTCCCTTAGCACTACGTTTTCAAGGTTCATCCATGTTGTCACCCGGGTCAGTGCTTCACTCCTTTTTGTGACATTCCATAATGTGGACAGACCACAGTTGTCCTGTTCCTGAAGTGGGTGTCCCCCATCGTGTTTTGCAGCATTCCTGTGCACACGATATTCGACAGCTGCCCAGAAGATATCGGCATCAGGGCCATGGCCATCACCCACGATGCTAAGTATCTGGCAACCATCTCAGATGCCGAAATCCAGGTATGGGGCCCGTTGGGGCAGCCAGCCTGTCAAACATTTCCCCGTGAGCAGCTCTGGCTCAGGCCGTGTGGCATCTGTGGTTTTCTGGGTGGACAGGTGACCAGATTCCCGTCAGGGGCTCCCTGCCTGAGGCCAAGCTCACTATGCTTTGCTCAGTTAGCGGAAGTCGCTGGGTTACCATGAGAGATGTAGGTGACTTCAGCAGCCTTCGGGAACCTTCTCTCTCTCCTCTGTTTGCTCATAGAAAGTTTGCATCTGGAAGTGGACGTTAGCGGTGGAAACGCCAGCGTGCACTCTTGACCTCCCCAAGGAGTATGGTTTTCAGGTGAGTTCAATTAGAACTTGTAAAGATCCACCTGAAGTTACCTGAAGCCAGGTCAAAACTCCTTTTTGTTTTGCTGGAGCTTAGTTATGGTGCACTAGAGCTTTTTAGAAACTCCTGTTCGTATTCTTGGGCTTCCCTGGTGGCTCAGTGGTAAAGATTTCGCCTGCAGTGCAGGAGACACAGGAGATGCAGGTTCAGTCCCTAGGGCAGGAAGATCCCCTGGAGGAGAAGTGCCAACCCGCTCCAGTATTCTTGCCTGGAGAATCCCATAGACAGAGGAGCCTGGTGGGCTATAGTCCATGGGGGTCGCAAAGAGCTGGACTCTGACTGGAGCAACTTATACATGCATCCATGTCCTTAGTTTATTTTTGGTGATAATAGCTAATATTTTAAATCTCTTCTAATGTGCAGGTTTTGCTAAGTTCTTTGCATGCAGTATCTCACATAATCTATGCAAATGCTAGAAAGAGTTTACTGTGGAATGAATATTACTGCTATTCATTATCAAATAATTGGTCTACAGTCACCCAGTTTTTCTTATTCTAGAAGCATGCTCTGAACTGCTCTTCATATAGGGCAATTATCAGTATTCTTGATTTGCATGAGGCGACTTGCCAAGGCCACCAAGAGCGATGACTCTGCTCTCTGTATCATCTCAGTCAAGCTCGTAGCCTTTGCTCAACTGCACTTATTGCACTGTGTGCCAGGCCCTGTGGTAAGGACGTACGTTGCTTGTGTGATCTAGAATCCACGCAGGGGGTCTGGGTGACTGGACTCAGCCAGACACACATCATTATCAGTTTTATATCCATTTTCTCTCTTTCTCCCCCTCCGCCAACATTCTTCCTGCTCCCAGAAAAAAAATATTTCTTACTTAAAAAAATAAATTTATTTGGCTGTGCCAGGTCTTACTTGCAGCAAGCAGGATCTAGTTCCCTGATGAGAGATTGAACCCAGACTCCCTGCATTGTGAGCTGGAGTCTTAACCACTGGACCACCAGGGAAGTCCCAAATTTCCTTATTTCTTAGAGTTACCAGTCATACTTGGATATTTAGGATGAGATACCAAAAATATTTTGGGGATTTTGATAGACATTGCACTGAATCTGTAGATCCCTTTGGCTAGAATTGTCATCTTAACAGTATTGCCTTCCAACCCAGGAGCACAATATGTCTTTTCTATTTATTTATATCATCTTTTATTTCTTTCAGCGGTGTTTGGTTTTTTTTAAATCTCACCAGGTTCTTAGTTGTATTTTATTTTTAATTGGATAATTACAGTATCGTGATGGTTTCTGCCATACATCAACCTGAATCACCTATAGGTATATGTATGGCCCCCACTCGTGAACCCCCTCTCCCTCCCCACCCCACCCTTCTACGTTGTCACGGAGCACCAGCTTCGGGTTCCTGAGTCATACAGCAAATGCCCACTGGCTAACTGTTTTACATATGGTAGTATATATGTTTCAATGGTACTTTCTCAAATCATCCCACCTTCTCTCACTCCTACTGTGTCAAAAAGTCTATGTCTCAGCAGTGTTTTGTAGTTTTCAGTGTACACATCTTTCACTTCCTTGGCTAAATTTATTCCTGAGTATTTTTTATGCTTATGTTTTTATACTTTTTACGTGGAATTGTTTTCTTAATTTTTTTTCTCAGGATGTTCATCGCTAGTGTATAGAAATGCAACTGACTTCTATACTGCAGCTTTGCTAAATACACATGGCTATTTCAATTGAAATTGGTTAAAATAAAAGTGCGCATTCATTTCCTTGGTCTCACTAGCCACATTTCAACCACTCGTCATCTACATGGAGCCAGTGGCTACCCTTATTGACAACACATGTGATAGAACATCTCCACCCCCTCAGGAAGTACTGTGGACAGTACTGCACAACTCCCAATCCCCTCCCCCCAAGTCCTGGGTGCGTCCCACTGTCAGCCTCCTCTGGATCTAGGCCCCAGAGGGCTGAATGTGGCTGATGAGAACCACCCAACTGAACAGATTCATCTTACTTAAAATTCAGTCACGACTTTCAAGAGGGCTCTCAGCCTGGCCTGGCTGCTCTGGTAGGCTGTCATTTTCATTTCTAGAGACAACAGTTTCATACCTGCTCCTCCCATCTCCCACTGCCCTGCCTCCCATACTCAGCTGATGACCCCTACCCCTCCTGTTTGACTGAGAAAAGTGGAAGCCATCGGATACAAACACCAGCCTGTTCTCCCTCCCAAACCTGCCGTGTGTGTGTGTGTGTGTGTGTGTGTGTGTGTGTGCTCGCGCGCTAAGTTGCTTCAGTCATGTCCGACTCTTTGCAGCCCCATGGGATGTAGCCTGCCAGGCTCCTCTGTCCATGGGATTCTCTAGGCAAGAATACTGGAGTGGGTTGCCATGCCCTCCTCCAGGGGATCTTCCTGACCCAGGGATCGAACCAGTGTCTCCTGCATTGTAGGTGATCCTTTACCCACTGAGTCACTTGGGAAGTCCTGTAAATCTGCCACACACCTTCAACCTCATCATCTTCTCTTTTCCCCTCTGACTGCAGAGAAGGGCCAGTGCACTGGTTCCTGGCTGCCTGAGGACCTTCTGCAGCTCTCACCTCTCCCTCTGCTACACATAAGTATGCTTTAGGACCACTGATCCTGAGAGAATGCTCTGACCCCACATCTCCTTCCAGCTGCGCCCCCTGCTCCTCTTTACAGGGAAACGTCTCAGAAGTGCCGTCCACACTTGCTTTCTCTACTTCCTCGTCTCATTTCCTTTTTATTTTTTGCAGGAAATATTTGACCTCTTTGTGTTTTGTTGCTAAATAAGGCATACATGCAAAATGTGTACATTTTAGAGAAGAAAATAAAATGTACCTGTGTGCTCATCACAGGATCATGGAATAGAACATTACCTTAACCCTAGAGGCCCCCTGTGTTCCCCTTCCTGATCTCATCCTCAGTCTTGCTCCCTGAAGTTAACCATTATCCCAAATTTTGTATTATTCATGCCTGTGGCTTGCTTTATATCTTTCTCAGTGACCTATGTATCTCTCAATACTATCTGTTTTCATTTTACCCGTTTTTGACCTTTCTATATTTGTGATTGGGTCTTCCCTGGTGGCTCAGTGGTAAAGAATCCACCTGCCATTGCAGGAGCTGCAGGAGCCATGGGTTCAATACCTGGGGTCAGGAAGATCCCCTGGAGTAGGAAATGGCAACCTGCTCCATATTCTTGCCTGGAGAATCCCATGGATAGAGGAGCCTGGCAGGCTACAGTCCATGGGGCTGCAAAGAATCAGACATGATGGAAATGACCAAGCATGCACGTGTTTGGAATCAGAGTAATTGTTTGATCTGCTCAGCATTGTTTCTGAGAATCGCCCATGTCGATCCTTGAGCTATAATTCCTATTCACCTGCACTGCTGTTTTGCTTTTTGCTCTTTGAGTGTTGCAGGACTTATTTATCCATCCTCTGTGGATGGACATTTCCCTCTTCCCATCTGTCCTCCACACACCCACCGCTCTAACAGAACTGTGCTGCTCACGGTCACTGGTATCCCCAGTCAAATGGACATTGTCTTTTTAAAAATAGCTTCCCAGTGAGTCTCCCAATTTTTAGTTTTTAATTTTTATAGATTTTATTTTTTAAAATGACAAAAATTTTTTTTGGCTATACTGGATCTTTGTTGCTGCTTATGGGCTTTGTCTGGTTGTGAGCAGGGACTCCTCTCTAGTTGTGGTGCGAGAGCTTCTCTTTGAGGTGGCTTCTCTTATTGCAGAGCACGGACTCTAGGGCTTAGTTGCTCCTTAGCATGTGGAATCTTCCCGGACCAGGGATTGAACCCGTGACCCCTGCATTGACAGGTAGATTCTTAACTACTGGACCATCAGGGAAGTCCCATAACTGTCAGTCTTACTGCTAAATTTTTTTGAAAGTTATGTGTCTCTTTTCCCACCTCTGGCTGCTTTTAAGATTTTCTCTTGGTTTTCAGCAGTTTTTCGATGGATGGTCTATCTATGTGTGTATGGACATGTTGGTTTGTTTTTTTTTTAAAAAAAACTTTATCCTTTGGGTTTTTTGAACTTGAGATGCCCTGTTTCCTCAGTTTTGGAAAACTCTGGCCATTGTCTCTTCAAACATTATTTCTGCCACATTCTTTCTTTCCTCTCCTTCTGGGATTCCAGTAAGTTAGACCTTTTCAGCTTGTCCCATAGGTCTTTTATTCTCTTTTCTGTTCTTCTGTGTCTCTATGCTTCATTCTGGATCTTTTCTCCTATAATTTATCTTCCTTTTTTTACTGTTAATTGGGCTTCCCTGGTAGGTCTTTTTCTACTAACGAATTGCTATATTTAATTTTCTGTTAAACCATATTTTGAGTTTTTAAAGCTATTTTTTTTTTTCAGATCTAGAAGTTACATTTGATTCTTTTTGAAAATAGAGTTATCTGGTGGCTAATCATCAGGGAAATGCCAATCAAAATCACAATGAGCTATTTCCTCACACATATCAGAATGGCTATCATCAAAAAGGCCACATATAGCAAATATTGGTGAGGGTGTGGAGCAAAGGGAACCCTTGTACACCTGGGAATGTAAATTGGTGCAGCCATTGGAAAACAATATAGAGGTTTTTCGAAAAGCTAATAACAGATCTTCCATATGACCCAGAAATTCCACTCCTGGGCATATATCTGAAAAAAATTACTGATTTACAAAGATACACGCACCCCAATGTTCAAAGTAGCATTATTTACAGTTACCAAGAGGTGGAAGCCACCTAAGTGTCCATCAACAGATGAATGGATAAAGAAGATGTGGTAAATGCATTCAGTGGAACACTCAGCCATAAAAATTACCTGGTGTTCTCTTTCTGCAGATCACTCATTTCCCTCCTTTTCAGTCATGTGACTCTTTCATATGCCTGGTTATTTTTCACTGCCTGATGTACTTTAAAAAGAATAGGAATAATTTGAGGCTCAGGATGATAATAAGTTCCTTCAACGAAGACTTAGTTTTGCTTCTTTTGGGCCTTTGGCAAAGCAATCAGCTCCATCTAATCAGAGGTTGAGGTGACTTGAGGCTGATTTTCAGCCTTTGTGAAGCCTCGTCCATGTACTTCCTTTCACCAGGTCTTCACCCCACCCAGACCTTTGTGCTGTCCTGAAATTGATCCTCAGACATTAGCCGTGGTAGCTTACATTCCTGAAGTGATTCCCCAAGCAAGGGGCAAGGAGTCGGTAATGGGGTGGAAGGGCAGGAACGGAACCTAAAAAGCATTTCTTGAACCCATCTCTCAAAGCTGCCTCCTGTGCACCCCTTCCTGTCAGATCGCAGCCACCTGCCTCCTGCACACATACCATTTCAAGACTTGCACTCAAGTGTCCCCAGGGATTCCTCACTTGTTGTGGTTGTCCTGCACTTCAGGTTTCCTTCACTTCTATAGTATCCACAGGGTTGGTTTTTGGGAAGGGAGCCAGGCAACCCATGCTATTCACCATCTTGGCAGGAATTGAAAATCTTTCCAATATTTTGCATTCATTCCAAGTTCCCTTGTGGCCCCGTCAAATTTAGAAATCAGTACACAGCAGCCTTTGTCCAAAAGGACACAGAATAAAGGTTATTGGTGAATACTGGTTTACTTTTGCTTGTTCTGATTTATAGATGATGAATTACAGTAAATAAGACTAAATAAGAAAGGAAACTCATTTGAGTTCATTAATTTTCACACTCAGTATTTCAGTTATATTCCTATTGCTTATAACATGCTATGTTTTTTCTGTTTTATATTCCTACTCAGTTATTTATTTTAATTAAAAATATTATTTAATTTTATTCTATTTTTTGGCCACACCACCTGGCTTGTGGGATCTTAGTTCCTCCATCAGGTATTGAACCCATGCCCCCTGCAGTGTAAGTATGGAGACCTAACCATTGGACCACCAGGGAAGTCCCCAAAATATTATTTATTTTAACATTCAACTTAACCAGAGAGAAACAGAAAATTTTTTATTATAATGTAATATATTTTAATATTTTATATTTCAGAACTACCTAATTTTTAATCCAGCAAATAATAAAGAATTGGTGAGCAATAGTAAAACACAAGCAATATATTATACATGGGTAAGTAGAACTGTTTTTATTTGTTTTAAATATAAGGACAAGTATCTGTTTATTCTTTGAGTACAGATGTTTTGGTAATGTAACAATATAGTATCTACTTAAAAAGCAATAAACATATGAAAGTGTTTTGATTTAATTATAGCATTTATGTTAGTCCCACTGGAAATTAGCATATTAACTCAGAAGCACATAGTTTAAATTCTATTTAATTTTTTAAATTAATGAAATGAACATTTTTTTTGATGTATTTAAGGCCTAAGATATAGGAGTTTTCAAATCTTGGGCCCTTTACCCTTTTTTTAAAAAAAATTATTTATTTTAATTGGAGGCTAATTACTTAACAATATTGTAGTGGTTTTTGCCACACATTGACATGAATCAGTCATGGGTGTACGTACATGTGTCCCCCATCCTGAACCCCTGATTAGCAAACAGATTGGTGATCATGTATACTGACACAGGGCAAAATCATGATATTAAAAAGACATCAAAATGTAAACATAAAATTACCATATGACCCACCAGTTTCCAGATATATACCCAAAAGAATTGAAAACAGGCATTCAAACAGATACTTATATACAGCTGTTCACAGCAACAGCATTATACACAATACCCAAAAGGTAGGAGCAGATGTCCATCAGCTAATGAATGGATACCCAATGTGGTCTATCCATATGTGGAATATAACCTAGTCTTTAAAAGCAATGACGTGCCGACACGTACTGCAACTGTGGATGAACCTTGGGAACATTATGGTGAATGAAAGAAGCCAGACACGAAAAGCCAAATACCATATGACCCCATTCATAGGAAATTTTCAGAATACCTGAATCCATAGAGACGGAAAGAAGAATGGTGGTTGTCAGCGAATGGAGGAGTAGTGGGTGGGGGATGACTGCTTGATGAT
This sequence comes from Moschus berezovskii, assembly GCF_049115385.1. Classification (NCBI taxonomy): domain Eukaryota; kingdom Metazoa; phylum Chordata; class Mammalia; order Artiodactyla; family Moschidae; genus Moschus; species Moschus berezovskii. The sequence continues at coordinate 56,580,859 of NC_142478.1, read as the reverse complement.
GGGGCGTTCCTTTTGGGGTGATGGAAGTGTCCTGGAACCAAAGAGAAGAACAGTTGCAAAGCATTGATTATGTACTAAATGCCACTCAGTTGCACACTTTAAAATGGTTAATGGTTAATTTTATGTTATGTGAATTTTCCCTCAATAAAAAATGCAAAACAATTGAATTGCTGATTTACAGTGATAACTCATTACTTCAGGTATTAATGATAGCTTAAAACCTTATAAATGCAGAAGTCAGATCTGCATTAACAACCACTTAAAATCACAGTCATTTGTGGCATTATTTATTTATTTTCTTTCAGAATGTTTTTAGATGTTCCTAGAGACAGCAGGTTCTCCTACCTGTAGAAATTGCAAAGCTCTGACCCTGTTTCGATGCATTTGTTTTGATTTTGCTGTTATGTTGCTTTTCTTTTGGAAATGTCTTTTTTGTGAGTAGTGATTATTTTTTTCTGTGCTTATCAGTGTCCAGAGGGAGGCATACTTGTTCACAGTGCCCCACTTTTAACAGAAAAAGTGAGTATGCCTGTTGTGCTTTTATATGCCTGACTTTGTAGGAAATAAGTATGTGTGTGTCAGCCTAGTCACTTTGGGGTGCTCTGTGTGTGTCTTGATATTGGGAAATAATTTGAAATTTTTACTTAGGTCCTTTGCCATACTGAATGATCAGTTTAAAATAATGGAAGGATTTTTCAAAATAATATAGAATACAAATAAATGGCAAAGAGGTACATGTATGTGTATGGCTTAGTCCCTTAGCTGTTCACCTGAAAGGGCCACAATATTGTTAATTGACTATACCCCAATACAAAATTAAAAGTTTGAAAAAATTATAAATTTATCCTGCAATATTGAAAATAAATGGCAAAGGAAATTTATTACCACAAGCAAATACCCAAGAAAGTGGTGGCTTTTATAATGTATGTGTACCTGTGACAAAGGATGAAAGTTAATTTGGGATGATGTAAGTATGCCTGTTGTGCTTTTATATGCCTGACTTTGTAGGAAATAAGTTTGTGTGTTGGCCATACTTTGCCAGCAAAGGTCCGTCTAGTCAAGGCTATGGTTTTTCCAGTGATCATGTATGGATGTGAGAGTTGGACTGTGAAGAAAGCTGAGCGCTGAAGAATTGATGCTTTTGAACTGTGGTGCTGGAGAAGACTCTTGAGAGTCCCTTGGACTGCAAGGAGATCCAACCAGTCCATTTTAAAGGAGATCAGTCCTGGGTGTTCATTGGAAGGATTGATGCTAAAGCTGAAACTCCAATACTTTGGCCACCTCATGCGAAGAGTTGACTCACTGGAAAAGAGTCTGATGCTGGGAGGGATTGGGGGCAGGAGGAGGAGGGGATGACAGAGGATGAGATGGCTGGTTAGCATCACCGACTCGATGGACGTGAGTTTGAGTGAACTCCAGGAGTTGATGGACAGGGAGGCCTGGCGTGCTGTGATTCATGGGGTCGCAAAGAGTCGGACACGACTGAGTGACTGAACTAACTAACTAAGTAAAGTCATTGGACATGAGTGGATCCCTTTAAGTTGCTTAGTTTTCAGAACAATTAAAAAATGATATGGAGGGACTTACCTGGTGGTCCAGTGGTTAAGAATCCACCTTCCAACGCAGGGGATGTGGGTTTGTTCCCTGGTCACGGAATTAAGATCCCACATGCCTTGGAACAACCAAGCCCACGCACCACAACTGAAGTGAGCCCGTGTGCCATAACTAGAGAAGCCCGCAAGCCGCAACGTAAGATCCTGCATGTCACAACTAAGACCCAATGCAGCCAAAGATAAATTTTAAAAACTGATATTGGGTGTTCAGCTGTTTAAGGTCCAGTAGGAAGGTGGTGAGCCAGGTGTTAGCAGAAACATTTTATCCTGCCTGCTTTCCTTGAGCGATTGCACCAGGGGTAGACCTTGAGCCCTGTCTCCTGCATCAGTTTCTGTTTCTGATACTCATGTAACCTGCTGTCACTGTGCACCTTGTGATGATTTTTCTGTTTCCTTTCTTCTTTTCTGATTCAGTCTATAAAACTTTACTTTTCAAGCAAGCATGCAGAAAGAAAAAATAGAGACAATGGACACAAGGCAAGACGATGATTCTGACTGCAAACTCAGCTTTTTATAACTCGAAGTATCAAAAACTAAATATAGTCGATTCTCATTATTTGCCATAGTTATGTTCTGTAAGGTCTCTGCAGACCTGAATTAGTGGATGCTGAATCATTGCTCCTAGGAGAGTTGTAAGAACAGGTTCCTGCCAGCTTAGGGTCACCATACTTTCGTCAGCTGACAGATCCATGACCTTGTTTTATGTATGTTTCTGTTTAAAGACACCGTATTTAATTTATAACATTAGTTCCTTAATGTTGGACTCAAGGTTGACAGCACCAGGTAGAACTCATGCCTGAATGAGGCTTATCTAACACGAGTGAATTCTCTGGAAGGCTTGTCACAGCCTTCTCGTGCTCAAGAGCACCATATGGTATTTTAATACCATGTTCAGGAGCCAATTTAAATATCAAAATCACCAATAAAAAGTACCCCCCCCCAAAAAAAAAAAGAGCAAGCATCATGGCAGTAAAGACCAGGCTAAGGACATTTGCTTCCTGATAGCTGAAACTAGATAGAGAATTGCTGTGCTTGACCTCATCTGGGAATGTCAAGTTTTTTGCACACACACACATCTGCAAATGATTGTGAAGTGCCACGAGGATTGCTTTGGAGGTTACACATATATTTCAACACATAGGTAAATTCACAAAAATGGAATCCACAAAGAATGAGAATCGGCTGCAGTCTGAAATGATAAAAACACCTCGTATTGAACAGGGCTGCTTTTAGACAGAATGTGCTGTTCGTGCTTCGGAGAAGGCAATGGCAAGCCACTCCAGTACTATTGCCTAGAAAATCCCATGGATGGAGGAGCCTGGTAGGCTGCAGTTCGTGGGGTCGCTGAGGGTCGGACACGACTGAGCGACTTCACTTTCACTTTTCACTTTCCACTTTCACACATTGGAGAAGGAAATGACAACCCACTCCAGTGTTCTTGCCTGGAGAATCCCAGGGACAGGGGAGCCTGGTGGGCTTCCGTCTATGGGGTCACACAGAGTCGGACACGACTGAAGTGACTTAGCAGCAGCAGCAGCAGCTGTTCGTGCTTAACCAGTTGTACTTCTACTGACCTCAAAGAGGTCCACCCTAGGATTTTCTGTGCCTAAGTAGAGAGTCAGACAGCAGGCTTACTGTGTCATATGACAGATCTCTGATTTCCTTCATGTATTCATTCAGTAAACATTCACCAAGGGTTCACTCACTGCTCTGCGTTCTTTCTATACTTCATCTCTAGGACACTGTCAGAGAAAGATGGCCTGGTGCTTTATTCTACGTAGCATACATTTAGTAAGGAATCTTAGGGGCATTTCTGTGTAAAGCACTTACTTTCCACTGATGGGAAGATGATTTATGATCAGAAGAAGACCGGGAGAATTGTTTCATGATTTTTTACAGCTGGAGCATGCTTTTGTTCATGACAGACATTAGTTTCCTTATCAGTCTCTGAAAACTCTGAAAGAGAAGTTGTGCAGGTATAAACAATGATTAACCACTCTTTCTTTTGCTTTAAGCAAACCATTTAATTAAGCCTGTATGTAACCCTTCACTTGCTCTTGGCAAACCCTCAAAGGTTCAGAACTGCCTGGATCATGGTAATCCTCAGGGAAGTGTTTTTTAAGTGATTTTTTTTTTTTACTTTATTTTTTTCCTACTATATTTAGGTGAAACATTATAAAACATTGTGCTGATAAATGTTTTGTTTTATATTTACCATCAACTGTAACTTGTACATATAACCTGTAACCTGTCTTTTGAAATACAGACATTCAACAAGCTCGTGGGAAAATTTAGCCAGTCTGTCTTTCATTTGAATTTAACCCAAATACTGTCCGCGACGATGGAAGGGAAGCTGGTTGTCTGGGACATTTACTGCCCACCGCCATCTGCCTCCTCCTCCATGGGCTTTCCCCATATCAAACCTTGCAAACTGGTTCATTTGCAGAAGGAGGGTATCACTGTGCTCACTACAGTTGACAGGTAATTAGTGAATGAAAAAGTAGCTGTAGATGACTATAAACTTATCTAAAAACCCTTTTGGAGGTAGATACATATTTTGTATATGCAAAGATTGTTTCTGGGGAGAACCAATTTAACTGGGAACATTGACTGCCTCTGAGGAAAAGAACTGAGAACCAAGATTAAGGACAGGGGCGGATTTACTTCTTTTTATAGTCTCATTTGTACTAATTGGGTTGCTTTTATTAAAAAAAAAAAACTGCATGGGCATGCATTACTTTTAAACCCAACACTTTTGAGTTGGTGAAACAAAAAGTAACTGTTTTTTTTTCTTCTGCCCTAATTAGATTTATTTTGCACCCTAAACTTTACATTCTTTCAATGGAAGAAAATGGCATAAAGAGCTTTTTTTTTTCTGATGACAGAATAACAATTGCTAATCATGAAAAGATGAAATACAACAAAACTTTATAGAGTTCCTTAACTCTTTGATTTTGAGGGGCTGTGGGGATCCACAACTAATCTCAGCCTTATGCCTTAGCCTCAGACATAAAGGGGTTCACATGCCAAATACATTCCATCCTTGTTGAGTGACCTGGGACAAGGGACTTAAATGTGCCAAACCTCCATTCTTCTATCTGTAAAGTGGGTACCATAACACTGTCCCTCTCTGAGTGATTTTGTGAGGATGGCTTGCTGGATCTTAGTTTCCTGACCAGGGACTGGACCCGTGTCTCCTGCAGTGGAAGCACTGAGCTACGAGGGAACGTCCCAAGGATTGTAAAACTCTTAGCACGCTCTCTGGCACAGGGGAGCTCTAGGTACAACAGCCCTTGTCAGGGTGCTAGGGAAGTTCCCCAAAGTGCTGGAGACAGTTGCCTCATGATGAGGACCCTGCCCACATGATGGGAGTCACTGTGCCCTCTGCTCTCCAAAGGCCTGTTGCTCTCCTTCCCCTTTCTTTAATATAGGGTCTATATTAAAGGTCTTCCCTTTTCTTTAATAACAGTGAGGCCCTGGTGTGGATTACAAAGAGAAATGCAAATCGTCATCTTCACCCAGTTGGTGGGAAAAGATAGCAGTAGAATCACAGTTGATGAAGCCGTCAACTTTAATCACTGGGGGATAGGACCCAGGGAAGATCATGCCTGGGTTCCCCTCTCTCCATGCTAAGTAAAACACAGCCAGGGGACTTCCCCTGCAGTCCAGTGGTTAAGACTACACTTCCAAGGGAGAGGGCGAGGGTTCGGTCCCTGGTTGGGGAAGTAAGATCCTGCATGCTGAGTGGTGAAGCCAAAACAACAAAACAAACAAACAAAAAACCCCAGCCAGGACCTGGGAGCCCTTGCAGGAAAAAGTCTTAAAAAACACTGGAGAAAAAAAAAACAAACATTCACCTTGTTTTGCTGTTTCTGTCCAGCAGAGGGCAGTGAACACCGTTCTAGCCAATTACTCTGCCCACTTGCCTTGCTTATTAATCAGAAACCTCATTTAATCGCTTTTCATATATATATATATATATATATATATATATATGAGATAATTCATCCCCCACCTCCCCCCGTGATGATAATTATGTCAGAGGCTTAAAAAAACAAGCTCATTGGGATGGCTCTGAGGAAATAAAAACCATTCTGTCACGCAGCACTGCCTTTGGCTGTGATGACTGGACAGGGTTTTACGATCCCTCTCACAGCAGTTGTCTCCCTGTGTCCCACTGCCAGCCTGAGTGACTTCAGAGGGATGGTAGCCAGACTTTGTTGTCATCTATAGTCTGTGGTGGAGAATGGAAATCACTGCCCAGTGCTGTTGCACAGGACTGACCTTGGAGGGCAGGGCAGAGGAAAGCAGAGAGCATGGACTTTGTGTTCCATACACCTGGACCCCTGCATAGTCTAGCCATGTGGCCCTGATAGGGTTGCCAGGTTTAAGTTTGTCCCGGGACTTCCCTGGTGGTCCAGTGGCTAAGACTCCGATCTCCCAATGCTGGGGGGTCTGGGTTCAGTCCCTGATCAGGAAACTAGATCCCACATTGCACAATGAAGGATTTGAACGTGGAATTCAAGATCCCTCATGCTGCAACTAAGACCTGATGCAGAAAAAAAAAAAATTATATATATATATATATATATATGTCCCAAATACTGCATGAGGCAATTGCATTTGGGAGCATACACTATTTGGGACATACTTATCCTAGAAATTTACTCATGGTTCATTACTCTGGCAATCCAAGGCCTTAAACTTTAGTTTCCCAAACGTGAACTGGGAATGACAGTAAAATCAGCCACATGGAGCCATATTCAGTGAAAGTTCTTACAATGCCCGGAGTCCAGAGGCTGGCATATGTGTTCAATAGATGATACTCAGTATCATTATTTAACCTACAATGCAGGAGACCTGGCTTCGATCCCTGGGTCAGGAAGATCCCCTGGAGAAGGAAATGGCAACCCACTCCAGTATTCTTGCCTGGGAAATCCCATGGACAGAGGAGCCTGGCGGGCTACAGTCCATGGGATCACAAAGAGGTGGACACATCTTAGCGACTAAACCACCACCACCACCATTATTTAACAAACTGACTTTATCCTCTGTTTTCAGCTATATTGTTACAGGCGACATTCGGGGCAACATCAAGTTCTATGATCACACCCTCTCCATTGTGAACTGGTACAGCCACTTCAAACTCAGCTCCATAAGATTCCTGTCCTTTTCAAAGACCCCAGCAGCCCCTCCGACCGAAAATACAAACTATCCTCCAGACTGCACTCTAAAAGGTGACCCTTTTGTTGTAAGGTGAGTTGTTAACTGTTGTTGTTGTTCAGTCACTAAGTGTCCGACTCTTTGCGACCCCATGGACCACAGGCAGCGTGCCAGGCTTCCCTGTCCTTCACTATCTTTTGGAGTTTGCTCAGACTCATGAGTCGGTGATGCCATCCAGCCATCTCATCCTGTGTCGTCCCCTTCTCCTCCTGCCCTTAGTCTTTCCCAGCATCAGGGTCTTTTCTGGTGAGTCGGCTCTTCACATCAGGTGGCCAAAGTATTGGTGCTTCAGCTTCAGTATCAGTTTTTCCAATGAATATTCAGAGTTGATTTATTTTAGGATTGACTGGTTTGATCTCCTTGGGACTCTCAAGAGTCTCCTCTAGCACACAGTTCGAAAGCATCATTTCTTCAGCGCTCAGTTGAAGTTGATCATGAACCTCATCATTGGAACAGTCAAAAAGCTGTGTCTTCTTTTAGTTTGTGTACCGTGGTATCTTCTTCCTGTTCCTGGGATGTGAAATACAGGGAACCTGGCCTTTCTAGTTAGACCTTTCCCTGGGTCAGAGATGGATCTCCTTGGCTGATTACGAACACTATTTAATCTTTTTTTTTTTTTTTCCTAAGTGAAACATCATTCTCCTTTTAAGAAGGTTTAGTGATAGGAAGCTGGAAATGGCTCTGATCTCAGTTAACTCTGGAGTCCTTTGTTGTAGGTTGGTCTCCTTTCTCTGAGCTGAGTTTGTCCTGGCTCTGTGGTTAAAGGGATTTGATAGTGAATAGCCATAACATTTCGAGACAGAATTATCTGGGAGCCTGCTTAATCACCCTTGCCGTATCTGCAGGCACATCTGCATGTGTGCACCCAGCACCATATTTGCATACACAAATGAATATTTGCATGTGCAGATTAGCTAATTGTACAACTGACTGTCCATCTGCATACTTAATGACTCAATTTACATGTAGAAATGTGGGCTTTTTCACTTGCAAATGGAGGCTGTTGGGTTTTGGTGGCGTATTTTTGGAGATGCTGGGTTAATAATGTCACTAAATTACAGACGACAGAGGCGTTTCGTGTGCAATTAGAAGCAGAATTGCTGGCGTGCCCTGTTCCCTGCAAGCGCTGTTACGGGTTGGTCTCTCCTTGGCAAACAGGAATTTTATCATCGGAACATCAGATGCGTCAGTGTACCACTTGACAGTAGATGGGACTAAACTCGAGAAGTTATTTGTCGAGCCCAGGGATGCCATTTGTGCCATCTCCTGCCACCCATACCTGCCCCTCATCGCCATCGGAAGTTTCTGCGGGATGATCAAAGTGTGGGATTATGAACAGAAAAAATACCTCTTCAGCAGGGTCTTTGAGAAGGGGCTTGGAGTTCAGAGTCTGACCTACAACCCTGAAGGTATTTTCATCTTATCCATCTGTCTTAGGTTCTAAACCAAAACAGACCCAAATGGCTGTGCCTTCAGCTGTAACAGCTCCAGGAAGGTGACCTTGACCCACTCCCGGCACCAGGCCAGATGGGATGCCTGGTCCCCCTGGATGCTGCAGAACTCTGTACCACCTGGTCTCATCCCATGGTGCCATGTTTTCCAGTTTAATTCTTTCTCTCAGGACCTTGTCTGTCCTGTTCATTGCTGTTTCCTTGGCACCTAGGACAAGGCTCGGCACAGAGTTGATATTTCTTGAGTCAATGTAGTCCTTTACTTTCTTTCTTTTTAAAAAAAATTGTATTTATTTATTTAGCTGTGTGGTTCTTAGTTTCAGCATGCAGAATCTTTAGTTGTGGCATGTGAACTCTTAGCTGCAGCACATGGTATCTAGTTCCCTAACCAGAGATTGAACCCAGGCCCCCTGCACTGGGAACTCAGAGTCTTAGCCCCTGGGCCCACAGGAAAGTACCAGTGAAAGTGTTTTTCTATCCTTGTTCTCCAACTTGTGATTTCAGGAGCTCTGCTTGGAGCTGGCTTCACAGAGGGGACAGTTTACATTCTTGATGCAATGTCCTTAGAAAGTGCAATCTCAGAGCCTTTCAGATACTCCAGAAGCAGCGTGACTCACATCAGCTTCTCCCATGACTCCCAGTACATGGCTACCGCTGTGAGTATGGTGACTGAGTGCGGTCCAGTGGCTCCGCAACCTCCTTTAAAGCCGCACGAGGGAGGAGCTGGGACGTGCAGGGGGGAGGGGAGGGATGGGGAGCGGGGGCGATGAAAATGCTCTAAAACTGTGATGATGGACGCACAGCTCTGTGAATATACTAAAGTCCATTGGATTGTACATTTCTGGTGGGTGAATTGTGTGTGGTGTGAATTATATCTCAATAAAGCTGTTATAAAAAGAGAAGGGGATGGGGGAAGTGGGGCAGTGGTGGGTGGGGGCACTTCTGCCTGCGAACAGGACAAGCCGGGGCGTCAGAACTCCCTGCTCGGGACTCTGCCACTCCGACAGCTCGTGTTGGTTTGTTAGTTTTTTGGAACCCTCTCTCTGCACCCTGGCTTTCATCTTTCCCTTTGATTTCTGACAAGATGACATTCTCATTTATCTCAAGGCAAAGTCTTCCACCGAGCATTTTGGATTCTGTTCCTTCCCTCTGTGAATAGGGCTGTTAATCTCAGTAAAGTTTTTTTGGGATTCCCGACCTCTCCCTTCCCCCCACTTCTCCTGGGAGAGGGAGTGGGGATGCAGGGAAGTAGCTGCTGACACCCTTGACTCCCACTCGCTTCCCATCAGCACAGCGACTCAGGTGTCCCGTGTCCCTTCAGGCTGTTCCCGCCTGCTCTCCGTTTAGCTCTCAGCCATCATGTATGTATTTTTTAATCATACCTTTTAAAATTCTGTGTAGCTGGATAAAGAGAAGGGAGGACAAAGGCAGAAAGGGTAGGGATTTCAGTTTCCAACAGAGAATGACACGGGGACCAGCAAGGACAGTGAGACCATAATGTTAGACAAATACCATCTCTGCCCACCTCACCACCCCCCTCCCCGCCCCACTGCCTGCCACTACCTACTTTGAACTCTGATTTTTCTCATCTACAAAAATGGGTATTATTTTACCACTTGTTCCAATAGACAGAGGTTTTCTTTTTGGATAAAATACTCTAAAAGGAAAGTTAGCTTGAAAAACACAGTGATAACTCTTAACTGACAAAATCGAAAACGGAGTAAGTCCGGCTCTTTCCCTCATACTCAGGATGTCAGTTTCACTGTGGCTGTTTATGTGGTGAGAGTCAGACACAGACGAAGGGTCTGGGAATACTTGGCAAGGCTGCGCTCTCACCGCAAGAGCATTCGAAGTGTCCTGTTCGGGGTTCATCTGGACAGCAACGAGCCCCGACTGCTGAGCCTCGGCACAGACAGACTCCTGGTGAGCTCCTTTGCTTTCCTTTGCCTGGTGCTCAGGGCCGTGTCTCATTCTTGTTATTTCCCTGGAGTCTGGCACAGAACCAGTATGTGTGTGTGTTGGAGAAGATGAATATATGGGACTTCCCTGCTGGTCCAGTGGCTAAGACTCCACGTTCCTAATGCCCAGGTTTGATCCATGGTCAGGGAACTGGATCCCACATGCCGCAACTCAGAGTTTGAGTTGGCAGGTGAAGATCTTGTGTGCGGCAATTGAGACCCGGCACAGCCAAATGAATAAATTAAATAAATAAATGTCTTTTTAAAAAGAAAATGAATGTATGACGAAGTAGCAAAAACCATTCTGAGCTGGCACTTGGCTTTCATGCAGCTCTGACACCACACAGGGACTCGTGTCCTGAGTGAGGAGGGCCCTGGGAAATGGCGTGTTGGTGGAGCGGAGGTGGTCCTCCCCACAGCATGGACAGCTCAGCCACCTTTGCCTCTCAGTGGGCATTTGGAAGCCAACACTCACAATTCCTGTGTCTCAGGGTCAGGACCAGGCTGTTACCTCCATGTGACAACGCAGAGAGGATCAAGAAGGAAAGGCAGTGACAGTGGCAGACGTGATTGAGCCCAAAGGGTTCAAAATCAATTGATTTTTCTGTGCATCCATCTTAACTTCCTTCCTTTCCTCCCCTTCCTTTATTCTATCCATTCTTTGTAACAAATATATTTGAAATTTTATTTATGTATTTGACTGCGCCAGGTCTTAATTGCAGCACGTGAGATCTTCAGTCTTCATTGTGGCATGTGGGATCTAGTCCCACAACCAGAGATGAAACCCGGGACCCCTTCATTAGGACTTCAGAGTCTTAGCCAGAGGACCACCAGCGACGTCCCTATTCTGTCCATTCTTCCATCCACCCATCATCTATCCATCCTTCCTTCCTTCAATCCATCCTCGTCTGGCCACCAAAACCTACCTCTGGGTGAAATTCAACAGGCTACTAATGTATGACTTTCAAGAGCTGAGGTTTAGCTATGAATTAGTTCCTACTCACAGAAAGTTCCCAAGATAATGCTAAGTGAAGTAGGACAACAAAGTCGTAAGAGTTCAGGTTCTGGAGTTAGTTGGACCTAGATTTGAATTCCTACTCTACCACTCCTTGGCTGTGTGACCTTGGGAAAACCACAGAATCTCTCTGAACATCTGTTTTCTCATCTGCAAAATGGGCATAGCAGGACTGCACCTCTGGGGAGTTGTATTAAATGACATCATCTTGCTCGTAATGGATACTCCATATTGGTGGTTTATTAGGTGTAGAAGTTCAGGCAATTCTCTTAAAGGGCCTGATACTGTCTCCCCCCGGAAGAGGATTGTTGACTGACTTCATTCACCTCAGTCCTCATGTGTGTTCATCTGGGCTTCCCTGTAGATTGAGTATAACCTACTCAAGAGCTACAAAGACCACCTGGCAGTCCTGGACATTCACCAAACCGACCAGGGCAACTATCCCACCTGTATGGTCTGGTACCCGCCACTCACCAAGGAGCTCTTCCTGCTCATTTGCAACAGTGGCTACAAAGTGAAGCTTTTTAATTCTACTACAAAAATGTGCAGGTAAGCCAGGGAGCCTCCCGCAAAATGGTACATAAATCAATTTCTCAGTTGCCAGGTTATTTCAAGTCCCACCTTAAGGACCTGCAAACAACTTGCCTACCATTACAACCCTTCTTACTTTGCAGAGTAGGAAACTGAGGCATAGATAAGGTTAGTTGTCCTTACCCAAGTTCACATGGTTAGAAAGTGCCAGAGGCAGGGACTTCACTGGCAGTCCATTGGTTAAGAATCCTCCTTCCAGTGCAGGGGGTGCAGGTTCAACCCCTGTTCGGGGGACTAAGATCCTACATGCTGTGGGGCAACTAAGCCCGTGCACCGCAACTACTGAGCCCAAACACTCTAGAGCCTGTGTGCCGCGACTGGAGAAGCGCACATGCCACAGCGAGCAGTCCGTGTGCAGCAATGAAGAGCCAGTGTAGCCGAAAATAATTTTAATAGGTAAATAATAAACTGCATTGGTAACATCTAAAAAAATTTTTAAAAGGAAGTGCCAGAGGCAGGATGCAAACCCAGAAACGTTGTTTCTGAGCCCAGAACTTCACAGGGATAAGGTACTCAGAGCTCGGAGATAGAGATTCAACAAAGGAATCAGACCCCGCGGCCCCAGAAAAGCAGCTCATGTGCAGTGGAATCTCCTATTCTTCTTTCCTGGAAAAAAGCGGTTTTACCTGCATACTACCAGCTGATTGATTTTTCTTGTTCTTGGTTCTTAAAGAAGTTATAAGTTCAACTTGATAGCATTCTTTCTTCTCTCGAGCCCACCATATGGACTATAGACCACTCTGTGGACTGGAGCCCTCCAGACTCCTCTGTCCAAGGGATTTTCCAGGCAAGAAGACTGGAATGGGTTGCATTTCCTCCTCTAGGGGATCTTCCTGACCCAGGGATCTCCCGCATTGGCAGGTGGGTTCTTTACCACTCGCGCTACCTGGGAAGCCCCTTTTGTTCTCTCAGTAAGTGTTTACTGAGCCCCTACCTGAGCCAGGTGCTGTTTTAGGTGCTGAAGATGGGAATGAAGACAAAACAATGTTGCTGTCACCATGAGATTTGCATTTTATTGGGGGAAGTGGCGTTCAAGTTAGAGGTTGGGCTGAAGACCCATATTTGAGGTCAGCACACTTGGTGCTTTAAAGCATGAGACAAGAGAAGATTCAGGAGGGGAAGGGTGGATAGAGAAGAGGTTGAAGGATCAAGCCCGGGGTATCCAAAGCTTAGCATCTTAGAGCAGTGGTGCCTCCACCCCGAAATACATCTACACCTGTGGTTGCCCTCATGCGCTGCTAGGCTTGTGAGTCCAGGGTTTGCTCCTCCTGATCAGTGCATGGCCCCTTCGTTGGAGCCCTGCATTCATCATCCCATTTCATCTGCAACAGCCCTGCAAAAGATCGTGCCACTGTGGATCAGACAGGAACAAAACTTGCCCAAGGTCCTGGTCAGGGCAGAACTTGCCCCTTGAACCCACCTGTGACTCTGTCCCCTCTTTGGCATCGCTGGTCTCCGGTGCAGCCCTCACAGAGGTGAGGATGCTGTGGCGACCCCACCTGGGAGGAGGAAATCGGCAAACACCACAGCAGCTGGCCGCATGCTTGAAGAAGACCTTCCTCTGGAAATGTATCTCAGATTAGATAGGTCTTCAAAAGGCCAAGATCACTCAGGGTCTTTTTTTTTTTTTTTTTAATTGCCCTTTTTAGAAGGGCCCATGGGAAAATGACTGAGACATGCCATGTTGTGTGGCAGGGACAGGAGAGAAATACAGCACAATTTTTTTTTAAGCTATTAAAACACTGGTTCCTGGGGCGACTGGAGTGGGCCAGGGCATGTGGTCAGAGGGCTGGGCGTCTCGTGGCCGCGCGAGTCGGGGATCTTCCCAACCCAGGGATCAAACCCATGTCTCCTAAAAAGAAATAAAACACTGGTTCCAAATAGGAAAAGGAGTGCGTCAAGGCTGTGTATTGTCTCCTGCTTATTTAACTTATATGCAGAGTACATCATGAGGAATGCTGGGCTGGAAGAAGCACAAGCTGGAATCAAGACTGCCGGGAGAAATATCAATAACCTCAGATATGCAGATAACACCACCCTTATGGCAGAAAGTGAAGAGGAACTAAAAAGCCTCTTGATGAAAGTGAAAGAGGAGGGTGAAAAAGTTGACTTGAAGCTCAACATTCAGAAAACTAAGATCATGGCATCTGGTCCCATCACTTCATGGAAATAGATGGGGAAGCAGTGGAAACAATGTCAGACTTTATTTTCTTGGGCTCCAAAATCACTGCAGATGGTGATTGCAGCCATGAAATTAAAAGACGCTTACTCCTTGGAAGGAAAGTTATGACCAACCTAGACAGCCTATTAAAAAGCCGAGACATTCCTTTGCCAACAAAGGTCCATCTAGTCAAGGCTATGGTTTTTCCAGTGGTCATGTATGGATGTGAGAGTTGGACTATAAAGAAAGCTGATAGCCGAAGAATTGATGCTTTTGAGCTGTGGTGTTGGAGAAGACTCTTGAGAGTCCCTTGGACTGCAAGGAGATCCAGCCAGTCCATCCTAAAGGAGATCAGTCCTGGGTGTTCATTGGAAGGACTGATGCTAAAGCTGAAACTCCAATACTTTGGCCACCTGATGCGAAGAGCTAACTCCTTTGAAAAGACCCTGATGCTGGGAGGGATTGGGGGCAGGAGGAGAAGGGGATGACAGAGGATGAGATGGCTGGATGGCATCACCAACTCGATGCACCTGAGTTTGGGTGAGCTCTGGGAGTTGGTGATGGACAGGGAGGCCTGGCATGCTGCGATTCATGGGGTCGCAAAGAGTTGGACACGACTGAGTGACTGAACTGAACTGATTAAAACACTGGGAAGGAGACATTTGAAAGAAATATGTAAAAAGGAGTTTTAGGAAGGTTTCAGAATCTTTGTACATCATCTTTAATGGACACAAGGTTTTTGGACCAAAACTATCTCATAGGGACTTCCCTGGCGGTCCAGTGGCTAAGACTCCGTGCTCCCAATGCAGTGGCACAAGTTTGATCCTTAGTCAGGGAACTGGATCCCACATGCTACAACGAAGAGCTTGCGTGCTGTAACTGAAGATTCCCCCATGCCACAATTAAGCACCAGCACAGCCAAATAAATAAACATTAAAAAAAAGAATATCCCATAGATGTGCCCAGTTCTGAGAAGCTCTGAGTTGGCTGAGCAGGTGGCTGGGGGCGGGAGCTGCCCAGACTTGGAGTTCTTCCTCACAGTTAGTAATGGGAACTCAAAGCTGAGCGGTTAGCAGGTTCTGCCATTGAAGATCAATGGGAAATTGGTGTAGAGCATCTTTCTTGTTTTAAAAAATGTTTCCACCTAATGCCTTTATTGTTGCTGTTTTTTTATTCCAGTTTAATTGAGATATAATTGACATATAGCACTATATAAGTTTAAGGTGTACAGCATAATGATTTGACTTACATACATCATGAAGTGCTATTACAGGAAGTTTAGTGAACATCCGTCCTCTCCTATAGCTACATAATTAAAGAAAGAGAAAAACTCCTTGTTATGAGAACTCTTAGGATTTATTCTCTTAACAACTCTCATCTGTAACATGCAGTAGTGTTAACTGTATTTATCATGTTATACAGTACACCCCTGGTGCTTATTTTTCTTACAACTGGAAGCTCGTGGCTTTTGCCTGCCTTCATCCAACTACCCCTCCCCCCAACCCCTGCCTTCTGATAACCACAAATCTGGTCCCTTTTTCTATGAGTTTCCTTGTTTGTTTTCGAAGCATAATTGACCTGTGACACTATATTATTTCTTGTTACACAACGTAGTGATTCTATGCATTTATTCCTATTTCTGTATATTTCAAGATGATCACAACAATCTGTTATCATACAAGGATATTACATAGTTATTGACTATATTCTCTGCATTGTACGTTTCATAAATGGGACTCATTTATTTTGTAACTGGAAGTTTGGACCGCTTTATTTCCCTCTCCTATTTCTTTCCTCCCCCACGACCCTCCTCCCCTCTGGCAACCTCCTGTTTGTCCTCTGTATCCATGACTCTGTTCCTATTTCGTTATATTTGTTCACTTGTTTTGTTTTTCTTAGCTTCCATATATAACTGAACTCATACAGTTTTTACCTTTCTCTGACTTATTTCACTAAGCATAATACCCTTCAGGTCCACCCATGTTATCACAAATGACAAGATTTATATTCCATCAGATATATGCACTACATCTTCTTTATCCATTCATCTATTGACAGACATGTAGGTTTCCTCCTCATCTTAGCTATTGTAAATAATGCTGCAGTGAATATAGGGGTGTGTATATCTTTTCAAATTAATGTTTTCATTTAGAGCCATGAAATCACTTGTTTCTGCCATTGAAGAGCAACTGGAAATTAGTATAAAGCATCTTTCTTAAAAAATAGTTTATTAAAGTAAAATTCACGATGTAAAACCAACCATTGTAAAGTGAACAATTCAGTGGTATTTAGTCCTTTCACCACCTACGTCCATCTAATTCTAAAACATTCTCATCATTCCAAAGTAAAACCCCTGGCATAAAGCATCTTTTAAGCTGTAGGAATAATAAAGCCTCGTAACCACAACTTAATTGGGAAGGAATTGCCTTTTGATGATAAATCCAAAAGAATTTTAAAATGCATTTAAAAATATTTGAAAGAACACGAAGAGGCAGTTCGGAGAAAAAGGCCAATAAACCTATGAGCAGATGCTTACCGGTACATCAAAGATGCAAATGAAAAGAAGACATCATTTTTCACAAATCAGATTAGCAAAGATAAAAATGATCGATAGCGTCAAGTGTTGGCAAAGTCGTAAGACGCTGTAATGGGCTGCTAGTGCCCGGGTTGGGGGGGTGTAGTGTAAATGGGGACAACCTTTTGGGAGAGCAATTTGTTACCCTCTATTAAATTACAGCCTGTCTTCTGACTTCTAGGAATGTAGCCCATAGAAGTACTCGCACAGGATGCCAAGACATAAGTAAAAGGATGTCTTGTTTGGAAATATTTTTAAAAATGGAAACACTCCAAATGTCCATTAATAGGGGATTAGTTAAATGATGGCTTGTCAGTACACTGAAACATGATGCTGCTTTTAGAAAAAGGAAAAAAAAAAAGAAAAAAGAGAAGATAGCTCTCTGCATAGTAACATGGAAATATCTCTAAGACATAAATGAGATAAAGTAAATTGCCAAAGAAGCATGAATATATTTTCATATAAAATTATATTTATATAACATATATTTTCATCTAAAATTGTAATTAGGTGGGCTAGAATATATATAAAGTTGTATACAGCAAATTATTACCCATAATTATCTTGGGATAAAGGGTATAGCCATGTAGAGAGTTACGGGTAGATTTTTCTACTTTCTGTCTAAATATTTGAAAATTTTCACAATGAATATGTAAAATGTTTTCAATCAGAAAAAAAAAGACATTAATTTTATGAAATTGTTAGAAATTCAGCAGTACTATGTAGCAGTTACATAGCTCCTACTATGTGCTGAGTATCCGACTATCTCCTGAACTGTACTGAGTGCTTTATATATATATTAACTTATTTAATGCTGACTATAGTCTTATGGAGTAAATACTGTCATGGATCCCTTTTTTACCAGTGAGGAACCTGAGGCCCAGAGGGGCTGAAGAGCTTAACTTTTTTCCTCTTGCTTATTTATAATTTAAGCTGGAATTCATACACTGTGACATCTACCATTTTCAATGGCTTTTTACTATATTCACAAGGTTGTGTAACCATCATCACTATTCCATTCAAGAACATTGTCATTACCCGCTAAGGAGATATCCCAAACCCACTGGCAGTCATACCCCATTCCCTTTCTTTCCCTCCGACCGCGCCCCTCCACCACCACAACTATCCATCCCTGGCAGCTACTAGTCTACTTTCTGTCTCTATGGATTTTTCTGTTCTGGCTATTTCATGTAAATAGAATCATATGATATGTGACTTTTGGTGTCTGACTTCTTAGCATCATGTTTTCAAAGTTCAACCATGTTGTAGCCTCTGTCAGTTCTTTATTCCTTCTAACGGCAAAGTAATATTCCATTGTATAGACACACCACATTTTATCTATCCATCCATAAGTTGTCAATTGGGTTGTCCCTACTCTTCGGCTCTTACAAACATTTGTATACAGGTTTCTGTGTAGACATCTGTTTCATTTCTCTTGGATACAGACTTAGCAGTGGAATTGCTGAATCATATGGTAACTGTAATGAACCATTTGAGGAACTGTGCGACTGTTTTCCACAGTAGCTGCACCACTTTACATTCCTGCCAGCAATATATGAAGGTTCTAGTTTCTCTACAACTTGCCCCTAATTTTTAAGGGTCAGACGTGGGATTCTCATCAGAGTCTGTGCTCTTAGCCATCCTCTTCCCTACATCTACCTGTTGAATAATTATTTTATTTTGTTTGGCCACACCATTTGGCATGCAGGATCCTAATTTCCTGACCAGGGATTGAACCGGGCCCCCTGCATCAGGAGCATGGAGTCCTTACTACTGGACCACCAGGGAAGTCCTGTTCAATGATATTTGAGGAAGGTCTTTAAACATTTCTTCTCAAATGATTAGATAAAGATGACGTAATATTAGCTGATGCATTGTCTATCATCTGGTTATTTTAGTATTTTTAACACTGCACCTAATTCTCTGTATATAAGCCTGATCGTGGATCACCCAGCCTGACCCCTCCTGCGTCCTGCAGCCCAGCGGTCACAGTCAAGTCTGCCTTCATAGTTGGCCCATGCTCACCATCTTGGTTTTACCTTCCTTCACCCTCCTCCCCCAACTCCTTTCCCCTTTACCGTTTCTGCAGGTCTCAAGCAATAGTCCACGTCCCATATGTTTGATCTCCTGTTCCCACTGCCGGTTTTTCTGTCCCTGCCCTATTATCTTCTGCCTTTGAAAACTCAGCTGTCTTCTGATAGATGTCTCATCACCCCTTCCCCAGCGCAGGCCCCATGCCAGGTGTTTGCTTGTCACCCCACTTCTCCCCTTGTGGTGCTTGCCTCCACAGCTGTTGTCCCTGCAAGACTGTGAGCCCAATGGCAGTAACTCCCTCTCACTCGTTTCTGTGTCCCGAGCCCCTGTCACAGTGCCTGGAACAGAGAGGTGCTCGAGAAAGTCGTGCAAGGAGTGTCTCCTGTCCCCGCCAGATACGGGCTGGGTACAGGAGATACATGGAGAAAACACATCCAAACCACAAGGGGCTTAAAATATAAGATGAAAAAGCTACTGGCCTTATTCAGGGGCAGACTCAGGTTTTGTGGAATATGAAGTGTATTTGAATTTGTGGGGCCTCTTTTTTTTTTTTTTAATTAAAAAAGAGATGTAGAGAATTCCCTGGTAGTCCAGTGGTTAAGAATCTGCCTTCCAATGCAGGGATACAGGTCAGATCCCTGCTTGGGAAACTAAGATCCCACGTGCTTCAGTTCAGTTCAGTTCAGTCGTTCAGTTGTGTCCGACTCTTTGCGACCCCATGAACCGCAGCACGCCAGGCTTCCCTGTCCATCACCAACTCCCAGAGTTTACCCAAACTCATGTCCATTGAGTCAGTAATGCCATCCAACCATCTCATCCTCTGTTGTCCCCTTCTCCTCCTGCCCTCAATCTTACCCAGCATCAGGGTCTTTTCAAATGAGTCAGCTCTTCGCATCAGGTGGCCAAAGTATTAGGGTTTCAGCTTCAACATAAGTCCTTCCAATGAACACCTGGGACTGATCTCCTTTAGGATGGACTGGTTGGATCTCCTTGCAGTCCAAGGGACTCTCAAGAATCTTCTCCAACACCACAGTTCAAAAGCATCAATTCTTCTGCACTCAGCTTTCTTTATAGTCCAACTCTCACATCCATACATGACCACTGGAAAAACCATAGCCTTGACTGGACGGACCTTTGTTGGCAAAGGAATGTCTCTGCTTTTTAATATGCTGTCCAGGTTGGTCATAACTTTCCTTCCAAAGAGTAAGTGTCTTTTAATTTCATGGCTGCAGTCACCATCTGCAGTGATTTTGGAGCCCCAAAAAATAAAGTCAGCCACTTTTTCCACTGTTTTCCCACCTATTTGCCATGAAGTGATGGGACCGGATGCCATGATCTTAGTTTTCTGAATGTTGAGCTTTAAGCCAACTTTTTCACTCTCCTCTTTCACTTCCACATGCTTGGGAGCGACTAAATACTCATTGAAACTACTGAGTCTGCATACCACAATTTGAGAGTCTGTGCGCTGCAACAAAGATCCCATGAGTTGGGACCTGATGCAACCAAATAAATTAATTGGTTAATATTAATTATAAACAAATATATATAATTTTTTAAATTAAAAAGATATATAATTAGGAATAAATTAAAAATGGTGAGGGCCCCTCCCAGGTTTCGGAAGGTGTGTGTATTAGGGAGGAGTCCTGCAGCTCAGGTTTTGCCAGCTTCAGGGCAAACCCAGCTCCAAGACTTGAGGTCACTTCTGGCAGCCTCACCTCGGATCAGGTTCCTAAATACCGTAAAAGAATCTGAATTCAGAAATCTGACCATGATGGGGGTGCAATTCATTAGAGTGTGATGCACAGAGTTTTTTGGGGACACTTGAGTTGCTCTCAGACCTGCTGTCAGATGTCTGGACACCAGACGGGGTCTCCCTCTAAGATCCTGGGCAACCCTGGGAGGATGGGGCTGTTTCCCCACATCCTGTCCATGCTCTCTCGTCCTTGCAGCATTTTCTGCATCCCTTGTTCGTGTACATGTTCTCTAGGCATGATGTTCCCTTCATTCAGCTGTCAAGGGGAAAGTCAGAGCCTCAGCCAAGAAAATCATCCTTCACAAGCGAAATTTCCCTGGAACATCTGGAGCTGTTGCCCCTGATTTGCGGCCACCATTAGCAGTTGAGAGAGAGGTCTTTACAATGGGCTTAGCTAAGCGACAAGAAACTCAAAATTTAAAATGTATAGGGTGGACTTCCCTGATGGTACAGTGGTTAAGACTTTGCCTTCCATTGCAGAGGATGCGGGTTCAATCCCTAGTCAGGGAGTGAAAATCACACATGTCTCGCTGACAAAACACCAAAACATAAAGCAGAAGCAATAGTGTAACAAATTCAATAAAGACTTTTAAAATGATCCACATCAAAAAAAAAAAAAAGATCTTTAAAACATATGAGGCATCGTGAAAGGGAACAAGTCATAAAACCTGCGTTCAGATTTGTGGAATTTAGAAAGCGTTTTTTTTTCTTTCTTTTGCAGGAAGACACTCCTCGGGCCAGTTTACGGATCTCCCATCGAGCAGATACAAATCCTCCCAGTGAAATCCACTCTGGAACTGCAGAAGCGCTACGCGGTGTTTATTAACAGAGACAAGGTACCAGCGGCTTGCTCTCCGCCCCACTAAGGTGACCGCATGTCTGGAGTGGGAAATAGTCACAGGTGTTACCAGACTTAAGAACACTGGCTTTCCCCAAGCCCGAGACTCTCATCCTGCTCCACACTGCAAATTGCCATAATTGAGTGAGGACGACTCTTAGGAGACTGCCCTTGTTTTCTCTACTCTCCAAAGTACACCAAAGGATTTTTCCTTTCCTTTCCTTTTCTTATGAAGACAAGTTAGTTCCACTTAGTTGTACATTTAATGACTAATCTAGGGACCTCCCTAGTGGTCCAGTGACTAAGACTGTGAGCTCCCAACACAGGGGCCCTAGGTTCGATCCCTGGTCAGGAAACTAGATCCCACTTGCAGTGATTAAGAGTTCACATGCCGCAACTAAAGATCCTGCATGCTGAAACTAAGACCTGGCACAGCCAAATAATTAAGTAATTAAAAAAAAAAATCTATAAATCCATATGGAAAAGTATAAGATCATAAAATGCCATAATTGTCCTGGAAAAGCCTGGACATCTGACCATTAAGGTAGGAGGGAAGTTTCCTTTCTGTGTCCCTGGTAGAACCAGACATCTCTCTTCCAAGGGGCTACCCTGCAGGGCACAGTGTATGTGAAGCCCCAGCCAGGTGAAATGCTTGAAATGCAGCCCTCACACACTGAGAAGGCAGTTCTAGACCCACAGTTACTTTGCATAAACAGATCTGGAGCTGACAGTGACTGTGCCAAGTCCGGCCTGGGGCCTGGGTATCTTAGTCTGAATATCTAGTTACTTCTTCCTTACTAGTCTTTCCTGGTGGCTCAGAGGTTAAAGTGTCTGCCTGCAATGCAGGAGACCCAGGTTCGATCCCTGGGTTGCGAAGATCCCTGGAGAAGGAAATGGCAACCCACTCCAGTATTCTTGCCTGGGAAATCCCATGGACAGAGGAGCCTGGTGGGCTACAGTCCATGGGGTCACAAAAAGTTGAACACGACTGAGTGACTTCACTTTTCTTCCTTTCTAGGTTGGACTTCAGATCTTACCAGTTGATGGCAACCCACATAAGACCTCTGCCCTCATATGCCACCCAAACGGGGTGGCCGGCATGGCCCTTTCCTATGACGGCTGCTATGCCTTCACAGCAGGAGGGCAGGATCGGTCAGTGGTGCAGTGGGAAATCAACTTAAGGTGCGTGCTGTGGCGAGAACTTTGGCCCCCTAAGGAGGGTGTCACGTGTACACCCCTTCTTTTCACTCAGCAACAGCAGACAGGTATTAAACCCCTATGACGGGACTTCCCTGGTGGTCCAGTGGCTGAGACTCCACACTCCCAATTCAGGGGGCCCGGGTTCTATCCCTGGTCAGGGAACTAGATCCCACATGTTACAGCTAAGAGTTCGTATGCTGCAACTGAAGATCCCAAATGCTGCAAGTAAACAAAATAAAAGATCCCACATGCCGGTGCAGACAAATAAATAAATATTAGAAAAAATAAAAACAAAAACACCCTACAACATCCTGGGCACTGTGCTAGGCCTGCAGGTATAAAGACAGCCAATACTCAGGCATGGCCTTCAGGGTGCTCCCTGAGACACTTGTTCATATTAACCGGCAGACAGAAGGTTACTCTTCTCTGCCAGGGACCCATGGTATTTGCAGGTGAGGCCGTGTGATCCTACCTCATGAACCCACACCCCTTTCCCCCCAAGTACTTCTCACTGTGTCGCCTGAAAATCCACACCAGCTAGAGAGATTGAGCCCGAATCTCCAAAATGTGTGTTATGGAAATAGTAAGAGTATTATCTGAAATGTGTATTTTCAGTCTTCTCTTTCGCCACCCTGCCCTGAGCTGTGAATTTCTGCCTAGGGTGAGGCTGGAGAGTTCCATGATTGGGCACAGGAGAGACATAGACTTTGAGGTCAGAGGGACATGGGTTTGAGTCCGAAGACTACTGTCTGCTGGCTGTGCGACCTAGGCTGCCCTAGGTCCCAGAGATTAGCATCTCTGATCTTTAGATTCCTTGTCCGTGAAATGGGGGTGGGGGTGGGGAAGGGGGTAACATTAGGGATTTTTATAGGATCCTTATAAGCATCAGGTAGGCAAACATATGGAAAGCACACAGCGCTGAGCTAAAGACTCAGTAAATCAATGAATGATTTCCTTTCATCTCTTCTTCCTTATAAAGGCATTTGCTTAGGAGTGCAGGATCTTTCTTATTAAAAAAGAAGGTTAGGGACTCCCTGGTGTACCAGTGGTTAGGACTGCACGCTTCCATCGCAGGGGCCACAGGTTTGATTCCTGGCTAGGGAGCAAAGATTCTACATGCTGAACAGTGCAGCCAAAAAATAATTTTTTTTTTTAAAGAGGGTTTACCTCTATAGTAATCTTCTCATCTCTCCAAATTCATTGAATAGCCACAGGGAGGAGCTAGTTCCTTTCCTGACCACCTTCTCCATGCCCCTCTTCCTGGCAGGGTCCCATGAGGAGCTGGATAAAAACAGCCCAGAGAAAGGTACCTTCCTAAAAGAACAAACCCAATTTGTTTGTTGGGTATAAGAATACCCCCAGTAAAAGAATACCCACTAGGCTTCCCTGGTGGCGCAGTGGATAAGAATCCACTCGCCAATGCAGGGGACACAGTTTTGATCCCTGGTCCAGGAAGATTCCATATGCCATAGAGCAACTAAGCCCCATGTGCCACAACTGCTGAGCCTGTGTGCTGCAACTACTGAAGCCGTAGAGCCAGTGCTCCACAAGAAGAGAAGCCAACTTGCCGCAACTAAAGAAAGCCCACGCAATAGCAACAAAGACCCACCGCAGCCAAAACTAAATAAAACATAAACTAAAAGTATACCCTCCACCGTCTGCCAAGTGCCCATCTCTCTTCGGTGGCAGGCATCGAAGCTTCTCCCCTTCACGTGAATAGAAGCAAGACCAGCCAGGTAAATCCACTTTGGAACCTCGAGGGGGTTTCAGATCACAGTTGCAACTCTGACCTTCACCTCTGTTCTCACCCAGGAGGGCAGATTTTGCGGATTTAGAAGCTGAAGGTGAACTCTCCCCTTGAAAAGAATTTTCTCATCACGTCTCCAGCATAAGGTGTTTAATCCTTTGACACCTATAGCCTGTTACCCGGACAGGTGGGGTCAAGCGACATCTTGGTGGGAAGACAGAATCTTCCTTTTTTTTTTTTTTTTCATTTTTGTCCTTTTCTCAATCATCTTGAGATCTGAAATGGCAGAGATTAAAAAAAAAAAAAAAAGGACACTCGCTTTCCAGTAGCTTTCCTGAACATGGCCAGAATCCAGGCTTGTGAGAATTTCAATTTAATCTGTTGTGGGGACAAAGGATCATTATAAACTAATTAGCACTTCATCACTGCTTCTGGTGTTTTAATATGTTCAATGCTTCACTAATGGGAAGAAATGTAAAAACCTGAAACAAGTAAACAAGTGAAATTTCCTACCGGGTCTATTGATGGCGAGTTGTAGGGTAAAATGAAGGTGATAAATCCTGTCACGTTCACATCATCTTAATCAGCAAACTCCTAGGCCCCCGAATTATCATTGCAGCATCTCAGACTTCCCCTGGGAGACCCCTTCTCTTCATCTTTCCCCCAGAGTCCCCCACTTGTACTTTCCCTTCCCCTATTTTGGGTGGCAGGCCACCCTTTTTCTCTCCTTGTCTGGCATGTTTTTAAATCCCCCATTTTTGTGCTCAACTTCACGCCCACCTGGCATCCTGTTGTCTTGCTCAGACAAGTGCCAGAAAGACCCAGATTCAAATCCCACCTCCCCTGCTACTTGCTGACCTGAGGCAAGTCCCTTCCTTTCCTTGAGCCTCAGTTTCTCCATCTGTTAAACTGGGAATATTACCACTGTGTTCAGAGCTGTTTTATTTGTTTGTTTTTGATATCTCTCTCTCTT
This sequence comes from Moschus berezovskii, assembly GCF_049115385.1. NCBI lineage: Eukaryota > Metazoa > Chordata > Mammalia > Artiodactyla > Moschidae > Moschus > Moschus berezovskii. Next base: position 56,555,727 of record NC_142478.1, on the reverse strand, counting down.
TTTTTTTTCAGTATGGGACATGCAGGATCTTAGTTCCCCTATCAGAGATCAAACGATGCAGTGGAAGCCAAGCCCTAATCACTGGATGGCCAGGGAATTCTCCCTCCACAATATCTTTATACAAATATAAATATATATATTCATATTGCATGCTATATGCACCCATCTGCACCTGCATTTTGCACTTGGCAGTATATTTATTTGGCTGCACCTCAAGGCATGTAGGATCTTAGTTCCCCTACTAGGGATTGAACCCAAGCTCCCTGTGGTGGAAGCCGGAAGTCTTAAACACCGGACAGCTGGGGAAGACCCCAGAGCTGTTTTGAGGATAGTGATGTCTACCATTGGGATCCCCACTCCCTTTCCTTCCCCTTCTCCTTCCCCTCCCCTCTCCTCCCCTTCCCCTCCCCTTCCCCTCCCCTAGGGAACCTTTACTGAGCACCTGCTCTATGTTGGTTGCCATCTCACAGCTTCTCCGGCTTTGGATCATTCCCCAAAGTACTGACTATATTCCTGGGCACACAGTAGGAACAGCATTCTCAGTAAATGCGCCTCCCCCTTGTTCCCCAGTGACCTCTTGTTTTGTGGCAAGTGTTAGAACCCAACTTAGGGAGAAAGGGGAAGTTAGGACCAGTCCTGTCCTGGGATCTCAAGTCACCGTGATGCGGGAGGCAGCCAGGACTGCCCACCCTCAGCATTTGCTCTCTGCTCACCTCTGCTGTATCCCGCAGTCACTCTGCAGAGGTGGGTTTCATCACTCAGTGGAAACATAGCCTCTGACGGTTCCTAGATTTCACACCAGAGCTAAGGGAAGGCTCATCCCCCAGCTCTGGTGGAACAAGCCCAGTCAGTCTCTCTGGCTCTCCTGTCAGCTGACGGTGGCTAGGGAGCCAGGGGCGTATTGCAGCTCTGACCAGCGGAGGGCTGTTCCCATAGGATCCAGAGCTCCATGAGCCTGTTTCCTGGGGCTTTCCTGGTAGTGACAGGCTCTTCCATGTCACATCGGGCCTTTAAACTGGCCCTGCTTCAGAACCATGGGGCTAACCGTGGCCTCTCTGCCCACAGTGCCTGTCAGGTTTGGGGCCTGAGTCTGGCCTGGGAGCCTCAGAACAGGCACCTTCTTAGCCAGACTCCTGCCTCGATGACTAATGTCAGAGCCAAGGGTTGGGTGAAGGCTGGGCCCAGCTGGAGACGGGCCTCAGACCCAACTGGAGCCCAGGCCCATCTGGAGAGTACACCAGCTCCACAGACCACCAGCAGCCTGCTTGGGCGGGGCTTCTGCGGGGTCCTGACTGAGGACTGTTTCGTGGCTGACTCCTGCAGGAACGGTGGAGATGTTGACCCAGGTCAGGGGTACTAATAACTCTGGGCCAGGCCCTGGGCCCTGTGCTTTCCATGCATTGCCTGATTTATCCTCACAGCTATCCTGCGACATAGGGACTGTTGACAACCCCGTTGTACAGGTCTGGAAACTCGCTCCAAGGGCTGCCCCAGCCATGGAGTGAGGTGGTGAGGCTGTGGATTCACATGCTATCTTCCTGATTCAATTCCACACCTCAACAAAGATTCATCACAGGAGAAAAACAAAGGGCTTTGTGTCCAATCCTTTATGTGCATTCACTTTAATTTTCACAACTGTCTCTTGAGGCAGACCCTGCAATTATTCCCACTTTTCAGAATAGGAAACTGAGGCCCTGAGTGGTAAAGTCACTTGCCCATGATCACCCTGCTCTCTGGAGGCAGAGCCAGGGCTCACAGGCATGTCCGTTTCACTCCAGTTTCGGTATACTTAACCACTTCCCCACCATAGTCTCTACAAAGTGTGTCTTAATCATCCTCCAAAGAAGCTAGAGGTCTGATGAGCAGAAATCCAGTCAGTGGATTATTAAAATGATTTTATATTATTTGTATGAGACAGAGTCAGCCTCACATAAAAAGTAGGTTTTCTTACCACTTAAAGGGCCTATTTCTGGAAAAATCTGATCCTGTGTTAGAGAGCAGAGGGTTATTTTTATCTGACCAACGTGGGTCCCTTGTGGCTTCCTGAATTTTTATGGAAGCAATTAGCGCTGGCCGTCCACCTGTGCCACGTCCCATTCCCCTGGGTCTGGTCACACGCAGATCTAAGGTTACAGCACGGCTGCTCTGCTTGGCGGGGGCAGGGGGGTCCATGGGCTCAGCACATGGGGACCCTCCTCTCCCTCCAGAGGATTTCCCCAAAGATTGCAGACAGATTGCCAGGCGCCTGCCCTGTCATCCAAAAGAGAGTATCACCATCTTTAAGACGGGGGCCCAAGCCACCGGGTTCCACACTTGAAACTGAATTTTCCATTTGCAGCTTTATTTTGGAGGGAATTTGCTTAGCAAGTTTACAGAGATCCTAGTTGTATCCGCACTGTAATACCCTTCAGAGGTCTGCAGCCTGCAGGACTTGTGGGCCATCGCGTTCCCGCCTGAGTGCTCTCTAATAGCGATGTTTCTCTTATTGTTCTAGTGCCCTGGAGGCAGCGGTTTCTCTCGGGGGCAAAGACCTGACCCCGTTCTACGGTCTGGTGTCTGGTGGCAGGGAAGGAAAATTCTACAGGGTAATTGTCCTCAGAATAAACACTTCCCCATAACATCTAGTTAAGTTTGTAAAACAAATGTGCCCGGGGTTAACCTTCTTGTTTTTTTTTCCCAAAGCTCTTTTCCCCACTGAGCTGAAAATGTACTTTCTAGAAAATGCCCTTGAAGTCTTAATGGCTGCTTCAGACTGAAGCCAAAAATGCATGTTGTGTTTCCACTTTATTTCCACGTAGGAGCTGGAAGACTATTTTTACTATTCTCAGCTCCGGAGTCAAGGTATCGATACAATGGAGACCAGAAAGGTGTCGGAACACATCTGCCTGTCGGAGCTTCCTTTTGTCATGAGAGCAATTGGCTTTTACCCATCGGAAGGGAAGGTAGGTAGAAGGAAAACAAGCACAGGCAGTACGTGTTATTTATAAAAAAACGACCTCAGGGAGCCGTCGTCATAGGCCAAAGTAAAAATCTAACACCATTCTTACATAAATGGATCAGAAAGGAGGTTCTGGGCATAGCTGAGGCATTGCTTAGAAACAAACTTATCGTACAGATACCCCTGTCAGGCGGATTCCTTGCCAGAGTTTGATGTGTTTGGTAAGAGCATGCGTGCCTGCTAAGTCGCTCCAGTCGTGTCCGACTCTCTGCAACCCCATGGACTATAGCCCACAAGGCTTCTCTGTCCATGGGGATTCACCAGGCAAGAATACTGGAGTGGGTTGCCATGCCCTCCTGCAGTGGATCTTACTGATCCAGGGATCCAGCCACTAATGCCACCTTTCCAGAATTAGAAGGCCCCTCAGTGGGTGAGGCCCAGCCTCATGGGGTTCAGGGAGGTGATGCCTGCACAGTGCTTGGCACAGAGTAGGCTGCATGGAAAGATCTCAGTAGATGCTCACTGTTGTGATCATTTCCCTGTATAGCTGCGGTTCACCTGGCCTGTGTGAATGGGCTGCCCTTGAGGTGGCTGCTCATCCTGGGCTGGGGATGGAGCTCAGGCGATATAGCCCTTCCTTGGCACCTCACAGTTCAGTTCAGTTCAGTTCAGTCGCTCAGTCGTGTCCGACTCTCCGCGACCCCATGAATCACAGCACGCCAGGCCTCCCTGTCCATCACCAACTCCCGGAGTACATTCAAACTCATGTCCACAGAGTCGGTGATGCCATCCAGCCATCTCATTCTCCGTCGTCCCCTTCTCCTCCCGTCCCCAACCTTTCCCAGCATCAGAGTCTTTTCCAGTGAGTCAACTCGTCGCATGAGGTGGCCAAAGTATTGGAGTTTCAGCTTTAGCATCAGTCCCTCCAATGAACATCCAGGATTGATCTCCTTTAGAATGGACTGGTTGGATCTCCTTGCAGTATAAGGGACTCTCAAGAGTCTTCTCCAACACCACAGTTCAAAAGCATCGATTCTTCGGCGATCAGCTTTCTTCACAGTCCAACTCTCACATCCATACATGACCACGGGAAAAACCATTGCCTTGACTAGACGGACCTTGGTTGGCAAAGTAATGTCTCTGCTTTTTAATATACTATCAAGGTTGGTCATAACTTTCCTTCCAAGGAGCAAGCATCTTTTAATTTCATGGCTGCAATCAGCATCCGCAGTGATTTTGGAGCCCAAAAAAATAAAGTCTGACACTGTTTCCACTGTTTTTCCATCTATTTCCCATGAAGTGATGGGACCAGATGCCATGATCTTTGTTTTCTGAATGTTGAGCTTCAAGCCAACCTTTTCACTCTCCTCTTTCACTTTCATCAAGAGGCTTTTGAGTTCCTCTTCACTTTCTGCCATAAGGGTAGTGTCATCTGCATATCTGAGGTTATTGATATTTCTCCCAGCAATCTTGATTCCAGCTTGTGCTTCTTCCAGCCCAGCGTTCCTCATGATGTACTCTGCATATAAGTTAAATAAGCAAGGTGACAATATACAGCCTTGACGTACACCTTTTCCTATTTGGAACCAGTCTGTTGTTCCATGTCCGGTTCTAACTGTTGCTTCCTGACCTACATACAGGTTTCTCAAGAGGCAGGTTAGGTGGTCTGGGATTCCCATCTCTTTCAGAATGTTCCACAGTTTATTGTGATCCACACAGTCAAAGGCTTTGGCATAGTCAATGAAGCAGAAATAGATGTTTTTCTGGAACTCTCTTGCTTTCTCCATGATCCAGCGGATGTTGGCAATTTGATCTCTGGTGCCTCTGCCTTTTCTAAAACCTGCTTGAACATCTGGGAGTTCACGGTTTACATACTGCTGAAGCCTGGCTTGGAGAATTTTGAGCATGACTTTACTAGCGTGTGAGATGAGTGCAATTGTCCGGTAGTTTGAGCATTCTTTGGCATTGCCTTTCTTTGGGATTGGAATGAAGACTGACCTCAGCTCACCCCCAAATGCAAGGGGCTCCCAACAAGGACCAGAAGAAGTGGTCCTCATGGAAACTATGGCTTAAAATGCAACTGATTGGAATATCCCTGGCAGTCCAGTGGTTAAGACTCCACACTGCCACTGCAGGGGGCTTGAGTTCCATGGCCCAGGGAACTAAGATCCTGCATGCCACAAGGAACAGCCAAAAAAAAAAAGCAACTGACTGGGTTTTCTTTCTTACTTAAAATGCTAGCACATTCTCATTTGTAGAAAGTTTGGAAAAAATACACAAGTGAAATGAAGAACGTAATTACTTGTAATTCCACTACACGGAGACTTCAGTTATTGGTATCTTCTTGGACTGATTTATATATAATGCATGTATTATAATTTTTAAGAACTAATAGGTACCATGCACAGAAGAACTGTACAAAAAAGATCTTCACGACCAAGATAATCACGATAACATGATCACTGACCTAGAGCCAGACATCTTGGAATGTGAAGTCAAGTGGGCCTTAGAAAGCATCACTATGAACAAAGCTATGGAGGTGATGGAATTCCAGTTGAGCTATTTCAAATCTTGAAAGATGATGTTGTGAAAGTGCTGCACTTAATATGCCAGCAAATTTGGAAAACTCAGCAGTGGCCACAGGACTGGAAAAGGTCAGTCTTCATTCCAATCCCAAAGAAAGGCAATGCCAAAGAATGCTCAAACTACCGCACAATTGCACTCATCTCACACGCTAGTAAAGTCATGCTCAAAATTCTCCAAGCCAGGCTTCAGCAATACATGAACTGTGAACTTCCAGATGTTCAAGCAGGTTTTAGAAAAGGCAGAGGCACCAGAGATCAAATTGCCAACATCCACTGGATCATCAAAAAAGCAAGAGAGTTCCAGAAAACCATCTATTTCTGCTTCATTGACTATGCCAAAGCCTTTGACTGTGGAAAATTCTGAAAGAAATGGGAATACCAGACCACCTGACCTGCCTCTTGAGAAACCTGTATGCAGGTCAGGAAGCAACAGTCAGAACTGGACATGGAACAACAGACTGGTTCCAAATAGGAAAAGGAGTATGTCAAGGTTGTATATTGTCACCCTGCTTATTTAACTTATATGCAGAGTACATCATGAGGAACACTAGGCTGGAAGAAGCACAAGCTGGAATCAAGATTGCTGGGAGAAATATCAATAACCTCAGATATGCAGATGACACCACCCTTATGGAAGAAAGTGAAGAGGAACTCAAAAGCCTCTTGATGAAAGTGAAAGAGGAGAGTGAAAAGGTTGGCTTGAAGCTCAACATTCAGAAAACAAAGATCATGGCATCTGGTCCCATCACTTCATGGGAAATAGATGGGAAAACAGTGGAAACAGTGTCAGACTTTATTTTTTTTGGCTCCAAAATCACTGCAGATGCTGATTGCAGCCATGAAATTAAAAGACGCTTACTCCTTGGAAGGAAAGTTATGACCAACCTAGATAGTATATTAAAAAGCCAACCAAGGTCCGTCTAGTCAAGGCTATGGTTTTTCCAATGGTCATGTATGGATGTGAGAGTTGGACTGTGAAGAAAGGTGACCGCCGAAGAATTGATGCTTTTGAAATGTGGTGCTGGAGAAGACTCTTGAGAGTCCCTTAGACTGCAAGGAGATCCAACCAGTCCATTCTAAAGGAGATCAATCCTGGGTGTTCATTGGAAGGACTGATGCTAAAGCTGAAACTCCAATACTTTGGCCACCTCATGCGACGAGTTGACTCACTGGAAAAGACTCTGATGCTGGGAAGGATTGGGGGCAGGAGGAGAAGGGGACGACAGAGAATGAGATGGCTGGATGGCATCACCGACTTGATGGACATGAGTTTGGGTGAACTCCGGGAGTTGGTGATGGACAGGGAGGCCTGGCGTGCTGTGATTCATGGGGTCGCGGAGAGTCGGACACGACTGAGCGACTGAACTGAACTGAACTGAACTGAATGGGTACCATATTGGATATATACTTTCATCCTATATTTTCACTTGGTATTGTCATACACATTTCCCATTTCATTAGCAGTTCTCTGAAAACTTGATTTTTAAAGGATATAGCTTAATTTTATAACTTTGATTCAGAAAATAGAACTGGAAAGCAGAAAAAAATGACTCAGAGGTAGTCATTATTAACATTTTGGTGGACTTCCATCTTTGTTTTCTGTTTAGATATAGATATATAAATTTTTAAACAAAGAATTGTTGTTATATGGTGTATATAGGTATATATCAGCAAATGCATACATGCTTAGTCACTCAGTCATGTCCGACTCTTTTCAACCACGTGGACTGCAGCCCACCAGGCTCCTCTGTCCATGGGGATTCTCCAGGCAAGAATACTGGAGTGGGTTGCCATGTCCTCCTCCAGGGGATCTTCCCAACCCAGGGATTGAACCCAGGTCTCCTGCATTGCAGGCGGATTCTTTACCGTCTGAGCCACCAGAGAAGCCATCTATCTCAACAGTTTACAGAGTATGTGTGTGCGTGTATGTGTGCAGCAGCATTCTCAGTAACTCTTGTTTTGTGAGCATGCGGTGAAAATTACTTGATAATGTGTTTTTTTACCCCTGCTTTATGAAGATCTGATTGACATAACATTGTGTTCATTTAAAGTATTCAGTATAGTGACTTTATATCCATATATATTATAAAATGATCACCACCACTCAGTTAATTAACATATCACATCCATCACCTTGCAGAGTTACAATTTTTTGCGTATGGTAAGAACTTTAAAATCTACTGTTTTAGCAGCTTTCACATATACAGTACTGTGTTATTTTTTTTTAATTTATTTATCTATTTATTTGGCTTCTCTGGGTCTTAATGGCATGTGGGATCTTTAGTTGCAGCATGTGGGATCTGGCTCCCTGTCCAGGGTTGAAACCATGTCCTCTGCATTGAAGGTGGATTCTTAACCACTGGACCACCAGGGAAGTCCTTTGTATTGTTAACTGGAGTCCTTATGTTGTACATTCTAACCCCAGGGCTTGTTTATACCTGGGAGTGTATATCCTTTAACCACTTTTCACCCATTTCTCCTGCTCTCCACCTTCTTCCCCTGGCAACTGCCAATCTGTCTTCTGTTTCTATGAGTTTGACTTTGGTTTTTTTTTTTTCAGATTTTACATGCAATTTGAGATCATACGATGTTTGTCTTCCTCTGTTTGACATTTCACTCAGCATAATGCTCTCAAGGTCCATCCACATTGTCATAAATGGCAAGAATTCCCTCTTCTTTATGGCTGGATAATATTACAGCAATGTTCCATCATGCACACAGACATAGCCCATATTTTCTTTATGCATTCCCACCAACAATGCACACGAATTCCCATTTAGCTTCACATCCTGTGAGCACTGGTTTTCTCTTTTTTTGATAAAAGCCGTTCTGACAGATACAAGGTGATAATTCATTGTGCTTCTGATTTGCATTTTCCTAATGGTTAGTGATGTGAGCATCTTTTCATGTACTTGTTGATCATTTGAATATCTTCTTTAGAAAGATGTCCCCTCGGGTCTTCTGCCTATTTTTAAAATGGGTTATTTGTTTTTTTTGCTATTGGTTGTGAGTTCCTTATATATTTTAGGTGTCAACCCCTTATCAGATGTGTGGTTTGGAAACGTTCTCTCCCATTCCATAGGTTGCTTTTTCACTTTGTCAATCATCTCTTCTCCTGTGCATAATAAGCTTTTTGGTCTGCTATAGACAACATGCTTTCTCAAGTCCATATATTCAGTTGATCCATTCCTCAGTTGATGACACATCAGTTGTGTGAAGTATTTAGGCTGTCAGAGACATGGCTATGATGAGCATCTCTGCATATGGTTTCTGTACTTCTCTGGTTGTTTTCCTCGGTCAATGTCCTAGAAATAGAATTATCAGATCAGATAATATTACCAGAATTACCAGATCAGAACTTTAAGGCCCAGTTGCCAAATTGTTTGCCAGAAATGTAGCCTTTTACGGCTCACCCTCAAGCACACATAACTCCTGAAACCCAGCTGAGACTCGATGTTCACCTTAGGTGTCTGAGCACAGTTTAGTGATGTGAGCTGTGACCCTGGTCATTTCCCTTGGCCTCAGTGGCCTTCAGAGTCACCTCTTTTTTTAATTCTCCAAGTGTGACTAGAAGGTGACTTTTATTCTCCACATAGAGTCTGGAGAAATGAACTTTCAGAGCCCGTAAACCCAAGTTGGGTCTTGAATGAGCACCTTAAAAACAATGGAAACAAAAAAAAAATGGAAGCAACTATCCAGAAAGTTTGTGCAACCCACATAAAAGTGTTCTTTAAGAGCTGTGTTTCTAAAGCGTATTGCCTAGAACCCTATTTCTCAAGCTGGCAAGTTCAGTAGAATCACCTGGAGCATTTACTAAAAAATCAGAGTCCCTGGCCCCATCCCCTATCTAGCCAGTCAGAATCTCCATGGAACCTAGGGGTCTGCATTTTCGTTTAAAAAAAATTTTTTTTTCTCCTCCTTCGTCTGTTTGCTTATTATTGTTTTTTGAAAAACATTTACTTATGTATTTGACTGCATAGGGTCTTAGTTGTGGCACAAGGAATCTTTATTTACTTCATGAGAATTATTTGCGGCATGTGGGATCTAGTTCCCTGACCAGGGATCAAATCTGCAAGGCGGATTCTTTTTATATATGTATAAAATTTAATTTATTTACTTAGTTTTGACTGTGCTGGGTCTTTGTGGCTGTGTGCAGGCTTTTTTCTAGTTGCAGTGTGTACACTTCTCGTTGCGGTGACTTCTATTATTGAGGAGCATGGGCCCTAGGGTACATGGCCTTCAGTAGTTACCCGACGTGGGCTCAGTATTTGCAGCTCTCAGGTTCTAGAGCACTGGTGCAGTACTTGTGACATGCATGGGCTCAGTTTCTCCACGGCCTGTGGGATCCTGCTGGATCAGGGATCAAACCCATGTCCCCTGTGTTGGCAGATGGACTCTTTTAACTACTGGACCACCAGGGAAGTCCCTGTCACTCGGGATTCTTGATTTAAACCCTGTGCTCAAGTAAATGTGTCCTCTGCAGTACTGTTTTGTCAAGAAGTGAATCCTGGGTGTTTAATGTTTATGACTGTCACCCATCTGCCACGCAAAGTGCTCAAGAGTAGCACAGAGTGACTGTGGTTTTTCTGCTTTCTCTGGAAGTAAGAGGTGTAATCACTGAAGGCTCACTCCATTGTCCTATCTTTGGGCGAAAATAATAAAGTTTAATCACCTATCGAAATTTTTGCTGATGAGTAAAAAGTACCCAGAGGGAATTCCCCAGTGGCCCAGTTAGGTTAGGACTCTGAGCTTTCGCTGCTGAGAGCCCGGGCTTCTATCCGTGGTCAAGGAACTAAGTTCCCACAAGCCTCATGGTGTGCCCCCCCGCAAAAAAAAATATCTGGAAAAAAAGGTTAGCCTGCCACAAATGCTATAAAGTGATACTGAATATTATTTATCCACACAGAAACAAAAATAAATGAAAATGGTCACTGCCGGGTTGTCACTGGCTCTTGCATGAGTTCCCCACCCCAGCTGCTACAAAAGGGGTTCCGGTGCCCCAGTGTCTTCATAAATCCCCTGGACTCCAGGGTTTTTCATCCACTTAAAAAACACGTTTACTCTTTGGAGATGTTCTCTGAAGGCCCCCGATCCAGCTGTGTTCATTGAGGAGCGCGTTTATTGCTGAAGCTCCTCGGGGAGAACTTTTTGATCTCTTGTTCTCATCAGATTTATAGCGATTTTAATAAAAAATGTTTTTGGGGCTTTGAAACTTTCAGACCCAGGCTTTGGCGTGGTTCATGAAACATTTCCTACTGAGATGCAGCTGCTCCCCCTTCCCCGAGAAGTTCCATGAAGAAGTAGGCTCAGCTCATAGAGTATTTTAGCCCTTGGTTACATGAAAGACTTAGAGATTCAAACCAACCACCCCCGACCCCGCCCAAGGCTAGACATTATTTATATTTTTCTTTATGTCATTTAAACTGCCTTGGGAATTTGTATCCAGTCAGTGTGGCAAACTGAAGCCAAATTATACAAGAATATAACCCTACTCCAGTACTCTTGCCTGGGAAATCCCATGGGTGGAGGAGCCTGCTGGGCTATAGTCCATGGGGTCGCTAAGAGTCGGACACGACTGAGTGACTTCACTTTCACTTTTCACTTTCATGCATTGGAGAAGGAAATGGCAACCCACTCCAGTGTTCTTGCCTGGAGAATCCTAGGGACGGCGGAACCTCATGGGCTGCCGTCTGTGGGGTCACACAGAGTCAGACATGACTGAAGTGACTTAGCAGCAGCAGCAGCAGCAGCAAAGGATCCCTAACCCCACCCATCTTCTGCAGAACACAGCCAAAGAGGTAGGAGTGGGTTTCTCCTACAAATATTCATTTTTCAAAAGAAAAATCTGCAGTGTTTGTGATGTTGTATAAGGAGCTCAAACTTAGATTTGGGTTCCTAAGTTAGGGTTCCTTCACAAGTCTGTATAGCTGATTTCACATACAAGAAAGTGTTTTTTTGGCTGCATCGGTTTCTCTCTAGTTGAGGCACGTGGGCTCAGTGGTCGTGGCATGCAGGCTTAGTTTTCCCCGAGGACTACCAGGGAAGTCCCATGAGAAAGTTTTGTCTTCCATCTTTATAGGTGTATTCTTTCCTCTTCCGGGTCTTTGGAATATCTTCTTGGGCTTGGCCCGTGCTTCATGCCACGTGTGTTCCCTGGTCCCTTGTGGCTATGTTCCTATTTAGCTTTCCGAGCGTTATACATCCTTGATGTTTTCACAGTGAATTCACAGCAGTGTGACCTCTTAGGCCCATTAAGGCCAATCCTGGCAGAGACGTATGGGCCCAACAAGAGCTCACATAGTGGATGCTCAGGAAATCTTGGTCGAATGAATAAATGAATAATTGAATGATGCTCACGAGTCATGTTTGACCACAAAGACAGTGAGGAAGATTGACTCCCTGACTTCATGATTTGATCTCAGAGTAATTAATAAGTATTTGGTATATTCTGCAACTTTAGCCTTGTTTAGGAGAGTTTGGAGACGAAATAAATAATCACTTACCTTTTAAATATGCTCATTTTGGATCCAGCAATTCTACTTTGAGGAATATATCCTACAGAAAAACTCAGGCAAGGGTAACAGTGACATACAACTACTGCAATGGGTTAGTCACTCAGTCTTGTCCGACTCTTTGCGACCCCACAAATTGTAGCCTGTCAGGCTCCTCTATCCATGGGATTCTGAGGCAGGAATACTAGAGTGGGTAGCCATTTCCCTCTCCAGAGGGGATCCTGACCCAGGGATCAAACCCAGGTCTCCTGCATTGCAGGCAGATTCTTTACCATCTGAGCTATAGGGAAGATCTTAGGACTACTGCAGGATAGTTTATAATAATGAAAAATTAAAACAACCTTAACGTCCATTGTCAGGAGATGGGATAAATCAAGTCCAGACACAGCTACACTTAGTAATTACTGAACAGTGACTTTTTTTTTTTTTTGGCTGTGCTGGATCTTCATTGCTGCATGCGGGCTTTCTCTCATTGAGGTGAGCAGGGGCTGCTCTCTAGTTGCGATGAGCAGGCTTCTCCCTTTAGTGGCTTCTCTTTTTGCAGAGCACAGGCTCAGTAGTTGTGGTGCATGGGATCTTCCCAGAGCAAGGATGGAACCCAGGTCCCCTGCATTGGCAGGTGGATTCTTAACCACTGGACCACCAGGGAAGCTGGCCTGTGATTCTTAACTCAGAAAGAATGTGCTGGTTTTGTTACTGAAGGACAAAAGGCAAGTTGCAAAACAATATATGAAGCATGGCCTCCCTTCATTAACAATAATATGTAGATCTCATATACACCTAGAAAAACTGAAAGAACTTGTTCCAGACGGTTAGCGACAGTGACTTCTGAGGCATGGAACTCATGAGAGCTTCTAAACCCTAATTTCTGTGCATCACTTCCTGTCAGCTGGGACCTCCAGTACCAGCTGGAACCTGGCCCTGGTCCTTCAGAGTTTGGGGCTGCCCTGGGGACTCTTGCTCTCCTGGGCTCGCAGCCCCTCCCCCATGTGCGTGTGCAGACTCCAGGTCATTCCAGATCCGACACTCAGCTCCTTCCTCCGTTTCCACAAAAGCAGAAAGCCCAATCCATACAGGACAACTTTCCTGAAAAACTGGGAATCAGCAGAAAGTTTCAAGTGTAACCACATTTCACAGCAGTTTCCCTAAAACTGCTTATTAGTACTTCCTTGGCACTCCAGTGGTTAAGACTCTGCCCTTCCAATGCAGGGGGAGGGGATGGGGTGGGGTGGGGGCAAGGGTTCAATCCTTGGTCAGGGAGCTAAGACCCCACATGCTGAATGGAGCAGACAAAAAGTAAAAAAACAAACCATGCCCCCTCCAAAACCCCTGCTAATTAGACCTTCTTCCCAGTCCTGATGACCACCCCCGGGGGGGCTTCCTAGCTCCCCCTCTTCGCTCCCCCAGCAGCACCCCTCCTCTCCCTCTACTGGCCATGCCAACTCAGCTCTTAGCTTGTATCTCCAAATTTGCAGCATAAACCCATATCCAGGGTCTACAAATGACAAAACTTCCCATTTAGTTGCATCCACCCTCCTTAATTGGAGAAGGCAATGGCACCCCACTCCAGTACTCTTGCCTGGAAAATCCCATGGATGGAGGAGCCTGGTGGGCTGCAGTCCATGGGGTCGCTTAGAGTCGGACACGACTGAGCGACTTCACTTTCACTTTTCACTTTCATGCATTGGAGAAGGAAATGGCAACCCACTCCAGTGTTCTTGCCTGGAGAATCCCAGGGACGGGGGAGCCTGGTGGGCTGCCGTCTATGGGGTCACACAGAGTTGGACACGACTGAAGCGACTTAGCAGCAGCAGCAGCAGAACCCTCCTTAATAGATAGTTTGGTTGTAAATTGCCAGGGAGAGGGGAGCATCTTACATACATTTCTGAAGAATTTAATTTTTCTTAACTACAGGCAGTAGCTTGTATTGCTTTTGTATTTAGAACAAAACCCAGAAAGATAAACGAACAAATCCTCCCAAAGCCTTGTGCGCTAATCTTTGTGGCTAAACCATGGTCCCAGCTGGGATGGAGGGAGCGTAGCCAAGTGGTACAGCAGCCCCTCTACAGGGAGGAGAAACCCGAGCGAGGGGTCATGGGCAGTTTCTGCTCTGATGAAGACCCCAGGGGAGTTTGGAAACGCGCCCTTTGAAGAGAGTCCTCGGTGTGCTGGATTTGCTCTGAGACATAAATACGAGGAGGTGTTTTTTTCCATCCTGAAGGCGAGAGGAACGATGCACTATCACTCCTCATCCCGCAGCAATAACCAGTGTTGTGGGGAGGTCTTCCTGGTCCACTGAGAACCCCACACCAGGGAGCGCTGTGCCTCCCCACAGAGATCAGGACAGGACTTCTGTCTGCCGCATTCACAGCATCTAAAGAAAGAAATCCTGAAGTGCTGTGCGGCCACTGAAAAAGAACGCAGCCGGTCATAGAGGAATAACACCGACAGTGGCAGCAGCCGGCCAGCTCTCCTCGCTTGAGCGCTCGCTGGGCGCCAAGCACCGCGCCAGCCTCCCTGGCGGCGTCCAGTCCTCACAGCAAGGAATGCTTTCATCATCTCCATTCACCAACAGGGAAAGTAAGGCCTCAGGGGAGGAGGAAACGTGCGCAGCGCGCAGCCACTGAGCTACTGAGGGCAGGGCCAGGGTCTGCATCCCAGCAGGTTGGCCTCGGACCCCACATTCTGTTTGGACATGTGCATCTTATTGCAAACGAGGAAGAAATCCTGTAAGTCAGGACATCGAACACCGGTTATTGCTGCGGGATGAGGAATGATAGCGCACTTCCATCCTTTGCATCTTCAGTGTTTGAATTTTTTTTACAAGCATGTTGTCATCTTGACTGGTTTAATGATGATAAAAGAATAGATCATAGTCATAGTGAAAAATATATTTTCAAAAATACTGATATTATTTGCCCTGTTACTTGTCTTTGCCGTTGCTTCACCTCTGTATTATTTTTCTTCCTTAAAAAATGTTTATTTATTTATTTGGTCACATCAGGTCTTAGTTATGGCCTGTGTGCTCCGTAGTTGCAGCGCGGGCTTAGTTGTCCTGAGGCATGTGGGATCTTAGTTCCCCAACCCACATCCAATGCAGGGATTGAACTCACATCCCCTACCTTGGAAGGTGGATTCTTACTGGACCACCAGGGAGGTCCCTCCTTTTTTCATTATTACTATTTTTCGCCATGCTGTGTGGCTTGCGTGACCTCCTCTGACCATGCAGTGAAAACACAGACTCCTAACAGCTAGACCACCAGGGAACTCTGTATTTTTCTTCCTTTTAAACAACTTTATTGAGTTATATCACAGATCACATAATTCACCCTTTTAAAGTATGCAGGTCAATGACTTTTATTATGTTCACAGAGTCATGCAACCATCACCACTTTAGGTTCCTCTCAGGCGGGTGACTTCAGGACAAGACCCCCACAGGCCCTAGGAATGGGCCTGGGTTATCCAGGGAGGGGATCCTGTGGTTCAGCATTCCCAGAGTGTTGCCTAGAATGGAGGGGCATAGAATATAGGTGGGTAGCTCCCCGTGAACATGCTACCTTACCCAGCAAAAGGGATTTCACTCGTATGATTGTATCAAGGGTCTGGAGATGAGATTATCCTGGATCACCCAGTGGGCCCAATGTAACTACAAGGGTCTTTAAAGAGGGAGGCAGGGGACTTTTCTGGGGGTCCAGTGGCTAAGACTCCACACGCCCAATGCAGGGGGCCAGTGTTTGATCCCTGGTGGGGGAATTAGATCTTGCATGATATAGCTAAGGTCCAAAGCAGCCAAATAAATAACAGGGAAACAGGAGGGCCAGAGTTTAAGGAGAAGCCATGAGACAGAAGAAGAGGTTCAAAAGGGTGATGGGCTTGCAGGCTTTAAGTTGGGAGCGGGCCACAAGCTAAGAAATGCAGGCTGTCTTCAGAAGCTGGAAAAGGAAAGAAGGCAGAAAGGATGCTGTCCTACCAACAATACCTTGGTTCTGGCCCTTCAAGCCCATTTCAGACTTGTGGCCTTGAGAATTGTGAGGTCAGTCTGTGTGCTTCAAGCTGCTAGGTATGTAATCATTTATTATAGCAGAGATGGGACACACACAGAGGGTGCTTTGGAAGTGTTTCGTGGGCACCCCTCCCTTGCTTCCCCGCTCCTCACACTTGTTTCCCAGCCTCGAGTGCCTTCCCCTCCCCTCCCACTGCCTGGATCCTCAGTGGACCACCTCTTCTGAGGCAGTCTTCCCAAGTCCCCCTTACTGAACACTCCTCCAGCCCTGGATGTCAACCTCTTGCATTCAGGCACTGAAATCTTTTAGAGGCACGGAGTCCAACCATGTTAAAATCACTTGGGGGCACTTAAAAAGTACTGATACCTGGGCTCAGCCTCCAATCTGTTGAACCTTGGGGTGGAGCCTGGGCCTGGATAGTTTCGAAAAGCCCCCAGGTATGGGCACAGGGCCGAGCAGCCAGTGATGGAGCCTTCCTGTTAGTTCACTCTAGCAGGAGTAAGTGTGTGTGTGTGTGTGTGTGTGTGTGTGTGTATAGTCTCCAAAGTGTCTCTTCACAGGACCCAGACCAGTGCCTGGCACTTCATGGGTTCTTAATCTTTGCTGACTGATTGGCTAACTGTACACTCCTAGAATGCAGGGCTGCCTAGTAATAATTAAATGACTAGTCTTCCATTTGCCCGTGCCAATCCAAATGCTCAGTAACTTATAGTAAATTGAACTAAATTAACTAGGGCAGTAAGCGGTTATTCTAAATATGCCTTTTGTGAGGTGTTTTTTTTATTATTTTTATTTTTTTGGTCGCACCACGTGGCATGTGGGATTTTAGTTCCCTGACCAGGGATCGAACCTGCATCCCCTGCAGTGGAAGCTCGGAGTCTTAACCACTGGACCACCAGGGAAGTTGCAGTCCTTTTGTAAGTTTTAACAGAACTTTTTACATTGTGCCCACGGTGTTTCATTCATTCATGCAGTGAACGTTCCTCTGGGCCTTCTGAATGAGGAAGCTGCTGTGGAAATAGAGATGAACACCACTGCTGCAGCTTAATGGAGGAGACAGATGTAGGCCCGAAGAATTAGACCATGCATCACAGCTGCCACCCATCATTACCCTCAGTGAAAATCACAAGAGCTGGTGCTGCTTCTTTTCGGCACAAGTATCACCTCCACCAAGCACCGCGGTATAAGAATTGATTCTCAAAGCTGTGGCCCCCAACACCAGCAGCACAGTCGGATTTGTAAGCAAAGCAGATTCTTGGCCCCCATCCCAGACCTGCAGAATCAGAAACCCAGGGGATGTGACCAACAGTCCGTGTTTTAACAGGGCCTCCTAGTCATCTTGATGCCTGATATAGTTTGAGATCCCCTGCCCTAAAGCCGTAACTTCTCAACCTTGGTCACACATTCATATCCCCTGGGGAGCTTTGTTAAGCTATGACTGCTTATACTCCACCCCTGACCAATTAAATCAGGATCTCTGGGAATGGGGCCTGGGCCTCAGAACGTTTAAAACTCCCCAGATGAATCAAATGAACCGCTGCCTAAGCAGATGACGGGCCAGCACGAGAATGCCAATAAAAGACCAGGTTGAAGCCAGCCAGAGCATTTTGGGTGGCCTTGGGGGCTCCTGCTCCTTCCCCCCCGCCCCCCCCAGGGGCCCTGGGAAGGCTGTGGTGTTTCATTCTGGCTCCAGGGTTCCTCTCCCAAGCGTGAACCTTGTTCAGACACGTACCAGAACCTGCCTCTTCAACTAACACTTGCAAACTAGGCTTGGGAAAGAAAGTCTTGATGCCAAAGCTGCCAGCTCTCTGCTTGTTGAGCAGTGAGTTTTGATCAGTCATTTAAGGAAAGAGAGTAAGAGGTGAATCACCTACAGTGTGATTTGTGCCAGGCATGTTCGCCGAGATCTTTGGAACACTCTGGGTATGAGTAACTCCAGGCACTTTGGGATTTCTTTCTGTCATCTTTGAGTTACTGTCCTATTTCTGAATTGAGTTTAAATCGTATGTTGTGTTTATAATGTACACATATCATTTACATTATAGTTTCTATGTTTATAAATGACATATTATAATTGCGTGCATTGTAATCAGTGAGGGCGTAGAAAGTATCATAATCACAAGAACTCTTAATGCCTGTTGAGTGCTGACTGTGTTTTAAGCAGTATGTCCATACTTAAATACACTGTCATAGTAAGCTGCAGATCAGCTCTACTGCAAATCGTTCACCCATATTACCCGCCTTTTCAAAGGGAAACTGAGGATAAGGAACATCACATTACTCACCCAAAGTCACATGGAAAATGGCAGAGCCAGGGTTTGAATAGAGATCTGTCATCGAAGATTGTAGTTTTAGCCCCAGTCTCCTCTGGTTCATAGTAAGTGGTAGCACATGCATATACTCATACTATTAAAATCATATGGTGCAGGGAATTCCCTGGTGGTCCAGTGGTTAAAAAGTCACCTTGCCATGCAGGGGATCCCTTATTGATCCCTGGTCAGGGAACTAAGATCCAATGGCCTGTGAGGCAAGTAAGCCTGTGCTCTGCAACTACTGAGCCTGCATGCTCTGGAGCCCATGTGCCACAACTAGAGAGCCCACATGCCTAAATTACTGAAGCCCGTGCTCACTCTGGAGATCCTGGGGCACAGCTAGAGAGAACCCCACACACTGAAATGAAAGATCAGATCCCACATGCTGCAACTAACACCCAAGGTAGCCAAATAAATAGTAAAAAAAATTCTGTATAGTTCAGTTCAATTCAGTTCAATCGCTCAGTCGTGTCCGACTCTTTGCAACCCCATGAATCACAGCATGCCAGGCCTCCCTGTCCATCACCAACTCCCGGAGTTCACCCAAACTCATGTCCATCAAGTCGGTGATGCCATCCAGCCATCTCATTCTCTGTCGTCCCCGTCTCCTCCCACCCCCAATCCTTCCTAGCGTCAGACTCTTTTCCAGTGAGTCAACTCGACGCGTGAGGTGGCCAAAGTATTGGAGTTTCAGCTTTAGCATCAGTCCTTCCAATGAACACCCTGGATTGATCTCCTTTAGAATGGACTGGTTGGATCTCCTTGCAGTCTCTCAAGAGTCTTCTCCAGCACCACAGTTCAAAAGCATCAATTCTTCGGGGATCAGCTTTCATCAGTTACACATAATATAACTCAATGAATGCTATACATGAAAATGTTACCAGTTAGAACTGCTGACATAGTAATGATTAAGGTTCATTTGTATCCATAACCAATGATATTATGTCTAAAGACCATTCCTGGAGAGTTGCATTGAGAATATGTGGCTTCTTTGAAAATACTAGGTGATTACTAAGATACAGTATAAAAAGCAGGATACAAAAAGAATATATACACAAACCAGATTTGCAAAAAATAGACACATGTATTTTATATGCATGGGAAAAAGTGAAAAGAAAGTGCCCCAGATCTTTCACAGTAATTATGATCAGACGGTTGGACTGCAAGAGGTTTGTATTTTCTTCTTGATACTTGGGACAAGACTAAGACTCTGGGATGCTTCAAACTGGTGTTTCTTTCAGTTTTTGCTCTACATTTATTTAGTGGACAGGAAGAAATTGGTTCCGTTCGTTCCGTTCCGTCACTCAGTCGTGTCCGACTCTTTGCGACCTCATGGACTGTAACCTACCAGGCTTCTCCGTCCATGGGATTCTCCAGGCAAGAATACTGGAGTGGGTTACCGTTTCCTTCTCCAGGGGATCTTCCTGACCCAGGGATCAAACCTGGGTCTCCCGCATTGGAGGCAGACGCTTTAACCTCTGAGCCACCAGGGAAGCCCAAGAAATTGGTTATCTACCAGCAAATATTGTGTACAAATACAGATTATCTTCCAAATTCATTCCTATGGACCAAGTTAGAGTTATGTTCTGGGGGAAAACATTATTTCCCACTTTTCTATGGCTCTTATTCCCTCTCTCTCCTTGTCTTTCTCAAATTCAAAACCCCTCAATTTGGAGGAAGACATATTCACCAATGAAGTCATTTGGTCCTTGGCTTTTCTTCATGGAAGTTGTAAAGTTATTCCATCTATTTACTTGTTATAGGTCTGTTCAGATTTTCTATTTTTTCTTGAGTCAGTTTTGGTCATTTGTATCTTCCTAGGAATTTGTTCATTTTTCCTAAGTTATCTGATTTATTGGCATATAGTTGCTCATATTCCTTTTAATTTCTGTAAGATTGGTGTCAATACTTGCATTCCCTCTTTCATGATTTTTAAAATTTGGGTCTTTTTTTTCATGGTTAGTCTCACTTAGTATTTGTCAACTGTGTTGATATTTTCAATGAATGATGGCTTCTTAGGTCTTCATTTTAAAAATTATATCACATAAGTCATGTGTGTGTTACAAAATATCTTTGTGTGTATAAAACACTGCAGGATAAACATGGAAAAGATTGAAAGGAAAAAAGAACTACAATGCAGTTGTCATAAGAAACTTACCATAGCGATCGGTCCTGTATTTGAGTTTCACACTGAATTATTTGCTTATTTATATAAACTAATTTCTAAATTCTTTAGGATTCTGTGAGCTTCCCTGATGGCTCAGCAGGTAAAGAATCCACCTGCAATGCAGGAGACACATATGAGACATGGGTTTGATCCCTGGGTCAGGAAGATCCCCTTGAAGAGGAAATGGAAACCCACTCCAGTATCCTTGCTTGGAAAATTCCATGGACAGAGGAACCTGGCAGGCTACAGTCCATGGGGTCACAAAGAGTGGGACATGACTGAGCACAAGGCACAGAATAGCTTCTTCACAAAGCAGGGATATAGCAAATACAGTGCAAAATTTGTTGTTGTTCAGTCGCTCAGTCATGTCTGACTCTTTGCAGCCCCAAGGACTGCAACACGCCATGTATCTCTGTTCTTCACTATTTCCTGGGGCCAGTCAGGGATGCCATCTAATCATCTCATCCTCGGTCTTCCCCTTCTCCTCCTGCCTTTCCAAGAATCAGGATCTTTTCCAATGAGTCGGTTCTTCATATCAGTTGGCCAAAATATTAAAGCTTCAGCTTCAACATCAGTCCTTCCAGTGAATTTTCAGGGTTGATTTCCTTTAGGATGGCCTGGTTTGATCTCCTTGCAGTCCAAGGGACTCTCAAGAGTCTTCTCCAATACCACAGTTTGAAGGCATCAATTCTTTGATGCTCGACCTTTTTTTATTGTCCAGCTCTCACATCGGTACATGACTACTAGAAGAATCATAGCTTTGACTATACAGAACTTTGATACTTAGGTGAAAAGTGATAAAATGAAACACTGTTCATGCCAATGCTAATAGTATTGGCCAGTTGGACAGTGAATCAGAGCTGCTGTAAAAAGTACCAAAAACTGGGTGGCTTTACACAATGGGAATTTATTCTCTCGTGGAAATCCAAAATCAGGGTGTCAACAGGGTCAGGCTCTCTGTGAAACATGTAGGGGATAAACCATCCCTGCCTCTTCTAGTTTCTGTGGTTACCAGCAGTCCTGGTCTTTCCTTGGCTTAAGCTGTATTACTCCAACCTCTGCCTCCACCATCATATGTCTGTCTTGGCCCTGAGTGTCTCTCTCTTCTTTTAATGAGGATGTGATTGAGCCAAGCTTATTCTGCTTGCCATATGACAGGCCAGTACATTGGGAGATGAGTTTTGGGAACATGGAATAACGATTTTAATCAGAAAGCTAGCAGACCTAGAAGATGGCAGACTAGCATCTCAAAAAATCATCTCCCCTCAGTCCCAATTCGAGCTCCAGTCATATTGGATTAAAAGCCCACTTTATTCCAGTATTGACCTCATCATACTAGTTACATCTGCCATGACCCTGTTTCTAAATAAAGTCACATTCTGAGAGACGGGGAGTTAGGACTTCAACCTGTCTTTCTTGGGTGGGGGTGGCGGGAGGATGCAGTCAACCCGTAGCAGACATATTTTAAGCTAACTACGAACATTTGTCTGTTACGCTCCAATTCTTAGAATTCTATCTGCTTACTATGGTCTTTTTCCCCCCCTAAATCTCTTTTCTAGATTGAAGATATGTTTAACGAAATCAGATTTAGTGAGTATGTGGACACTGGAAAGCTCATTGACAAAATCAACTTACCGGATTTCTTCAAACTCTACCTCAATCATAGGCCACCCTTCGGTAACACCATGAGTGGCATCCAGCAGAGCTTTGACATTCTTGGTTTCACCAATGCAAAGGGAGAGAAGGTGATTCAAAGAGAGGATTTTCTGAATCTGCTTCAAACTAAAGGTAAATACACAAATAGGTAGACCTCGTAACACCCTTGCACCCATCCCACTGGAGAGAACTGAGCTGGGAAGGCAGCCCCCAGACACCCACATCTTTGATTTATTAGAGCTTCAGCCCTGAGGATGCTGCTTACTGACCCACGTGGCTGGTGAATGAGGGATAAAGGGAAGGATGGCGGAGACCTGAAGGATGGAGTGTGTGTTCCAACTTCCTGGGACTGTGCAGTTCAGGGCCCTAGATGCCTTCCTCTTACCTTGGGTTTCCCAGGTGGTGCTAGTGGTAAAGAACCTGCCTGCCAATGCAGAAGACATAAGAGACATGGGCTCAGTCCCTGGGTTGGGAAGATCCCCTGGAGAAGGGAATGGCAACCGACTCCAGTATTCTTGCCTGGAGAATCTCATAGACAGAGGAGCCTGGTAGGCTACTGTCTTGGGATCTCAAAGAGTTGGACACGACTGAAGCAATTTAGCACAGCACTCATAAAGCAGGAATACAAGTGCCAGCCATCAACCTCATGATAAGGTACCATGAGACTGGTTTGCATTTGTGAGATAAAACCACACCAAAGTAAAAAAAAAATCATTTTTAGGGACTTCCCGGGCAGTCCAGTGGTTGAGACTTAGAACTTCCAATGTCGAGGGCACGAGTTCAATTCCTGGTCAGAGAAATAAGATGCCACATGCTGTGTGGCACAGCCAAAAGACAAAAAAAAAAATTTTTTTTTTCCTTTTTCTCTGGGTGATCATTTCATCTCAGCGAAACTGGTGTTTCTAACATGAGGGAAACTGAAATGAAGCCAAGTGCAGTCTTTATCAGAAAGCTGTTTCCCCATCTGCACAAGCCCCGACACAGTCCCCCAGGTTGGAGCCCCACTTTTAGCACCATATAAGGAAGTCTATGTGACGGTAACATGGGACTTCCTAGATGGCTTTTGCATGTCAAGAAAAAGAAACCTGTGGAGTAATTCTCTTGAAGACTTTAGAAAGATGATGCTAAACCAGCCGACCCGCCTCCTTTTCCCTGTGTGATGCCTAGGGGAGCACATGACAGAAGCAGAGATGACGGACTGCTTCGCCACGCTGTTTGGACTGAATCCCGAGGGCTGGAAATCCGAGCCTGCAGCCGCCTCTGTCAAAGGTACTACCAGCGAGTGGGCTCTGTCTGGGCACGTAACCAGGGCATGATAATTTGTTGTCGACTTGAGTGCATTTATGTCTCCTGACTGGTGCCAGCCACTCTCCTTCATTCCGCGCACATGACAGAGCAGGTCTGTGGGGAACCCAACATGAATAAGTTATGAAAGGACCAGGGAGCGGTGGTCATGTTGAAGAGATGAAAGCCTTTGTTCCCGGGCTCTGACGTCCCCTGTGTCTTCTGGCCTTGTTTTTCCCTTTATTCCCCCAACCCAGTCCTCATCTTTCCGGCCGGGGGAGGAGAACACTGGCCACTAATAGAAAATATGGTTTTGAAGTCATTTCAGGGGAGGTATAGTCAGGAGAGCCTTGGAGGACAAGAGGGTCAGTGACTCAGGGTCAGGCAGGAACCCGAACCCACGTTGCCAGAACTTGAACGTCTTTAGAGATCCTCCTGGGGACTTCCCTAGTCAACCAGTGGTTAGAACTTGGCATTTCCAGTGCAGGGCTCACATGTTCAATCCCTGGTCTGGGAACTAAGATCCCACATGCAGTGCGGTGTGGCCAAAAAAAAGATCATCCTCTTCTTTCCTATCTGAGGATTTTCCACCTCCTTCTTTTAGTCCGTTGGCCCGAGTGTGCTGGAACATGTCCGTGGACAACCCCCCAGGGCTGCCCCATTGCCCCCCGCCAAGAAGACAGAAGCAAAGACCCCTCACCGGGCTTCCTTCTTCTTCTCCTTTTGTTGTCTGTTCCCAATTTCAAATTGAACAGGGTTCCTAACTCAGACAGTTCTAGACTCCAGTGTCTGATCTGTCATTTCCAACCTGCAAGCTCCCCCACCCCATTCCTTGTGTACTTGGTATCTCAGAATGTAATTTTTACACATATACACACAAGGGCGCACATTCATGGATACAGTGTTCCTAAGTGTCTCAAAACAGTAAAATCAATGATGCCATATAGTTGGGGTTTTCCAATAAGGTGTGCAGAGATTTGGGTAAGAGTGCTCCAAACCCAAACCACAAAGGAGGGATTTTGACCGATTTCCATCCACCCCAGCACTTCTCAGGGAGCCAGAGCCAAATCCCTGCACAGAGCGCCTCTCACTTCTCTTTCCTATCAGTTCCTCATATTTTTTGGAAAATGCTTCTGAGTTAGAAACCTAATCATTATGAAAGCATTTGCTTTCTTCTCTTGTTTGGTTAGGTTCTGAAATTTGCTTAGAAGAAGAACTTCCAGACGAAATCACTGCCGAAATATTCACGACTGAAATTCTTGGCTTAACCATTTCCCAAGATTCTAGACAAGATCCTAGGATCAGTGAAGTCGAGCAGAGTTTCTGAAGCACAAAGGACTTTGTGTGTGCATGTGTGGTTTTTCTCTCCCCAAGAGGTACCGCTATTCTGGCATTTCCCTACCCCTGCTCTAATCTTCAGAATGTTTAGACATTAAAAGCATATTTCTGTTAAGCAACAGATTTCACAAGAGTTGGACATTCCACTCTGTCCGAAATAGAAAAGTGGGTGGAAGCAAGAAAAACACTGGGGGTTGGATGGACATGGTGGCTGGAAACCCCGACTGCCATCCCCATGCCTGATTCATGGCAGTGCTGCCTGGAGCAGGGTTGCCAGGACGAGGAGGTGGCCTGGTCCCCGGGGGCCTCAGCCAGCAGCTGTCCTTCCTCGTGACACGTGTGGCCTTATTCCCATCGTCTCGAGTGGCACCTGGACCCTTAGCCTAACATGGCCAGATACAGATCATCCCAGTCGGCTGTTAGACTAGGGCGGGAGGTGTCGGGCGCTCGGTGCTGCTGAGAGCCCTGGCTTGTGGCTTCTTATCAGTAAACCCCCCCGAGCAGTTGTGCGCGGCCGTTACGAAGAGCATCATTGGCTAAGCTTAACCCCGGTGGCAACTGCCAGAGAGAATGCAGAAAAAGCCCCCCTCCCCCCCGGAGCCCTGTGGGTGTGCACCTGGACTAGAAACCACACAGCCAGCCTCCCTGGGGCAGAGCTTGGCCCATGTCAGCCACCCTGTCCCGTGACACACGCACTGCACAGGCCCATCTGGTTGGCCCATAGCCTTGAACTCCGCTGGGCTGCAAAACACCTAGCAGGCAAAAACAGATCCCCAGCTCAGGGGTTGTTTCAGGAACGTGACTGAGGCTGCAGCACTGTTTTGACCTTGAAAAGCCAGTATCCTTCGCCTATAAACAGATGAAAGTTATGGTCCGATTTCATCCTCGGTTATGAAGCCTCTCTCAGGCCAGTGGGCCAAAGGTTATTCTTCACATGTGTTCAGTCTGACACCCCCACCCACCCGAACCAGTGCCTTTCCCAGAGAAACCAGCCTTTGAGATGACGTCACTGACCTCGGTAAAGGTCCTTCCTCCCCAGGGGCAGAATTCCATGTCAGAGAAACAGGATGGCCTCAGCATCCTTCTCCTGGCACAGAGCCCCCTGTGTGGCCGCCACTCAGAAACCTGGCTCCTGGTGAGTCCTCGGAACACCCCAGAACACAGGACAAAGCCGGCTCCCCAGCCAGGCCGTGTCACCATGACCTTGGGACAGCCGGCGTGGGCCATGGTCCAGCAGGCGCCCCGCTGGTCAGATTTTACCTCCAGGGCTTTGCAAGCTGGTTTACATTGCATTCCTTTTGAAAAACCCAAAAAGGAAAACAAGCTTTATGAATCAACTTTGCAGCTGCTGAGGGCTTAGGAGAGATAGATTATCAAGCCGGTTAAAAGGTTCCTGGGGACGCTTTAGGGAACAGAAAACTCTCCAATGACTTGTTTCCTTCCAAAAAAGATAACTCAGAGTTGGATGTCCTCTGGACACCCACAGGGAGCTTCTCTCATTGGATCTGGCTCCTATTTTTTGGTTCTTATTAATGACATATATATTAGAGTCATTGTATGGAGCAGAATAGGCCTGTGACCAGTTGGACCTGCTGTGACTGGGCCAGTAGCAGTAACCACCTTCAGGCCCAGGCTGAGCCACTCAGTCCCTCTGTGCTGAGTCGGTATGTGGAGGGGGAGGTCCTGGTGACGGCCAGGAGGGGTTAGGGGGAGGGTTGGGCATCCCAGGTGACACTAGTGGTAAAGAATCTGCTTGCCAGTGCAAAAGACATGGGTTCAATCCCTGCATCAGGAAGATCTCCTGGAGTAGGAAACGGAAACGGGCTCCGATATTCTTTCCTGGGAAATCCCATGGACAGAGGAGCCTGCTGGGCTACAGTCCATGGGGTCACAGAGTCAGACACAACTGAGCACACACACACATAGGGTTAGGGTTAGGGTTAGGGTCAGGGCGGCTGTTTAGCCAGGAAGGCCCAAGTAGCCAGGGGCAGCAGGATCCGTGTCAACAGCCTGGCCAGAGGAGCTCCTGCTGGTGTTTTTCTTGGGGTGTCTCTCAGCTTGTCTGACCAGGAAGAAGAGCAGCTCACGTGTAACTTCTGGTCCCCAGAGGGCATCTGCACTTCCATCCTCCTCAGGCCCACCAGCTGGCCACACAGGCAATGGAGAAGCCGGGCCCCAGTGCCCCAGACCAGGGGAGGAAGCGGGGGCCACCTTCCTGCCAAGTGAGCAGAGAACCCAGACTCTCCCAGCCGGGTGGCTGGCAGAGCAGGGACACCAGAAAAGGTGGAAGGAGAGGTGGCAAACAGTATCACTGGGCTTGTACCTCAAGACATGGGGACACAGCGCTGGACACCAGAGAAGCACCATGTGATGCTCTTTTGAAAAGATAATACCAGATCACATGGGCCTCTGGCTACTGGCCTCTGCTTCCTGGCCTGTTGATTCCAGAGTTCTGGAGGTGGAAAAGGCATAGTCGTCCAGGAACCACTCAGAGCCTCCCCCACCCCTCAGTCTCTCCTCCAGAACCCCCGGCCCCTCCGGTGTAGGGTGAGCGTCCTGTTTACACAGCACTGGCCACGCAGGCCAGGCTGGGCTGAGTCCTGCCTCTGCCACTGAGTAGCACCCTGTGTGCCCTCGGGTGTGGCTAATCTCTTAAACCTCGGTTTCCTCCTGGAACAATTCCTGGGGTGGTGGTGAGGATTAAAAGAGATATTGCAAATAAAGTGTTCCTGGCATAAGGTAGTGCTCAAAATAGGACGGCAGCTATTATTACTGCCGGCAGAAACTGTGCCTGAGACTAGGGAAGATGTCTGATGAGAATTAATCTCTTCCAACTCCAGGGTTTTAGCACCAGTTAACACTTGCTCAAATAAGGGTCTCTGCAAGCTTTGACAACGGGCCCTCAATAAATATGTGCAGAACGATTGAGTGACTGAGCATGAAGCTTCAGTGCTCTTATAATAGCTGACTCAGTTTCTGACAAAGTGAATCCGGCCCCCACAGGCCATCCGCATCAGGGTCAGCAGACTTTCTGGAAAGGGCCAGAGAGTAAACAGTGGGGATCTGTGGACCCAGTGGGCTGTCGGACACCTCAGCTCGGTCGCTGGAACACAAACGCAGCCACACAGAACTTTGGTCCAGAGAAGAATGAGCGCAGCCCTGTTCCAATCGAACTTTACTTATGGACGCTGAAA
Organism: Moschus berezovskii; assembly: GCF_049115385.1. Taxonomy (NCBI): domain Eukaryota; kingdom Metazoa; phylum Chordata; class Mammalia; order Artiodactyla; family Moschidae; genus Moschus; species Moschus berezovskii. The sequence continues at coordinate 56,527,737 of NC_142478.1, read as the reverse complement.
TTAATGTGAATTTCATGAGAACTTCCACATATCATGAAATCATCTTCTTTTGATATTTTTTTCAACCACTTAAAAATGTGAAAACTGGGACTTCCTTGGTGGTCCAGTGGTTAAGACTCTGCGCTTCCACTGCAGTAGGGTTGCGGTTTCACCCCTGATTGGGGCACTAAGATCCCACTTGCCTGGTGACCCAAACAAACAAACAAACAAAATAAATAACTGTGAAAACTATTCTTAGCTTGCAGACCACACAGACACGGCAGCCCAGATCCATCCCACAGTCTGGAGTTTGCTACACCTCATTGGCCAGGATGAATCCAACAGATTTTTACAGATATGACGAATCTGTACAAAACACCTGACTAGTACTCATCCAAAATGCCCAGGTCATGACACTTCCCATGGTAGTCCAGTAGTTAAGAATCTGCCTTCTGACACAGGGGATGTGGGTTTGATCCCTGGTTGGGGTACTAAAATGCCTTGTGCCGTGGGGCAGCTAAGCCTGCACGCCACAACTAGAGCGTCTACGTGCTGCAATAAAGACCCAGCACAGCCAAAGAAAGAAAAAGAAAGGTCATGACAAACATGAAAAGACTCAGAAACCGTCACAGGTCAAAGGAGACTAAGGGGAGACGATGACGAAATGTGAAGCAGGATCCTGGTTTTCTGGAGCAGAAATAAAGGACGTTAGGAAGAACCGGTGAAGCCCAGAGGAAGTCTGTGGTTTAGTTGATGTTGTTTGCTCCAAACTTAATTTCTTAGTTTCGATAAACGTATCTTGGTTGCCTTAAATGTACACACAAGGGAAGCTGGGCCAGCAGTCTCATGGGACCCTCTGACACACCAAGGCCAGACGCATTCAGTGAACCAAAGGTTTGTATGGTCAGACCCTGGAAAGGGACATAGACTCAAGGCGAGGTACACAGAAGTTTAGAACCATCTCTCCCGTTCCTTCAGTACCACTCTGGCGTGATCCTTCCTCCCAAGTCCGAATAGGGATGTTTTCCTGTGGGCGAAGGGCAGGAGGGAGGGAGGCCACATATTCAAGAGGATAATCTGACCATTCTCACTCCATTACTTTCAAAGAGTCTTGATATAGGATAGGCTGCCCCTCAGAGGATCCCAGGAAAGACCGTAGAGAAGTCACAGGTGGAGCCACCCTAAAGCTGGTGTGTTATCTCACGTGACAACAGACATGTGGAAAAGATCACAGTGGGTTTCAGCCCCATAAACCTTAAGCCCTCAGTTCAGTTCAGTTCATTTCAGTCGCTCAGTCGTGTACGACTCTTTGTGACCCCATGAATCACAGCACGCCAGGCCTCCCTCTCCATCACCAACTCCCGGAGTTCACTGACACTCACGTCCATCGAGTCGGTGATGCCATCCAGCCATCTGATTCTCTGTCGTCCCCTTCTCCTCCCGCCCCAATCCCTCCCAGCATCAGAGTCTTAAGCCCTCAGTCGGCATCAATTCAGCCTTCGTAGCTTTCCCCCAGGAACTTCAACATTTTAAAAAGACACAATGTTCTCCATGATCTAGCTGTCCGTTCTTGCAGTCACATCTAACTACACGTTCCCCCGAGTCACGTTCCCCTGAGTCACTGGTGGTATCCCAAAGGCAGCCCAGCATACAGTGAAGCTTCACCAGACACTCGCCACTTACCTCTCCCTCAGTGTGCTGTGGGTCCCCTCTACCTTTTCACTGTTCTAGGAGAGAGGACAAAATAGCAGTCACTGGTGCCAGATCCTCTAACAGCGACCTCAGTTGAGCTGTGTGTGCCCTGCAGCATGCTAAGCCCAGAGATAAAATGTGGCAGGAAGCACTGGCTCTTCCCCTTTGGAAGGTTACAGTGTAGTGAGGGAAACAGATATGTCAATAATAATTACAGTGTTTTGTGATATGACACAGGGGCATCTGGAGCAGATAGGGTGGGAAGGAGGAGGAGCAGGAGGAAGCGACCAGGGATAGGTTAAGAAGTTACATAAATGTGGCATCACTCTAAGCCTATCTGAGTGGTGCCTGGGGGAAGCGGCAGGAGAGCAACTCAGGGAAGACAGTGGTCACATTATGGATGGCCTTGTGTGCTAAAGCAAGGAGGTTAAACTTGATGTTAAAGGGAAGGGAGAGAAGTAGATCAAACTTGCATCTCAGGGGCCCACGGTCAGGTGATGGGCAAGAGGGGTTGTCTGGGGAGAGGGACCACAGCAAGGAGACTATTACAGTACTCTGGGAAGAAGTGAAGGACTGGAACGAGAGAAAAGGCACTCAGGAAGGAGAGGTAAGTGTAAAGACTAAGTTAAATGTTATCAAAGATGGCATCAATCATGTCCCTTGGTTTGCAGCAATAGAAACTGGCTCTGGTTATCTTCAGTGGAAAGTGATGTTATTTGAGGACCATAGGCTCAGTGGAGAGACTGGAGAAGCCAGCTCAGTAAATGACCAGGAAGCAACCACAGCCAGGATGCCAATGGCATCACTGGGAGCTCAGTGCCTCCAATACCTCAGACTTTCCAATAGTCATTTCTGCTGTAAGTCATTTCTCCACTGCCCCATATGCCCTCCAAATTCCAAATCAAAACCACAATGAGATACCCTTTTACCTCCACAAGACTGAAATGAAAAAGAAATGAAAACACAATAACAAGTGTTGGCGAGGATGTGGGTAAACTGGAACCCTCCTATAATGCTGGTGGGAATGTAAAATGGTGCTTTGGAAAACAGGCTGGCAGTTTCTCAACATGTTAAACATAGAGTTACCATGTGACCCAGCAATTCCCCTCTGGTGAACTGGTATGTAGCCGGGAGAAATACACATCTGCACAAAAACTTGTATACTAACCATCATCACAGCATTATTCATAATAGCCAAGAAGTGGAAACAACCCAATGTCCATCAATGAATGTGGTAAATCCACATAATGGAATATTACTCAGCCATAAAAAGAATGAAGTATTAATACATGCTATCACATGGATGTAAAATATGCTGAGAAAAATAAGTCAGACCCAGAATGACACAGATTAAATGATTCCACTTACATGAAATGTCCAGTGGTAGCAAGTCCATAGAAATAGGAAATAAACTCTCAGTCGCCTAAGGCTGGGGGTAGAAAGAATGACAGCAAATGGGTAGAGGGTTTCTTTTTGGATGACAAGAATGTTCTAAAATTTACTGTGGTGATGGTTGCACAACTCTGTGACCATACTAAAAAAAACTTTAAAGGGTGAATCTTATGGTATGTTAATTATGTCTCAATAAAGCTATTATTTAAAAAAATCAACAGGTAACCCACTTGAAAAATGGGCGGAAGACCTGAATAGATATTTTTCTAAAGACATACAGATGGCCAACCAGCACATAAAAAGATGCTCGACATCACCGGTCATCAGGGAAATGCAAATCAAAGCCACAAAGAGCCGTGTCACCTCACACCTGTCAGAACGGCTGTCATCAAAAAGACCACAAGTAGCACATGTTGGTGAAGGTGGGAGAAAAGGGAACCAATGCCTAACTGTACCCCTGAAACTTACATAACACTGTAATAAATCAGCTATACATCAGTAAAAAAAAAAAAAATCAACTGACTAGACCATCCACCTACTAGATCAAGGTTAGGCCCCACGCCCAGGGCCTGGAGCTCCCAGGAGGCAGAGTGAAACGGCCCCCATCCCCCAGCTTCTGTAGTAGAGGGCAGCCTCCATCCCTAAAGGTTCACCCAGAACTAGGAAAGGTTTTCAGAGGCAGCCAAAATGACGCATGTGTGGGAGCAAGAGAGAAGACATTTGGGCAGCCATCTGGATTCCTGACCTAAGAGCTCACCAAGCGCATCGGTAGACGGATTCCAACTCTGCTCCGGGTCACTGGGTCATGACCAGACGTTCCGTGTTTAATCATTCATTGTTAGAAGAGCGGCTGTGTTACACCATCTCACCTTTGAACACATCCGTCTTCTGAAGCACTTTATATCTACTATCTCTCTGTTTGAATATGGCCTCAAGTGGCCTAACTTTTAGTCTGGCGGCTTGCCAATCTATTAGTATTTGAGCTGGGAACCATTTTTAGAGTTGTAGTTATAGGCAAGAAAAAGTAGGCATAGAAGCAATTTGGAATATTTGGTTTATCAAAAAAAAAATTTTTTTAATATTTATTCGGCTGCTCCAGGTCTTAGTTGTGGCACGCGGGATATTTAGCTGCGGCTTGTAAATTCTTAGTTGTGGCATGTGGGATCTAGTTCCCTGACCAGCGATCAAATCCAGGCCCCCTGCTGGAAGTGCAGAGTCTGAGCCACTGGACCATCAGGGAAGTGCCCCTCCCCTTCAGAGACTGGCCCAGTCTCTGAAATTTATCATCAGGCCCACAATGTGGGGGGACCTTCCCTACAATGAACTGGGACCACATAGGGCTCCACCAATGGGATGCTGGTGAATGTTTGCCAATCCTCTCTGGGTGGGGAGGGACAAGAGTGTCCCAAGAGCCCTCACAGGGGGCTGATTTACAGCTGTCCACATTCTGATGACTATAGAGTGGGGAGCACAGTCCAGAGGCACAGGGGAGAGGGGCTCTGGCTGGAACTCTGCAGACTGTGACTGTGGGATGGTAGCATCCTTTTCTGCACAAGGAGGGACGCTTCCAACTCTGCAGCTCATCCTTTCTGTCTCTGTCTCTGAGGAAGGGGCTGTATTTCATCCTGTGGTTAGAGTGTTCCCTTCAAAGTTCCCCCCTTGGCTGGGCCTTGCTAATGATGTTCCCCAAACACTAAAGCTCCTCTGTTTATGAAAACAGTACTCGGTTGCAAGTTGCTAGGCGAAGACCAAGTCTACCCAGAAACGCCAGGGCTGGGTCTGCATCTTCCTCACAGTCACATGCCTCCATCTGTGTTCTTATCCTTCCCCCACACCAAACTCCCACCCCTTGATGAATGAGCCTTCATCTCGGGGGGGGGGAGTGAAGTAAGAGTTGAATTTACCAGTTCTAGGAAGAGTAGTTTGACTTCAGTCCCCACCATGGGGCATACTGATGCGAAGATCATAGAGGGTGGTATTTAACAAATATTTTTTGGTATTTGGGGAAGATCCCCTGGAGGAGGGCACAGCAACTCACTCCAGTATTCTTGCCTGGAGAATCCCATGGACAGAGGAGCCTGGCAGGCTACCGTCCATAGGGTTGCAAAGAGTCGGACAAGACCAAAGTGACTTAGCATGCATTTTGGTATCTAGCACTTACAATGTGCCAAGCACTGTTCTAAATTCTTGACAAATACTGGGTTGGTTTTTTTTAATGTTTTTCAATTGAAGTATAGTTTACTAACAGTGTCATGTTAGTTTCAGGTGTGCACACAAAATGATTCAGTTATATGTGTGTATGTGTATGTGTGTGTGTATATTCTTTTTCAGATTCTTTTTCCTTATAGATTATTACAAAATATTGAGTATAATTCTCCGTGCTATACAGTAGGTACTCATTGGTTATCTATTTTATATACTTAGCAGTGTGTTTATGTTGGGCTTCCCAGGTGATGCAGTGGTAAAGAATCCACCTGCCAGTTCAGGTGACACAGGTTCGATCCCTGGTTCAGGAAGATCCCCTGTAGTAGGAGATGGCAACCCACCTCAGTATTCTTGCCTGGAAAATTTCATAGACAGAGGAGCCTGGCAGGTTACAGTCCATGGGGTCACAAAGGGTTGGACACAAGTGAGCAGGCATGAACGCATGTGTATATGTTAATCCTAAACTCCTAATTTATCCCACCCTCCTTCCTTGACAAATACTGTTTTTAATTCACATAACTCTATGAGGCAAGTCTTATTTTCATCCCCATTTTACAGATGAGGCACAGAAAGGTCAAAATACAAGTCATGGCTAAATAACTCACTTCTGGAACCTCACAGTCACTCTTTCAATGTGTCTGAAATAATCACAAACATTCAGTGAGAGCTTGACTTCCAGCCTGGGTACTTAGTTATTGAGACTCACACTCAAGCTGAAAGCAACTAAAAATGCTAGAAAACACATTTTAAAACATCCTAAAAGCCACCACATGCTGACAAGATAGTAAGGACTAGGCAAAACTCAAGGAAAAAAAGAATCCTGAAAACTAATCCAGCAAGGAGCCCACTTGAAGCCTATAGATATTCGCCAAGCGTAGCATATTTGAACTTTAGTGTGAATGGTTTTTTGAGGCAAGAGATCAGAAATCGAAGTCCAGGATCCACATGGGGGAAGATTAGACCTTGCCCACAATAATGCAGGCTTATTAGAATGACCACAATAATGGGCTTCACCACTGGTGTGCTGGCAGATGTTTATCACCAGCTCTTGGCTTGCTGGGGAAGGGTCCTGATATATTATTTTGTTGTTCAGTCGTGTCGGACACTTTGCAACCCAATGGACTGCAGCACGCAAGGCCTCCCTGTCCTTCACTGTCTCCTGGAGTTCACGCAAATCATGTCCATTGAGTCAGTGACACCATCCAACCATCTCATCTTCTGTCTCTGCCTTCTGCTCCTGCCCTCAATCTTTCCCAGCTTCAGAGTTTTTTCCAGTGAGTCGGCTCTTCGCATCAGGCGAAACAAAGTATTGGAGCTTCAGCTTCAGCCTCAGTCCTTCCAGTGTATATTCAGGGTTGATTTCCTTTAGGATTGACTGGTTTGATCTCCTTGCAGTCCAAGGGACTCTCAAGAGTCTTCTCCAACACCACAGTTCAAAAGCATCAATTCTTTGGCGCTCAGCTTTCTTTATGGTCCAACTCTCATATCCATACATGACTACTGGAAAAATCATAGCTTTGACTAGATGGACCTTTGTTTCAAAGTAATGTCTCTGCTTTTTAATATGCTATCTAGGTGGGTCATAACTTTTCTTCCAAGGAGCAAGTGGCTTTTAATTTCATGGCTGCAGTCACCATCTGCAGTGATTTTGGAGCCCAAGAAAATAAAGTCTGTCACTGTTTCCATTCTTTCCCCATCTATTTGCCATGAAGTGATGGGACCAGATGCCAAGATCTTCATTTTTTGAATGTTGAGTTTTAAGCCAGCTTTTTCACTCTCCTCTTTCACTTTCATTGAGACTCTTCAGTTCCTCTTCACTTTCTGCCATAAGGGTGGTGCCATCTGCATATCTGAGGTTATTGATATTTCTCATAGCAATCTTGATTCCAGCTTGTGCTTCATCCAGCCCAGCATTTCTCAAGATGTACTCTGCATATAAGTTAAATAAGCAGGGTGACAACATACAACCTTGACATAATCCTTTCCCAATTTGGAACCAGTCCATTGTTCCATGTCTGGTTCTGTTGCTTCTTGATCTGCATACAGATTTCTCAGGAGGCAGGTCAGGTGGTCTGGTATTCCTATCTCCTGAAGAATTTTCAACAGTTTGTTGTGATCCACGCAGTCAAAGGCTTTGGCATAGTCAATAAAGCAGAAGTAGATGTTTTTCTGGAACTCTCTCGCTTTTTTGATGATCCAGCAGATGTTGGCAATTTGATCTCTGATTCCTCTGCCTTTTCTAAATCAAGCTTGAACATCTGGAAGTTCACAGTTCACATACTGTTGAAGCCTAACTTGGAGAATTTTCAGCATTACTTTGCTAGCATGTGAGATGAATGCAATTGTGTGGTAGTTTGAACATTCTTTGGCATTGCCTTTCATTGGGATTGGAATGAAAACTGACCTTTTCCAGTCCTGTGGCCACTGCTGAGTTTTCAAAATTTGCTGGCATATTGAGTGCAGCACTTCCACAGCATCATCGTTCAGGATTTGAAATAGCTCAGCTGGACTTCCATCACCTCCACTAGCTTTGTTCATAGTGATGCTTCCTAAGGCCCACTTGACATTCCAGGATGTCTGGCTCTAGGTGAGTGATCACACCATTGTGATTATCTGGGTCATAAAGATCTTTTTTGTACAGTTCCTCTGTGTATTCTTGCCACCTTTTCTTAATATCTTCTACTGCTTTTAGGTCCATACCATTTCTGTCCTTTGAGCCCACTTTGCATGAAATGTTCCCTTGGTATCTCTAATTTTCTTGAAGAGATCTCTGGTCTTCCCCATTCTACTGTTTTCCTCTATTTCTTTGCATTGATCACTGAGGAAGACTTTCTTATCTCTCCTTGCTATTCTTTGGAACTCTGCATTCAAATGGGTATATATTTCCTTTTCTCCTTTGCCTTTCACTTCTCTTCTTTTCACAGCTATTTGTGAGGCCTCCTCAGACAACCATTTTGCCTTTTTGCATTTCTTTTTCTTGGGGATGGTCTTGATCCCTGTCTCCTGTACAGTGTCACAAACCTCCGTCCATAGTTCTTCAGGCAGTCTATAAAACCTAACCCCGTGAATCTATTTCTCACTTCCATTGTATAATTGTAAGGGATTTGATTTAGGTCATACCTGAATGGTCTAGTGGTTTTCCCTACTTTCTTCAATTTAAGTCTGAATTTGGCAATAAGGAGTTCATAATCTGAGCAGCAGTCAGCTCCTGGTCTTGTTTTTGCTGACTGTACAGAGCTTCTCCATCTTTGGCTGCAAAGAATATAATCAATCTGATTTCGATGTTGACCATCTGGTGATGTCCATGTGTAGTCTTCTCTTGTGTTGTTGGAAGAGGGTGTTGGCTATGACCAGTGCGTCCTCTTGGCAGAACTCTATTAGCCTTCGCCCTGCTTCATTCTGTACTCCAACGCCAAATTTGTCTGTTATTGTCAAAAAATTTGTCAGGTATTTCTTGACGTAGTACTTTTGCATTCCAGTCCCCTATAATGAAAAGGACATGTTTTTTGGGTGTTAGTTCTAGAAGGTCTTGTAGGTCTTCATAGAACCATTCAACTTTGGTTTCTTCAGCATTACTGGTTGGGGTATAGACTTGGATTACCGTGATACTGAATGATTTGCTTTGGAAATGAACAGAGATCATTCTGTCGTTTTTGAGATTGCATCCAAGTACTGCATTTCGGACTATTTTGTTGACTATGATGCCATCATTGTCAATGCTGTCTGAGCATTTGCCAATTTCTGTAGTGTAAACATGATTTCAAACTATTAACATGAGGTCACTGAACAGAAATTTGGGATGTGTAGGCCTATCAGCACTCACTGACCCCACTCTGGGTACAATAAGCAAATCAGTCTCATCACTTAGGTAACCTGTATTGGTATCACTTGGGGGTCCAGGGACCCGCCAGCCCTGAACCTGGGTGTCAAATATTTATTTATTTGGTCTTAGTTGAGACACATGCAATCTTCAATCTTTGTTGCAGCATGGGGGATCTTTTTTGTTAGTTGCAGCATGCTAACTCTTACTTGCGGCATGTGGGATCTAGCTCCTTCGGAGTCTTAGCCACTGGACCAGCAGGGAAGCCCCCTGAACATGGATGTTGGTCATTTTGCACTAGCAGTGCCCTCAGGAGCCTGGCAGAAGCAAATGTAAAGTATCTGGAGACGAAGATAGCTTCATTCTAGGCCTCCCATTATCCCTATAAATAAATTTGGAAATACAGGGTCCAGCAAGGTCAGAGAAAATCATGCAGATCACAAGGAAATAGGACACCATGAGTAAGAACGAGGAGAAACAGACTCTCAGAAACTTCAAATATCAATGATTAGACACAGACTATAAAACAACTGTGCTTTGTTGAAAGGAAGAAGTGTAAAAATATCTGCAGGAGACAGGAAACTATAAAAAGTGCCACACTAGATTTATAAAGAACATTTGTAGAGAGCTTTGTAGTTTAATCGGAGATGAAAAACATACATGCCTTCAGGGCCATGTGGTAACACAAATGAGTACAGTGACTAGGTGACACAGTGGTGACCTGGGGAGCTGTATCCACAGGGTACAGGGCTCCTCAGCTCCAGCTGATTGTTGCCATGTGGCACACGGTGCCCAGTTTGCAGATCTGACATGTCTATAGAAGCTGGATATTTGAATTTCTTTTTATTGTGGTCAAATACACATAACATAAAATGGACCACTGTGGGACCTCCTTGGCAGTCCAGTGGTTACGACCCAGTGCTTTCACTGCCAAGGGCCTAGGTTTGATCCTTGGTTGGGGAATTAAGATCCTGTAAGCTGAGTGGCACAGCCAAAAAAACCCCACCAAACACTGTAACAATTTAAAGGTACACAATTCAGTGGCATAGAGCACATTCACAGTCACCATTATCTTCTTTCAGAACTTTTTTTCATCACCCCTCCACCCCCAGAAAGGAAACTCCATACACATGTGAAGTCACTTCCCATTCCCCACTCCCCAGAGTCTCTGGCAACCACCAAATCTGGTTTCTGTCTCTATGGATTTGCCTAGCTTAGATAACTCATGTAAGTGGAATCATACGATATTTGTCCTTTTGTGACTGGCCTCTTTCACTTAGGATGTTTTCAAAGTTCATCCATGCTGTGGCATGTATCAGTACTTCATTCCTTTTTAATGACTGAATAATATTCCACTGTACTAAATATGCACATTTGTCCATTCATCATTCAGTATTTGGATTTTAAATTATATCTTCTACTTTTGACTCAAATGTATGTTTTTAAATGTTATGTGTAACTTTAAGCATGTATCTGCTGGTCAGGTAAGTCAGAGCACCAGTGATATGGACCTGTGTTTTATGACCTGCTGTGACATGCTTTCCCAAGTAGTCCTCACATTAGGAACTTGGGGTTCAGGATGGTAAAAGGACATGCCTAGGAAAAGGCCTTCAGTGGAGCTTCCACTCCATAGCACCAGAAAATTTTCTCCCCCACCAAAACCTTGAGGCAAAGGGCTTGGTTTAAGAATGAGTGGTAGTCACACACCTAGCTCACAACTTGTTGGGCTAGTTGATCTCCAAGGCACTGGGTTTACTGACAGGGGTCATTCTTTTTCCGGAACATCCATCTGGGCACAAAGCGGCTCTGTTCAATACCAGTTTAGCTGCAGCTGAACACAAGGATGGCTTATCCTGGTAATTGTAGGTTGGTGCAGAGCTGTCTTGAGGCACCGCGGGGAAGACACCAGCCCAGAAGTCCTCCTAGTAGCCGGCCAGTCTCCTTTACCTGCCAGGGTCATTTGTGCGGTAGCAGCAGCTGAGCTGAGCCCTGAACTTACATCAGGTGTGGCTTAAGCTCAAATCTGGTTCTAGGACAGAAACCCCAGCGTGGGTTCGCTTCCCTTATTTATGGCGAGGGCAACTTATCACTAGAGGCAATGTCTAAGAGCCCCTCTTGAAATGCTGATAAATAATCTTCGAGCATTTCCTGCGCCGAAAGCTATTTAAGAAGCAAGGTCGAATGTCTCTCGTGGTCACCCCCAACTCCTTTCCTCCCACCCTAGTTTTCCAAAAGGACGAAAGACAGGGAAGCGACGTCCTAGCTCGCTTTAAACCGAGCATAAGGCCAGCAGAGGTCCGCGTTTCTCAACTCTTTCCAAGAGCACCTCGCGCCCCGAATCGGCGCCTTCAACTCTGAGAAGTCCGGAGCCCCACAGGAAACTTGCATTATTGCAGCCGCTGCCACACACCCGTGCCCGCGGACGGGCGGCCGCGCCGGCTCCCCAGGAATGCGTCCCCTCCACGGCCGGCCGGCCAGCCGGCCCGCCTTCCCCGGGGGACCCCTCGGCACCTGCGGCCTCCGAGTAAGTGTCCGCGCGCACCTCCGCCCTCCAGCCCGCCTCCTCCACCATCCCGCGTGCCCGGAGCCAGGGGTAGCCAGGTGCCCCTCGCCACCTCCCTGGGGAGCGGGGGTCGCGGGCGCCTCCCCCGGGTGGGCGGAGAGGCTGCCGGCGCTGCTCCGCGGCGGCGGCGCCCGGAGGCCGCACTGGCGGCGGCCGCGGCGGCGCTGCTCCCCCTGCTTGGTGCAGCTGCCGCCCGGCGCTTGCGCACTGGGCCCTGGGCGCGCGGCGGCACCAGGCTTTGTGTGTGTGTGTATGTGTGCGAGTGTGTGTGTGTGTCCGTGTGTGAGTGAGTGAGCGGGCGGGCGGGCGCGAGTGTGGCCGCCGCGGAGCGCGAGCAGGACCCGGCGGGCGCGCTCCCCCAGCCTCTCTCTCCCCGCCAGAACCATGTCGGGCAGGTCGGTTCGAGCCGAGACCAGGAGCCGGGCCAAAGATGATATCAAGAGGGTCATGGCGGCTATCGAGAAAGTGCGCAAATGGTAAGCGGAGGCGCCGGCTCGTTCGCTCTCCGGCTCGGCGCCGCGGCCGCCCCGAACCCCGAAACCAGATACAAAAAGCCGGCGGGGCGCAGCGCCCCGGGCCGCCCGCGGGCCCGGGAGTTGGAGAGGGCGGGCGGTGCGCGAGCCGGGTCACCTGTGCGCGGCGGGGGCCGCGGCCGCTGCCCAGGTGCGCTCGCGCCTGTCGCCCACCTGGCGCGGCGGCGGCAGCCTGGAGGCGACAGGCGCCCCGGGCCGGGCGGTGGAGCAGCGGGCAGTCCCCGGCGCGGCGCTTGGCTCCCGGGAGGGGGGCTCGGGGCCGGCCCCAGAAGCCATTTCGTTTTGTGCAAGTCACATGAAAGCGGCTTCCCGCGCGCCGGGGCCGCGATGCCGGCGGCGGAGGGGAGAGCGCGAGCTCCATTGTGCAGGCACCGAGCGGGCCGCCGCCGTCTCCGTCTCCTCCCCGCGCGCCCCGGGCGGCGCAGCGCCGGCCCCCGCGCCCTTGCCCGCGCCGGGCCTCCCTCTCTCCCTCCCTCCCCGGCTGGCTGGCTCGCTCGCTCGCTCCCCGCCTCCCAGGCTCGGCGCCCTCGAGTCTGCGGAGTTTGTAGAGCGCGAGCCGTTTAAATTTAGCGCTTTGGGCTGCCTGGAGCGAAGGCTCTTGGCGACGAAGAAAGATGGGGGCGAGCGCGAGGAGGAAACGCTGGCTGCGGCCGCGGGGCCCGGGGCTCCTGGCGCCCCCCCGCCTTCCCGCCCAGCTCTGCCGGGACCCGGGCTCGGGGGCTCGGGTGAGCGAACGTTTGGGGCCAGACCCCGGTCCTGGGCCGCGTGTGCTGCTCCAAACCCGGCGGTTCGTGTTTGTTTTGCGGAGAGAGCTGTTGTTTTTGTTCTCTGCGCGGGGGAAGAGGGGGACTTGGGTGTCGGGCCGTGCGGGTTTCTCCGGTTCACGTTAGATTCCGTCCGGCGTGGCCTGGTTGTAATTAATACGACTGAACGTTTCCCCGGCCTCGTCCGGGTCTGTTTCGGAATCGGCCCGAGGGCCAGGCCCGAGACGCCAGCCGATCGCCAGGTTGGGGCAGACTTGTTGAAAACTCCCGGCTCCCGGATTTCAACTTTATTATTTTTTTCCCACGGCCTCACCAGGGTCAGGGAGGGAGAAGAGCCGCCGCGACGTTCGAGTGTCAGTGCCCGCGGGCTCATTCTGCCCCTTTATTTAAAGCCCGAAAACCCGGCAAGGCCCCGTGGAGGGCTCTGTTTATGTTTAGGGGTGTCATTTCTCAAGTAACGCCTGGGTCTCTCAAAACCACTGGGGGCGAGCCTCTAGTCTAGCCGTGTCACAAGTTAGCTGTCCTTTCTGAGTCAAACCCAACAAAAAAGGCAAGAGGAAAATCAATAAAGTCCACGTGCTCCCGGGCCTCCTATGGAAAGGGCTGTCTGCAGATGGCCGGATGCCCAGCCGAGGGCTGGGTTTGGCTCCAATGGGACAAAGAATTTTCAGAACCGTGAGAAGGGGAGGCCTTCCAAAGTTGAGATCCAAGTCTTCCCTGCCGTGGGAGCTCCCCTGACGCGCAGGGCGCCGAGTGCCGGGACTGGAGCCATTTAAAAATGGCAGAAACAGCTGCAGGCCAAAACACACACAGGAAAACAAGCCCACCACCCCCTCTCCAGCGGGATTCTCAGAGGCAAGGCTGGAGTTGTCCCCTGCCTGAGCGCCTAGGCAAAGAAAGAGCTGTTGTCTGGGCCCGAGTTCCTTCTGTTACCAGCCTAGAGGTGAGAAAGGGGTGGGGGCACGCTGCCTTTCTGTGCTTCAGGAGGCCTGATGGGGCCTTCTGCCCCAGGTTCCCAGCTTGGCAGAGGCCCGTGCACCCTGACAGCTGCTCCTGGAGGGCCCACCCGCCAACTGCTCTGCTGGGAGGGCAGATGGAGCTGTGGGGTTTTCTACCCTGGGGGCCCCAGAGCAGCCAGCCTGGAAGCCCTCAGTGCTGCTGAGCAGGCTCTGGTTTGGGGGGGAGGGGAGGAGAACATGCCTCTCTCCCTTTCTGTGTTTTGGGAAACTAGGAGTCAAGTACATTAAAGACCTCAGGCTTTGGGATCTTATGACTGGACTTCCAGTTCACTTCCTTGCTGTGACCTTGGGCTAACCACATAACTTCTCTAACCATGACAGCAAAGGGTCCCTGTGTACCTTCTCTCCTCCTGGAATAATACCATGTCGCCAAAAGCACTTAATCCTTCACACGGGGAGGGATGTGTGTGTGTCTGTGTGTGTGTGTGAGAATCTCTCAGTCGTGTCCGACTCTTTGCAACCCCATGGACTATAGCCCGCCAGGCTCCTCGGTCCATGGAATTCTCCAGGCAAGAATACTAGAGTGGGGAGCCATTTCCCTGGTCATTAAATGCTGCCTTTACTGTAAGGTAGAAGCTTGGTTTTGCTTATTTTTTTTCCCCTCTTGCCTGTTCTAAGCAAAAGAGACTTTACCTTATTTCATAGGTTTCCCCAGAACCAAGAAGCCGAATCCTACCCTCGCTCTGCCTTTAGAATGTGTCTTCCAGTCAGCCCTTGTGGTTTGGGGTTGTTTATTAACTCTGTGGCCACCAACCGTGTCTGGGACGTCCTACTGGCTGGGACACTGGGTTGTCAGATTTAGCAAATAAAATTACAGGATACCCAGTTAAATTTGAATTTCAGATAAACAACAAAATAATATTTTTTAATAGTTTTTTTTTTTTTTTAGTGTAAGTATGTCCCACGCACTGTTTGGGACATACTTATACTAAAATATATTATTCATTGTTTATCTGAAATTAACCCAACGACCCATATCTCTTTTTTTTTTTTTAATTCAGAATGGAGGTGCCTAGCATACCACTCAGCCTGTAAGCCTAGGGTGGTGTTTCTCCTCAGTCCCAGTGACCCCTAAAAATCCCCCCTTCTGCCAAGCCCTACCCTTCCCCTCCTCTGGAAAAAGCCAGCAGCCAGCTGTGGCCGCCTTGTCCATAGCTACTGGCTATTTCTCCTCTCCTTTCTGTCTGATACCCCAGTAAGGCCAGCTGGTGGAGTGCAAGGCAGCCAGAACATGGTTGAAGGAAGAACAAAATGGTGGGCTCCTTTGGGGGGAAACTGGGGCAGGGTTAGGAGGCCCGATGTGGGTGGAGAAGAGAGGGAAGTGGGAGTCATTGGGCAGGTGGTAAAAGGCTGGAGCCTTGGAATAGGCTTAGGCCCAGGGACTCCTGGGACCGTGGTCAGAAGGGTCCCTCAGTGACTTGTGAAGACGGAGAGAGGCCTGTTCCCCGAGAGCTCCCACGGGTCCCTGGGGGAGGGCAGGTTTGACTGTGCCTAGACTCTCACCTCAGTACCTTCAGGGGACCCTCCTGCCAGGCACAGGGCAGGTCAGGCGGGCCTGGGCCTAGTTAGGATGAAGCCAGCCATAGCTAGACCTTCTCTAGCATCAAGGACTAGCCCTGGGAAGTGGACAGGAAGTGACGGCTTCAGAGCTGTCTTTGCAGGAGTCGGGTCTCCTTGGTTGGCCAGCGCTCGGAGCTGACCCTGAGGGAACATTAAAAATTGGCCTCGGCCTGGAGGATCTAGGGAGAGGGGTGCTCGTAGTTTACACAGGAGCTTGTGGTGGGATGGGGAGTTTGGGGCTCTATTCTTCCAGCTGACTCCTTTTGTTCAGGAACCCAGCCTGGTGGGGAAGAGACAGGCACTTCAGCCTGGCTGGTTACAGGAGGGCTCCAGGCATGCCCATCAAGGCCAGGTTAGGCTGCAGCCTGGAGGTTGTGGTGAATCCAGACCTGTGCCTAGCGGTGGTGAGACTCAGGGGTCTGAGAGAGCCAACGGGCCCATCTTGAGAGAGGCGCTGCTCCTCGGGGCGTGTGGGTCCCTCATGGCCATATTGTGTTTTTGAGAATGGCCAGCAATCTGGATTTGAATGTGGAGTTTGACTTGTTTGTTGGTTTTATTTTTCCAAGTCTGACAATGGATTCTGATTTTTTAAAGTACCATATAGGCCACACAAAACGTGCCTCTTGGCTGCTTGTCTGCCACCACAAATGTAAGGTGATAAGTACAACCTAATACACTCCTTGGGGGTTGAGGGGGCTGCAAGTTCCAGGGTGATGGGTTTGGAGGTGGTGGTAGGAACTCTTTGCTGCTCCTCTAAGTCCATGTGTTGTTTCCTAAGGCACTGCCGAGCCGCTGGCTTGATGACACACCCACCACTCCGTGGACGTGTCTGCGACGTACCGGGTTCTCACTCAGCATCTCACCCCTGAACTGCAGGGCCTGTCTCTCCCTGGGTGGCTGCTGGCTGGACTACAGGCTGTGATCAGAGTCTCAGCGCTCTTCCCTCTGACTCCTGGCCCCTCAGTGCCTACACCTAGAAATGGAACTGAAGAACAGTTTCTAATGCCTGGAGTTGGGAACTGGGGCCAAGGGAGGCACCAGAACCCGGCCGTGTTCTGCTCAGAACCTGCGGGGCCCGTAACCTCCCTGGAAAACACCTGCGACTTGCCACGTTCATCTCGGCTCACGTGTGGCCTGCGAAGCCCAGGTCCAACACCCTTTATACCCTAAGAGCTGTCCTGTGTATTACAAGTCAGTTACTTTTTTTTTCTGTTTTAAACACAATCAAGCCTTGTATCTGCTGACCTACCGGGGCCTGGGCAGAGGAAACCAGCTTGTGAGGAGTGAGTGCGTGGCCCTTTGGGTGGGATTGGAGCAGTTTGTGCCTCTTTGTCCAGCTTCTGTGGCTGATGAGCTCTATGGAGTCATTTCTTAGCTTTTTTCATGGGAGACAGAATACCAGGAGTCACAGCCCATGTCCAGCCATGGTTCTGCTGTTGCACTAGCTGCGTGACCATGAACTAGTGGTATAACTTCTCTGGGCTTCCCGTTTCCTCATCTGTAAAGCAGGATGACAACAGTGCCCCTCTCAGAGGCCTGTGTAAATAAAGCGTTTGGTATGAAGTAAGCCCTCAGCACACAATGGCTATTGTGATGGCTGCTTTGTCACTGAGGTTGTTTCTTGGAATGTCTCTGTCCCTTCCAGGCACCTTCTGATTATTCAGAATGGAGATGGGGAAAGACTGGGGTTGTGGGTCATCCATCCTGCCTCCAGGAGGTGGGGGACAGGTGGATGGTGACTTAGGTACTTGCCTTTATTTAATTCTCTCAAGGCTAAGAGGGACAGGGATGGGGGCAGGGGGAGCTACTCCAAAAAGCAGCGTGGCAGGGAGGTGTGAACGCTGGTGAGAATGACTCCACCTCCCCCTACCTCAGTTTCTTTATCAAACAGGAAAGGTGACTATTTACTGTCACCAGAGATTATGGGAAAATTAAAGCAAGTGTGTATAGTGCTTATCACACAGAAGGCACTAGAAACGGTCACAGTAGAATTATTGTTGTTGTTTAGTCGCCCAGTTGTGTCCGACTCTTTGAGACTTCATGGACTGCAGCAGGCCAGGCCTCCCCATCCCTCACCATCTCCCAAAGTTTGCCCAAGTTCATGTCCATTGCATCGGTGATGTCATCCGGCCATCTCATCCTTTGACGCCCTCTTCTCCCTCTGCCCTCAGTCTTTCCCAGCTTCAGGGCTGTTTCCAGTGAGTCGGCTGTTTGCATCAGATGACCAAACCAGAATACTGGAACTTGAGCTTCAGCTTCAGAGTCAGTCCTTCCAATGAGTATTCAGAGTTGATCTCCCTTAAGATTGACTGGTTTGATCTTCTTGCAGTCCAAGGGACTTTCAGAAGTCTTCTGCATAGTAGAATAAATGTTGATAAAAGCCAGGCCCTAGGGATTTCCCAGGCAGTCCACTGGTTAGGACTCAGTGCTTCCACTGCAGGGGGTTAGGATTCGATTCCTGGTTGGGGAACTAAAAACAAAGCCAGGCCTTAGCTTCTGCCAGCAGAGGACTCCGGGAGCCATGCAGGCAGAGTTTGGGGCGTGAAAGTGTCTGTGGTTTTGGTTAGCTGGGTCCCCAGAAGTCCCAATGGTGGGTTGGTGCCAGCTGGTGGGAATGTGTTCCTTTAGCTTGTGAGGGCTACTTTCCCATGGAGGGGAGGGCCCAAGGCCAAGGTCTTGGCGGGGAGGTTGGACAAGGTGCCCACAGCCACCCGTAATTCTCGGCTCTGGTGCAACCCCTGTTGCTAAAATTGCTGAGGTCTCCTGGCTGCCATGCCACCTGCAGCAGGTGTGTGTCTGGCCCCGACATCATCTCATGGGGCCCTTGAATCAGCTGATTTCCTTAGCGTGATCTCCCACGTCTCTGAGATGGCAGAGTCTGGTGCTGGGAATGTGGACTCCAGAGCCCCAGCGACCTGGTTTTAATCCCAGCCTTTCTTCTGGGGGAGCTTTCCGTGAGCCTCTGTTTCCTCAAGCATATATGGTCTCTGGTTGTCACCCCTAGTGCTAGGGGCAGGAAGCTACAGGACCTGACATATAGGCTGCGAGAGGTTGGGACCAAACTTGGGAGGCTGGGGTGATAACTAGAGGAGGAAGATGATACTCGGAGCAGAGAGGTGGGAGGAGAGAGTGGTCATTATCATCATTACCTTTGGTGAAAACTAGTCACCTGCTTTCCTTCCCACGGCTTGTGGTTTGCTTCTCGCTGTCAAGCTGCCTTTGACAACCGTGCCCCAGGCGTTCAGGATGCAGCTGAGGGTGGGTCAGGGGAAGCGGTGCAGACATTAGAAGCTGAGACCCTGAACTCAAGCCCATCTCTGAGTGCAGGGTCTCAGAGCAACCTCCCACCTGGCTGCTGCCCTCCGCCCGGGCTGTGCTTCCTGTCACCACCCCTGAGTATCAGCGTCTGGGGGCCGAGGCCACTGGGCATCCAGGTTTGCCCCCGTGCTCTGTTCCCCTTGTCTGATCTAACTGGAGCTCGCCTGGAAGAGCCTGGGGTAGTTACTCATGCTGTCTGCTCCTGCCTCCCTTCCCAGGGACCTCAGAGGACTTGCCAAGAGGGCGGGGCTCGCCCCTGGATGCCCTTGGTGAAGACCCTCCCATCCCTACCCTACCCCCACTGGAGGAAATGCCCTGTTGGTCTGACAATCTCTCTGCTGCCCAGAGGGGCTCAGGTAGCCCAGTTCGCTGGTTCCATGGTGCTGAAAGCTAGAGGAACCTGGGGCCCGTTTCCCTTCATCCACAGGAATCATCCCAGTGGCAGTGACCCGCCCCACTCCCATCTTACCAAGCACTTCTACCCAAATACAAGAAAGCTGTCCACGAGCTTTGTCTCCCGTAATCCTTGTGGCCACCTGGAGAGGTTGACAACCCCATGTAGTCGAAAAGATGGGGAAACTGAGGCTCTGGCTAGTGAAGTGATTTACCCAGGGCGGCAGGGTGGGGTGGGGTGGAGGGGATCCCAGCCAGTGCCGGGATTCAAATCCGCATCTGTGTGATCCAGAGATGTTCTCTCAGCCCCACCTGGGGCAGTCGCTGTGTCACAGCTGCTCCAAGGGTGTGTGGCCCATGCCCCCCTCCAGTGTGAGCAGGGGTCCACCCCAGAAGCCCCCTGGTAACGGGTTCTTCCTCATCCTCTGCAGGGAGAAGAAGTGGGTGACTGTGGGCGACACATCCCTGCGAATCTACAAGTGGGTCCCCGTGACGGAGCCAAAAGTTGACGATGTGAGTATGGGGGCTGGTTCCCTGAAGTGGGGCTGCCCATCCACGCTCCCCACTGTGGCGACAGGGTCTGGCTGTCCACTGCACCCTCCATGTGGGACCGGGGGCCAGAGCACTTGGAAAGCAGAAGGATCCAGCTTGGGGCTGAAGAGGCTGCTGTGTCTACCCCTCCCCCATAGTCCAGCCCGAGTTTGGCCCTCAGAGAGGTGGGGAGTGTCCCCTGCAAGTCGCCTCTTCTGACTAAGAGCCCCACGATTTGCCCCACACTTTAGCGCCAAAATGTCCCCTCTCTTAGACTAAGCACCATGGTTTTGGGGTGGGCATGGTGGTACCTGCAGACAGGCAGGTCCTCCCCCATCATCATAGGGCCATTCCTGGCCCCTGACCATCTGTCAGACATTACCTTGTGGAGTTGAGCTCTGTATCCACTCTGTACAAGGGAAGACATGAGCTCAGAGAGGCAAAGCCATTTCCCCAGAGTCACACAGCAACTGTCACATATTCTCTACTCTTGGAGAGCCTTCTGGGGGTTGGAGCTGCTGTTGAAGGGTGACCCCAGAGAGTGGCGCAGAGAAGCCTGGGCGGTTGTTAAGGGGAGGGTTCCAGGCGGAGTGGTGACTATGACCACTAGGGGGAGCCCTGGTGTCTATGCCTAAGCTTCAATTCAGTCCAATTGCTCAGTCGTGTCTGACTCTTGGCGACCCCATGTACTGCAGCATGCCAGGCTTCCCTGTCCATCACTAACTCCCGAAGCCTACTCAAATTCATGTCCATCGCGTCGGTGATGCCATCCAATCATCTCATCCTCTGTCATCCCCTTTTCCCACCTTCATTCTTTCCCAGCATCAGGGTCTTTTCCAATGAGTCGGTTCTTCGCATCAGGTAGCCAAAGTATTACAGTTTCAGCTTCAGCACCAGTCCTTCCAATGAATATTCAGGGCTGATTTCCTTTAGGATTGACTGCTTGGATCTCCTTGCAGTCCAAGGGACTCTCAAGAATCTTCTCCAACACTGCAGTTCAAAAGCATCAATTCTTTGGCGCTCAGCTTTCTTTATAGTCCAACTCTCACATCCATACGTGACTGCTGGAAAAACCATAGCTCTGACTAGACAGACCTTTGTTGGCAAAGTAATGTTTCTGCTTTTTAATATGCTGTCCTAATCTTGGAGAGGGATTGATGGCTGGCAGCTGCCCCATGTCACAGACAGTTCTGCAGCTCTGTGGCTCCCAGGCCAGTTACCCTCAAAAACCCTGGGTCAGCTACTATCATTTCCAGTCAAAATCCAGAATGGTTCCACCACCAAGCCTCCCCGTGGGCTGTTCCTTCTGCCTGGAGTGCCATCCCTACTCATGCAAGGGTGGCTCACACTGACCTACGTGCTTCCAGTCATAACAGTATGCATGATTGGTAGGTTACTAGGGGCCGTAAGGAGGGGCAGGGAATTCCCTGGCAGTCCAGTGGTTAGGACTCAGTGCTTTCCACTACTGAGGACACAGTTTCGATCCTTTGGTCGGGAAACTAAGATCCCACATGCCACGTGGCTTGGCCAAAAAAAAAAAAAACTAGGCAGGGCAAAGCCTCCCTCTGCCATTTCCAGTGACCTGCCCCACAAGTCTGGGGTCTCCAGGCAAGGCTGAGGTGCTGTTCTTGACCCTTTGATCACGTGTTAGCCCCTAGGTGAGTCGACACTGGGCTGAGATGGTGGTGGCATGTCGTCCCCTCTGGTCCCGGCCTGGCTCATGGAGCCACCAGGGCTGCTTTACCCCAGAGGCACCAACACAGACCATCACAGCCTTCAGTGTGGGCCATTCTGGAGGGAGAGCAGAGTGCGGCCAGCCTCCTGGAAGGCAGCTTCTGGCTCCTGCCCATGTCTGCGCCTTGCACATCATTAGGTGTTGTATAAACGCCGGTTGCATTTGAGAAGATGTGGTCCCCGCTCTCAAGGAATTTATAATCTCGTTGGGGGAAGATAATTATAGAATAGCATGAAACAGACATCAGGGAAGCACCAAATGGATTGTGATCAAGGAGAAAGCGTAATCGATGGGGTGTCGGGAAGGACAGGCCAGCCCAGGGCTGGACAGAGGCCTCTAGCTGTGGAGTTGGACAGGCTAGCCTCAATTAACCTGTGACTCCAGACAGGTGACCCCACCTTGCTGGGTCTTAGTCCCCTCTGTTGTGCACTGGAGCATTACTGTCTGGCTCCTGGGGTTTTCTGCAACAGAGCAAAGGTAGTATATCATATTGGAAGAACTTAGCGTGGCTGTGCAGACAGCGCTTAGATGCTAATTCGCTGTCATCTCTGAGCTGAGATGTACAATATTCCTGCCCGCTCCCTCTCGGGCGATGGGTCCCACGCCTGGCTGAGCACTTGATCCCCTGGGAGTCTTGACAAAATGCAGGTTCCCGGGTGCCACCCCGAACAGCTGAATCTGCATCTCTGATGGTGGTGGCTGGGAATCTGCATTGGAAAAGGACAGCTTTTCATGTTTTTAAACGCCCATTAATGGCATGGTTACATCATTTTTTTTCTTCAGAATTTTCTTGAAATTTTTATTCTCAAATAGGTAAACCATGTTACAAAATTCAAATGTTACTTATAAACCCTTTTAAAAAAAAAACCTATAACAATTTACCTGCATAAAATTCACACTTTTAAATTGTGCCAGCCAATGTTGGTACGTTCACAGTGCTGCAACCATCATCACTGTAATTCCAGAATGTTTTCATTACCCCATAAAGAATAAAGAAAACTCATACTCTCCTGAAGATCCTGGAGTCAACTATCTGTCTCTGTACATTTGCATATTTAAAAATGTTCCTTTATTTTTTTTAATAGCCTTATCTTTTTAAAAAATATATATATTTTTTATTTCGCTGTACTGGGTCTTAGTTGCAGCATGTCAGATCTAGTTCCTTGACCAGGGATCGAACCCTGGCCCGCCGACTTGGGAGCTCAGAATCCCAGCCACTGAACCACCAGGGAAGTCCCCAGTATTATCTTTTTGTAAATCTGCATCCCATCCTCATGAGTACCTCTGACCCCACCCAGCTCTCTTCCTTGGAGACAACCAGTGTTCATTTATCCTTCCAGGGAGCGTGTGCATGCACACACACACACACATTCCTTTATGCTCTTCCTTTACCGCCAGTGGCAGCACCCTGTTCACGTGTTCTGCATCTTTTATACCTCTCGGGGATACCAAAGTGTTTTAATATGTGGATATTTCTGCAGGTCTTTCTGCATTTGGACAGGAGGAGCTTCCCTGGTGTCTGTAATTGGTGCATACCGTTGCATTGAATGAATGTACTATACTTTGTTTAACAGGACTTTTTCCAGTGGATGCAGTTAGGTTGTTTCCACAATAGTCCTACGTGGAGCTTCCCTGGTGGTCCAGTGGCTAACACTCCATGCTCCCAATGCAAGGGACCCAAGTTCAATCCCTGGTCAGGGAACTAGATCCCACATGCTCCAACTAAAGATCCCGCATGCCATAACTAAGACCTGGTGCAGCCAAATAGATAAGTTTAAAAAAAAAAATGGAACCACATGTAAAGAGCATCTGCTTCACCCCTGCTTCCTCCCTGGGCTTTCCCTCCTCGCCTGGTCTCCAGAGTCAGTTGGAAGTCAGCTGACTGTCTTTAAGGAAGGCAGTGTCTGGGGCCTGAAGATAGTAGAAATGCATGAGCTAGCTTTTCCATCCCTCACCTGGCATTCCTGTACCAGCTTTGGGCTGAGTGACCACAGCCTTTTGACCAGGGGAAATTCCCAGCAGCCAGGGTGTTTGCAGGCCTGTGGGGTAGCCCCTACAAGCAAGGTGGCATTACCCCCAGCATCGACAGCCCACCCACAGAAACTTCCCCTCCACAGGGCCTCTTGATCCCAAAGCAAGGGGACCCCCTCATGGGACATGTTCAAAGGCAGGCCAGTGGAGCCCTCCAGAAACTTGAGGGCTCCAAGATGAGTCCTCGGAATAAAATACTCATCCCGTTGCCCAGGGTCTCACTCGTGCGTGCACACACGCACAATTCAGTGACTCGGTTTCTGCATCACTTTTCTCCTCCAGAAAAACAAGAACAAGAAGAAGGGCAAAGATGAGAAGTGTGGCTCGGAGGTGACCACCCCGGAGAACAGCTCCTCCCCGGGAATGATGGACATGCATGGTGAGCTTCCCGTGGCCGCCGGCTGGGCCCGTCTCCTGCCCGGAGCGCTCGGCTGTGTTTTTGTTTTACCAGCAGGTTTGTTCACATTCCAGGCCAGGGGTAGGAGGGCTGGGCAGGCTAGGCAGGACCGGGAGGCCTCTGTGCCAAGGAAGAGGCTCATCAGAGGAGAAGGAGCTTCTTTTCCCAGAGCAACGAGCCAGAAAACTGAGCCAGAAATATTAAATAAGACCTCCTTCTCACCCAGTGACACAAACCTCACAGAAGATGTTCTGTGAGTCCCATGTGCCCAGGAAGTTTTTTGGAGTAACTATCTCTTTTTCTCCTGGGCCTGACGTATCATATAAATGACTCTTGTTTCCCATTTCCTATTTTGCTTGGGCTACTGGGAAGCTCTAACTGGATTTCTGACTTCACGTGAATCATTCTGGGACCCTGGGACCTGCCCTTATACATTGATGGCCTAATTTCCCTTGCTGTCATATTTCAAAAGTTGTAACCAGTGTCCCATTGATCAGATCCAGGCTGGAGACATGCTTTAGCCCAGCGGTCCCCAACGTTTTTGGCACCTGGGACTGGTTTTGTGGAAGACAGTTTTTCCACGGACCAGGGGGAGTTCAAGCGATGGGGAGTGGTTGTAAATATAGAATGAAGTTTTGCTCATTCGTCTGCCACTCCTCCCCTGCTGTGCGGCCACGGACAGGTACCGGTTCATGGCCCGGGGGTTGGTGACCCATGCTTTAACCAGTCTGCAAGTGTTTTGACACTGCTGGTATTTTTTTTTTTTCTTTTAACCTTTTTATCTGAGAGTAAAGGCACAAATCATAAGTGTATGGCTCCATGAAATGTTCACAAACTACACACCCTTTTGTAACTGGCCCAAATCAAGACAGGAGGTTGGGACTTCCCTGGTGACCCAGTGGCTAAGACTTTGTGCTCCCAGTATAAGGGACCCAGGTTTGATCCCCAGTCAGGGAACTAGATCCCACATGCTACAACTATAAGATCTACGGAGAGCTGAGTGCCACAGCAAAAACCAAGCACAGCCAAATAAATAAAAATGAATATATATATTTTTTAAAAAAAGGTTCCTGGCAATCCACAGGGTGTTCCTTCCTGGCCGTCCCCACCCCATCAAGGAGAACCACCACCTGACCTCTAACCGCAGAGATTTGAACTGGAAGTGGCTGAAAAATTGAGTTTCTGATATTTATAAACCATCAGAGATCTGCTTTTCTCCCTTCCTCTGAGGAATCGGATCTGCCAGTCCTTGGGCGTGTGCATCCTTGCGGCCACAGCCCATTGGAGCAGAAGCAGCTGTCCCTGCGGGGAGAGCCAGCCCCACAAGGCCCACCAGGCTCCCCTCCTGTTTTGTGCCCGTGCCTGCCCTACTGGTCTCAGAGCTCCCAATGCTTGCCATTCTCCATCTCGATCCCAGTTTCTGTGTCTTTTGTCCTTCTGACCACCCGAGTTTTGTTTTTGCACAACATAGTGGTATTAGATAAATCAACAAATAAATCAAAAGGGAACATTGGCTGGATCTAGTTCCTAACCCTCCAGGCCCAGGACTGTCTTAACTGGGGGAAGGGAGGCCGGCAGACTTCCCTGTCTGCACAAACTGACTAGTCTGGAAAACAGTTACAAGCTCCGAGGGCAAGGATTCTTGCTGGTTGCCAGACTGACTTCAGAAAAAAGCACAGGGGGTGTTTGCTGACGGTTAACATGTCAAGAAGGTGACACACAACACACACGTGTACCTCAACTGGCTATACAGTTATAATCAAGATGCATTTCATTTTCAAAAACAGTCCGTGGTGGTCCAGTGGCTAAGACTGTGTACTCCCAAAGCAGGAGGCCTGGGTTCGATCCCTGGTCAGGGAAGTAGATCTCATAAGACACAAGTAAGACCCGGCACAGCCAAATAAATATGAAAAAACAAAGAAATAGGTATTTGAGTTGGGGCATACCCTGTCTCCCTGGGGCTGGTCAGCATCCCTACTCTCTGCGTACCAAGGAGAGCCCTAGCCTGGCTTGGTTTCAGTTTATTCATAGAATTAGAGGTTTATCCATATGTTGTTATACAGTCTTGGTAGAGGCCCAGAGTTTTGGCAAACAATGATTTAAAATCTCAGTATATTTATCAGGGGTCATAAAAATGTTGATACCCTTTGATTCAATAATTTTTCCTTAAGGAACCTAGTCGAAGGAAATAATACTTTTTTTTAATTTGTATTAACAAAGATTTTCACCACAGCATTATCTAGGAATAAAAATTAAAACTAAATGTCAGAAAGTAGAATAAATAAGGATTCTTTACATAGATGATGACATATTTAAAAGGTACAATATATACTAGCTTAAAAAATGTTGGCCTCTGGCTATCTTTCATAATGAATGTTAATTACATGCACAAATGCTGATGGTATAGTGGTAAGGGAGCTCAGCAAAATATATAGTTGTATTTATAGTCTGATTCTCACTTTAGAAATATGTCTAGAACATACCTTTGAAAATGTAGTTAATATATTAACATTGTTTCAGAGGGTTAGAACAAAGGTCGTCAAACCTTTTCTGTAAAGTGCTGGCTGATGTAAACATTTTAGGTTTTGTAGACCATAGAGTTTCTGTCATAACTACTAGACTGTGCTATGGTGGTGTGGAAAGCAGCCGTAGATAACAGTCAACAGATTGGGGGGGGGCGGTTTGCTGTGTTCCATTAAAACTTAATTTACAAAAAAAAAAAAACAAAGAAATAGGTATTTGAGTTGGGGCATACCCTGTCTCCCTGGGGCTGGTCAGCATCCCTACTCTCTGCGTACCAAGGAGAGCCCTGGCCTGGCTTGGTTTCAGTTTATTCATAGAATTAGAGGTGAGAACCTTTAGAGCAGAGAGCAAGATCCCACCTGGATTCTAATGTGACTCTTCTAGGATTGCCCCTAGATGATCATGAGCTAGTTATTGAACATGTAGCCTTGGGTTTGTTTGTTTTTAACCTGTCACACAGGGATGGTAATACCTACTTCACAAGGTCGTTATGAGTATTGAATAAGATAGTCCCTTAAAGGCCTGGGTGTGTCAGTAGCTAACATTTCAGAAGCCATCACAGTGTGCCAAGCAAGCATCTTGCATTTGAGGCATTACCTCATTCAGTCCTGTTAATGAGCCCCTTTTGTACAGAAATCAAGGCTCAAGAAGGTGAAGTAACTTGCCTAGAGTTAGGAAGTTCATCCGTGTCAGTGCTGGCATCTGGGGTTCTTTGGAGAATTCAAGTTTATGTCCACTAGCCCAGACTTAACTCCCCAGAAAAATCCAGAATGCCGAGCAACCCAGGTCCCTGACTCAGGAACCATGCTCACTTTCCATTTTAGTATCTGTGCAGCCAAGAAGGGCTTCCCTTGTGGTTCAGCGGGTAAAGAATCCGCCTGTAATTCGGGAGACCTGGGTTCAATCCCTGGGTTGGGAAGATCCCCTGGTGAAGGGAAAGGCTACCCACTCCAGTATTCTGGCCTGGAGAATTCCATGGACTGTATAGTCCGTGGGGTTGCAAAGAGTCAAGAAAGACCCAAGTCTGACCACAGGTCGTGGAAGCCTGGAAGCCTGAAAGCTCATGGAAAGTTGTGGGCCTGGTTAGAATTATCTGGAATGCTCCAGGCAGGTGGATGGACCCAGGAGGAAGTGAGGGGACAGAGCTTCTGCATCCAGCTGTTTCTGAGTCTCCAGGATCCAACTGGGGTCAACCCAAGCATCAGGGTCATGCCGTTACCAGGTTACCAGGCTAGGTTCAGGGCAGCTGACTCGTGAAACATTAGTGCTTACTGTCCTTAATCAGCATGATCCCGTGCAAGCACCCACAGGTTGTGCCTTTGCGTTCTGTGCTTTTCACACACACTCCCGTATATATATCTTGGCATAGAGAGGAACTTTAGATTTTTCTCGAAAGGTAAACCAGGGGGAGTTTACATCTTTTTTTTTTAAGTCCCAGAATTCACAAGAGGGTGCTTTTGTGTAATGAGTGCCCCAGAGTACACTTAAAATAAGGTGCAATTTACCAAGTCAGGGCTGCGGGGCTGCCTGGTGCCGCCTCACCAGGTGGAAGCAGAGGAAAGGCTCGGGGTTGAGGGCTGGGCAGACCAACATGGGCTCTGCTGCTGAGACTCAGTTTCCCCACCTGGGAGGTTTCTGAGATTAAACAAGATGACTGTAGATGTCCTGGCCTGATGCCCAGCATGTAGTCGGTGCCCCGGACGTGTTGATGTGCTTGCTTCTCCTCTGTCCTCTCCCTCTCTCTGTGTGTGTCTCTGTTTCTCTCTCTCTCATTTTTACAAAAATGGCTTTGGTCCCAGGAGCACAGCATGGCCCAGAAAAGCAGGGTAAAGCTGTAGTAATATTTTTGAAATGATCACGTGGGTATCTGTAGGTTAAAATGACTCTCTGATCGCTTCTCGGCCTGTTGGCTGAAACGAAGTGTGGTATCTGTTCTTCTCAGTTTAATATCTCTATCCGAGGACAGTGTAGTCCATGCATCTTTGGAGAAAGGTGCTGGGCTAGCAACTTGCTCTGTCCGCTCCACACATCAGCCTGGTGTTGCAGTAACTCCAGGAACGGTGCTCCCCCTCAAGGAATAACAGTATGAAAAGACAGATTGTGGGGAATTCCTCAGCAGACCAGTGACTAGGACTCTGAGCTTTCACTACTGACAGCCCAGGTTCAATCCCTGGTCAGGGAACTAAGATCCCACAAGCCATGTGGTGCAGCAAAATAAAGAAAGAAAAGAAAAGAAGATGACTCTTTGTGCCCAAGAAAGGTGTCCAGGGCAGGCAGGTGTATACCCCTAGGACCCCCAGCTCCACCCCTAGTGCCCTTTTTGCCCAATGAACTCTCTTCCCTTTTTCCTTTTTAGTATGAAAAAAAATGTCAGAGAACAGTAGAGAGAATAGTTTGATGAAATCCATATGCCTGCCCACCTAGATTTTCATATGATGATGCCACATTTGCCTCACCTATTTTTTAAATGTGTTAAGTTTTTTTTAATTGAAATACAGTTTACAAATTCAAAATTGCACAGCTTTTGAGTATAAAATTTAGGGAATTGTGACAATTGGATGCAGCCCGTGCTAGATTTTAAAGTACATTTCCCCCACACCATGATACTTAAGTCTGTACCTAAACACTTCAGCATGTGTCAGTGATAAATGACATTTCTATCTACCCACTGCACCATTATCACTCCTAACAAAATTAATTCCTTACTTTGAAACTCCAGACTGTATTCAATTCCCCAGTTGTTCCCAAATGTCTCTCAGAGCTGGTGCATTCAAAACAGCACCCAGATAAATCCCACACGTCATGTTTAGTTGTTAGGTCTTTAAAATTTCTTTAATCTGTAATATGACAATGATCTTTCCCATTTCTCTTTTTTAAAAAATATTGATTGATTGATTTGGCTGTGTCAGTTGCAGCATTCAGGATCTCTCAATACAGTAGGGGGGCTTAGTTGCTCCGAGGCATGTGGGGTCTTCTCCAACCAGGGATTGAACCTGATCCCCTACATTGCAAGGCAAATTCTTAACCACTGGACCACCAGGGAAGTACCCTTTTTCTTCTTCTTTTTTTTTAATGGCATTGACTTGTTGGCAAGCCTGGGACCATTGTCCTGTAAAATATCCACTCTCTGTTGTGAACTTGTTTCTCTGTCTCTCCCTTTAATTTTGTATCAAGTGCAATTGGTCCAGGGCTGAATCAGATCCCATGAAACAGTTTGGCAATGCTGCCTGGTGGGACCAGGCTCCAGCCTCTGCATTGCTTCAGAACCAGGCCCACGAGATACCTGGTTTCTTCACCCAGAATGAAACTCTCATGACCCCCAGAGATCTTCAGTGTGCTGGGCCACCGTCCGTGGCTGGCTGACTCTTACACAGGAGCCCCTTCAAGGAGCCGGCATTGCAGGGGGAGGTCAAGCGAGTCTCCAGCCTGCGCAGGACACTTGGGGCCAGCCCTTGGTGGGCAGCTCAGAGGTCTCGGGAGGAAGCAGAGTCATCTTTCCAGGGAGAGCATCCTGAGGGATTGTGGGCAACAAGGCCTGGGGGACTGAGCCCCCCACCCCTCTGTTCTCAGCAGCCACAGCATTTCCCGCTGTGATTCTGTTCCCTCCCCATGCAGATGATAACAGCAACCAGAGCTCCATCGCAGACGCTTCCCCCATCAAACAGGAGAACAGCAGCAACTCCAGCCCTGCTCCCGAACCCAATTCAGCTGCACCCGGCGATGGCACCGACGCCAAGGTGGATGAGGCCCAGGCCGATGGGAAGGAGCTCCCCGGGGCCGAAGGTATGTGCCCTCAAGGGTAGGGCTCAAGAGAGACCTCTCTATAGCCAGCTTTCAGCCAGGCAGCTGGAAGGGACTTTAAGGACGTCCTGCCAAGTGCTGGCCCCTAGAAGATAACGGTAGAGAAAGGTAATGTCTAGAGCTCCTATTCTTGTTGTTTAGAAACTGTCTTGTCTGACTCTTTTCAACCCCATGGGTAGTCCGCTAGGCTCCTCTGTGCGTGGGATTTCCCAGTCAAGAATACTGCAGTGGGTTGCCATTTCCTTCTCCAAGGGATCTTCCCAACTCTTGAATCTGGCAGGTAGATTCTTTACCACTGAGCCACCAGGGAAGCCCTATACATATGTATAGGTTTGTTTATTTTGAGATTTCTGGGTTCTCTATGTTTATTTCTTTATTTTGGGGGCCATGCTGCATGGCTTGTGGGACCTTAGTTCCCCGATCAGGGATCAAACCCACACCCCCTGCATCAGAAACATGGAGTCTTAACCACTGGACCGCCAGGGAAGTCCCTAGGTTCTCTTTAAATGAAAAATTTCCAATATGCAGAAAAATTAAAAGAATAGTGTAATACTTTCCTGTATACCCACCAGTCGAATTCGTCAATTGTTGATATTTAATGTTTGGAGTCTTTTGTTTTTTTGTTGGGGGTTTTTTTAGTTTTGTTTTTGCTTTGCCTAAAAATATTTTTTTCTGGGGCCATTTGACGTTAAGTTGTAGACTTTGTGACGTCTTATCTCTAAACACTTCACTGTGCATCTTTTAAAAACAAGGACATTCCCTTACATAATCACAGTGAGCATTATTGCACCTCAGAAAATGCGCATTGGTTCCCGATTGTCTAATACTGAGGTGTGTTTTGGAGTGTGTTGATGGATGGTGCGTGGGCTGTGAGAGAGGGGACTTGAGAATGACTCCCGGTTCCTGGAGGATTGACCTTACCGTCATCTGTGATGGGAGAGAGGTGGAGGGGCAGGGCCAGCTGGTTG
Organism: Moschus berezovskii; assembly: GCF_049115385.1. Lineage (NCBI taxonomy): Eukaryota > Metazoa > Chordata > Mammalia > Artiodactyla > Moschidae > Moschus > Moschus berezovskii. The sequence goes on along the minus strand of NC_142478.1, from coordinate 56,496,513 downwards.
GGGTGCCGGCAGATGCCCGAGTGCAGTCTGGGGTTCCAGGAAGAGGCTCGGGGTGATGTGCTCTTACCGGTGGGGCAAGGCTGTTGGCTTCTCGGTGCTTGGGGAGGGCGTACGTCTCCTGGGGAGAAGGCCGTCCTTTGCTGGAGAGCTTCTTCACATCTGGTTCCGGTCTCTGCCACACACTTCACTCGTTAGCCCTGTGAGAAGCTCCCTGCCCATCCCGGGTGACAGGCAGGGCCCAGTCCCACTCCAGACTCCCAAGAGCTCGTGGGCAAGACAGGCGTTGAAGCTGAGAATTACAGTCCACAGAGGCTGCAGACAGACTAGATCCAGCGTGTGGCGTGCGGGTGTGGCCCCAAAGCCCCGTGCTGTTTTTATTTTTAATTGGAACTTGATGGCAGAATTTAAAAATTGAGCAGTCTCACTTAAAATAAGATCGATCTCCAGCTTCTCTTGAAAGGAGAAGCCTGCATTTCCATAGAGCTGCAACCAGTTAGAGCAGAGATGTGGCTGCCTCTCCAGGGAGGGCCCAGGGGACCTGCATACTCCAGTTACCATACTCCCCACCACTCCCTATCATCTCCCCACCACCAAGGCCAAAGGCGATCATGTTTTACCCTGTGATCGCTGCTGTTTTCCTTGTTACTGGTTTAAAAAGAAAGTTAATGTGTTTCTTAAACCTTTTTTTCTACTAAGAGTAGAGAGCCTGGGGGGAAATGCACATGTCTTTGAGGAAGAAGAGAATATTCCTTTAGATTTTCTATGCAAAGTTTATCTGAGTCTGAATTAAACAGCCCACCTGACTCATTCTGGCACTGCCTGGAACATAAGGGGTCTTGACTTTGTGGTCAGATGCAATAGGGAAATGGAACCTGGGGGCCTCTGGGACGCCTTCCTGGAGGAGGTGCTGTCTGACTTGGGCTTAAAGGATGAGAAGAGATAGGAGGGAACCAAGCAATCCAGGCAGAAGGGACCACAGGGCAGTACCTGGGGAGGTCAGGGGAATGTGCCCATGTGCCAGGAGGATCTGAATTAGGATGCAGGTTAAGGTGCCCTAACAGACCACCACTGCTGGGTCTGTTGTGTGGCCTTCTAGAGGTAGTCTGTACCTAGAAGCATCTATGTGAGATGATTACCTCCCGTTTTAGAACACTCTCACTTAACAGTCACCATGGAGATAGTTCCACATTAAGACATACGGGTCTTTCTTATTCTCTTTACCAGCTTATCATTCAGAGCCGTGACTGTACCATGATGTATTTAAATAGTCCCCGTGTTGGTGGGTCATTTGAGTTGTTTCTTTTTCCTGCATGGATGGTGCTGAAAGGCGTCTTGTACTCACGTCTCTTTGCATCTTTGCTCCGATGTGAATGAGTCTGAAGGATGCGGCCCTGGAGGGGGGCTCTGGAGACAAAGGGCAGTGGGCATTTACAGTGTCTGTACTGGCCTCCCCCGTTTCCGCCCATGCCGTGGGCAGAATGGCTTCCCCTGGAGCAGGGCCTTTCTGCCTGGGCTCTGTAGGTTTGTGGGGCCGGGTGATTCTTTGCTGTGGGGGTGTCCCGTGCATGGTGGAGTACTGAGAAACATCCCTGTTGCTAAATGCCAGTAGCATCCACCCCCATTTTAGTGACACCAATAATGTTTCCAGGTGGGGCAGATGCCCCCTGGGGGAACAGGGAAAAACACCACCACCCATTGAGAACCCCGTCCCAGCGACTTTGGAGCAGCCTTCTCCCGTGTACAGCACGTGGGCATCCCCTCTCCTCCCCACGGAGCCCCTGCCCGGGCCTGAGGAGAGGTGCTGGGACGGGGCCATGAACGCAGGACGGGCTGGTCACATCTGGGCCGACCCGTGCTGGCCTTGTGGCCTCAGGCCGGCAGCATGACCTCCTGTGCACCTTCCTGTTTCCTCGAGACGAATAGAAGTTGCGAATAGAAGTTGCCTGTCGCGTCGGGTCACTGGGAAAGGAGGCGGAGCTTGTGGGGTGGGGCGGGACAGAGGGAGGGCGGAGCACTGAGGGGCCGGGCCAGTGTGGCCATATCCCGGCTTTCTGGGCCTGCCTTCGTGTTTGGGGTCTGCATCTCCTTTGCCCTGAAGAGTCGGTTGAAGCTCGGCTGCAGGAATTCTGTCTGGGGTCCGCGCTTTCATGGCTGCTGTGTTTGGACCCTGTCACTCCTACCCACTGCCACAGGTCCATGGGAACCACACCAGCGTCCCTTCCCGGCCAGGCCAGGCCTCTGGGCTGGCACAGTTGCCAAGCTTCGCCCAGGGGAGACACCCCCGGGGGCCAGGCCCACCTGCACACTGTCAGGGGCCTTCCCCAGGTGGGGGTCCACTTCCTGCAGGACAGGGCAGGTTGGTCGCCAGCTGTTGACCTTGCTTTGAACTTGTTTACTGCTAAGTGAGTTCAGGGAATGACATAATGTCCAAAGTCCCTGGACTAAATTTAGGCCCTTGGAAAATAATTTCCCCTGGGTGAGTTCCAGTGCCTTGGGCTGAAAGAACCAGGCTGCAGCAGCGGGGCCCGCCTGGAACGCTTGGCCAGCTCCAAGGCCATTTCCCGCTGTGCTCTTGGGCCAAACAAGGGGTCAGCGTGACTCTGGACCCACTCTGGGGGTGACTTGCCATCTTCATGATTTCTAAGCCTGCATCTGGGCTCCCACCTCCCTATTCTCTCTGCAAAGCTCACCATGTAGGGCAGAAAGGGCTCTGTCGGGACTTCCCTCCTGGTCCAGTGGCTAAAACTCTGTGCTCCCACTGCAGGGGGCTGGGGTTTGATCCCTGCTCAGGTAACTAGATCCCACATGCCACAGCTAAGACCTACACCAGCCAAAAAAATAAGTGCTTCTTTTTTTAAAAAAAAAAAAGAGGTCTGTAGTCAGGAGAGAAGGAGGACAATAGCAACTGCAAAGGTTTGTTAAAGCAAACTTATGAACTAGAATATAAAGTTAACATGGATTTATTTTTCTTTTATTTAAATTGAGATGAAATTCCCATAGCATGCAAGGCACCATTTTAAAGTGAGCAATTCAGTACCATTTAGCACATTCATAATGTTGTGCAGTCACCACCTCTGTCTAGTTCCAAACTGTTCTCATCACTCTTAACAGGAAACCCTGTGCCCTTCAGCTGTCATTTCCCATTCCTCTATCCCTGGCCTCCACCAATCTGTGTTTTATGTCTCTCTGGATGTGTCTTTCCTGGTCCTTCCATAGAAATGGAGTCATGTAACCGGTGTCTTTTGTTGACTGACAGCTGTCACTCAGCATCACGGTTTCAAGGTTCATCCGCATAATAGCCTGTGTCGGTGCTTCATTCCTTTTCATGGCTGAATAATACTCCGTTGTGTGGGTGGACCACATTGTGTTTATCTGCGTATCTGTTAATGGACATATGGGCCATCGTGGGTGATGCTCCTGTGAATATTTGTTTGCACACATCAGTTTGAGAACCTGTTTTCAGTTCTTGTGGGGATACACCTTGAAGTAGAATCGCTGGGTCATATAGGAATTGTGTGTTTTTGAGGAACTGCTATTAACGTGGTTTTTAAAGGTAAAACTAGAAATACCAAAGAAATGTCAAGTTTGTGGGGAGTTTGGCTCCCTGCCCTCGATGATCCCTCACTTACTCCCACATGGGATTATTTTGCAGCTTGGGTCCTTTTTCCATCTTTCCATTTAATCTTCACAGCAACTCAGCAGGACAGCTGTTAACCTCAACTTTATGGAGGGTGGGGGTTCTGACACAGGGAACCCGGCTTCATAGGAACAAGCAGCAGAGGCAGCATTAGAAACCAGGTCTGGGACGTCCCTGCGGGTCCAGTGGCTAAGACTCCACGCTCCCAATGCTGGGTACCCCGGGTTCGATCCCTGGTCAGGGAACTAGACCCCACATGCTGCAACTAAAGATTCTGTGCACTGCAACTGTGACCTGGTGCAGCCAAATAAAATATATAAATATTGAATAATTAAAAAAACCCAGTCTGTTTCTAGACCCTGTGTCCCCCTCGCCCAGACACCAGCTTGTAGGAAGAGCCCAGGGGTCCCAGTGTGGTGGACCCCTTGACCCTCCTGATGGCATCAGGAGAACCCAGCTCAGACCGTGGCAGGGTGTCGGGTCACCTGGTACTGCCCTGAGCACTCAGGGCTGCTGGTTTGGGGGGAGCAGCTGGTTTGGGGGAGCAGAGTCTGTGAGCATCTTTGCTGAGAGGGATATATTAGGGCTCAGCCTCTGTGGAAGGAAGGCTGCAACTCCTTCCTGCCACCCTGCTCCCCATCCTTCTGTGCCCTGCCAGGCTCACGTTCTGGAATATTGCCTGCTTCTCCCTGCCCCTTCTTCTTAATTGCTTGCTTGCTTTAAAAATTAAGCCTGGGGACTTTGCTGGTGGTTCAGTGGTTAAGACTGCGTTTCCAACGCAAGGTGTGCAGGTTCGATCCCCGGTTGGGGAGCTAAGATCCAGCAGGCTGCACAGCATGGCCAAAAAAAAAGATAGAAAGAGAAAACTTAAACCTGGGAAATTTTTTCCCTCTGTTGTGCTTCTGTCTCAGAAACCCCAGAATGTAAAACATTCTTGAATATTTTAGTGTGTTTCTTTTTTTTTTTTTTTTTTCAAATCAGGGTGACATATGTTGTTGGTATCTTGAATGCAAGCAGAGCAGGGCCCTGGGCGGGATGTGGCTGCTCCTTCCGTGTGCTCTGTGCCTAAAATAAGTTTCAGGTGCAACGGCTGCTCCCTCTTTCCAAAGCAGCACCACCTCACACAGCCTGCTAAGATCTGCACCTTCCTTCTGCTAATGGAACGTGGTAGGGGGAACAGGGAGACCGGTGCATGAGACAGAGCCCAAATGACCAGCAAAACAGGGATTCATTAAATGTAAGTGACAGCCTGATAGAATGCTGTGCAGCCATCTTGTAAGCTCTCATATTTATAGAATTTTTAAAGACGTGCAGAATTCTTCCCAAATATTGTGAGATCCCTATTTGGGGAGAATGCAGAACTATAAGTGCATGTAGGGAGAAACATCTGGAAAAATAGGGCTAGATCCCCTAAAATGTTAGTGGCGTGGCAGCCGTGGGTGACATGAGGTAGTTGCTGATTTCATTCCCCTCCCCCCTGTATTTTTTGGTTCTTGCAGTGGCAATCAGAAAAATATCCATATTACTAAGAGAAATGTTTACAAAGGGGCAGTTCCCTCTGTGAATTCCCCCCGCATTCCCTAATGGAAGGAGGGAGGGGCCTGCAGCCATGATGGTTGGAGCATGCTGTGTCCACTAGAGGGCACCAGATGCACGCAGCATAAAGCCTTTACATGGCTTCTCCTGGCACTCAGCAGGTAATAGGTGTGCAAGGGAAAGGGTCAGAGTCCCCAGTGCCAGAGTGTGGCCTGGCTGCTTAAAATGACATCCTTAAAAAATAAGCAGGAGGCTTCCCAAGCCCCCCAGCTCTTTGCAGTCCTGACAGACCTCCTGGCCTCCCAACTTACCCAGTTCCAGGTATTTTTAGTAAGTGGTTCATCTGGCTCCGTATCGCCCGTGTCTGAAAACAGCTTCTGTCGTCTTGCTTTTCCCTCAGATGCTTCCGACGAGCAGAATTCACAGTCTTCAATGGAAAACTCGATGAACAGTTCAGAGCAAGTCGAACGGCAGCCGTCTGGAGATGCGGGCCTGGCTGCAGAGACATCCACAATCTCTCAGGTACCTCGATCGAGGTCTCAGAGGGGCAGCCAGCTCAGCCAGGAGCCTGCTGGGGTGTCGGGGGTACGTTGAAAGGTGTCTTCTTGTTTTTGTCTTCTCGTTTGCTCTCTAGATGATTGGAACTGTCTGGTATTCATTGAGCAGGATCCTTGAGTGTTCTGTAGCTGGTCTGGTCACTGGGCCTGTGGTGGAGGAGACACACAGGTTCCCCCTTGGGGTCAGTCCTTTATCCCAGCCTTAGCTTCATCACTTTGTTTATTCGGGTCCACAAAAGCACTGCCCAGTCTCAGTGACCCAAAGTCAACTTCCCTTAGAGCTGGGAAGTTAGGTCTTCAGACTCCTAAATGCTGGACAAACCATCCTTTGGAATTTTGCACCTGACCACGCTCCCCACTATTTGGTCCACTTTCCAGGTTATCACTGTTTGCCAGAATCTAGTCCGAATCAGACAGTGCAGATGTAGGTGGCCTTGCTGATGGGAGCAGATGTCCCTGGTTCGAATCCCAGATCCTCCGCTTGACACACACACGAGCCTCAGTGTCTCTTGCTGCCACAGTGAGATCACAGGACTGTCTTGGGGCCAAAACACGGACACGAAGAGAGAATATGGGTAGCACTTAACACAGAGCTGGACACAGGAGAGGCCTCAGCGTTGCCTTGGCTTCCGTTGTGATTTTTACTGCACATCCTCTGTGCTCATCAAAGAGGTCTGGGGACTCTGGGGTATCAAAACTGCAGCTAAGACTATTTCCACTTGAGTATTTTCACACCTGGGGAGAAACCGAAAACAAGTAGCAGCAGAGAAGGGGGAACAGCTTGATCTGTACTCTAGGGAGCCTTCAACCAGGCCTTCCTCAAGGGGGAGAGACTCTCAGACCCTCACATCCTGGCACCCTTGGCTCCGCAACCCCTTGTCCTACCCAAGACTCCTCCAGGGACCCAAAGACAGGACAGTGTCAACGAAAGACGTGTTTGCCATGGCAGAAAACCGGCCAAAACTTGAGTGTCTTGAAAGGGTTTAATAAATGCGGAGTGGCAGATGCACAGCCTGGTATGTTAAACGCACAGCTGTTGAAGTACGTTGACCAGATCCACATAGAGAATAAAGAAACGTTCTCACAGCGTGAGACACAAGGCTGGGCCTCCAATGGAGCATGAGCCCATTTGATTACAATACAAATCCAACCCTCAGATAGAATTGGTAAAAGCCAGGATGGCAGCTGGCGTCTCCTGGCCTCTTGAACTCAGAGGAGGAAAGATCAGCTTGAGATGCTGATCCACACCCTGGGGTATCTGGTGCTCCCTGCCGGCATCTGGAAAGTCCAGGGGTCTTCCGTTCTGACACGCCCCCACCTCCACTCCCATGTCCAGGGACCCAGACCTAAAATGGGTACCCTTCCACAGTTTTCGCACTCACATAGACATGCCGCTTGTCTCCAGAGCCACTCAGTTTGTGAGCAAGACAGAGCATGCGTTGCCCTGAAGCAGAGAGCTTGACATTGACGTTCAGCCTTGCCGATTTAAAAAAGAAAAAAGGTTCCCCATCCCCTTTTTCAGCCACTCCCTCTCGCTCCCTCTCCTTCACAGGACAGCTGTCCTCTTTCCAGAGTCCGCTGCCAAGCTCACATACTGTCCCCCCCCCCCCATGCAAATGCTCTGTGGACGCTTGGCCTGAATGGCATCCCCCTTCCTCAGAAGGCACAGCGACCCACGTGGTCCTGTTACGTTGAGACCGAGCTTTTATCACTTTCACGAGGAAAAGGCAGGGGAAAGACAGGGGCAGTTCTTCCTGCCTTCCTGTCATATCAACTCTCAGGAAACTCACTCACATCATCCATCAAGGCCTGGGGGTCTCTGTTTAGCACCTGTTGGGCCTCCACTGTGTACTGGGCAGTAAGCTGGGTCCTAGGGAGACAGTGTGAGCCAACTGACACGGTCCCTGTCTTCATGGGGAGAGGGAGCATGGGTTCAGGGAGGCGCAAACACAGCCAGGAGCCAGCAGACACAAGTGGATTGCAGTTCGAGCCATAGGAGAAGGGGAGCAGGGTGATGCAAAGAAACCCTCCTAGGTGGTGTGGGCGGGGAAGAGTGAGATGAGAGCGGGACTTGGAAGGGTGAGAAATGAGGGCAGCGAGGGCAGGCTTTCTGAGAGAAAAGGGTGCGCAGGCCAGGAGACAGAAGCCAGCCTGAGGAACAGAAGGGAAGGCCAGGGAGGCTGGAGCCAGGCGGACAAGGAGGAGGGGAGGAAGAAGGGGCGGGAGAGAGGCCTTCTCAGCCTGATGAGGAGTTGGGGTTTTGTTCCGAGATCAGTGTTGTGCTCTGTATGATCTCTGTTTTGAAACTATCTCTTGAGCTCTGCTGAAGGCTGGGTGGGGCGGCCATGGAGCAGGCTGCTCCAGCCAGACAAGGGACGGAGGCTCAGGTGTGCATGGGGTGGCTGGCAAGGGCAGCAGTGGGTGGGCCGAGGGTCTCTGGAGATGGGGTTAAGCCTGGCGAGAAGGGAGGACTCCGGGGTGCTGTCCAGCTGTATCCCAGGCAGATGGCAGGGCCGTCGCCAGCCGTGGGAGCACTGGTTAGGATGGGTGATGTTAGGAGGTGGACTCGGGGGATGGGTAGTTTGGAGCTGGCTGAGATGATAGAGCAAGGAAGTCTAGGGAGAAGTAGGTGAGTGTGTCAAACATTTTTTGTGTATGTGTGTGAGTGCTGGGACTTCTTGGGAATTTGGTGGCACTACAGACCCTTCCCCAAGAATAACCAACGTGTTTGTATTCCATAAACGCTGGGTGTCTGCCCCAGGCCAGGCACCTGTGCTGAGCCCTGGGTGAGCCATTGTCAACACGGCCAGTTTGGTCTAACCTTTTGTCTTGGAGAGTAACCATAAAACTGCGTGTATGATTACCCTGCAGTTAGTGAGCAACTGGAAGACACAGGTAACTTGGTGGACATAGGAGTAGCTCGGGTGTGAGGCTCCCAGTGGGTCCGTGAACCCTTTCGAGTCCATGCCTGGGCCACGGGGTCAGAACCTCAGACGCCCACCCTCGACTTGTAACCTCCCAGCTGACCCGATTTGCTCTCCCGGGATGTCAACCTGCTTTTCTCTTTTCTTCCTCTTCCCCCACCCCCCAACCCCAAGGATCTGGAAGGAGTGCCACCCTCCAAAAAGATGAAACTGGAGGCTTCGCAACAGAACTCCGAGGAGATGTAGACGCCGAGCTCAGTCCTCTGATCCACGTCTCACGGGGGATCCATCAGCAGGCTTTGTTGTTGAACAACCTCACCCGAGCAGATCCCTGTCGGGTGCAAAGGGAACTACTAACTTAACAAGTTTACCAAGTGCAAATCCAAGAAAACCTAGAACGGCGTAACTTCTCAGACACTGAAGAACTTTCTGCTGTGAAGCAAAACACTCGAATCTTGAAGTGACTGTCCTGGGGAAGGCGGGGTCAACAGCTCAGGAGCGTCTGGACACTGTCTCTGAAGCCAAGATTACATTTGTGTTGCTGCTGTATTGTTTTTTTTTTTTTCCTCCCCACTCCTCTATTTAATGATATAAGCTATTTGAGGGTGGTACTGATCAGGAATTCACTTTTTCATCGGGGCTTTTCACTGTTCAACCGATATTCCTTCCGCTTTCTTTTTTTGTGCCTTGTGCCCTTGAGGTGACCTCTGGCATGTTTTCCTGGTTGTTTTGCATCTCCCCTTACAAGTGCCCTCTTGGTTCAGTTCAGGCAGCCATTGCTCTGGTCCTCGAGTCTTTCTCCTCCCTGCCCCAGGACTTCAGCTGGAGTGGACCAGGCAGGGAGAAGGAGAGCTTGAGGCTGCAGAAGAGCAGGACCTCCCTGGCCACCTGGTTTCTAGGTGCAGCTGGGAGGCTGCAGGATACACCCTGAGCCCTGGTTGGGGACAGTGCTAGCCTCCAGGGTCCGAGGAGTCTCAGATGTCTGGGCATTGTCCCCAGGGCTTGCCTGAGGCATCTGAACTGGTGTTTCCAAGCCCACAGCTGCCCAGAGGGACATACAGAGCCCTTGGATTGTTCTGGCACTTCCCCCCTCAGCCCCTCCCCCTCCCCCATATGGCAACCTCCCACACCTCCGAAGACAAGACGGATAGACTGGCTTCTGCGGCTGATGGCAGGATGGTCTCCTCAAGACGATAAAGGGTCGGAGGAGGCTGGGAGCAGACGGCAGGAATAGCTGGTGCTGAACTTTCTCTCACAGGACGTCGCTTGGATTTCAAATCCACAGTCACCTGCTGCCCTAGTCTACCTCCCCAGCTCCACCTGGCCCCACCCGGCCCCACCCGCGGGGGTGGTGAGGTTGCAGTCGGCCGAAATCCAGAGTCCACCGGCTTTCTGCACACTGTTCTGACTCCTGGAGCCAACAGTTGGATTGCATCTCTTTCCCGGGATGTTCCGAGGGTTCCCATGGGGGAGCAGGCCTTAAGGGTTGGAACTTGAAGGCCAGAAATGAGGCCCCTGAGAAACTGGAGAGCTTTGCACTCCTCCAGAAAGGGGGCCCTGGGGCCCCTCCCCCGCCTGCATCCCCTGCCTGCACTGGGACAGCTTCCTGTCACTAAAACGGAGAAGCGCCTCTTCTCCCCACGCCCCCCACCTTGGATGAACTGCCTCACTCTTTGGTTCTGAGGCCTGGTTTGCTCTTAATTCCTATACGGACTCCTCAGACCCTTAACCCTTCTCCTGAGCTTTCTTTACTGCACTGGAGTTCCAACTCCCTTTGAGTTGTGTGAGGGAGGGGGGCGGGTTCCGGGTTTTGTTGGTTATTTTTTTGTTTTTTTCTGTTGGTTCGTTTTTGTTTCTGTTTCGGCTAATTGGTGCATATATTCAAGTACCACCTTTCACGTGTGGATCTCTCTCCTGACCACCACAGGGAGTGTCTGCCAGACTCCATTTTCTAAGCGTTTCTGAGGGTGAGGCTCTTCTTTGTTTTTGAAGGGAGCCAATCTATTTCCTGCACTTCAAGAAGAATCAAAATATTCCTGAATTTCAAATACCTCATGCAAACATGTCTCCTGAAGCAAGGGAAGGGAAAAAACACACACACACAAACTTTGAAAATGGTCATGTTGAAGTTAGCGATGCCGAAAGGTTTCTGTCTTAAAAAATCCTTATCAATTTTGCCCCTCAGGCAGTCAGTTCTGCGGAGAACTGTGTTCTGTGTTACCTCTCAGCATATCTCAAGGCGGCTTTACCTCCAGATCCTATAGAGTTAGAATTAACTTCCTTTCTTTGCAGCAAAACTCCATTTGGATGAAAGATGAATCTGGATATCTATTTCCTCCTCTTTATTTTTTTGGGAAACGAGAGGTGACAAGCAAGACAGCCGAAGACGAATCACAACACAGGCATCCGTGGAAACAGCAGGGTCCCCTCGACAGGCAAGGGGAGCGGACACGGTTGAGGGTGAACGAAAGAGGACGCCCAGGATACGAGGCTGTCGTTAGTTTTTCTCTGAAGTGCCTGAAGGTAGGAAACGGGCCAGGGGTCCGGACCGACTGGGCCCCACCACGGCCACGCCAGGCAGAGCGGCCAGCGGCCCTGCGCCCCCATCCACGCCGGCCAGGAAGGCCTTCCACGCGGGATGACGAGACTGCAAAAACCCACATGAGCTTCCTTCCCCGGTGCGGCCCGCTCCTCGGGGCTGCCGCCCTTCCCCACGCCATCCTGCGCCCCTCGCCCCCTCTCCCACCAAGGAATCTAAGACCTTTCAGCCGGCCGAGCCAGAGGCGGGGGTCCTAAGCGAATGCCTTCCGCCAACACCAGGCCCCGCAGCCTAAAGGGCTCCCAGGGCAAACTTAACTCCCCGCAAAACTTGAAGTTGGGGATGCTGCGGTTACACATTCCACAAAGTGCTGGCACTTACACCCATAACCCGAAGGCGGAAGACTGACTCACAGGTGGTGACCTCCCATTACCAACGATGTCATGGTTTGGAATGTTCCATTATCAGCCAAGGACCTGGTTAGAGATATAAAGACCTTTTTATTCACCATTACCTAATTGGTTTTTTTTCTTACGATTTTTTTTTTGGTGTGTTGTACAGCAGTATAATTTTTCACTTATTTATTCCATCAGTAGATATGGTTTGTACAATGTACAATGGTTCCATTTCAGAAAATAAAAGAAAAATTCAAATCATGAACACCATGTGATTTTGGAGCGTTATGATAAAGAGTAAAATCCTGTGAGCTTTTACTCACAGAGTGGGCTGCTCTGGTGTCCAGCGTGGCCCTCACTTTGTACGCAACTTGAACGCGGGGACTGTGGCCTCCCACGTGCTGTGGGCAGGTGTTGTCGACCACCTTGTTGGGAGGCTGAGTTGGTAGCCAATTAGAACCCTGGTATAAATTACAGCCAGGCCATCTGCCCCCCATCTTGCGTCCTGGCAGTGTCCCTGGTTTCAGGAGGCTCTGGCCCATGGCAGGAGCTCAGGGGTCGATTCTTTGGTGACTTGCAACTCTGTCTTGACTTGCCTTAACAGCTAGTGACTCGTAGTCAGGCTGGATCCAGAACTGCCCCAGGGCCTTTGCCCCCAAAACTCAGGCTATTTCTCAGTCCCCAGCTCGGCCTCCTTCCACCAGTGGACTTTTTCCTTTCTTCTCTGTCCAGTCTCTCTCTCTCCTCTCGCACCTGAAACCTGGCCCTCGGTGAACCACCAGCTAGGGGCGGAAGGGGTGGGACGATTGTTCTAGCAGTCCTGTGCTAAGTCACCCATGTTGACCGACCTGGAGGCAAACGTTCTCCTTTTTGTTTTGTCTGACTTTCCTCCCCCCCCTCCCTGTTCCTTTTTAACATGTTCCAGTGTTTTTACCAGGATTGGTTGCTCAGTGAAATAAACTCCTGATATGGAAAGTTCATCCTGACAAAACATAAATCATAGGGACCTTGTTTGCTTAACCAAAAAAAAAAAAAAAGTGCCTTAGCAGGCACACTTTGGCTCTCTCTGGTGTCCCTGAGGTCTGTTCCCTGGGTCTCCAACTCTGGATGAAGGTCCCTTCCTTCCAGACCCATCCTCATCTCTGGATCTCTCCCTTTCCCTCTGCCATTGTCTCCAGGCCCCTGGGTCTCTTGTCTCAGGCATTCTGCTTTATCTTCCCTGTCTCTCTCAACTTCCCTGTCTCTCTGGAGCTTTCTGACTTCCTCTCATCTCCCTTCATCAAGGAGCAGTCATGCCCAAGGGCTGGAAATTTGGACTTTACAGGCATCACTTGAGCACCATCTGTGTACTGAGTCCTGGGCAGCATTGACTCCAACTTGACCCTTTCTCTCTAAGCAGATAAGCTGGTACATTAGGATGCTGGGGAGAGTTTGGAATGGGGGAGAGGTACATTTTGATGGCAGGGGTTAGGGAGGCTCCTAAGATGGTGGAGGAAGCCCAGGCATGGGCCTAAAGAGTTCATTTTGCCTTGTGGATGCTAAGAAGTGGCTGGAGGTTTCTGAGCCAGGGCTCTGCTGGACTGGGGGCGGTGTTGCTAGTGAATGGCCTGGACTGGAAAAAGCCAGACAGGAGGTGGGGGCAGGGCAACTATGGAACTAGACTGTAGGTGAAGCAGGAGGCGAGGAGTTGGCAAGAAGGCTGGTGTGCCCCCAGGTGATGTGAAGGCAACAAGCACTGCAGCCAGGTGAGGTGGGAACAAGTTTGAGGAAGGGAAGGCAGGCAGATAAAGCTCTGGTCCAGGTCCAATTCTGGACCACAACAAATGTCACAGAAGTCCGCGGTTGGACTGAGGAGGGATCTGAATTCCTAACGCCCAAGTTTATCCCTCACCTGCCCCTTGAGGAATGCATATTTTCCTCCAGAGGCTCATAGTAGACACTGGCTGCCTTTACCAGTTGCATTCCTCTCTTCTTCCAGTAGGGGTCCCCCTCACCCACTCAGCCCCAAGGGTGGCTGGGCGATATGAGTCCCTCTCCCTGGCAACAGCAATTGGCTCAAGGATGATCATGTGGCCCAGTGAGAGTCAGCCCTGGAATTTTTGTGGGACCTGTTGGGAAACAATTCCCCTAGAGTGTTGGCTGGAGTCATTAAGTGGAGCTGCTGGGGCCACCTTCACTCCAAGGCGGGGAGAAGCCTGCCTGAGAATGAAGCCAACGCTGGAGAGACAGGAGAGAGTTGAAAGATGGGGAGCTTCCTGAGAGCACCACTTGGACTCAAAGTGTTTGTCCCTCAGTCGTGTCCAACCCTTTGTAACCTCATGGGCTGTCGCCCATCAGGCTCCTCTGTCCATGGAATTCTCCAGGCCAGAAGACTGGTGAGGGTTGCCATTTCCTTCTCCAGGGTATCTTCCCAACCCAGGGCTTGAACCCAGGTCTCCCACATTGCAGGCAGACTCTTTTTTTTTTTTTTGCAGGCAGACTCTTTACTGACTGGACTTCCAGAGAAGTCAACAGCCGGCCCTGAAACCAGCCCTCCTGAACTTTTCAAGTTCTTGAGCCAGTAAATGCCTGTGATAGGTTAGCTTTCCCTTGGTCTTTCCCCACCTGAGCCCCCACCCCTCCACCCAAGGGCTTGGAGGGTCTCCTGGACAAATCCAGAAGGAGGGATGGTTGTTGAGACGGTAGCTCTGACCCTGACTGTTTTTCTCTTGGAAAGACTGTCTCTTTCCTCCAGATGTTGTTTTTTCAGTGCTCCCATGTGACAGGAACTTGGAAGTTTCACAGCTGAGCACAAGGAAATAGAGGCTAACATAGCCCTGATTTGGACTTTGGAAGAAGGCTCTTCTAGAATCCTCAGAGCTCCAGCACTTCAGAGCTGTGTGACCTCAAGTAAGTATCTTAACCTCTCTGGGCCCCAGCATCCTCATCTGCAAAATGGAAAGAATAATGGCGCTTCCTCAGGTTGTTGTGAGGATTAATACATGTAAATTACAAAATACATGTAAAGTGCTGCAGACAAGCCCTGAAAGTGAACGTGTTAGTTGCTCAGTGGTGTCCGACTCTGTGACCTCATGAACTATAGCCTGCCAGGCTCCTCTGTCCATGGAATTCTCCAGGCCAGAATACTAGAGTGTTGCTAGTCCCTTCTCCAGGGTATCTTCCTGACCAGGAGATCAAACCCAGGTCTCCCGTGTTGAAGGCAGATTCTTTACCGTCTGAGCCACCAGGGAAGCCTATGGCACATAGTAAATCTCAATAAATGTTGACTGCTGTTGTTCCTGCTATTATTATTGTAGTTATTATTCTCCATCACGTCTAGACACCAGAGCTCCAGCTGCTAGACCATGAAGCACCAGGAAAGGCAGAATTGCCAGCCCCAGCTGCTTTTGGCTTGCCCTCTGAGTTACACTTTGCTCCTTGAAGACTCGCCTCTCCCCCAAACGAGACTGACACTGGAGTTATCCACCCGGCTCGCCACAGATGATCTAGAGCCTGAGTGGTGCCTTGTGGAATGACTAGAACCCCACCAGGAAACAGGCAAAGGGCAGACATTCCTGGCCAAGGCAAGGGCTTGAGTAAAGGGCTGGAAGTATGACGATGCATCCCCGCTGTGGTCATTGGCAGCCCTGTATGTCAAGCCCAAGAGGGACCTTCAGGCAGAGGAACAGCTAACTGGAGGCTCATTTTTCCAGCATCTCTCCTTCATCATTGCTGTACCTCTACAGGCCCTGGGGGAAAAGGCCTCTAGGAGGCAAGCACCAGGATGTGGTACCAGGCCTGTTGTTCCTATCTCCCTCTAGGGTACCCCTGGGACAGACACTTGTGCCCATGGATGCCCTGGGTGACTTAGAGTCAATGGCTTTCTCTCTTTAGACTTGACCAGAGATAACAATCTGCTTTGCATCAAAGAATCTCAAGAGACTTAAATTCCGCTTTTCTCCCTCAGGGCTCTCTCAAAGTATGAGCTCATTTGACCTCTTTGTCACCCTAGATGGTAGGTAGAGCAGGGATCAGCCTCCCTATCATACAGATGAGAAAACTGAGGCCAGGGAAGTGACTGAACAGGGTCCCGCAAGTACTCAGTGAAGAAGGCTGTGAAACCCAGCCTGTTTCCCACTAGACCCAGGGTCAGCAGATCCAGCCTTCCAGCTGTTCTTGTAACTAAAGTTTTATTGGCACACAGCCATGCTCATTCACTTACATATTGTCCCTGACTGCTTTCACAGTTGGGAGAAGGCAATGGCACCCCACTCCAGTACTCTTGCCTGGAATATCCCATGGACGGAGGAGCCTGTTAGGCTGCAGTCCATGGGGTCACGAAGAGTTGGACACGACTGAGCGACTTCACTTTCACTTTTCACTTTCATGCATTGGAGAAGGAAATGGCAACCCACTCCAGTGCTCTTGCCTGAAGAATCCCAGGGACGGGGGAGCCTGGTGGGCTTCCGTCTATGGGATCGCACAGAGTCAGACACGACTGAAGCGACTAAGCAGCAGCAGCAGCAGCCGCTTTCACAATACAACAGCAGAATTGAGCAGTTGCTATAGAGACTGACCTGCAAAGTCGAAACTATTTACCACCTGGCCAACTGCTTCACTTGACCACACTTCCCTGCTGAAACTGTGTGGCTGAAAGAATATGATAAAAAATAGTGACATTAATGGTAATAACAATAATAATAATAATTACCTACTATGTGCCAGGGGCTTCCCAGGTGGCACTAGTTTTAAAGAACTTGACTATGGAATGCAGGTAGATGTAAGAGATGGGGGGATCCCCTGCAGGAGGGCACGGCAACCCACTCCAGTATTCTTGTCTGGAGAATCCCATGGACAGAGGAGCCTGGTGGGGTACATTCCTCAGGGTCGCAAAGAGTCAGACATTACTGAAGCGACTTTGCACACACGCTTAATGTGCCAGATACCATGCAAGACTTCCCTGAATTTTTTATTGCTATGAAAGGGTGTTGCTCAGTGAATTTGCACTGAGTACAGCTGCAAAACCAGCACCTGAATCAAGAAACAGAATGTTATTTATTTTCTGGATGCCCCCGCCCACCCCCTGCAGCCACTACCCTCTGAAGGGTGACTACTCTCCTGACATCTCTCTGCACAGATGTTTTCTAAATGTTTGTAACATTTTCTGAACTTTCTATTCATGGAGCCATACAGAATGTGCTCTTTTGTGTCTGGCTTCTTTCACTCAGTAAGATGTTTGTGAGATTCATCCATACTGCATGTCATTGGCGTCACAACACGCTTCTGCTGGTGGGCGTTTGGTCTGTTTCCAGTCTCCATGGAGTATTATGAATATGCAAGATATTGGACCTCATCTCACCCCAGCTTCAGTGTGAGAGGGGGACCAATTAGCCCTGCTGTACAGATGTAAAGACTGAGGTTAGATACTGTGGTGCCCATGAGGTGGCACAGCAGGTAGGAAGAGCCATGAGCGCAGGTGTCCCTGCCATCCTGGCTCTCTGACTTCCTCATTAGTTTCCGGCTTGACATACCACTGTGACTAACGACTGTTAAGGCCCCATTTATACGAAGAAATTTCTAGAAAAAGCAAAAGTATGGAGACAAGGTAGATACTGGGTTGTCTAGGGCTGGGAGCAAAAGATTGGCCATAAGGAGGTTGGAGGGAATGATTTGAGGCAACTGGATTGTGGGGATAATTATACAACTGTGTGTGAACTTATTTGACTAGTTGTTTAGTTGCTAAAGTTGCAAAGTCACTTCAGTCATGTCCAACTCTTTCGCAATCCTATGAACTGTAGCCCACCAGGCTCCTCTGTCCATGGGATTTCCCAGGCACTTGGAGGCTCGGTGGTAAAGAATTCACCTACAAATCAGGAGATGTGGGTTCCATCCCTGGGTCCGGAAGATCCCCTGGAGAAGGAAATGGCAATCCATCCAGTATTCTTGCCTGGGAAATTGCATGGACAGAGGAGCCTGGTGGGCTGCAGTCCATGGGGTCGCAAAGAGACGGACACGACTGAGCAACTAAACAAGAACAACGGTGAACTTACTGAAGTTCATTGAATTGTAAACTTAAAATTGGTGAATTTTATGGGAAGTAGATTACACCTCAATAAAGCTTAAAAATAAAAAAACCCAAACCCACAGGCGTCTATTTCTCCACCCTCTGCCCACACACACCCCCATCCCCACTCCGCCTCCCCCTGTGCCTGAATTTCCCTTAGAGGTGTGAAGCTGGCTGTGTAAACTGCCCAGAGCTGTTGAGCCATGGAACTCTGGCAGCTCCCCACCAGCCTGCCTCTCCCTGCAAAGACACAGGGGTCTCCTTGGCCAGAGGTGACATCTGAAGCAATCATGATCCTGTTTGGCTTTACTATATCCGACCTGCTGCCTGCCGGGGGCCAGAGAGCCACGCGCAGCGGATGCACCGGCCCCAAACTGTTTCTCCAAGTAGTCCCCAGAGATGGTCGCTGCCTTTCAGTTTCTGCACTTGTTTATTTTCAAAGGGACGTTGCCAGACCGCTAGGCCACCCCTGCCCTTTCATGGTTTGTTTTATGCAAGAGATTTCAGGAAGAAAGAGGAGGTAAAACGACCTGAAACCAGTTACTGTGCTGGCAAAGAACAGCAACAGGCCCCAGCTGTAAGGTTTGAGGGATGTGTGTGAGGCCGAGATGCCCCTTTGCTACCCCACCACCCCAAGAACAGGAATCCTGAGAGTGTTAATAATCATTTCAGGGGATTTTCTGGCAGTCCAGGGATTAGAGCTCTGCATTTCCACGGCAGTGGGCATGGGTTCGATCCCTGGTCAAGGAACTAAGATCCCGCATGCCATGCAGCCATTAAAAAAAAAAAAACGAAGAAAGAAAAGAAAAAAATAATAATCATTGGAAATATTCAAGAAGAAGAAAGAAAAGAACAAAAATAATAATCACTGCAAATATTCAAAGTGGACATTGGAATAGTTAGACATCCGTGTGCAAAAAGGAATGACCCTCAGCCCATACCTCACATCTTATCACAAAATTCACTCCAAATGGCTCACAGACCAAAATGTCACTCTAAAGATTCTAGGAAAACACAGGAGAAGATCTTTGTGACCTTGGGTTAGGCAATGATTTTTTAAACGTGACATCACAGCACTATAGAAAAAAGAATTGGTAAATTAGATTTCATCAATATTTAAAAATCAGGCTCTGCTAAAGACACTGTTAAAAGAATGGGGAAAAAAAGGATACCTGATAAAGGACTTCTATCTAGAATATATGAAGAACTCTCAAAACTCAGTGATAAGAAAACAATCCCACCCCCACCCCCGCCAAAAAAGAACTAGCCAAATATTTGCATAGACGTTTCATCAAAGAAAATATATGGAGGGCAAATGAGCAAATGAAAGATGCTGCATATCGTTAATTACTAGGGAAATGCAAATTAAAACCACAGTAAGACACCATGACACTCCCACTAGAATAGATGAAAAGGCCAGAATACCAAGTGCTCGTGAAGATGCAGAGCAAAAAGAGTGCTCCTCCACTGCGGGTGGGAAGGTAAAACAAATACAGTCATTTGGAAAATAGTTTGTCAGATCTTTATATGGTTAAGCCTGAACTTACCCTACAATCTGGTCATCCCACTCCTAGGTACTTACCTAAGAGAAAATGTACAAAAGTCTATTGTGAATGTTTATAGTGGCCTTATTTGTAATCACCAAAAGCTGGGAACAACTAAATTGGCCCTAAATTGTGGTACCGTCATAAGATGAATGCAGCAATAAAAGAGGCTTGAACTACAGACACCCTCGGCAATAAGGAAGCCTCTCAGATGCGTCATGCTAAGTGAAAGAAGCCAGACCCAAGGCTGTTCACTGAATGATTCCATTTATTAATATGCGACATTCTGAAAAGGGCAAAACAACAGGAACATGAAGCAGATCAGTGGTTGCCAGGGGCTGGGGCAGAAAGAGGGATTGATTGCAAGGGGTTGAGAAGGAATCTGTGTCGTGAGAGAGTGCTGGGACTATTCCACATCTTTTATTTTTTTTAATTTGGCCGAGCAGCATGTGGGATCTTAGTTCCCCAACCAGGGATTGAACTTGTGCCCCCTGCATTGGAAGCATGGAATCTTAACCCCTGGACTGCCAGGGAAGTCCCACCACATTTGCTTGTGGTGGTGATTACATGATGGAGTATGTTTGTCCAGTCATGAAGCAATACACTAAAAAGAGAGAACTTTAGGTAAGTTATTCCCCAACACAACAAAGCAAAAATAATAATAATAGCCAACCAAGCATCACACACTATGTGCGACACACTCTTAAAGCACTTTCCATATAGTAACTCAGGCAGTCCTCACGACAATCCAGAGAAACAAGTATTAGTTATCCCCAGGTTGTGAAAGTTTTGTAGCTGCAGATCTCTCCCCTTCTTAATTTTCTCCCCTTTCTCAGTCAGATCCCTAGGGCCTTCCTCCTTCTGTAACCTTCACTTTATCCTGTGGCTGTCTTTCTCACATATTTATAAAGGAAAGATTCCACCTCACCAGTTCCACTTAGAGACACACAGCCACTAACAAGGTTTAGCAGAGCAGAGACTTCAGACTTGAATGCCTATAGGAACCAGGCAGGTCATGGAAATAGCAAAGCACACTGGGAACAATAGGGAGTGGTGGGGACTGGGGAAAACTGGAGAGCCAGGCTGGGTCTAAAGGGCATTGTCCCTCCTCAGCTCCAGCGTCTACCATATGGAACTAGTAAGAGCCCAGTATTGCCAGATCTTCTGATAGTTCAGGAAGATTCTAACACCCTCACGTTTATATGAAATGTCATGATTTTTGCAATGTTAACAAGTAAGTCAAATTAAAAAAAACTTGTTTAGATATTAGTTTTTACTGTGGTAAAGGCATGTTCATCCTTTTCTTTTCACCCCAAGTACAAGACACAGAAGCAGAAAAGCTGTATTTAGTGAAATAAGGCAACATCTGAAGCCTCAAACCACCATATACAAAGTAGACAGGAGAGGTCTTCCCTGGTGGCCCAGTGATTAAGAATTCCTTGAGGGGGGAGGGGCGCCGAGGTAGGGGCCGGGCAGGAAGAATCCGCCTGCCAGTGCAGGCGACACAGGTTTGATCCCTGGTCCAGGAAGATCCCACATGCCATGGATCAACTAAGCTGGTGCACCACAAGAGAAGCCGCTGCAACTAGAAGTCCATGCCCCACAACTAGAGAAAGTCTGCACACAGCTTTGAAGACCCAGTACAAACAAAAATAAAATAAATCCATTTTTTTAATTAAAAAAAAAACAAGAATCAAGTATGATCAGACCCGTAGGTAGGTATTTTAATAAGAAAAGAAAATGGGGTTTGGTTTAAAATGTCTGTATGTGAGATAGTCGGACCTCTATACCCCTGAATTCTGCACACACCCCCTTCCTGCATAATCTCTGCTGACTGCCCCTCTCTCCCTTCTTCTGCAGACAGGAGATTTAGCAGTTGGAGAAGTTAAATCAGAAATTGGACCAGAGAAGCTCCAGAATCAGAGGCAGTTGGCATGGAGGCATGCAGGGAGTGAGAGGCTGGCAGAGAGTTTTTAATAAGCTATCTAACATGGTTTAACTTTCAAAACTTTATATTTTATGTTTATAAAAATCTTTAAAAATCATAATTTAAAAATTCGATTTTAAGTTTGATTTCGTTTGTTTAAGCTGTTTCTTGTGTCTCATATCTTTCTTTTCTGCACTGTGCTAAGTTGCTTCAGTCATGTCCGACTCTTTGGGACCCTATGGACTGTACAACCCACCAGGCTCCTCTGTCTATGGGATTCTCTAGGCATGAATACTGGAGTGGGTTGCCACACCCTCCTCCAGGGGAACTTCCTGACCCAGGGATCGAACCGGCATCTCTTATGTCTCTTGCATTGGCAGGTGGGTTCTTTACCACTGGCACCACCTGGGAAGCCCATCTTTCTCTTACTTGAATTTAATTTTTCTTTTGCTGGAGAATAACCTCTAGTAATTCTTTCAAACATAGCCTATGCAGGAAAAGGACATTTAACCTGTACCCTCCAAGATTTGAGGTATAATTTACATAAAGTGAAATTCAACCTTTTTAGGTGTATATCTATGCTGCTGCTAAGTCACTTCAGTCGTGTCCAACTCTGTACATCTATATTGATTTTTTAAAAATAAATATTTATTTATTTTTGGCTGTGCTGGGTCTTGGTTGCTTTTTGGTCTTTCTCCAGTTTTGGTGCCCAGGCTTCTCATTGCAGTGGCTTGTCTTATTGCAGAGCATGGGCTCTCGGGCGTGAGGACTTCAGTAGTTGTGGTTCAGTTTGGTTGAGTTGCTTAGTCATTTCCAATTCTTTGCGACCCCATGGACTGCAGCATACCAGGGTTCCCTGTCCATCACCAACTCCCGGAGCTTGCTCAAACTCATGTCCATTGAGTTGGTGATGCCATCCAACCATCTCATCCTCTGTTGTCCCCTTCTCCTCCCACCTTCAGTCTTTCCCAGCATCAGGGTCTTTTCCAGTGAGTCAGTTCTTCGAATCAGGTGGCCAAAGTATTGGAGTTTCAGCTTCAGCATCAGTTCTTCCAATGAATATATTCAGGACTGATTTCCTTTAGGATTGACGGATTGGATCTTCTTGCAGTCCAAGGGATTCTCAAGAGTCTTCTCCAACACCACAGTTCAAAAGCATCAATTCTTCGGCACTCAGCTTTCTTTATGGTCCAACTCTTACATCCATACATGACTACTAGAAAGACCATAGCTTTGACCAGATGGACCTTTGTTGGCAAAGTAATGTCTCTGCTTTTTAATATGCTGTCTAGGTTGGTCATAGCTTTTCTTCCAAGGAGCAAGCATCTTTTAATTTCATGGCTGCAGTCACCATGAGTGGTGATTTTGGAGCCCCCCAAAATAAAATCTGTCCCTGTTTCCATTGTTTCCTCTCTATTTGCCATGAAGTGATGGGACTGGATGCCATGATCTTAGTTTTCTGAATGTTGCGTTTTAAGCCAGCTTTTTCACTCCTCTTTCACTTTCATCAAGAGGCTCTTTAGTTCTTCGCTTTCTGCCATAAGGGTGGTGTCATCTGTACTTGGGGTGAAAGTGAAAGTGAAGTCGCTCAGTCGTGTCTGACTCTTTGTGACCCCATGGACCATAACCTACCAGGCTCTTCTGTCCATGGGATTTTCCAGGCAAGAGTACTGGAGTGGGTTGCCATACACGGGCTTAATTGCCCCATGGCATATGGAATCTTCCCAAGCCAGGGATCAAACCAGTGTCCCCTGCTCAGCAAAGGCAGATTCTTACCACTGGACCACCAGGGAAGCCTTCTATGGATTTTGAGAAACTTACACAGTCATGTAACCACCACCCATAATCAAGAGATATTTTCATCACTCCAGATAGTTCCCCTGTTCCTCTTTGTAGTTAGTTCAGTTCAGTTCAGTCGCTCAGTCGTGTCTGACTCTCTGCGACCCCATGAATCACAGCACGCCAGGTCTCCCTGTCCATCACCAACTCTCTGACCCTCTAACTCTTGGCAAGCTCTAATCTGGTTTCTGTTCCTATCATCTTGCCTTTTCCCAGATGTCATATAAATCAAATCAAACATATATGGCTTTTAAAGTCCAACTTCTCTGACTCAGCATAATGCTTCTAAAAGTCATCTATGGCATTGCATTTTTGGAAACCTTTGAAATCCAGAGCTATAGTCATCAGTGGTCACCAGTGTGTGTATATGTTTTCAGTTGGGGTGTGTGTGTGTGTGTGTGTGTGTGTGTGTTTGTGCTCATTTGGTCACCAGTGCTGTTCACCAAATATTTCTGGCTGGCTGGTTTCTGGTCTTATGATCCTGTTGTACTTCCTAATTCCCTTGTGCTTGAGTGGGGCCATGTGATTAGTTCTGGCCGGTGAGTTGCAAGTACATATCCCTTCTGGGCAGCATTTGCCATAGTGGCTGCTCTGTGGCTTGAGTCTGGGAGCAACTCTGACCAGCAGAGCACACTGTCAGCCTATAATGGATGTGTAGTCAATAGACAGGTAGCTTTCAGTAGAAACACACCTTTGTGGTTTTAAGCCTTTGCGATTTTGGGTGTGGTTTATCACAGCACCATCAGCCTGTGTTTGACCCATATGGAATGTTTGCTTCTTTAACACTGGGAAATTTTCTTTTACTGCTGCTTTATTTATTTCCTCTATCCAATTTTTCCTCTTTTACTTTCTTCTTCCTTTCTGGAACTATTAGGCTGGTGCTGGAACTTTTGTTGGAAGAATCCTCCATGTCACTTAATTTTCCTTTGTCCTTTTGGCAGTCTTTGGGAATAAATTCTCAGATTAGTCTTTCAGTTTACCACTGTGTTTTCCAGACAGTCATTTTACTATTCAACTTGACTTTTCTACAAAATCATAATTTTATATTCATATTTTTTTCCCAGGACCTCTGTTTGCTTCTTTTGCATATCAGTTGTTGCTCAATGTGTTCAGAATCTTCTGTATTCTTTCCAGGGCTATTCATTTTTTAAAGTCTTCTGTTTGTTCTGTTAACTTTTCCCTTTCACTTTTTAGTTCTCAGGTAGCCTTCTTCCAGACTGCTGACTTTCCTTAATTGTTTGCTGAGCTTTGCTGGTCTGTAACATTTTGTATTTGTTTTTTGTTTTTTTTTTTTGACTGTGCTGCAAGGCTTGTGGGATCTTGTTTCCCTGACTGGGGATTGAATCCGAGACCTCGGCAGTGAAAGTGTAGAGACCTAACCACTGACTGCCAGGGAATTCCCTGTATTTGGGAATTCTTATCTGCCTGTTTGCTGATTTGATTACCATGGAATGCTGCTTCTTATTTTTGGTTGAAGATGGTTATCCTATGAGGTTCTGGTCGAAGATGGTTATCCTATGAGACTGTGTGTTCTTGGGGTTTGCTGGGTGTGGAAGCTCTTTGTCCTTCCTGGAGTTGTTGGCTCCCCTGGGACACTGCCCTGCTTGTCCCCCTGTGCACTTGCTGTTGCTGTCCACTACTCAGTAGGAGGGAGGGGGCAGTCGTCAGCCTAGATCCTTGGCAAATATTTCCACATTTTCCCAAAAACTGCCCTTGAGACTTTTTTCCAGCCAATGCTTGGGAGCTTGGAGCAACCTGCAGCTCTCACTCTTTGGTGCTCCTCTGCTTTTAACTGCATTTTAAACTGCTTTTCCTCAAGGCTGGCTTCTTTTCTAATGTGATCTTTAGGAAATTATGGGGAGGATTAAATAAAGCATGTTTGTGTACTGAGTAAGGCCTATAAGTTGCCAGTTTTCAACTTCAGCCTTAAGAGTGTATCTCCTCCTAGGAAATTGATGGGGTTTGCTTTTGCTTGTTTGCTTTTGTTTTTTAAAGTATATATCCTAGGGATCTCCCTGGCGATCCAGTGGTTAAGACTCTGCACTTCCGTTCAGTCCCTGGTCAGGGAACAATTAATAAGGTCCTGCACACTACATGGCAGGGCCTTAAAAAACATTTTTTTTTTTTTTTTAAAGTAGAGACTTCCCTGGCAGTCCAGTGGTTAAGACTTCACTTTCCAATGCCAGGGGTGTAGGGTTTAAACCCTGGTTGGGGAGCTAAGATCTCACATGCCTCATGGCCAAAAAATCAGAACATAAACAACAGAAGCAATGTTATAACACATTCGATCAAGACTTTTAAAAAATGGTCAATATAAAAAAAATCTATATATATCCTTTCACATAGATACCTTTTGTGTTAAGAAACCAAAGAGAAATGAAGAGTATACTGCAAAGAAAAAAGTATAAAAGTAATAATTTTCTCTTTTGGGAATTGGAAAATAGTTGCCCCACCCAGAGATAACCAGCATTAACATTATGGAGCACTTCTGACATACACACATAAATATATGAATTTTTTAAAATTGGCATCAAACTACTGATAACTTTTTTTTTGGCTGTGCCGATGTGGTTTGTAGGATCCTAGTTCCCCAACCAGGGATTGAACCCCTGCCCCTTGGAGTGAAAGTTTGGAGTCCTCCCCACCACTGAACCACCAGAGAATTCTGCTAATAACTTTTTAAAAATTTATTTATTTTTAATTGGAGGATAATTGCTTTACAATATTGTGTTGGTTTCTGCCACACATCAACATGAATCATCCATAGGTATATGTCCCCTCCCTCTTGAACTTCCCTCCCACCTCCCACACCTTGATAACTTTTTAAAAATTGTCTTTCCACCCAACAACATATGATATCTTCCAATGTCAATAAATATACATTTGCATCATTTAAAATGTAGTCTTTCATTATATTAGGGACTATAGTATATTCAATGTATGCCCTCTTGTTAGTCATCACGTTGTTTATAACGTCCAATCTTACAAATGATGCACACACAGATTTAGGATAAAATTATAGAAGTGGAATAGCCATATCAAAAGAGGCTGGGCATTTAAGTGTTTATCAGGGAGAAAAGTCTTCAGATAAAGGAAGGCAACTCAAAGAGTTGCCCTTCAGATGATTGCAACCAGAGTTGGGAGTGGTAGTTTGGGCAAGGGAGGAGACTTCAAACTCACACCAGCTGCCTCTCCGTCTGGCCTTTCCCTCCTTGAAGACATCCAGGGATGGAGTTTGCACAGTTGCTTTGATAAGAGCCATTTGTCCCTTTCACTCCCAACATGCTCCCTCAGGGGGAAGGTGTGGTAGCTAGTTGAGATCCCACCCAAATCTGGAACTGAAACTGGCTTCAAAACAGGGCACAGGAGCAGCTGTAGAGGACCCTGGAGGCCCTACAGAGACTAGGATGGGAGCGCCTACCCCAGGGGCCCCACTGGCCCTCTAGTTGCCCTGCCCTCCCTACATGCCGCTGCCAGCTGGCTTTGAGCCCATTGACAGCTTTCTATACATGTCAACTGTTATGTTGGGCCATATGAAATCACTGTTTCTATAGTCAAAAGTGGTTGAGTATTGGCAATTTCTAGATGCCTTTGGACAGGCTAGTTCAGTCCGTTCAGTCTGTAGTCTGTTTATTTAGTGCTCATTCTTTGCTTGGCACTGTGCAAAGCACTTTATAGTCATTTTTTTTTAATTGTCACAACTTTCTGAGGCATAGGAATCCCCATTTGACAGAGGAGAAAATTATGGCTCAGAATTTCCCTTTTTGGAAGGGTTTAGGGACTGGTTCGCCCTCCAAGTTTAAGATCTTAACAATAATGACAGTATTTTGAGTTGTAGTTAAGGGAGCTGGTGGCTGGCTCTGCCATTGACAGATTGCGATGTCCTGGGAAAGTGCCTTAACTAAAAAGCTAGTTTTTACCTCTGCGGAGGTGAGAAGTGTTACTTATCTTGCTTTCGCGTTAGAAAATCCCTTTGGTATTCAGCGACTCTGTCGTCTCATCAATAAAATGGGGACGAAACCCTCAGGGCCCAGCAATATCTCAGAAGAGCCTTTAGGACACAGTTCCGGGCTCTGCAGGAGAAAGCGGGGCCTGGGAAGGGGAAGGAGCGCCACCCCAACCCACCACGTGGAGCGCCCGTCCGGCCGCGGCGAGGCGGCAGAGCCATTCCCCGGAGTGCGAGGCGGGATCTGCACGACCTGCTTGGCCAACGCCTCTCCTAGGCCAAGACACTGGCGAGTGACACCACCTGGCCACCACGTCCGGCAGCACCCCGAAGGGAAAGGGATGGCGAGGGGCGTGGCCGGGAGGCGTGGCCTCCGGCTCCCCCTCCCCCACTTTTTTTGTCCGCCCAGCTACGGAAAGGACCCCTGCGCCTTTAAGAGGCCGACGCGGGCGCCCGATTGGCCGAGACGCGCCAGTGACGTCACGCCGGGGCCGGCGCCGAGGCGGCCCTGTCGGCCCGCGCCCTCCCCCTCCCGCCCCGCCGCGCGCTCGCGGACAGTCGGCGCGCGGGCCGGCCCGGGCCGGCGCCCCGTCTCGCTCGCTGCCCTCCGTCCCCCCACGCCCCGGGGGATGCCCCCGGCCGGGTCCCCCCCATGGCCGCCGACGTCTTCATGTGCTCTCAGAGCCGGCCCCGCAGTCGGGGCCGCGCCGTGCTGCTGAAGCCCCAGGTGCCGGAGGACGACGACGACTCTGACACGGATGAACCGTCCCCGCCGCCCGCCTCCGGCGCAGCCGCCCCGGCCAGGGGCCAGGCTAGCGCCGCGCTACCGCCGCCCAAGGCAGGGTCGGGCCGCGATGAGCCTCCGCGCCGCCAGCAGATCATCCACAGCGGCCACTTCATGGTGTCGTCGCCTCACCGGGAGCACCCGCCCAAGAAGGGCTACGATTTCGACACGGTCAACAAACAGACGTGCCAGACCTACAGCTTCGGCAAGACCAGCTCCTGCCACCTGTCCATCGACGCCTCGCTCACCAAGCTCTTCGAGTGCATGACCCTGGCCTACAGGTAGGAACCCGGCCGGCCCCACCTCTCGAGCGGGGCTCCTTTGACAAAACAAGCGTGGAGGGCTGCCGCCGGGGGAACCTCTTAGCTTCATGCATTCCCTTTGGGTCTTCCCCCATCTGGCGGGTTTATGGGTCTGGGGTCCCGAGTGGAAACGAGAGGGGTGGAGGTCCTGGCCTCTTCCCTGTCTGCAAGGGCTTAAGTTCTTCCGGCTTCACGTTCCCCAGCTAGGCACCCCCCCCACCCCAATGTCCCGAGGCCACTGATTTCAGACTGGAAAAAGGTGTAAATACAGGCTGTACCTCGTGTTACTCGACTTTATCCACCCTTCCCCCCAAAGCTTTGTGTGTTTCCGACAATAGGGAGTAGTGGTTGGGACCACCTGTCCAGGGTGGTTAAGCGCTGGTTTACTGATTGTGTAAAATCTGCGAGCCCGTTTCCTCCTTCATAAAGAGAGGGTGACAGTATTACCTGCCTCCGTTGGCTGCTGTGGGGATGAAATGAGATAGGTAAAGTGCTTATTTCAGTGCCTGGCACATATTTAGTTGCTCCCTAAGTGTGAGCTAGTTTTCTTATCGTGACGGAGGCTGGGTTCCCTCACAACCTCTTGATTGGGAAGCTCTCCCCCGACCCACACTTGGGAGGGGCCCTGAGTACTTCCTAGGAAGACTTGAAGCCCTAGCCCATTGTGGTGGAGGCTGTCCCCCTGGCAAGTTGGAGGCTCCTTGGGCTGGCCCTGAAACATTATTTGGAGATGTTTAGGGCGGACATCCCAGACACCATCCTCACTTATGGCTCTGGCTCTAGGCGGAGATCTCTTTTTTTCCCCAAGTCACAGAAATGCCTGGGTTTAACCTCATGGCTTAAAATGCCCTTCCACTCTCCCTTTCTCGGTGTTTGTCAGGTATTTGCTTCAGATAACTTCTGCCTCGGGAACAGAACTTCTTTGGAGGAGCTGCAGTGCGGAGCAGCCCAGCCCCGCACAGAGCTCACGATAGGATCTCAGCAGAGTGGAGATTACTGCATTAGTAACTGGACTGGCTGGGGCTGTCTTAGGTGTCTGCTGCAGGCAGCGCAGACAGAGTTTCCTTGGAGATTCCAGAAACAGTATCAAGAGGAGTAGGAACGTTTCCTTCCACCTCCCCCACTCTTTTGGAAAGCAGTGAGCCCCGAATATACCCAAGTTATACATTTACCTGAAGCTGAAACGCTAGATATACATAGCTCCCGGTGGCATTTTCCCCCTCTGGAATAAATGATTAGTCAACTTGTTCCTTTGTTATGTTCCTGAAATGCACCCCCACTCTGCCCGCCCCCATTTCCTCTCTTGAAGGCTTCCCTGATGGTTTGTTTGCCACATGGCTGCAGTTCGTTACCCAGAGTTCTCCTCCCACCCCCTTTGCGTGGCACATTGGTTAGGCTCCGCTCTGATTCTCTGGTCTTGCCAGTTTGAGCTGGCACCGAGCCTGTGAAGATGTTTTTTTGTTTTTTAAACCCAAATGGTATTGAGGTCTCAGCCCTCTGCCCGCTTTTAGCCCTGCTTGGTGCGTGCGTGCATGCTCGCTCGTGTCTGACTCTTGCCGACCCCATGGACTGTAACCCTCCAGGATCCTCTCTGTCCGTGGGATTTTCCAGGCAAGATTACGGGAGTGGGTTGCCATTTCCTCCTCCAGGGTTAGCCCTGCTTACTCGGTCTCAAATTTTGAGCGCTTCGTTGGAATCAAACTCAACTCGACTGTAGCATATGGTGCAGTGAGAGAGGGCTTTCAAACAAACCTGGTGAAAGATAGGAATGTGTTCTATTAAGCGAACTTAATCCTTGCCTTTATTTTAATATAAACTTCTCCACATACAAAGAGAGAATGGGCGATGGAGTGGCAGGAGGCATGGGCCGAAGTGCTCACCTAAGCTCTGCTAAAGGGTAAATAAACCAGTCTGCCCTCTGCCCTCAGTTTGGATAACCTGAAGGCGTATTATTAAATGACACCAAAGAATTTTAGTAATGGTATTTTTTTTTCCACTTCTTTCAAAAATATTTTGGCAGCCAGCCGTTGCCGTTGCTCATTTAACTTTCTTGGTTGCAAAATGCACCCTTAGTTTGATTTGAGGCTTACCTTGTTCTTCGAGACCTCCAGCCCTGCTGGTTCTCCGTCCGGCTTTGCTGTCATTCCCCGTGCCAAGTCTCCTGCCACTGTGGGTCCCCCAGTGGGCATCCGCCTAGTAATTTCTCATGAAGATGCTCTTCGTGTCCCTCTCTGTGTGAGGCTAATCTGGGTGGCCCCAGAATTTAGTTGGCAGCGTGGAACGTGGGTACAGATTGACAGGAGAAGGACTCAAAACCAGTTATCTGGGCCGCAGCCTCTGGCCCAGAAAGCAGTATGAGAACAGAAATGTTTCTGACCTCAGCTATCCTATGAAGACTGCTCAGTGGCTTTCAGAGAGGGAGGGTTGCAATATGGGGGGCAGGGAGGAAAGAGAACAACCCCAGAGGTGGCCTCACTTCCCTTTCAGGGCCATGTTGAGCCTTCACCCCCATTTTCCAGGTTTTCTCCCTCTCCTGGCCAGCTGGGCCTCCTCCTCTTCTGTCTGTTTCTGGCCTGGGCTCTTTCTGACTTAAGCTTCCTGTCGGTCCCCCGGCCTCTTCGTTCTAGCCGCCTAACTCTCCCTGGTACACTCTGTGCTTTTTTTTTTGGGTTTGGTTTCCTGTTCACTGCTGCCTCCCAGCTGTTTCCAGATGAGATTCAGCAGCTCTTTGCGGGGAGGAACTAAGGGCAGGGGAAGTTGTGGTTGTTTTTTCCCCAGTCGTGTGAAGTGGACTAGGGACTCTGATATGATCTGTCCCTGAGCTTGCAAAGTCGTGAACTGCTGAAGGGTCTTTGGCAAGACTGACTTCAGCTGGAGAAAGTGTGGGGTGCCCCGTCGTCCACCTGGACAGGTAACAGTGTGGATGGCTTCCAGCTTCCTGTAGCTGGCTTTAAAATCCAGGTCCTTCCCACACCATGATGCTAAGATAAGCCCCCTGTAGTGAAGCGTCTTGATTTGGTCCTACAGTGTGAGGTCAATTGTTGGGATGTTTGGAAGAGGAAGAAGTTGCCTCTCCCCAAGGCAGAGCTTAGAAATTCATGGCTTGCCTTCTCTAAAGCTTCCTGTCCACCACTGGGAATGTGGGGAGTGTACGGTGTCCCTGAAGGATGGAAGTGAGGATTAACTGAGATAATGTCTATAAATGGGTCTGCCTGCCTTCTCAGTCGTGTCCAATTCTTTGCAGCCCCATGGACTGTAGCCTGCCAGGGTCCTCTGCCTATGGGATTTTCCAGGCAAGAATAATGGAGTGGGTTGCCATTTCCTCCTCCATGGGATCTTCCTAGCCCAGGGACTGAACCCGCGTCTCCTATGTCGCCTGCATTGCAGGCTGATTCTTACCGCTGAACCAGGGGGAAACCCCACGAATGGGTCTAGTACCTGGCAAATAAGAAGCAACAGGAGGTTTAATGGGCTGAATTCCTTCTGCATCATCATTGAGCTGACATTTTTTAGGAACACAAGTTTCTCATCCATGAACTAAGGGAAATAATGTATCTGCCTGAGGCCTTTAACGTGGCTTTTAAATGCCTGCTTGACAGATGCTGAATGGATGCGTTCATGGCTTGTCCATACTCTCTGAAGCCCCACAGTGGAGCTGTGTCCTCTAGAACACAGTTCACGGTTCTTTCCCTCTTAGCATTGTGAGGAATGTCACATGTGTAAATCACGCACACAGATTCTAAACACGTCTAGTAGATAGCTTTCTGGGCTTGGTTTTGGTTTCGCTTTTCTACCTTTTTATGTGATTTTATTAGGGACCTTTGGTGTGAGTATCTGTGAGGTGAGAGGAGAGACGATTCTTTTATGTATTTAGAGATAAACAGTAGCTTTCTGGACAGTAGATTTTTTTTAAATTATTTTTCTTTCTTTCTTTTTTAAAATATATTTTGGCTACACCAGCTCTTAGTTGCAGCATATGAACTCCTAGTTGCTAGATCATGTGGGATCTAGTTCCCTCACCAGGGATTGAACCTGGGCCCCCTGCATTGGGAGTGTGGTGTATTAGCCGCTGGATCCCCAGGGAAGTCCCTGGACAGTGGATCTCTGCTCCAGTGGATAATCGAGAAAACCTTTAAATTTGGATCTGTAAGATACAAGTTTCTAAACTGTAGCCCTGTATATGTATGTATCAGTTCAGGTCAGTCGCTCAGTTGTGTCCAACTCTTTGCGACTCCATGGACTGCAGTACACCAGGCCATCACCAACTCCCGGAGTTTGCTCACACTCATGTCCATAGAGTTGGTGTGACTCACCAGTCCATCCAACCATCTCATCCTCTGTCTTCCCCTTCTCCTTGTGCCTTCAGTCTTTCCCAGCATCAGGGTCTTTTCTAATGAGTCAGTTCTTCACATCAGGTGGCCAGAGTGTTGGAGCTTCAGCTTCAGCATCAGTCCTTCCAATGAATATTCAGTACTAATTTCCTTTAGGATTTACTATACATACGAATAGTTACCCGCTGTTCCTGACAGCCAAGGATTCAAGGTTTAAAGCAACGTGTCCTCTAAATGTTAAGTTTTCCAAGGAAGAACTTTGTAGTCCTGGGCATGGTAACTAGTTGTAAATGAGGACCATTCACACAGATGACTAAACTGGTTTTACTCTGCTGCAGCCATGCCGAAGAAGAGAAGCAGTTTCTCTCCTCTTGGGTTTCTTTGGTCTTGAATCATTATATAGTGTCTATTAAAGGGCCGTGCTGGGATGGAGTGAGGGCTGCAGAGATGAGAAAGAATAGTCTCTGTCCTCTAGGACTTGGAGTGGGGGACAGATAAACAGGCAGTTGTAGAACAGATAGCAAGGGCTGTGATAAACAGCATGGACCAGAAGGTCTAACAGCAGCAGTGAGGACGGTCCCGAAGCCAGAAGACTGTGTGTCTGTGTGTGTGTTTGCATAGTCGGGATCAATGTGGACAGTTTCCCGTGTCATCGGGGCTGCATACATATCTCCCCTTCCCTGTGTTACCTGTCAGAAGTTATGGTTCACCTTCCCAGGAAGTCCAAGAATTCCTTTTACCTGTCTTCTTCTCATTGGTAGTCCAGAACAAATTTCCTGTTTATGTAGAGGCTAGCTGGCTGATTGCCATCCTGATGGAAGGGCAAAGAGGGTGATCAGATTGGAAAGAGCCTGGGCAAAGGGGATGGAAGAGAGAGTGGAGGGAAGTCACTCTCTAGAGGGAAGGAAATTCACACTAACTGAGCAACTGCTGTGTCCTAGAGTCTCTACATTATCCTAAGTCGCAGGAGCCCTCTCAGGCAGGTGCTGAGGGAATTTGTATTTTTCAAAGCCAAAAAAAAAAAGGCACAAAGTTTATCTGCCTTGTTGCTGGGAGGTGAGGCAGCGTATCCAAGGTGGTATCTCTGGAGCTGAAAAGTCTCCTCCTCATCTGCTCACAGAAGCATGCAGCTCTGTAAGAGAGAGGGTAGAAGTGCTAGTTCCTGTGGGATTGGAAGAGGGGGACCAGGATGGGGAAAGCAAGTGCCTTTAGGCCACCGCATGCCCTTCCTCGTGCCGCCCTTCCCCACTGGTGAAATCCTGTCCTTCCCTCAGGCCTCAGCTCAAGTGCCCGTAGCCTGGTGGTCCCTCTCAAAGGGAGTGAACTGCTCGATACCCGGCAAATCCACGACCTTATTGATTGTGCCTCGTATCTTTATTTACATAGACATGACTTTCCTGCTCTCTTCACCTTTGACTTTCCTATGGAGCCTCACAGTGTCTGGAATATACTAGACGGTTAAGATAAATATATGGAATTGAACAGGGAAACTCAGGGGCCTAGTGGCCAACATCATAAACTCTCCTCTGGCGGACCTTGTTTCTCTTCAGCTGAGCGAAGGGAAACCCCCTCTGTGGAACCCTTGTCTGGGGGTGCTGGTGTGGAGTGGGAAGACGGGGTGGTGTTTGTATGGGGGAGCCTACGCAACCTGAGATGAGAGGCAGGTGAGTGGTGCCCCAGGATGTCCACGTGCTCATTCCCGGGACCTGCGAATACGGTAGGTCACATGGCAGAGAGGAAGTCAGGTTGCTAATCAGCTGCCTCTAAAACGGGGAGATTATTTTGGATTGCCTGGGTGGGACCAGTGTAGTCACAAGGGTCCTTAAAAGAAGAAGAGGAAACCAGAAGAGAGAACTAGCTGGAGAAGGAGTTGGCCTGAAGTCGCTGACTTTGAAGATGGAGGAAGGGGCCGGTAGCCAAGAAACACGGGCAGCCTCTAGGAGCGAGAAAAGGCAAGGAACCAGATTCTTCCCTGGAGTTC
Organism: Moschus berezovskii; assembly: GCF_049115385.1. Taxonomy (NCBI): domain Eukaryota; kingdom Metazoa; phylum Chordata; class Mammalia; order Artiodactyla; family Moschidae; genus Moschus; species Moschus berezovskii. Next base: position 56,462,228 of record NC_142478.1, on the reverse strand, counting down.
TGGAAGCCAGCGCTGCAGACATCTTGCTTTTAGTCCCAGTTCTGGAGACCTCTTCCAGAACTGTGAGACAGTAACTTTGCATTGTTCTAAGCCACTAATTTTGTGGCCATTTGTTACAGCAGCAGTTGGAAACTAATACAGGCTGGTTTCAATCATTTTTTGCTTTTAATTAATTTTATTTTGGCTGCACTGGGTCTTCATTACTTTGCGTGGGCCTTCTCTAGTCTTCATGGGCTTCTCATTGCAGAGGCTTCTCTCGTTGCGGGGCTCGGGCTCTAGGCGAGCGGGCTTCAGTAGTTGTTGCCCACAGACTTCGTTGCTCTGCAGCATGTGGAATCTTCCCGGAGCAGGGATTGAACCCATGTCCCCTGCACTGGCAAGTGAGTTCCTAACCACTCTGCCACCCCGGGACGTCCTCAACAGTTTCTCCAGGTGATGTTTTTAAGCACCAAATCCAGGTCTAAAAGTCTTTCTTCAGGCTGCTTCCCCCACAGAAGAGCTGAGCAGTTTACTCTGCAGTTGTTGTCAAACTGTGCAAAGTGTATTAGCAAAGTGACTGCTTCAGGCGATCTAATGATAGGAGGGCCCTCATTATAAAAGGAAGTCTGTAAAGTGGTCTTATCCTGTTGCCCCAGCACAGTTCCTAGAATAAGGGTATTGGAGGAAGTTAACAGCACATATCTTTAAGGATTCATATACGGCTGATGAAAAATTCACAGTGTGAGCACCTATTGCCCATAATTGAGTTCCTTCTTGGATCTAATATGTGCAGTTCAGACAGCAGATATCTTAGGTGATATTTTCTATCTTGTTGGAACTCTCTCTGTGATTAGAATTCTGGGCCACAGGGCTTGAGTTTTAGGCAGAGCCCTTTTGGCTGCGGGAATCAGGGCCCCTTTCAAGCTGGCCCTTGCAGTGGGGGTTTACTGCCGGGATCAGGAAGTGTGTTCATAAACCTCCAGGATTCCCAGGACTGGCAGAGGGGTCCCCGGCTGTGGTGGGTCCTCAGCAGGGGGAGTTTGCCCTTTCCTTAAGGCTCACCCCCATCAAGTGACTCAGGTCCTCTCTCAGACCCTGCTTTGCTTTGGGATCTTACTTCTGCTGCTGCCAGCTGGCGCTCTCACCTGGCTCTGCTCTCCTTTGCTTCAAAGCTCCTGCCTATGGGGGTTTCTGCATCTGCCTGACAGAAGCTCGCGGGTGGCCTGAGTTTCGCACACAGACCTGCTCAGAGCTTCCTGTTACCATCAGTGCTCTGTGCCAGTTGTCTAATTGAATTAGCCCGTAGTCTCCAGCTTAAGTGTTGGAGAGGGAGACCAGCAGGCCCCGCCTTCTCTGATCAGAATCTCAGGGACCCCAGAGCATGCGTTTAGCCCCAGAGCATCTAGTGTGTCTTGCACTGGATGCCCTTTCCTTTCAAAAGTATTAATCAGGCCTCTGATGGGTGCCAGGCCCTGTTCTCGCCCTTGGGGATGCAGCAGTAAATAAGACATGGCATGTGCATTCTTTTTGTTCTTTGAGTTTTATTGAGATGTAGGTGGCGTACAGCTGTGTGAGTGTTTAAGGTGTCCGGCACAATGACCTGACTTACAGGTATTGTAAAGTCATGGAGTCTATAGTCAGTTGAGGGACTCAGTAAGCAAATCAGATTTATATCGTTCCTGCCGCAAAGAACATCAGCCACACCAGAAGATGGAAAGTGATAGCGTGTGGGGGAGGGTAGGCAGACACTGTATCTCGGCGGGTCGGAGAAGTCTTCGAGGGGCTGACATTTCAGGTTGAACTGAAACCTGAGTGGTGAGAGGGAGCCAGCCGAGGGCAGTCATTCCAGGCGGTGGACGGGCCCAAGGCAGAGGCCCAACGTGGAAGGAATCAGGCACATTCCGGGGCTGGGAAGAAGGCCAGGGTGGCCAGCAGGTTGAGGGCAGGGCGAGTGTAGGGAAGGAGAGGGGGAGATGGGTTTGGTTGGGAGGTGGGAGGTTAGGATATTCCGTTCATTGCTTTGGGGAGCCGGCTTGTTGAGTCTGCACAGTGGGGACCAGGGGACAGGAGGGCCAGGGGAAGTGCTGAAACCAGAATGGTGGCCGGGGAGGTGGTGAGACATGCGTGGATGCAGGCGGGTCTGGGCTTGCCGGTGGAAAGGATGCGAGGGTGTAAGCAAAGGATCAGCAGTGACCCTGAGGGTTTTGGTCTGAGCCGTGGGGGCTGTGACTGAAACGAGGAAGCCAGGGAGCCCCGTCAGCTCTGTGACTAATGTGAGCTGTGTCAAGGACCCGCGCTGTGCACTTGACTTGGCTGCATGTGCTATGGGTGGGGTAGCTCCCTAAGATGGGACTGCGAGGGGCTGTCAGTGTTGGGGGCTCTGCAGTCCAGGGAGGTCCTCACTGTCACCAGAGTACCGGGATTCTTTCTTCTGTCCTGGCTGCTCCATCTCATCTCCCTAACCTCCCTTGTGCCTCCTAAGAGACCAGTTGGCCATGGGAGGTTTTGGCGTTTTGAGCGTGTATTTGGGATGGCAGTGGTTTTGTTTTCTGTGAAATAGATACTCTCATATCCCAAACAATATTTTTACTCCCTTGGGTTTGGTTGTGGTGGAAGAGTACTAGCTGGTCTTGAATGCCCTACGAGGAAACATCTCCAAATCGAGCATCCCTAGTGTGTTTGGGGTTGGACTGCACCATCAGAAAAGCCTTCTAGAAGGAGGCAGGGTGGAAGGGGTTATTTAGTAGCTCCAGAAGGACGTCCAAGATCTGGAGGAATAATTCCAGAAAGAGAATTCTTTGTCGATAGCTTTTGAGTCTCAGAAGTGATAGTGTAAAAATTGAAAAGAAAAAAAAGAATCCAGTTGAAGAACAGTGAAGAGTGAGGCCAGGAAGTGAAGAGCTCAGAAAGGGATGTCAGGGAGAGCCAGGCTGCTGGTGGGGACGGCACTGGAGAGGGGACCCGCGGGGACTTGGTTCCCACTGCTGTGCTGTCGAGGACTCTGTGTGCGTGGGAGGGTCTGTTCTGGAAGCTGGTTAGCACTCCCTCCCTTGGTGGCTTGTGGGCACAGGCCGTCAGGGAAGACCATGGCCTCTTGTGCTCCGCCACCATGGGGCAGACAGTCATCAAACAAAAACAGCTGCTTCGGTAGAAAGCAGGAGAATTAAACTAGTTTGCAGATCCGTTTGTTCCGTTCCGTCGCTCAGTCGTGTCCGACTCTATGCGACTCCGTGGACTGTAGCCTACCAGGCTTCTCCGTCCATGGGATTCTCCAGGCAAGAATACTGGAGTGGGTTACCGTTTCCTTCTCCAGGGGATCTTCCCGACCCAGGGATCGAACCCGGGTCTCCTGCATTGGAGGCAGACGCTTTAACCTCTGAGCCACCAGGGAAGCCCAGATATTGCCCCAATATTCTGACTTTTTAAAAAACAACCTAAAGAACCCCTTCTTGTGCTCAGATGGTCACTGGCCCGTTTGCAAACAGACGGCCTCATCTTCTGGGACCAGCCCAGAGAGCTAGACACTAGGCTTTCTAGGGAAAGTGAATTTATAAATCCCTCTTATTTATTAGAATGAAACCCTTTCAACGAGTTCTTAAAACAGAGCATGATTATATTAGCTTGCTGTCTGAAACCGCGATTTTCCAGCTGAGTAGCGGGGCCTTTTACCCAGGCTCCTCTGTTCTTTAAATAATTATTATTTTGTTGTTGTTGTTCTTCACATTATTAAACGGATCTTTTTCTGCCTTGGAGCAGGACTTTCTTCCCCTTGTGCAGACGAGTTTATGTTATCATTAGTGTTAACAACTTTATCAAGATGGGATTCATGTACCTTAAGATGCGCTCATTGTACGTGTGCCGGTCATTGATTTCCTTTTTGTTGTGTAGCCATAATCGGAATCCAGTTTTAGAACATTCCGTCACCCCACTAAGATCCCTCATGCTCTTTTATGTTTAATCCTAGATCCTGCCTTCGCCCCAGACAACCATTAATCTGCTTTCTGTGTCTGTAATCTGCTTGTCTGTGCCTTTTCTGGACGTTTCATATAAATGGAATACTGTATGTGGCCTTTTGTGTCTGGCTTTTTTCACTTGGCATGAGGTTGGCGAGGTTCATCTGTATTTACAGTGTGCGTTCATATTTTGTTCCTTTGGATTCCTGGACAGTGTTCCATTGTGTCATTGTATCACATTTTGTTTATCCATTCATTGACAGGCATGTTTTTTGGTTAAGCCTAGTAGCTTCATTATTTGGATGTTGATATTCCATTTTCTGTAGTAAAGTTCTCTTACAGATTCAGCTAGGGACTTCCTTAGAAGGTGAAACTAGGGACTTCCTTACAAGGTGAAACTAGGGACTACAGTGAATATGGTGAAAAGATGATGGATCAGATACCACTGGACAGTGGTGCCGCTGGCATGTCGCTTAGCCCTGCAAGTCGGGATGTCTTTAATTGTAAAGGAAGAAAAAAAGTGAGGGGACGTGGGGTTAGACTGGGATGACCAATCTTATTCTTATTTACCAGTCTTATTTTTCTTCCATGGACCTTGTGTATTTGAGAGATACAGCCTTAGGAGTAAATTGTGTTGAGCAATAAAAAGGAACAAGCTTCTGGTATGTGTCAGAAACATTACGTCGAGTGACGCAAGTCTTACTCAAGAGATTAGATACCGATTCCATTTATGTGAAGTTCGAGAAAAGGCAGAGCTAATCTGCGGTGGAAAAAAATCAGATCAGTACTTGCCTGTGAGGGAGGTTGAAGAGGGGAATACTGGGGAAAAGCAGGAATCTTCTAGGATGATGGTCATGTTTTATAGTATTGTGACTATACTAGAAACCAGTGAACACTTTTAAAAGAATTTTTTGTGTAAATCTTGTCTCATTAAAGCTGTTATTAAAAAAAAAAACCCACCTCATTAGGACTGACCCGGATGCAGTCTTCTTTTTTTTTTTTTGGTAGCTGAATAGTATTCCATTGAGAGCCTATTATACAGAGTGAAGTAAGTCAGAAAGAGAAGGACAGATATCGGATGTTAACGCATGAATATGGAACCTAGAAGGATGGCGCTGATGAACCTGTTTGTGGGGCAGCAGTGGAGAGGCAGACAGAGCACAGACTTGTGGGCGCCACGGGGAAGGAGGGGGTGGCACGAACTGCAAGACTAGCATGGAAGCGCGCACGTTACAGCAAGGGGGAATTGGCTGTGTGACACAGGGGGCTCAACCCATGCTCCATGCCCACCTAGAGGGGTGGGATGGGGAGGGAGGTGGGGGGGTTCAGGAGGGAGGGGACTTATGTGTACTTGAGCCTGACTCATGTTGATGTATGGCAGAGGCCAACACAATATTGTAAAGCAGTTATCCTCCAGTAAAAAACAACGCCAACAGAAAACCCAAACCATTTAGGTTTTCAGCATTATCTTTAGGCAGTCTTATTTGAGATCTTAAATGCTAAATATGTCACTGTCTAGGAGTTCCAAGAGCCTCTGTCTTCCATCTCTTCTGTGTACAGTAAATGAGAGACTTGGGAAGGTGACCTACCCTGAGCATTACGCCTAGATTAAAATCAACTCAGGAATTCGGCTCTCCAGGTTACCTCAAAGCTCCCAAATCACCCTGAGGTTATCCTGTTAAGGCCTTTTTTCCTTTTAACGTTGTCTGGGTCACGGTGTCACAAAGTCAAATGCCCACAAGGGTCAGGAGGTAAAAGTGTGGGTCATTGGTCAGGCAAAGAGGACGTTTGCTGTCTTTTATTTTTTGGCTTCTGATGGAGTCATGGTTACAGACAAGCACTTACTTATTATGAAAACCCTGCAACTATAAACTGCCTGATGGAAGGGCAGCAGGAAGTGGCGGGGGGAGGGGGTCTTTGGTGAATTGGTGGGTACCTGCCGACTCTACGAGGGGCAGCCATCACCCAGCTCCAGGTGACTCTAGCTGTTTGGGAACGTGAGCTCAGTGTTACAAAGTCTGGCATATTTGAAAATTGGAAGAAATCTGAATTTGTATGTGAACTCTGCATTTCCATTTCTACCTTGGGTCTGAGTTCAAGTATTAGAAATTCTAGGAAAATGGGTTTAATCTCGGTTGCATCTGTTTATCTATTGGCATTTCTTTTTATTTTTTAATTTATTTTCAAAATCTGTTTTGGCTGTGCCCCACAGTATGTGGGATCTTAGTTCTCCAACCAGGGATCGAACCCACCCCCTTTGCATCGGAAGTGCAGAGTCTTAACCACTGGACCGCCAGGGAAGTCCCATGGTTGCATCTCGTTTAGAACTGAGTCTTGGCCTAAGAGATGAAGGAGTGTGTGGTGCTCTTTGCCACAAGGGCAGCCCTGGTACAGGGGATATTGTGTGAGGTGTTCTCTCTCTTAGGGGTACCTTCACGTCATGTTTGTGTTCATATAGTCACAGGACCATCATCTTCTGAAAACAAAATCCAAGACTGTCCTCCTGGTAAACCACAGAGGTGTGTGTGCTCCTGGTAGACAGTTACTCGTAGAGTTATGAGGAACCAGGGCAGTTATTTTAAATGATCATGATTTGGGGGTGGAGAGTTGACTTCACTTCACCTCTCCACATGAAGTTCTTGGACAGTGGGTTATTCATCATTTTACATTCCATTTCTAACTGTTATCCCTTAACTTCACCACCAGACCTGCCTGGGGCAGGACTGTTTTCATAGGATGATTCCAGGTTGGAGGAAAGGGATAATCATTTGACTTAAACTCCAGACAGTTGATTTGGTTGTTGCTGAAACAAAATTATAGCTTGAAGTTAGAAGAGGCCTGTCACTTGGCTCTTGTTTCAAGTTTCTAACCTGCACATTGAACATTGTGTTACAGGCCTCTGACTCTGCTTTGCAGTTAACTACGTGTGTGTGTGTGTGTGTGTGTGTGGAAAGGAAGGGACGTACTTGCTTTGAACCCTTCCCCCAGCGCACACACACACACACACATTCTCGCACAGCCACCTTCCACACGATCTGAGGCTTTCCACCTCTTGGGATGGAAGTTTTTGTCCATATTTGATCTGATCTACAGAGGTGTTGGCAAGTAGCTTTATGGTTCTTAAAGGCCAAGACTTTGCTCCTGAGCCAAATTGAAATAGAGTTTGTACTTCTCAGAGCGACAGCGAGCATGCTCACTAAGAAGTTGGGGGTTTTACTCTTCTAAGCTTAAGACCTTATTTTTTGGATTTTGACTATATTTCTGGGCCCCCTTCTAGGAAAAAAAAACCCCAAAACTCAATACCCACAGATAGCCACCATCATTTCCCTGGTGTTTATTCTCTCAGACCTTGTGGGGTTTTTATTTTTTCGGGCGGAGTGTGTTTTGTTTTTGTATTTATTAGATCATGAATGGCTTTCCCAAATACTCATCTGCAGTATTTTTTAGTGGCTGAGTAGTATTTCATTGTGTGGATATACTATCACTTATGGAATCCCTCTCTGGTGGACCTTGAGACAATTTCACGTGATCTTTGTGTTCCTGAGCCCCTGTTCCATTTCTCTTATCCCTACTTTCTCTGAAAACATCCTTCTGCCTCCTCCTCCTTCCTCACAGGAAGAACTCTCTCCCTGAGAACCTTTCAACAGGACCCTTGAAGAAAAGGGTCAGGGTTCCCTGGCCCGGCCTGTCCCCCACCCCCGCCTGCTTGGCTGAGGTGTGTGTGTGTGCGTGGAGGGTGGAGGTGAGCAGGTTGCAGCCCAGGAGCAGCCTTTGCTCTGCGCCTCGAGGAGGAGAGAGGAAGGCTGGCTGCACTGCCAGCCTGCAGAGGGGCAGGGGACGCAGGGGAGGGTGTCTGACACACCCCGCAGCAGCATGCCTGCCCGCGTGCCTGGACCCAGGCTGAGCTCGCACGTCCCCACCCCGAGGCAGGGCTCCTCACTCCTGCCAGCAGGTGGATGCTGGCCCTCGGCCTTCTGTTGTTCCAGAGGTAGCGAGAGAGCACTGGGCTTCAGGAAAGCTGGTGGTTCCAGCTGTGAGCCTGCCCAGCTGGGGCACGCTCACCTGAGACCGGGAGCCACGTGGATGCATGTCCCTGCGAGTCACAGAAGGGATGCCGGTATGACTTGGTACATGGAAAGAAGAGCTCACTCACTCTCTGGAAAAGTTTAAGTACTTTCCATCCCATCAGGTCCAGAGATGCTGATCTCTGGCTCTCTGGCAGCCTTACTCGTCAGCCTGATCCGTTGTGGGGTTTCTGTGGTTCTGTCTGTCTGCCCACCCACACTGATGGCAAGAGTGTGTGGCGGGGGGTCTGATATAAGGCAGAGGACTTGAGTGATGTTTTAAATGCTGGATGAGGTTGTTGCAACTCCCTAGACCCAGTGGCAAGGCTCGGCTGCCCTTGGGGCATCCAGGTTCACTGGCTGCATCCTAGCCCAGAGCTCCTCACTGTGACCCCCGTCTCCTAGCCCAGCAGAGCCTGCCCTAGCCTCCTGGCTCTCTCCCGGCCTGGCTCCCTAGTGACTGGACCAGTTTTCAATTCCTCTTAGTTTTGAATTTCATGATTTTTTTCCGCCACAAGAAACCTTGGCAGAAGACTTTGTTCCCTGGGAAAAAAGCTCTCAGAAAAGCAGAGAACCCAGCTATCAGCTCAGCCCCTGGCTTGTCCTTGACGATGTCCCAGCACAGTACCTGCGAGCCGGCAGGCAGGTGGTGCTGAGGAAACTTACCTGGTGGGCACAGCCTTCGGAGGCTTCCCACAGCAGCCAACCAGAGACCTACTGATTATAGTCAAGGTGGCACAGCCTGTATGTAGCCAGCTGCTTTTTTGCCCGATAAGTTTGTTTGCTTATCTCTCTTTTCCTGCCAATTGCTGGCTCCCTGGAGCCATGGGTGTGTTTGTGGTCGTTTGAGGTGATTGCCACGGGTTGGTAAAGTATGGATGAAGTGAGCAGGGTGCGGCGGTGTGTGAGAAATACTGTCATCTTCTGGTCTCTCTCACTCCCTGGCTTTTACCTGCAGAGAGAATTTTCTCTGGTTCCCGCCCTAGAGGGTGACAGCTTTTAGGCTTCTGGAAAGCTGGGAGCAGCCACTTCGGCTGGGTGGCTGTAGCTGAGGTCTTGAGTGTGCTAATGCTCTGAGTGCCAAGTCACTTCAGTTGTGTCCGACTCTCTGCGACCCCATGGACTGTAGCCCGCCAGGCTCTTCTGTCCATGGGGTTCTCCAGGCAAGAATACTGGAGTGGGTTGCCATCTCCTTCTCCAGGGGATCTTCCCCACCCAGAGATCGAACTTGTGTCTCTTACATCTGCTGCACTGGCAGGCGGGTTCTTTACCGCTAGTGCCACCTGGGAAGCCAGAGTCCTTACAGCAGTGTCCATCTAAGGGCAAGTGAGTTTCCTTGGCTAAGGCAAACCAAGAGAGAAATAACAGCGTAGTCCGGACTGAACGCAAGAGCTATCCCGAGCAAGCTGCCCCACTGATGGACTGGAACAGTGACCCAGCAGCACTGTAAACAAGCTTGACGCTTCAGCCCTGTGTTCTCTGTTGGCCAGGATCCCTGGAAGCACATCAGTATGTGAGACTCAGATATGTCCCGGGAGCAGTAGGAGCCTCACGACTGCAGAACGGCCAGCCTGGGTGATGTGTCATCGCTGAATGGCAGCTGGCCTGCCTCTGTTGCGTCACACGCTGTTAGTTTCTGAGTGTAACTTTCTTCCCTCTTTTTAGCCTGGTGTCTCCAAGTCCTGGGGACCAGAGATAGAAATGAGGAGGGGCGTGCAGGGTTTGCTGGGCTGTTGCAGTCTTCCGACAAAGCCATCCTTGTCTGGGATAAAGCACCAGTTGGTTCACTTTGAATTGCTCCATCGCTCCAGTGCTCAGTAATGGCTGTTTTTTTTCCACCTCAGCAGTGTTCCTGGGGGGAGGTGAAAGATGGACTGCCTGATCCAGAGGGGAGAAACTGCTCTCCCTTGCCCTGTCTGCGCAGCAGCATCTCGGGTGATCAGTTAAGCATCCAGTGCAGACAGTCTGCTCCTGGTCAGCCGGCGTCCCAGGCTGCTGCCGGACCCTGGCTGGAATTTGGCAGTCTTGGCCTTTTGGAGGAAGGTAGCTGTCAGGAGCCAGGCTGCTGCCCGTGGCCTCAACCTCCCGTGGCACTCGCCTGTCCCGGCCAGGTGCCCTACCCGCAGCCTTGTTGCCGAGCTGACCTCCCCTCTGACCTTTTAGTTTACCGTCTCTCCCCAATGTGTGTGATGCCTCAAGCTGCGGGGTTAATCTGGAGAGCGAATCTTTGCTCTGGCTGGCTGGACTCCCAGAAGCTGTCCCTCGAGCCTGGGACAGACACCCAGAGTTTCGGTCCTTCCTGGTACCTCTGCCCCTCATTCATTTCCACGTTTGTGTGGTCGGATTAGTCCAATCCGGCTGTCTTTGTGGAAATCCCAGCAGCTGGGGTGAGGCCGCCAGGGACTCCTGAGGGAGTGAGGGAGCTCACACAGGAAAACCTGAGCCTCCGTTTGCTTCCAGGGCCAGGAATTTCATTTCCCTGCATCTGAATTGATAGCTCTCCAAGTCCAGTGTGGTCACGAAATGACGTTTGAAGAGCTTAGGAGAAACGTGGAGTATGAGAAACTTTTTTTTTTAATGACCCTGACCCCAGACCGACAAGTTCAAGTGCTTGTTTTCTCAAAGATGGAGCTGCAAAGGCCAGAGATTCTATGAGGTGGACAAAGCTGGGTGGACGGGAGAGGGTTATGTAAAATGCCCTTGTCCACATTGTTAGTTCTTCCTTAGATACAGTCTTGGGAACCACCTCCATGGGGGGCTTGGGGAGAACAGAAGAACCTATCAGTGGAGCTGAATTGCTTCTTTAGTTCAGTCCTTTGAATTTTGTGGTATTAAAGTTGGGTGGGTAGCTATTAAAATATGTTTGCAAAAATGACTCATTTGTTTGCCCTTCTTTTAAGGATTAGAGCTTCCTTTGATACAAGCCAGTTTTCCAGATCACCGTTATTTCATTAATCATCATTAATCATCTCTTTTATAAAATCAGCCATTCTTAATGGGAAGTGGAAATCCCTCTCAAATGGGTAATAATCTTCAATGCTTTCTTCTTAAAAAAATATATATTTATTTGGCTGCACTGGATCTTAGTTTTGGCACACAGGATCTTCAATCTTCATTGCAGTGTGCGGGGTTTTTAGTTGCCACATGCGAACTCTTAATTGTGATGTGGGATCTGGTTCCCAGACCAGGGATCGAACCCACGCCCCCTGCATTGGGAGCATAGAGTCTTAGCCACTGGACCACCACGGAGGTCCCTTCACTGCTTCCTTGAGTGTGCTGAGTCTAATGTACTGTTTGATTATTTAGAACCCTATTTCTGAATGCTCTTTCCTGTGTGGTCCTAGCACCACAGTGGCTTCTTGATGAAGCTGCACTGAGGCGGCATGTTCACTTCTCCACTCAACCATCTCAGTCTCTCTTGTGAGCCGAGTTTTCAAATCTTCAATGACCCGTCTCCTCCGGCTGTTGGCTGCCACCGTTCTGCAGTGAGTTTGCCATTTCCGCTCCCTTTTTGTCCGGGGCCTCCCATTTTCCATTGGTTTGCGTAACTCGTTAAATTGAGTGTAAAATGAGAGTAATTAACTTAGTGAGGGCTTAGAGACTCTCCTCTGAGTCAAGCGCACAGACCTTCACTATCTGTCTTGAATTATTTTCACTTTCTTCAGTGTAACTACATTAAGCTCCAGCTAGTTGTGAGATAATGCTATACTTCTAGACTTCTTTTACAGAGTAATTTTAAGCCATTATTATCCAGTTACATCACTGAAATTTGTTGGATAGGTTAACTTGTATGTATGAAAGAAATTATCTGCAGATCTTAAGAATATTAAGCTCTTAAGAAAATGCCACTGTGTTCTCATTTCTGAAATGTGGCAAAAAAAAAAAAAACCAACTCCAAATCAACATGATAAACCAAGTCCCCTGGCTAAATGACTCCTTTCTAATGATTATGAGAAGGAAATAGTTTTATGAAGTTTCCTTTCCAACTCTCCTCCTTGTTATATAGAAATGCATACTCATTGTCAAATGGAGTATTCAGGCATTTCAGGAAGACAGAATTAGAAGAACAGAATCCTCTGAAACATTCTTCTTGGGTTTATTTATTTTGTCACGGTGCCCTTTTTACTTTTCTCTATGCCTGCGTAGGTAAAAATAGACCTGTACCATCATTGAAGACCCAAAGTTTTTACTTTTGATAAAGGCCAATGCATGTTGTTTTTAAATGGTTCATGCTTTTTTGTGTTCTGTTTAATAAATCTTGCCAAACCCAGGACCTCTTAAGACTTTTTCCTAAGTTTTCTTCTGGAAGTTTTGTAGTTTTGGCTCTTAGGTTTAGGATTATGCTCCATTTTGAGTCAGTTTTTATATATGGTGTGAGGTAAGGGTTAAGATTCAGTTTAAGAAGTACTTTGATGAGTGTTCTTATTTATACCTCTTCTCATTCTGCTTCTTTAGTTGTTTTCGTAATATACACTCCTAAAAGTAAAACTGTAAGATCAAAGATTCACACTGAAGTCTTTGATATATGTTGCCAGACTGGTTTTCAGAAGTTGTATCAATTAGAAAAGACAACCCACAGGGAGCTCAAACCTGTGCTCCGGGACAACCAAGAGGGGTGGGTGGGATGGGAGGGAGGGTCAAGAGGGAGGAGCCGTATACCTATGGCTGATTCATGTTGATGTATGGCAGAAACCAACACAGTATTGTAAAGCAGTTATCCTCCAATTAAAAATAATACATTAAAAAAAAAACAGACAGCCTCTATAATGGGAGAAAGAAAGTGTTAGTCACTCAGTTGTGTCTGACTCTTTGCAATCTCATGGACTATATGTAGCCCACCAGGCTCCTCTGTCCATGTGATTCTCCAGGTAAGAATACTGGAGTGGGTAGCCATTCCCCTCTCCAGGGGATCATCCTGACCTGGGAATCGAACCTGGGTCTCCTGCACAGCAGGCAGATTCTTTACCATCTGAGCCACCAGGGAAGCCCATAATGGGAGACAGCATTTGCAAATCATATATCCAATAAGGGATATGCATCTGGAGTATATAAAGAACTCTGCAACTCAAAAATAAAAAGACAAAGAGCCCAGTTAAAAACAGGCAAAGGAGTTGAATAGTTATTTTTCCAAAGGTATTACAGATATATGGGCTTCCCTGGTGTAGACGGTAAAAAAAATCTGCCTGCAATGCAGGAGAACCAGGTTTGATCCCTGGGTTGGAAAGATCCCCTGGAGAAGAAAATAGCAATCCACTCCAGTATTCTTGCCTGGAAAATTCCATGGACAGAGGAGCCTGGTGGACTGTAGTCCGTGGGGTTGCAAAGAGTCAGACACAACTGAGCAGCTAGCACTTTCACAATAAGCATGTGAGAAGATGTTCAACACTGCTAATCATTAATTAGAGAAATGACAGTCAAACCCACGTTGCAATACTGCTTTACACCCACTAGATTGTGATAAATGTTGGCAAGCATGTAGACAGATTGGGACCTTCCTATAGTGCTGGTGGAAATGTAAAATAGTGTAGCTGTTGTAGGAAGCAGCGTAGTAGTTCCTAAAAAAACTTAAACATAGAGGTGACATTTGCCCCAGCAATTGCACCATAGGTCTGTGCTGAGAGAAGGGAAAGCACTGCACACAGACGTTCTTAGCAGCAGTGTTCCTGGTAGCCAAAAGGTAGAAACAGTTCAAATGCCCATCAGCTAATGAATAAATAAATAAAATGTTATCTATCCGTTCAGTGGAATATTAGCCACGAAGTGGAATGATATACTTGCTCCAGCATGGGTAAGCCTTGCAGATATGCTAAGTGGAAGAAGCCAGTCACAAAAACCCACACACTGTATGATTCCAGTTATGTGAACCCTGAGGATGAGCACACGGAGAGAAGGAGAAAGTGGATTCATAGTTGTTTAGGATTGGGAAGTGATGACTAAGGGGTACAGAGTGTTGTTTTGAGGTCGTGGAGATGTTCTACATTCGATTGTGGTGATAGTTGCACAACTCTGTGAGCGCACTAAAGCCATTGAATCACATACTTCAGATAAGTGAATTGTATGAGAATTATGTCCCAGTAAAGCTGTTACCCCCCAAAAAGAAAAGGTTGTCCTGACTAGTATTCCCACTAGCAGTGTGTTGAGCCCGTTTGCCTATATCCTCCCCAGCTCTGGGTTGTTCATTACTGTAATTTTAAATTCTAAATCAGCTCTGTTGAGGTTTAGTATGTAAACAATAAAATACATGCTTTTAGATGTGCAACTGTGTAATTTAGACAAACACACACACACATGCTTTTAGATGTGCAACTGTGTAATTTAGACAAACACACACACACGTGTACACGTATATTATCACTGCGGCCATCCCTGTCTCTCTCACTATAGCTTAAGTTTGTCCAGTGTTTGGTATAAATGGAATCATGCAGATAGATATGCTCTCCGGCCTGACTTCTTTTGCTCAGCATATATTTAACTCATCTGTCATGTGTGTTGCTCCATGCATCAGTATTATCAGCTGGATAGACCACAACCTGTCTTATCCACTCACCTGTTGGTGGCTTGTCTTCCTTTCATTATTTTCAGCTTTATCATGAATAAGACTGCTACAAATGTTTATATACAAGCCTTGGTGTGGATGTATATTTTTATTTCTCTTGGGGAAATGTTTGGTGATGTGTAAAGTGTATGTTTAACTTCATAAAAAACTGTCAATTTCCAAAAATGGCTGTACCTTTACAAAAGTATCATGTACCATTATTACTGTGCACTCAAAATTCTGTTAATCTGATAGCCAAAAAATGGCATCTCTGGTGTTTTAATTTGCATCTCTTTGATCTGTAGTGTATCATTTGTTCCCTGAATTTGACCATTTATTTTATATTTGTGAGTTTTCTTTTAATTCTTTGGATTTGTTCTTTCTTTTTTTAGTTGGGATGTGGGTCTTTCCCTCTCCAGTTTTTTTTGTCAACTTTCTGTTATAAAAAATGATAACAGAAAAGTTGAAATAATGGTGCAGCCATCATGTTTATAATCACTTCCCATACAATTCACATTTGTTAACTTTTGCTATACTTGCTTACTGTGTCTGTATCTCTTACTTTCAAAACCCCCAATAGTACAAGAGATTTCTTTCTAAAACTTCCCTTTCCTAAACCCTACCCTCTCTTCTTTCTTTCCTCTCTCTCTTTCCCCTCCTCATTCTGCTTTTTAAAATTTTTTTTAAGTTTTTTTTTTTGACTGTGGACCATGTTTAAAGTCTTTAATGAACTTGTTACAACATTGCTTCTGTTTTACGTTTTGGTGTTTTGGCTCCGAGGCATGTGAGATCTAGTTCCCCGACCAGGGATGAACCCACGCCCCCTGCATTGGAAGGCAAAGTCCTAACCTTTGGACCCCCAGGGAAGTACCGTCATTCTGCTTTATTTAAATAACTGGTATGAGAAGCTAGCTCTTCCTCCTGCTCTGTCGTCTTTCTGGACTATGGATTCAGAAAATTATACTGAACCTTAGTGTGAGACAGAGACGCGCTGACTTTCACGGCTCTCTTCTTTTCCCAAGAATATAACCAACCACTGTAGCGGACGCCAGCCCACCAGAAAAGGGGAGGCAGCAGTGAGGTGGAGAACTTAAGGCTCCAAATAGTCAACGCTGTTAACTCCCATCATCAAAGCTAAGAAGGGAGGAGGCAGGGCACCAGAAGCCATTACTGCCGATATTTTGAGAAAGACCTCTTTATTCCTCCTGCCGGAAACCCTTTTTTCTACACTCCCTCTCCCGGGTTAACTTCTGCCCGTCTTGGAGACTCGGCTCAGGCATCCTGCTTGAGGAAGCCATTCTGAAACCACCACTGGGCGCCCTGCTGTTTCCATGCCCTGCACACATGCCCTCGCTCCCTTGAATCAAGACATTTCTGACTTTCCCATTAGCTTGTGAAGTCCGAGGGCCGGAGCCTGGCTTTTGCGCCCAGTTCTCCATGCAGAGTCTGATGCATCACACGCAGGCTCTTGGCAAGTGTTGCTGGGAGGCTTCACTTCCTGGCCGGCAGACGATTTCTCCCTACAGTTATGACTTCGTTTGCTTCCCTGGTTGTGAAAGCACGGTGGACTCGCAGGCTCTTCTTTATCAAAACACGTATTTCTCTGAGCCTTATAAAAAGCTGAGGAATAAAAACTGTGGCCTTTCCCTTTTTATTTGTTCCAGCAGCTGGCTTCTCATCATTTTAGGGCAGTCGTTTCTCACTTGGTACCTTTCATTATTCTTTATTCTTCTAGATTCTTAGAATTATGGGCTTTGAACCGAAAGAGACTTAGCCATCAGCTGTACAACCTAAAGGGCTTCCAGGTGACTCAGTGGTAAAGAATCCACCTGCCAATGCAAGAGATGTGAGTTCGATCTCTGGGTCGGGAAGATTCCCCAGAGAGGGAAATGGCAACCCACTCCAGTATTCTTGCCAGGAAAACCCCATGGACAGAGGAGCCTGGCAGGCTACAGTCCATGGGGTCGCAAAAGAGTTGGACACAACTGAGTGACTAAACAACAGCAACAACACAACTTAAAACATGAACCCAGCTGGCCTGTCCACTTTCTCCTGGAGTACCTGCAGCCTTTAGAACTGCACCCTCAGCTTTCCTGCCTGTGTTTTCCCTCTCTCCCTCCCCCTGTCTCCCAGGTTTGCCCTCGCTGGCCTACCTGAGTGGTGCTTGATACAGGGCCTTGCTGTGAAGGGTGCCTGAGAGCTGAGGTGAGGGGTGAGTGATGGGTCCCTGGTGGCATTTTCTTGCTCAGGAGGCTGGGAGCGCGGGGAATGGCAGGCTTCAGTTCCTGTTGAAGAGCTCTTAGGCTTTTCTCCTGTGTAGATACTTGTCTGGGCTGGGAGAGTGAAATGGTGCTAATAAAAAAAGAGAGACAGTTGTGTTTGTGCCGCTGATACTGGTGGGATTCAGTTTGCCTTCTCACTGAAGAGCCGCGTATCTAATCTCTTAAGTGGTAGTTCTCTTTGGCTTTCAAGGACCTTTGCTCGTCACCCACCCCTAACAGCTATTCTCTCCTTGTCCCCTGAGTCGCGTCGCCGGGAGGCTTGGCTGAGGCGGCCAAGAGTCCTTCAACTGTGCTTTCTCACAGCCTAGGGTCAGAACTGTTCCGAACGTCGTGGGAAATGTCAGCCGGATGCGTTTATCCATTTTATCAAGAACCTCCTGTGTTCCACACCCTGTTAGTCCATTCTGAATACCTTCTTCACTTCATTCTTGCCACAGCTCTGTGAAACAGACTGTCTTTTCCCCAAAGAAAGCGAAATTACGGAAAGCCAGCTTTCTGCCTGAGGCCGCATGGCCGGCAGGCGGGGACACAGATGGCCGAGTCTCAGGTGGTTGGGAAAGCGTCCTTCTGAGTAAAAGCTTCTGCTGTACTTCAGAGTCAGCCCTAGCTGGGAGGCACGTGGTGTTTCCATCAGTGAAGGTGGCCCGGCCTGAGATTCTGTTGATGGATTTTTCTGTCTTCGGGACAGCACAGTGGACAGGATCAGATTTCCTCAGTAAAACCTGGAATTTCAACATGAAAGGATTCAGATGTTATCCTTCTTTCTTATGCCAAGAAAGCGTAGCCAGCCCTTGCAGTAATAGAAAGACTCCGAAACTTAACAGTTAAAAAGTCCCTATAGGGCTTTCTTGGCAGCTCAGTGGTAAAGCATCTGCCTGCCAATGGAGGGGACATGGGTTCAATCCCTGGTACGAGAAGATCCCACGTGCCGCAGAGCAGCTAAGCCCGGGTGCCATAACTACTGAACTTACATGCCGCAACTACTGAAGCCCACATGACTAGAACCTGCACTCTGCAACAGGAGAAGCCACTGCATTGAAGAGTAGCCCCCGCTCGCTGCAGCTAGAGAAAGCCCGCCCTGTGTGCAGCAACGAAGACCCAGCACAGCCAAAAATAAATAAAATTATTATTATTTTTAAAATCCCTGTGCATTGCTGGCTTCAGGTTTTGTTCACAAGTACCTCTCCCCCAACTCCTCTTCCCTGCAAATGCACGCTGGTCCCCAAAGATCTGTGGGATAGATAGCACAAAATCTTGCCATTTGGTTGTCTGTCATTGCCCCACAAACTCCTGCTGGGCCCATTTGTTGCTTTTGTGTGTGATTGTGGAGCATAGTCCTCAGCATAACGGGGACTTCAATTTTGAGAAAATAAAATGTTCATCACTTTTTGGGTGGACTTTACCCCCGGCCCTGCCGTTTGTTGGATTATTTGTGCCTTAGATATTCCCATTTTACTTTCCTCTGCTCTCCCAGGAGGCCTTGAAGCAGGGGGAAATGAAAGAGATAAGTCACCCTGACCTTGATTTTTATAGCACTTTAGTAGCTAAAGGTGTGCTTACCCTCTCAGGGAGCCATAAAAAAAACACTTTTCTTTTTAAGCATTTGCAACAGCAGTTAAGATGGCAAGTAGCTCTGCAGCTGGGTTTATAACACATAAAGATCGGAGGTTAAAATTGGGATATGGTAATAAATCAAAACCTCTTTTCATCTTTGACCCCTGTTTTTAAGTTTGGTTTTATGAGTAACAAATTGTTGCTTCTGACCGAGAGGGCGTGGTGCAAATGAGTATATGAGAAAGGGAAAATGTAGGTATTCTGAAGGCGAGAAAGTATGTCGGGAGACAGCGTCAGCAGGTGTCAGTGTCGTCTCAGCTGGCCAGGGTGGGGACGGACGGCGTTTCTGAAGCAGAGACCAAGCAGAGATTATCCAGCTTGCCTTCGATTTAGGGTGTTAGTCTCCACCTCTCCTGCTCATCCCCAAAGCCTCCGCCACTTAGAAGGTTAATGAGTTGATTAAAAAGCATGCCTGGGAGGAGGATGAAAAGAGGGAGAGACGTAGAGTGACAACCAACTCTCAGCAGCAGACAAAAGGGATAGTCTCTGTATAGGCAAAAGTAAAACAGATTTTATTTTGAAATGTCTCTTATGGGAAGAGGGCTGTGCAGAGTTCTTCATCTGTTTGGATGCTTTTTAAAGGGGCCATCCCCGGTGGCTCAGACAGTAAAGAGTCTGCCTGCAATGCAGGAGGCCCAGGTTCAATCCCTGGGTTGGGAAGATCCCCCGGAGAAGGGAATGGCTACCCACTCCAGTTTTCTTGCCTGGGAAATCCCGTGAACAGAGGAGCCTGGCAGATTACAGTCCATGGGTCAAAGAGTCGGACACAACTGACCGACCAACACTTTCAGTTTTCATGCTTTTTATAGTCCGTCTCCTCGACAAGAGGTCTGTGGCTGTGGTGGGGGTGCTGTAGACCTTTCTCATCCCTCTTTTGCTTAATGGTTGCTGGTGTTACCCCATTACCTCCTACTGTGGGTGCCTCTCAGTTGTATTCTTAGGGCCAGCCTCTGGGGAGGGGTACAGTTCAGACCCTATGAACTGGAAAGGAAGTTGGGAGAAGCTAATTCAGTTCTCCCTCATCTCGAAAAGGGAAACTGAGGCCAGGGTAAAGGAACGACTCATGGGGCAGAGATGGTATCCCTTTGCCATTTAGCATCAGAACTGGGACCAGGAGGCTGGAGCGGGCCTCCTGGTTTCGTCTTCTGCAGTTTGCAGTAAACCCTTCCCTTTCATCTAGGCGTCTTCTCCAAAGTGAAGCAAGTCTGGAAAAAGTAGCTTTTTTCCAAGCCTGGAAAAAAGCCCTGTGGCCTGACTTTAAATGGTGAGGGGAGGAGATGGGAGGTGGATTGGGGAGAGGGGGACATAGACCAAGAACAAACGGACAGTAACACATCCTGTAAGAGCCTGGACTTGAGGCCAAGGAGGACTTCAGTGTGGGAGGGGGCAGGTATTGAGAGGGGGAGCGTTGCTGGAAGGGTGGGGAGGTGTGGGTTGGGTGAAGGCAGCAATGGGGCCAGCGGGAGGTGGGGGAAATTGGAGAAAATTAGAGATACCAAAGGAACATTTCATGCAAAGATGGGCACAATAAAGGACAAAAATGGTATGGACCTAACAGAAGCAGAAAATATTAAGAAGAGGTGGCAAGAATACACAGAAGAACTATACAAAAAAGATCTTGATGACCCTGATAACCATGATGATGTGATCACTTACCTAGAGCCAGACATCCTGGAATGTGAAGTCAAGTGGGCCTTAGGAAGCATCACTGTGAACAAAGCTAGTGAAGGTGATGGAATTCCAGTTGAGCTATTCCAAATCCTAAAAGATGATGCTGTTAAGGTGCTGCACTGAACATGCCAGCAAATTTGGAAAACTCAGCAGTGGCCACAGGACTAGAAAAAGTCAGTTTTCATTGCAATCCCAAAGAGAGGCAATGCCAGAGAATGTTCAGACTACCACACAATTGCACCCACCTCACATGCTAGCAAAGTAATGCTCAAAATTCTCCAGGCTAGGCTTCAACAGTATGTGAGCCAAGAACTTTCAGATGTTCAGGCTTAATTCAGAAAAGGCAGAGGAACTAGAGATCAAATTGCCAACATCTGTTGGATCATAGAAAAAACAAGAGAGTTCCAGGAAAACTTCTGCTTCATTGTCTACGCTAAAGCCTTTGACTGTGTGGGTCACAACAAACTGGAAAATTCTTAAAGAGATGGAAATACCAGACCACCTGACCTGCCTCCTGAGAAGTCTGTATCCAGGTCAAGAAGCAACAATTAGAACTGAACATGACAATGGACTGGTTCCATATTGGAAAAGGATTATGTCAAGGCTGTATGTTGTCACCCTGCTTATTTAACTTATACGCAGAGTGTATCATGCGAAATGCCAGGCTGGATGAAGCACAAACTGGAATCAAGATTGCTAGGAGAAATATCAATAACCTCAGATATGCAGATGACACCACCCTTATGGCAGAAAGCGAAGAGGAACTAAAGAGCCTCTTGATGAAAGTGAAAGAGGAGGGTGAAAAAGTTGGCTTAAAACTCAACATTCAGAAAACAAAGATCATGGCATCCGGTCCCATCTCTTCATGGCAAATAGATGGGGAAACAATGGAAACAGTGACAGACTTTATTTTCTTAGGCTCCAAAATCACTGCAGGTGGTGACTGCAGCCATGAAATTAAAAGACGCCTGCTCCATGGAAGAAAAGTTATGACCCACCTAGACAGCATATTAAAAGGCAGAGACATTACTTGGCCAACAAAGGTCTGTCTGGTCAAAGCTATGGTCTTCCCAGTAGTCATGTATGGATGTAAGAGTTGGACCATAAAGAAAGCTGAGCGCCAAAGAATTGATGCTTTTGAACTGTAGTATTGGGGAAAACTCTTGAAAGTCCTTTGGACTGCAAGGAGATCCAACCAGTTCATCCTAAAGGAAATCAGTCCTGAATAGCATTGGAAGGACTTATGCTTAAGCTTAAACTCTAATACTTTGGCCACCTGATGCAAAGAGCCGACTCATTGGAAAGGACCCTGATGCTGGAAAAGATTGAAGATGGGAGGAGAATGGGATGACAGAGAATGAGATGGGTGGATGGCATCAGCGACTCAATGGACATGAGTTTGAATAAGCCCTGGGAGCTGGTGCTGGACAGGGAGGCCTGGCGCAGTCCATGGGATCGCAAAGAGTCGGACTCGACTGAGTGACTGAACTGAACTGAGCTGGGAGGTGGGGTTAGAGGGAAGGCCGTTTTCCCTCTGGTGGGGGAGGTACTAGTAAGCAAAACAGACCACTAGCCCCCTCGTGGAAAATGCAGTTGGTTGTGAAGACACACTGTCAGTCCACACACACACAGACACACAGGCTGTCGCAGGTTATGGTCAGTACAGGGGTAGCCAACGAAGTCATTTACACTGAGAAGTCGTTTACTCCAGGAGGGAGACAAGGAAGGTGAATAAGGTTGTTGTTTAACCCAGATGTGTAGCTGCAGGAACCTGGACCTGGGTGAATATGTAGGGATTCTCTCTAGCAAGCAGGGCAACCCCTGAAGGAGTCGTACCAGGGGAGAAATGTGAACAGATACTGTTGTCCTGGTCCAGGTTGTTCTGGCCTCCTGGGTGGAAGGGAGGCAGGTGGGGAGGAGCCTGGAGAGGAAGCCTGGGGGACCTTGGTGGGGGCCCTGTGTCAACCCTGCCTCCCTGCTCCCCCTCCCCTAGCCTTTGCCCTGCACCACTGAGGGCCCCCTGCACAGCACACATGTGGCCTCTGTCAGCTCCACGAGGCTAGGGACTTGGTTCTGTCTGTCTGCTCCTCTGTCCTTGCATCTAGAACCGCCCTAAATAACAGATCTGGGTGAGTGAATCAGGATTGCGTCCTGAAGAAAGTAATGTTTCAGCTGGATTAATCTGCCCACAGTAGGAGCGCTGTATATAGCCCACATGTAACCCAAAGAGATTCCGTCTCTTGCCATCAACCCGTTGCTGGTGTTAAGCACCATTTTACACAGGGCGTTATGCTGTGATAGGTGCAACATAGAATTAACTACTGGCTCCAGCTTCGAGCCCCAGAAAGGTTAGAACTTGATAGATGTACCCAGAGCAACTTTAGTTAACTTACTGTAGTGTCACTGTGACCCTAGTCACATTGCCAAAGGTTTGGAGTTTTGAATGCAATAGAGAACAGAGTCCATCTTTTTTTTCTTAATAGTCAACGTTGACTTTTAAAAACGTAGCCAATGCTTTTTAAAGCCTATTTATAGGTCTTGGCTACCTGAAGCGTGTCACCTTATCCTTTGAAATGCATCAGACAGCTTCAGATTTCTGTGCCTGTTAAGTAGGTTACGTAGCTGGCGGTACCTCAAAGATGGCTAATGATGGTGATAATAACAAATTCGTTTTTTGCCAGCCTTCATAGGAACTCAGAAACATTTGCAAGTATGACCTGTTCCCATTCCATCTCTGCCAACCAGTTTCTTGACTCCAGGTGTGTACTCTGGCTGGAGACCTGTGCTAATTTATGTCCTCTGTGTGCCAGGTGTTTGCAGTGCAGTGGAGTTTTTCCATTCTTTACACAAAAATCTTAACCTTGGTGAATACTTGAACCTGCTAATTAACTTTTCCCGTAGGTGAATGAAAGTGCTAGGGAAATACCGTGTTCTTTGAGGGTGGTTAGTTATTCCTGGTACTGAATGTAATAGAAACCCCTTACTTATGCCTGTGAGTTGGCCGCTTTGATCAGGGTGAGGGTGGCAGTTACCGTATCAGCAAGGTGGGGCTGTGCCGGAGACAATAAAATGTGAATAGCGCTTGTGTTTGGGTGTGTAACTATGTGACTTTGTTTTGTTTTGCTGGCTTCACCTTCTAAACTTCCTTTTGACGTTAAGTGTTATGGTTAGAAATGAAAGGGACATGTGCGAAGAAAATTAAAGAAGGCAGCTTCAGATTTCTCTTTTTTAAATAGGTTAAGTTGTTCGAATAAGTAGAGAAACATACTCCATTCTAAGGTGGAGATGACCCAGCTGAAACGGTTAGTGCTGTCCACAGTAGTGTCTTTGTTAAGGGCAACTCCAATCAAAATGCCAGAATAGTTTTCTTTTGAGATTTGACACCACGACTGTAAAGTTGGAGCATGGAGGAATAAACAGGCAAGGATTAAAAAAAAAAAAGATGGGGTCTAACTCTACTTAGTAAAGTGTATCACAAACTTCTAATTATTAAATCATTGTAGTACTAAGACAGGTGGACACGAATCAGTGATAGGAGGCCGTCCCAGAACAGACCTTAGTGTATATTATAATTTAATATATGTTAATGGAAGTGTCATCATCAACTAGTGAGGGAAGATGAGATAATCAGATAACCAGTCAGTTTATTTTGGTGAGCTGTGTAAAGAGCGAAATGAGTTAAATATAAAAATGGAAACCATTTAGAACATAGGCACAAAACACCAAAAGAACTGGGGTGCTCAGAAGTGGTCCCAGGTATATTATATATGAGAACGTGGTATATGATGATGACAGTATTTTACTCCAAGGGGAAACGTGGATAATTGAGTGAACAGGTAGGAACCATTGGACTGAAGCAGGATCCCAGTATCTTCATGACACCAAAACAACTTCCAGATGGAGGAAATAACTGATAGAAAATGTGAAGCTGTGAAAGAAGACATAGATAGATAAGTGTTTTCACAGTCTTGGGATAGAAAAGCCCTTTTAATTATGACACAAAAGATGGAAACATTATGACATAAAAGACAGTACTTTAAAATTTTGATTGTATTAATGAACAATTTCAACTGAAAACCGTAACAACCCAAAACTCATCATGTATGAAAAAGTTAAGTAGAATGAAAAAGCAAAAGAAAGCACACTGAAAATAGTCAAGACAAAGATAGTCAAGACAGACATACTAACTCTGCCGTGGAAGCTGCGGACGTTTCTACCAAATTCAGAGCTCTCATACAACAGGAAAGGAACAGAAGACATGCAGACAGTTAACATGAAAAACCCAAAGACCAATAAACATGAAAAGATACTGAAAAGTGGGAACTAAAAAATTAGTGATCTGAATTTTTTTTGTTTGTAAGATTAGCAAACATTAATAATAACTAATATGAGCAAGGGTTTGGGAAGTAGGCAGTGTTCACTGCTATTAAGAGTGTAAATTAGTATAAGCCTTGAAAGTCTTTGACTAAAACAAAGTTATAAATGTACATATACCTTCAGGTTTTCTAGAAATTTATCTCACAGAAACAGTCATGCCATTGCACAGAAATGTAAGTAGCAATATGGTAATCTCAGCACTATTATAATAGTGAAAAACAGAAGTAATGTATGTCCATTAATATAAACGAACGCCTAGTTATGGAAAAGTGGTTAGGTAGATTTTGATAAATGTACACAATGGAATATTCTGTAACCAATGAAAGCTATATCCAACTATAATAAGGTGTTCATGACCTGTAAGTGAAAAATAGACTATAAAACAAGATAATCCCATACATTTAAATATTTTTCATAGGTTTTATCTGAATGTATGCATACATATACATAATCAAAAAAATATACATTACAAGGATTTCAGGCCAACTGCAAAGTGAGAGAGAACAGTCCACAAGACTTCCCCCACTTCTGACACCAACTGCAAGTTCCCAAAACCATCCTCAGGTCCTGTAATTGCTAGAAAGATCACAGGGACAAGACTCAGGTTAAATCAGCCAAGGGAAGCCATGCATAGGGCAGGGTCTAAGAGGGTCCAAGTGTGGTGCTTCTGTTCATCCTCTCCCACTGGACTGCGTTACCTCCCTCCCACCACAGTGTGTGACACTGCCCACCAGGGACTCTCACCTGAGTCTTTGGTCTCCAGAGTTTCTCCTGGGCTGGCCTGTATGACTGACCTCTAGTCTCCAGCCCCTCCCAGAGACTGCCGATACTTCTTAGTCATCACTTCCTCTGGAGATTGGACCCGATACCACTGCTCCCTGCTCCACGGCCGGCCCCCATCCTCATCACATAGCGAGATTGTCCTGAGCCCCAGGCAAAGTCAGATACAACAGGCCTGGAGGTCACCCCCAACCCCCACGAGCTGAGGGCAAGGGCTAGACTTCTCTTTGGATAAGGTTATTTCTCAGTACACAATGTTATCACCAAAATTTAAACAAGGGTGATTTCTAGGTGGTGGAATTGCAGTTGACTTGGCTTTCATTCTTGGTACTGTTCTGTATTGTTTGAATTTTCTTTCAGTATGAGTATATAATTTATTTAAAAGTTAAATAAGACTAAAAAAGCTCAAAAAGAGATTAAAATGAAAAGTAAGTCTCTGGATAAGGTGGGAGTGGACAGGCATGCACGTGTGCTTAGTCGTGTCCCACTCTTTGTGACTCCATGGACTGTAGCTCACCAGGCTTCTCTGTCCATGGGATTTTCCCAGCAAGAATACCGGAGTGGGTGGCCATTTGCTTCTCCACGGGATCTTCCCGACCCAGGGACTGAACCTGTTTCTCCTGCATTGGCAGGCAGATTCTTTACAGCTGCGCCACTTATTCACAGACATGCTATAAAAAACCTAGGGGAAACATTTGCAGAGAAGTATCACAGAGTGTTAATATCATTAATATTACAGTATTACCAATATAAAATAGCAAGAAAAAAACAACTAACATTTCAACAGATGTTGAAAAGTGAGTTAAGATTTGTCATCTAGGTAACAACAGTGTCGCAAAGCTGGCTTCCTGGTTTTGAGGTCATGCTCCAGCTACAGAAGATACCACCACTGGGGAAGGTGGGCAAAGAGTACATGGGATGCTTTATAGCTTTTTTTTTTTAAACTTTCTGTGAGTCTATGTAATTATTTCAAAATAATAAGTTTTTTAAAAGGCACAGATAGCTCGTCAAAGAGACGCATAGCTAGTACACAGATTTTTAAAAGTGTTTTACTAACAGGTGATACAGTTGAAGTCAGACACCACTTTTTCCTGTTGTTAAGTCCAGTCCCATCCTCAGTCCAGAGGAATCAGGAGTACCCTGGGTTCAAGTTTACACCCCTGGCAAATAGACATATGGTTATGGCTTTAACTGGTGCCCTGCCTAGCATCACTGCTCCTGCCTACAAGGCCAATTGTGGCTCGAGGCAGACAGGAAACACAAGGCTTTGACACCCAGAAATGCACCTAAGACTGAAGTTCAGTGTTCAGCAACATGCCCCAGACTTGGGCATCACTTACTTCACGCCAGCCGGGTCCTTTCACGCCCCCTGTGGTCCCAGGCTCCCCCAAAGAGGAGGGGACATCGGCATCCATTTACCAAAGGCGGGACTCTGACAGCTCATGCCAGCAGTCCAGAAAGGGAAACCACTCTTTCCTCATTTGCTTGGGAATGGTGTAAGCATGGTGGTGTCTGCCCAGGTGGGCGGCCGGGACACGGAGGGAGCGCTCAGCAAGGACACAAGCCACTGTCCTTCACTTTTAGGGCCGGGGGAGTCAGTGCTGCAGCCAGCCTGATCTTAACCCGTTTGAGCTCCGTCAAGATGTTGTAGGTTTCAGTCATCATGGAAATGATCACTCCCGGCTGAGTACACAAAACGGACAACCACAGTCCTCACAAACATGCTCATACACGTGAGCAGACCCAACACCTGGCCACAGTGGCACACCCGCACACGCAGGTACACTCACACATACCATACACAACACGCACACCACACCCAGACCCACGTCCCACACACTCATGTGTACACCACACACACACACACATACACCACACACACCACACACCACAAGAAAGACACACACACACACACACACTCACTTTGTCAGTAGGACAGACCTGGAATGAAGCCTTCAGAAGCACATAAACCTGCCTTGCTGAGCCTGCTTCTCCAATAGGACTTTCTTTGAGTGTTAAAAAAAGATGCCAAGTGCCCCAGGAGGGGGATGAGTTTGGGGTGCAGGAGATAGGACCCACGCTTGGCCTTGGGAGCAGGCCCTGAAAACCTCGCAGGCACTCCCTGGGCGGTGGCTCTGCTTGGGCAGGTGGCCCAGGGCGGAGGGCCCATGGCTCAAGGGCGATTCCCCTGAACACGGCGCCCTCTGCCGTGCCTCACGCGGGGCCACTCCCCACGCCTCGGCTCCTCAATGAACCTTTGTCCGTCTGGAGCCTGTTAGTTTTGGCTCCTGGCAGCATGGAACCAGGCCCAGATCCCAGGAAAAGCCAATGGAGGCCGCTCTTTTGAAGAAAAAGAGTTGAAGTCCTGGAAGAGAGACCAGTCTAGAATTATTCACTCATTCGCTCATGTAAGAAACCACTTATTCACCATTATCCTCATATTTGAATCTGCGGCACGAAACCGACTTGTGCGTAAGTTTCATATCTGCTCATGTGATGAATTGCCTTCCCTAATTAACTGGAAGCCCTGGACTGTACCTGGTCTTGTTCCCTTGGTTATTTTGAAGGAAAAAAATATGTATATAAATATATAAAATACATTTCTATGTTATATTTGAGCAGTAGAAAACAACAGTAAACAGTGAAAACTAACTCACTGACTGAAGCTCCTTAATTCTCGATTCAGCTCTCCAAAGGGAAACCACTGTTTCCTGTTACCTGTTTTCTTGTGCGTCTTCCCTGAGACTGACTGCTCATTCTCTCCCCTCCTTTCCTGTGTGTCTGTCTGTGGCCATGCTGTGTATCTCGCACCGGTGTTTTCTTTCCCACTTAATACGTCTTGCAGATCTTGCTGTCAGCTAGGTACTTAGTGTTAGTCACTCAGTCGTGTCTGACTCTTTGCGACCCCACGGTCTGCAGCCTGCCAGGCTCCTCTGTCCATGGAATTCTCCAGTTGAGAAGACTGGAGTGGGTTCCCATTTCCTCCTCCAGGGGATCTTCCTGACCCAGGGATCAAACCTGGGTCTCCTGCAGTGCAGGCAGATTCTTTACTGTCTGAGCCACCAGCACATGTAAATGTATGTTGTTCCCAGCCTTTTCCTCCCACCAACAGGGCTGTAGTTGAATGTCTTCTATTGATGTCTTTGTGCCCGTGTGCAAATGGGTCTGGAGTGGAGTCTACTCCTAACAGTGGGGTTGGGAGTTGGGGGATGTGCATTTGAAATGCTAATACAGTTGCCCACTTGCCCTTCAACAAAGGTCACACCCGTCCCTGGTGCCAGTGTAGTGATCACTCTCGCTTACCAGAATTCTGAGCTGACTGGGAAATCAAAGTGGAGTCAGTTCACAACAGCACTGTTCACAATGGCCAGAACATGAAACAACCCAAACGTCCCTCAGCAGATGAAGGAGTAAACGAAATGTGGTCTCTCCATCCAATGGGATATGATTCAGCCACGAGAAGGAAGGAAGTACTGACACGCTGCAGTGTGGGTGAACCTTGAGACTATTGTGCAGGGTGAAGAAGCCAGATATACAAGGCCACACATTTTATCATTTCGTTTATGTGAAGTGTCCAGAAGAAACAAATCCATAGAAACAGAAAGTAGATTATAGTTGCCAGAGGCCAGGGGAGGAAGTAACAGGGAGTGACTGCTGCTGGGTGCAGGGCTTCCTTTAGGGGTGATGAAAAAAGCCAGCCCTGAAACTTAACAGCAGTGATGGTTACATGGCATCATGAACAGACTTCCTGCCCATGAACTGTGCATTTTTAAATGGTCAAAGTGGTAACTTTTACGTTACATATATTTTCAGTTCAGTTCAGTCGCTCAGTCCTGTCTGACTCTTTGTGATCCCATGAATCGCAGCACACCAGGCCTCCATGTCCATCACCGACTCCCGGAGTTCACTCAAACTCATGTCCATCGAGTCGGTGATGCCATCCAGCCATCTCATCCTCTGTTGTCCCCTTCTCCTCCCGCCCCCAATCCCTCCCAGCATCAGGGTCTTTTCCAGTGAGTCAACTTGTTGCATGAGGTAGCCAAAGTATTGGAGTTTCAGCTTTAGCATCAGTCCTTCCAATGACCACCACAAAAAAAGGTTCAGCAGATGTCGGCCAAATTATTCCCTGTATCGTTGATCAAGCTGCGGATGTGACTTGTAAGGGAACCCCAGACTGTCTTTCTAAGCAGCCCCAGGCAGCCGAGAACTAGGGGAGGCCTCCCCCACCCCAGGCTCGCTCTCTGGGCATGGAACAAGAGGGGCATGGGCCCTCAGTAGACAACTTGTCTCCAAGAGAAAAGAAGGGCCTGCAACTCCCATGCCAGTCCCTTCTACAATCTTTAGCACATCAACTCAACCTCCCTGAGAAGCAGACAGATGTAGGAATGTGTGTGTGTGTGTTTAATAAAAAATTATTGAAGTACAGTTGACTTACAATGTTACATTTAATTTCTGCTGTATAGCAAAGCGACTCAGTTATACATACACACATATATGTATTCTTTCTCATATTCTTTTCCATTATGGTTTCTCACGGGATATTGAATAGTTCCCTGTGCTCTACAGTAGGACCTTGTTTGTCCATCCTGTAGATACTAGTTTGCGTCTGTTGATCCCAGCCTCCCAGTCCATCTCTCCTCCACGCTGCTTCCCCCATGGCAACCACACATCTGTTCTCTGTGAGTCTGCTCTTCTTTCATGGATATGTTCATTTGTATTGTACTTTAGATTCCACATATAAGTGATATCATACGGTATTCGTCTTTCTGACTTACTTCACTTAGTATGATCTCTGTTTGCATCCATGTTGCTGAAAATGACACTAATAGCTGAGTAATATTCCATTGTGTGTATACACCTCATCTCCTTTATCTGTTTATCTGTTGATGGACATTTAGGTTGTTTCTATGTCTTGGCTATTATAAATAGTGCTGCTATGAACATTGGCATGAATGTATCTTTTCAAATGATAGTTTTCTATCAGTGTGTGCCCAGGAGTGGGATTGCCACATTATGTGGCAACTCTGTTTTTAGTTTGTTTTTTGAGGAACCTCCATACTGTTTTACACAGTGACTGTGCCAATTTACATTCCCACCAACAGTGTACGCAGGTTCCCTTTTCTCCACATCCTCTCCAGCATTTATTATTTGCAGACTTTTTAATGATGGCCATTCTGACTGGTGTGGGGTGATACCTTATCGTAGTTTTGATTTGCATTTCTCTAATAATTAATGATGATGAACATCTTTTCATGTGCCAGTGGCCATCTGTGTCTTTTTTTGAGCAATGTCTATTTAGATCTTCTGCCCTTTTTTTGACTAGGTTGTTTGGGGGTTTTTTGTTATTGCAGGAGCTGTTTGTATATTTTGGAAGTTAAGCCCTTATCAGTTACATCATTTGCAGATATTTTCTCCCAGTCCTTAAGTTGTCTTTTTGTTTTGTTTATGATTTCCTTTACTGTGCAAAAGCTTGTAAGTTTGATTAGGTCCCATTTATTTGTTTTTGCTTTTATTTCTATTGCCTTGAGAGACTGACCTCAGAAAACATTGGTACGATTTTTGTCAGAGAATGTTCTGCCTATGTGCTCTTTTAGGAATCTTATTATGTCTTATAAGTCTTTAAGCCATTTTTGAGTTAATTTTTGTGTGTGGTGTGAGGGAATGTTATATTTTCATTGATTTATATGCGACTGACTTTCCCAGCACCACTTGCTGAAGAGGCTGTCTTTTCCCCCTTGTGTACTCTTGCCTCCTTTGTTGATGATTAATTGCCCATGGGTGTGTGGGTTTATTTCTGGGCTCTGTTCTGTTCCATTGATCCATGTGTCTCTTTTTGTGCCAATACCATGCTGTTTTGATTACTGTAGCTTTGAAGTATTATCTGAAGTCTGGGAGGGTTATGCTTCCTGCTTTGTTCTTATTCCTCAAGGTTGCTTTGGCAGAACTGGGTCTTTTATGGTTCCATTTAAATTTTTAAGATTATTCTAGTTCTGTGAAAAATGTCATGGGTACTTTGATAAGTATTGCTTTAAGTCTGTAGATTACTTTGAGTGGTATAGGCCTGGGAACGTTTTGCCGTTGGGATTCCAGGAAGCGTGAGGAATGGCGAAGAAATAATACCTTTACAAGCAAATATGGTTGCATGACCAGATGAATGGACTCTACCACTGTCTGGCCCCACAGCAGTAGACCTCGGAGGCCGTGCCAGCTTTTTTTTTGCAGAGAATGCTCTGACCAGGAGTTCAGAGCTCATCTTCCCTGGAACCTACAGAACCCCAAATACCCACCTCAGTTTCATCCTTACCCGTTCTTAATGCCAGCTCCTATCTGTGCAAGGCTTGCATTTTAATTTTCATTCCAAAGCAGTCTCTTGCCAGACTGCCAGAGAATTCAGTTTGCCATTCCACTCAGCAGCAGTTTCGAGAGAGAGCTGGTTGTGCTGTAGACTTCCTGCCCCGTGTCATGAACCTGTCTTCTAGGAAGGACCGCCGTGGTGGGGGGTGTTGAAGACTTTTCTTTATGGAAAAGTTTAGCTTTCACTTAGTCATTCCATATTTAATCACACCTCCCACATGCCAGGCACTGTGCTCAGATGAGTCAGACTCAGACCCTGGCCTTCCCAGAGTCAGATTGGGAGAGTAAGGGGTGAATCCAGGGTCCCTGTTCTAACCAGGAACCCCTGGTGTTGGTGTGGGGGGGTGATGTTTAAGAAGGCAGGGTTGGGAGGTAAGGCCAGAGGAGGTCTTTTGTTTATTGAGGACGAAGCCAGCAGTCTCGGAAATTTTTTTTTTCTTTTTTACATTTTAAAATTTTATTTGTTTGCGCCAGGTATTAGTTGTGGCACGTGGGATCTTTGATCTTCATTGTGGGCATGTGGGATCTAGTTCCCTGACCAGGGATCGAACCTGGGCCCCCTGTATTGGAAGAACAAAGTCTTAGCCACAGGACTACCAGAGAAGACCTCAGAAATTTTAATAATGTGTCCCTGGTTACACTTTAAAGAAGGAATATGGCAGAACCCTGAGTTAGGCGAAGAAGCATCCCACCCAACCGTGTCTGGAAGCCGAGTTAAGCTGGGGTGGGGTTGTGGGGAGCAGAACTCTGATCATGGGTGCTTTGTGGGACTCCTGCTCTAGGGATCCCTGCCAAGGAGCTGCCTGTTAGAACTCCTTAGAGCAGCCTCTCTTGTACATTGCGTGGGAAACTAGACTTGGGGTGCCTCCACAGAAAGGGTCCCCATCCTTGTCTGTGGGTGTCTGTGTGGGGAATGTCTCCTGTCCTCATCGAAGGTGAACAGTGACATCACATCAAAGGCAGGAGAAGCCCTTTCGGTAAGGAAACATCTAGATGTGTGTCCCGCATTTTTCCAACACTTTGCGTGTGCAGTCAAGTTGCCATGTGTGGGTGAGTGTCCATCAACCATAGCCTCTGCTTTCACCCTCTCCACCTCTCTGGGAGGTCTAGGTTTTAGTTTTGGTTTCAGGTTTGCTTGTTCGTGTCAGTTGAGCGCCGCCTGTCGGCTGTTGAGGTATTACAGAAGCCTGGGGTGATGGGTGATAGCGTTTGGACATAAGGAGTGAACATCCCTAACGCAGGAAGGAGCAGATATTCCAGCAGTTTGGGGGGGAGAAGATGAGAACCCGAAAGTTACTTAATCAGAGCGGGTTTCTGGCCTCCAGGGTCTGACCTCTCTCTCTGAATCTTCCCACCTGTTTCATGGTAAGTAATTGAAGATGTTGGTATCATCTGACTTCTCTAAGACACTCTTATGTTCGCATCAGCCACTACGTCTTACATAACAAAGCAGGAGTAAGAGTGGGTTTATATTTAAGCCTGCTGGTTAGTTTTGTGGGTTTTTTTTTAAATATGCTTTAGGGGTTACCTCTGCAGTGTGTCTTAAGAATGTGGCTGCATGTGTGTACATTTAATCCTTCTTAAAACACTCTGGAGGCAATGGTATTACTGTGATTTTACCCAGGAAACTGGCATGTCAGAGGAGTTACGTGGCTATAATAGTTCACTTCTAGTATGCAATTGCACCACAGAGACTCAGAAACACCAGGCTGCTGGCTGTTGAATGTGGGTGACAGCTGAGGTCGAAGTGCCTTTGGACTGGGGGAGCAGGGGCAGAAAAGCATGTGACTGGCTTGAAGCCCCTGACCCTTTGAGCTGAGGCTGCTGCTGTCTGTCTGTCCCTCCAGTTCTCAGAGGACTTGCTGTGATGATTTCTCTGTGGGGGTCTCAGGCTTCTCTCCTACAATCCACAGCCTGGCCCGGTGCTGGGTTGGAGGATGGGGCATGAGATTCGCCAGGGGCTTCTGATGAAGAAACCAGGTGTTGAGGTTTGGGGAGCGTTTATTACTTAGGCGCTCTCTTTGAAGACCCCAGCTGTTGTGACTGCTGGCACCTCTCTGCTTGGCACAATGGCTTCTCTGAGTGGCTTTGGAGAAAGGGGCAAGGCTGTGGCCTGCAGTGATGTAGAACTCACAGAACTCCCTTTAGTATGGACCAGAAAGAGTGCCTTGCCCATCTCAGCCATCTGGAGAGGGGAAGCCCTATGCCAGCAGCTCAGAGGTGGCTCCTGGCACAGCCCGTGGAAAACTAAACCATCTGAGCAGGCTGTACCACCAGGGAGTGTTCCTTGCCTGCCATTAGCTTTGTCGGCAAAGGCCCTTTAACTCATTCAGTGAAGAATTATTACACAAGCCCCTGCTCTATGCCAAGTTCGGTGCTGGGTGGTTAGTGTGGGAATACTGGTAGGGACCTTCCCTGAGAAGCTGCAGTCTGGTGGCTGGAGGTGTGGAGACACATTGCCGTATGGGGAGGT
Organism: Moschus berezovskii; assembly: GCF_049115385.1. NCBI lineage: Eukaryota > Metazoa > Chordata > Mammalia > Artiodactyla > Moschidae > Moschus > Moschus berezovskii. The sequence continues at coordinate 56,428,146 of NC_142478.1, read as the reverse complement.
GGATGAGTGTGTCCTTGAGGTGTGAACAGTGCTCAGAGATCCTGAAGGGACTGGCAGCAGGCTGGGAGAGGCCAGTGCCGGCTCGGAGGAGATGGTGTTTGAGCATCATTTGGAAGGATGAGCAGCTGGCCAGGGGCAGAGGGAGCTCCATGAAGAATGGGGACCGCCAGTGTAGGGCCCTAGAGGCAGGAGAGGGCCCTGCGGGTTCTAGGGCCAGTGGGACATTTGTGTGCCTGAATCATCAGTGCCTCCTGGGGACTGGTGGCCGAGACCAGGTTCAAGGAGCCTGGCTTTCCTTCAGTGGTCAGCAGATTTCTTTTTTCCTCCTCCCAACTTCGTTGAAATAAAATTGACATGTAACATTAAGTTTAAGGTGTACAGCATGGTGATTTGGTACACGTATAAGGCAAAATCCACAGATTTTTAGCTTTTAATTATGGAAAAATTTGAAGATATGTGGAAGTCGACAAAATGGCATAGTGAAAGTGACTGTATATCCTATTGAGCCTAGCCTGTGGCTTGTATGACTTAATCCAGAATTTTGAGGCCTGGAATGATGGGGTGGCACGTTTCATTGTCAGAGAAACCACTGAGTGTCCCCCTTCTCATTTTACCTTTCAGTGGGAAGTTGGTGTCTCCGAAGTGGAAGAATTTCAAGGGCCTGAAGCTCCAGTGGAGAGACAAGATCCGGCTCAACAACGCCATCTGGCGGGCCTGGTACATGCAGTGTAAGTGCTGCGCGACTGGAGCCGTGGCCCTGCGGGTTCTGCCCCCGGAGGCCTGCGCACCTTGGAGCCCAGAGCTGGGTCTTGGCGCCCTTGTGTCAAACAAAAGTCTCCCTCAGGCAGTATGCGGGGGGAGGAGGACCAAGCCAAACCCAAGTGTCCGCAGGAGGCTCAGTGTTGAAGGCAGGGGAGAGGGACAGGTGTGCAGCTGAGGGGTGCATTCGTCCCTGTTTTCAGCGGCTCTGAGAAGGTGCAGGCCCGGGCCATGGCCTGTGTCCGGCTGGCATGGGTGCTGGGGGGTCTGGTGATTCCTGCAGGAGACCAGCGTGCCGGGGGTCCCCTAGGCTCAGGCTGGTGTTTCCTCTTGATCGGCAGACTCCCTTTCTTGCCCCCACATCACCGAGAGATTCTTTTCCTTTGGCCTGGACCCTTTATTTCCCCAAATCTCATTTTCCAAGAGAAGGAGAACACTTCAGGGTCCCCCTGGGGCGGGGCTCCTCAGCGACAGTGTCCCGCTCTCTCCCCGCCAGATTTGGAGAAGCGCAAGAACCCCGTGTGCCACTTTGTCACTCCACTGGACGGCTCTGTGGAAGTGGACGAGCACCGCCGTCCAGAGGTACTTGGCAGGTGACGGGCCCTCACTCGGGAGAAGGAGGTGACTCACGAGGGCAGGGCCGAGGGCCGGATCCCCACAGAGGAAGGCTGTGGGGCAGAGCACTCGGGGTGCTCCCTCCTGGCGGCTGTTATACCGTGAGATGCAACGGCGATGTGGGGGCACCTGGGCCCTGATATTCCGCAGAGGCTCCCCTTCTCAGGCCAGGCTGATCCAAGGACCTGGGGCTTCCTCCAAATAAGACTTACCCTCTGCTTTCCTTTAATGTCGGTGCTTCTCTGGAAGTCAGCTGGGGAGGCGGTGGGGGGGCAGGGCAGACATCTTTAACCACTGAAGAATGACCTTTATATACTGAGAGGGAAAGATGGTGAAGACATAGTAAATGAAAAGAAGCAAGTTGCCCAACAGTGTTAATTTTCTGAAGCGTGTATCTGTGTGATTATACATGCATAGGAAATGTCTCAAAGGATATACAGAACCCTTACTTGTGGGATTAGTGTGAGGAGGAGAGAAGACTCCACTTTCACTTTCTACTCTTCTGTATTGTTTTAGTTCCATCCAAGCTTGTCTTATTGTTATGATGAAAAAGGAAAACTTGAAAGTTACCTAACACAAGACAGCTTGGAGCCAAGGGACACTATCCGGTATCAGACAGTAGTAAAGAATCTCATCACTTTTTAGGTCTGGTAACAGTATTGTATTATTCACTGTGGAGATTCTCCACTGTCTAAGACACATAGTGAAGTATTTTAGGTGAAATTGTATGACATTTATGATAGGATGTCTGGGACTTGCTTTAATATTCTGCAGCCATCAAAAGAAAGGAATGTGAAAGTGAGGTGGTCCCTCTGAGGCTGTCATGATTCCTGGTCACCAGAATTCAGAGATAACTGTGGGAGGGGCTCCCTCCCTGTATGGTGGGGAGGTTGAGCTGGACCTTGGAGGTCACTTTCTGCCCAAACCTTCTGTGACTGGCTGTTCGTTTTCACCCTTTGGAAATGTGGCGGAGCTTCAGGGCATTTGAGAGCCAGCCTGAGTCTCTGGCGATTCCTCCAGCTCTGGGATCTCTGTTCTTCTCCCCTGCCAAGCACTTTGTCTGAGCCCTACTCCAGTCCAACCTCCAGACCCCTGGCTCCCAAAGTCCCCTAGGTTATCTTGGAGGGGGTAAGATAATCTAGTGAAAGCTCACCTTCACTTGGAGGTCAGGCATGGCCCAGCAGAGGCCAACACACTCTGTGAATGAAGCTGTAGGCAAGCAGCCGGCGACTCAGAGTTGGATTTCCCGGGCCTGACGTCTGGAGCCAGATGCTTGTAGGGTGAGCTCTGTGAATAAAACCCAACACCGCCTCTTCCCTTTGCCCCACGTCTCTCCCACAGGCCATCACCACAGAAGGAAAGTACTGGAAAAGCCGCATAGAGATCGTGATCCGGGAGTATCACAAGTGGAGAACCTACTTCAAGAAAAGGGTATCTGGAGAATTCCCTGGTGGTCCAGTGGCTAGGACGCAGTGCTCCCCAGGCAGAGGACCCGGGTTCGATCCCTGGTCAGGGAACTATATAGATCCTACATGCCACAACTGAGACTCGGTGCAGCCAAATACATTTGAAAAGGACTTCCAGCCCATATTTACTCAGTACACTGACCCCTGAGGCTCTGGCTCAGAGCTGTCAACCCATTGCCCACCGCCCCCCACCATTGCCCCCGCAGCCCCTTGTTGTAACCCAGCCCAAGTGGTGACCTGCTTTGGTTGTGTGACCTTTGTTCTCAGTCTGTCCAGCTTGGAGCTGGGGCTGTTTATTCCACAAACGCTGGTCAGGAATCTCTGAGCCCAGCTTCAGCCTGGGGATGGCAGGGGCAGCATCCTTCCAGCCACCTTCCTCCGAGAGAGAGAAGGCCTAGATGCTTCCTCTTCCGGGGAGGAAAGGCTGAGGGCCTTGTTCCCTCTCCGGGCCTTGGGGGACCACCTTGTCCCGCTCTCCTTTCTCCACAGCTCCAGCAGCACAAGGATGAGGACCTTTCCAGCCTGGCCCAGGTGAGCGAGTGTGGGGGTTGTGAGGATCCTCACGGGACCTCCCCCTTCACAAGAAACAGCAGTGACGTGGGTGGCCCAGCACCGCAGCAGAAGGTGGTGGGGACATGGACTCTCCCTGGGGCCAGAAGAGGGACATAAAGGAAAGAAGCCAGTTCTCTGCAGGTCCCTGTCCCCTGGCCTCGTCTCTTACCTGGCAGCCCTTGCTGCTCTGAGAAACTGGGCCATGTATCTCCCCAACGTGACTTGACTGAGAACTCGCGAGTCACCGGTGCCCGTTTGGCTTTTCCTTCCCGCATTGGTGGTAGGACGATGACATGCTTTACTGGCACAAGCACCGGGATGGCTGGAAGACGCCAGTCCCCATGGAGGAGGACACGCTGCTGGACACGGACATGCTCATGTCGGAGTTCAGCGACACCCTCTTCTCCACACTCTCCTCCCACCCGCCCGTGGCCTGGCCCAACCCACGTGAAATAGGTAACCCCGCCCCCAGACCCTTGACTGAAAAGGGTGCTGTCTCCACCCCAGGAGGAGTCCCCAGGGCAGGCTTCTCCTCGGGGCCATCCCTGAACCTCTGTCTCCTGTTTGGGGGGAGCGCTGAGGAGAAGGCATGGCCGACCTTGCTATGTGGGGGCCCCATCGGATCTATGGTGCCGCTGCCAGGGAACAGTTGGGGGTTTGGTCTGAACAAGCTTCACATTTCTGATCCTGTCCCCTCACCTGAGGACATTGGCCTGGGCCAGTGATAGGTCTTGAGACTCACTCTCGAGAAAATCATTTGCACGCCAAGCATTTGGTCTCTCACCTGGGAGCATGCAGCCATCCAGTTAACCCTCCGGGAGGAGCCCACAGACTAAAGTCAGCACTGACGGGTCTCTGCAGAGCTGTTCACAACAGAGTGTCTGCTCCCAGATACTCAGTTTACCTTTCCCCTGAAAACTCACTCTTTCCCACCCTCTGAGGGTGGAGAATGCCCATGAACTCCCCCGAGAAATCCTAGCCAGTGGCCTACGTTTCTCCTGTTCTCAGGAGAATGCAAGTAGGGCCAGGAAGATCCAGTCTGGGCCCCTGATACATTCTCACACCATGGACTGAGAAGGCCAGACAATCCCTCTGTCTCCTGTTTTATTCTAACAGCGCACCTGGGGAATGCAGACATGATTCAACCTGGGCTGATTCCTTTGCAGCCCAACCTGGACTTCATGGACACCTTTGAGCCCTTCCAGGGTGAGGAGTTGGGGCAGAGAGAGAGCTCGGCTACCTGCGTCTCCCTTTGCCCAGGACAGAGGGGACCGGGCTTCCCTTTCATAGAGGGGAGCTGTTAGAATGGTCTGGGAGAGGACTTAGAATTCGTCCAAAACTTAATTTCTTTTTTTTTTTTGGTAGTAGCTACAAGGCCTGGACAGTGTTTCTCATCCTCCACGTCCCAGAGCCTCAGGTTTGGCCTTGACTGCAAGCAGTTCTCCCTCTAGGCAGCAGAGGGCGCAGGCGACACAGCTGCCGCCTTGCAGTTTCCTGCAGTTAGAAATGATCCTTGAGCTCCCGCCATCGTTAAACGCAGGTGCCACCGAGGCCTGGAGGTGTTTGAGAGCCCACACTAGTTGCCAGCATGTACAATCAGCTGGCCTGTTTCAGCAGAGTTACCTCAGTGGGGGTGGAGGGGTGCCCTCTGGCCATGGCATTCCTCTGGGTAAGGTGGGGTTCAGTGCCCAGTTTGTTTGGATCTTAATTCAGTGAGATGACAGGCAGAGAGCTCACAGGCCCCCGATGTTGTCTTTCAGACCTTTTCTCTTCCAGCCGCTCCATTTTTGGCTCCATGCTGCCTGCACCCGCCTCAACGCCTGCACCAGATCCCAACAGCCCACCTGCTCAGGTAGAGGGAACTTGGGGAAAAGGAAAGGGCACCGGGCTTCCAGTCATCAGACCTCTGCAGCAAAGTGCTCAGGGTTGCTCAATCCGGTGCTGGACTCAGATATAATGTGTAGAGACGTTATTCTAGCCCTTCTGGAGAGCATCCGTAGGTGTCCACGAGGTGGGAGACTCTCAGTAAATGTATGCTCCCCGCTAAGGCCCAAGATAACCTGTGTGTGTCGAGTTCCATCTTGACCAGTTAAGAAAGGACCAGTGAAATTATCTTTCAATTAAAAATAATTTTTTTTAAAAAAAGGAAGGACCAGTGAGATAACAAAGAAAAATGTGGTTGCTCAGAAATTCCTTGTATTTCTTTTCCTTTTTGCTGCGTACTCAGCACAGTTGGCTGCCAGGTGCTGGGGCCGCTGAGCTGAGGGAGGCATGACTTGGTGCCCTTGAGAGACTCTCAGTTAGCGTCCACATAGTGTGCCCTGGCCCCTGCTTCTTCCATCTGGCTTGGGGAAGAGCTGCTTCCATAGTGACCGAGACCCAAACAATTGATTCCTTATAGCATTTCCCTTTTAGGAAGAGGTGATCTCCCTAGAAGTTGATATGAGACAGTGTCCTGGGGGAGCCTCCTGAGCAGCTGCGAGCCAGGCTGCCCCTGCTCTGTAACAGAAGATGGCAGGGACTTTGGGGGGACCCCGCCGGACTCCAGAAACAGGATACTGCCAGGCTGTGAGCCAAGTGTGTGCAGACAGTCACTGTGTCTGAGCCCTGTGTTATCACTGAGTCCCCAAAGGAAACAAGACCCCTGCCGGCACCTAGGGACACCCAGCTCCACCTCCCCCAGATTAGGAGTCCCAGGGCTGGGAGATGTCGCCTCTGTCCCTTCTGCCCAGGGCTGCGTCCCAGACACACGGTGTATGTGCTGGGCTCCGTGGCGTGTAGCGCTGGAGAGTGGTGGCGAGCTGTGTGACTTTAGCATTCGTTGCTCACTTCTTCTCTTCCTTCCTCAGGAGAGCATCCTGCCAACCACTGCTCTCCCTACCGCTCTCCCCACTGCAAGCCTCCCTGACAGCTTCATCACGCCCCCCGCAGCCACTGCCCTGGACCCCACGAGTGGGCAGGGCTGTGAACACCCGCCGCAGCCTGGGGACCCCTTCCTCCAGCCAGCAGACCTGGGCCCCTCGGCACCACCCCTGAGCGTCCCCCAGCCCTTCCTGCCCGTGTTCACCATGCCCTTGCTCTCGCCCAGCCCCGCCCCGCCGCCTCCTTCCCCTGTCTTGCCATTAGGCCCCCCTCCCGCCACTGCCCTGAACCCCACAAGTCCCCCTGCCTTCCTGCAGCCCCAGAAGTTTGCCGAAGTCGGCAAGTCACCTTCTGTCATCACCCACACGGCCTCCGCCACCCTCACTCACGACGCCTCTGCCACCACCTTCAGCCAGAGCCAGGGCCTCATTATCACCACGCGCTATCCGCCCCCCTCCGGGTCCCCCTACGGCCTGGCGCTGTCTCCCGTCACTCGGCCGCCGACCGTCGGGCCTCCCCAACCCCGTATGACTTTTGTGCATCCCAAGCCCATCTCCTTGCCTGGGGGGAGGCACAAGCAGCCCCCCAAAATAGTGCCTGCTCCCAAACCAGAGCCGGTGTCCGTGGTATTGAAGAACGCTTGCCTCACCCCAGGTGAGTCAGGTCGGGGGAAGGCAAGTGTGACCCCCCCCAACCCCTGTCCCCGAGGCTGGCAAACTCGTGACACACACACATCATGATCTTGGAAGCAGAAGGGTTGTGAAAGACGATGTGTGTCGATCGAGTCTGTTTTCTATTCTGTGGTGTTCTTCCAGTCTCAACCTATTGTGGAGAAAAACATGGCCCTGGTCATCTTTTGCCTGGGTCTGTAATCTGTTCCCACCAAGGAGAAGTTGCAAAAATCTAGCATTGTCTGTCCATGCGCTACAGAGAGGGGGCGATGTCTCAGTGGCAGCAGAGGGGTCGTGTGCTGCTCCTAAGGCTCCCACCCCGCCCAGCCCCCATGCAGCCTGGCTGGCCCAGGGTCAGTACCCGTGTCAGGAGCAGGCACACAGCTGGGCCTCCGCCCTCACCTCCCCTTGTTCTGGCAGCTGCCTTCCCAGGCCAGCCGCAGGCAGTGATCATGACATCAGGCCCTCTGAAGAGAGAAGGGATGCTGGCTTCCACCGTGTCCCAGTCCAGTGTGGTCCTCACACCTGCCGCCCTCACCAGGGTGAGTGACCAGGACAGGCCTTCAACGTCTTATGACCCCAGGTGGCCCTCACCCAGCCTAGCTGTGCTCGGGGGTGACCTCCCTCCTCCGTGTCCCCTTAGGCTCCTGGAGTCACAGAGTTCCCCAGCGGCATCCTGGTGACGGACCTTGGCCCTGGCCCGGGCAGCCAGCACGCCCCCGTGTCCCGGCTCTTCCCTTCCAGCACGGTACCCGACTGCCTGGTGAAGGGCGAGCAGGGCCCGCTGCACGGGGGCATTGCCCAGGTCCCTGCCGCGGGCACCAGTGACTCAACTCTCCGCTTGGACCGCTTGGGACCACGTGAGTGGAGTAGGGGGCCAGCTGCTGGACCAGGGAGGCTGCTGAGGGTATGCGGGTGGAGCCTGGGCTGCCAGGCTGGGCAGTGAGGGATCTGAAGCTGTCGGTGGCCTAGGCTAAGCGCAGGATCAACGAGGGACAGCCGCCAGCACCTCGTGGTGCCAGCAGCTCGTATGCTCATGGGGACACTGCTCAGCCTCCTCCAGAAGGGCCTGGTCTGTTGGTCCAGGGGTTGAGACTCTGTGCTGCCACTGCAGAGTGCAGGTTCGATCCCTGGTCGGGGAACTAAGATCCCACATGCCATGCCAAAAAAGATTTTTAAATATAAGAAAGACCTGGCTGTGAGCTGCCAGTCCTGATCCACAAAAGGGACTGAGCAGTCCTCATTGACGGTTTTCAGAAACCGCAAGCCTGCGGTTGCTGTGGCCGCGGGAGCCCCCAGCCTGTCTGGGTTTGGCTGGTCGTCCCTGGCCCATGTGCTGGCAGCATACTTCAGGAGCCCCCTTCCTTCCTCCCCGGCTTGGACTTCAGTTGGTGAGACGGCCAGGGTAGACTGATGTTGCCCAGTGAGGTCTGAGAGGTATGGGAAATGATGTTCCCAAGACTCTGCTGCTGGTGGGGGTGGGCAGGGGGCATTGGGGAGGGGTGGAGCCAGATGCCACCTTGGGGAGGGAGACCAGAGTGTCTTCCTGTCTTAGATGAAACCAGGGTGGCTGCTTCCAGAGCCGTCTGCAGAAATATCTTTCTGAAGTGGAGAGGAGAACATGATGAGTAGGGAGCTAGCTCTCTGCTTACAGGAGTCAGACAGGGACTTGTCCGAGGACAGATTTTGAAGAATAAGTACCCTCTCTGGGAAAATACAGACACGGACTGGCTATGGGTTGGGCCCTGAAATGCCATGTCGGGGCTCAGGAAAACGTCGCCTTGTCCACTGAGGCGGATCCCCAGAGGAAGTTAGAGCCGTGCTGGGAGGCTTGAGAGCAGGGTAGGGAGGAGAGCAGTGTCACGGGGACAGAGCCTCAGGCATCCGCCCGTCAGTGCTGGGATGTGGGGCTGGGAGGGGCTTCTTGGGCGAAGCTCCTGAGCTGGGGCCACAGGTTTCCTCCACCGAGTTATTTGTGGGTAAAAGAGCGCATTTGTTTTCCTAATTAAAAGATTTCTGGGGTGGGTAAAACTGAAAGAACTATAAGAAAACACACATGTAGAGTTCGAAGAGCAGATAGCTTAAGTACTTGCCACACAGGGTAATTACCAGAGCCTCGCCCTGGGAGGCGGGCCTCTCTCCTCTCCCAGACCTGTGACCGCTGCATCCAGCAGGCCTAGCCAGGACTGCCCCTCTGCCCCCCACCCCGAGATGCTGGCAAGGGTTCGCCTAGTTTTTGCTCTGGGCTGCCATGAGAGGTTGAGGGTGGGTTTCCCTTTGTGGGTGAGTCCCCACACGGCTGGCATAGCCTGGTTCCTAAGGGGAGTCTCTGCTCTTCCCAGGTCGAGACTGCCCAAACTCAGGGCAGGCGTCTCCATGCGCGTCTGAGCAGAGCCCTAGTCCTCAGTCCCCTCAGAACAACTGCTCAGGGAAATCGCCTGCAGACCCCAAAAACATGGCTGTTTTAAAGGTACCTCTCGGGTCTTGATTCCCTTGGAAGGCTACGGAGGCAGGGAGAAGCGTATCCAGGGGCCATGGGGACAGCTACATCCCTACTGGAGACATACTGGGAAGACCCATGGGCTTGACAGGTGTCCCACACCTGAAATGGGGACATTCACCGCTTTGCCCTTGAGCATGTTGGCTCCTCCCCTCCCCACCTGTCCTCAGCCCTGTGGTGACAGTGGCCCCGAACTTTGTGGAGCAGGGGGTGGGGGTGGCCAGGAAGGGCCGAGTCTACAGTGCTGGGCCCTCGCTCTGCTCTGCTCTGTAGGGATGGTTCTCTAGCCCCATCTTGTCCCCTCCTGGCTCCTCCTGGAGCCTCTTGGCTTCCTGTTGCCCCCTCCTTCCACATAGCTCTCTGTAGAGAATCTGAGCAGCAGGTGGGAATGGGGAGGGGGGCCCTGTGGTGCAGTGACGGGCCGATTCCCCAGCAGAACCGGCAGATGAAGCACATCTCAGCCGAGCAGAAGAGGCGCTTCAACATCAAGATGGGCTTCGACACCCTGAACAGCTTGATCTCCAACAACACCAAGTTGGTGAGTGGCTGCGGGGGTCAGGGGAGAGGGTGGGGCAGGGCGGGGACTGACAGGATGGGCACGTGGGGGCGCCTGGTGTGCCGCGCACCCTGACCCGGCCCCCTCGCAGACCAGCCACGCCATCACACTGCAGAAGACCGTGGAGTACATCACCAAGCTGCAGCAGGAGCGCAGTCAGATGCAGGAGGAGGCCCGGCGGCTGCGAGAGGAGATCGAGGAGCTCAACGCCACCATCCTGTGAGGCTGGGCCTGGGGTCGGGGGTGGGGGGTGGGGGGACTGGTAGAGGCCCCATTACTCAGCGCTGCAGCTTGTGTCCTCCTCCACCTCATCTCTTCCCCTCACTCTCTTGGACCTGCCCGCTGGACCACCAGCACCCCCGAGCTCCCCTGACTCTTCCTGTCATTTCAGCTCCTGCCAGCAGCTGCTCCCTGCCACAGGCGTCCCCGTCACCCGACGCCAGTTTGATCACATGCGAGACATGTTTGACGAATATGTGAAAAATCGGACCCTGCAGAATTGGAAGTTCTGGATTGTATCTTTGAGTTTTCTTTGCTCATTCCCCTCATCCCCGCAACCCATGACCTGAAACAGCAAACACTGACCCTTCAGTTCCTTTAGAAAGAGGCTCTCTAAATGGTTGTCATTGAGTTTGTCAAAAGAGGTAATGCTAGTTTCTGTTTCAAGAGAGACAGGGGCCCAGCCAGGCCTGCAGTGTTGGAGGGGGCTGTCCTCGGTGAGTGTACTGGCTGAGGGCTTCCCGGGGACACAGAACAGGCCTGCTTTGCACTGCCGAGTCCTTGAGAAGGGAAGAGGAGGCTGGAGCCACTGGTGGGAGCCAGGAGGTGGGATCTGCTCTGACACGTCCCGGCATCAGCTCTGTCCTGCCACCTAAAACCAGGGCTCACAGAACGACTGTGTGGCAGAGCCTGGATTTGAAGCTGGTTCCCTCCAGGCTGTTCTCTGGGTTTGTACCGCATGCCCTTGACAGCTGGTAATGAGGCACGGATGCCGGAGTGCTGGGCTCTGTCCCTGGGCCCCAGGCCTCCCAGCACTTGGCCTTCCAGATGGCAGCAGGGCCCTTACGGGGGACGGCTCTGGCCCTGTCAGTCTCCACCCAGCCTCCGCTGTGCCCCTGAGTGCACAGTGGGCACACATGCGGGGCTGGCCGCCGCACCCCCGGCCATGGGTCTGACAGCCTGAGGAGGGGTTCACAGGGGAGGAGGGTTGTGAGGGCGGGGGGTGTCCATGTGTGCGCTCCTGGACAGGTTCTACAGGAAGAAACAACAGACAGCACTCCAGTCCCCGCTTTGCTCTGGTTCCTGAGTGGAGCTGGGGCAAGTCGGAACCTCTCGTCAGTGGCAGATTCCTCGGCATCAGGCTGAGAGTGGGGACCGAGGTCACAGCCTGCGCGCAGGATTGGTTAGGGCCCTCTCTCCCCACCCCTGCATCCCCCTCCCCAGCTGTGCACAGCACCCGGCCGGTGCCGAGCGGTGGCAGCCATGGGCATGCCTGGGACTGGACTCTGCGCGCTCTGTGCTTGCTTACGGTTTCTTTAACCCGAGCGCCGTGCAGTTCAGTGTCATCATCAAGCCGCTGTTCGAGTCCTTCAAGGGCGTGGTGTCCACCAGCAGCCTGGACGAGCTGCACCGGACGGCGCTGTCCTGGTTGGACGAGCACTGCTCCCTGCCCATCCTCAGGCCAAGTGAGTAGGGGCTGCATGGGGGCAGTCGTGGAGCTGTGGGGGGCTTAGCCATGGAAGAGGCTGCAGAAAGCCCAGGCTCTGCCACAGTTGGTCTGCACACACCTGGGGCAGGACGGTGAGGCCCTGCAGGGTGGGGGTGCCTCCCAGCGCCTCGCCTCGGCTTTCTGCCGTCTCCTTGTGTCTCTCTGATGATCGGATCTGGCTTGTGTTTGTTGAGCACCTACTCTTCACCTGGCCTCGTATCAGGTGTTTTCAGATACACTTTAATGTGCAGTTCTTCTAATAAGGATCAAAGCTGTGTGTATTCAGGTCACAGGGACAAGCAGGAACAGCTCAGGCTGTTCCCCACTCTCCTGCAGGGTGGCAGATAGGATTGGGGTGTCATCTTAAAGGCAGGAGTGTGAGTGTCCAGACCTCAGCAGAGAGGCTCCCCTGGGGTTTGTGCCTCTCCTGCTTTGGGGGGGCCTTGAGGATCGCCCGTCGGGGTGTACACATGTAGCCACGTGTTCTGTCTCTCAGGGGCTCAGAGCTGGCTCCCCCGGGCCACATCTGCAGGCTCCCCCTTCTATCTTGTAGCTGTGCTGAACACCCTCCGGCACCTGAGCACCACCACATCCATCCTGACAGACCCGTCCCAGCTGCCCGAGCAGGCAGCAGAGGCCGTGACCAGAATCAGCCAGAGAGCCGGGGAGTCCTAGCAGCGCTTAGCGAGCACATGGCTGCGTGGGATGCCGAGGAGACCCTTCCCTGCCCGTAGAGAGGAGGCCGTGCCCCTCACCTCTTCTGCTTCAGGGCCTCCTAGCCTCCCAGCAACTGGCCCTGGCCGCTCCGAATGCCGCGCTCAGGTCTGAAGCAGGTTTGGGTCCTGCCAACAGCAATACCCCAGTTCTGGGAACCCCTTGCTGTGCACTCTGACTCAGCAACCTCAGTCACCAACCTCCCCTCACCTCAGAGAAGCCTGGATGAAGGAAACGAGGGCACGCCGCCCCTCCCTGTCCTGTCTTGCTGATGGGGTGTTGGGGGGTGGGGAGAGGGGGCGTGGCACCAGTGCAGGGAGCCGACGGGGCAGGAGGCGGCCTCGCCCACTCCCCCAAATTAGGATGTGTGAGGGTCCTTCCCAGCTGCTGTCTGGGACGTGCCCTCCTGTCACGTCTTGGGCACCCCTGGGCTGTTGGAAGGCCTCCTCCTTCCTCCCCCAACTCTGACCTAATAGAGCAGATGTCGACTCAAGCTTTGCAGGGCCGGGAAACCCTACAGCACATGTGTGCAAAGCAGTGGGTATGTGTGCCCCAGAGGGTAATGGAAGCACCAGTGTCGCGGAGCTGTCTCAGTCCTGGAGGTCCCCGGGCAGTGCTATGGTCTGTTTCACATGTGGATTTGGTTCCACGTGGTGTTGCGGCAGCCACGATGGCACCAACCCGGGAATCACGTGGCAGGGGCTCGGTCAGGCCCTGCCCTCTCGTGCCCCGCCTGCTTCCAAGCCAGGAACAGCCGTGCTGATGGACACCGCTAGCCCTGTGGGTGCGGCATGTGAAACGCCAGGCTCCGCGGTGCTGCCATCGACCAGGTTCCCTCACCTGGATTGTCCGGCCAGCAGCCCCAGCCCATCCATCCCAGTTCCTGGACCAAAGACGCCAGCACGCCCGGCATCTGCCCTGATTGCGTTTGGAGGCAGAAATTGACTGGTCGACACAGAGCTCCGAGGTGTCTGCCTCGGAGATGTCTCCAGGCGGCTCTGGATCAGACAGTCAGGAGTTGAACTCAGCCTTGGTCCAGGCGGAGGACTGGGGGCGGTAGGCTGTTTCCGAAGATGGGAGTTACACCTGGAAGGGTTTGGAGGAGGGGGCCCAGGCCAGTCCTCTTCTCGCCGCGTCTGCAGGAGCAGTTCCAGGCAGAAGGATGCTCTCTTAACACTCAGGAAGCCCAGCCAGGGCTACCTCCTCATTGAAAGAATGTGCTTTTCACGTCCTGCTGTGAAGTTCAGAGGCGGGCAGGCTTCCCCTTCAACCTCTGTCCTCCCTGCCCGAGATGGAGACCTGCCCGAGCAAGGGGCAGGCCAGGAGTCTTGCTGGGCTCGGCAGAGCTGTGGTGGGGGCTGCTTTGGGCTGCCCGCTGAAGTTGGATCCTTTCAGAGGCTCCCACTGGCTCCTGGAGGCCTGTGGAAGGTGCCCTGGGGGCAGCCCCACCTCAGCCTCCGCTGATGGAGGACAGAGGGGGATCCTCCCCGGGTAGCTGGCCGTGCCACTGCCTCCGCCCCAGGTCATGACCGGTCACCCGCTCCCTCATCTGTGTGCCAGCCCCGTCAGGAGCGCGCCGGTGGCCCCCTCTGCCTCCCCAGAACACGTGTTTACAGGCCTTTGGATGGCTCTCCTGAGGGGCGGGCACAGGACAGGCTGGGCCAGCCCTGCGTGTCCACTGGGAGGCGGGATGAGAGCGCAGCCTCCCCCCTGGTGGACACGAGGTCTCCCTCCAAGGGGGAAGAGCACCGCGAGGCTCGAAAGGAAAAAAAAGGAAAATCAGAGACGTTCCCATCCACGAGGGTTTGCAGAGGGACCTGCGCTCAGCCTCGCCCCTGTTCCTGTGCCTTCGTCAACCGCGTGGGCGGCCGTGGAGCTCGGCGCAGCCACGACCTCTCTGAGATCAATAGCTTTCTCCCCACCCCATGTTGGGAGTCTTTTTAAAAAATTTTTTTTTAGCTCCATGGGATATAAAATTGGCCTCTTGCTTCTTTGGCCTACCTCTCCTGCCCTTTGGCTGATTTAATGTTCACGATTCTGTTTTTTTAAATATTTAAAGCTGTTAGGTTGTATGAGGCATTGAAGGGTGTGCGCGTGTGTGTCTGTGTGTCTGTGTGGGCGCGCACATGCGGGTGTGTGTATGCGGTGTGTCCCAGCGGACGGTTAACTCGATGCATGTTTTGTTTGGAGATATTTACTTAAATCCATTTTTCTTGGTGCTCACCAGTATCACGGCTATAGGGCCACAAAGCTGTATCTCTTAACACAGACACAATTGTTTCTTGCCCTGGAAGTTTTCTTGTTTCGGAGTCTTGCCCACTGAGTCTGGCCGGACAGGGGGGTGGCCCTAGCTTTGACCCTTGTCCTGGGGTCCCCAGCCGGGGTGCGGGGACCCCAGGGCTGCTCTGCCAGCTGCCTTCAGTGAATGCTCTGGTTTGTTTACACTCCCTTTCACCCCACCTCCTATCTCTTCTCCTGTAAAAGAGACTTAAAAACGCTGATTTTGGAGGATACAAAAATCAGTCTGAAAGAAAAAAAAAAGCCTGCCTGGCACATAGTCTCTGAAGTGTTTCTGTGAAATCTTTCTGTGCCATCAGCTCCCTTCCTACCGCTGGTTGCCCTTTGACAAGTGGGAAATGCAGGGAAAGAGCGGGGCTTTCTGAGGTCGGCCGGCCTGTCCCTGCCTCCGTCTCAGGCAGGTTACACATCAACCGGTCACCCCCCACACATCCAGGAGGTCCCCGAACTGGCAGGCGGGCTCTTTCCGGGGTCTTCAGGGCACAAGGGAAGTAGTCCTGTCATTTGGAGTCGGTGCTGATGTGAGCACCGGGTCTCGTTGGGAGGGAGTGGCAGGGTGCCATGGGTGACCCCATACACTCAGCTCCCTCTAGTCTGTTCTGGTGACCCGACCCTGCCTTCCCGACCAGATAGAGGTCCGCTCTCTAGGTTCTTGTGCTCCGTCTAGTAGAAAGAGAAACTTTGATTCCAGGGGGATGTGGCATCGCAGGCTGGGGCCAACCCCCTTGTCTCTCCCCAGGTGAAGGAGTGTGGTGATCTTACAGGACACCCCCACCACCACCAGGAGGGTGAGGTCCCAGACAGCGCCCCTGCATCCTCTCAGCCTGGGCCTCCCTTCTTTGCACGCCTGGAAGAATCCCGAGTGGCAGGCTCGCTGTTACTGTCAAGGTGGTCACCGGTTTTCACGGTGCAGCTAAACGAGGGCTTGTCAGGGTGGAGCTGGGGTGATGGGGGGTTCCAGGGGGACCCCGTCTGCACGGGGCCTCCTGCACGCTTGTGCAGTGTGGACCTGGCCAAGCACTGGCTAACCTGCCCCACTTGGGTTCTTTGACCTTGTCCGGTGGGCAGGCTTGGAACACTGCTCGCTGGAGCAGCTTTGCAGAGTGCCTCCCAGGTGGTAAGCTTGCTGAGAAGGAGCCGAGGAACCCCGATGTGGGTGCAGGAGCAGCAGTGGGCTGTGGGTTTGGGCTCTGTGCTCCAAAGCCTCGTTTCTTAAAAGAGGATTTTCGCCTCGTCTGAACATGAAGCGACAGGAGAGGAGCGCAAGGGTGGAGTGTGGAGGAGCTTGAACCTTCAACATGTCATACATGTCAGTGGTTGCCAAGGCCTTAACCCACCTAACAGACAGGTTTGGGGATAGGAGGGGCTCCAGGAACAGAGAGAAGCCTTACGACCCCCCAGGTGCCTCCACACAGATCACCTGCCTGATTTTCTTTTCCTTCTAAGGGACTTGGCCCTACCTGCTCACCACGTGGTGGGTGGGTGGGGTGTGCTATTTTCTGTTGAGGCTTATGAAAAACCAGCCTTTGAGAAAGAAAAGGGAACTTTTTCCTGTTGATTGTTGGCTTTGTGTGTGTGTGTGTGTATGCATGTGTGCTTGCACAAGCCTGTGTGTGTGTGTGTGTGTGTACTCAATGGGATTCTATTTTTGTGAAATTTCTTTACGATTATGTAGCAAAATTCACCTCTACCCCCCAGTCAAACTTGTGATTCCAGTATCAACCCTGGGCATCGCTCTTTTGAAGAATTCTCTCCTGGGTTTCTAAGATAGAGATGGGCCTCTCTCAAGGGCCGAGGTGGGGGAAAGGGTTGGGAGAAACTGAAGTCTGATGGTGTCTCCATTGAGTCGACATCCTGAAGCTACAAGTAGGAAGAGCTCCACCAGGGACCTGCGAAGCCCAGGCTGTGTTTCTTGCGAGGGAGGCGGACCGCGGCGCCTGGGGCTGCTTTATCTGAATCTGTTCACACTACTTGTTTCGCTGGTTGTTTTAACGCCACGGCTGAAACAGCATGTTCTTTTCCTTTCTCAGGTTTCAGTTCACGGTGTAAATGGTTCATTTTTTTTTTTCTCCCTGTTGTGCTCTCTGGTGACTGTGTCAGGGCTCCCCACCCAGGAGATAAGTCACCCCTCGTGGGCAGAAAAAGGAAACCCAAGAAGAGTGTTGTTCATCGCAGGCTCCCTCAGGCCTGTGCCACCCTGAGCTCAGTCCTTCATGCTCCACTGTTGAGAAGCACGGTTCCACCAGCTGTATCCAACACTACAATGCAGTTCCAAAACTATATTTGCATCCAAGACAATAAAAAGCCGTATTTTTGGAAAAGCCTGTGGCATGTGGTCTTTGCTAACCCGGTTGGGGCAGTGGAGGAGGCGATAAAATGAGATGGGGGCAGAGGGGAACCCGCGCCTGGCTCGCTCGGGCTGGCTTTCCCAGGTGGACAGAGTCCAGAGGTACTTGAACAAAGTGCCCATTTCCTCACATGGCGCTTGGGCAAACAGCAGCCACCCTGGAGTCGTTACAGGGTGGTCATCAGGGTCATGTGAAATGGTGAATGTCTAGCTCCCAGAAAGCACAGATTGCCACCAGCATGGCCAGCCCTAGGCCAGCACCCAGTGGGGTCTACACCATGATGATGCCCCAGGGGGCAGGGGCCTCCCTGCTGACTGTCAACCCAGTACCATACACGGAAGATGCTGGAAAGTTGACCAGCAGAGACGTCCCTTTGTTGTGCTGAGAACTTTGATGATTTCTGCTTAATCTGAAAGCCCTTCTTTTTGTCCTCCCATCTTCCTCTGCCCACGCCCACCCCCCAGTTCCTTGTGCCTGGGCAGCATGACTTTTAAGATGAGCCGTGCTGGCCTCTCGGGCTGCCGGCCCCTCTCCAGAGCCGCTGTCTTGTTTCACTGAACAACTGTTCAGATCCGTATCTCTTGACTAAAATGCAGTGGGTTGATACGCAGGCTCTTGTCTGATCAAACCCCCACGCCTTCCCCGAGGAAAAACATCTTCATGACACAAAGCAAGATCTGGGGCCTTCAGAATCAGGGGCCCCTGACAAATCAGTGAGTGGTTCATGGACTCCTTGGGGCGAGAAGGAACTTGGTTTCTACTGAGATAATCAGTGGGTTCTTCTAGCTTTTTGAGTCTAGCCGCATGTTAGGTCTGGAATATGAAAAGATACTCGGGGCATTAATGAGGGGAAGAAGGGAGGGTTTGGGTGTGGGGAAAGGGGGAATAGAGTCTCTCGAGGGAAGAGGCAGGGTGCTGGAGCCTGCTTGCCTCGGCGTCGGGTACTGCGCCACCTCTGGACAGTTCTCGAGTCAGTGGCGTGGTTTTCCTCATTTCATAGAGGAAGACGTCAGTCGTTTCTGACATGACGAGGCCACGTGGGTTTTCATTTTTCATCCTCTCAAAATGTCTGTATTTTATCCTCCATCCCCCGAATCCAGAGGCTTGTCTGTGCCTTCCCCTCTCCCACACTGAGTTCTGTCTCACGTGTCCTCTGGAAGTCTTCCAAACACACCAGCTACTTCTCTCCAGCCCCACTGTCATCACCACCCAAGGCCACGTTGCCATGGTGCCTCAAGTTCACACGATGATGTCCTCTCTCCCTTCTCTGTCTCGACCTTATGGGAGCTTGAGGCGGTCCAAGTCCAGTCACGGCACTGACTCCTCCAAGGGCCTCCAGGGAAAGGTCAGTCCACCCCTCTCCGTGGCGCCCGTCCTTCCTGTACTTGCCTTTCCAGTCTCGTTTTTGCTCTTTTCCGTGCCTTGAGCAGGCCTGCTTGGTTTGGTTTGGTTTGGTTTCTCTCTTTTGGGGAGGTTTTCCCAAAGCCTCCTCCCTCTGCCCAAGACTCCCTATCTCCACCCCTCTTCTTGAATAGCTCCTGTTCTTTCTTCCGGTTTGCTTATTTATTTTATTTTGGCTGTGCTAAGTCTTCGCTGTGGCATACAGCCTTTTCTAGTTGTAGCATGCCGGCTTGGTTGGGGCATGTGGGATCTTAGTTCCCCGACCAGGGCTCAAACCCAGGCTTCCTGCATTGGGAGCTCAGAGCCTTAACCCCTGGACCACCAGGGAAGTCCCTCTTCCTTCCCAGTATAATCCTTAAATGTCAGTTCCTCAGAAACCAGCCCTAATGTCCCAGCCCCACCCCCAACACATAGGTGCATGTGCGCTCTCATACATGTGAACACACGTGGGCTCTCACACACATGTACACACACACGTGCACACGCCAAGCCAGTCCTCAGACAACTGCATTTCCTCAGGATGCTGGTCATTACCGTGCATGTTCCCCGCCAGGTTTTGAGACCCATCAGGACAAGGGGCCCACAGCTGCCACTGTGCCCAGCTCAGAACCAGCACAGCAGGTACCCAGGGAACCTGCCCAGAGACCCTCAGCCCCTTGCCCTTCCACCAACCCAGCTACCCCTTCCCCAGCTCTGTGTCAGACAGGCGGAGGGTGTGGGGAGCCCGATGAGCTGGGGGTGGGGGTGGGTGCAACCAGCAGGTGCAGACGTGTAGGTGTCTGGCAGGGTTTAGAGGTTGGCTACTACAAGTCCGTACTTAATATGAAGCATCAACTTTAGTCATTTGGATTGTAAATGTGATAAGAATAGTTTCCAAGTGGCATTTGAGAGCACTTCATCTTGGATTTGGACTCGATTCTATAGAACACAGTTTGCCTTCTTGGTCGCTCTTTTCTGAATGTTGGATTCTGAATTTAGCCTTGTGTAGGCTGGTGCGGTTACACTCAATGTGGTTTTACCTTTTCATTTTGGAAAATCTCCAGCAAACACAGAAGTAGAATAGTACAATGAACCCCCATATACCCAACCATTCACTTTAAAAGATGACCGATTCAGGGCCGGTTTTCTTTGGTATCTACCTCAGCCCGCCCCCGTTATTTTGAAGCACATCCCAGACACCATATGGATTTCATCTGTTAATAGTAAATGTGCTTTTGAGTACCATTTCCTAGAACTGCATCTACGTACGCCTGCAGTGTCCATCGTTTGAAAACTCCCAAAGGCTTTGTGTAAGACTGCAGTCAGAGTTAATGAGAACCCTGGGGAATGGGGAGACCTGATTGATCTGATTTTCTGTTTCACTGAATCATTAGCTAGAAAACTCTTGGTGTTTAGGGAGTCTGGAGGAGCGAGGGAAGCTTTGTCTACTTTCCTGCCTTAATGGGTTTGTACAGCAAACAGTCTAATCTCTTGATCTAGCCTGTCTGATTGTCTCTCTGGCTGGTGTGACTAAGCAGGGCAGGTTGGTACCAACAGGTTGGTGGAGGAGATGGGGCCATTTCCACCTGCCCCCTCACCTGTCACCTGTCTCACAGCCTGGATTCCAACCCGTTGGTGTCTTCTGAGTCCCCAGCCTAATTGAGCACCCCACACACACACCCTGGGATAGACAAAGCATCGATGTTGCACCTCCTCCCACCCCCAAAGTTGCCAGAGGCTCACCCAAGTTGCTCTCTTTCCTCCAGACTTTGATCAAGACACATGTGCTGAAGGCTGAATTTGGACTCAGCTCAGAGGTCACACAGTGAGTTTACTGGAGACACAACAAAACCCGTCTTGATATGTAGGGATGGGGAGAAGCACAGGGTGCCCCAGAGGAGCAGCAGGAACCACCCCCAGGGTTGAAGGAGGGGGTCAGGGAGTGGCTGCCCCCCGCCCCGCGAACCAGGACCCAGCAGGACAAGAGTCAGCCAAGCAGAGGGGGCAAGACCCACAGGGAAGAGCATGTTTGCTGGGAAGAGACACTGACCAGATGTGACACCTCCCGTCGGGCCACCCCTGCCCTCCCTCTCCCCTGGGGCTTTTACTCAGCTCTTGCCTCTTCTGTCTGGAGCAGTTTTCTCTTTGTCCAGCTGACTCCTTCCTCTTTCCCCATGAGCATCTCAAGCCTCTCCCCTTGTAACCAGCCTGCCTTTTACCTCCCACCGTCCCCAGCCTGAACACGTGCACCCCCAGACACTCAGCACCTCCTCACTTGATGCCACCGCCTGCCCAGTCGCTCACGCTGGAAATTCACACGGCCCCCTCATTCTGTGCTTTTGCCTCGCTTCCCACCTCCGATCTACCAGGGAGTCCTGTCAGTGGGTTCCCCCAAACGATCAAGAATCCAACGACCTCTCCCCACCCTCAGCCCCCACCCCGACAGTGTGACGTTCCCCAGGCCCTCCTCGCTGCCCCTGCCGCAGTTCCCCACACGGCTCACAGGATCCTTTTAAGACCAACACTGGTCTTCCCGTGCTCAACCATCCAGTGGCTTCCTGTCGCATTTAGAGAAAAATCCAGACTCTTCACCCTCTGGCTCCCCACTTGCCTTGGGCAAGTGACAGCCCCTCGGGGCCCCCCAAAATTTCGACTATAAAAGGTGGACACTAATTACAACTATAAAATGTGGACACTTCAACTATAAAATGTGGACACCGGATCGTTGTAAGGGTTCAACGTGCCAGTTTATAGGCAGCACCTCCAATGTCAGCTCTTTTTACTCTTCTCTCCTTCCTTCTGTCTTGCCTTCTCCCCCAGCCCCTCTTCCCACATT
This sequence comes from Moschus berezovskii, assembly GCF_049115385.1. Lineage (NCBI taxonomy): Eukaryota > Metazoa > Chordata > Mammalia > Artiodactyla > Moschidae > Moschus > Moschus berezovskii. The sequence goes on along the minus strand of NC_142478.1, from coordinate 56,406,881 downwards.
CCCTGTTTTTATCAACGCATCACTGAGACCATCCTCCTTTTTAATGCCCTGGAATCCTTCTGGTCCTTCTTTCCCCACATCATCCTGCCTGCCTGCTTTTCATCTGTCACGTCCTCGTGCTGTGAATTCTTTCTCCACAAAGTTGCTGACTGTGGCCCCAGGCCACACTGCAGGCACAGCTGGTATGGGTCAGAGTTTCACTACTTCCCAACCAAACTCCCCAGCCCTGACCTCAAAATAGCAGGGAGATTTCCACCACCATCCCTTTTTCAAAAATCTTGAGGGCCCCTCCCGGCCCTCGAGAACGTATTCTTCAAGAACAAAGCCCCACGCTTAGCCTGGCCTTCTGCTCAGCGTTGTCACCGCCTCCCACGACAGGTCCCAGGCACACTGCACCCGCTGTGGTTGCAGCTTCTTTGCTCTGTGTCTTCCTCCCCTCACCCCCACCCCGGAAGGCCCAGTGCTTCCCCATGTCTGTAGCCTGCCCTGGCCTGGGCCACCCCACTTGGGACCCTGAACTACCACCAGTGCTCCATTTCTGTCGCTGGCATCACATGCCCCCTTCCACCTGGTACTGTGAATGTCAAGACCGCATTCACAACATCACCTCTTCCTAAGGACAGGAGCTGCATCTCGTTTTATCACTCATCTCCCCGAGCACAGAGATTTAGTGTCCTGAGCTTATGATCTAATTTACATCTACCACGACCTGCCAGAGACAATGCAACAACCCCACCAAACCGGTCCTCCGATTATCCCTGCTGTAGAGATAAGGAAATTGAGGCTTAGAGAGTCACAGAACTTGCCCACAGCATCACTGATTGATGCCTGCAAAGTGGGGCTGCAGCCCCAAGTGAGTCTGACTCTGGGGCTTCCTGCCAGTGACAACAGCCAACGGGTGCCAGGCCCCGTGCTCGACATCATTATGGTGCCCACTGTTGTCCTCAAAAGACCCCATAAGGTGGGGATCATGATCCTCATCCTACACTGGAGAGAACAAAGGCTTCCCTGCCGTGATGAGAGCATCCAGGAACTGGCAGTGGAAGGGGAGTTCCTCCACCTGATAAAGGCATCTGCGAAAAGCCCCCAGTGAACATATGGGATGATGAAAGCCTGAACACTTTCCATCTAGGAAGACAGAGATGTCCGCTGCCTCCAGGACTGGGTAAAACTGTCCTGAAGGCTGCAGTCAGAGCAGAGCAGCAAGACATAGAAACCCAAGGCGTTCTTATGAGGAAGGAGGAGAAAACACTCCCTTTGTGCAGATAACAAGATGCTTTGTATAGAAAACCCTGAGGGACACACACACGTACCTCTAAGAGCTAGTCAATGAGTTTAGCAAGGTCCCAGGACACAAAATTAATGCACAAAAATCAGCTGTATTTCTGGACACTAACAATGAACACTCCAAAAATGAAATGAAGGAAACAAATCCCTGTAGGATAATGTCAAAGAGAATAAAATACCTAGGAATAAATTTCATCAGAGAAGAGCAAGACTCTGACACTGAAAATTGTAAAGCATTGTTGAAGAATATTATTCAGCCGTTAAAAGGAGTGAAGTAGTGACAGAGGCTACAATGTAGATGAACCTCAAAAATATGATGCTGTGTGAAGGGAACTAGACACAAAAGGCCACATATTGTATGAGCCCATAGCAACGGATTATCCAGAATAGGCAAATCCTTAGAGACAGAAAGTAGATTGGTGTTGGCAGGGGGAGAAGAATAGGAGTGTACTTAATGGGTACGGGGTATTTTTTTTGGGTAATGACACTGTTTGGGGACTTAATATACATGGTGGTTACATGACATTGTGACTATATTAAATGCCACTGAATTTACATGTCTAGATGGTTCATCTCATGTAAATTTCACCTCAATTTTTTTAATGTTGAAAAAAATGTAGAGAAGACTTAAATAAATGAAAAGACATCCTGTGTTCATGGATTAGAAGACAATATTACCAAGATGATAACACTCCCTAAAGTGACCTATGGATTCAGTGCAATCCCTATCAGAATCACAACTATGTTTTTGCAGAAATGAACAAGTTGATCCTGAAATTCATATGGAAATGCAAGGGGCCCAGAACAGTCAAAATGATCTTGGAAAAGAAATACAAAGTGGGAGTACTCACACTTCTCAATTCAAAAACTTACTGCAAAGCTACAGTCGTCAAGACAGTGTGGTACCAGCATTAAAACAGACATGGAGGGACTTCCTGGTGGTCTGGTGGTTAAGACTTTGCCTTCCAATGCAGTGGGCGGGGGCGGGGGGTGGGGAATAGTTCAGTACCTGGGCAGGAAGCTAAAATCCCACATGCTTCAAGGCCAATAAACCAAAACATAAAACAGAAATAGTATTGTTACCAATTCAATAAAGACTTTTTAAAAATTGTCCACATCAAAAAAAAATCTTTAAAAGGATAAATTTACAAAAACAGATATGTAGATCAATGGAATTTTATTCTGCTGAGAGTCCAGAAATAAACCTATAAATCCACTGTCAATTGGTTTTTGATAGGGATGCCAAGACTCTTGTGGGGAAAGAATAATCTGTTCAGCAGATGGTGTTGGGACTTAGTGACAGAAAAAGATAGATGTAAATCTTCATCACTGTGGACAGGGCAACGGTTTCTTAGACTGATATCAAAAGCACAAGCAACCAAAGGAAAAACAGAGTCCACTTTATCAAAAATAAAAATGGTGTGGGTAAAGGATGCTATCAAGAGAGTGATAAGACAACCCACAAAATGGGGAAAACAATATTTGCAAATCATATTAAGAAGAGGTGGCAAGAATACACAGAAGAACTGTACAAAAAAGATCTTCACGACCAAGATAGTCACGATAACGTGATCACTGACCTAGAGCCAGACATCTTGGAATGTGAAGTCAAGAGGGCCTTAGCATCACTACGAACAAAGCTAGTGGAGGTGATGGAATTCCAGTTGAACTATTTCAAATCTCGAAAGATGATGCTGTGAAAGTGCTGCACTCAATATGCCAGCAAATTTGGAAAACTCAGCAGTGGCCACAAGACTGGAAAAGGTCAGTCTTCATTCCAATCCCAAAGAAAGGGAATGCCAAAGAATGCTCAAACTACTGCACAATTGCACTCATCTCACACGCTAGTAAAGTCATGCTCAAAATTCTCCAAGCCAGGCTTCAGCAATATGTGAACCATGAACTCCCAGATGTTCAAGCAGGTTTTAGAAAAGGCAGAGGCACCAGAGATCAAATTTCCAACATCCGCTGGATCATGGAGAAAGCAAGAGAGTTCCAGAAAACCATCTATTTCTGCTTCATTGACTATGCCAAAGCCTTTGACTGTGTGGATCACAATAAACTGTGGAACATTCTGAAAGAGATGGGAATACGAGACCACCTGACCTGCCTCTTGAGAAACCTGTATGCAGGTCAGGAAGCAACAGTCAGAACTGTACATGGAACAACAGACTGGTTCCAAATAGGAAAAGGAGTGTGTCAAGGCTGTATATTGTCACCTTGCTTATTTAACTTATATGCAGAGTACATCATGAGGAACGCTGGGCTGGAAGAAGCACAAGCTGGAATCAAGATTGCTGGGAGAAATATCAATAATCTCAGATATGCAGATGACACTACCCTTATGGCAGAAAGTGAAGAGGAACTCAAAAGCCTCTTGATGAAAGTGAAAGAGGAGAGTGAAAAGGTTGGCTTGAAGCTCAACATTCAGAAAACAAAGATCATGGCATCTGGTCCCATCACTTCATGGGAAATAGATGGGGAAACAGTGGAAACAGTGTCAGACTTTATTTTTTTGGGCTCCAAAATCACTGCAGATGCTGATTGCAGCCATGAAATTAAAAGACGCTTACTCCTTGGAAGGAAAGTTATGACCAACCTTGATAATATATTGAAAAGCAGAGACATTACTTTACCAACAAAGGTCCATCTAGTCAAGGCTATGGTTTTTCCTGTGGTCATGTATGGGTGTGAGAGTTGGACTGTGAAGAAAGCTGATCGCCGAAGAATTGATGCTTTTGAACTGTGATGTTGGAGAAGACTCTTGAGAGTCCCTTGGACTGCAAGGAGGTCCAACCAGTCCATTCTAAGGGAGATCAATCCTGGGTGTTCATTGGAAGGACTGATGCTAAAGCTGAAGCTGCAATACTTTGGCCACCTCATGCGATGAGTTGACTCACTGGAAAAGACTCTGATGCTGGGAAAGGTTGGGGGCAGGAGGAGAAGGGGACGACCGAGAATGAGATGGCTGGATGGCATCACCGACTCGATGGACATGAGTTTGAGTGAACTCCGGGAGTTGGTGATGGACAGGGAGGCCTGGCGTTCTGTGATTCATGGGGTCGTGGAGAGTCGGACACCACTGAGCGACTGAACTGAACAGAACTGATATAAGGCAATGGACTTGTATTCAGAACATATAAAAAAACTCTTACAACTCAATAATAAAAAGATGACGATTTGAATGGACCTTTATAGACAATTTAAAAATAGACAAAGGACTTGAATGGTATATAAATGGCTAACAATCACAAGAAAAGATGCTCAACATCACTAGTTAGTCATTAGGGAAATGCATGGGCTTCCCAGGTGGCTCACGCCAGTGAGAATCTGCCTGCCAATGTGGGAGACTCAGGAGACTCAGGTTCAATCTCTGGGTTGGGAAAATCCCATGGAGTAGAAAATGGCAACAGATTCCAGTATTCTTGCCTGGAGAATTCCATGGACAGAGGAGCCTGGCAGGCTGCAATCCATGGGGTTGCAAAGAGATGGACACGATTGAGCGACTAAGGACAGGGAGATTCGTGTTAAAAATCACCGTGAGCAATCACTTCACACCTACCAAGATGGTGATAATAAAAACAAAAATAAATGGAAAATAAGTGTTCTTGAGATGTGGTGACACTAGAATCCTTGCACAAGGCTGGCAAGAATGTAAAAAGGTGTGGCCGTTGTGGATGAGTTTGGTAGTTCCTCCAAAAGTTAGAGTTACTGTGGGGGTTCAGCAGTTCCTTTCCTCGGCATGTGCCCCAAAGAAATGGAAACTGATGCAAGCAGACAGTTGTGTGCAAATATCCATAGCAGCATTACGCATAATGGTCAATGCGAAAATAGCCCAAATGCCCTTGAACTGATGAATATATAAACCAAATGTGGCATATCCATACAATGGAACATTATTCAGCCATAAAAAGGGATAAAGTACTGACAGGTAAAGTAGTTACAACATGAATGGATCTTGAAAACATTATGCTGTGTAAAACAAGCCAGACTAAAAAGGCCACGTATTGTATGATTCCATTTATGTGAAGTGTCCAGAATAAGCAAATCCATAAACAAAATGAAAGTTAGTGGGGTTGCCAGGAGCTGAAGAAAAGGGAGAATGAAAAGTGACTGCTATGGGGTACAAAGTTTCTTTGGGGGTGATAAAAATGTTCTGGAACGAGGTGGTGGTGATGGTTACACAACTCTGTGAATATACATATATGCACATATACACACACCACACACACAACTAAATCGCATACTTTTGAGAACTGAAGTGGCTTATTGAAGGTTATATCTGGTCCTAAGTAGAGAGACCAGAAACTAAAATCCAAGAATATCTGCTTTGACACCAAAACTGTTGGAGGAAGAATTGTTCCAAGGCCCTCGAATAAGTAAATTAATAAAGGTTGGATCTCACAGAACCTCAGAATTGTCATTTTGAATATTCCTTCTCGTGATAAAGTACTACAGTTTTGGGTAGCCCATAGAAAGACTGAGAGAAGCAATATCAGATACACTGAGAAATCAGTTATACTATGCAAGCAAAGATTGGCCCTGATGCTCTGCTTTGCTTGTGTCATTCAACCAGGAGTCTGAAGAGCTGTGAACAGGGGACTCCAGCCTAATTTCAAAGTTCAGAGAGAAGAAACTACAAATTTCACAACCCACTCCTATGGTGAACAGCCTTGGGACAGCCAAAGAATTTTACCTTTTTACTGATATGTGTAAAACCCTTCAAACCTCTCCGTTCTTCATCCTTTTTTCTCTGGCAGCTATGTCTTTCAAAATCTGAGGTGCATTTAATGTACTGATTTCTAAAATAATACACATATATCCCTCTGAAAAGAGACTCGGAGGATTTCCTGACAGGTGAGAAGCTACTCCCTACCCTCCTTCCTTCTCTGGTCCCTTCTGCAGGGGCCAGACCCGCCTCTTTCTCCTCTATCTCCTCTCCTTCCTCCTCCCCTTGCCCTCACAGGTTTGTCTGCAGAGCAACCTTTTTTTCACAGCAAATCCCAGCTAGGTGTACGCACCTCGGGGGGCCTGGACTAACACAGGTTGCTTCCACTCTTGTTTCTCTATTCATTTTCTTTTTTAATTGGTTTTATTTAAAAAAATTTTGAGGGTTTTTTTTTTTAATGTGGACCATTTATTAAATTTGTTACAATGTTGCGTTTGTTCTATGTTTTGTTTTGTTTTTGGCCACAAGGCCTGTGGGATCTTAGCTCACCAACCAGGGATAGAACCCGTGGCCCCTGCATTGGAAGGCAAAGTCTTTTTTTTATTTTAATTCATTATTGGCTGTGCTGAGTCTTTGTTGCTGCACGTGGGCTTTCTCTAGTTGTGGGGAGCAGGGGCTACTCTGTTGCAGGGCAGTGCTCTAGGTGCAAGGACTTAGTTGCTCCATGGTATGTGGGATCTTCCCAGATCAGGGCTCAAACCGTGTCCCCTGCATTGGCAGGCAGATTCTTAACCACTGGACATCAGGGAAGTCCCTCCCTGTTTATTTCGGATATTCTCATTAATGCTGTTATGAACCTGTCAGTGTGTGTATATCCTGTCCCAGCTATGAGCATCTCCTTAGGCGGGTCCATGAGGATAGGATACCAAGGGAGGGTTCCCGGTGAGGGGTAGAATCCTTTTATAAGATGGGTACCTTTTTCCAGAAGTGGCTGAGGAGGCCTTTCACAGCCTCACCACCGGGCCGAGCTGATCGGACGGGTAGGAAAGAGAGCCTTCTGTTTATTTGCCTTTCTCGGTTGCTTAGTGGGGCTCCCCCAAGTTTCACATTTACTGGACGTTTGTTTTCTTGTCTCCGCGTTTACGCATTTCTCTCTCCTGTTCTCTCTGCTTTTTTCCTCCTCCTCTCTTCATTTTCTCATTATCTGATTGCCTTTTCTATTTCCTTTTGATTTTTCTTCTCACATCTTGAATCTCCAGAATAAGAAAATGACATTGCTTAAAAGTGTTTTTCTTGCAGTTTTATATTATTGACTCTTCTTGTATAAGCTGAGCAAGTTTTAAGCCTTTATGTTTAAGCTCAGTCCAAAAAATTCCCTCTGAAAACACTGAGACCTATGACCATATTAGTGTTTTCTTCTCTGTGACCCTTGATGGTGTGTTTGTTTTCCTTTCCTCTGTAAATCAGCGGCACGTGATTTTTAAATGTTTTTACTTTGGAGTGTAACAACAGAATCCGACAATATGTCTCCACTTTTGGCCGGCTTCTTTCATTCAGCGTCATGTTTTCAGGGTTAATCCATGTGGAATCCTGATTCACAAGACAGACCCTGGAAACCATTTGGTGGAGGAGATATTAGATTTGTCACCAGAATGTTAAGATCTGATCATCTTTTGGCCTCTTTCTAGGTTTTGGCAGGTTATCACCAAAAGAAATTCTAATTATTTGAGAGTTCTTGTTAGCTGAGTTCCAGATAACTTAGGATTCATCATTCTTTCCACCGTGGTCGTCTCTGTCCTAGATTCGTGCTATCAGGAAAGACAAAGATGAATTGGATTTTTTCTTCCTCTTGCGTAGTGTTGTGGTAGGTGGTCTTGATTTAGTGACAAATTTCTCCCCCTAATCTCCTCCCTCATTTTCCCTCCAAATTCTTCTTGTTTCTGTGAAATGGGGAAAGTAGGCTTCAAGGCAGACGTCTCTGTACAGGTGAACCAACTACCTCAGACCTTGACGGCTTGTTTAAAACATGCTGATCCCATAATGTTCAAGAGTAAAAAGGAAAGAAACACTGGCACAGGCTATCACATGGACTAACCTTGAAAACGTGACGCTGAATGAAAGAAGCCAGACAAAAATGGAGACATATCGTCTGATTCTGTGTATGGGAAACGTAGAGAAAAGACAAAAACATAGCCACAGCAGAGAGACCAAGATTTCCTGGAGGCTGGGGGGAGGGGGAAATGGGGAGTTTTTTGGGGGGGCGTGAGAATTTTCTGGAATGAGATAGTGGTGATGGTTGCAGAACTCTGACTATACTTAAAATACATTGAATTATACACGAAACGGGTGAACTTCAAGGCAGGTAAGTTACATATCGGTGAAGCTGTTAATAATACCGAGTCTAAGGCCCAAACCAGACCTGCTCAGTCAGAATCTTGGTGTAAAATCCAGAAACACCCCAGCAGGACCAACTATGTAATTTGTAGGCTCAGTGCAAAATGAAAGCGTGGGGCCCCTTGTTCAAAAGAAAATCATTCAGAATTTCGAGACAGCGGCCACACAGTATTGAAAACAAGCATGGGGCCCTTCTAAGAGGGTCCTGGGCCGCTGCCCAGGTTGCAGGCCTCCGAATCCAGCCCTGCAGCCCAGACTCAAGTTAAGGATGGTCCACCCAAAGGCAAGAGGGAATTCAGTGAGCAGATCCTCTGTCTCTTGGTCAGAGAAGATGTAGGTGGAGGGGCTGGAAGTCCGAGAGGAGACACCACAAAATTCAAGAGCACCTTTCCTCTCCTTCCAAGAGCCACAAGTTGGTTTTAGTTAGAAGACCACGGTGGAGTCCCCAGCCCATGGGTGAGTCATCCCCAAAACTGTGGGCTTTCAGGGAAAAAAAGGGAGAAAGACTGGGGTTGTTGCCAGATCTCTCAGAGGTCCCATCAACTGAACATTGACTGGTTCAACCTGAACAGTAAGAAAACAGGTGAGAGACCTCTCTGGGGCAGGGTGGGGGGCTTAGTAGCCACTAATGTCTCAGCCCCTGTGGCCCATAGTCTGGATCTTATTGCAACTGCCTCCTTTCCTTGAGACCATCAACCTTCCAGCAGTTTGGAATTCCACGGAGTTCCCTCCTGCCTTTGAGTAGAGCATCCCCCCTGCCTCCTGATCCAAAATCTGATGGAACTGGAACTTCCCTGGTGGTCCAGCGGTTAGGACTTCACCTTCCAATGCAGGGGGAGCGGGTTAAATCCCTGGTCGGGACATTAGGATCCCACGTGCCTCATGGCCGAAAAGCCAGAACATAAAACAACGGAAAGGATATTGTAACAGATTCTATGAAGACTTTAAAAATGGTCTACTTCTGGGGGGTGGGAGGGGGGTTCCAGAGGGAGAGGACATAGGTACACTTATGGCTGATTTACGCTGCTGTATGGCAGAAACAAACACAACACTGCAAAGCAATTATCCTCCAATTAAAAATAAATTTAAAAAAGAACAGAAAAAGGTCCACATTAAAAAAAAATCTAAGAAACAACAACAAAAATAGTAAAGTCTGAACTGCCCTGATCACCTGCAGAGAAAGAGTAGAAATATATATTCAGTCTCTGCCCCCAATTCCTCTTGTAATTTCCTGAGTTTATGGGAATGCTGGGAGTATCTGACACAGAGCTCCTAAATCCCTGGGGAGTTCCTCTGTGGTAGGAGGTCTTGGTTCTAATGAAGGAACTCTGGGTATGTTCCTGGACATCTTCAGGATGCTTGTCAGAAAGACCAAGCCATGATTACAAGTCAGTTCTTCGCATCAGGTGGCCAAAGTATTAGAGTTTAAGCTTCAGCATCAGTCCTTCCAGTGAACACCCAGGACTGATCTCCTTTAGGATGGACTGGTTGGATCCCCTCACAGTCCAAGGGACTCTCAAGAGTCTTCTCCAGCACCACAGTTCAAAAGCATCAGTTCTTTGGCACTCAGCTTTCTTTATAGTCCAACTCTTACATCCATACATGACTACTGGACAAACCACAGCTTTGACTAGACAGACCTTTGTTGGCAAAGTAATGTCTTTGCTTTTTAATATGCTGTCTAAATGGGTCATAGCTTTTCTTCCAAGGAGCAAGCGTCTTTTAATTTCATGGCTGCAGTCAACATTTGCAGTGATTTTGGAGACCAAGAAAATAAAGACTGTCACTGTTTCCATTGTCTCCCCATCTATTTGCCATGAAGTGATGGGACCGGATGCCATGATCTTCGTTTTTTGAATGTTGAGTTTTAAGCCAGCTTTTTCACTCTCCTCTTTGACTTTCATCAAGAGGCTTTTTAGTTCTTCTTCGCTTTCTGCCATAAGGATGGTGTCATCTGCATGTCTGAGGTAACTGATATCTCTCCCAGTAATCTTGATTCCAGCTTGTGCTTCATCCAGCCCAGCATTTCGCAGGATAAAACCTCTGTGTAAATCTGAATTGCAGGGGTTGGTGAACACATCATGTGCCAGAGGAGGACAGACTCCAGTTCCATGGGGCCAGAAGCTCCTATGCTCAGGACCCTTGTTGATTTCGCCCTTTGGACATCTCCCTCTGGCTGTTCGTTCATATCCTTTATAGCATCCTTTATATAAATCAATAAACATAAGCAGAGTGTTCCCTGAGTTCTGGGAGCCATTCTAGCAAATCACTGAGCCTCAGCAGTGGGTTGTGGTAACCCCTGGTTTGTAGCTGAGACAGAAATATGAGTAACTTGGGACCCACTTGCTGTGGTTGGCATCTCAAGTAGAGGGAAGCCGTCTTGTGGGACTGAGCTTTTGACTGTAGGGTCTGTGCTAACCCCACAAAGTTAGTGTCAGAATTGAATTGACTTGTGGGACACCCAGATGGTGCCCATGGAGTACTGAAGACTTGCCTGGAGGGGAAAATACACACTTTGCAGGGAGAATCATTCTAGGAGGGGGAAGCAGTTTTCCTTGATGCACCCACACCCCAGCTGCCAATCTCTTCCCCTTCCAGCTTCAGTAGCAGGAGGCAGGCTCCAATGTCCACCAAACATAAGTCTCGGGCTGATTAAACTTAAATCTTATACAAAGAGTGAGCACATGCCAAGATTTTCCTTACCTCATCCACGAACAAGTCAATGAGTCCAGCACGACTGACTCCACGGCCAGTACAAGAAAGGACCAACCCTCTGTTTCTCCACCATACGTGAAGAAAATGAAAATTGGAAGACAGTGCACAGGTGGATGTGAACCTCGTTAATGCTCTGTAGTCAATAAAGCCATCACCCGGCGGTTGTCTTCTCTACTGGACAGAAATAATCTTAGCAACTTTCTCCACATTCATAGACTTGGGGACCTAATCAATGATAAATTGTGCCGGAGTCCCATTTCCTGAAAGCAGTGCTGTGCAGAACTTTCTGCGGTGGTGGAGATGTTCTGAGCTGTCCCATATAGGAGGAGCCTCAGCCACATGTAGCCTTTGAGCACTTAAAATGCAGCCAGCGTGACTGAGGAACAGGATTTCATTTTTAATGTTTTATTTTGAAATACATTCAGACATACAGCAAAGTTATAGATAGTACAGAGTTCTCATACACCCTGCTCCAGTTTCTTCTAAATGCAAACATCTTTGGTAATCATGGCACATCTATCAAAAATAAGAAAATGGGATTTCCCCATGGCCCAGTGGTTAAAATTCCACACTTCCACTGCAAGGGGCACAGGTTCGATGCCTGGTCAGGGAACTAAAAGCCCGCATGCTGTGCAGCACGCCTGAAAAAACAAAACTAAGAAATTAACACTGAAACAGGCTCAATTTGGGCATCCACTAGTTTTTTTTTTTTCAGTAATGCCCTTTTCAAATCCCTTCCAAGGCTCTATCCAATGATCATCCCCTCTTGGTCTCCGCTATGTGACAATTTCTTAGTCTTCCATGATTTTCCTGACTCTCACGCTTTTGAAGAGAACATCCCACAGTTTGCAGAAGTGGGTGTGTCTGATATTTTTTCAGGAGGAGACTGGGCTTGTGGACTTCGGAGAAGAGGCCCCCAAAGTGAGGGCGTGCCCTTCCCATCTCGATCCACCTGGGGCCCCCAAGAACCCTGACTGCAGGTGTCCTGTCACTGCAGGTGGTATTAACCAGGCCTTCTTTGCTCAGGGAGGTGTCTGCCATGTTTATCCTCCAGTGGGTTGCTGTCTTTCCCATCCCTACTCTGTGATTTATTTTTTATTTTTTAAAGATTTTTTTGGATGTGGACCATTTTTTAATGTCTTTATTGAATTTGTTACAATATTGTTTCTGTTTTAGGTTTTTGGTTTTTTTTTGGCCAGGAGCCATGTGGGATCTTAGTTCCATGACCAGGGGTCAAACCTGTGCCTGGTCTTTAAGAAGGTGAAGTCTTTTAACCATTGGACCAGCAGGGAAGTCCCTACTCTGCTTTAGAAGCAAGTCACTGTCCAGCCTACTGTCAAGGGGAGGGGAGTCCAGCCGGAGCAACTCCTGGAGGTTTTGTGGATGCAAGGTAAAACCACCACAGTGATTAGTGAAAACTGGGAGACAGGTGCTGGAAGCCTGTGCACTTTTTGTTTCTCCTTCATTTCCCCCGTTAATTTCAGCCTTCTTCTCTTGATCTTGTCTTTAGCAGCTACTACTGTGGTGCTTAATGGTGATTTTCTATTTTCTTCTTTTATGTTTATTAACTAGAATTATGCAAGGAACATTTGTCCCTTTCCTCCTGTTTATTTATTTATATCTCCACAGAGTACTCCACGTTAACTTTATTCTTTGAAAGGACACATGGTCATCTTTCTGCCTTATATTCCCGTTTTGGATGGTTTTTCTAACAGTAAGAGTGTTCCAATATAGGACAGCCAAAAAGAATAGTAGATGTCCAAGCATATGGGTGTTTCTGGAAGGATTGATCAAAACACTGTCATTGGAGGCTAGGATATTCGGGGACTTTAAAAGCCTGGTGTGGGACTGGAGTAGAAATACCCACCAGAGGGAATTCCCTGGAGGTCCAGTGGTTAGGACTCAGTGCTTACACTGTGGTGGCCCAGGTTCAATCTCTGGTTGGGGAACTAAGATCCTGCAAGGCAAGCAACAGAACCAACAAAGAATAAGAAGAAAAAGAAGAAAACACCCACCAAACTAAGAACAAGAAGAAGCCAAGGCTGGACTGCATATCTCAGAGTCGTAAACTCGTTCCATTTACACGAGAACTTGGGCAAATTATACTATCTCTCTAGGCTTCAGTTTCCCCCCATTAAGGTGAAGATGAAGGCACTGATCAACAGTGGTTCTCAGGCTGGAGCAAACATGTGGAGGTTTTGTTCAAACACAGGTTGCTGGCTGCACCCCCAGAGTGTCAGATTCAGTAGGCCTGGTTAGGTCTGGGGTGGGGCTCGGAGCTTTGCGTTTCTCACAAATTGTCAGGCGATGCCGATGCTGTTGATCCAGAGACCACACTTGGAGAACCATTCGTCCAGATGATCGCTGAGTACTGTGGAGAGCTATGGACGTATCTCTTGACATGAGGAAATCCTTGGCTCTGGCTATGTCACTGCTGAAATGATGGAACAGACCTTTGCAGGAGCCGGGACACTGGGGATCCAGTGGGGAGCTAGGCAGTAGGCACATGAATGATTGCTCTGTGCCAGGCATGGCGTTAAATGCCTCGAAGACCCAGTTGCTGCCCAGGGAGGGACAGAGGTTGGCAGAGTGGTAAGGAGTAGGCTTGAGGGTCTTCCCTGGTGGTCCAGTGGTTAAGAATCCACCTGCCAACACAGGGCGCACTGGTTTGATCCCTGATTCAGGAAGATCCCACGTGTCATGGAGCAACTAAGCCTGTGCTCCACAACTTACTGAGCCCTCGTGCTAGAGCCTGTGCCCCGAGACAAGAGGGGCCCCACGACAAGCAACCGTGTGCCAGCCACTGAAAGGAAGGGGAGCCCCCACTCGCCAAGACTAGAGAGAGCCTGAGGGCGGCAGTGAAGACGGCGCAGCCTAAATAAACCCAGTTTTTAAAGAGGCTTGAATCTGTCCCCTTCGCCACACACACTTAACAGCTATGTAGCCTTGGGCAAGTGACTAAATAACTTCTCGCTTCAGTTTCCCCACCTATACAGAGAGGAGAGAGTGAAACTTTCAGCATCTGGCAAGAAGATGCCCAATGAACGCTTACGACTGCTAAAATTATCATCCTTTGCCACTAAACCTTTCCAATGAGGAGAAACAGCAGTGACAGATATTATTTATTTCTACACACGTCTCAATCACCCTAAGCCCCAGCACCACCTAACCTGGATACCCCGTCTACCCACTCAGTCACACTGTTCACCCATGCACAAAATCCAAAACAGGTTATGAGAAAAATTCAGCATAATTTATTAAATAGTTTCCAAGGGCTCCTCCAAGGAGCATTAACAATCTCAGTATGATAAATATCAATAAATTAAAATAGCTGTCACCTCCTGCCCTCACAAGGGTATAATACAATTTAAGTCTTCCGAAGAAAAACATTCTATAAATTATAAGACAAAGAACAATGACATAACTTGAAATCATTTTCAAGTTAGCTCAGACATGGATATCTCAGTCTTCCCAGAACTCGCAATTTTGAGGCTTCATTGAGATGATAACTAGAATGATTTACTTAACTCACAGTAGAATTCTCGCACACAGCTGTCACTCATCTTTTTTTTTTTTTCTAAGACTCCTTGCATTCCTGGTTGACAGCATCAACCAGATGGTCTTCAGTGACCTTCGGGGCTTCCATGCCCACTAATTTCAGGCACTTTGAAAACATCTCTAAAACACACTTGATGAACATTTTACGTTGAAAGTTGTCTGTAGGCACAGAAATGTCTGGTGCACGTTGCAATTCAAGTTTTTTGAGATGGTCCATGACATCAGGAAAATTATTTTTGTCATTGAAAAATGGTTCGATGGCTCTGAAATAAGGCAGGATGGCTGAGCTGTTGACGTTGTGTGGCGGTTGGGGGCTCACAGAGAAACACTGCATGGGGCACACGCAGGATTTTGGCACGCCCTTCTCTTTCAGCTCCTGTGGAAGGAGGAGGGGAAATGAGTGAGCATTAGTTTTGCAAAGCAGCCAGAAATCCCGATAGCTCCTGGGTCGGGAAGATCTCCTGGAGAAGAAAATGACCACCCACTCCAGTATTCTAGCCTAGAGAGTCCCATGGACTACAGTCTGAATCCCTGGCGGGCAACAGTCCAAGGGGTTGCGAAGAGTCAGATGTGAATGAGCGACTAAACATCAACGACAAGTCGAGGGGCCTGGGCAGTGCTTTCTCTTCAGTGGCTCTTCTAACCCGTGCCACAAGCCTGCAAGGCTGTGATGGTCACTGTCCCCTCTCCCAGAAGAAACTAAAGCTCAGCTGGTTTGTGGACCTGGTGCGAGCTCAGGTGGTGGAGTGGCACTCCAGCCCACATCAGGCAGCACTCCCCTAGCCTGTACTGCTAACCATGGCTCCCTCCTGCCTCTTCTGCACCATCTCTGCCTCCTCTCCTCTAAGGACCACGCAACCTTCTGGAATCCACTCTCAGCTGCTTAGGGGCCCAGAGAGGTGGGGAAGGGGAAGATGTCTGGGTTTCTATGCTGCTCCTGGTTCTCTGTGACTCTGTGTAAAGTCAATATATCCCCCTCTCAATAGCACTGAAACATGTATATTACCACATGTGAAATAGATCACCAGTCCGTGTTCGATGTATGAAGCAGGGCACTCAAAGCCGGTGCACTGGGGACAACCCTGATGGGATGGGGAGGGAGGTGTGTGGGGGGAGTTCAGGATGGGGGACACATGCACACCCATGGCTGATTCCTGTCAATGTATGGCAAAACCCACCACAATATTGTAAAGTAATTAGCCTCCAATTAAAATAATCAAAAAATACCCCGCTCTCCTAACCAGGGTGGGAGGTGGTGGTTATATTTGGCTGGAAAGGTCTCCAAGATGCCAGAGACGTTTTACTCCAACACACCATGGACTCCAGGCCACGCCCTTCCCCATCTCTCTTCCTGGGGACTAGAAGCATCGCATCAACCTGAAGCTGCCTGATCACCAGAGCCAACAGCCTCTGCCTTTGCATCTGTAGAAGATGGCTCAGTGGTTAAGAATCCTCCTGCCAATGCGGGAACACAGGTTCCATCTCTGGTCCGGGAAGATCCCACAAGCTGCGGAGCAACTATGCGTGGAAGCTGCAACTTCTGAACTCTTGCTCTAGATCCTGCACTCCACAAGAGAAGCCACTGCCATGAAGCCTGCACACCGCAACTAGGGAGTAGCCCCACTCTTCGCAACTAGAGAAAGCCCATGTGCAACAATGAAGACCCGGCCCAGACAAAGTTAAATAAATAAATTAAACAAACAAACAAAAAAGCCAAGGCTGAAGTTTAAATGCCAGGATGGAAGGGAAGAGCAAGGCCAGTCTTACGAATCACTTCCGCGTGTTGCTTTCTGTTTACTCAAAGCTGTGTAACAGCTCCTGTCTTGACCACAACCCTGAGAAACTGAAAGAGTATTTTCATGTACTCAGCCTCACACTTTCCCTGCCGTGGGTCAGGCTCAGCCGGGCCTCTGCTAGAAGCTGATGGAGCCCTAATTCATAAGTAACACGCACACAGACATCTAATGTGTTAACCGCCCTTATCTTCCGTAAGAGATGCTCCTTGTGACCCACAGGAGGATTTTAGTATCCTGTATTTTCTGGGCTATCATGTACAGCGTAGGCTGAGATTGGCTGCTCTTTGAAGAGCAGGGATGGAGAAAAACGAATTTGCCTGTGAGCCGAATGTGTCAGGGATGAACAAGCCCACAGAAGTAGGGGTGCGTGAGAAATTGTTGAGCTTGGGGCTCTCTGGGCTAATCTCTGTCTCTGACCCCCACCACCAATCTCACAAAAATTCCATCCTAGCCTATCTGTGCTGAAGCTGAAGATCCAATACTCTGGCTACCTGACGTGAAAAGCCGACTCACTGGAAAAGAGCCTGATGCTGGGAAAGACTGAAGGCAGGAGGAGAAGTGGACGACAGAGGATGAGATGGTTAGATAGTATCACCCACTCAATGGACATGAATTTGAGCAAGCTCCAGGAGATAGTGGAGGACAGAGGAGCCTGGTGTGCTCCAGTCCATGGGATCACAAAGAGTTGGATACAACTGAGCGACTGAACAAGAGCGGCAAAGGCCTGTCTAGTTGCTCCCGTCCCTTCCGGGAATGTCCACAGCCCTCGCTAATGGTCTGAAGGAGAGTAGGCTTCTTCTGGGGGCCAAGGAGGGCATTTTAAATAAACGGCTTAGAAAAGAAATCTGGTGGGCACTTACGTATTCTTCCATGAGTTTCGAGAATGAGAACTGCAATTCTATGATTACAGCTGATTGTGCGTCTCGTGGTAGTGGACGACTATGGGAGGAGAGCAGGGCTCCCGAACAGCAGAGCAGGAACAGGGCAAGCCCGGAGGATCCTGGAAAAAGAGAGTGATACTGTGAGGCGCGCGGACCGCACACCCCCACCCGCCCCACTTCCACCACTGGAGCTGTGCTGGGCTGGGCCCCTCCTGTCTTCCTCTCCATCTGGGGAGACCCGACCGTGCCCCCCAGCATCAGTGGCCGCAGGACCCAGTGATACCTGAGGGGGGGCCCATGGCAGGAGAGAGCGAGGCTGCTTTGGCAACAGCTGCTGGAGTGAGATGTGCTCGCCATACTCTTAGGCGGGTATATATATATAAAGGGCCAGTTGCAAGGAAGAGGGACACTAAAGGTCCCACCCATGGCAAAATCATTACTCAGCTTTTCTCCAGAAAACACTTTCAAATTTCTGCCATCTGAGTCTGGGTGAAAGCAAGGCTGGAAGGAAATGCTGAGGTTACCCTCAAGGTGGGCAGATGCCTGACTCAGTGCAGACACACACAAGGCGCCCACAGGAAGGCATACACGTCTTTGCCATTTCTTCTTGGAAAGAGCTTGGTGATTTGACTAGAAGAAATTTCGAAGCCCCTGGGGTTGACAGGCAGAACCCCCAAGAAACGTATGACTAACTGGAGTTGAGGGTCAATGCCCCACAGGAAATTTCTGGGGAGGGTCGTGGTGAGCTTGTGTAGGTGTAAAGCTGGCACAAAGCTTGTAAAATGCATTATCTCTGGAAATTTCTGAAGCATGCCCATGCCAGAGTCCGGGGACAGCCCTGATAACCAATGTGAACTTGAGTGAGTCAAAGACGTTGACTCTGCTTGGCCTTGAACAGCATTGGATCCTCCACAGCATCTTTGCAACCGCAGGCCTCAAGCCAGAATCCATGTTCCAGAGATACCTGGTTCTTGTCAACTAGTTTTTTAATTTTTAGTTTTTATATATTTTGGCCAGGCTGCTCGCAGCATGTGGGATCTAAGTTCCATAACCAGGCCCAGTGCAAGGGAAGCGCAAAGTCTTAACCACCACACCACCAGGGAAGTCCCGGAGTTATTTATTGAAATCACTTACTCGTATTTTGAGTGCCAACTCTGACTTGACGTTCTTCTCAGCTCTCAAAAATGATGGCCAGAAAGTTAGATGAGGTCTCTGCCTTCAGGAATCTGGTGTTCTCGTGGGCAAGGAGCTGACAACAAACACCATTAACAAACAAGAGTGGATCAGAGAGAGATAGGCAGAGAGTGATTGATGACATACGTAGTCAGGGGAGCAGGAAACGTCTCTCTAATGAGATATCACTGAAGCTGAGACCTAAAAGATGAGTAGGAGTCTGCTGTGGGAAGATCTGGCAAATGGGTGCTCCAAGCAGGGGGCCCCACAGTGCAAAAATGATCTTGATGTCACAGGTCACGGAGGCTGGAGTGAACTGAGAGAAGGAGAAGGTGGTGGGGAGCTGGGCGGAGGCCAGGTCACAGAGGGCTTTAAGGGACTTAGGGTTAGGACTTCCCTGGCAGTGCAGTGGTTAAGACTCCGAGCTTCCAGTTCCTCTACTGCAGGGGGCATGCGTTCGATCCCTGGTTGGGGAATTAAGATCCCACATGTCACGTGTGGTGCAACCAAAAGAAAAAAAAAAGAATTTGGGTTTAATTCTAAGTGTGATGAGGCACTGCTGCATGACTGTAGGTGGGGAAACATAGGCTCTGGAGACCTTTAGAGAATGAGAGAGATAGGCTGCTGAGTGGACAATGGATCGTGTGATCCAGGGTGGAAGCAGAGGGCCCAGTTGGGTTATGCAGCCATGCAGGCAAGCGGTGATGTGACTTGGACCAGGATGGACTAGCTGAAGATCGACGGGACGGCTGGTGGACTGGTGCAGAGTTGGACTGAAGAGAGGAGTCAAGGGTGACTCCAGGGATTTAAATAAAGCCATTGAATGGTTTGTGTGCCATAGGGGGAAAAGTCTGGAGAAGAGAAATCAAGAGTCCTATTTGGAGTGAGTTAAGTTTGAGATGCCCGCTGGGCATCTATTTAATGTCAGGTCTGCCACTGGGTAAAAGTCACAAGCTCAGGGATGAGGTCAGACCTGGGTGGTTGATAGAACCCAGTGTACACCAGAAGAGACAGTTGGCAACCCCCTTCCACCCTTAAGCCCAAGTCCTCCTCTAGTCATTTCTGTCTCTTTCCTCTTCTTTTAAAAAATATTTATTTCTATTTATTTATTTGTCTACACTGGGTCTTAGTTGCAAAATGTGGGATCCAGTTCCCTGACCAGGGATCATAGCCAGGCCAACTGTATTGGGAGCACAGAGTCTTAGCCACTGGACCACCAGGGAAGTCCCCTCTTTCCTCCTCTTATCCAAGCTTCGGAGAGATCTACTCACTTTTACCTCACAATATAGTTTTCACTCCAATGATTTATTCAAAACCCTCTAGAAAAGTCCACACTAGGTAACATTTTGCCCCCATGACTTACACCCTCTGGTGTTTACTCCCACAGTGATGTTACATTGCATGGCAGAGGGGACTTTGCAGATGTAATCAGGTTATTAATCAATTGACCCTAAGGTAGGCTGATTACCAGGTGGGCCCAGTGTCATCACATGAGACTTAAAGAGGAAGGAAAAAGAAGTGAGACAGACTCAAAGCATGAGAATGACCCAGCTTCCATTGCTAGCTTGAAGGTGGAGGGTCCAGGTGGAAAGCATGAGAAGAGAATGAGTTTGACCAACAACCAGTGAGTTGGGAAGAGGCCCATGGACCCCAGGTGAGAACTGCAGCCCCAGCTGATACCTTGACTTTAGCCTGGTAAAGAACTAAAGAGAGAACAGAGAACAAGCGCAGAACAGAATCCAGTTACACCACACTGGATTCCTGACCTGCAGAAACATCACTTTGCCAACAGAGGTCTGTCTAGTCAAAGCTATGGTTTTTCCAGTAGTCACGTACAGATGTGAGAGTTCAAAAAGAAGGCTGAGTACAAAAGAATTGATGTTTTTGAACTGTGGTGCTGGAGAAGATTCTTGAGAGTCCCTTGGAGACTCTGAAGGAAATCAAACCCGTCAATCCTAAAGGGAATCAACCCGGAATATTCTTTGGAAGGACTGATGCTGAAGCTCCAATACTTTGGCCACCTGATGCAAAGAGTTGACTCATTTGAAAAGACCGTGATGCTGGGAAAGATTCAGGGCAGGAGGAGAAGGGGATGACAGAGGATGAGATGATTGGATGGCATCACTGACTCAATGGACATGAGTGTGAGCAAACTCTGGGAGTCAGTGAAGGACAGGGAGGCCTGGCGTGCTGCAGTCCATGGGGCTGCACAGAGTCAGACAGGACTTAGGGACTGAACAGCAATAGCAAACTTGGTGGTTTTAAGCTGTTCGGTTTCTGACTTTGGTGAGAACCCATATAGTCTCTAGGGACCTAATACCGCCAACCTTACTGGGTTCTTTTCAGCTATCATTTGACTTCATCCTTTCATGACATGCAATAGTATCAATTACTTCCTCTTCTTGCGAACATTTTTCCCCTCTGAAAGCATTATCCGGATACATTTTGGGTGTCAGCCTCTCACAGTGCCTTCTGAGGCCGAATCATCTTCCTGCTTCGCTCTTTAATGGACACGCCTCAGAGGGCCCAGTGCTTGGCCTATGTTCTCACACGTTAATGTCTCTCTCCTTTTACCTAAATGTCCAGCTGCCCTATGGACATCTCCACCTGAATGGCCCACCTGGACCTCACATTCAACATAGCCAGATCGGAGGTTCATACCCTGTGAACCAGGCGATAGTGAGAATGGCAGTGAAGACCTGTGGATGGATTGGCAAAATCTGTAGGAGATAGAATCCTGTCTTTTGGAGGTGATTGATTGAATCTGGGGATAATGGAAAGGGAGGAACTGAGGATGACTTCCAGGTGTCTTGTTTGGGAAACTGGATAGATGGCGTTGGTCCCTCCTGGGAGAGGATTACGGGGCTCAGATGACATAAAGAATTTATTTATTGATGTGGTAAGGTGGAAGTGTACAGAAGGCCACTGGGCATTTGGACTTGGAGCTTGAAGGAGGGAACCGGAGACATATATTGGGTACCACCTGTGTACTGTGTTGATGAAACTGGACGTCTAAGAGAGAGGACTAATGTGAGTTGTGAATCAAGGGTGGAGTCCTGGGACACATCTCCATTAATGGAACAGGTACAGGAAGAGGATTTAGTCTAAAACACCAAGAAGACATCCTCAAGAGGGAAAGAAATGTACTAGAAAAACATGTGGTCATAGAACAAGATAAGAAGCGGTTTCAAGAAGGAGGAAATGATTGGCACCATCAAAAGGCACAGAGAGGTCAAATAAGATAAAGGCTAAAGAGATACAGTAGGTTTGAGAACATGAGGTCACTGGGAAGTTTGCTAGTAGGGGTTGAATAAATTGTTGGGCAAGGGGAAGCCATACTGTGGTTTTGGAATGGAGGAAAAAGTAAAACCACTCAGTCATGTCACTGGAATCCCAGGCATCCTCCCTGGTTCATCTCTTTGATGTGTTTATATCACTGTAGACTCTTGGATATTTGTTTTATTCTTTAAAAAGATGTATGGCTCCATTTTTGTCTTATTTCCAAGTCCTGGGAAATTTTTCTGACAGTAGTGACTGAAGCCCACCAGACTCCTCTGTCCATGGGATTCTCTAGGCAGGAGAATCCCATGGGCGGAGGAGCCTGGTGGGCTGCAGTCCATGGGGTCGCTAAGAGTCGGACACGACTGAGCGACTTCACTTTCATTTTTCACTTTCACTTTTCACTTTCATGCGTTGGAGAAGGAAATGGCAACCCACTCCAGTGTTCTTGCCTGGAGAATCCCAGGGACGGCGGAGCCTGGTGGGCTGCTGTTTATGGGGTCGCACAGAGTCGGTCACGACTGAAGCGATTTAGCAGCAACAGCAGCAGTAAAGCTGTTCTAATATAGGACAATCAAAAAGAATGACAGACGTCCACAAGAGTGGGTTTTTTGGGATCACAGCCAGTAAATCGGACTTCCTCAAAGTTAAAAAAAATAATAATTCTCTTCTAAGAACCCTGTTGAGAGGATGAAAAGACAAGCCAAGACTAGGAAAAAAATGTTAGCCAAATGCAAATCCAACAAAGGAATTCTGAGCAGAATATAGAAAGAATGCTCAAAACTCAGTTTTATGGATTAGGCAGTGGTTTCTTAAAACGACACCAAAGGCACAAACAACCAAAGGGGGGAAGAAACAGATAAATTACATCTCAGCAAAATTAAAACCTTTTGCTTGTCAAGGGAAACTACCAAGAAAGTGAAAGACAACCCCCAGAATGGGAGAAAATCATAAGCAAGACAGGGGGCTAGCATCCAGAACATATAGAAGCTCTTAGAACTCAACGATAAAAAACAAACAAACCCAATTTTAAAATGACCAAAGTATTTGACTAGACATTTCTCCAAAGAAGATACACATGGCCAACAAGCGCGTGAAAAGATGTTCAGCATCATTAGTCAGGCATTGTTGTTGTTATTTAGTCACTCAGTCATGTCCCATTCTTTTGGGACCCCATGGACTGTAGCCCGCCAGGCTCCTCTGTCCATGGAATTCTCCAGGCAAGACACTGGAGTGGGTTGCCATTTCCTTCTCCAAGAGACCTTCTCAACTCAGGGATGAAACCCATGTCTCCTGCATTGGCAGGAGTATTCTTTACCACTGAGCCACCAAGGGAGCCCAGGCAGGCATTCAGTTCAGTTCAGTCCCTCAGTCATGTCAGACTGAACTGAACTGTACTACCTTTTCCGATTTGGAACCAGTCTGTTGTTCCATGTCCAGTTCTAACTGTTGCTTCTTGACTTGCATACAGATTTCTCAGGAGGCAGGACAGGTGGTCTGGCATTCCCATCTCTTTGTCAGGCATTAGGAAAATGCAAATGAAAACCACAGTGAGATACCACTTCATACCTATTAAGATGGCTATAGTTTTTGTAAATGTAAAATAATTGGTGCTGGTGAGGATATGAAAAAAGGAACTCTCATATATTGCTGGTTGAAATGTAAAATGAATGGTGCAGGTTCTGTGTAAAATAGTTTAGCAGGTCCTCAAAACGTGAAACGTTGAGTTACCATCAGTTCAGTTCAGTCGCTCAGTCGTGTCCGACTCTTTGCGACCCCATGAACCGCAGCACACCAGGCCTCCCTGTCCATCACCAACTCCCGGAGTTTACTCAAACCCACCTCCATCGAGTCGGTGATGCCATCCAGCCATCTCATTCTCTGCCGTCCCCTTCTCCTCCTGCCCCCAATCCCTCCCAGCATCAGAGTCTTTTCCAGTGAGTCAACTCGTCGCATGAGGTGGCCAAAGTATTGGAGTTTCAGCTTCAGCATCAGTCCTTCCAGTGAACACCCAGGATTGATCTCCTTTAGAATGGACTGGTTGGATCTCCTTGCAGTCCAAGGGACTCTCAAGAGTCTTCTCCAGCACCACAGTTCAAAAGCATCAATTCTTCAGTGATCAGCTTTCTTCATAGTCCAATTCTCACATCCATACATGACCACTGGAAAAACCATAGCCTTAACTAGACGGACCTTTGTTGGCAAAGTAATGTCTCTGCTTTTTAATATGCTATCTAGGTTGGTCATGACTTTCCTTCCAAGGAGTAAGTGTCTTTTAATTTCATGGCTGCAATCAGCATCCGCAGTGATTTTGGAGCCCAAAAAAATAAAGTCTGACACTGTTTCCACTGTTTCCCCATCTATTTCCCATGAAGTGATGGGACCAGATGCCATGATCTTCGTTTTCTGAATGTTGAATTTTAAGCCAACTTTTTCACTCTCCTCTTTCACTTTCCTCAAGAGGCTTTTTAGTTCCTCTTCACTTTCTGCCATAAGGGTGGTGTCATCTGCATATCTGAGGTTATTGATATTTCTCCCGGCAATCTTGATTCCAGCCTGTGCTTCATCCAGCCCAGTGTTCTTCATGATGTACTCTGCATATAAGTTAAATAAGCAGGGTGACAATATACAACCTTGACGTATTCCTTTTCCTATTTGGAACCAGTCTGTTGTTCCATGTCCAGTTCTAACTGTTGTTTCCTGACCTGCATACAGGTTTCTCAGGAGGCAGGTCAGGTGGTCTGGTATTCCCATCTCTTTCAGAATCTTCCACAGTTTGTTGCGATCCACACAGTCAAAGGCTTTGGCATAGTCAATGAAGCAGAAATAGATGTTTTTCTGGAACTCTCTTGCTTTCTCCATGATCCAGCAGATGTTGGCAATTTGATCTCTGGTGCCTCTGCCTTTTCTAAAACCAGCTTGAACATCTGGAATTTCACAGTTCATGTATTTCTGAAGCCTGGCTTGGAGAGTTTTGAGCATGACTTTACTAGCATGTGAGATGAGTGCAATTGTGCGGTAGTTTGAGCATTCTTTGGCATTGCCTTTCTTTGGGATTGGAATGAAGACTGACATTTTCCAGTCTTGTGGCCACTGCTGAGTTTTCCAAATTTGCTGGCATATTGAGTGCAGCACTTTCACAGCATCATCTTTCAGGATTTGAAATAGCTCAACTGGAATTCCATCACCTCCACTAGCTTTGTTCGTAGTGATGCTCTCTAAGGCCCACTTGACTTCACAGTCCAGGATGTCTGGCTCTAGGTCAGTGATCACACCGTCGTGACTATCTTGGTCGTGAAGATCTTTTTTGTACAGTTCTTCTGTGTATTCTTGCCACCTCTTCTTAATATCTTCTGCTTCTGTTAGGTCCATACCATTTCTGTCCTTTATCGAGCCCATCTTTGCATGAAATGTTCCCTTGGTATCTCTAATTTTCTTAAAGAGATCTCTTGTCTTTCCTATTCTGTTGTTTTCCTCTATTTCTTTGCAGTGATCACTGAGGAAGGCTTTATTATCTCTCCTTGCTTGCTATTCTTTGGAACTATGCATTCAGAGGCTTATATCTTTACTTTTCTCCTTTTCTTTTGCTTCTCTTCTTTTCACAGCTATTTGTAAGGCCTCCCCAGACAGCCATTTTGCTTTTTTGCATTTCCTTTTCATGGGAATGGTCTTGGTCCCTGTCTCCTGTACAATGTCACAAACCTCCGTCCAGAGTTCATCAGGCACTCTATCAGATCTAGTCCCTTAAATCTATTTCTCACTTCCACTATATAATCATAAGGGATTTGATTTAGGTCATATCTGAATGGTCTAGTGGTTTTCCCTACTTTCTTCAATTTAAGTCTGAATTTGGCAATAAGGAGTTCAAGATCTGAGCCACAGTCAGCTCCTGGTCTTGTTTTTGCTAACTGTATAGAACTTCTCCATCTTTGGCTGCAAAGAATATAATCAATCTGATTTCGGTGTTGGCCATCTGGTGATGTCCATGTGTAGAGCCTTCTCTTGTGTTGTTGGAAGAGGGTGTTTGCTATGACCAGTGCATTCTCTTGGCAAAATTCTATTAGCCTTTGCCCTGCTTCATTCCGTGCTCCAAGGCCAAATTTGCCTGTTACTCCAGGTGTTTCTTGACTTCCTACTTTTGTATTCCAGTACCCTATAATGAAAAGGACATCTTTTTTGGGTGTTAGTTCTAAAAGGTCTTGTAGGTCTTCATAGAACCGTTCAACTTCAGCTTCTTCAGCGTTACTGGTTGGGGCATAGGCTACACAAAAATTTTATTCCTAAGTATCTGCCCAAGAGAAATGAAAACTTAGGTTCATACAAAACTACATGAATGTTCATAGCTGCATTATTCATCAGAATAAAAAAGTAGAAACAACTCAGATGTCCTTCAACTGATGAATGGATAAAGAAAAATGCGTTCTACCCATAT
Source organism: Moschus berezovskii (assembly GCF_049115385.1). Classification (NCBI taxonomy): domain Eukaryota; kingdom Metazoa; phylum Chordata; class Mammalia; order Artiodactyla; family Moschidae; genus Moschus; species Moschus berezovskii. The sequence continues at coordinate 56,380,697 of NC_142478.1, read as the reverse complement.
ATAGAATATTATTCAGCCATAAGAAGGAAGGAAGTACTGATGTGCTGCAACATATCTGAACCTTGAAACTATTATGCTGTGTGTCCTTTTGGAATGAAGAAAAAGTTGAAAATTAGATTACAGTGAGAGCTGCACGATGGATATAGTGGCACTATGAATATACTTAAGAATTGTGCACTTTAAACAGGTGAATTTTAGTTACATACATTAGATCTCAGTCAAGATGTTGCATTTTCAAATTATAGGAACCAGAACCATCTCTTTTTATCTATTGATTTTTATTTATTTGGCTGCACCACGTCTTAGTTGCAGCATGTGAAGTCTTAGCTGCAGCATATGGGATCTAGTTCCCTGATCAGGGATGGAACACAGGCCCCCTGCATTAGGACTGTGGAATCTTAGCCACTGGACAACCAGGTAAGCCCCCACTCTCATCATCTTATCCCGTTAATTTCACAAACAGGTTCCCAGGAGTCCGTTGCCAGCCGGGCAGCGGACTAGATGCTGAGGATGGAAAGATGAATGAGATTGGACCAGTCTAAAGGGGCCTTGGTGCTAAATCTGTTATCTGGGTGGACAGTGATTAAAACTTCTGACGCGGGGATTAAAGAGATCCACCTTGGAGCTAAAGCTGAAACTCCATGCGACGAGTTGACTCACTGGAAAAGACTCTGATGCTGGGAGGGATTGGGGGCGGGAGGAGACGGGGACGACAGAGAATGAGATGGCTGGATGGCATCACTGACTCTGTGGACATGAGTTTGAGTGAACTCCGGGAGTTGGTGATGGACAGGGAGGCATGGCGTGCTGTGATTCACGGGGTGGCAGAGAGTCGGACACGACTGAGCAACTGAACTGAACTGACTGAACTGAACCTTGGAATCCACTGATTAGAGAGGACTGTTTGTCCTTGGATTCATTTCTCCTCCCCAGTTCCGCCAAAGGGGGATAAGAATTAATACTTTATTCCGAGGGTGCTCCAGAGAAGAAACAGATTAGCAGCTGGGAAGCGCTCAGTACCTGTCGGGGCCACCACAGTAATCACCCCCAGGCGGTGGTTGGAAGAGTATTGCTAACCCGGCGCAGTTGGGTCTCTGATTCCTGGCTGCGGGAAAAGTTTGTCCCCAAGCGAGAACAGTGGGTTCCAGGAGCGCCTTCGCAACCGCGCCTCCGCCGCCTGGAGCGTCCCGGCGGTTGCCTAGCAACCAGCTGGCGTGGCGAACGCGCGAGCATGGAGCGGGAGACCCGGACCCTGAGCGCCGCGGTCCGGGAGCACCTGCGCCAGCTGTGTCTGCACGAGTTCCCGTGCGGCACCGGCAGCTGGGTGCGGGCGCTGGCGGGGCGGCCTGCGGAGGGGCTGGGGGGTCTGGGAAACGGAGGTGACCGACCAGGGGCCAGGCCAGGGCCTAGGGACGCAGAGAGGGCTGGGGAAGGGCTGCCGCCGGGTGCTGAGGGCGCCACCAGCCAGAAGCCAGGAGAGGATGTTTGGATCTGGGCGTTTAGGGAGCGTCCTGACCAGGGGGTGGGGATGGGGGTGCACTGTGGGAACAGGGACGCTGCAGGGGTGGACGAGATAGGCCCCCACCTGTGGCCTGTGGGCGCTGACCTAGGGTAGAGGGCAGGGACCCCGCCTCGAGCAGAGCGGGACCCAGGGGCAGGCTCTCCTAAAGACACCAGCCTCCTTTAGGGGTGAAATATCGTCCTGAGAGCAGGTTTACAGTTAGGACCCTGCTGCGATGTGGCCAAAGGGGCTGTCCTCACCAGCTAAGTGCAGGAGGAGCATGACCTTTAGAACCAGGGGCTTCCCAAGTGTGCCAGGAAGTCCTGAGCCCTGAGTGGTTCCCATGGGCTTGGTAGGAAGCTTTTTGGTGTTCCTGTCCGACTCTCTGAGACCCCCATGGATTGCAGCACACCAGGCTTCCCTGTCCTTCACTCGCTCCCAGAGTTTGCTCACATCATGTCCAATAAGTCGGTGATGCCATCCAACCATCTCATCCTGTCGTCCCCTTCTTCTCCTGCCCTCAGTCTTTCCCAGCATCAGGGTCTTTTCCGGTGAGTCGGCTCTTTGCATCAGGTGGCCAAAGTATTGGCGCTTCAGCTTCAGCATCAGTCTTTCCAATGAATATTCAGGGCTGATTTCCTTTAGGATTGACTAGTGGGAAGCTGGGACCCCACATTCCCTTGTCGGGCTCGTCCCCATTTTCATAGAAGAGAAAACTGAGATGCTAATCAAGGAACTAATTAACTTGTTTCATGAACAAACATTGACTGGGCCTCTACTGTGTGCTGTGTTTGGGGTTTCATAGACAGATGTCTCTCAAGACGAAGGGGTGGAAGACAGTAAACTCAAGGACCAAAATCTTTCATCTTCCACTAATGACATCTAAAGGGTCAGATGTTCAGCCTTTGCCACCTCTGCTTCAGAAACCTTTTCTTGGCTAATTACCTCCCACAGATTGCCTTTTACACCTCCTGGCTTCTAAGCTCACCCTGATCGTCCTGTCTTATAGTCTATTCCATTTTGAGAGTTTTGAATCCTTGAGAGGGGGTGAGTCATAAAGAGAGAAATTCTGTTCCTCCCTCCTCCCACCCCTTACTGCAGAATAAGTCACGATTTCTTCCTCAAACTAGCCGAGTATGGCAGGAGCTGATCCCCAGAGAGGAGAAGGCCCTGAGCCCCAGGGAGGAGACAATAGAGGATCTGCTGGGCCTGGTTCGCAGCACCCACTCACCCTGGGCTCTGGTGGAGGGCTCAAGCGCAGAGGACCTTTTCCTGAAAGAGCTGGCCATCCAGAATCCACTGATGCTCAAAGACAGCTTCTTCTACACCTACTTCAGGTCGCTCCGGGTGGTGGACAAGGATGTGAGTGCTGGGAGTGAGCCTCAGGGACAGGGATGGTGAGAGGGGAGCTGTTCCCCTTACGGGACTGGGTGGTAAGACCCAGCTCTGCCCTCCTCCTGATTAATCTCACCAGCCTGTCCTCAGAGCAGGGCTACCAAGCCCAGCAAACTCCCTCAGTTTGTCGCCCCAGGGAAGGGAGGCCCAGCCAGGATGGCCCGTAATGTCCTTGAATCCAAAGTCAAGTGACGATTCACAGACAGGTCCCTGAAGTTTCTGGCCTGACCCTGCAGGATGTAAACTAGAGTGGTCCCTTAAGACCACAGGGTTCACCATGGCACTGATCCCTGCCCTCGGGACCTGACAGTCCAGCAAGGGATACAAGACAGGGAAGCTGGAAGGGTGTCAGAGGAGGGGTGAGGCTTGAGAGGTGAGAGGCCGCTGCAGGCCTGGCAGAAGGCTGCAGGAAAGGCGCACAGGACAGGGAGGGGATTGGGTGTGGGGCGGTCACTCTCTGAGGCTGGATGCGCCGTTGCTGTCCTCAGGTAGACTCCAGGGCCACCCTGACCACTGCAGCTCTGATCTCCCTTTCCTCCCTTCCAGGTGAGCCTGGTGGACAAAGAGCTCCTGAAATTTGTGAAGCTTGAAGAGTTGGTGCTGAGTGCTAATCAAATCAAGGAAGTTGACACCACCAATCTGCCCCCAACTCTCAAGGTAAAGGAGCCCAGGTTCCATTCTGGGTCTTGGAGCCAGAGCTGCCCAGAGACCCTGCCCCTTCCTTGCCCACTCCCCAAGAGGTTTGACCATCATGTCTGTGTGCTAAGGGCAGGTCCAAGGCTTTTGAAAGATTGGCCAGATCCCTTAAAAAGTGAAACACAGGATTTCCATGTGGCCCAGAAATTCCCTTCCTGGGTATACACCCCAAAGCCTCGAAGGCAGGGACTTAGATTCCTGTACGCCAGTGTTCACTGTTCAGAGTTGCCAAAAGGTGAAGACAGTTTGTGTGTTTTCAGCAGATGAATGGAGCAGCAAAATGTGGTCTGTCTACACAGTCATGAAAAGGCATGGCAGGAACTTCCCTGGCAGTCCAGTGTGTAAGACTCCTTGCTTCCACCTAAGTGGGCATGGGATCTACCCCTGGTTGGGGAATTAAGATCCCTCATGCCACACAGTGTGGCAAGAAAAAAAAAGAAACGAACAACGTGCATGCTCTTGAAAATGTGATGCTGAATGAAAGAGGTCGGACACAAAAAGCCACATATTAGATGATGACATGAAATACGTAGAAGAAGCAAATCCAGAGAGGAAGAAAGTACATTAGAGGTTCTAGGGGGAGCAGGGAGGGACTGGGGAGATGTTCAGTGGGCAGAGTTTCTGTGAGGGCCGATGAAAAGTTTTGGAAATGGATAGTGATGGATGGTTGTACCCTGAGTGAGTGTACTTAATGCTGCCGAATTGTCCACTTAAAAAGGGTTGAAATCACAAATTATGTTTTAATATATATAAAACCACAATAGAAAAATGGTAGGCCAGACAATATTATGAGTCTTCAGCGAAGTATATCAAAATGGTCTCAATTTTAAATTAAATGCTGAGACTAGTTAATTTGATGGCAGAAGAGGCTCAGCTGTCTCAGTGCCGGGCTCAAAAAGAAAATGAGGAAGACCTGGGAGGAGAAACACAGGAATTCTGTTGTCTTTGGGTTTATTCCTTTGGCCCAGGGGCCCTTTGGCTTCCCCAGGGACAACTGCCATGGATTGGGAAGTTGCCAAAATATTACAGATGTCCCCTCTCACGCTCTCTGACTTCACATCCACTCCATATTTTAAAGTTTCCTTTGCAAAAGGAAAAGAAGCTTTCTGACAGCTACTGCAGGAATATTTTCTTCCCGAACCCTTTTTTTAAAATCACCAACCCAAAGGCTGTATTTACTTTATTATTATATTTTTACTTTATATTTTAATATTTATTAACTTGGCTGCACTTAATCTTAGTAGCAGCATATGGGATCTAGTTCCCTGACCAGGAATTGAACCTGGACCCCCTGCACTGAGAGCATGGAGTCTTAGCCACTGGACCACCAGGGAAGTTCCTCTTCCTGGATCCTTAGAAGGGAGTCCAGGAGGGCACAGAGAGACAAAGCCTGAGTACTTCGCAGCTCCCTTCCTGAGTTGCCCAGGGGTGAAGAAGGGGGCGCAGTCTGTTCTCCCTGGGCTCACAGGCTGTCTGTCTGCTCGTCTCAGGTCCTGGAGCTGTATGGCAACAAGATAACCAGCATGGAGTGTCTGTGCCATCAACCACCCCCGCGGCTCCAGCACTTGGGGCTGGGCCACAACAAGCTCCTGGGCCCCCTGGAGAGTCTGTACGTCACCAGCAACCACTGGTAACTCAGGAGCTTCCCGTGGGAAGAGGGAGGAGGGGACTGAGTGTGCCATGTGGGCCCTTCTAAGCTGGTGACTTGGAGGACTCAGCTTTGCTCTTCTTTTCTATAATAACTCCTGGTTGGCTGCTAAGTCCAGACCTAGGGTTTTTTTCTCTGACCCCATAAACCAAAAATCCCACTGAGGCCCAGAGAAGGGCACCAAGAGCCAATGAGAGATTTGCTTTGAGGACATGCTTCAGGATTCCTACTGCCATTTGGGCCAGTGAATTCTCGGTTCTGAGGGCCATCCTGCAGCTCCCTGGCCTCCACCCAGGAGAGGCCAGGAGCATCCACCCCAGACCCGCTGTGACAACCCAAAGTGCCACATGGCCACTGGGGGGCAAAGCCACCCCCACCTGAGAACCGCTGCCCTACAGACAAGTCTGTTTTGACTTTCTCTCCTTGGTGGGTGAGCAGTGGTCAATCTGAGACATCTGAGGGCAGCAGAGACCACCTGTGAAAGCCTATCAGAGGAGGGACTTCCCTGGAAGTCCAGTGGTTAGGACTTTGTCTTCCAATGCGGGGCGTTGCAGGTTCGATGCCTGGTCGGGGAGCTAAGATTCCACATGCCTTGGGGCCGATAACTCCTAAAACATAAAACAGAAACAACATTGTAACATATTCAATAAAGACTTTAAAAATGATCCACATTAGAAAAACAAAAAAGACCCTCCCTCAGAGGAAGCTGGGCCAGAGAGGCCTGTCAAAGCCTCTGTGAGGATTCCCAGCGCTCAGCATCCCGGGCAGACCTCCCTGGACTGAGGTTTATGACAGTTCTTTCCTCACAGAGCAGGAAGGCCTCGAGGAGCAGGGCAGCTTTCCCAGGTGGCCTGGGAACGTGCTCGTGGAAGGCCTGTCTCTGACCCTAAATTTTCTCCTTCCTCCTCTTTCTCTATCTTGGCCAAGCTGCCTCTGCACAGCCTTGACCACACACGATTCCAGATCCCTGCCTTCTGCTGACCTCAACCGTCAGGGAAGCTGCGAGGCACAGGAAGAGAACACACACTTCAGGCTGTGTGTGACAGTTCAGAACTCTGCCAGAGTTCTAAGCATTCCAGTTATTTTTTATTAATTTATTCATTTAAAATTTTTGGCCGCATGGCATGTAGGATCTTAGTTCCCCAACCAGGGACCAAACCCGTGCTCCCTGCTGTGGAAGCTCGGAGTCTTAACCACTGGACCTCCAGGGACGTCCCTTAAGTGTTTTGGTCTTTGATTTGGAAAACAGGCTTATGATAACATCACCTGCTTGATGCTGAGTGTGGATTTCCTAGAAACACGTCTGTGTGAAAGCTCCATCTTTTGCCATTTTGAATTTAAAAGGAGGGTACACGTGCTGCGAATCCATCTTTCTGATGCTTCTACCGGTTCTCCTGAAGGAGGCTGGTATTGGGCAAAATCTGTGTGCTGGTCCAAACGAAGTGTTCTTCTCGGGGATTTCTGTGACTGGCTGGTCAACATCAGGGCAGGAAGAGAGGAGGGAAGAAGGGCAGGTGTGGCTGGGAGACGGTCATGTGTGACGGCGGGATTGTGCGATGAGGTGTCCCCTTGTGAACTGTTGTTGTTGCCTCTGCTCTCAGAGCTGGAATCCGTTCACTTTCTGGTTTGCACAGCAGGGAGGCCTGCCACCAGGTGGAAGGGGCGGGGCGCCTCCTCTGTCCCTAGCGGCTGGTTCTTCTTCATCCACGTGCCCCATGAAACAAACCAGGGACTTCCCTGGCGGTCCAGTGGCTAAGACTCCACGCTCCCAAAGCAGGGGGCCTGGGTTTGATTCCTGGTCAGGGAACTAGATTCCACATCCACCACTGAGACCTGGTGCAGTCAAATAAATAAGTAAATATTAAAAAAAAAAGGAACGAACCAGGCTGCTTCCCACGGTCGTGAACCAGACTGCTTCCCACGGTCGTGGCCCGGTCTGACTCTGGGGCACCTCTTCCAGCTTCTAGACCTTTCAGGCTTCACACCTCCTCTTCCCAGGCCCCCCGTTTGTCGGGCTCTGCTACCCCACCCCCACGGCCCCTCCATACAGAGTCCTTTCTCCACCTTCCTCACCAGTCTGTCCATCTCTGCTGAGAACCTTCTAGATGGATGGGAGATAGCCAGATGGTTAGCTGAGAAGAGGTCTATACACATACAAGTGGAGTGGAGGCAGGATGTGACAGCCACCTCTGTGCACAGCAAGAGCGAGGGGGTTGGGGGAACGGGGGCTCCATCCAGACAGGGGGCTGACCCAGGTCAAGAGCAGCCCGAGGCCTGAGTGTCAGGGAGGGCCACAGTCTCCCATCCTGCCCTCAGCACCAGGCCTTGTCCAGCCGGGACTCGGGGTGCTGGGGGTGCTGGAGGATGCAGGCGCAGTGACCACGGCTGCCTGTCCCCACTGCTCTGCTCACCTGGCCTCGTGCTCCTGGGCCGTGCCACTCGCCTTTCAGGCCCAACCTCGTCTCCCTGGACCTGAGCTTCAACAACCTGACGGACCTGCAGAGCCTGGTGGCCAGCCTGCAGACACTGCTGCACCTGAGGCTGCTGCTCCTCCAGGGCAATCCGCTGGCCCTGGTGCCCCACTACCGGGGCTTCACCATCGACAGTCTGGCCAGGCTCTGCGTGCTGGATGACATCACCGTGGCGTCCAGCGAGAAGCATCTCTTCCGCGGGCTCAGCCACAGCGAGGGTGAGGGGGCCAAGGCACAGGGTGTGGGGGAATTGTTGAGGGCCCCCCCCCGCCCACCCACCACCCTACTGGGTGCACATGTCTTGTTTGTCACCCCGCTCCCCGGCTGACTCACACCCTGGTCTGGTGTAACTCACTTTCTTGGGCAGAGTTCTCTCCCAGATTTTGATCCACGTGATTGAGATCTGGGGACAGAAATGGTAGGGGGTCGGGACCATCGCAGTCCCCTCCCTTCCTTCTGAGACAAATGGGAAACATTCTTTAAATCAGCTTCTTGGCTTGCTGGTGGCTTGAGATCACCCCCTTGTGGCTGTACCAGAGTCTTCTCAAGGTCAGGGTGATGAAACATGGGTAATAATAGCTCCGCCTTCTGCATGTCAGGCACCAGCTTAAGTCACATAGTCTCCATCTGCAAGCATCCTGCAAAGCAGCTCCTGCTGTTTCCATGATACAGATCAGGACAACAAGGCTGAAGAGGGGTGTCTTGCCCAAAGGAAAGGGAAAGTGTTAGTCACTCAGTCGTGTCTTGACTCTTTGTGACCCCATGGACTGTAACATCTGTCCTTGGACTTCTCCAGGCAAGGATACTGGAGTGGGTAGCCATTCCCTTCTCCAGGGGATTTTCCTGACCCAGGGATCGAACCCGGGTCTCCCGCATTGCATGGCATATTCTTTACTGTCTGAGCCACCAGGGAAGCCCCTGAGACTTACCCCAATTCACTGCGTGTTGAACTTGGCAGTGCTGGGACATGAACCCAAGTCTGCAAAGTGAGGCACAGCCTGGCTCAGAGCAGGAGGCAGGAAGCGTGCTCGCCCGCCCGCCTTTGCTCTCTGTCTGTCCATCTCACCCCTCGGTTCCCCTCACCCCTGCCTGTTCCCTCCTGCAGATCTCCTGGCGCCCGAGGCACAGTTATTGGTGACTATTGGAAACCTCCGAGGGGTGCTGGACTCCTCGGTCTTGGACCCAGAACCAGGGCCCCAAGGCCCTTTCATCACGTACAACTACTATGTGACATACGACTTTGTAGAAGATGAAGAAGGCGAAGGAAGTCAGTATGGCGGTGTCCTGGCTGAGGTGGGTGCCTGGGGCAGCGCTGCTCTCGGGTTCTCAGGGCCCCCTGTGCAGACAGGATGGCTTTAGGGAAACCAGGAAACCCCTTAACATGGATCTTTCCAATTCATACTCTCCTCTGAACAGGAAGGCAGCTTCTGCTCAGCCCCTTTCTTGAAGCTGGTGTTGCTGCTGTGCTCAGTCGCTTCAATCGTGTCCAGCTCTTTGCAATCCCCTGGACTGTAGCCTCCGGGCTCCTCTGTCCATGGGATTGTCCAAGCAAGAATACTGGAGTGGGTTGCCATCTCCTCCTCCAGGGGATCTTCCCAACCCAGGGATCGAACCCACATCTCTTATGTCTCCTGTATTGGCAAGTGGGTTTTTTACCACTAGCACCACCTGGGAAGCCCCTTGAAGCTGGAGTGATTCTCAGTCATGCTCACCCCTTCCTAATCCCCCTTGAAACAGAAGCAAAGGACCTAACAAGGGAGCAGCCCAGATTCTCAGGACTAGGCTGCTGGCCTCCCAACCCTGTTCTCCAACTCCCTCTATACCTCCCGCTCCCTTCCCATCACAAGAAAACCCAACAGTGTCATCCGGCTAGGAGAAATGCGAGGGTTTCCTAACTTGTGAAGAAACTGTTACTATTTTTACTCTTTATTATTATTATTCATTTATTTATTTGTCTGTGCCGGGTCTTAGTTGCAGAATGTTGGATCTTCCATCTTTGTTGTGGCATGCAGGATCTTTAGTTGTGGCATGTGGGATCTAGTTCCCTGACCAGGGATGGAAGCCAGGCCCTCTGTGTTGGGAGCTCGGAGTCTTAGCCACTGAACATCCAGGGAAGTCCCTTTCTTTACTCTTAACATAGAACTTTCAGAAGAATCAAGACTGGGTGTTTTGTTTGGTTGGTTGGTTGGTTTTTAACTTCCTGCCCTCTAAGTCCGTGCATTTCTTTGCTCCACATCCATCAAGCACAGGTGCCCTTCGCACCATGTGCTCGTCGTGTCGGGCATGAGCTCTGAGGCCGGCAGTCTTGGATGTATTTTCACCTCTTTGACAGATCATCAAGCCCCCTCCCAGCATGGAACAGCTGGGTGAGGACATTCTGGAAGAAATCATCGAAGACATAGAAGAGTCCTTGGAATCAGGGCTGGCCTCCCTGTCCGAGTCGGGGGAGCTGGAGGAGTCCATTGTCTCTGGCGCTTCTGAGCCATTGCCACGGTCCATAGACTCTGCAGAAGAGCTGGCCAAGCTGCGGCCGCTCCTGGATCCCCGGCTCTGCCCATCCCCGGGGTAAGGATGCTCATGTGGCTGGGGGCCGGGCCCAGACCACACCGGGTGTTTATCGTTTTCTGTGCCCCCATCCCTCCTGGCCTTCTGTCCCTGGCTGTGGCCGCATACTGCTGATCTTCTCAAAGCCCTCCCCGGATGGCACAGCCCCCCACCATGTGGCCTCTCTCCTCCCAAGGACAGTGCTCTTCAGCACGGTCCCCAAGCCCTGGTTAGACGTCATCCCCTGCAACTACGAGATGCAGCACACGCTGAAGGACCTGGTGCCGCTCAAGGCCTTCCTGCTCTCAGGGACCGTGGTCACCGTCGTGGAGGAGAAGGTGGGCTCCAGCGTGCTCCAGGGTTCATACGCTGTCTCCTGTGCTCTGCTTTTCTGTCGGGCATCTGTAGCCCTGCTCCCCCATTGGCAAGGTCTCTGTGCTTTTCCAGAAAGATCCCGGCTAGCCCCCTCCCCGCCTCCGCCCCCTAGATTCTCTCCTGGCCTGTGGAGCGGCCGTCTTCCTCAGACAGTCCCTTGGCTGCTAAGAGGGACAAAGGAGAGAAGGACAAGAAGGAGAAGGACAAGAAGGGCAAAGACAAGGCAGGCAAAGGGGAGAAAGAACCCCCCAAGGTACCTCCAGGTGGGGGCGGTGGCCTGGGTGGTGGGAGGATGCTCCCGGCCTCCTGCCCACCCTGTCTACCTACCTGGCCTCTCCCCACAGGCGCAAAAGGGGAGCAAGAAGCAGAAGGAGCTTCCTAAGGAGCTGCACCAGGACCCGCCCATCCTGCGGGTGCTGGGCAGCAGCCCTATGGTCCTAGAGCCCCTGCTGGCAGGGGAGCCGTTCGTGTCTACCGTGTGCAACTTTGGGGTGATCCGGACCTTGGAAGCTGACCGGCTGACACTTAACAGGGTATAACGGCCTCCCCCGCCCACAGATGCCTGGTCATGCCAGGGAGAGGGGAGGGAGGGGGAGGTGGGATGGGGAAGGGGGAGCAGAACCACAAGAGGGTGGGGGTGGGGGCATGCAACAAGGGTCACCTACCTGATGGGTGGCCTTCTCAAGTTCGAGGGGCCAGGCAAGCAGGCAGGCTGGGCAGCTCCTCCGGAGGAGACCCTGCCTCAACCTCCCTGGTCTAAGAGGAACCCTGGCCAGGGAGCTCTCACCCACTAGGGTCTGTACCCACCCCTCCCCCAGCACCCCCCCCCCACTCCAGTGAGGAACTTATTCTGTGGTTCTCTCTCAGGATGCAAAGAAGAATAAGAAAGGTAAAAAAGGTAGGTGCTGATGAGGGGCAGAGGGCAGGGAGGGCTTACCGGGGACCAGCCCTGGTCCGTTAGGGTTGCTGTAAGTTGCCCCAGGGTGGGTGGCGAATAAACACCAGACATTGATTTCCAGCTGCTCTGGAGGTGAAGTCCAAGACCAAGATGCCAGCAGCACCAGGTGACAGTCCTTTTCCTGGTTGTCACCTTCTCCCTGGGTCCTCACCTGGTGGGAGAGGGGCCAGCACCAACGACCCCCCACCCTGCCTTCATGACATAATCACCTTCCAAAGGCCCCACCTCCCAACAGCATCACCCTGGGGGGCTGGGATTTTCACACAGGAATTTGGGGAAGGGCACAAATATAGCAGGACTCCCTGAGGGGTCAGCATGACTGCGGACTGAAGGGATGGGGGGATGGAGAGTCGTATCTTCCAGCCGATGGGAGGGCCACGCCTACCCTGAGGACCAAACCCTGAGTCTTCCCTGTGGCCCTGTGCACAGGGCCCTGTCTCGGTCAGGACCTGGGCAGCACAGGCGTCCTGGGGAGGGGCAGGATGGAGAGGGGAGGGGAGGCTCGGGTTTGGGGTGCCCAGTGTCCTTCCGGCTCAGCGGTAGTCCTGCTCCTGCAGGGCATGCTAAGTCGCTAAGTCTCTGACTCTTTGCGACCCCATGGACTGTGCCCCGCCAAGCTCCTCTGTCCATGGGGATTCTCCAGGCAAGAATACCTGACCCTCCTCCAAGGGATCTTCCCCACCCAGGGATTGAACTGGTGTCTTATGTCTCCTGCATTGGCAGGCAGGTTCTTTTCCCATGTGAGCCCCACCTGGGAAGCTCCTGCAGGGCATTAGCTCTTCTTTGCTGTATGACGATCTCGGGCTTGTTGTGTGGGCAGTGGCAGCATTGAAATAGGTAAGTTTTAGATTTTATTTTTAGAACTGTTTGGCTTACGGGGAGAGATGGAGGACATTGCTTAGTTGGGAGACTGCTGCGAAAGTCTAAGGTAAGATCACAGCAGTGCTGTTAGCAGTAGGCAATGTGGAAACAGCCCAGATGACCATCATTGGATGAACTGGATAAGCAAAATGTGATCTACCCATACAGTGAGGTTTTTTAAAGAAAAAAATTATTTGCAAGCCAGTTCTTTAGTTGCAGCATGCATGGTCTTTAGCTGTGGGACTTGAGACCTTTTAGTTGTGGCTTGTGAGATCCAGTTCCCTGACCAGGGATCGAACCTGGGCCCCCTGCATTGAGACTTGTCTTAGCCACTGGACCACCAGGGAAGTCCCCATACAATGGGGAATTATTCCATCATGAAAAGGAATGAAGCCCTAACACATCCAACTTCATGGGTAAAGCTTGAAAACTCAGTGCTAAGGGAAAGAAGTCAGACACAAAAGACTGCATAGTGTATGATTCCATTTTGTATGAAATGTCGAGATTAGCCAAATCCATAGAGACAGAGAGTAGATCAGTGGTTGCCTGGAAGTAGGGGAGGGGAAAGGGGTGTGACTGCTTAATGGGTTTCCATTTGGGGTGATGAAAATGTTCTGGAATTAGTGGTGATGGTTGCACAACATTGTAAATTTACTAAAAGTCACCGAACTGTATGCTTTTAAATGGTTTAAATGTTTTGAATTTTATGAGAATTTTCTCTCGCTGGAAAAAGAAAAGTCACCTTAAGAAAAAAAACGAAGCACTTTAGGCAAGAATCAGAGCCTGGGCTTAGGAATGGGTGGTGGGGATGGTGTGGAGAAGACGGAGCAGAGAGCCATAGGGAAGATGAAACAGGCCGACCTGGTGACTGGGGAGCAGGCGCAGGCGGGACTTCTGCCTGGCAGTGACTGGAGCCCCGAGGGGAAGATGAGCTCAGCTTTGGGGACATGAAGTTGAGAAGTTGAATCGAGTGGTGCATCCAGAGTCGCCATGGTCGACAGTGCTGCTGAGTTGCCTCTTCTCTGACTCCATCTCCTCTGCCCTGTCAGACCACCTAGTGGTCTTCACTCAGAACGACTGTGGGTTCCTTAGTCTGCACGGGGGAGTCTACCCAGAGTACTTTACACTTCCCACTCACTCCGCTGCTGCTGCTCGGGTCAGTCAGCTTCAGCGGCCCTTCTCCGGGGAAGCCGATCGCCTGGTTGGGGTTAGGCTCTTTATCTTCTTCACAGCCTCCTGTGTTTTCCTTTACAGGAAATCACAATGATCACAGGTGTCACAATGATACCCACATAGATGTGAATCTGTGTAGGTGCTTAATTTTTAAAAATTTATTTGTTTATGGCTGCACTGGGTCTTCATTGCTGCATGCAGGCTTTCTCTAGTGGCGGTGAATGGGGGCTACTCTCTAGCTGCAGTGCAAGGGCTTCTCACTTTAGTGGCTTCTCGCTGCAGAGCACAGGTTCTAGAGTGCGGGCTCAGTAGTTGCAGCACACGGGCTTAGTTGTCCCACAGTATGTAAGATCTTGGGCTTCCCTGGTGGATCAGATGGTAAAGAATCTGCCTGCAATGTGGGAGACCTGAGTTTGATTCCTGGGTTAGGAAGATTCCTTGGAGGAGGGCATGACAACTCACTCCTATATTCTTGCCTGGAGAACCCATGGATAGAGGAGCCTGGTGGACGCAGAGAGTCCTTGGGGTCGCAAAGAGTCGGACACAACTGAGGGACTAACACACACACATATGTATGTACACACGAGTAAGCTCTAGTAGGGCAGGAGCTATGCTTGTATTCCTTAAAGCCACACAATCTCCAGCTCCCAGCACATCGATTGAATGAATGAATCACTTATAGATGGTGTTTAAAGCCATGAAAATATGAGTTTGTTGATAGAAAAGGGTTGAGCCCAGTACCCTGGGCAATGCTACAGATTCAGAGCAGGAAGGGAAAGCAAGACCTGAAAGGGTCAGACTTAACTGTGTCCTAAAACAAAACCCAAGGATATTGATAGGAGTACAGAAATAGCCAAGCCAAGGTGAGGTAGCCAGCCACTCAAGGTAAGTTCACAATGTCTGCCACCCAGTGAGAAATTACCAGGCATGTAAAAAAGCAAGACAATTCAGGATATAATGAAATTGAATCAATTATAATTGACCTAGAAATGACATATATGATAGAATTCATAGACAAGGACATTAAAGCCATCTTTATCATTATATTCCATATAGCCAAGAAGCTCGAGGAAAGATTGACCATGGTACATAGTGACATGGAAGATAAATCAGAATTTTAGAGATGAAAACCACAGTATCACTTGAAAAATGTACTCAGTGGGATTAATGACAGATTAGACAATGCAGAAGGAAAACTGAGGAAACTAACTTGAAGCAGCAGAAACTATCCAGAGTTAGAAAAATGGCTGGAAAAAAAATGAACAGAGCATTAGTGATCAGTGACTTATAAATTCAAATAAAATCACATCCACAGAGTTGGAGCCCCCAAAGGAGAGTGGGGAGGGAAGAGAGAAATTTAAATTGATAGTTTTCAAATTTAAGTTTAAGTGTTTAAATGTCCACTGTTCTGCTGCTATCCTCTGGTTTGCATTTTTTTTTCTGATGATAAATCTGATGTCATCTTTATCTTTGTTCCTCTGTATATAATGTGTCCTTTTTTTCTTTCTCTCTTTAAGCTTTAAAAGTTTTCTCTTTATCACTGATTTTAAGTAATTTTATCATTAAGCCCTGGGATTAAAATGAGCTTAGAGAAAGCTTACTTTTTACATTTTTGCTAATTTCTTTAACGTCTGGCTTAACTGAGAAAGCCACATAAGTGGAGGTGCTTCTGCAGTCAGTCTGTGTGACATTTGCTGTAGTTAAAGTGTATGAAGAAAATCTATTCTCACATGGACATGCAACTGGAAAAGAGGGAAATACCTTAATAGACTTTTAAATAATTGTGGATATTCTTTGACATTACATCAGGCTTGACAACCAGTAGTTTTTAAAAGAAGGTTGTTACAACGTGGAAACAATCTATATGGATGAAGTTTTTCATAGTAAGTTATGTTAAATTAATCTACAGTGCCTTTTTTAAAAAAAACCCAAAAACTGCATTTTGAACATCTGTCTTACGAATGAACAATTGCTAACATCTGGTCATTGTTTTTTGTGAAATACTGGTTCACTGAGTTACACATATTTTCCAACTGTTCACATGTTTCTTTATCCATTATCTCCAAATCACCTTTTATATCATCAAACCTATCATTGGAAAAGTCTTCTAGTATTGGAAAACTGTTAAGTTCATGGTGGCAGATACAATGTTACAAAGTTCTACTTGAAAGTGCATATGTTATAAATGTATTTATCCAAATGGTTTCAGATGTTTTGCCTGGAGTGCCATGCTTGCTTCATTCGTTTTTGAGAAAATATTTGCCAAATATTCACGCTGAAATAACCATATTAAAAAAAAATACGTATTTATTTGGCTACCCTGGGTCATGTGGGATTTAGTTCCCTGAGCAGGAATGGACCTGGCCTCTTGCATGGGGAGTGTGGGGTCCTAGCCACTGGGCCCGCCAAAGAAGTGCAGAAATAACCATATTTTGTCAGCCTTCTTTCAAGTGAAAAATATATCCCAAGAAAAAGCAGCTAGTTCATCCTGTAACTCAAACTGAAGCTTGTTGAATGACTTGATTAGATGTGATTTATGCCTTATTATGGTTAAGACCCCAGGGCGATTCTGAAACCGTGCTGGGCTGGGGACCCAGGTCAGGTTTGCATTTTGGGGACGGAGTCGCCCCGGTCGGCCGTGCACCGCCAACCCGCTCATCGCTCCGGATTCACATTTTCATATTCCCTCAGAAATAAAATCTTTGGTTTCAGTGTACGAAAGTGACTACCAGCCCGAGCCTCTGACGGTGGAAATCCAGATCCAGCTGATCCAGTGGCGCTCGACGGAGGAGGCGCTCCGGGGGCTCGTCACAGGGCGTGATTAAAGGTGGTTCTGACACCGTGGGTGTCCGGCTGGTCCAGTTCTGACCCCGCGACTGTCCGGCCTGCCTGGTTCTGACACCGGTCTGTGCGCCCGCCGCCGTGCGTCCGGGGAGCGGGGAATGCCTGGCTAGGGAGGAGCAGGAGGCTAGCAGCGGGGTTGGGGGCGCTGGCCAGGGAGGAACGGCGTTGAGGGGTAGGGGTTGGCCTAGGGGAGAGGAGGAGGGGGTTGCTGGTTGGGGGAGTTGGGGTGGGGCTGGCAGGGAGGAGCCGGGAACTGGCCGGAGGAAGCGGGTGCCTGGCCGGGGAGAGCCAGGGAGAGCCGGGGAGGACCTCTTGGCCTGCTGGTGCGTGGGGTGGGAGGGGTGGGAGGGGTGGGAGGGGCCCCGCCCTCAAGCCCGACGTCCGCGGATTGGAGAGGCGGCGGTGCGCGGGCGTGGCCAGCGCTCGGGGGCGCCGCGGAGCCCCGCCCCCCGCCCGAACCCAGAAGAGCAAACTGTGTTCACCTGGTGCCGCTGCGCGAGCTCCTCGCCTGTGCCCTGACGGCGTCACGGCTCAGGTAGGTCGGCGAGGGGCGGGCGGACGGGTGTCGGGTGTGGGGCGCCTGGAGCCCCTCTGCTGGTAGGAGCCTGTCCCACTGTGGGCAGAGGGGCAATGCGCCGACCTGGTTGCACTGGGGTCGTGGTCGCCCTGCCCGGCGGGAGCCGCTTCCTGCCCCCAGTGACCCGTCGGGGCCGCGGGGGTCTCCTGATACCTCTAGGCTTCTGTTCGCCCCACTGGGGCAAGAATGCCGAATGGCCGGAGCTGGGGGTTTGGCCGGGGGCAACCTGGGGGCGCTTGCTCCGGATTCCCCGTCGTGCAGTGCTGCTCGCTGAGCTCCGGTCCGGAGAGGGGTGCCCACCGCGGGGCTCTGGTCCCTGTTCTGGCGACCCCGCGGGACTTTGCGCCCCCACAACAGTCCTTTACGGACTGTCGTGTGGAGAATGAACTAGCCCTTGACCCTTTCCCTCATCGAAGCATACCAGGTCACCGAGACCAGTGAGGATCCCAGAAGCAATTTCAGACACTTCGGGCTCAGCACCCACTTGCGGGGAGGGCGTGCACTCACCGAAGCTCGTGCCGGTTCGGGACCAGGCTTGGGGGCTCACAGAATGGAGGGAGGCTTATGTTTAGCAGGTTCTGAATTGGATTCACAGTAAGTGCAGTGGAGTGGGGAGCAAAGGAACGGCCCCGTTCTTGCGGTGGGGATTCGGGGGTTAGCTCCCGCAGTGGAGCGCCGAGGAATTGGGCGCACTGGGAGCGCTGTGGGCAAAGGGGCAATCGGGGCCACAGCGCCTCTGAAACGCACAAGTCAAAACCAAACTGCTGGCTTTGCGCCCTTCTCGGTAAATGGCGCCACCAATCTGCCCCCACTCTCTCCCCCTCCCCCGGCGTCCTCTCCCGCAGCCAGCGTATCTCCCACACCTGAAAGCCGTTTTCCATGACTGCAATCCATCTGGCCCTTAGGCGCCCCGCGGCCTCCACCCTAGTCTCAGCTGCGCTCCCTTTACTAATGCAAGAGTTTGCTAGCTGCTTTTGTGTTTCCATTCTTGCCCTCCCATAAACCATCATCTAAGCATCAGCAGCAGTGACCTTTCAAACTGTAAATTCTTTTACTGCCTCTGCTAAATCCTCTAAGGGATCTCCGCAGTGCTTACAATAAAAGCCAAGATCCTTCCCGGGAACTTCACTATGGATCTTGTACGTGACCTTCCTCAGGCTTTTACTTCTGCTTCACTACCTACCACTTTCCTCCGCGTTCTTCACACTCCAGCCACACTGCACAGCTCCTGTCCTCTGTCAGGAGCTCTGCACTCAACTGTTCCCTCTGGCCCAGACCATGCTCTCCCCTCCTGTCTCCACTCCTCCTCTCCAGATCTTTAATAACAAGTTTACTTCTGGCTGCACGGGGTCTTCACTGCTGCTCGCTTGCTTTCTCTGGTTGCAGTGAGCAGGGGCCACTCTCTAGTTGTGGTGCTCGGGCTTCTCATCGCAGTGACTTCTCTTGTTGTGGGTCACAGGCTCTAGGCATATGGGTGTAGCTGCCCCACAGCAAGTGGAATCTTCCCGGACCAGGAATGGAACCCATGTCCCCCGCATTGGCAGGTGGATTCTTAACCACTGAACCACCAGGGAAGTCTCCCCCTCCCCCAGACTTTTATGTGGTTTGGATCCTTACTTTGTTCAGTTCTTGCTCAGGTGTTCTTTTTCAGGGAAGTCTTTCTAAACTACTGTTGGCTAAGACAGCCTTCCAGGCCACTGGATTCCATCACGCTGCTTTAATTTCTTCTCACTACTCTGAGGTTTGTACTGGCTTTTTGGACTGTGAGAGCTGGGACCCTGCAGGTTTTGCCTGCTACGGCAGCCCTGGCAGCTATCAGTTCAGTTCAGTCCCTCAGTTGTATCAGACTCTTTGTGACCCCATGGACTGCAGCACACCAGGTTTCCCTGTTCATTACCAGCTCCTGGAGCTTGCTTAAACTCGTGTCCATCGAGTCGGTGATGCCATCCAACCATCTCATCCTCTGTCGTCCCCTTCTCTTCCTGCCTTCAATCTTTCCCAGAATCCGGGTCTTTTCCAATGTCAGTTCTTTGCATCAGGTGGCCAAAGTATTGGAGTTTCAGCTTCAGCATCAGTCCTTCCAATGAATATTCAGTACTGATTTCCTTTAGGATTGACTGGTTTGATCTTGCAGTCCAAGGGACTCTCAAGAGTCTTCTCCCACACCACAGTTCAAAAGCACAGTTCTGGCAGCTCTAAGAGATGCTTTTGGGGGAGTGGCAGCAGAGACAACAGGGATAGCTTAATGCAGGTAGACTGGATCGAAGTGACGGCTAGCTGGTCCAGGACATAGCAGGGAGGTGACAAGGAGGGAGACTGAGGCCTGGCTTGGCTACTGTGAGCTGTGGGTAGGTCACTGTGCTGTTACCATTTCTCAGCCTTCTCTTTGGATCACTGGGAGAC
Organism: Moschus berezovskii; assembly: GCF_049115385.1. NCBI lineage: Eukaryota > Metazoa > Chordata > Mammalia > Artiodactyla > Moschidae > Moschus > Moschus berezovskii. The sequence goes on along the minus strand of NC_142478.1, from coordinate 56,361,251 downwards.
TTGCTAAGAGGAAACCAGAACCCTTCTCTTTGGATCACCGGGAGACTTGCTAAGAGAAAACCAGAACTCAGTAAGCAGTAGGAACTGGCAAGAGGCGGCTGCAGGGGAGCCTGATACACGTCTGTGGCTTCCCCGTTTGTTTCATGCTCTTCCTGTGCATGTTTTGTGTTTTTCCTAAAGCCCTGTTTAACTGACTTCCCAGCAAACCCAGGCGACGTGGAGCAGGTGTGACGGGTGTGTTCTGTGGCCTCTGTCACCTGCTGCTGCCCTACAGTGGTTCCCTCCACACTCCCCAGTGGACCAGACTCCCTAAGGACAGTGTCTGGGGCTGTCATCTCTGAGACTGGGTCTTCCATCAACAGTCCACTCTTGAGTTTCTTTCTGGGAATAAGCTGTGTCATTTTCACTGAAACTCATTAGGTACTTGAGTTTCTTGGGAAATATTGAAAACACTTCTGGTGTCTCAGTTATCTAAAGTGGCTTCAAGTCTTTTTGGAGAAAAAGTTGAGCCAAGTTCTCTAATGACAGCAGAAGGGAAGCAAGGGCTGGCACGGCAGGTGTGCTTGATCTGTTCTAAGGGAGAGGGGGCTCAGGAAAGAGCCAGAGAACACACTGAAGAAAATAAAAAGACCTAGTTGCTGGGAGGCTCAATGGTTGTGATGCACAGGCTTAGTTGCTCTGAGGTATGTGGGAACTTCCTGAATCAGGGATCAAACCCATATCTCCTGCACTGGCAGGTGGATTCTTTACCGTTGAGCCACCAGGGAAGCAGAGATGCCAGAGACATAGGTTTGATCCCTGGGTGGGGAAGAATCCTTGGAGGAGGAAATGGCAACCCACTCCAGTATTCTTGCCTGGAGAATCCCATGGACAGAGGAGCCTGGTGGGCTACAGTACATGGGGTCACAATCGGACATGACAGCAACTTAGCACGCACGCAGGATGGTGGGTTGCTCTTGGATGGAGGAGGAGGAGGCCGGGCCAGGACTGCGTCTGCTCACCAGCGCTCTCCTTACAGGACCACCATGTTCCGCAGAGTAGGGTGGCTGGTCCCGTACAGCCTTGCAGTGTTGCTGCTCAGCTGCCTGTTCTTCCTGAAGAAGGAGGCCCAGCCAGTGGGGGGGCCTGTGGCCCGACAGTCTTTCTGGGCTCCCCCAGGGCTCCAGCGCAGCCCATGTCTTCCCAACCACACGGTGGCTAACGCCTCCCTGTTCCTGCCCACCCGTCACCGCCTCTTCTTGACCTACCGCCACTGCCGCAACTTCTCCATCCTGCTGGAGCCTTCGGGCTGTGCCGAGAACACCTTTCTGCTCCTGGCTATCAAGTCACAGCCCAGCCATGTGGAGCGGCGCGCGGCCATCCGCAGCACGTGGGGCCGGGCGGGAAGCTGGGCTAAGGACCGGCAGCTGAAGCTGGTGTTCCTCCTGGGGTTGGCAGGGCCTGTTCCCCCAGCCCAGCTGCTGGCCTACGAGAGTCGCGAGTTTGATGACATCCTGCAGTGGGACTTTGCTGAGGACTTCTTCAACCTGACACTCAAAGAGCTGCACCTGCAGCGCTGGGTGGCTGCTGCCTGTCCCCAGGCCCATTTTGTACTAAAAGGAGATGATGATGTCTTTGTCCATGTGCCCAACGTGCTGGAGTTCCTGGATGGCTGGGACCCAGCCCAGGACCTCCTGGTGGGGGACGTCATCCGCCAGGCCCTGCCCAACAGGAACACCAAGGTCAAATATTTCATCCCACCCTCCATGTACAGGGCCCGCCACTACCCGCCCTATGCTGGGGGTGGGGGGTATGTCATGTCCAGAGCCACCGTGCAGCGCCTCCAGGCGGCTGTGGAAGAGGCTGAACTCTTCCCCATTGATGACGTCTTTGTGGGGATGTGCCTGAGAAAGCTGGGGGTGAGCCCCATGCACCACGCTGGCTTTAAGACTTTCGGAATCCGGTGGCCCCTGGACCGCCTAGACCCCTGTCTTTACCAAGGGCTCCTTCTGGTCCACCGCCTCAGCCCCCTGGAGATGTGGACCATGTGGGCACTGGTAACAGACGAGAGGCTCGCGTGTGCAGCTGCCCCCTTGTCCCAGCTTCCTGGGGTGGGCTGAGCGAGGGGACTGTTTTTTTTTATTTTTTGTTTATTTTTCAATCATGATGAGAAATCAAGAATCCTGCAACCTGGCCCTTGACAGGCTACAGGCAACACTGACTTTGTTTTTGTAAACCCCTCCCAAACCTTGCTGACTTTGATTAAAACACTGAAATCTGGCTAACTTGTACCAATATGTGTTAAATGGACAAAGCATGGCAAATGTTGCCAGAACTCCATGAGGCACCGGGCATCCTGGAGCCCTTAGGGCTCTTGTAGTCTGGTGGGGGGCGGGAGGACAGCGGGCAAAGGAGGGCCACTGCACAGGACTCCAAAAGACACAAAGAAACATTTTCTTTTTTAAATGCAAAAGAAATTATTTTCCTTCAGATACAATAGAGAAACTCCAAGCAAAAAAGGAAATGAGAAGTGTGTGTTGGAGTAAGTCCCGTTGTGAGCACCAGGTAAACACTCCATATTCAGTCCCTTAAGAACAATGGATTTTTGGCTCCTCAGCCTGAGATATCCTTACAGGGCACTGGGGCCAGGTCACAGAAGGCGTTTGAAACACTCAACACAAAGAAATCTTATAAACAGGACAGTCTCCCCTTTCCCCCCAAACTCATGCCCCTATGGAGGGAGCAAATACTGAATCATATTAGAAAATGTAAATAAGATGGGAAAACTGAGGTTAAACAGCTACTGAACTTGTGGATATGACAGAGAAGGCCCCCTCTCTCTGGCCAGGTTGGTGAAATGCTCTGGGTGGGAGGTGAAAAGATCCATGGGTGGGTGAGAGGGCAACTTTGCTGAGTGAGTTGAAATGTTAAAATAGGGTGCAGTGCCCATGGGCTAAGACCCAGGTCCAGTACAAGCCTGAGACGGTGGGGACAGGGGTCAGGCACTCACAGCTCACGACGACCTCTGGTCTGATGGGCCCGGGCAGGACTTGCCACTGCCCCTCTGTGCAGAGGAAGCTGTGCTAACCCGGGGCCGGGTGGCATCTGCCCTTGCCTTCCCCAGGCTGAGCCGGCAGCAGTGTGGGCCCTCAATCCTCACGCAGGTACGCCTCCTGCTCCTCTGGCTCGGCCCTCTCGTTCCCATCCTCCTGGGTTTTCTGTCGGAGTTCTTCTGTCTGTGCCTCTGCCAACTTGGTTTCCGCCTTCTGGGAAAGCTGGCGAACCTCCTGCACCTGCGATTTCACCAGCTGAATGTGACTCCTGGCCGTTATAGAGGCCTGGTCTGCGCCTGCCGGGAGATGGGCCATTGATGCTGAGTGGACACAAGGAAAGCCTGGGGTTTGTACCTGAGCCCTCCCCGCAGAGTAGAGAACCTTCTACCTCCATATGCAGGTCTGTTTTCCTATTGTCAAAACCCTGGCATTTTCCTCCAGCTATCAGCAGTCGTCATAATTATCAAATGTAATTCCCACAATCTTTATAGCTGCGCAGCTCTTAGTATAGGTGTTTTAAGATTTTAATTTTTTAAACTGTATTCAAGTAACACATTTCTACTTGACAAATGAAGATATCACTGACAAAACTGTCAAAGCTTTATCTTTTGGAAATTTAAAGAGCATCTTTCCATCCTTTAAAATGTTACTATAAAGTAACATTTCATCTACTAATTAATACTAGATGGGCTGCTGTTCAATTCATGAACCACTAAGGCCAATTAATCTTTTAAAAGTTACTGTATTCACATGGAATACACTGGAAAAAACTGACTCTAAATTGACATAATGGCACAAATGGTATTTACTGAACATGTTTTGCAGTTTTATTTTTGAGTGCTGTAATTTTATTGATGCCTGTTGCTAGTGTATTTCGTCATATGAAACTGAAAGTCGCTCAGTCGTGTATGCCTCTCTGTGACCACATGGACTACACAGTCCATGGAACTCTCCAGGCCAGAATACTGGAGTGGGTAGCCGTTCCCTTCTCCAGGGGATCTTCCCAACTCAGGGATAGAATCCAGGTCTCCTGAATTGCAGGTGGATTCTTTACCAGCTGAGCCACCAAAGAAGCCCATATAGATGTGCATATTTAATTCACCTACAGAACACTTGAGCAGTTCTTTTCTATCTTACTGCATTGAAAAGAACCTTTAGTACAATGCTGAAAGGTAGTGGAGAACAGCAGGCACCCTCATTTCTGATATTGATGGAAATGTTTCTCATATTTCACTATGATGTACGGCTACTTTTATCATGTTAGGAAAACTATAATTGTACTTAATTTAGATTTAAATCACAAATGGACACTACATTTTACTGAAGCTTCTTGGGGCATACATTGATATGATTACAGAGGTGGCTTTTCTCCTTAAATCTACTGTAGATAACCTTAAGTAGTGAATTAAATGTTGATAGGTTTTTGGTTTTTTTCACTATATGTACATAAGATTTTAAAATTTATTTTTATTGAAGTATAGTTGATTTACAATGTCTTAAATACTGCTGCACAGCAACGTGATTCAGTAATACAAGCAGATTCTCTACCACTGAGCCACCAGGGAAGCCCAGTATGTACCACATCTTCTTTATCCACTCCTGTTGACGGATAGTTTGGTTGCTTCAACACCTTACCTATTATAAGTGGTGCTATAGTCAATATTGGTGTGCCTGTATTTTTTTGAATTATGGTTTTCTTAGGATATATACCCAAGAGTGGGATTGCTGGATCATATGGTAGTCCTATTTTTAGTTTTTTAAGGAACCGCCATACTATTCTCCACAGTGGTTGTAACAATTTTTCTTTCCCACCAACAGTGTAGGAGGGTTCCCTTTACCCTTTCAGCATTTATTGTTTGTAATTTTTTGATGATGGCTGGTGTGAAGTGACCTCTCACTGCAGTTTTGATTTGTATTTCTCTAATTAGTGAAGCTGAGCATCTTTTCATGTGCTATTGGCCCTATGTATTTCTTCTTTGGAGAAATATCTATTTGACTGTTCTGCCCATTTTTTGATTGAGTTTTTTTGTTGTTGTATGAGTTGTTTGTATATTTCGGAGATTAATCCTTTGTGGGTTGCTTCATTTGCAAGTATTTTCTCCCACACTGAGGGTTTTCTTTTTGTTTATGAGTTCCTTTGCTATGCAAAAGCTTTTATGTCTAATTAGGTCCCATTTGTTTTTATTTTCATTATTCTAGGAGGTGGATCAAAAAAGACATTGCTACAATTTATGTCAGAGTGTGTTCTGTGTTTTCCTATAAGAGTTCTATCATATCCAGCCTTACATTTAGGTCTTTAAATCCATTTTGAGGTTATTTTTGAGTATGGTGTTAGGGATTGTTCTAATTTCATTCATTTACTTGTAGATGTCATTTTCCCAGCACCACTTCTTGAAGTGACTGTCTTTTCTCCACTGCATATTCTTGCCCCCTTTGTCATAGATTAGTTGACCATAGGTGTGTAGGTTTATTTTTGAGGAACCACAACACTGTTTACCACAGTTGGTACACTGTTTTACATCATATCCAACAGTGTATTCAGTTCAGTCGCTCAGTTGTGTCCGACTCTCCGCGACCCCATGAATCAATTCCCTTTTTTCCACATTCTCACCAACATTTGTTATTTATGATCCTTTTTGATAATAGCCATGCTGACAGGTGTGAGGTGATATCTCATAGTTTTGATTTGCATTTCCCTGATGCTTAGCAACATTGTGTATCATTTCATGCACCTGTTGGCCATCTATACGTCTTTGGAAAATTGTTCAGGTCTTCTGTCCATTTTTAAATCAGGGTTTTTTTTTTAATATTTGAGTTGTGCAAGTTAAATTTCCATTTTTATTTTTGGTGAGCAAGGGGATATCAAGTAACTTTCTGAGTCTTTGTCACTTGACATAAAAATCAATTTTTGTACATGTTTATATACTATTTGAAGAGTTTTTTTGGGGGGAGGGGAAGGCAACATTTTGTATTCAGTATATGTATTTGGTTAGGCTTTAAAAAAAAATCATCCTGTTCCAACACCTAATCGCTTTTTTTACGTTTTGACCTGTGAGCCTGAGATAGGTATCAAGCTCAATTTCGTGTAAATCAGATTTGCCTTATTAGGCACACATTTCAAGAGTGATGTCTTGATAAACTCTTCTGTCCCTTTTAATGCTTTCTGTCTTGAATCCCTCTTCTAACACTGCTCTGTCACCTTTTTGCTCAGCTTTTTGATAAATTTATCTTCTTAAAATACCCAATCTTCCTATGTGTTATTTTAGATGTGCCTCTGTAAACAGTTTTAGCTAGAATTATTTTTTAATACAAAGTATCATTTAATAAGTAAATTTATTCTTTATTGAGATTACTGATGGTTGAATGTGTTCCTTTTTCATTTTCTAACTAACAGGCTTTATTTCTTCAACCGTTAGCCTTAACTGAATTTATTCTTTGTCCCTTCCCCCAACACTTCTTCTTGACGTGTTTAACAATGTCTAATGTTAAGCCAAACAAACAATGAAGCTTACCATGCTTTCACTGCTTTCCCAAACTGATTTGATTACTTAAAAATTCAACATTCAGAGCTTCTGACAAGTTGCACTAAATTCTGTTCATTATTTTTGTATCTCAGGTGCTTCTAATTTTTTGAAAAACACTTTTTCCAGAAAGTATATGCAGCCGGTAAACCTTGAGTCTTTGTAGAAAGGTCTTTCACTCTTACATTTTAATGATATTTGAATGGTTATTATCACCTTGTATCTTAGGGGTTGCAGATGTCCTTCCTCTGGGGCTTATCTTATGGCTCAGAAGGTAAAGAATCTGCCTGCAATGCAAGAGACCAATGGGTTTGACCCCTGGATTGGGAAAATCGCCTGGAGAAGAATGGCTACCCACCCAGCATTCTTGCCTGGAGAATTCCATGGACAGAGCATGGTGGGTTACAGTCCATGGGGTCACAAAGAGTTGCACACAACTGAAAAACTAACACACACACACATATACTTCCTTTATAAGTATTCTATTTTTTCTTATAGTTTTTAGGATTTTTCTTTGTACATTTTACATTCTGAATATTTTTTTGCCATGTGAGATACACTTATATTTTAAATTCTGTTCAGAACCTTTGTGAGCCCTTTCAGTCAGTTCTGGGAAAATGTCTTTTTCTTAGATGATGCTTGTAGTTTACTTTCCCTCTTTTTCCTGCTAGATCTTAAGCTGGCCTAGTGAGTGGTGAAAGCTGCCTGGCGATGTTCTCAGCAAGTCTCCCTCTTCATTGTACCTGGAAACCCTGCTCCCATCTCTGGTGTGTCACTAATGCTGTTTTATGCTTCTGTTGTTTTGTTCTTCATTCCAGTCCTGTTTGCAGACTCTCTTGATTCCTTGGGCATTAGTTAACTAAGAATTCTTTCTGTATTTACTTAAAACATCTTTTACATCTTTAAGATTTCAGAAAACAAAAACATTTTAACAAACCAGTTTAAGAATTTTTATGTTGACATAGTTTGGGACCATTCAGGTAAGATGTCAAATGAAGATTTCCCTCAAAATACATTAGAAAATCATTCAACCTCAAGCCCACTGGATGGACAGTGATGGTTAAAAAACCCCCGAATGAACGGTGAATGGGGCACCACTCTATACTGGGAGGCATCAAGGCAGAGACGATGATGCCCTGGCTACCAGGGACAAAGGCTTTAGGATTTGACCTAACTTGCTGAATCCCAGTTTGCTTACTTACTGGGTAGCACAGCATGCTCGGTGAATTATTTAACCCCCTCTATCTGCCAGTTTCTTCATCTGTAAAGTGGGAATGATAACAACTCCTACTTTAACAGAACTGCAGGGATTAAAAGTATCTATAAAATGTTTACCACAAAGCCTGAGATACAGATAATATTCAGATTATCTGGGTTACTAAAAAGTAAAATCCTTAACTATTTGGAAGCAATCAAAATTTCCAACTGACAGTTTTATTATTTTTCATTTTCTAGATACCACCTTCTATTGGTCTGGTCTACAGGGGTATTAATTTTTTCTTTGTGTAAATGAAAACAATATTGATTAATATGCTGGAAATGTGAACATTTTCTCACAAAGTAAGAGCCACAGTATCCCTCATTTTTCGGCTAGATGAAAACGCCAACAGCACCTCTACAGTAAAAACTTTAACCTACCAGTTTGGTAGGCAGCTTCTGCTGCCATCTCTGAAAGACTAATTGCAGTCATCCAGGTGGTTTCCAGCTTCAGGTACTCTTGCTGTTTTGAAGTCATCTATAAATTAAACAAAAGTGCTTCAGACAACATGACTCTTCATTAGTATTAAGTACATTTAAATGGACTTCTTCAGTTCAATAGCAGTTTGAGAGAACAGTTACTGGTAAAACACCTTCATTTAATAATTTAGATACCACAATGAGGTAGGAGCACTAACACAGAATAATCCAAGTAACTCTCTGCTTACCTCAACTCTGGCTCCTATGATCACCTGCCACACTTCATCTTCCTCCTGTGAATTCATTTTCCCAAGTAAACTTGTGTATTGTCGGTACAGAGAAATTAAGGTATAAACAGCCTACAAATACAGAACAAATTAGTAAAATAAGTGAGGCGTATTAGGGTGAGACTTACATCTCAATGTGATGGAAGTCCCACTGCTGCAAACTGGCTGTTCAGTCCTTCTGTCTCATTGAACCTCATCAATGTATGAAGTAAAGGTGTTATCTTTAGGATATCAATATCTCTTGTTAACTTTTGTGTTTTAAAATCTTGTTAGTAATTCAGACAGATAAAGAGAACAAAATGCAGATGGAAAACTCTGAAGGTAAAGAAACCTATATATTACTTTAAATGAGTCTGATAATCCATATACTCTATTAGATCAGTGCCTTCCAAACTATCCTCACCCAGAAGCCCCTGGTGTTGCTGGTAGCCCCATCTGAACCAGATTAGTATGCTCCCCCTGTCTTATATAATGAGCTGCTATATTTAATATTTTTCTTTTAAAAAGGGTTCCTGGACAGTGAGGCCAACCACAGCCCCTTCTCTGAGGGTAAGTGTCCCATCTGCAGGGACCCTACATTGAATGAGGATCAGCAAAACTAATTTAAAAAGATATATGCATCCCTATGTCTACAGCAGTCCTATTTACAGTATCAAACGTATGGAAGCAACCTAAATATCCACTGACAGATAAATGGATAACGAGGATGTGGATATACAATATTACTCAGCCACAAAAAAGAATGGAATAATGCCATTTGCAGTAACATGGATGATCATACTAAGTGAAATAACCTAGAAAGAGAAAGACATATATCACATATACGTGGAGTCTAAAAAAAAAGTGATACAAATGAACTTATTTACAAAAAGGAACAGACTCAGATATGGAGAACAGATTTCTGGTTGCCAATGGGGACAGGATGGGTGGGTGAGGGATGGATTGGGAGTTTGGGATTAGCAGAAGCAAACCATTATATAGAGAATGGATAAACAACAGAGTCCTACTATATATAGCACAGGGAACTAAATTCACTATCCTGTGATAAGTCATAATGGAAAAGAAAATGAAAAATGTATGTGTGTATATACATATATATATGCTAAATGTGTGTGTATATATATATATAAACTAAATCACTTTGCTATACAGCAGTAATTAACACTAAATCAACTATACTTCAATAAAACTAAAATGAATAAATAATTAGGCCAAATATGACAAACCTACAGCTAACATCATACTCGATGAAAAGCTGAAAGCATTTCCTCTGAGATCAGGAACAAGACAAGAATGTCCATTCTCGTCACATTTACTCAACATAGTTTTGGAAGTCCTAGTCACAGCTATCGGAGAAGAAAAAGAAAAGGAATCCAAATTGGAAAAGAAGTAAAACTGTCACTGTTTGCAGATGACATGATACTATACATAGAAAATCCTAAAGGTGCTACCAGAAAACTATCAGAGCTCATCCATAAATTTGGTAAAGTTGCAGGATATAAAATTAATACACAGAAATCCCTTGCATTCCTATATACTAACAACACAAGATCAGAAAAATTTAAGGAAACAATCACATTTACCACTGCAACAAAAAGAATAAAATAGCTAGCAATAAACCTAAGAAGGCAAAAGACCCGTACTCAGAAAATGTAAGATACGAAAGAAATCAAAGATGACACAAACAGATAACAGACATACACCATGTTCCTGGATTGGAAAAATCAGTATTGTGGAAATGACCATACTATCCAAAGCAACCTCCAGATTCAATGCAATCCCAATCAAACTGCCAAGAGCATTTTCACAGAACTAGAACAAAAATTTTACATTTTATATGGAAACACAAAAACCCCAAATAGTGAAAGCAATCTTGAGAAACAAGAATGGGGCTGGAGGAACCAGGCTCCCTGACCTCAGACTGCACTACAGTTAGAGTAATCAAAATAATATGGTACAGAAATATAGTTAATGGAATAGGATTAGAAAGTTCAGAGATAAGCCCACAAAACTATGACCACCTAATCTATGACAAAGAAGACAAGAATATACAATGGAACAAAGACAGTCTCTTTAATAACTGGAGCTGGGAAAACAGGACAGCTACATGCAAAAGAATGAGAACACTCCCTAACACCATACACAAAAAATAAACTCAAAATGGATTAAAGACCTAAATGTGAAGCCATATACTATAAATTGCTCAGAGGAAAACATAGGCAGAACAGTCTTTGACATACATCACAGCAAGATCTTTCTCGATCCACTGCCTAGAGTAATGAAAATAAATAGGGTCTAATTAAAGCTTTTACACAGCAAAGGAAACCATAAACAAAACTAAAAGACAACCCTCAGCGTGGAGAAAATATTTGCAAACAAAGCAACTGACGAGAGATTAATCTCCAAAGTATACAAATGGCTCATGCAGCTCAATATCAAAAAAACAACCCCATCAAAAAATGGACAACAGACCTAAATAGACATTTCTCCCAAAAAGACATACAGATGGCCAAGAAGAACATGAAAAGATGCTCAACATTACTAATTAGAGAAATGCAAACTACAATGAGGTATCACCTCATTGTCAGAATGGCCAGCATTTAAAAAATCTATAAACAAACTCTGGAGAGGGTGTGGAGAAAAGGGAACCCTCCTACACTGATGGTGGGAACATAAACTGGTGCAACCACTATGGAGAACAATACGGAGGTGCCTTAAAAAACTAAAACTAGAACTACCGTATGACCCAACAATCCCACTCTTAGGCCTATATCCAGAGAAAACCGTAATTTAAAAGAAGGCATACACCTCAATGTTCACTGCAGCGCTATTTACAATAGCCAGGACATGGAAGCAATCTAAATGTCCATCAACGGAGAAACAGATTAAAAAGATGTGGTACATACATACAATAGAATACATAAAAAGGAATGAAATAGCACCATTTGCAGGGATATGGATGGATCTAGAGGGTGTCATACAGAATGAAGTAAGTCAGAAGGAGAAAAAAAAAATCGCCTAATATTGCTTATATGTGCAATCTAGAAAAATGGTACAGGTAAACTGATTTGCAAAGCAACTTTTTTTGGTCAAGGGCCAGAGAGTGGTCTGTTTGCAACTATTCAACTCATGAAAGCTGTCATAGACAACACACAAACAAATGAACCTGGCCATGTTCCAATCAAACTACAAACACAGGCAAGACTGCATTTGATCTGTGAGCCATAGTTTGCTAACGATGGATTTAGATGATCAAAACTTAATGAGGAGACACTTACCTTAGTATATTCAGTGATTGCTTCAATCAATGCATATGTGGTCTGAGAGAGAAAGGTAGAGGTGCTATCTGTTACCAAAGACACAGCCCTCCTTATTAATGTATCGTTACTAAGAGAATGAGGCTCCGGTTTCTGAAAGACACAAACATTTATACTTTTAACCAAGCTGAGATCACAGCCAAAGGAAAAATGTAATTCCCACACTGCAACTACACTCTGCTGCTTCTGTGTTAACTTTTTCTTTTAAAGCTTTATTTGTGCTATTAAAGACAACATATGAAAATGATTCTACAGTATGCTTTCTACCTACTTTTTTTATTCATCATTCTCCGCTCCGAAGAGCAAAGTATTCCTTTTTATAAAAGACTAGTACTTATAATCACAAATTTCACAAAGTTATGATTCATTACCACAGTGCTAGATGCTTGGGATATAAAGATAAGAATCTTAAAAAGAATTCAGATGGAGGAGGAGGAGTTGGAGCTAAGAGTGAACTAGAAAATTAATACAATCAAGTACCATGGGAGGCATGGAAGAAGTCTGGAGGGGTGCACATAAGGGAGCAATCACATCTATGTTAAATAAGAATAGTTTAGAAAAGGTTTCACAGAGTTGATGAGGAGTCAAGCTGCACTTAAGAAAGTAAACGGCTGTTGGAGAGGGCGAATCCCTCTTGATTGAGCTGTACAGTCTTGGTTGGGGTGAGCAGGGAGACTCTTTCCTCTGACCTTGGCTGTTATATTTGAAAAAAACAAAAACCAGTATAACCAGCTCATGAGTTAAGGGGGCTGTGACCACCCTGATTAAATACTGGCAACTGTGATGACTCTCCCCTTTTCTCTCTCAGCAGAGGACTTATTGTACCAGAACTAACAAACCAATCCCTCTATCATCTGTTATCTCCTTTTTACTATTTAGAGCATAAACACATGGAGGGGACCTGGGTTTTTGATCCCTGATCCAGGAACTAGATCCGACATGTGGCAACTAAGAGTTCACATGCCACCATAAAGATCAAAGATCTCATGTGTTACCACTAAGACCTGATGCAGCCAAAAAAAGATACATGAATAAATCATGAATTATATTTATCACACTTATATTTCATTCGATCAAATACATAAGAATTTATTACGTAACTTGCATTGAGGAGCTAGAGAGCAAAGAATGATATTCTCTCTGCTCATGAAAAGCTAATTTTGACTTATTCTGGTAAGTTGAGTCTTCATAAAACCCTCCATTAAAAAAAAAAAAATTTTTACACCATACTCAGTTGTGTCTGACTCTTTGCAACCCCATGGACTATAGCCCACCAGACTCTTCTGTCCACAGGATTTCCTAGGCAAGAATACTGGAGTGTGTTGCCATTTCCTCCTCCAGGGGACCTTCCCAACCCAGGGATCAAACCCCGGTTCTCCTGTGTCTCCTGCATTGCAGGCGATTCTTTACCTGCCGAGCCATCAGGAAAGCCTATTTATTTTTGGCTTCATCAAATGCCTTCCATTTTACAATGCTTATTTACTTGTCCCTCACAACAGTCCAGGTATTATTATGTCTTTTTTTAAGATGAGAAAATGGAAGCTCAGAATAGTTGTGTAACTCTTCCCAAACCAAACCTCCTCACTCCAGTTTCCTTTGTGTTTTGCTGACTCAGAGCCAAATGCTGCTGCTGCTGCTAAGTCACTTCAGTCGTGTCCGACTCTGTGTGACCCCATAGACGGAAGCCCACCAGGCTCCCCCGTCCCTGGGATTCTCCAGGCAAGAACACTGGAGTGGGTTGCCATTTCCTTCTCCAATGTGTGAAAGTGAAAAGTGAAAGTATAGTCGCTCAGTCGTGTCTGACCCTTAGCGACCCCACGGACTGCAGCCTACCAGGCTCCTCCATCCGTGGGATTTTCTAAGCAAGAGTACTGGAGTGGCTTGCCACTGCCTTCTCCGCAGAGTCAAATGGGTTATCACCAAATATCAAAATATACAACCTAAGTGGTCAGGTAAGGGAGATCATTGCTGACAAGTAACTAGGAAGGCTTTAAAAAGAGGTGGGGCAGTTCCCTTGTGGTCCAGTGGTTAAGAATCAGCCGGCCAATGTAGGGGACATAAGTTCAGTCTCTGGTTGGGGAAGAAACCACATTCCAGTGAGGCAACTAAGCCCCTGTGTCACAACTACTGAGTCTGCGCTCTAGAGCCTGTGCTCCATGAGAAGCCACTGCAGTGAGAAGCCTACACACAACTAGGGTAGCCCCTGCTCACCGAAACTAGAAAAACCAAGTGCAGCAACGAAGACCCAGCACAGCCAAAATGAATAAATACGTTAAAAAAAAAACACACACATGGGGTTGGGATTTGAGTCTGAAGACAAGTAGGATTAGAATGGACAGGTATCCTGGGTTAGATGAAACGAGGAGAATACATATGATGCAAGCAGGGGTTATCTGGGAATCTAGCCTGGTGCTGAACTGTGAGGAAGTTCTCTGGATTTTAGTTTTGTGACACAGAATAGAGAGCCACTGTAGGCTCTGAAGAACGGAAGTGGTAATGCTATTCCTGTAGGAGAGTGAGTTGAGGCTCCTGTCAACCAAAGGCTCCTGGCATCTGACCTAGAACTAAGTGAGGTAACTAGGGTTTAAAAACAATATACGAACTAGAAAGGATAAACAAAAAAATCTTTTGGAGGAAGAAAGAAAAGGCTGTCCTAATTATGACTGAAAATGACTTGGTGTCCAAGTAAGCATTTTTAGGTTAAAGATTCACCAGTCTGCAGAGAGGAGGGCCGAGTAAGGCACAGAAAGAAAACGGCTCAAGAGAGAGCCTCAGAAGATGCTGAAAATACTTATGAAAAAGGGAATTAATCTTGCTGTCATGATTAAACACATATTTAAGTATCAAGTACATTTTGCCAAAATGTTTGTTGGTTTCCTATTTAGTTCTTCCTGATAAAAGTATATAACCAATGGTTTTAAAATAAGATATCGCTTCCCTATCAGCTGTCTAGTTGACAGCTCCACCTAGACCTCATTTCCAAAACCAAACTCTTAGATTTCTTCCTCCTAAAACCCACTCCTCTCCATCCCAGTATCTGGCAACACCATTCTTTCAGTTGCTGAGGCCTTTTAAAACCACTGGAAATTAAGTTATATACTTTGCATTTAACCCAACAGCAACACCTGCTGACCATCAGCCCGCTTCTCCCCACCTGATTCAGGTCCACGATCATCTCATGCCTTGACCCCAACTGGTCTTTTTAGTTCCACACAACGTTTAAAAACTTATGTCAGAGGTGGGAGAGAGGCTGAAGAAGGAAGGTATATATCTATACTTATAGCTGATTCACACTGTTGTATGGGAGAAACCAACACAACAGTGTAAAGCAACTATCCTCCAATTAAACATAAATTAAAAAAAAAAACATGTCAGACCATAACAATCTTATGTTAAAATCCCCTGTGGCTTCTTTATCATAATAAATTCCAATGCTTACAAGGGCCCACAAAGTACAAATGTCGAAGTACATTTTGACCCTCCGCTATCTGTGAGCTCATCTGTTTTTCTCATTTCACTTTTTCTTCCTCCTCCTCTCCAGAATGTGAGATTTACAAATGCAGAAATCTTGATTTACTCTGTCTCTTGTATATGACACATAAGTTGTTCCATAAAGTTTTTTTGAATGAAAAGATTATTCTGTAATACATTCTTTTCTTCCCTCTTTATACAATTTGACCAACTTGACATACCAGTTTCTACCAAATGAGACCATCAAAATGAGGATATTAATATACCTGCTCAGCCATGAAACGATGCTGATACAGCATACCATCACCTGGGGCTGGGGAGAGCGCTGGATGAAAACCATTAGAGCTTGTCAGGTACTTCATCGCCTATTTGAGACTTCAGAGGACACAGCACACAAAGACCAAAAACACGGAGTGTGACAGGACGGTACCTCACCTGGGCAATAGGGACTGCACACAGAGTGACCCCAAATCCCACAGCCACCGTTTTGTGCCATGGTCTTATCAATTCCGAGAAACAGCGCTTCTTAAAGTTAGCCACGACTGGAACACACTGTCTGTACCTAGAAACAAAGTTTAATATGTTTAATAAGGCACAAGCACCCATCTGTAAGAACCTCTTCAATTTACGTGGAGGGGTTGGAGACTCAAAGTGGGGCCAGGCTGGAACCCAAATGAAGACGTAGGGTGCCTTTTCAGGCATGGGATGGGAGTCGGGATGGGACGCAGTGGGCAGCGCGGCGGACTAGAAAGGCCTGGACTCGCACAAACAGGCATCGCTACTCGGCTCCCCCCGCGCGGGAATGAGGGCGGATGGTGGTGGAGTTTAAGAGGTACCAGGTGTAGACGTGTAAATAGTGGTCTCAAAGCGTTTTAAAAACTAAGGCCCAAATAAAAACGCTGCTGCAGGCAGGATTTGGCGCTGGTCCTCCTCCGGCCTAGGCTGCAAGGGGTCTGATGGTCCCTGCGACACGACGTGGAGCCCGCAGGCGCTGCGAGGGGAACCAGGCCGGCTTGGAAGCCGAACACTTCCGGAACTCCTCGGCCCTCAGGGAAAACTCCCTCCGGCAGGACACCGCCAGCCCAGGCCTCTGCCCTTAATTCTCCCCTGTGACTTCAAGAGGCCAACCGAAGTCATTTCGCGAGCAGACCGAGACGCCCCCAAAAGACAACCCGACGTGGGGGAATGCTCTTTTGTCAGGTGAACAAAGAAAAAAGCGAAGTCCGGGCTTGTCCCGGGAGGCTGGAGGCCTCAGACCTGGAGTGAGGGCGGGGCGTCCTCAAACCTCCGGGAGGGGCGGGACGCCGTGACCCGCTCGGCCGAGAAGCGAAGCGCGAGCCCGCAACGCTGGGGCCGCAGTCTGGTTACGGCGCTCTCAGCGTTCCCACCCTCCGTCCGACCCTGACCTCCTCCACGACCGCAGCGGTACCTGAAAAGCGAGGATACGCTCCGAGAAAGCCAACTCCGTAGAGCCGCCATTCCGCGGCGGCAGGACGCCAGGCGCACACGCCGGAAGTGATGGCACTTCGCGAGCAGGGGGCGGGGAGCGGCGGCCACTTGAGAGGGCTCAGTCCCATGACCACGCCCCCGCCTGAGAGCGCAGTCGGGATTGGACAGACGATAAAAGGGGCGGGGCTGAAGGTAACGGCAGAAACCGTGTTGCCAGACACCTAACCGCCGGAACTTCCTCGTGGGGCGGGGCGGGGCGGACCGGACCCTGGACTACAGGGAGCCGAGTGAAGTCGGGCGTCGGGAGGGGTGATTGGACAGGGTCTCGGGTCCTCGCCTGTGGAGAGTTCTCTCGTTGGCTGGCCGTGCGGGTCGGTCAGGACAGAGGTCGGAGGCGAAGCAGCGCCCGGGAGGGCAGGTGGTTGGGGCCGGGTGCGGAGCGGGAGGTGGGAGGGGCAGGGAGCCGGGCCGGCGGCGCTGTCACTTCAGCACCAGGAAGTAGGTGGTCCAACCGGCCAGCAGCAGCGCCCCGATGAGCACCGTGTAGCTGAGGAGCACGAAGGCCAGCAGCTCTCGCAGTAGCTGCAGCACGTGGATGGTGGACGAGGTCGGCATCGCCCTACACGGGAGGCCCGAGGACCTGCGGGGTGGGGGCGCCCATGAGACCCTGAGCACGCCAAGAAGACGGTTCTCTCTCTAGACCAACCTCCGCTGGACACTAAGCAAGCGCAACCGAGTCCGGCACTGTTAGAGGCAGTGTGGACACGGGGCTAGACCAGGACCTCTAAAAAGTAAACACACCCTAAGGCTAAGGAAGCCCAAAGTGCTGATTTTCTCCGTAACAACCACGTGGACACTGTCTGCATTTACATTATATAGTTCTTTTAAACTGAACGTTCTCATTCTTTGGCTCCTGATATGGAGCTGAGCTCGGAGGAGGGAAGCCTGGAGAGGAGAGTTCCCAGCTCCCGCTGCTACACTGGTCTTCATCTCCAGCCCTCTCCTCCCATCCACCTCCTGCATTTTTAATGTTGTGAGTGTTGCTAATGGGCTGATGGAGTAAAGCTTGCTTTTTGCCATCATTCAAGCTGCAGCCCCAGCTGTCAGCACTGCTTGGGAGAGGAAAAGAGATCCTTTTGAGTAGGGGGAAAGCAGCGGGCCCTCACTGCAGCCCTTCTGCAATTTCTCTGGCCCCAAGGCTTATCAATTTACAAGAGTTTGAGGACCGCTGCTTTGTGGCCAGGCATGCTTGCCCTTCTGGCCAGCCAGGATTGAAGGAGGGCCAAGAGGTGGGTATCAGTTTGACTCTGGACTTATCTCTTTGCCCATCGTGCTCTTGGCATCCACTCCAGCCCTCTATCTTCCACCATGGATGGAATCAGATGGTAACAATCACAAACCTTCTTTACCTCCACTGCTGCCCTGCCCAGCAACACCCCTCAGTGCCAGCCACCGACTTCCCTGTCTCCCCATTTCACTCACTCAGCAAAGTTTCCACGAATCCTCCACTGTGGCAGCTCCGCAGTCCCTCTCCGGTCTGCTGTGTGAAGGTAGGCTTGTGTGCGCTCCAGCGATGTCAGCAGAGCTGAGGGACTTTCAGGCAGCAGCTGCACTCACCAACTAGGTGTGGTCTAGAGACCAATCACAATCTCCACGTGGTCCCCGAGCTCTCATGGAGCTGTGCACAGGCAAGTTCAGACCAGGCGGGGCGCTGGCAGGCTTGCCCACCCTCTGCCTGTGTCACCATCACAGCCCACACAGCTCTGGAGATTGCCTGCAAAAGCTCCTGACTTAGAGGCACTGAGCAAGTGGTACACAGGCGGGATTTCATGGCCCTCCTGCCTGGCTTTTCTAAACACTGTGGGTGGGATACAGTCCAGATTCTTTTCTAACAAACTTCAACAAAGAGCAGCCCCATCCTTGAGTCTCAGACAAGAAGAACCACTGTACATACAACATTCACTTATGACTGCCCAACTAAAGCAAAAACTTTAACTTTGTCTTAAAACATGCAATTTCAAGCATTTGTGTGAGAACTAGCTCAGAAAACCAAGAGCTCTCAAGTGCTCGATTCTAATTCAGAGTTGCAGTTCAGAGATTCATTATATAGACACCTTCGCAATGTACCCACTTCCAATGTCAACTCCGCCAAATGTATGGTAAAAAGAACCAGTCAGGATTTCAGCCAATGAAGAACAGACCCTTTCCCAGATGTAACAATGAAGGGAAAAGAAAGTACAAACTTTATGCTGCTCCCCATTCCTCTGTTTTTTGTAGTAGTTTGTAGTTAAGACTATGTTTTGACCTTTAAAAAAAACAGGCAGTGTGGACATCAACCCTTTTATCAACATCATCATCCAGAAGCCAAATGGCTCTCTAATTTGATCAGGATCTCTTATTATCAAATCATTGCCCCGCTGCAGCAGGGTTGAAAACAGGAGCGGAACATTATCAAGCTGCGTGCAGGAAGCCAGTGAGTAATTACTCCCCACAGAGACCTGGTCATCTGGAGGGCTGTGTCCTGCCGAGTCACAGGCAAGTATGGCTGAGATTTATATTCTAATCCCACACCAAAGTAACATGCAAAAAGTTACTAAAATAGACCTGATTCTGTTTCCCTTTAACTCGCACATCCTTCAAATGGATATCTTAAGGCAGTTTTGTGTTCCGGCCTTTGTAGACTCTAGTCACCACCCAATTTGGGGTATTTTATACCAACGGAGTGGCCTTCCCAGGTGGCTCAGCGGTATAGACTCTGCTTGCCACTGCAGAAGACACGGGTTTGATCTCTGGGTCAGGAAGAACCCCTGGAGAAGGAAATGGCCACCCAGTATTCTTGCCTGGGAAAAGCCCATGGATAGAGGAGCTTAGTGGGCTACAGTCCATGGGGTCACAAAGAGTCAGACCTGACTTAGCAACTAAATAATGTCGCAATGGAGTAACTGAAGCTGAGACACATTATGTAGCTTGAAGTTCACATGCATCCATTTAGAAATAAGAGAGTCAGAAATTTTACAGTACTGTCTTTGATTGCTGGATGACAAAAAGCATCCTCTATTTTCTACAGTATGTCATTGTTAAACCATAGGACTGAAATATATACAAGGTTCTGAAGTATAATTCATTCTGTTTATCATTCATAGTCTATGCAGTGCCTGTATTTCTCTGCCTTGCCATCTTTATCACAGCCCCTCTTACTGGCTGCTTTAGGCACTCAGTTTGTTCTGGTATTTTGTTTTTTAAAGAAGTATTTCCTTTTTTTGAGTTCAGCTCTGCTGAATATAAACAGTACAACTGAGAACAAGAGACAGACTGCATGTCAGATTAATTATAATCCACCTGTCATGAGGACAGAGCTACAGTGGCTGAACACATGGAAATCTCCCTTCCCAGTTCTCTTCAAGAATTAAATGTGATGTTACCTGGATTTGGGGAGAATGGATACATGTATGGCTGAGTCCCTTTGCTGTCCACCTGAAACTATCACAACACTGTTAATCAGCTATACTCCAATATACAAGAAAAACTTTAAAGTGCGCTATTTTAAACCTCGTTTAACCATTAGTCTCTTGCTCCACAGTTAAACTACAGTTCAAATATTTCTCTTTGGCTACAATTCAAAAGTGTACAGCAGGACACAAAATAGTGCCTATATAGGCTTCTTTATCTACGGAGACTTCTTTTTGTAGGACTGCTGGTGTTGCAGAACCGTCTACCCAACTAGACAAAAAGTCCAGACATGATGTAAACAATCCACCCTTTCCAAGAATAAATGTACCATTCACGTACCCTTTTTCTCAGTAAGGGCACACTTCTTTGGGACAAAGACTGCTTCAAGTATTAAGTGAACTTACACAAAGGCGTATAATATATAATTATCCCCCACTTTCTATTTGCATACAAATGAAGCAATTGAGGTTTTGAAGTCTTATGCTGAATGCATTTTTAGGAGCTGACCTAACTATACTCAGAGCAAGAGAGTGGAGAGTCATGAGTGAATGCAGACACATGAGACACAACTGAGCATCTGTTCACACGACAAAACCCCAGCCAAGGGGACTTGACTGGACTTGAATTGAATCCCAGGAGCCAAAACCACTGATGGACAAGGTGCATTTTATTCTCTGCACCAGCTGAGACTGAGAGCCACTGGGGCTGGAAGGTATAAACTAATCTCCTTGGGCTAACAAGGAGTCGAGAAAGGATTCCTAAAGCAGGAATTGCTTTCTTTAAGACCTTTCCAAATACTGAATGTTAAAGCCAAGTTAAATTCACAAGAAGTTAATCTTTTAAATATTCCCTCTTCTACCCCTCATTTTTACATTAAAAGAGATTTTTTTTTTAATGCAGAATTTCTCCTTCACTCATAACATGGCGTATGCTAACAGAATTTCACTAGAGAAAAAAGAGATGAAAACATGTACAGGTACTAATTAACAACAGAAATGACACCTCAGGGGACTTCCCTGGTGATCTGCTGGCTAAGACTCTGCGCTCTCAATGCAGGGGGCCTGGGTTTGATCCCTGGTCAGGGAACTAGATCCCACATGCTGCAGCGAAGAAGATCCCAAGTGCTGCAACTGAGACCCAGTGGAACCAAATAATTTTTTTTTTAAGAGAAAAGAATGACACCTGGGGAGAGACACTGACTTTGGAGCCCAGCAAAGAGGGGAGCGGTCAACTAATCTTGCTGGAGACTTGGGCAAGGGCTGTAAAACCATTAATTTAGTCCCGTTCTTGGCCTTAACTCTTTCAGATGCTGGGACAGAGCAGGAGGGAGATTTCCAACTTCTCCGCCAGCATCTTCCCTCCTCCCTTCCACAGCCTAGCAGTCCCCACTGGGAACGGTAGCAGCCGGATGCCTGGATCACCAACAAGCTGAACCGGAGGGGGATGACGTCACCAGACCAGGGAGCTGGGTGTTTCCTAGCAAAACAAACACCAGAGGCCGTGTAAGGAGTGGCTGCAGACTGCTGGGGCAGCAGGTGTGGCACTTACCTGGGAGGGGGAGCTGCCAGAGGCTGAAGAAGCAAAGCTGGCACTGCTCACGGGATGGGGGTGGGGAAACCAGCTGGATGGTGGGGCTCACGATGAGCAGGGAAGAAAACTGAAGGCACCTACCACTGAAATTTCTTAAGAGTTAATAACACATGCACTAAGAACACATCTTCAAATACATTCTCAGAAAGCTGATTCTTCCTCAATGTAAAAAGCCCTTGATAAGGAGGGGACCCACAGCAATTCAGCTGATCACAGACAGCATAAACTCTGTTCTGGGGCAAGAAGCTCTTCCAAACCTTTTGCTTTTTTAGAAGCAGAGGAATCAAAAACAGAAGGAACCAAAACTTGCCCTGTTGACCAGGTAACATAGAGACTGGTGACACTGGATGTAAGGTGCCGTGTTCTACAGGAAAAAACAATCTCAAACTCAGGGATTTGAGATACCAGCCCCAGGCCCCTAACACTTGGCCAGTGCCCTAGGCATGATGTACCTCCAAGAAATTCAGCACTATTTGTTAGGGGTTGGACTTCCACTTTTATTTTCATTTTTACCTGGTTGGTCCCTGCGTTCTTAAGAACTGGCCCCATTTATGTGGCTGAATAGATTATCCATCCCCACCAACCTTCATATTTCCAGGGGTCTCTAATGGAGATCCTGGGCTCAGAACATTAAAAACTGGGATTTCTTTTACACACACTGAGTCTCTTCCATTCTTCTTTAAGAAATTTAAGAACACAAAAAGAGAAACTGAAAGGAGAAAACAGCCTAATTTAAGAAGCTGACCCCAAAGTAAATTCTGCATTCCTGTTGTTATTTCTCCATGGAACAGCACTGCCGTTCTAGTAACTTCTTCAAAGGAGCAGTTTATTCTGCAGTTCATTGGTACGTCTACTTGGAACGCCCTAGAAAGGTTTTTCCATTAGTGACTCTATCCAGCTGGCCCCGTTGATTAGTTTAGTGGTGGCGATGACATATTCTGTACCTCCATCTTCCAGCTGGGAGAGAAATCGCAGGGCAGCAATTTCAGCAAAGGTTACACCCCCGAGGAAAAAGATCAGAGTGACTCGGTTTTCTCCTGGTTGACCTAAAATTTGAACATTTCAGAATGAAGAATCATTATCATTATTTTTAAAAATTAGTATTTATTTTTGGCTGTGCAGCATGTGGGATCACAGTTTCCTGACCAGGGATCAAACTCTCGCCCCCAGCATTGGAAAGCACAGAGTCTTAACCCCTGGACTGCCAGGGAAGAACTATTTATTATTGATGCTTCTCTTCCCACCTCTTAAAAAAACTGCATCATTCCTAAGAAAAGTCGTATATGTCTTGGTACAGACGGTTCACAAGAAACTCAGGAACCATGATTTTGATCTCAATGTTTTTTCTAACTTTGGAGATCTTCAACTCAGAGGTTGAAATCTGCTAATCCTGAGGGAGCAATGAGTTCCAGTGCTTACAATGTAATTTACAACTAACAAAAGCGGCATATTGGACTCTGACTCCTAAGTCCTTTACAAATGTATTTTACAAAGCAAGTGTGTTAAAACGTGAAAACCACAGAAACAGTGCATGAGTATCTGTAGATACGGGTCCTGGACTTACGTTTCTTTTGTAGTCCTGTGGGCAATGGCTGCCGTTCCTCAAAGTGGGGCCCTGGGAGGATGCGCAGAACTTCCTCAATACTCCGCCAGCCAGGCCGGGAAAGCAGCTGGGCCAGTCGCACACTGAGCGGGGCGTAACCACTGTATACGTATGATATGTCCGTGGGATTCTGTTAAATAATTGAAGAGAAAAAAGCTTGTACAGCAAGAGACAGAGAAGTGGAGCCACCTAACTGTGGCTTTTGGGGTAATGCAAAATTATTTGATTTGGCTTTGAAGGTAGAAACACAAAGCCCCAAAATAGTCTGCTCCAATGCTGAAATATCTGGTAGCAATATTGAAATATCTTTCTCTAATATCAAAATATTCTTCTCCAGTCTACTCATGCTTGGGCTCTGTTCTTAGCAGCCCAGGGGTCACTTTCTTCTTTTTTGTAATGTATTTTTAATTGGAGGATAATTGCTTTACAATACTGTGTTTCTGCCACACATCAATATGAATCAGCCAAGTGTGCATATGCTCAGTCGAGTCTGACTCTCAGAGACCCCATGGACTGGAGCCCGCCAGGCTCCTCTGTCCATGGAATTTTCCAGGCAAAAATACTGGAGTGCATTGCCATTTCCTCCTCCAGGGGATCTTCCCGGCCCAGGGATCAAACCCGAGTCTCCTGTATTAGCAGGTGGGTTCTTTACCACTAGCACCACCTGGATAGGTATACATACATCTCCTCCCTCTTGAGCCTCTCTCCTACCCCATCCCACCCCTCTAATTTGTCACAGAGCATTGGATTTGAGCTCCGTGCGTCACATAGCAAATTCCCGCTGGCTATGTATTTCAGTTCAGTTCAGTCGCTCAGTCGTGTCTGTCTCTTTGCGACCCCATGAATCACAGCACGCCAGGCCTCCCTGTCCATCACCAACTCCCATATGGTAATGTACATGTTTCCATACTACTCCCTCCAAAGGTTCACTTTCGACTCAAACCTTCAAAAGTCACTCAAAGGATCTCTAGGTACTGAAGATGGAAAGTTGTTACTTGGTTTGGCAAGAAACTTCTTGGCAGGTAAAGTGGAACTCTTTAGCTGAGAAACAGAACCCTTGGACCTGTCAATTCTACTTTCAGGCATTTATCCCACAGAGGGGCTTGTACTCCAGAGGAGAAAAGACCAAAGCACAAACATATTAATGCAACACTGTATGACTAGTGAAAGACTGCAAATGACTTGAATTTCTAATAAGTCATAAAACAAGATATAACTGAAAAACCACTATGGAGCAATTAAAAAGAACTTGAATGAAGGAGGGGGGACTTCTCTGGTGATCCAGTGGTTAAGAATCCACCTCCCAATGCAGCAGATGCAGGTTCTATTTCCTAGCTGGGGAACTAAGATGTCACAGGCTGCAGGGCACTAAACCCACGCATCACAGTAAAAGATCCCACATGCAGCAACTAACACCTAATGCAGTCAAATACATATATAAAAGAATGAAGGAGAGGACTTCCCTGGTGATCCATTGATTAAGACTCTGTACTTCCACTGCAGGAAGCACAGGTTCCATCCCTGCTCGGGGAAGTAAGATCCTGAGTGCTGAGAGGGTAAGAGGTAGATGGGTGAGGTAGGTACAGGCCGGTCAGGGTAGTGAAGAGCCAAACTAATACATGATTTACATTGTACAACACAGGAATTATGGCTGTCATTCCAATCCAAAAGAAAGGCAATGCCAAAGAATGCTCAAACTACTGTACAATTGCACTCATCTCACACACTAGTGAAGTAATGCTCAAAATTCTCCAAGCCAGGCTTCAGCAATACATGAACTGTGAAATTCCAGATGTTCAAGCTGGTTTTAGAAAAGGCAGAGGAACCAGAGATAAAATTGCCAGCATCCCTGGATCATCGAAAAAGCAAGAGAGTTCCAGAAAAACATCTATTTCTGCTTTATTGACATGCCAAAGCCTTTGACTGTGTGGATCACAATAAACTGGAAAATTCTGAAAGAGATGGGAATACCAGACCACCTGACCTGCCTCCTGAGAAATCTGTATGCAGGTCAGGAAGAAACAGTTAGAACTGGACATGGAACAACAAACTGGTTCCAAATAGGGAAAGGAGTACGTCAAGGCTCTATATTGTCACCCTGCTTATTTAACTTATATGCAGAGTACATCATGAGGAACGCTGGGCTGGAGGAAGCACAAGCTGGAATCAAGATTGCTGGGAGAAATATCAATAACCTCAGATATGCAGATGACACCACCCTTATGGCAGAAAGTGAAGAGGAACTCAAAAGCCTCTTGATGAAAGTGAAAGAGGAGAGTGAAAAAGTTGGCTTAAAGCTCAACATTCAGAAAACAAAGATCATGGCATCTGGTCCCATCACTTCATGGGAAATAGATGGGAAAACAGTGGAAACAGTGTCAGACTTTATTTTTCTGGGCTCCAAAATCACTGCAGATGCTGATTGTAGCCATGAAATTAAAAGACGCTTGCTCCTTGGAAGGAAAGTTATGACCAACCTAGATAGTATATTAAAAAGCAGAGACATTACTTTGCCAACCAAGGTCCGTCTAGTCAAGGCTATGGTTTTTCCCGTGGTCATGTATGGATGTGAGAGTTGAACTGTGAAGAAGGCTGATCGCCGAAGAATCGATGCTTTTGAACTGTGGTGTTGGAGAAGACTCTTGAGAGTCCCTTACACTGCAAGGAGATCCAACCAGTCCATTCTAAAGGAGATCAATCCTGGGTGTTCATTGGAGGGACTGATGCTAAAGCTGAAACTGCAATACTTTGGCCACCTCATGCGACGAGTTGACTCACTGGAAAAGACTCTGATGCTGGGAAAGGTTGAGGGGGGGAGGAGAAGGGGACGACGGAGAATGAGATGGCTGGATGGCATCACCGACTCTGTGGACATGAGTTTGAGTGTACTCCGGGAGTTGGTGATGGACAGGGAGGCCTGGCGTGCTGTGATTCATGGGGTCGCGGAGAGTTGGACACGACTGAGCGACTGAACTGAACTGAACTGAACTGAAGTCAAGGCTATGGTTTTTCCAGTAGTCATGTACGGATGTGAGAGTTGGACCATAAAGAAAGCTGAGCGCCGAAGAATTGATGCTTTTGAACTGTGGTATTGGAGAAGACTCTTGAGAGTCCCTTGGACTGCAAGGAAATCCAACCAGTTCATCCAAAAGGAGTTCAACGGAGGGACTGATGTTGAAGCTAAAACTCCAATACTTTGGCTACCTGATGCAGAGAGCTGACTCATTTGAAAAGACCCTGATGCTGGGAAAGATTGAGGGCAGGAGGAGAGGGGGACAACAGAGGATGAGATGGTTGGATGGCATCGCCAACACAATGGACATGGGTTTGGGTGGACTCTGGGAGTTGGTGATGGACAGGGAGGCCTGGCGTGCTGTGGTTCATGGGGTAGCGACATGACTGAGCGACTGAACTGAACTAAACTGATATTCCCACCGGGAAGAAACAATCCAATTTTAGTACTGAGAGACGAGATTGTTTAATTGTTAGCTTTTGTGCCAAGAGGCAGTCTAATAAAGCCCCTTAAGAAAAACCAAAAAAAGAAAATAAGAAAAATGAAATTTAGAAAGATGGGAATAAACAAATATAAAGCAAAGTGCACCCTACTTTGAAGACCCAAGGTATAGAATATGCACCATTTATGTAAAAATGTTTGTCTAGGATTGCCTGATGGTCCAGTGGCTAAGACTCTGTACTCCCAATGCAGAGGGCCCGTGTTCGATCTCTGTTCAGGGAACTAGATCCCACATGCCACAATTAAGACCTGGAGCAGCCAAATCAATCAATAAATATTTAAAAAAATATTTGTCTATACACAGAATCTTTCTGGGAAGATGCATAACAAACTGGTTACAGTGATCAGTTCTGAGTGGAGACTGGGCCTGGCTGTGGGAGGAACCCTGCTTCTCACCATCTGCTTTCCTTTTGTACTGGATCCCTGCCTGGCCCTCCCCACCTGCTACCTGGTGCTCTGTGCCCAGGAGGCAGCCCCGTAGGCTCCACACCAGCTGGAAAATGGACGGAGGACAGGACTCCCTCTCAATGCTGCCAGAGGCTGGTTGAGTCCCTTGGCTTATCACCACACAGCTCTGCTCTCCTGGTTCTGGAACCCCTGGCCTCAGACCTCAGATGGGAGGGGGTGAGTGGTTCTCTACTGCACTGCCTGTTCCTGGTCCACCCCATCTTTATAAAACTCCATCAAACTACTTAGTACAAGAACACTGTTTTCTGCTAGGATCCACACACTAAAAAAAAAAAAAAAGAAAACTGTCTTTAGAAAGCAAAACGGATGAATAGATCAAGTAGCATATGTCATGGCAATAAACCACCAACAGGAACTCAAAGGTGTTGAAGTGTGTATGGGGGTGTCTGACTGTTTGCGACCCCATGGACTGTAGCCCACCAGGCTCCTTTGGCCACGGGATTTTTCAGGCAAGAATACTGAGAGTTGCCATTTCCCCCTCCAGGGGATCCTCCTGACTCAGGGATCAAACCTGAGTCTCCTATTATCTTCTGCATTGGCAGGCGGTTTCTTTACCACTGAGTCACCTGGGAAGCTCTCAGTGAGTTGAAGAGGAACATCTTACTTGCTCATTTACATCATCCATCCAAAGGCGTAACGTTTTCCGGATAGTGGGGTAATTGTTTCTGCCCCCTGTCTGCAGCTTTAACAGACCAGCTTTCTCGAGGTTGTGCAAGGTCAGGATGTGCTCATAGCCGTAGGTCTGCAAGAGAAATCAAATCAGGAAAATGGTTTCTGTGACTTTCAAAAAGGAGCACTTCTAACAAACCCACTGGTGAGCACTCTGGGGCACTTTACCAAAATCTAGGCGATGACTGTCCACGGGCGCAGGGCAGGGCAGGATGGAAGTCTGGCCTAAAGCTGCTTGCCCATGACAACAAATCCAGCTCACTGAATCACTCAAAGGATTTAAACTTTTCACTTTAAAGTTTCGAGAATTTATAGGCCCAACTTAAGTGAGGATCAAATAAATTATAGTATTCTGGACTTTCCTGGCAGTCCAGTGGTTAAGATCCCATGTTTCCACTGCAGGAGGTGGGGGTCTGATCCCTGGTCAGGCAACTGAGATCCCCCACAGCGTGGCCCCCCCCCAAAAAAATTATAGTATAATTTTATATGGAATATAATTAGCTGTTAAAAGCAGAATGAGGCAGACCTACACATCCTGATTAAGAACAAGTTTCTGGATTTATTCTTAAGGACAAAAAAATAGAATATAGTAAGTCCTCTAGATATGAAAGAGTTTTGCTCTGAGCGCGTGTTTTTAAGTCCAGCAAAGTTAGCCTGAGTACCCAACTAACACAATTGGAGAGCAAGCTGCAGTTTCTCTTAAGCCTCACAGTGACGGAATGCACAGTCACATATTTGAAAGTTTAACTTTTGGAAAGTTTGTGTGTAGGAGACTTACTCTACTTCACATAATAGGATTTTATTTCTATTAAAAGAGATCTAATGAGTAATAAAAGCTGATGCTTATATGATACTTTCCATGTCTTAAGTGCTTTATATATGTTAACTCAATCATTCTTGCTATAACCCCATGAGGTAGATACTATTATCTCCATTTTCCGTTCCGTTCCGTTCAGTCGCTCAGTCGTGTCCAACTCTTTGCGACCCCGTGGACTGTAGCCTACCAGGCTTCTCCATCCATGGGATTCTCCAGGCAAGAATACTGGAGTAGCTTACCATTTCCTTCTCCAGGGGATCTTCCCGACCCAGGGATCGAACCCGGGTCTCCCGCATTGGAGGCAGACGCTTTAACCTCTGAGCCACCAGGGAAGCCCATCTCCATTTTACAGAGAACTTTAAATAACTTGCCCAAGGTCACACAGCTAATGAGTAACAGAGCTGGGACTCAGATCCAGTTGGTCTCGCCCCATGGTCTGTATATGTAAACATTCTTTGTACACACATGCAAAGAAGGGGATCTGGAAGCACACAAACCAAACTGCTCACGTAAGTCCCCTCCAGGGAGGGGAATGGGGGTGAGGGGGAGGCAGAGGGGGTCACAGTTTGTACCATATGTGTGTGTGTGTGTTAGATGCTCAGTTGTGTCCGACTCTTTGTGACCCCATGGACTGTAGCCCGCCAGGCTCCTCTGTCCATACAATTCTCCAGGCAATAATAATACTGGAATGGGTTACCATTCCCTTCTCCAGGGCATTTTCCAGACCCAGGGATTGAACTTGGGTCTCCTGCATTGCAGGCAGATTCTTTACCTCCTGAACTACCTGGGAAGCCCTTGCACCATATACTTCTGCTTCATTTGAATGTTATATGATGAGAATGCACATGTAATTTTTCAAAGGCGAAGCAAACAAAAAATCCAAACTAAGTGAGTATTTAGTTTTGACAATAAAGTACTTAACTGTAAATAGTAACAGCAAATATATACAGCCTGAAACATTTTTAAACAGGAGAATTTTAAAAACAATGGTGGGCTTTTCCTTACTATAAAGTAACAGGCTTGATTTAAGTCGGCTAAGGAATCGTCATCAGAAAGTTCCCTTCCTCTGTAGAACTGTCTGGCTAAAGAGCAGGAGCACTAGTCCCCGGCTATCTGGGTTTAGTCCTGGCTCCAGTACAGACTATCCATGGGATTCTCTGGGCAAGAACACAACAACTGCAGATATGCAGATGATACCACTCTTACAGCGGAAAGTGAAGAGGAACTGAAGACTCTCTTGATGAGGGTGAAAGAGGAGAGTGGAAGAACTGGCTTGAAACTAAGTATTAAAAAAACTAAGTTCATGGTATCTGGTCCCATTACTTCATGGCAAATAGGAGAAAGTGGAAGCAGTGACAGACTTTACTTTCTTGGGCTCCAGAATCACTGTAGACAGTGACTACAGCTGTGAAATCAAAAGATGCTTGTTCCTTGGAAGAAAAGCTATGACAAACCAAGATAGCGTATTAAAATGCAGAGACATCACTTTGCCAACAAAGGTCCACATAGTCCAAGCTATGGTTTTTCCAGAATCATGTATGGATGTGAGAGTTGGATCATAAAGGCGGAGCACCAAAAATTGATGCTTTTGAACTGTGGTGTTGGGAAGGCTCTTGAGAGTCCCTTGGACTGCAAGGAGATCAAGCCACTCAATTCTAAATGAAATCAACCTGAATATTCATTGGAAGGACTGATGCTGAAGCTGAAGGTTCAATACTCTGGCCACCTGATGCAAAGAGCCAACTCACTGGAAAAGATCCTCATGCTGGGAAAGATTGAGGGCAGGAGGAGAAGGGGATGACAGAGGATGAGATAGTTAGATGGCATCACCAACTCAACAGACATGAATTTAAGCAAACTCCAAGAGATAGTGGAGGACAGAGGAGCCTGGAGTGCTGCAGTCCACGGCACCTCAAAGGGACACAACTTAGGGAATGAAAAACAAGAGCTGGCACACACTAGCTGGTGACCTTGGGCAAGTTACAGCACTATTCTGTGCCTTAGTTTTCTCATCCATAAAATGGGGATAAGACTGTCTTGCTCATCATCACCTTTGTAAGGATTAAACAAATGAATACACATAACACTCTTCTAACTAAGCCTGGCATGTAGTAGAAGCTCAATAAACATTACCTATTATTAGTATGCAAACACAGCAGACAAATACCAAGGACAATCCCTCCAGGTATTAAAACATTTAAAAGATAATGGCAACATTACACCCAAATAGCAGCTTTGGGAAGTATTTTTTTAGAAAGACGCTTTTACCCCTGGCAAATTAGTCATTTTCAAGATATACTGACCTGTAGAATTTCTCTTTTGTAATAATCCAGAACTTTCTGTTTGAGTCCACTATTGCACACAGATTGGAGGCAAACTAGTCTTAACACCTTGATCAAGGGATGTTTTTGGGCAATACAATCCTCAATGTAGCTGTTGACCTGAAAACAAAGTGTAGACAGGTACCAGCATCTGGTCTGGGGACTGACAGAACTGGATATTTACTATTATTTTTCAAAGTCAAATAAAGGAGATGAGTGGGAGAAGGGCTCATTCTTTTTGCACTTTCCCTCAGCTCCCTCCAGAGTAGCTCCCTTGGTCCCTGCTCACATACCCCCGCCACCACGCAGACACACCAGCAATCAGGAGCACAGGCTAGCAAGGACAGACTCAAGGGAC
Source organism: Moschus berezovskii (assembly GCF_049115385.1). Classification (NCBI taxonomy): domain Eukaryota; kingdom Metazoa; phylum Chordata; class Mammalia; order Artiodactyla; family Moschidae; genus Moschus; species Moschus berezovskii. The sequence goes on along the minus strand of NC_142478.1, from coordinate 56,329,707 downwards.
CCAGCAGCCTGTCTGGACTCGTCTGTCTCCATGGATGGACAACCTCCAGAGGCTGCTGCACGTCCCGGGTGTGTGATCCTGGATACCCCAGCAGCAATTTATCAGCATAAAGTAACAAGAATCTTTCTAGAAGATGGGAATTTTCATAAATTGAATCATTTCAAATTCAGTAATACAGGTGGATATGTAAAGGAACTATCAGACCAATTTGCTGGGACCTCCCTGGTGGTCCAGTGGCTAAGACTCAGCAACCCCAATGCAGGGGGCCTGGGATCGATCCCTCATCAGGGAACTGGATCCCACATGCCACAGCAAAAAGACCCCACATGCTGCAACTAAGACCTGGTGCAGCCAAATAAATTAATTAATAAAAAAAAAAGACCAATTTTCTTATGGAGTAAATCTATTCATTTAGAGATCTTTGATTTTAGGGGTGGGACCTCACCTCTCTGTGCACTGAAGAAAGTGCCTTCAATACAGTAATCTTAAATACTTGATTAAGATCTCTATTTTCACATTTTGCACCTGCTCTTCAAAATATTTAGATAAGGCATGGGAATGAAAGCAATTGCTTTTCTAGCTGTAATCTTTGTTTTGATAAGGTATCAATTATTTGTTAGAACAGTTTCATTTTCACATACTTTATCAGTGTCTATTCCAGACATAAACTCCTGCTCCACTGTCAATTTATCAAAGAAATCTTCAGAAGCTAAAATGGAAATAGCACATTTGTAAGTAAGAAATTCAATAAATGTTAATGCTTTTATACACAGAGCATGTGTAAGAAACATGACATGCAAAAAAGAAAGCAAACAAAAAATTCAAACTACCACCTGAAAAGAATCTAAGAAACATGGAAAACTACAACTCTGACCTCCTAAGTTACATCCAGAAATAGTCAACCACTGTACCCTTTTGCTATTCTTAGGACTCTCATGAAATCTCAAGATCCTTAGGACTCTAAAAAGATCTTAGGAATTTTTCTTCAGTATCAATGAAAGCTAATTTGCCAAGAGCCTTTTACTTGCATCATCAGATCTAACCCAGTTTCACCTGATTTCCACTTCCATCAATAGGAAAACAAATGACTGATTTTCTGACACTTTTATGTAAGATTCAAAGTATACTTTATAAAACGGGCATTGAACAATCTCTAACTCAGCTTTTATAGCCTGTGTTTTAACAAGTAAATTGATCTTTGGTGTAATAGACATTTCCCAAGCTCTTTCAAAATACTTAACATACGCTCTCTACCTAGGGAGCCTTCAAGGGAAAAACTAAAACAGAAACTGGATGCTGCTCTAAGTAATCCTTAATGACAGGATAAAAACCAGACTGAAAAAATTAACTGCCTCATGTTAGGGGAGGAATTTTTTTTTCTTTTTGACATTTCAAATATTGTATCACATGATAACATTATCTTATTAATGAAAGAAAACTGAGTTAATCACAAAGGGAACATTTTGACTATAAACATGGGAACATTTAATTAACACTGAGGATAGCACATGGTATTAAAACAGAGCTAACCCTCCCAAGGGAGCACGGCGGTGCCAACGGCCGTGGTGTCAGTCGTGCTGCATGCTAGTCAGCCCCAGGTGAGCTCCATCACTTCCCAAGGATACTCACTAGTTACATCTTTGATCAGCTCTGCAATCGAGGTGTGATTTGCAAGGGAGCCTCGTGCTGCCTGCATGTGGGGCAGCTGTGAAACGAACTGCTTGATCTCCCCAACTGTCTTGGCATTGTGCCTTTCCTGAAATGCATAAAACAGCAGAAGCGGGAAGTGGGGACGATATTTTAAGCGCTCTGTTCTTTGTATTGCTTGGAGGACATTCAATTTATACTAATGCAAAAGAAAGAATGGAATACAATTAAATCAGGCCAGACCCATCTTCAACATGACATAGAAAAACAGAAAAGACAGGCTCACTGTTCCTGTTCACTACATTAGTACTTTTTTAGGGAGCAAATGCCTAAGGTTTTTTTCCTTCCCAGGCACCAAATAATATTGTGATTAGTATTTGTGGGGGACGAAATTAGGTTATCAACAAACATTTCTGAGTAAAAAATTAAAATCAAGACATTATGTTAAGAGGGGAACATAAATAGCAAAAAGTTTCCTCTGTAACAGAAAAAAAATCCATTCTTACTGCTGAACCTCAATCTTGAATATTGTTTATGGATAAAAAGAACCTTACTTCGTGATGAGAAATTTTTTTTTTGCCAAGTTTAGTAACTGCAAAGCAAGTAACTCAGAAAATTGAAGAAAATCAATTAACGAATACTAATCCTAAGAAAGATGAACCCAGGGACCTCCTAGGTGTGTCCAGTGTTTTAAGACTTCACCTTCCCATGCACGGGGTGTGAGTTTGATCCCTGGTTGAATCACGCATGCCTCACGGCCAAAAAAACAGAACAGAAGCAAAAATTGTAATAAGTTCAATAAAGATTTTTAAAATGGTCCACATTAAAAAAAAAACAACTAAAAAAAATAAAGATAAAACCTAGAAATACACACTCAGTGAAACAAATCAGTCTTCAAAGTTCTCCTAATACATGTTTCAAAAGACTAAACATGCAGAGTTCAGCATCTTACTGAATTCCCATTTCAAAAATGAGCTTAACCAAGAATAAACCAGTGGCTGGGCAAGAGGAGGCAGGAAGGTGATAATGAAGCCATCCATTTAAAAGCTCTGGGCTCCTGGGATTTAGCTCTTATTATCACCTCCTGCATCTACAGAGTTCCCTTGCCGCTGGCATGTTGGCTAAACTGGAAGCTTGTGGCCCACACTGCAACTTCTATTATAGAGGATCTTTTATTTGGAGTACAGCTGGCTTCCTCTTAAGAGAGATGGGAACTAATTAAAAAGAAGGTAAAACAAATATTTATGGTGAACACTTGTAAACTGAAAATAGTACCCCTTTCTCTCCCTAAAAGAGAAAAACACCTTTTCTCATGGGTCTGGGAAGAAGTTTATAAAGCAAACCTTGGGGGGGATTTCCCTGGTGGTCCAGTGGTTAGAACTCCTTGCTTCCAGTGCAGGGGGCGGGGGTTCCAGCCCTGGTTGGGGAACTAAGATCCTGCATGCTACGAGGTGCAGAATGAATGAATGAATAAAGGTGCATTATTTAAAAGAAAGAAAACCGTGGGTCCTCCAGTGGCCGAGTCCACAGTTCCTCAGGAGAGCTGCAGCCCCACTCAGTGGCTGCGCTTTGGGCAGTCCTTGCTCACGAAGAGGGGTGTGCAGTTGAGCCTACAACCTACAGAAGCTGGAGAACAACCAAACCATCTCACCTCGAATGCTGCGGAGATCACCTTTGCTTTCTTGCTAAGCACAGAGCCCACGGCATTGAAGTTTTTATCTCTGATCTCAGCATACAGCTCTTCTGCAGAATTCAGCTGAAGCTTCTTTGCTTCTGTGGGAAGGTCCTTACCACCATCACCCTGTTTTTTAGGTGCGAATTTCTCCGGAGGTAATTTCACATAACCTGAACAACAGCGGAAGGGAACAAGGTCCTGCGTGCGTTTAATGGAAGAACCAGTTTAGCTCAGGCACTAAACAGAATTTTCCAACTCAGAAGAGGGTAGAAGCAGGCTTTAGAAAAAATGATGCATGGCACTGAGGTTCTGATTTTTCCACAATCACAGTACAGAATGCAGTCACTCTTCAATATTAATATCATGGTTCCACTTTTCTTTGGAGTCACCTATGTAAATCACTACAGCAATGTTTAGTTAGTTCCTAAACTTATTCAGGGATGGGTTACATTTTCACTTAAAAAAATTTTACAAGGATCTCTCTCATTATCTTATGGTGATTTTCAAACTGCAGGTCATGTCGTGTTAGTGGATCATGAAATCAAGTTGGTGGGTTGCAATTAGCATTATAAACAAACATACAAAACATTAAATACCATACTGCATCACATGAAGTAGGGGAATGGTTTTTTTTTTAAATAAAATTTTGCTTCAGTGTCATACACACACATGTGTGTATGTAGTAGGTGATGATATAATACGTATTTTGCTGTTGTCCAAAATAGTTTGAAAGCTATCACCTGAAAGTCAATTTCAGCTCACTTCCTGTTTTTATAACGTTTCATTGGCACAAAGCCTTTCTCTCATCTGGGACTGCTTTCACATTACAATGAAGAACTGAGACTCCACAGAGGCACTGTATAACCTAAAATATCTGCTTCTGGCTTTTACAGAAGCTGTCCACTCCGATCCAGAAGAAGCTCCCAAATTACTCAGCACAGCATCCAGTTCCTCCTCTAAGTAGCCTTAACCCACTTCTCCCACCTCTGTTCCGTCCAAACCAACTTAGCTGCCATTTCTGGAAATATCCCACATGCTCTTTTGAGATGCTTAGCACATAAACTGGTTTAACTCTAAGAAGCTCGGCAGTATGAATCAAGGACCTTATAATATTAATACTTCTTACCCCTAAATCCTGCATCAGAGAATGCAGAGGAAGAAATATAGTATCTGAAAAAAATTATGTACACAGATGCCTTTATAACCATTAAAAAAAAAAACAACCCAAACAACATAAGCTGCCCAACATTAGGGGAAGGGTTGTACAAACCATGGTATAATATATATTATGGATTTTAATTAAGCTATTAAAATTATACATATGCTGAGAAAATGCTCATCTTATCCCAAATCAAAAACGAGGTTCAGGGAATCCCTGTACCTAGTCCAGTGGTTAGGACTCAGCGCTTTCTCTGTGAGGACCTGGGTTCAATCCAGGTTCAATCAAAACCTGGTCAGGGAACTAAGATATCCCACAAGCCACGTGGGCTCCCACAACATCCCCCAAAAAAATTTCAGAATAATTCGTACAAGCTGATTCTACTTTTTGTTAACTGAAAACAAACTCTGCATAGAAAAAATGACTATGAGGAAATACATCACAATATTAACATTGGTTGTCCCAAAGTTTGGGGGCAGGATTTCAGGGATCATGGGAGATGGATGTTGTCCTTATTTTTTCAATTTTCCCTTAATCAATGTTTGACTTATGAAAAAAACCTTGCTGCCAAGAAACTGAATTTACACATATTCCTTCTCTTCTTGGAGAATCCCTTCCTACCTCTCACCTGTCTTACACAGCCTCCCCTCACCCCCCAGGCCACCTCCCTGCCCTAACCCCTAGCTCCTTCTGAAGGTATCTGAGGTGTTTTACTCTCTGCAACCATGACAGGAGAGGCTCCCTCGTTTCTTTGATTCCCATCTACTATCTAGCATAGAACTCCTCTGTCCATGAAATGGAGTTTTTAGAAGTATTCAAGATGCCATCTTTTGGTGACCTCCCTGGGTGGTCCAGTGGTTAGGCATCTGCCTTCCAGTGCAGGGATCTTGGGTTTGATCCCTGGTCGGGGAACTGGGATCCCATATGCTGCAGGGCAGCTAACCCCATGCACTGCAACTACTGAGCCCCTGCACCACAAAAAAAACTCAACACAGCCCCCCCCCAAAAAAAAGCCAAATTTTGGAACAAATAATTTAAAAATAAGACTTTTTACAGCCTTATCATTAAAGACTCTGCTTTGTGGAAATCCCTCTTCACGGCTGTGTCTTCATCTATTCCCTGGGCCATCCATCTATCCATCCGTCTATCCATGCATTCTCATGGTAGAATACACCTAACATAAAACTTACCATTTTAACCATTTTACAAAAGCATTTATTATATACACAACTTTCTGCAACCACAGCTGGTCTCTAATTCCAGAACTTCTTTTTATCCCAAAAGAAAACCCTGGGACTTCCCTGGCAGTCCAACGGTTAAGACTCCATGCTTCCACTTCAGGGGGTGTGGGTTCAATTCCTGCTTGCTAAACTAAGATACCACATGCCTTGTGATGCAACCAAAAAATAAAAAAATTAGAAAACAAAAACCCAAAGGAAATCCCGTACCCAACAGAAATTGACTCCCCATCCTTTTCCTGAGTCCTGGCCTCCACCAGCCAAGGCTATTCCTTGGCTCCCTGTGATATAATTCAGGATGCCAAAAGAGACTGGGGCTGATGTAAATGAGGGAAGGAGGCCTGGATGAGACAGGAGTGGTGGAGTCTGTGGTAATCTGGAGAGAAGGGCCTGTCTAAAGAAAGGATCTTCACTGGCACCAGCTGCCATATAGGAATGTGGTCATGGGGTTGCCAGAGCCTCATAGGTTTTTAAAGACACGGAATAGATCAAGATCATTATTAGAGTCTTCTCCAATTTTAAACAGTGATAGAAACAGACACAAATCATGCAGTCAAAACCAAATAAAACATACGTGTGATCTCTGACCCCAACTGTCTGTTAAGTCTAACTCTAGTAGGCCTTCAAGTCTATCATCAAGTGTCTCCAACCTCCTGCTATCACCTTTCTCCCAGAATGTTCCCACTGTGCCCTCTGCCTCAGCAAGCTATTTGCCCCACGGTTCCCCGCAGGTATTATGCTGCCTGCCACTCACCAGCAACACCCCCCTAAATTCTACCCATCTTTCCGAACCCAGTACAAAAGCCACCTTGTCCACAAGCTTTCCGAATGACTGCCCACATTGGAATCTATGTTCTCCAACTGCAGGGCCACCTGCATTTAGCCCTGGGCCTCTGCTCACAGGGGGCACACATAGCCCTGACCTCTGAAAAAAAAAAAAAGGTCTTCTGAATTACTATTTCGGCATATTTTTTCTTCTCTGTCCACTATAACAAATACTGTTTAGACTATGGGTTTTTCTTCAAAAAAAAATTTTAATTGGTCTTTTGGATATTCCTATCAGATCACCTATCGGTAAAAGGCAAGGTTACTTTACTCACTGTTCTGAATGCCATAAATTTCATCAATGAGTCCTTCGTAAGTAAGCTGAGTGGCGAGAGGCGATAACAAATCCACGTTCCGATCAAGCAACAAGAGATTATCAAACACGGGGAATATTGAATTCTGGCTTCCTGTAAACTCTCTCTTCATCCTGATCATCATATTGGCCACTTGCTGGAAACAAAACATGGGATCAGGTGGGGCTCGCCTGGGCATAAGCAGATTTAAAAATCTGGCTAGGACTAAAAAAAGTTGGCTAGAACTTCCCTAGTGATCTAGTAGTTAAGACTCTGCGCTTCCACTGCAAGGGGCCCAGGTTTGATGCCTGGTCGGGGAACTAATATCCCACGTGCCACATGGCACGGCCAAAAAAAAAAAAAAATCAGTTAAAAATGGAAAGTTATCAAAAAAGTAAAAAATGGAGAAAAATGGTGGAAGAGTGAGATGGACAAGAAATAAACAGCAACAGAAAACCACTCCATGTTGGATGCCCGTTCCAACACTTACATTTTTACCTGCTATTTCTCAATGAGGCATAAAATCAGAGTCTATTTCTATTATTGACGGAAGTTCTATTCTATAAAGTCACCATGAATGCTGAATCAGTGAATACTGAACCACTGCTCTGCAGGGCCATTAGGGTGAGGGCTCCTTGAGTCTCTGGTTACAACAGTTTCATCATCTGATCAATATATAACCTTGTTTTATGTGTGTTCTATTTAAAGACATTAAATATATGCTGTTGATTCTCCAACACCATCATTTACACCTATATGAAGCTCATCTCATATGAGTTTTCTCCCTAAAGGCCCATCATAGCCTTCCTACATTCGGAAAACTGGATAGCACTTCCGCACCACCCCTGGGGGCCATTTTAACAGTGAAATCACCAACCGAAAAAAAAGAGCACAAAAATGCACACACACACACAAAAGTGGCAATGAATACTGCACGGCACTATAGTGGCAAAAATCACACTTGTTTATGGTATGAGTTGAAGGCAGAGGGTTGCTTGCTGTGATCTCAGCTGCGAACATGCACAACTTCAATTACTGGATGATACAAATTACCGCCTCCCTGAGCGTATCTGCAAAACACTGTGCTGATTTGGGAGCTATATAGAAATTTTAGCAAGTATGCAAAATTTCAAATCAAAACAGATTCCCACTCCTCCCCTTCCCAGGGACCAGGGGGCCCTTGCCCCCCCACCAGAAGCATCTCCGTTTCTCACCCGGGCGCACTCTCCTTTCCCAAAGATCTGGGGGATAGTCCCGTACAGAGCTTGCAGGGCCATCAGTCCCTTGGCTGCGTGGTACAGGCTGGTCTGGTCACTCTCCAGATAGCACTCCTGTGGAGAGGAAGGGCCGGTTACTGTCGCGGTCACCTGGGCGCCTGTCTCTGTCTGGTGTTGGGGCTTGCCAGCCACTGGGTAAGATGGCTTCCACTTCCCCACTTTGCCAGGAAGCTGCAGACTGGGGTCCTGTTTACAAAGCTGCTGTTTGGCAGCCAGGGTCAGGAGCCCAAGAGCTCTGCCATCAGGGGACAGCTATGGAAGCAATTCTCCCAGGGCAGAGCCTTCTGGAAGGCACTCCTCCTAGTTTATCAGCTCTTGAATAAACTACTGATTAGAAAAGATTTTATGGGCTTCCCATATGGCTCAGTGGTAAAGAATCTGCCTGTCAAGCAGGATGGGGAAGATCCCCTGGAGGAGGAAATGGCAATCCACTCCAGTATTCTTGCCTGGAGAATCCCATGGACGAAGAGCCTGGCGGGCTACAGTCCAAGGGGTAACAAAGAGTTGGATGTGACTTACTGACTAGACCGCTACTACCAAGAAAGACTCAGAAGGAAGACTCAGAAGGGAACCAGGCTCTCTTACTCACAGTGGTGAGTGCAGAGGCTAGGGGGACACTGTGGGAGGCCACATGGCGATGCCCACAAGTGCACAGATTCTCTGAACCCCAGAATCCCAGGTGGCCTCACAATGGAATATGGGCAGTCTTTACAAACATGACACAGATTTTCACACACACGGACGGCAACTGAAGGCCATAACCTTGAGAAATGGAAAAGGGGCAGCCGAACAATCTGTAGAGAGATCCCATTTTCAGAACATATGTGCTACCTTATGAAGTATATGGGGTATATTTTGTAAAGTAGGCAAAATTACACTTCTTTGGCACAGAAAAAGGGACTCAAAAATACACAACAAAACCAGCTGGGGGGAGGTAGGAGGGAGGTTCCAGAGGGAGGGGACATACGTATACTTATGGTTGATTCACGCTGTTCCACGGCAGAAACCAACACAACATTGTAAAGCAATTATCCTCCAATTGAAAATAAAACATAGAAATAAAAAGAAACATAACATACAGAAGTGACACAAAAGTGACAACTCAAGAGAAGAAAATCTAAAAAGTCAATAAATTAAAAACAGCTAGGAAGTGACAGAAGAGACTCCAGCAGTTTTGACACTGGTAGGAGCACAGGTTCCTGACTCTGTTTGTCCTGTTCTGAACCTCAGCTGTGTCACTTCCCAGCTGGTGCCTTGGGGCAATTAGATAATCTCTCTATGCCTTACTGTCTGCAGAAGGAGTATATTCAACATAGTATATGGACTAAATCAGGAAAACACACGTAAAACATTTCATCCCAGGACCTGAAACATATGAGTGCTTATGTTAGCTTTTGTCATTATTTATATTATTAATAATATTTAACATTATTAATATATAAATTATTAACTTTTCTAGTTATATTCATATATAGCTCTTATTATTAACAAATAATTTTAGTATTTTATTTTTCTATTATTTTATTATTTAACAATTAGAAATCATTTGGATTTTTTCTTTTCATAATCATCATCCACTCATAAGTCAGAATGGAACACTGAACCAGACACCCATCACTGACCCTCCTGACATGTCTGTAGCCTCCAAAGCCAGGAGGGACGGGACGCTGGAGGGATTCAGGATGAGAGGGAGGAATTCATCTGTTCTGCCCCAGGGAGGAAGGGGGGCTGTGCCTGGAAGGACCTTGTGAGGATGCTCGGTCTTCACTGAAAGTAATGCCTGGTGACTCTTCCAAGCCTGGCAATGCTAACATTTCACTGCATACGACACAGCCAAATCAAGAATGTCCAGAGCCATACTTTATGGAAAAATTACTTAAAACTCCCTACTGCAGCACAGCCAAGACAAAAATTTAAAAAAAAAAATTAGAGAGCATCTCTCAAAGTAGTATTAATTGTTTAAATTTAGAAAGCTGAACTACTATAAAGATATTCCTTTTATAATTCTCTCTCTTAAAGAAGATTTAAAAGTTTAGGATAGATATTTATCTTGAATTTTTGCTCTCATATGACTGGTGGTGGGTGACGATTTGTCCTAATATCCCTCTATTCTGTGCTTGTGGAATTTCACCTGGTATTTCAGTCATGAGGACATTTTTGAATTTTGAATTCAAAATTTTGAAGGGGACAAATGCTAATACCCATTAACATTTAAATATACATGTTTTTTTTGACCCTAAAGTCCCACATGCCTATACAGTAGCGCATCTTACCAATTTTAAAAAGGAGGTAGGCAGATTTTCTACGTATTCATTCCTACATGTACAAATGAAGGCCAAAACAGTTTAATCCCTGTGACTGAGCATTCAAATGAACTGAACTGAACTCTAATTCCCACATTCTGTACAGTACAACATTCAAGACGATCAAAATCATGTCCCCACAGCACAGAAAGGTCCACGTGTGTCTCCTGATGCCAAAAAAAAAAAAAGAAACCTAATTATACTCACTGTTTAAAATCCAATAAGTATAATTACCTCACCTCTATTAGAAATCAGACTTGAATTTAACATTAGGTAGAATTCTTAGCTTTATTATCCATGCAAAATGCTTGTTTTCTAAAATAGAATCTTCAGTGAACATATACAGTCAAGGGCTTGAAATTCTTGGGAGAAAAGAATTCTGTCCTTTCCTGCAAACCAGCGGTTAAATAAACAGGAAATCTCTCCTCTGGGCAGGTTTTGTCATGCTGGGGCAAGTTTTCCTCAGCTTCTACCGAGTCACATTAATTACACAGATGTGAGTTAATTACACCAGGGTACACCATTATAAAATTGCCAACATCCGCTGGATCATGGAGAAAGCAAGAGAGTTCCAGAAAAACATCTATTTCTGCTTCATTGACTATGCCAAAGCCTTTGACTGTGTGGATCACAATAAACTGTGGAAAATTCTGAAAGAGATGGGAATACCAGACCACCTGACCTGCCTCTTGAGAAACCTGTATGCAGGTCAGGAAGAAACAGTTAGAACTGGACATGGAACAACAGACTGGTTCCAAATAGGAAAAGGAGTACGTCAAGGCTGTATATTGTCACCTTGCTTATTTAACTTATATGCAGAGTACATCATGAGGAACGCTGCGCTGGAAGAAGCACAAGCTGGAATCAAGATTGCTGGGAGAAATATCAATAACCTCAGATATGCCGATGACACCACCCTTATGGCAGAAAGTGAAGAGGAACTCAAAAGCCTCTTGATGAAAGTGCAAGAGGAGAGTGAAAAGGTTGGCTTGAAGCTCAACATTCAGAAAACAAAGATCATGGCATCTGGTCCCATCACTTCATGGGAAATAGATGGAAAAACAGTGGAAACAGTGTCAGACTTTATTTTTTTGGGCTCCAAAATCACTGCAGATGCTGATTGCAGCCATGAAATTAAAAGACGCTTACTCCTTGGAAGGAAAGTTATGACCAACCTAGATAGTACATTAAAAAGCAGAGACATTACTTTGCCAACAAAGGTCCGTCTAGTCAAGGCTATGGTTTTTCCCGGGGTCATGTATGGATGTGAGAATTGGACTGTGAAGAAAGCTGATCACCGAAGAATTGATGCTTTTGAACTGTGGTGTTGGAGAAGACTCTTGAGAGTCCCTTCTACTGCAAGGAGATCCAACCAGTCCATTCTAAAGGAGATCAATCCTGGGTGTTCTTTGGAAGGACTGATGCTAAAGCTGAAACTGCAATACTCTGGCCACCTCATGCGACGAGTTGACTCACTGGAAAAGACTCTGATGCTGGGAAAGGTTGGGGGCGGGAGGAGAAGGGGACGACCGAGAATGAGATGGCTGGATGGCATCACCGAGTGAACTCCGGGAGTTGGTAATGGACAGGGAGGCCTGGCGTGCTGTGATTCATGGGGTCGCGGAGAGTCAGACACGACTGAGCAACTGAACTGAACTGAACACCATTATAGGTACGTGATTTAAAGTTAACACAGTAAAATGTCAATTCCAGAATCTAGGTGATGAGTACACAGGTGTTCACTGTACCATTCTTTCAACTTTTCTGTATGTTTCATATAAAACATTAGGTCGGGGGCGGGGCACGAGGCAGGTGGATAAATTTGTACTACCACTGGAAGAGGTTTGGTGTAAGCAAAACAACGGGGAACATGACTTTAAAAAAAAGAGCCAAGAAACTCTCTTGGTTATCAAATTCATCAGGGGTGCCAATGAGTTCTTCCTTAGGTTAACTCTTTGAAGATGGTGATCACAGTAACAACATAATACAGAAAAAAAAGTTTCAAATAATTTGGGGCACAACACTAGTGCTTCTCAAAAGTTCTAGTCTCCATACTAGCAGGATCACTGTCAGATATGCAAAATTCAAAGAAGGAAACACAGATAAACATGATTACATTAAGAAAACACACACGGTTGGGGAGTAACTGGAAGTGGGAAAGGAGGCATTCTGGAATACTGGCAGCATTTCTGTTTTCTTTTTTAAGCAGAGTCCCAGGTGTGTTCACTTTGTTAAAATCCATCAAACTTTATACTCATGATTTGTATTCTGAGTACAGAATATACTTTAAAAGAAAGTACACATAGCAAAAACTATCATAAACTAAGTTAAGAGACAACTAGAGAGTAGCCCCTGCTTGCTGCAACTAGCCCCCTAGTGCAGCAACAAAGACCCACTGCAGCCAAAAATATAAATCAACCAATAAAATTTTTTTTAAAAGTGCCATGTTTACTTAAATATAAGATGTGATACCATAAAACTCCTAGAAGAGAATATAGGCAAAACATTCTGACATAAATCATACCAATGTTTTCTTAGGTCAGTCTCCCAAGGCAATAGAAATAAAAACAAAGATAAACAAATTGGACCTAATCAAATTTATAAGCTTTTGCAAAGCAAGGGAAACTATAAACAAAATGAAAACAACGAACGAACTGGGAGAAATTATTTTCAAACAAAGCAATGGACAAGGGATTAATTTCCAAAATATACAAACAGCTCAAAATAAACAACCCACTAAAAAAAATAAGCATAATGTATAAACGGACATTTCTACAAAAAAGACATACAGATGGCCAGTAGGTACATGAAAAGATGCCCAATGTCACTAATTATTAGAAAAATGCAAATCAAAACTACAATGAGGTACCACCTTACACCAATGAGAATGGCCGTCATGAAAAAGTCTACAAATAATAAATGCTGGAGGGGATATGGAGAAAAGGGAAAAGGGAACCCTCCCACACTACTGGTGGGAATATAAATTGGTGCAGCCACTATGGAAAACAGTATGAAGGTTCCTTAAAAAACTAGAATTGCCATGTGAAATAGCAATCCCACTCCCGGATATATATCTGGAAAAAACAAAAACACTAATTTGAAAAGATACTGTATGTACCCCTAACATTCATGAGAGTACTAATTACAATAGACATGGAAGCGACCCAAGTGCTCATTAACAGACGAATGGACTAGGAAAATATGGGGGTGTGTGTGTATATATAAATGTATGTGTCTGTATACACACACACAATGGAATATTGGGCTTCCCAGGTGGCACTAGTGGTAAAGAACCCACCTGCCAATGCAGGAGACATGGGTTCAATCCCCGGGTTGGGAAGATCCCTTGGAGGAGGGCATGGCAACCCACTCCAGTATTCTTGTCTGGAGAATCCCATGGATAGAGGAGCCTGGAGAGCTACAGTCCAAAGGGTCACATAGAGTTGGATGTAACTGAAGCAACTTAGCAAGTGTACAATGGAATGTTACTCACCCATTAAAAAAGAATGAAACAGTGACATTTGTAGCAACATGGGTGGACCCAAAGAATATTATGCTTAGCGAAATAAGACAGAAAAAGACAAACACTATGTGATATCACTCATATGTGAAATCTAAAAAGATAATACCGTCCGCTTCCGGTGGCAGGGTCTGGGGAAGGGGCGGCAGGCGCCATGTCGGGCCGCGAAGGTGGCAAGAAGAAGCCCCTGAAACAGCCCAAGAAGCAAGCCAAGGAGATGGACGAGGAAGATAAGGCATTCAAGCAGAAGCAGGAGGAGCAGAAGAAACTCGAGGAGCTAAAAGCAAAGGCCGCGGGGAAAGGCCCCCTGGCCACCGGTGGAATTAAGAAATCTGGCAAAAAGTAAGCTGTTCCTTGTGCCTGAGGCAATGATGACCCTTAGTTCCATTCCTGTTTAAAAACCTGGATTCCCTGCCATAATATGTTGCCACCTATAGCTAGAATGAAGTGTTGTCTTGGAACCTATTGTACATTTAAGAATAAACTTTTGTAAAAAAAAAAATAATAAAAAAAAATAAAAAGATAATACCATGAATGTCTACACGAAACAGAAACAGACTTACAGATGTAGAAAACCAACTAGTGCTGGCAGAGCTCCCTCACCTGCCGGCTTGCATCTCTTACAAGTGTCCTATATTAATAAATCTACTTCTTGCCTATCCCTGTGCCTCTCACTGAATTCCTTCTGGCTGAGACACAAAGAACCTGAGCCTTAGTAAGTCCAGACACCAGATACGGACGCCCTGACCAGGTGGCAGAAGTTAACTGTATGCTGCTCATTAAGCATGCAGACTCCAGACCCACTGGAATCAGAAGGTTGAATCAGAAGTCAGCATCAGCTGACTTCCACTTACCTCACCACTGACCAATCAGAAGAGTGTCCACAAGCTGATCACACCCTCTTTGGACCATTGCTATAAAACTTCTCACTACTCCCTCCAGGAGGGGACACACAGTTTTGAAGGCATTAGCCCACTGTGGCCCCCTTTGCCTGGCAAAGCAATAAAGCTATTCTCTTCTACTTCACCGCCCCCCATCCAAAAAAAAAGACAAGACAAGAAATTAGTGGGGCATGGAAGAGGGGAGGGACAAATTAAGGGTATGGGACTGACAGATACCAACTAGTATAAAAAAAATAAGCTACAAGGATATACTGTACAATACATAAAACTATACCTAATATAGTAACCCATAATAGAATATAATCTGCAAAAATACTGAATCATTCTGCCGTACATCTGAGATGAAAATGACCATGGAGCTCATAAATTTGGCAAAAACCACAACCTGACATTAAAACAGAAAATGCCAAACTTACTTTGAATGCACCCTCCGATTCCATGGATAGGAGATCCCCATCAAAAGGAATGAGATCTAGGCTATATTCCTCCCTATGAATAAAGGATCCCAAAACACCCAGATCCTTCAACCGCTGTTCGCACAATAAGCTACGTCGTGGCACGAACAAAATGTGAAAATCTCTTGCTGGGCCACGTCTGTCTTCACTGAAAAAGAAGGAACATTTGTTAGCTTATGAGCTCCTAGAGTCTTCGACTATTTCACTTACTCTATCCCCACTGCCGCGCACACAGAAAACACTAAATAAATGCTGGTGAGATAAACATATGACATTGACTTTCAGACCCAAACAGTTACAGTCACTTTCTTGCTTTTTTTTTTTTGCCCCTGACAGGAAACCAGCATTGATTCATAGCCAATATGTGCATTTTCTAGCTTTCTCTTTAACTATTTTCAGGGGCATTAAAGCTCTGAGGTTTACTGAAATGGGGTATCTGTGTCTTATTGAAAAGAAATTGTTCTTTAACCAAACCAATGCAGCCACAGAGACTCCTTTTAAAATGAAAGCTCACTACTGACTCTTCTTTCTCCTCTCCTTGACAGTGGACTTCTCAAAATAGCCCATATGGCTTTTAAGATTTTAGGGGCCACATCAATCGATTATATCACAAAGTACAGATGGAGCTGGGAGAACTTCCTCTCTACACTGGATGCTATATTAAATTTTAATCAGCTCTTACTTTGCTTATGAAATTCAAGCACGTTGTAATCAGTATAACCATTAGAGGTAGGCTTTATTTGTTGTTGTTGTTCATTTTTAAAAGCAGGGTCCTTTCTACTGATACATATCCAAACTTTTAGCTGTCCTAAAAGAATGCAGTTTTATAATAACTGCCCTCTCAGACTGTTTGAATAATACTACAAGTTTCCTATTTCCATTCTTGTATTTTTCCATGTTTGTCCTAGTTTTTCTGAAAGACCACTTTCTGGGCCGTCTTTGGTGGTCCAGGGTCTAAGACTCTGCTCTCCCAATGCAGGGGGCTCGGGTTCGATCCCTGGTCAGGAATCTAGATCCCAACAAAGGGTTTGCATGGGTTTCCCTGATGGTCCAGTGGTTAAGGAACTGCCCGGCAATGCAGGAAACACTGGTTCAATTCCCGGTCTGGGAAGATCCCACATGCCATGGAGCAACTAAGCCCGTCCAGCACAGCTACAGAGGCTGCACTCTGGAGCCCATGAGCGGCAACGCCTGAGGCCCATGTGCCCGTGAGTCTGTGCTCCACAACAAGAGCCGCCACTGCAAAGAGAAGCCCACACATCACAACTAGAGAGTAGAACTCACTCTCTGAAACTGGAAAAAGCCATGTGCAGCAACAAAGACCCTGCACAGCCAATAAATAAATATTAAAAAAAAAAGAAAAAGAGTTTGCATGCTGCAACTGAAGACCCCACATGTCACAACAAAGATCAAAGGTCCCGAGTGCTGCAACCAAGACACAGCATGGCCAGATAAATAAATATTAAAAACAAACAAACAAGAAGCAAAAGACCACTATCCAAGGCACCGGCAAGAGAAGGGGTTTACAATGAAAAGCTCAGGACGTTAAAACCATTAGAAAGATTAACTTCTACTAGCGCAAACATAAGTTCTGAGATACCTGAGCACGTTTTCAGCAATGATATCCATCAATTCTAGCCTGGGTCTGACAAAAAAAATTATATTCTTGACATCGGCTGCTGGCAAACGACTTCCTTTAAGCGTAAACATTTTTTCCACTTCATGTTCCTAAGAAAATACATACACAAAAGGTTAACAAAATCACTCAGCTTTAAGTATCATAGTCAGACTCGGACATCAGAAACACTCCCAGTCAACGCACATCAATGCTTTGTTCTCAAAATTTAGATTTCCCAAAGCCAGCTATATTAACAGTAAGGTTTCAGGATGAAGTCACTGTGACAGTCTTTGAGTGTAAATGACTCTAACACAATAAACTATCAAAGATAACAGGTAACAGTCATATAATGCAGACTTCTGTGGTGGCTCAGCGGTAAAGAGTCCAACTCCCGATGCAGGAGATGCAGGTTTGATCCCTGGGTCAGGAAAATCCCCTGAAGAAGGAAATGGCAACCCATTCCAGTATTCTGGCCAGGGAAATCCCATGGACAGAGAAGCCTGGTGGGCTACAATCTAAAGGGTCACAGAAAAGTCAGACACGACTTAGAGACTAAACAACAACAAAGAGAGCAATTAGGATCAATATAGAATCATTAACCAAAGGATCACTGTACACAAAATGTTAGCCATACATTAGCATCTATGTTATAAAGACCAAACAGCCCTGTAAGCCATTACTCAGGAGGAAATGTAAAATCTTACTATTATTGATGAAGTACAAAGCTATTAATTCCTGAACAAAACCCAAACAGTTCACTTACCTTCAACAGTGAATACTGTGCAATCAGGCCAAAGGGTCCAGTGAGATATTCATCCCAAACTATTGCCTACCAGAGGGAAGAAATGAACATTACAGTTAATATCAAGAATTTCAACAATATCAACAGAAAATGGCAGTCATACATAGTAGAACTATTGCCCTCAAAGTCTGAATAAACAAAGACTGTAACTGGCTCTGGTCACATTTATACCGTATAGATCTTAAAAAAAAAAAAAAAAACAATAGCAAGTAATATTACTGGCGGTCATAGGAAACTTAAGATTTAACTGTCCTTCGAAGTCAAGTGGGCCTTAGGAAGCATCACTAGGAACAAAGCTAGTGGAGGTGATGAATTCCAGCTGAGCTATTTCAAATCCTAAAAGAGGACACTGTTAAAGTGCTGCCCTCAATATGCCAGCAAATATGGAAAACTCAGCAGTGGCCACAGGACTGAGAAAGGTCAGTTTTCATTCCAATCCCAAAGAAAGGCAATGCCAAAGAATGTTAAAACTACTGCACAATTGCACTCATTTGACATGCTAGCAAAGTAATGCTCAAAATTCTCCAAGGGAGGCTTCAACAATACGTGAACCGTGAACTTCCAGATGTTCAAGCTGGATTCAAAAAAGGTAGAGGAACCACAGATCAAATTGCCAACTTCTGCTGGATCATAAAAAAAGCAAGAGAATTCCAGAAAAACATCTACCTCGGCTTTACTGACTATGCTAAAGGCTTTGTGTGGATCATAACAAATTGGAAAATTCTTCAAGAGATGGGAATACCAGACCACCTGACCTACCTCCTGAGAAAGCTGTGTGCAGGTCAAGAAGCAACAGTTAGAACCAGACATGGAACAACAGACTGCTTCCAAATTGGGAAAGGAGTACGTCAAGGTTGTATATTGTCACCCTGCTTATTTAACTTATATGCAGAGTACATCATGTGAAATGCTGGGCTGGATGAAGCACAAGATGGAATCAAGATTGCTGGGAGAAATATCAATAACCTCAAATATGCAGATGACACCACACTTATAGCAGAAAATGAAGAGGAACTAAAAAGCCTCTTGATGAAGGTGAAAGAGAGTGAAAAGGCTGGCTTAAAACTCAACATTCAAAAGGCAAAGATCATGGCATATAGTTCCACCACTTCATGGCTAATACATGGGGAAACAATGAAAACAGTGACACTTTATTTTCTTGTGCTCCAAAATCACTGCAGCCAAAAAATTAAAAGACACTTGCTCCTTGGAAGAAAAGCTATGACCAACCTAGACAGTGTATTAAAAAGCAGAGACACTACTTTGTCAACAAAGGTCAGTCTAGTCAAAGCTATGGTTTTTCCAGTAGTCATGTATAGATGAAAGAGTTGGACTATAAAGAAGGCTAATCACTGAAAAACTGAAGCTTTTGAACTGTGGTGCTGAAGAAGACTCTTGAGAGTCCCTTGGATTGCAAGGAGATCAAACCAGTCAGTCCTAAATGAAATAAACCCTGAATATACATTGGAAGAAGTGATGCTGAAGCTGAAGCTCCAAGACTTTGGCCATCTGATGAGAAGAGCTGAAAAGATCCTGATGCTGGGAAAGATTGAAGGCAGGAGGAAAAGTGGACAACAGAGGACAAGATGGTTGAATGGCAACACTGACTCAACAGACATGAGTTTGAGCAAGCTCCAGGAGATGGAGAAGGACAGGGAAGCCTGGAGTGCTAAAGTCCATGGGGTTGCAAAGAGTTGGACACGAGTGAGTGACTGAACAATTAGAGGAAACAAGGAATTGTAGTTTGCTGTGTATCTGTGTCATGGTATTATTATTAGACTGAACCATATGGAAACTGCCAAATGTAACAGTTCAACCTACTATTTTATAATTCTGTTCTGTTCTGTTCCGTCGCTCAGTCGTATCCGACTCTATGCGAACCCGTGGACTGTAGCCTACCAGGCTTCTCTATCCATGGGATTCTCCAGGCAAGAATACTGGAGTGGGTTACCGTTTCCTTCTCCAGGGGATCTTCCCGACCCAGGGATCGAACCCGGGTCTCCCGCATTGGAGGCAGAAGCTTTAACCTCTGAGCCACCAGGGAAGCCAATTTTATAAGTAGCATACAATTTAATTATAAAAACTAAAACCTCTGATATAGGTATTACAAAGTTTATTTTGACAACAGAAAAATTTTAAAGGCTCAGAAAGTTTAAGTAACATGTCCAGGACTTCCTGGTGGCACAGTGGATGGAAGTCCACCTGCCATGCACAGGACATGGGTTTGAGTTCTGGTCTGGGAAGATTCTATATGCCTCGGAACAGCTAAGCCCATGTGCCACAACCACTGAGCTCAAGTACTGCAACTACTGAAGTCTGCATGCTCAAGGGCCCTTGAACCACAACTAATGAGCCCCCGTGCTGAAACTACTGAAGCTTACGTACGTTAGAGCCAGCAAGCCACAACTACTGAGCCTGCATGCTGCAACTAATGAAGCCTGTGCACCGAGAGCCCGTGCTCCACAAGAAGACAAGCGATGGCAGTAGGAAGCCCGTACATCGCAACTAGAGAGTAGCTCCCAAACTCTGCAACCAGAGAAAACTCACAGGCAACAACGAAGACCCAGCACAAACAAAAATAAAAATAAATAGACTAATTAATTTTTTAAAAATGTCCAAGGCCATATTAGGAAATTGAATATAAACAGCATAGAGAAGTCAGGTCTCCAGCCTGGGACTGAACGACCTCACAGGGCATTGCTCTGTGACCCTCTGAGCATTTCTACTGCTAAACTCGTGTCAGTTCTCTTTCTTTTTTAAATTGAAATTTTTATTGAGACATCTGTAGAATTATAAATATTCAGTTGAAAGAAACAATACAGGGAGACTCCCCAATATGCTTTGTCCAGTTTCCCCCAATGCAAACATTTCGCAAAACTATAGTACAATAGATATTACAAGCAGGGTACTGACACTGATGCAATCCATGATCTCATTCAGATTTCAGAGTTATTTAATGAGCTGGAAGTGGGCCCCTAGGATTTAGCCTGCTTTTGTTTTCTCTCCATGGCTGCTAGCACTCACTCCACCTCGTGGGGTCCTATTTTTTCTAATACTGACTGGTGAATTTCCCCAATTTTCCTCTTCTCTTCAGAGTTATATTGCCAGTTACTTAGGAAGATGGATAAATCCTAAGGGGAGAGGAGGGAGGTAATACCAGCTAAAAGAAGTCCTATGAAGTTTCTGATCTACTGTTTCTGATTCCATTGTGAGTTGGGTGCTAATAAACATCTAACAAGAAAAACAATGCTATTTAAGTAAGCTGATGTTAAAAATCTCAGATAGTTATAACTTCTCACAATTCAAGTGAGCAGCAGTTTGCAAGGTGTTGGTTCAATTCAGTTCAGTTCAGTTGCTCAATCCTGTGGGACTCTTTGCGACCCTATGAATGGCAGCACGCCAGGCCTCCTTGTCCATCACCAACTCCCAGAGTTCACTCAAACTCATGTCCATCGAGTTGGTGATGCCATCCAGTCATCTCATCCTCTGTGGTCCCCTTCTCCTCATGGCCCCAATCCCTCCCAGCATCAAGGTTTTTTCCAGTGTGTCAACTCTTTGCATGAGGTGGCCAAAGTACTGGAGTTTCAACTTTAGCATCAGTCCTTCCAATGAACACCTAGGACTGATCTCCTTTAGGATGGACTGGTTGGACATCCTTGCAGTCCAAGGGAATCTCAAGAGTCTTCTCCAACACCACAGTTCAAAAGCATCAATTCTTCGGCGATCAGCTTTCTTCACAGTCCAACTCTCACATCCATACATGACCACTGGGAAAACCATAGCCTTGACTAGACGGACCTTTG
Source organism: Moschus berezovskii (assembly GCF_049115385.1). Lineage (NCBI taxonomy): Eukaryota > Metazoa > Chordata > Mammalia > Artiodactyla > Moschidae > Moschus > Moschus berezovskii. The sequence continues at coordinate 56,308,190 of NC_142478.1, read as the reverse complement.
TTGGCAAAGTAATGTCTCTGCTTTTTAATATGCTATCTAGGTTGATCATAACTTTCCTTCCAAGGAGCAAGCGTCTTTTAATTTCATGGCTGCAGTCACCATCTGCAGCGATCTTGGAGCCCCAAAAAATAAAGTGTGACATTGTTTCCACTGTTTCCCCATCTATTTCCCATAGTTCATGTTAATTCTTTTGAGGACATGATCTGTAACGACACGTATGATCTTTGTAATGAATGGACACTGGTGCAGCTACGTTCCTGGGCGGGGCCGCCTCCCCAGTTCCAGTATCTCGGGTGGGAACTGGGCTGGGGCCACCGGATCCGCCTCTCTGGACCTCAGGGGCACCTGACACAAGCTGGTTCACGAAGGGCTGAGACAACACGGTGGCTTATTTTGCAGCCACGAAACAACAGCGATACCACGCGTACTTTGCGATGGAAGCCCCACCAACGGGCCCCTCTCCCCGACTTATCGTTCCCGCCAGCTCTCCTCCCTGGAAGCCCTAGGAGACCTAGTACACTTGGAGCCCAGGCGGTTAGGGACCTGATGAGGCCAGGCCGGACGCCGGTGTCGCCGCGCACTGTCCCTCACCTTGCTTCCCGCGCACTTGTCCAGGAACTCGCGCAGCTCGCGACGCACTGCCTCGCGCAGCACATTGAGGTTCACTCGTCCGTAGGACAGGTGCGCCGCCATCTTGCTCTACCGCCCCCTTTACCCCCTTCTCCAACCAGATCGGCATTCCCCTACGTGAGGCCCACCGACGCTGTCACGTGACGACAGGTTCACGTGACCAGGGCCGCTGACAGCCCGCCAAACCCGGAAAGGCTGAATGGGCGGCATCTGTCACTCTCCCTCCGGGTCCTAGTGCCCGCCTCTTTCCTTGACCGGGTGGGTTCTGAGGCGTCCCAAGACCCCATCCAGACTTCTCCACAGTCCAGGGCACCTGAGCTGGACGCTGATTGAGTTTAAGGACAGAGACTAGATCCTGCACGTCCGATTTAAAAATCGAGGCTTTCTTCTTAGCAGCAAGTATACTCTCTGCAAAATGATAATGAAGCTATATTTGAATGGAAATCTTGTCAGTCAGTCAGTTCAATCGCTCAGTCGCGTCCAACTCTTTGCGACCCCATGGACTGCAGCACGCCAGGCCTCCCTGTCCATCACCAACTCCCGGAGTTTACTCAAACTCATGTCCATTGAGTCGCTGAAGACATCCAACCATCTCATCCTCTGTTGTCCCCTTCAACTCCCGCCTTCGATCTTTCCCAGCATCAGGGTCTTTTCAGATGAGTCAGTTCTTCGCATCAGGTGGCTTCAGCATTGATCCTTCCAGTGAACATTCAGGACTGATATCCTTTAGGATGGACTGATTGGATCTCCTTGCAGTCCAAGGGACTCTAAGAGTCTTCTCCAACACCACAGTTCAAAAGCATCAATTCTTAGGCGCTAGGCTTTCTTTATAGTCCAACTCTCACATCCATATATGACTACTGGAAAAACCATAGTAAGGACTTTTGTTGGCAAAGTAATGTCTCTGCTTTTTAATATGCTGTCTAGGTTGGTCATAACTTTTCTTCCCATTTTTTAAAATTATAGCAATCTTTTAAATCTTTTAATAAGTGTTTTAAATTATAGCAATCTAAAGGTCCTGCACTTTGCTCTTTTGAGTTTGTAGGCTAAAATCTACAAAAATGGCTAAGGGCTGAGGGAACCTTGAGTGACTTGTGTGTTTAGCTCTTCCTAGCAGACATTTAAACCACATGGTATTTCATGTAACTATCGGATAAAATTCGCATGTTACCTGGTGAGTTGCAAGGATGAAACAGGATGTAATCTACATCATGTAATCTATGTAAAAGGCTTAGCAGGGTGCTCGTAATTTAATAATTACTCAATAAATAGCTTATTAGAAAGATATATGCGTTTCAATACTTTGAGTGTTTAACTGGCTGTTTGGGATCTGGTGAAAGAGGCTTACTGCCAAATTCAGACTTAAATTGAAGAGGGAAAACCACTAGACCATTCAGGCTGACCTAAATCAAATCCCTTACAATTATACAGTGTAAGTGAGAAATAGATTTAAGGGATTAGATCTGATAGAGTGCCTGAAGAACTATGGATGGAGGTTCATGACATTGTACAGAAGGCAGGGATCAAGACCATCCCCAAGAAAAGGGAATGCAAAAAGGCAAAATGGTTGTCTGAGGAGACCTTACAAATAGCTGTGTAAAGAATAGGAGTGAAAGGCAAAGGAGAAAAGGAAAGATATATCCATCTGAATGCAGAGTTCCAAAGAATAGCAAGGAGAGATAAGAAAGCCTTCCTCAGTGATCAGTGCAAAGAAAGAGAGGAAAACAATAGAATGGGGAAGACCAGAGATATCTTCAAGAAAACTAGAGATACCAAGGGAATATTTCATACAAAGATGGGCACAATAAAGGACAGAAATGGTATGGATCTAACAAAAGCAGAAGCTATTAAGAAGAGGTGGCAAGAATACACAGGACAATACAAAAAAGATCTTCATGACCCAGATGATCATGATGGTGTGATCACTCACCTAGCACCAGACATCCTGGAATGTGAAGTCAAGTGGGCCTTAGGAAGCATTACTACGAACAAAGCTAGTGGAGGTGCTGGAATTACAAATCCTGAAAGATGATGCTGTGAAAGTGCTGCACTCAATATGCCAGCAAATTTGGAAAACTCAGCAGTGGCCACTGGACTGGAAAAGGTGTTTTCATTGCAATCCCAAAGAAAGGCAATGCCAAAGACTGTTCAAACTACTGCACAATTGCACTCATCTCACACGCTAGTAAAGTCATGCTCAAAACTCTACAAGCCAGGCTTCAGCGGTATATGAACCGTGAACTTCCAAATGTTGAAGCTGGATTTAGAAAAGGCAGAGCAATCAGAGATCAAATTGCCAACATCCGTTGGAACATAGAAAAAGCAAGAGAGTTCCAGAAAAACATCCGCTTTATTGACTACACCAAAGCCTTTGACTGTGTGGATCACAAGAAACGAAAATTCTTCAAGAGATGGGAATACCAGACCACCTGACCTGCTTCTTGAGAAATGTGTATGCAGATCAGGAAGCAACAGCTACAAATGGACATGGAACAACAGACTGGTTCCAAATTGGGAAAGGAGTAAGTCAAGGCTGTATATTGTCACCCTGCTTATTTAAATTATATGCAGAGTACATCATGAGAAACACTGGGCTGAAGGAAGCACAAGCTGGAATCAAGATTGCCAGGAGAAATATCAGTCACCTCAGATATGCAGATGACACCACCCTTATGGCAGAAACCGAAGAACTAAAGAGCCTCTTGATGAAAGTGAAAGAGGAGAGTGAAAAAGCTGGCTTAAAATTCAACATTCAGAAAACAAAGATCATGGCATCTGGTCCCATCACTTCATGGCAAATAGATGGGGAAACAGTGGAAACAGTGACAGACTTTATTTTGGGGGGCTCTAAAGTCACTGTACATGGTGACTGCAACCATGAAATTAAAAGACGGTTGCTCCTTGGAAGAAAAGTTATGAACAACCTAGGCAGCATATTAAAAAGCAGACTCATTACTTTACCAACAAAGATCTGTCTAGTCAAAGCTATGGCTTTTTCAGTAGTCATGTATGGATGTGAGAGTTGGACTATAAAGAAAGCTGAGTGCCGAAGAATTGATGCTTTTGAACTGTAGTGTTGGAGAAGACTCTTGAGAATCCCTTGGACAGCAAGGAAATCCAACCAGTCCATCCTAAAGGAAATCAGTCCTAGAAGGACTGCTGCTGAAGCTGAAACTCCAATGCTTTGGCCACCTGATGTGAAGAACTGACTCATTTGAAAAGACCCTGATGCTGGGAAAGACTGAAGCCAGGAGGAGAAGGGAACAACAGAGGATGAGATGGTTGGGTGTCTTCAGCAACTCAATGGACATGAGTTTGAATAAACTCTGGGAGCTGGTTATGGACAGGAAGGGAGGCCTGGTGTGCTGTAGTCCATGGGGTCGCAGAGTCAGACACAAGTGAGCGACTGAACTGAATGAGGCTTGAAAACTTTTAGTCTTGCCTGGTTCCCTTCAATCCTCTATACACTGTTATGAAGAAAGAATGCACTAAGCAATTACCTTGGTGGCACTAATGCTAAAGCATCCACTTGCTAATGCAGGAGACTTAAGAGAGGAGGTTTCAATCCCTGGGTGGGGAAGATCCCTTGGAAAATGGAATAGCAGCTACACACTCAATCCATCCTAAAGGAAATCAGTCCTGAATATTCACTGGAAGGACTGGAAGGATGCTGAAGCTGAAACTTCCAATACTTTGGCCACCTGATGCAAAGAACTGACTCATTTGAAAAGACCCTGATGCTGGCAGTGCTTGAAGGTGGGAGGAGAAGGGAAGGACAGAGGCTGAGATGGTTGGATGGCATTACCGACTCAATGGACATGGGTTTGAGTAAGCTTCGGGAGTTGGTGATGGACAGGGAGGCCTGGTGTACTGCTGTCCATGGCGTCGCAAAGAATTGGACATGACTGAGCGACTGAACTGAACTGAACTGCAGTATTCTTGCCTGGAGAATCCCATGGACAGAGGCGCATGGTGGGCTACGTTCCGGGGGAACACAAAGTGTCAACCACCACTGAGCAACTAACACTTTCACTTTTTTTTTGAGTGAAATTTGGAGGTGATAATCAGTTACACATATTTACATACTTCCACTCTCAACTTGACTCTTTCAAAAATACTTTATTTTCAGACTCACCATGTATCATCAGGATCCAACCAGGGATGGAACCGTGCCTCCTGAATTGAAAGTACTGGGCCTCAACCACTGGGCAACCAATGAAGTCCCAAACATATTTAATTTTAAAATAAATTGTTTAGTATTAGAAACTTTTCTTTTTGAAATGTATTTCTTATTGAGATATAGTTGACATTTAACATTCATTTTAGGTGTACAACATGATTTGAGATATATATATATATATATATATATAGAGAGAGAGAGAGAAATGATCACAGTAAGTGTAGTTTAATAGTTTGAGTCTTTTCATCAGTTCTGTCAATGCTGAAGTCAAGGACTACTGTCAGGATACTTTTTTGGTCATGTTCAACTGTTACCTCTGCTTTGGAAATATCTACCTATGGGGTAATCAGAGCTCATAAAACCAGATTGCTTGGTTCAGTCATCATTTTGGTAAATATCACAGCAGCTTTCACAGAGTTTCTTTCCAAACTTCATTCTTTAATAGGTAGTTGGTACTGCACAGTGCCACTTACATTTCTGTCAGGTAATATAGTGAGACAAAGCAATGGATAACCACCTTGGGTATTTTTTTTTTATACTGAATGGGTCACAGAATGCTTTGAGATCATTTCTTAAAAGCAGTTTCTCAACAGACTGCAGTAGAAATTGCTATTTGGACCTCTGGTGCTTGCTCATTTAAAGAAAAACCATTAGGACAAATAAACCTGAGAATAATACCAGTCTACTACACTGGCAAAAAAGAATAACCATTTATTAAAGTAGATACAGAACACTTATTTGCTTGGATTTTAATACTGCTTTACATTTTGTGTTTGTGAAACAGTTCCTATTATGATATGTTTGTTTATAATCCCAAATTTCAACTGATTACATATTTATTTTTCACTTGTCAAACACATAGTTGATAATCTGGAGGGGAAAATACATCAAAGGCATATATACAATTATAGAAGTTCTTATTATACATGTCTCCTGGAAGATACATTTATTTATTACTTTTTACATATTCTAAAAGACATTCAAATGAAGATAAATAGATTCAAACTGGTTGCTAAACTCGCGGTTGAGGTCCTTCATTTTATTTTTTGTGATAAGAAAATCCAAAACTATTAATGTTGAATTTCTCATCGTACATTCATCTAAAAACACAGTTAAAAAAAAAAAAACAACAACTTGTAAAGATCGTAGATTGGTTCATTTAGGTGTTTTAGAGTGGCTTATTATCTAATTAACTGACTGCTGGGGATATTTGTTGGAGAAGAAAAACAAAATCTGGAGAAAATTCTCTCAGTTGTTTATTCCTGATAAAGAAAGAAAATGAAAACAGAGAACACACAGCTGCGAAGCCACGTGATGCTGATCCTGGCCTAGCCCGATATGTCCTGATGAATATTTTAAGTGTTTCCTTTTTCATAAAGATAAAAATCTGAAAAGAAAGACATACTGTATAGGTTTTTTTCCCAAAATATAGATTTTACAAAAATATATACATATAATATATAGAAGCTGAAATTATGCAAAACTGATAAACAAAACACCACAGTAGAGTAAGTGGGTGCAGCATCGAGATTATAATAAAACGTCCCCACAGCAGTTTGGGGGCTTCCCCCTCCCTTTACCTGTTTCATGATTTTATAATCACACCTAAAAGTATCATCAAGCCTGAAATAAAGGCACTACTGACATCGGGTAGTGCAAAGAACTCAGCTATTTCTTTGACTAAAAATAAAATAAATGAGTAGATGAAAATGCAAAGTGGCATACTTTTTTTTCAACTCATTCCAGTGTCAAAGCTTAACCCAAACATCTAAATATACAAATGCAGCCTGGAAATATTTTAGTGCAAATATGAAGAGGAACGGCATAATTTAAAGTTAACTTAAATAAGGTACTGGAAGGGTAGGAGTCATTCTGTGAGGTCTCCCTCATAGGGACAATGGCATCTGGTGCAATGGAATACTTTTTAAAAATCAAGAAGACAAAAATCAGAGGTGAAAACCCCCCTAATTTATTATTCTAACTTATAAACTTATATGGGGAGACTAAAAGGGCGATTTTGTGGAAGATCAAAATATTTTCTTAGATTTGTTGATGGGGGTCAAAAATAACGTGAGTTCTCCTGAAGTTTGCACGCATAATGCTGGTGGTCAGTTGCCTACACGCTAGTGCATCTGAGAGAGCCCAGTTCTGGGTGGGAGGCTTCATCAGAAGGTCTCGTCATCATTGCAGTTGGTAGCCCAATGCCCAAACATCTCGCAGATTTCACAGTAGGGGCGTTCCTCACTCCGACTGCCATGGTGTGTGGAGTGGGGTGGGTCCTCGGACATCTGGGCCTGGGTGGGACAATCCTCTGTGTCGTGGAGATCAAAGCAGTCACATATGTCACAGAAGAGGCGGGGTTTCTTCTTGGACTGTTTCTCCTGGTCATCACTGCAAATGTTACCAATGTGTATGATCAGAAACTCATCTCCCTCAGAAGAAATTCAAGAGACAGTATCATTTGTAATGAATAAAACACAAGCAAGGATCCTGGGGCAGTCTGCAGAGCCTCAAGTACAAGTACTAGGGTCCGCATTTAAAATCTTCAGATCAAACCATTTCCACTCTCTTGCCAGATTTGTGGAAGTCAGTTTATGGCCAAATAATCACAAAGCAATTGTTTCTCCAATCCACTGGAGAACCTAACTTTTAAGAAAAATATTGAAATACAGTTGATTTATAATGTTTCATTAATTTTCTGCTGCATAGCAAAGTGACTCAGTTATATGTATATTTTTCTTTTTTTTAAGCTTTTTGTTGGATTATAGTTGATTTACAGTGTTGTGTAACCTTTTGCTGTACAGCAAAGTGAACCAGCCATACATACACATACACCCCTCTTTTTATAGATTCTTTTCCCATATAGTTCACCACAGAGTATTGAGTAGAGTTCCCTGTGCTATAACAGGAGATCATTATTAGTCATCTATTTTATATATAGTAGTGTGTATATGTCAATCCCAGTCTCCCAATTTATCCCTCCTCCCTTACTCCCTGGACCATAAGACAACACTGTTTTCTACATCTGTGACTCTATTTCTGTTTTGCAAATAAGTTCAGTTGTACTATTTTTTTTCTTTTAGATTCCATATAAAAGCAATATTTGTCCTTCTTTGTCTGGAGAACCTAACTTTAAAAACACACACGTATTTAGAGGGAACTAAGGTTCCACTCAGTATTGCTGATCATGAAATACCTGTCATAATTGTTCAGGTCGTCCCCGTTCCCATTCAGGGCTGCTTCTGACATCATCTCCACCTTCATCTTGAGGTCCTGATTCTTCCTTTGAAGGTCCACTATTACTGAATTGAGGAAGTCAATCTAATTTGTTTGGGGGGTAAAAATGTGTAAAATGCCTGAAATATGTACCCTGGAGCATCAAGAAGTCAGCAATTATACTCAGGCTGTGGATGCAGAGTGTGCTGAAGTCACAGGGGCCAGCAACAGCCGTGACTCAACCCATTTTAAACATGTTTATACACACACATACACACAACTGTACAAAAAGCACAACTAGTTACTTGTTCACATAAACTGTAGAACCAACCCAGGACTTTCATGTTCTGCAGATTTGAAAAAGCTTATGTAAATTCTCCTCAGACCACAATTTAACATTCACTTATTAGTTATGGTGGGTTGGTAAGTGGGTCTTCAGAGAAAAAGGAAGGAGCTGTTTTGGGGTTTTTCTGTTCTGGGCCACACCCCATGGCATGTGCGATCTTAGTTCCCTGACCAGGGATTGAACTCGCGCCCCCTGCAATGGAAGAGAGGAGTCTTAACCACTGGACTGCCAGGGAAGTCCCAAAAGAAGGATTTTAAAGAGAAGACTTAATTAAGCTCCCTTTCAACTGATGCAGGCACACACTGAGAGAGCAGTGTTCAGGGGCCCAAGGCCCAGACTCGAGGCAGTGGGGTAAGGAGATGATTGACCACCAGGAGGAAATGCTCTTGTCTGACGTTTCAAAGCAAGGGCACTTTAATTTAAAAACGGTTTCTCCTCTCTTCTACAAATAATGAAAAGGTATCATTTCTCTAAATGTCCATCAGGAAAAAAAAATCCTACTTTACAATTTAAAAAAATATTATGTGTGTGTGTGTGTGTGTTCATACATACATATTGGGTTAGCCAAAAAGTTCATTTGGGGTTTTTCTGTAAGATGAAAACTCTGAACAAACTTTTTGGCCCATCCAGTATTTATTTTTCAAATAAATATTTGGCCTTTTTCTCCCACGGGCAGTTACAAAACAAAGCTAGAAATCACTGGCTTTGTTATTCTCTGCAGAATATCCCTTCTGACATTGAAGGTAGACCCACTGACTCTTATCTCACTTCTCAAACTGTATTTTCTAAGACTACATCCTGTTGGGAGCTACGTATCATATCAGGAAGGGGAAAAAAAAGCCATAAAATGGAAGTACAGTGGGAAGCCACACATACACACACACACACATACATGCTCACAAATTAGGAAACATAAAACAAACCATTTGCTGATGGGAAGAAAAGTGTTGGCAGTGGCAGATGAAACAAACGGAAGCAGAAAGGAAGAGGGGGGAGAGAAAAAATTGTTAATTTTATGCTCATTAGACATACAAACTAAGCAGAGACAATGCTAGCCAGGGTTAAAGTTAGGCTGTTGGTTGAATTCTTACATGCCTTTCAAAGGAGATGTCATAAGAAACAAATCACCAACTCACTGAGTTTCTCTTTTATTTAAAAGTGAAAGATGGCTTTTGTACCTTTGAATTTTGAATGGGATAAATATGTCCAAAATATATAACTAAAACTGAAAATACATGTTTATTACTTCTGGGCTATCAGTTCAGATCAGTCGCTCAGTTGTGTCCAACTCTTTGCGACCCATGGACTGCAGTACGCCAGGCCTCCCTGTCCATCACCAACTTCCAGAGTTTACTTAAACTCATGTCCATTGAGTCAGTGATACCATCCATTTCCAAAAATAGAATAGTTTACTTCCATGTAATCCCACTTTTACAACTAAAGCTATTTTGATAATTTTGGCTTTAGGAAACAGTTTTCAAGAACTGTCTTTTTAAGGTAAAGATGAGGAAGGAACCTTTAACAGAGTAATTCTACTTCTAGGAATTAATCCTAAAGAAGTATTACTACAGCTGTAACATGATAGATGTGTAAGACAGTACACTAGAGCATTGTTTATAATGCACCTAAAAGATCAGAAATATCCCAAAAGTCATGTCAACCAATAAGGACTGATTAAATTATGTATATATATATATATATATATCCATACATGTATATATATATATCCATACATGTATATATATATATATATATCCATATAATGGAACACTATACACCTGTAAAAAATAAGAGGAAATCAGTTTATATGCCATTTGTGTAACAAAGGCGGGGAAAGACTGTGTTAGCCTTGGTTTGTACATACATTTTTTAAAAATCTCCAAAAACATTTAAAAAGACAGTAATAACCCTGATTATCTGTTTCAGTCAGTTCAGTTCAGTCGCTCAGTCGTGTCCGACTCTCCGCGACCCCATGAATCACAGCACGCCAGGCCTCCCTGTCCATCACCAACTCCCGGAGTACACTCAAACTCATGTCCACAGAGTCGGTGATGCCATCCAGCCATCTCATTCTCCGTCGTCCCCTTCTCCTCCCGCCCCCAACCTTAGGGGGTTGGAAACTGAGCAGGAGAGGGATGGTGTTTAGAGGGAGAGTTTTTTTTTAAACTGTATATATATTTAATACTGTTCAATGTTCAGACCGTATGAATACATTACCTAGTCAAAAGATTAAATGATTAAAAAAAAAAAAAGTAAGCAAAGCAAAAAGAAGGCAGATTACCTGACTCTCCTGGGCTCTTTCGTCCTCTTCTGCCTGAGTATCTGTATTACCTTATATTAAAAAAAGAAAAGAAAAAAAAGTGGAGGGGGGATATTTTTTAAAATTGCCGTCCCATCTTGTTTCCGTGCTCTTACAACGAAAGGGCCAGTGGGAGAAACTCATTCTGGTGTGGGATCCCCACAGGCGCCTCTGAGCACACGTCTGGAGTTCCTCCCCGTATCTGGCGCCCTGAGGCGCGGCGGCGCTCTCTCGGGCTGGCCCGTCATGTTCTCCTGCCGGCAGTGCACCTTCAGAACCCACGGTCGCTCCCGACATGGCAGCGGTCACCTGCTGTCTTAAATTTCTGCCAATGCTCAGGACCGCGGGAGCGTCCGGAAGTGCGGAGAGGCAGGGCACGCCCGCTTTGAGTGGGGTCTCCCTGGATGAAAGCGCGGCAGAGCCCAGGCCAGGGGGGACCCCGTCGCGGGGCGGCGCAGGTGCCTCCTTCCAAGGGCAGCTCTACCCCAGGAAGGGCTCCTCCCTGGAGGCGGCGGTGGTCACGTTACCTGAGGAGCTGCTGAGCTGCCTCTTGTTTTCTTTGAGTTGAAGCTCCAAGTTCTTTACCTTGAGCTCAAGCTTCACCTTATCAGACTCTAGAGTCTGAACAACTGAATGCAAGGACTTGGCGGACGCGTTCTCTCCCCTGAGCACCGTGACCTGAAATACACGGGCTGGCTTAGGCTCGGGGTCCGGGCGCAGGCAGGCCGCGGGAAGGCTCCCGGAGGAGGGTACTCTACCTCATTTCTCAGTTTTTCCAGCTCGGCATCCTTTTCTGTGAGTAAGGCACTAGTGATACTGATGGATTTCTGCAAGGAAGCTTTCTCTTCATCTGCGTCTTTTATTAACTTGGATTCTCTAAAAGACCAAAGAGTTCAAAAAAAATTCCAGAAATCAACCGAGAGGGTGGTCAGTGTACAAGGATCGGAGAAAAACACGCAATTAACTTTAGCTTAATGTAAGGGGAGAAAGTATCACAGGGAAGTTTTACAGGGGGTTTAAGGCTATTATGCTGGCGAAATTTTACTTGAAGTTTTACTTACTGTGAGGGGAGAAAAAGTTTACCTATGCAGAGATATATCAGAATCTGCATATCATTGTATCCGTTTGAATTTAAAGAAACAAGTTAATAACTTCGGAAGACGAATTAAAAAAAACAAGACTGTTGCACCCCGCAAAGAATTATTAAAAAAAATAAATAACCCCCCTCCCAGATGAATTCTGTTATTTCTTGATTACCAGGCAATAACAACAGTTAAAATACACACATGCAAAGCGATTGTACAGACATCATGCAGAGCAGTTTTATGCTGGAAGTATCGATTGGTTCTCACTAATTTCAGTAACTTTGAGCAAGTTCCCAGAGTGTGTTTTGGAGATCTTATGGGCCAAAACAGTCGTAGAGATTATGACCACTATTCAAACTGAAGGATCATTACTTTTTGTCCATAAAGACTCTGAGGAGGACCTTCGCTTGCTCTTAGAAGTGAAGGGTAAATTACAAAAAGGCTAGGACAGTAATGTGAAGATGGATTTCCAGCTGCAGAATGGAAGCTGGCGGGGGATGGGGGAGCAGGTCAGTGCACGGGGAGTCTGTTCTCAGGCCGACCCAGCATCTGGTTATCAGCACAGGGAGGGGCACCAGGCTTTCCAGGAGAGGAAGATGTTTCTTGGAGTCAGGGAAGTGGGAAAAGAAAGGGAGAGATGAAGGGAAGACAGGGAAGGAGGGACACAACAGAGACGACCCCAAAGGGCAGGAGGCTACTGTGTGTTTATAAATGTGTGTGCTTTTATTTAAATTTTTGTGGTGAAAATTCACAAGTGCCAGTGTCAAGAGAGCCAAGGAAAGACTGAGGAGGTGTCACAGATTGGAGGAGACTAAGGAGATGTGACAACTAAAGGTGATGGGGTCTCCTAGATTGGATCCTGGGAGAGAAAAAGGACATGGAGTGGAAAAACTGGGGAAATCTAGAGTTTGGCTAAGAGTTCTGGACCAAGGCCACTCTCTCGGTTTGGATCAAAGGACCAGGGGTGCTAAGATGGGCATGTGAGGGGAAGATGAGAGAAGGGAACGTAGGACTCTGTGTACTATATTTGCGGCTCCTGGAAACCTCAAATTTTGAAATAAGTTTTTTTAAAAAAATTACATGCAGTGTGAAACAAGAGGAAAAAAGACCTTGTATCACAAAAATATTTGGGGAAAAACATTACTGGAGGAAAATTTCCTAGCTAGCCCTCGGGTCTTACAACCTAAGGCACTGCCTTCAGATGGATAATCATCATTGACAGTTCATGGTGCAAAGAGAAAAATTGTTCCTGGTTCTGTTGGGAGGAGCTAGGTGAACATGGAGCGTGTAGTGGTTTGGTCTGTCTTAGAACAGACTGGAGGGATCAGAAACTGAGGCCCAGGTTAGAAATGGCAGAATGTATGTCTGGTTAGTGAGACCCAAGATATCCGGCACACGAATTACAGAATTCTCATGGTTTATGGTAAATTGAAGTTCTACACAAAGATGGAAAATATAAGTGTTGTATTTATCTCAGTGTGTGGCTTATACTTATACCCCAGAATAAGTAGTAAGAAAAGAATCTGAGACTTACAGAAAATGTCTTGAATTCAACACCCAAGTGTTATACGAACACTCGGTGCTGTTAAATTACTAACTGCATGATACCTCATTAGGAAAGAGGATCGTGTTTAAGTAAAACAAAAAAAACCCAAAGATTTAAATGAAAGGAATGTATAAGCATCTTTTTCTATCTAGAAAGTAAACATTTTTATCTGAAGATTCAATAAATCTTCTGCTCCTTATGTTTCTATTAAAGGATATTTGGTAGTTCATTCTATTGTAAAATCTATTTCAATTCTTTGCTATATACAGCACATTAGGTAAAGTGTAATAAGGCCACTAAAAGTAAGAGCTTGTATTTCCATGATTCGGCCATTTTTACTTTCTGCTTCTTTGTAAAATAATAAAGGAATTATTTCCAAAGCAAACAATTTCAAGAGATTCACTTGTAAATTCAACTCAAATTTGAACAATGTGATTTTAAATATTTTTACTGAGAAATACCAGGATTGGGGGATTAGCAGATTTAGATTCTTCTAAATCTTTGTGTTAGGGAGGATAAGGACGCCATCAGCTGGCAGAAGAAAAAGGCACAGGTGTCTTTATCTGCTTATCCCCACATACAAATGGCCTCTAAGCGAGGCTGCCTCCTAAGAAGATAGCAAACATATTTCTTGGACAAAAGTCATCAAAACATGGGTGGTTAAGAAAGGGATCTGATCTGTGATTTGTATACCAAATTCTGAAGGGACAAATAGACCTTGGCAGCTCCTCTTGGTGACAGGTCTTCAATGTCAGCATCTTAGGCAATTCCTGAGCCCAAATCCCACTGTGCAAACCACGATGGTCTAAACTAGTTCTGCCAACATTACTGACACCTGAGTCACACATCACATTGACAAGAGGGCCTGTGTTACTTTAAAGCCACTCTGGCTCAAGTGACTTGGCCTTACTAAAAATATCAAGGAGGGAAGATAAACATAACATGAAAGAAGGGCTTCAGGGGCCAGAAATCTTTCCCCCAAGAGAATGTATAACCCAGATTCTTTCCTTACTACTTACATAAGAAATAAATTCCGGCAATGAAGGAAATACCTTAAAGTGTTACAGGGCAACCTTTAAAAACGCAAGATAACAAGAACCAAATATTAGGAACATGAAGAGAACTGCAAATACAGCAAGGAGAACTAAATTTGCACTGAAGTTCTGTGCTGTATATAGAGATATAAAAAAGATATGTGTGCGTGTGTGTGTGTGTACTGCTGAGGGTATTTTTCAAAACAAAAGCAAGACACAGAGGGACAAAGGCAGCCAAAAAATATATACGACAACTTGGTTTACTAAAAAATATATGAAATTTATTTATTATAACGTGGATAGACTTTCTTTAGTCTTACCATTAAAGACACACAGATAGAGCAAAGGAAGCAAGTGTAGGAAAGGGAAAAGAGAGGGGGTGAGATGAGCATTGATAAGTAGCGCAAGCTCGAGACAGTCAGACACTTAGCAACCCACAGTGAGCTGAGTGAGCTGGAGGGGCAGTGACCTCTTCAGAACTGGCAGGCGGGACCGCCCACCAGTCTTCCTTCCTGACAGGAATCTTGTGGGGGTCGCCCGCAGAATTAATCCCGACGCTACAGTCCGCATCTAAGATTTTGGCTCTGGGCTCTCTTCTCTGACATCACAAAGCCTACAGAAGGGAGGGAAGCCAAACTGGTTCCCGAATCTGCCATAGGCTTTCTGGCCAGAGGAACATGTTTCTCTCCTTCTGTCAATTAGAGCAAGTCAAGGTTAGCTCTGCTTCATCTACGGATGCCTTGGAAACTGCTTTGAAAGAGGTCTGCCTAACTTGGAGTCTGGTTTTCCAAAGAAATGATTACATTTTCAGGCTAAGAGAAAATATTTCACTGCATGTTGCCTGCGATTCAATGTTAGATAGCAAAAAAAAAAAAAAACAGAGCAAATACAAGAAGGGGATACTAATGTCTGAATGATAAGTATTTAGTTTCACCCCATGTCAGGAGTAACTACTGCACTTCAAACTAATGAAC
This sequence comes from Moschus berezovskii, assembly GCF_049115385.1. Lineage (NCBI taxonomy): Eukaryota > Metazoa > Chordata > Mammalia > Artiodactyla > Moschidae > Moschus > Moschus berezovskii. The sequence goes on along the minus strand of NC_142478.1, from coordinate 56,292,880 downwards.
AATATAGTCTGAATGAAGCAATTATATTCTTTTTTGGCTATGTATGTTGACTAAGGTCTCAGTTCTTGCTTGAACAACCACATTTCAAATATCTTTTGTGATTTTTAAGTACTTTCCACATTTTTTTAAGGTTTTTTTTTTTTAATGTGGACCATATTTAAAGTCTTGATTGAACTTTCTACAATATTGCTTTTTTTTTTTTAAATGTTTTGGATTTTTGACCATAAGGCATATGAGTGGGATCTTAGCTCTCCAACCAGGGACAGAAACCCCACCCTCTGCACTGGAAGATGAAGACTTAACCACAGGACTGCCAGAGAAGTCACTCCAGACTTTTAAATTAAGGCAGTATCCAATTCTTTTAGTACTCTATGCTACATGTACTTAACTGTTACATACCTAGATCTACACACAAATCCTTTACAAAACTGACTTTCAGAATGCATTCATGGTCCCCCCAAATTAGCTAAAATATATATGCATCCAGACTTCTCAAATAGACCTAATTTTCCATAAGGGTTAATTAACAATTTGAACTCCTCCCCCACCAAAGTTCTAAATATAAGAAACCATGTTTAAAATTTTTTCACTCCCAGAAAAAATTATCTTTATCTGCGTTTTTCAATTAAAAGAATAATTTTCGAGAGTCTCTTAAACATACCCAGGACCTAACATGGAAGCAGAATGAAATGAGGAGAGAGGGACAGACAAGTATCCAAATTTGTTCTATCTTTTAAAGCCGGGAAAAAAAGTCATATGTCTAATCACACTTGGAGAAGCATGTAATTTAGTCAAAGTCACAAGGAAAGGACAAACAAAGCCTCTCATCTTTCTTCTTAAAAAATATTAAAAAGTAAAAATAAACAAATATTAAATGTACAGTGACAAAAGACCCCGAGTAAAAAGATGTGAAGTCCTGGGTCTTGTCCCTGCATCTGAGTTCTTAGCCAAGTTGCCCAAGTTTTGGGGTTTGGATTTCATCATTTTTAAATGCAAGCCCCAATATACATTTCAATGGTTTGTTTAGAGATATGAGAAATCTGTGAATTACAAGTGCTACATAAATGCAAAGGGATTAATTACATCAGTACTCACATCTGCTGACTTTTATACATTCCCTTACCAGAATGCCTCAGGAGTAAGTGCTATTATGTTTTCACATACCCTTGATAACTGCATATACGGGGTTCTTTTTAAAGAAACAAAGCCTTTTTCATGGAAAATTAAATATCCCAAGGCCCCCAAGGGCAGAGCTGTGCTCGGACCCAGGCCCAGGGTAAGTCATAGCAGGCCAGTCACCACAGCTCATGAGGGGCACTTGGTGGACACCTGACTGGACCAGGGGTGTGGTGGTTGTGAAGCACACATGCAGTCTGATGTGAAACTTTAAAGAAGAAAGAGTTTAAGGATGTCTTTAAAAAAGAAAGGAGGAAGGCACCCCTGGACTGAGGCCTAATTTCCTTTAGAATGTAGCTTATGGAACCCGAATATCTTTGTGGGTTAAATAAGACCCTAGATTCTGCAGCAACTGCCATGCTGGCAGGAGGAACACTGTCAGCGTAAACACCTCTGTCAGTAGTCAGTAAGGGAAACTTCCTCTGCCCTGACAATCGAGAATAAGGTGCTCTGCAAGACTGTGAAGAAATTTTTCTTCCCTATTTTATTTTCTTATGTTTTTTAATTGAGGTATACAGGAATTCTTTTCAAAAAAACTTTATTTTTGGCCATGTTGCATAAGCGCCACGTGGAATTCAAACTCGTGGCCCCTGCAGTGGAAGCGAAGAGTCTTAATCACTGGACTGTCAGGGAAGCCCCAGGAATTCTTGATTGTACTACTTCTAAAGGTTTATTTTTCTTTTCACATTTAATAAGACAGAAAAAAGCACATCACTGTTGTGATGTACTCTATAGCAAACCGCTGGACAGGCTGTGGGTCTTAGCAGCAGTGCACGCTAAACCTGCTTGGCATGCAGAGTAAAGCAGAGTTTCTCTAGACACAAACTGCACATTTTAAAAGAGCAGACAGAGACCATCAGAAAGCATAAGCATCAGGCTTCTAAATGATTATTCCTGGGGGCCCATTTATCCTTACTCAAAAGTCCCGAAAACTTCCATTTGAATAGCATTTGATTATCATCAAAGAATAACAAATAACAAAGCTCTTTTTCAGAAAATAAATATAAATGTTTAAAATGGTGCTTCCCATTATTGTGAAAAAATTAAACTTTTTATATAACTGAGATCGTTATTTACATGCAGATCAATTACTCTAGGTAAAATGGCAGTATTTTTAGTTACTGAAACTAGGAGGTACAGCAGTATGTAATATGAGACAATCTGACTTTAGGATACTTCTGAATAAATGCAACTTAACTTAAAAATAAAAAATCTTGTTAGTAATTCATACTGAAACGTTGCAAATTTGTCAATTATGAGTACCAAACTATCACGATGCAATTTTCTGACTATAAGAAGGTCGTATGTTTTCTACAAGTCACTTCACACAGCATGTTCCAACATTTTCCTTATTAAACACACGCACACACACACACAAAATAATATACACAAAAAGAAAAGCCTACCTCTTTTTCATTTCTAACAACTGATTATTGAGCACAGATCTCTCTTCTTCCAGCTGGAAAAAAACACACACACAAAAAAAGGTTCAGTTCATAACAAGCCCTCAGAGAGCTGATTTCTCATCCTGCAGGTCACATTCCCACGCTCCAGTGAAGCTAAAGCAACTGGCCTTCCTGAGAGGCAGGGAGAAAAGACCAAGTGTACATCACCATATGGATTGAACCCTTCCTCCCTGCATCTGAAGGGTGGAGTCTCAACCACTGGACCACCAGGGAAGTCCCACAGTTACTAATTTACAAATCAGGACCTGAATAACTCCTCTTCCTCGGGGACCTGAGAGTTGAAGTATTAAACAACACTATACATGCCATATCTTAAATATTCAATAAACGTTTCCTTCACTTGTTAGATGCATGAGGGGAAGCTTCACTATTAGCATTCTGGTTCCTTTCCTGAAATAATAGAAGGCAAATGTCACTAACTTGGGTAGGGCTAAGAACAGGTAATTTATTCTACAAGTGCCTCATCTTAGGCCTATTATATTCCATGCATTTCTTTCTCACCTATAAAATAAAATTACAAAAGAATTTCCAGTGGCCCATTAGGTCTAACATTCTGTTCTTCTATGAAGGATGAAAAAACAAGATTCGGCTAGTCAACCTTGTGAGAGAAGTCACACCTCTACTCCCAAACTGTACCACACAGAGTTTAACCAAATACAGTCACACTGTTAATAACACAAAAAGGTGAAAAACCTCTTACAGTTAAAAAAATTATTTCTTTTTTGGCCGTATTGGGTCTTGTGGTCATGGGCTTACTTGCCCCGCAGCATGTGGAATCTTCCCAGATCAGGGATTAAACCCAGGTCCCCTGCATTGCAGGGCAGATTCTTTACCACTGGGTCACAAAGGAAGTCCATTTTTTTGTTATTGTTTTTTAATCAAAGGATAACAGCAAAGACTCTGTAGTGGTTGTTTATTTAAGAATTATGGATTCTAGAATTTAAGATTCTAGGTTCCTAGAATTTAAGCTGCTACTCACAGTAAGTAGTTGTGGTCTTATTTCTGATTACGTGTCGGTTCTGTATGTGCTTTGCTATAAAGGTCTTTATACTTTAAAAATTCTTAAATAGAAACATGTACGTTTTGAACATGAGTCTATCAAAAATCTACAGAGGTTAACATACAGGTTTTTTCCCCACTGAAGATATTCCTTTCCTAGTCCATTAAGATAAATCCTTCTGCTGCATGAGTAATTCACTTCACGGAAATATTTAGAAACTTTTAAAGAGTAAAACAAGAAAAAGGGTGGGAGGCAAACTTTAAGAAATGAAATGAGATGGAGAAGAACATCTGGAGAGTGGGGTATGGAGATAAGAGGGGCCCTCATTCCTCTGAGTCCTTTTATATGGTTTGTATTTATTTTTTAAACAGGGAAGATTGTTTTATAGTTATAGAAACTGAAACAAAAGAAAAAAATTAACAAGACTGCAAAATGACTACAAGGCAGATACAAATACATAAGTGACATGGCAGGTAACCCACAGCAGAGAAAATACAAGCAATCAATAAACACTTGGAAAATCATTTAACACTGCAAAGAACAGTATGCAGAGATTGTGCCTGTTTCTTGGAGGATGAAGTTCTTGTGCCTGAATTTCCGTGGAACCGAAATTTAGGGTACTTGTACTGACTCTTTTATTTATTTTTTGGCTGCACTGGGTCATCGTTGCCGTGTGGGCTTTCTCTAGTTGTGGCAGGTTGGATGGTATTACTGACTCAATGGCCATGAATCTGAGCAAACTCCAGGAGATAGTGAAGGGCAGGGCTGGAGAAGACTCTTGAGAGTCCCTTGGACAGCAACAGGATTAAACCTGTCAATCCTAGAGAAAATCGCAACGATTCCTATTGCAACTCTTTGTTGCGATACGTGGCTTTCTCACTGCAGTGGCTTCTCTAGGTTCAGAGGACGGGCTCGTGGGCTCAGTAGTTGCAGTGTACAGGCTTAGTTGCTCCTCAGCATGTGAGATCTTCCCAGACCAGGGATCGAACCCCTGTCCCCTGCATTGGTGGGCGGGATTCTTAACCACTGGACCACCAGGGAAGTCCTGTACCAATTCTTCATTGGAAACAGTGTTTGGTTTTTTTTTCCTTCTTCTGGTCCAGGATCGAATCCAGGATAACAAGTTTCATTTAGTAGTCATATTTCTTTAGTCCAGTTGGTTCCTCATTCTTTCCTTGTCTTTTGTGACCTTGACTTTTTTTTTTGGCTGCACCACACAGCTTGCAGGATTTTAGTTCCCCAACCAGGGACTGAACCGGGTTGACAACACAAATGAATTTCTTGGCCAACCCAAAAGAGAGGCAAAACTATAGCACCATAGAAGAGAGAAAGGGTGTCTAGGAATTAGGAAGTGATTGACTATAAAGAGTATGAGAGAACTTCTTGGGGAGAAGAAAATCTTGATTGTAAGGGTATATTATATTACTGTATATATATGTCAAAACTCACCAAACCATATATCTATGAAAGATCAAATAAAATTCACCTTAATAAATATAACTTTGGGGGGGGGGAGGCAAACCTAGACAGTATATTAAAAATCAGAGACATCATTTTGCCAACAAAGGTCCAAATAGTCAAAGCTATGGTTTTTCCAGCAGTCATGTATGGATGTGAGAGTTGGACCATAAAGAAGGCTGAGCCTGAAGAATTGATGCTTTCGAATTGTGGTGCTGGAGAAGACTCTTGAGAGTTCCTTGGGCTGCAAGGAGATCAAACCAGTCAACCCTAAAGGAAATCAACCCTGAATATTCACCAGTGGGAATGATGCTGAAGCTCCAATACTTTGGCCACCTGATGCACAGAGCCGACTCATTGGAAAAGACCCTGATGCTGGGAAAGATTGAGGGCGGGAAGAGAAGGGGACGACAGAGAATGAGATGGCTGGATGGCATCACTGACTCAGTGGCCATGAATTTGAGCAAACTCCAGAAGATAAAAGGACAGGGAAGCCTGGTGTGCCATGGGGTCACAAAAGAGGAGGACACGACTTAGCGACTGAACAACAACAACAGGCAAATTTGAGTAATATATACAATATAGGTTTTGTAAAAAACAAAAACTATTATTATATAGACAGAGACTGCTACACAAATGAAGAGCACTATGCAAAGAAACACTCAACCATTTATAATGTTGCCTCAGTGAAACGAAAATAGGAGGAATGATAACTTTTAAATGGTATGTATTTGTATTGTTTCACGTTACAAACATGTATCAATTCAGTTCAGTAACTCAGTCCTGTCTGACTCTTTGCTACCCCATGGACTGTAGCACGCCAGGCCTCCCTGTCCATCAACAACTCCTGGAGCTTGCTCAAACTCCTGTCCAATTATTTCTAATTTTAAAATGACATTACAATTTAAAAGAAATGAATAATTTTATTTTTTAGAGGTATTAAGTTGTTCACAGATAAAATGATAGTATGTCTAGGATTTACTTCAAATTAATCCATGAAAGAGTAGAAGGTCAATGAGAGTAAAACTGAAACAAGAGTGACCAACAGGGATTTTCCTGGCGGTCCATTGGTTAAGACTTCACCTTCCAATGTAGGGGGCGGCGTTTCTATCCCTGGGTCAGGGAATTAAGATCCCACATGCCTCGAGACCAAAACACCAAAACATAAAACAGACGCCAATACTGTAACAAAGATTCAATAAAGATTAAAAAAAATTTTTTTAATTTAAAAATCATAAAAAAAAACTTTACCAAAAAACAAATGACCAAGAGCTGACTGCCTTTGGAGTTGGATATCTGGGAATATCGCTGAACTTGTTTGTAATAAAAGGTTAAATAAAAGGAAGGGTTATTTTACAGAAAACTATTAAGAATACAATGTTGCAGGGAAAATAGTATACAAATGATCATGACTGGAGGAAACACTGAACCAGAAAACCTCAAAGAGCTCATCTGTCCACAAAACTGTTCTATAATGTGATAAACATGGTGGGTAATTTGTTTTAAATGTATCATTTAAGAAAATACTAGCTTGTGTGACATGAAGGATGTGCTGAAGTTCAGAGTCAAGACACACACTTCTGCTTCTGCAGGTCCAGTTAAACTACTTTGTAATTTGTCTTATATGTAATTATTCTTTTCTTTTGAATTTCATTTCAAAATGTGTATTTTGTGATTAGAATCATGAGCTCTAAAACAAAGGATCGGTATCTGAAATTCTCCCAAATAGTAAATTTTCAGGATTAAAAAAAAACAAAAAGCTACTTGAATAAAAGTTTTCCTGGAGGGACTTCCCTGGTAGGTCAGTGGCTAAAACTCCGGGATCCCAATACAGGGGCCAAGGGTTCAATCCATGGTCAGGGAACAAGATCCTGCACTCTGCAACTAATAGTTTGCATTCCTTAACTAAAGATTCTGCATGCTGCAACCAAGACCCAGTGTAGCCAAATAAATAAGCAAATGTTTTTTAAAAACCATCAAGGAGGAGGAGCAATGTTCTGCTTTGTTACTGGCAGGCACACAGTAGGCATTCAATAACTTCCCAGGTGGTGCAGCTGCTAAAGAATCCATCTCCCAATCCAGGAGAGGTGGGTTAAATCCCTGGGTTGGGAAGATTCCCCAGAGAAGCAAAGGGCAACCTACACCAGTACTCCTGCCTGAAGAAGTCCCCGGACAGAGGAGCCTGGTGGGCTGCAGTCCATGGGATCACAAAAGTCAGACATGACTAAGCACACACTCATGGGCACACGGTAGGCACTCGATAACTACGTGGCACGTGAACAACTGTGTCAGATAGTCAGTGAGCTGGCGCTGTCCTCGGGTGTGATTGGCAGTGGCAGTGAGAAGCCCGGGTCCTCCCGGAGGGAACTCTCTGCTCAGCTAGTCCAAGGGAGCCAGGGCTCAGCGGCTGCTTTTGTCACTGACTTCCCCAGGGAAGTGGTTCATGCGTGGGCGACTTCAGCCTCTTCTCTAAGCTAGTGTTCTGAGGCCTAAAATAGCGGCTCTACCTTGACAGCACAAGACATGGCCCCAGCCCCAGCGTCTGAAGATTTCTAGTCTAGCCTCCCACACAGACAGACTCCTGGTCTCAGAAGTGGAGAAGGTAATGGCGGGGGAAAGGAAGAGGAGGATTTGGCAATTTCTGTGGAACAGCCCTTTCAGAGAAAAAACAATTAATATTACTGTCTTGCCTCACACACACACACACACACACACACACACACACTTCTCTACAGAGCAAGACGGACAGAGAGGAGAGATAAAAAGCAAATTTAGGAGAAAAAAGCAAATTTAACTTTATATGAATTTAACAGAAGAAACAAAAAAGCAAAGTAAATATAAAAAATGATTGAGGGCAGAAAAATGTCCGTTTTAAAAAAAAAAACAAAACATCTTTTGGCTGCGACACATGGCATGTGGGGATCCTAGTTCCCAGACCAGGGATTGAACCCCACTCTCTGCACTGACAGCTTGGAGTCTTTTAACCGCTGGACCACCATGGAAGTCCTAGAAAGATGTTCTTTACCACAAAGACATATTCTTTTCTAAGAACTCCCACTAGGTTTATACTATATATTTATGTTGTAAAATTTTTAAATCGAATATTTTTTTTAAAAAAACCTAAGATGTTAATATCATTTTCTTACATATAAGCAAATTTTAATTTTAAATAATATCAAACATCATCCTGATGTAAAAGATGAGGAAGTTTGCATACTTCCACTTGCTTTCAACTCTATCACCTCAAATTTTGTTAGTCATATTCTCTGTATGTTTTTATTTCTCCTTTGTCTTTGATCTTTTTTTTTTTGTCTTGCAAATATTTTGAAGTTACCTCCACTAAATGATCAAAGCTGACATCACCAATAATGGGATAAAGAATAATGGGTATCATTTATGCTATTTTTCTGCTAAAAATGAGTGATCCAAATATCATCATGAGGAAACACTTGAGAAAATCAAAATGAAAGATTTTATATGTACAGGCCTGTTTTTTCTTTTTAGTCATAAAAGACAAAGGCAGAGAACCATTCCAGATAAAGATGACTGAAGAGACCTGAGTCAACTGGATCCTGAATCAGGTAAAGAAAAAACCCACAAAAACTATAAAGGACACCGCCACCAACTGCCTAAGCAGGAATAGGGCCTGTACATTAGACAGTAGTGTTCCACTTCGTGAATTTGACAATCACACTGTGGTTAGGTAAAAACAATTCCTTAGCCTATATGAGTATTCTGTGTTTTATTTTCACAGCTTTCCACAAAGCGTGAAATGATTTCCAAATAAAAAGTTGAAATCACAACTCCATTCCTCATCTGTAGTTCCCTAAACTGCAGGCTTAGCTGTCTATTTACTTGGATTTAGTACTCACCTCCAGTCCCTCTGCCCAGCTTCCCTCAATCTAGTAAGTCTTTGGGGTTTTTTTCTTGTTTTTTTTGGTTTTTTTTTTCCCCTTTAATGTTTTGGCTGCATGATATGTGAGATCTTAGGTCCCCAACCAGGGATTGAACCGGCATCCCCTGCTTTGGAGAGTAGGTTAACCAGAAGTCCCAAGTCCTGTATTTTGAATCATGTCTTGCTTGGCTCAATTTTATCAGCAAGTAGCTACTTTCCAGAAGGACTCACAGATGCTGCAGCTTCCAAGTTCTTTCATGTTTGGAAACATCTGTCTTCTTACCTGAATAAGAGCTGCCTGAATATGATGCTCGTGATCATATTTTCTGTCCATTAGAACTTGGGACAAGGCAGTATGTTGTTTTTCTTTTTTTCTGGCATTGAATGCAGCTGCAGTTGGCTGTTTTTTCTCCTTTTTAAAGGAATCTGTTTTTTCTGCCTGGGGACCTAAAGAATTCTCTGTATATTTTCAGAAACATCTGTTAGGTCCCTATTTCTGACATATTTAGCAGTTCTGATACTGTATGGCTTTGGTCCTCAGTTTGTTTCCTTAACTCTTCCTTATGTCCACTCAGCTTGTATTATTTCATCATTGTCTCTTTAAACAGTTGTTTTATTTACATCACTAAAGTTTTTTTTTTTTTTTTTTAAATCTGGCTGTGCCAGATCTTAGTTGAAGCATGCAAGGTCTTTAGTTGTGGCATGCGAACACTTAGTTGTTGCGTGTGGGAATCTAGTTCCCTGACCAGGGATCAAACCCTGGCCCCCTGCACTGGGAGCGCCCAGTCTTAGCCACTGGACCATCAGGGAAGTCCCTACATCATTTAAATTTTTATATAACACAGAGCAATATTTTACTCTGGGTAATTCTTTCTCATGGCCTGAATTCCTCATCACTCTTTGGATTCCTAGGTTCCTTTCTTTGCTTTTTTCCTCTTTTGGGACAGTATGTTTTCAGTTGCTCATCCTACCATAGGCAGCTCTACTTAGACCTTCTATTTGCTCACATGTGGGCTGGAAGAAGCACAAGCTGGAATCAAGATTGCTGGGAGAAATATCAATAACCTCAGATATGCAGATGACACCACCCTTATGGCAGAAAGTGAAGAGGAACTACAATGCCTCTTGATGAAAGTGCAAGAGGAGAGTGAAAAGGTTGGCTTGAAGCTCAACATTCAGAAAACAAAGATCATGGCATCTGGTCCCATCACTTCATGGGAAATAGATGGGGAAACAGTGTCAGGCTTTATTTTTTTGGGCTCCAAAATCACTGCGAATGCTGATTGCAGCCATGAAATTAAAAGACACTTACTTCTTGGAAGGAAAGTTATGACCAACCTAGATAGTATATTGGAGTTTCTACTTTAGCATCAGTCCTTCCAATGAACACCCAGGATTGATCTCCTTTAGAATGGACTGGTTGGACCTCCTTGCAGTCCAAGGGACTCTCAAGAGTCTTCTCCAGCACCACAGTTCAAAAGCATCAATTCTTCGGCGATCAGCTTTCTTCACAGTTCAACTCTCACATCCATACATGACCACAGGAAAAACCATAGCCTTGACTAGACAGACCTTGGTTGGCAAAGTAATGTCTCTGCTTTTTAATATGCTATCTAGGTTGGTCATGGGAGGGATTGGGGGTGGGAGGAGATGGGGACGACAGAGAATGAGATGGCTGGATGGTATCACCGACTTGATGGACATGAGTTTGAGTGAACTCCGGGAGTTGGTGATGGACAGAGAGGCCTGGCGTGCTGTGATTCATGGGGTCGCAAAGAGTCGGACACGACTGAGCGACTGAACTGACTGACTGATTGAGATAGTATATTAAAAAGCAGAGACATTACTTTGCCAACAAAGGTCCGTCTAGTCAAGGCTAATGGTTTTTCCAGTGGTCATGTATGGATGTCAGAGTTGGACTGTGAAGAAAGCTGATGGCCGAAGAATTGATGCTTTTGAACTGTGGTGCTGGAGAAGACTCTTGAGAGTCCCTTGGCCTGCAAGGAGATCCAACCAGTCCATTCTAAAGATTAATCCTGGGTGTTCATTGGAAGGACTGATGCTAAAGCCGAAATTCCAATACTTTGGCCACCTCATGCGATGAGTTGACTCACTGGAAAAGAGTCTGATGCTAGGAGGGATTGGGAGTGGGAGGAGACAGGGACGACCGAGAATGAGATGGCTGGATGGCATCACTGACTCGATGGACATGAGTTTGAGTGAACTCCGGGAGCTGGTGATGGACAGGGAGGCCTGGCGTGCTGTGATTCATGGGGTCGCAAAGAGTCGGACACGACTGAGCGACTGAACTGAACTGAATGTCAATGAATTGTCCTTTATGTCCTTCCTACTTTATCTGAGCCTTTTCATCTTCATGTTCAAGCTACAACTGAAAATTGGGTGCTGTGGTCTATACTTTCTGTAGTCAGAGGGCCTGGTGCAAGGATGGGGAGAGTGCAATTCAGGTGATGCCTAGAGTCTGCTATAGGTCTCTCTCTGAGCTTTCTCCTCTAGATCCTGCATCTCACCCACTGTGTCGGGATAGAGGTAACTCTATTACCTGGCAGGTATTACAAGTTGGAAGGACTTATGCTGAAGCTGAAGCTCCAATACTTTGGCCACCTGATGTGAAGAGCCGACTCATTGGAAAAGACCCTGACGCTGGGAAAGATTGAGGGCAGGAAAAGGGGGCAATCGAGGATGAGATGGTTGGGTGGCATACTCAATGGACATGAGTTTGAGCAAGCTCTGTGAGAGGGCAGGGAAGCCTGGCGGGCTACAGTCCAAGGGGTTGCAAAGAGTCAGGCACAACTCAGCGACTGAACAACATCATGAGTTGGCTCTTTCAACATCTCCTCTCATCTCCTCTGTGTTTCCTTCCCTTTCTGCAGGAATCCAGGCTCATCTCTGCAACTGATGACACTATTCCAGAGATCTGGAGGGTCCGCTCCAAATGAAGGGATAAACGCCGTGAAGAGAAGCCCTCTGCTTGTCCTTCCCCCTGCTTCCTTCCAGAAAGTTCTGCAATGTCTGCATGTATAAGTCATTGAAAAAAAAAAAGACTCATTGAGATTGAGAGGATGAAAACTACATGCTTAAGGACATCAGCAGAGCCAAGAGGGAGGGTAGGCTTCCCTGAGGAAGTTCTGGAGTGGCTGGACCCACTGGGACTACCTACCTGTGCATTTATCATCATTTGAAAGGAGGGGAAAAAAAGCCACCCATTCCCACCCAACCCTCACTTACTTAAGCCATTCTGTTGGCTGGACTAGCTGTGGAAAATGACAACTAGCACTTTCTTCCAGGTCTGGTAGAATCCTGGGTGGTAGCAGAGGGCTCCTTAGCCTCAAAGATCTTTCCTTGGCTGCCTATTCACTCCCTTCAGTCTAGTTTTCTCCAAACTGGGGGTGAGGGGAGTTAGAGTGAAATTCTGGGAATTTTGCTGTCTGTTTTCCTTTCTCTTACCACTATGAACACAGAGGTCACAATTTAGTTTCTTTCCCTGACTGTCAATTTCAGTGTTTACAACAGGAAACTGGTTGGCTTTGCTGGATTTTCCTGGAGCTCTTGTTATTTATTTATTCTTTATTATTTTAAAAAATTATTCGTTTACTTATTTATTATGGCTGAGCTGGGTCTTTGTTGCTGCGAGTGGGCTTTCTCTGGTTGTGGAGCATGGGCTCTAGGCACTCGTGGGCTTAGTCAGCCTGTCACATGTGGGATCTTCCCAGGCCAGGGATCAAACCCGTGTCCCTTGTATTGGCAAGTGGCTTCTTAACCAGGGAAGCCCCTGGAGCCCCTTTTAATAGTTGAAAAAGTGTGTGTCTTTCATTAGGTATTGAGGGAGAGAGCTTCTGTGATCAACCTTCACTCACCCCCTGCTTGCCCATGAGCACCCCCACTTCAGTCCAGATCAAAATGTGATGGCTGACGATCGCTACTATTCCAAAATGAAACATGACAAGCTAAAAATAGTGCTTCCTTTCTAAACACTCAGGTCTGGGAATGCAGGCTTATGTAAAAGGCAGGTAATTATTCACGGATCAACTGAGATGATAACCCCAAGTCTTTTGCTTACTGCATCTGTCATATCCTCTGTGAGGAAGAACTGCTGATGAAACACCGTTACTGAGTCATCTAGTATCTGTCCAGTTTCCATAAGCCAACTGTGACCTCATTCTGCGAATAACCAGAGGGGAAAAATCAGCATTGTTCCCATAGTGACAGTTCAGTGTCTGCAGCCCTCCCGGGGGAGAAAACACGTGCAGTTTGGGAATGATAAATCAGACATTCCGAAACTGACTCCCTAAGGTGACTGCCTCTATAGAAGAACTCACATCACTCGGATTATTTTTAGTATTTTCTCTATGAAAAGAAATAATGCACTGCATGGTTTCCTTAATCCTGAAACCACGTGACCCTGCCTGAATCCACTGTACGAATCTACCATCCACACGGGGCGCATGGCCCACTTATGTTGTGCTTGGATTTTGGCAACCATGAACTCTCTGCAACAAAGTCAGGAGACTGGAAGTGAGTGGGCTCGTGTGAGAAAAGTGGAAGGGGCAAGCCTCACAGTCTCTGCATCTTATTCTGCAAAATAGGACCGAAGGGCCTGGCTGAAAATGAGGAACTTATTTCATCACCTGTTCACTCCTTCGTTCACTCAAACTGCATGTCTTGCTCTAGGAGTCCTGGGTGGGGAGAGAGCCTGAGTTCCGAGTGCCACACACAGAGAGCCAAGAAGGAGACTGTGACCCGAACCAGGGAAGGCACGGCCACCTGGAGAGGAGAGATGACGACCAGCGGCGAGGCCAAGTGCACCGAGTGGGGGACGAGGGAGAGGACATGGAAAAGCAGACACACAAATAGCAAGTGATGCGGAGTGGTGGGAGATGCAAGAGAAACACGAGCACATGGTGTGGAGGAAGCTGAAGGAGGAGACTCAGAATGTCCACAGAGGGTGGACGGAGCCATCCGAGTGTGCAGACACCACAGGGAAGCCAACGTTCACGCCAGAGTGCACTGGGAACGGCAGGAAGCAGACTGGAGGGGCTGGGGAAAAAGAGGGGGAGGTGAGAAATAAGGCAGAAAACAGACTATTCAACGTTTGGAAGCAAAGATGAGAAGACAGGGCCGCGAGGGTCAGCAGTGTGGCTAGGCTGAGCACTGCATTTAGGAAAATGAGGAGGTTTTCCCAACCTGCAGAAGACCCGAAGGGGCGGCGAGAGGTAGCAGCTCCTGTCACGGATGGAGAGTGCAGGAGGGATGCAAGGCAGTCTGAACGGAGAGGGAGCCTAAGACACCTGAAGCAGACAAACAAAATGCAGTCTATCCCTTCAGTAAAATACAACTCGGCCACGAAAAGAAATGAAGTTCCCACACAGGTTACAGCATGGATGCACCTCGATACACTATGCTCAATGAAAGAAGCCAGATGCAAATGGACACGTACTGTCTATTGCCACTTATGGGAAATGTCCAGAATAAGCAAATGTGTAGGGATTAAAAATGGATTAGTGGTTGGCAGGGCTGGGAGGATGGAGGAATGCAGAGTGGCTGCTTATGTGGAGTTTTCTTTGGTGGGGGGGGCGGTGATGATGTTCAAGATAGAGGTGATGGTTACACAGTGCTGTAAATCAGCTAAGTGCGACTGAACTGCACACTGTAAATTGGTTAAAACAGTACATTTATGCGGTGTGTATTTGAACACATGCACACACCCAAAACCTGAAGCAGCATGAAACCAGTCAGCTATCAGGCGGGAAACAATGTGAGAGCAAACCGTCCACAGCAATTATAATGACAATCCTCAAAGCCATCAGTCATAAGAAAGGATAAATTATATTATCTAGTTGGTTGAGTCATATGAAATTGCAAAACAATAGCAATTCCATATGTCCAATCTAACACAGCCTCTTTGAAAAAAAGAGGAGGCACTCTATAACATTTTGTAAGGATTTCTGTCACAGGTGATGCCAGCTAATGCCAACACTTCTGCCTCTCACAACCCTAACTGATCTTGGTTGTCACTCCCCTCCCCTCTTAAAATGAAAATCTTGCTTGGGAAAAGGGACTTAAGAGGCCCATTTTGCACTGGAAGGGACAATGTCTGATGGAGCAGACCACAAAGAATGCGCACATGTGGGTTCTGCTTCTGGCTTGGTCAGCCAGGTTCACGAGGGCTATGAGCCAGAGCAGGTGAGCTTGCCAACTGTTCCAACACTTCTTCCAGGGGGAACATGGAGCCCATGTGTCACTCAAGGCAGATGTGAGTTCTAATGAAGCACAGAGTGGATCATCTCTCTACCTTCCATCAGCCAGTCCTGCTTTCTGTCAGCCCTCGTGATTTCAGAGCTTCCTACCATCAGCTTTTAAGATGATAAAAGGAGAGGACATTCTACAAAACCACTGTCACAGGGACACAGGGATTCCTTTATTGCAACAAATCATCTCAATTCCAAATAACACACAGGAAATGAAATAGTTCTCTTCACGAAGGGCTTCTTGAGGAAATCAAAACCATTGGCCAATATTCCCAGCGAGAGCCTTAAGATGCAGAACGGATTCTGGGATCCCTTGGGTTTTCTAAGCAAAATAAGTATTTAAGGCAGAAAAAAAACGTAATGGTAGGATTGAAAGCACATTTTTATAGTATTATTTGACCCCACCTACCCCATTCCTAGCTCAGAGGGTTTTTTTTTTTAATCTTAACACTTAATGATGAAGTACAAAGAAATAAGTTTTATTCTCAGCAAAGGATAGTAGCAGGCCAACAGACTTACGAGTTAGTCAGACATGAGCTCTGATCTTGGCTCCTCCGCTGCTTGGCTGTGTGTCCTTGGTGAATTGCTTCATGTTTGAACCTCAGCTTCCTTCCTATAATGTAACCTCACTATTGTAGGTATGATGATTCTATGAAACAACAGCAGAGCAATCTGCTCAGCGACTGAAACATGGTCAGCGAATTGTGGTGCCGCTGAGCAAAGGGAACAGGAAGGAACTGAGGCCCAGGTCAGTGTTTATCTGTCCCACATTCAGTCTTTACTGTCTTCACTTTAGCATGAAATGCTGGATATTCCCACAGCACTACAATTAAAATTCTTTTTTTAAAAAAAAATTTATTTGGCTGCGCTAGGTCTCAGTTGCAGCATGCAGGATCTAGTTCCCTGACCAGGGATCGAACCCAGGCCCTCTGCACTGGGAGCATGGAATCTTAACCACTGACCACCAGGGACGTCCCCCCCGCCTCAGCTCTTTTTCTGAAATAGGGTTTCTGCCCAACTCCGTAGTATATTTCTGAACAAAGTTGATGGACAGTTTGGCTCAACCACAGCAAGCAACAAAGTGGAAATTCGTGATTTTACACAAGTAAGCGGCTTGTGTAGACTGCTGGAGTCTAGATCTCCGGACTCTTGGAGATTATGTAGTAAGAGTAATAAGAGTGGATGAAAGAATCAATCTTCTTTGGCCTAAGGGTGCTTCTACGTTACTTTCAATGGGGAGATTCTCTCCACCTTTTGGAGACGTGCGCACGTCAAGTGGAGCGTGATCTGCACTCTTCCTCAGTGTTCGCCACGGACAATCTCTCATGTCATAGCCCATCATGGTTTGGTTTCCAGCCATCTGCTTCTCTCTCCAGAGTAAAACACAGAGGACAAAACCACCCCCTGTTTAAACCGAAGTCACTGCCCCGGCTGCTTCTTTCAGGTGCTATTTCCTAACACTCTTCAAAGTCTCCGAGTTTCAAATTTTTAGTCACAAAACCTTTTCAAAAGGAAGGTAAATTTGAAAGAGGAAGAGCTGGTGGATGGAGAGGAGCCCTGAAAACCTCCGCCTGAGAAACTGTGAGGCGTCACTCCTAAGTCTTGCTGGTTCTGAATGACAGACAAGAGAAATGTAATCAACGGTCCAGTCAAGGTCACAACATAAGATGAGAAGCTGATCTCTGTGTGTCCTTCCCACTGGTAGAATCCACACTCTCCACCAAAGATGTTCCGTGAGATGAGATCAAAGGAGACAAACAGACTCAGCACTTGGCTGAGATCCTTCCCTTGCGAGTCCTTACAGACACGCTGATGTCAAAGGTGCCCAGGGTTTCACACACTGGTTTGGGCCAGGAAGAAAAGAACCTCGTCCGGCCCAAGGGCTTCTGTTTTTCATGAACCCCACTCTCTCACATACTGACCAAAGCAGAGTGCAAGTGACCCCATTTAAGTCAACCCACTCTGATTCTTTCCTTGACCCAAATCAGAATCTGACACGCGTCTCCGACACTATCGGCTGAATGAGGCTGAGCACGTGACTACCTTCTGGTGCTTCCGTTTCCTCTTTAACACATGGGAGTGACGACAGTGCCGGCTCATGGGAACTACCTTGAAGATAGGGAGGACGGCTGTCAGGTATTTGTGCCTGTCTCACGGTAAGGTAAGAGCCACTGAGTGTGAGCTATGATCACCAACAGCGTCACTGGTCATCCTGGAGTCTGGAGGGATGGGCCATTTCTCCCACGAAGGAGGGTCACTGTGGAGAGCTCTAATGAAGACTTACAAGTCTGAAATCAACTCTCCAGAGAGTGCTTTCACCACAAACGACGCCACGTCAATGGACGGTCAGTACAAATTACTCCAGAATACTCCATCCAAATGAGAATTAATGTTTGCAAAGTATGCTTGGGGAAAAAAAACTCCCCCTTGACATGCAAAGCAAAGAATAATGACCACGTGGTAAAATTCTCTTTAAAATGTCTTTTTTTTTTGAGTTTCTGCTCTGAGGCCAGATGTGGCTAACAGTCTAGCATTTTGATTCGAGAATTAAAAAAAAAGAATAGGGCATTCTTTAAAATCAGTTTTGCTTCACTATTTAATGAACTTGTCAGAAACCTTTATAATTTAAATAGGGAAACAAGTGGGTTGTGGTTAGCTTCTAGTTCATTCCAGGTATAACACACATTTCATAAACCAATGCATCAGTACACAGGTATACACAGTTCCCTTAGGAGCTGTTTAAACATTGTTTTTTACTTAAAGGAAAAGCAGAGTTCTATTTAAAAACAGCTTCCAACCTTCACACCAAATCTGTTTTCTTGGAACCTTCTTCTTAAAATCAATTTTGATGAAAGAAAAAAAAAAAACCTTAGAGAAAAAAAACAAAACTGAAACCAAGGCAGAAGGCAAAACATACTGTCCCTTTCCATTTAAATGCATTGCCATAAGATCATCTGATAAAAAATCTTATTTTCTCCTTGCAAGTTGCCGGTGGTTTTTTCTTTTTTTAAAGGACCTGTCAATTCACTCCTACCCAAGTGCTATAGCAGCATGCTTGAAAATGAGGGGACATAAAACACAGGTGACTTGAGATCCCACTGGAATGACCCAACCACATCAAGCACAGTCTCCAAGGAGCCTCCGCGAGCCCTACCCAAGGCAGCAGCAGATGCTGGCCTGGCAGGGCTGGGGGTGCCCACCCCAACGGACGCCCACTGACCTTTTGGTGACTGGTGACTTCGTCCCTGCTCCTCCCCAGCTCCTCGTTAAGTTTCACGTTCTCTTCTTGCAGCGCTGAGAGCTGCTGGGACTTCTGAGCTGCTGCCTGCTTTAGGGTTTCTCTGCAAGGACAGCGAGTGTGGGGTTACCATAGAAACAAGACAGGCAAGGAAACTGTGGGAGACGACCAACTCCACAGCACTGGGGAAAATATATCTGGGTCACGTGCCTGATAGGATCTGTAATAATAGGAGGCAGTATTGTCTACCTGCAGGAGGGGCCAAACGGCTTTAACCTCTCAGGGGGAGGACTGCTGCCTACAATTACATTTTTTTTCCAAACCTAATCAACACTACATCTACTCTCTCACCACCCACATTTACCCCACTTCTAAATACTCCCCACACAAAAAAGCAATGTTACTCTCTAAAATAAATGACAGACGAAATGGCCGGTATTCCCTTTGTTTCCATTAGAAAATTAAAATCACTACGTTGATAGTGATTTCCATCGTTGCCACAGTATTCTGCTCTAACTGTACAAATCTGTAATTTTTTTTTTTTTTTTAGGAAGAAATGTAAAGCTGATAGTTCCATTTGCTAGTATTTGTCAGAATCAATTGTTGCCGTGAATCTGGGTATATTTTCAGGACGACTAAAGGTGCAATGCCCAAAGGAAATGCAGTTTTCTAATTACAGAACAAGTGTTTAATTTTGATTATATTCTTTCCATACTGTTGACTTGTAATTAAAAGAAGCAAATAAAAATACAGCCTGCTGACCATACATATCATGAATATCAGCATATAAAATGTGAGCAGAGTAGACGTATGTATTAAATCTCTTCCCATTATTAAGCTTGACTGAAAATATACATCCCAAATTATTCTTTACATGTGGATATTCAAAATAGTTTACTGGATTGTTGGATTTTAGTTTTAAACCATAGAAGGTGGTTTTGATGCAATTATGAATTTTAAGTCTGGGCTGGCCACACTCCATTTAGTGAGCTGTCATACGTGGCTGAATTCTGAATCAAGTCATCTGGGTATGATTCCATCTGCTGATGCATGAACACGTCTATTTTTAACCTCAGTTTTCTAATGGGTGGCAATACTTGGTACCTGCAGTTTTCCTGATTTTTAATTCTCCATGTACCTATAACATACCTATGGGGCTGACCTTGTGAAGATATAGGGGAATACGTCGACACAAAAATTCTCCTAGCACATTAAATTTGGCATTTGACAGAGATGTTTATTTAGCAAGTGAAGAAAAACTAAGAAGGAATTTTAGACTCAAAAGCTGGGAGGCTTGATTTCAATTATGGATCAACACACACACACACACACACACACTACAAGTAAAGTTTATCTTTTGGCTAAAGTCCATCAATTCTTGATAAATTAGAGGATTTTACTTATGATGAAATCATCATAAGCCAAACCTTTTAGTCCCAAGTGGTCACAACCTTCATTAGGAGCTATTTGGTCTCAGCATTTATGTGGCCTGTCAGTGGTAAGTTCTTGATCCTGTTCTTTCTTACAGGTTTTCATCCTTTAAAAAAGTTTAAAACCTTGGTTTCCTTTAAGAGCCCCCAGTAAAGAAAATTAAAACAAGGAGTCAGGAAATACCAAGATGCCCTAAGATTTATACAAATGATATATGTTCAATGTTTTAAAATCTACAGTATGATTTCATGTATATTTTCTCATTTAATCCTCAAAGCCCAAGGAGGCTCGTGTTATTATTTATATTTTAAAGATGATAAAACTGAAGCTCAGGGAAGTGAAAAGATTTGCCCCAAGTTGTAGAATCAAGAGAACTAGAGGTAGAACTGGCAGACAGACCTCAGTTGTGATTGAATATAGAAACACCTTTCAACTTTTCTTTAGACCAGAGGAGATATGTACATTTCATAGATGGAGGAGGCTCCAACAGCCCAACTCCTGGACATACACTAAGGAATAATTCTGAAAATACCTACAAATATATTTCTCACAATTTTATAAGTTGCTTTTTTTTTCTATATAACGATATCTTGCAAAACAAAAGAAGACTCATGGTTTTAAAACTGAGATGCAAAATAAACACTGTTGATATTGACTTGCAAACATTCTACTGAGGAATTTACCATAAATTTAATAATTACCATGCTAAACATATTCTACTTTTTAAAAATATTTATTTGGTTATACCAGGTCTTAGTTGTGGCATGTGGGATTTAGTTCCTTGACTAGGAATTGAACCTGGGCCTCATGCATTGAGGACCTAGTCTTAGCCACTGGACCACCAGGGAAGTTCTAGTATATTCTAGTTTTACTACTGAGCCAGGTGAGTAATTAAAGGCAAAAATTAGATTGCTTATATCATTTTCCCTCAGAGTCAAAAATCACACACCAGAGATACACAATTCTTTTATCTTTCCAACTAGTCCAACTAAAAATGGGACATGGCTAGCCAAAATCAAGAGTTTTCCTAAAACCAGTTTAGGAAATGCATAGAGGAAAAGGAACGTTTAGTTGCAAGGTCTGAGTTTTCAGGGCCAAGGGCAAGATTCTTATGGCTGGTTCCCATTAGAACTCCTGGGTTTGCAGAGGTGTCCCTTTTCCTCCAGGAACTCCAGTCCTGGCAGGTAATGAGAAACACCTGAAAAGTTCCAGCTGCCATGAAGATCCCGGGTATGTGGTAAACCGCAAAACACAAAGAGCTGCTCCTTCTCTAGCTCAGAGCACAGTAAAATGACTGCTGGTCTCTTTTTGAGCAGCACTGTTCTCATGACACAGTACATTTATATCAGCTGGTCCCTGAAATGTGGCCAAGTCTCAGGCAGGGAACATTGAGTCACTGGGGGTGTGTTTGGGGGGGCGCTTTCAACCCACTCCTCACACCTCCCTCCCGAGGCTTCTCATGAACGTGACGTCACCGCTGTGTCTCCCACTGCCCGTGTCCTGCTCTGAGTCCTGGCCATGCTGTGCCAAGCTACTGACACAAGGCAAGGTTCTCATAACCCTGGCGAGCCAGGAAAAATGGCAGACTATCAGTAGCAGCCCCTCCTCTCATAAACTATTCCCCCCAGGGAAGGGAGATGTGGCAACCCAGCCCCTGGGAGGAAGGCAGGCCCAGGTGAGGTGGGTGGCAGTACAGCTCGTGGGTTTTTGCTCCCGTGGGCCCACAGGTGCGGGGCTCAGCTTTTGTTATTCAACGGGGTCTTTCAAAGAAGGGCACACAGAGTGAGCTTCTCTCTTGGCAGAAGTGAGACCACCCCATGCTGACTAGTGGTGGAGACAGAACAGAAAGACTTGAGTGAGGACGGGGACACATAAACTCTAGACCAGTGTGATGACCCTTACAGGAGGCTCCTGCATGGTGCTGCAGGACAGGGGAATTTTATCTGACTCCCCAGGGCTCTCTGTGATACGCCCGCTCTGGCCCTGCCCCTCCATTACCTAGTACGGCCCAGGGAGCTCAGAGGTGGGATTATGGCTGAGGGAGGTTGGTGAGGGAATCTTCTCCTGATGCTCAGATCCTCCCTCACCAGCTGCCTGTGTGACACAAATGAACTGAAGTCAATGTAGTGCTCCAGACCCTCAGGCCGGCAGAGCTACTGTGTCACGGGGTGGGGGGAGATCCTTAACTGTAGCTGAACCTCCCTTCTCTGAACAGCTTTGAATTTTTTCCCCATCAGAGAAAAAGCAACGGTTGTTTCTATTTGTGCTGTTTAGCCTTGGCAGACCAGAAGAGTCAAGCCTCTCCGGGTGGCCACCACCACAACTCTACACATATACATAGGTGTAAATGGAACCATTGGGAGCTGTTTAAATATCACCTAGAGAAATATAATTAAAATTAAGACTGACAAAAGGATTCCTCGTCAGCGTTGTGAGCTGTCCATCTCAGGTAAGTAGCCCAGAGAAGACCTCTTTTAGGAGGATTTTAGGAACTCACAGAAGAACTAGAGATAATGTACTAATTTAACCCAAACTTGATCAACAAATAGTATTGAGGATGGCAACTTGGGAAGAGGAGTTTGGAATTGATGCTTTTGTTTCTGTTTGAATCTCATCTATTTGTTTGATCAGAACTGGAAATAAATAATACAAACCCTTGAAGGGCAGAGTCCACATACAATTCATTTTTGGATCCTTCCTAGCTCAACTGTACCTAGCAGAAAGGGCTTACTCAAATGTCCACCAGATTAACTGGCTTTAAATGTTCGGTTCACACAGTTGATACAGAGGAGTTCTCAGAACAGATAAGCAAATGAAATCTACTCTGTAACTATCACTTACAGCGCCAGATAAATAACCATCTGCAGTGGTTATAAGAACCAAACTTGAAAGGCAGTATTGACAAAGAAAACATGGGCAGCCTGTCTGCCTAAAATACAGGCAGCAGACTGATGAGAAAACTTGGATTAGAAAGAGGCTTTCAAAGTTCTGCTCATTTAATGTCCATGCCAGAAGATTAGATTACTCTTAAAATCAAGACTATTTGATAATCTTCAAAGTGCATGCTTTCCCCCACCCCCTATTGAAAGAATTTTAAGGGATTAATTAATAGAGGGTATGATGTTTCCTAATGTTGAGATTAGCTACCACATAAGCATACTAATTTTTTTAATGCTTTTATTGGGGTATAGTTGCTTTATAATGTTGTATTAGTTTCTGCTGAACAACAACATGAATCATATATATATGATTTATACATATATTCCTTCCTTTCGAGACTCCCTCCCACCCCACCCCCATCCCACCCCTCTAGGCCATCACAGAGCACCGAGCTGAGCTCCCTGTGCATTACAGCAGCTTCCCACTAGCTATCTGTTTTACACATGGCAGTGCATATAAGTCAGTCCCAATCTTTCAATTTGTCCCACCCTCCCCTGCCCTCTGTGTCCATGTGTCCATTCTGTCTCTATTCCTGCCCTTGCAAATAGGTTCATCTACCATTTTTCTAGATTCCACATATATATAAACATACTACTTGAAAAAGTCCTAATTCCCCTTGTATTTGCAAAAGGTTTTATCAAGTCACATTTGAATTCCAAGCACTGTAACTCACCAGCCAGCACATATTTCATTTTGACCCTGTAACTGAGCTATAGTTCCAACTTCACAGTGGTTATAGGGGTGAATTCTCAAGGCTTGCAAGGGCATTTAGTGGGGGCAGGACGCAGACTATTACTTTGACTTTATACACACTTGTCAAGTACTTGAAAAAAGTAAGTAGCACTGTTTCTACTTTTGCAATTTTAAATAAGTTCCATAATTTCTTTTATAACAGGTAAACTTACATTTCTTTCTTGAATTCTTCTATTTTTTGGTTCTCTACCGTCAGAAGCTCTTTTGATTTATTCAGCTCTTCCACGTTTTTCAAGTTGTTTTCTTTAAGTGTATCCAACTTAAAGATCAAGAGAAAAAAACTTAATGAAATTATTTCATTTTTCAATCACATGAATGGATAGACAAATCATTCATGAGAACGTGCATTAGACAGGTGAAATTAAAATCCTTTGCAAAAAAACAAATAAAAAGATCACCTGGGTGAAGAGATTACAAATTATCAAATCTATTATAAACTGTAACCTCCCCCACAGGTTAAGTCAGACATTCCCTGTACACCTGGCCAAAAGGTCAAACTAAATTGCAACATAAAGCAAAAGATCTCTTTCACTTTTATACAATTTCCAAAATTTATCATTGAGCTTGCTACTCATGTACGATGCATCTTAAAACATGCATTAGAAAATAAAAACATTAGAAATAAATTGCAAAGGCATGACATCAAGGACTAATTCTTTGTAATGAAAACACCTTTCTTCCCGCAAGACTAGTAATTTAGGATATGATATTTTTCAATGTCAGTGCCAAATTTAAATTTATATAATCCTCATTATAAAAATTCCTGGGATATTTGTAAAGGGGAAAGATTTAATTATTCACCTAAACTTCAGTCTGAAAAGGGAAAGACCACATAGCAAGACTGAAAAGCACTCACTCACATTCAGTCCCATCACCTGCCCACGTGGGATGTGGCCAGCCTATGGCCTGGCCTCTGGTGGGAAAAGCAGACACATTACTGGAATTAGTGGGGACATGACCAACCTCAGGCTCTGGCAGGTGGCTGCAGTTCTAGGTACGCAGCCCCCAAGGATGGGGAGCTTGTCATGGGTGACCCATCATACAGTGTGTGCTCCTGGTGCCATGCTGGCTTTCTAGGACTTGTATAGTTACCTCCTTCAGCCAGAGGTCGTTCTGTCCTACCACATGCTACAGGTCAGGAGCCCTGGAAGTCAGGAGCCCTGGAAAGTGTCCTGCAAATTTTAACACCACCATCTTCCTTTTAATGTTCCCTAACATTCCAGATTCATGGAATGTACAGTGGGACCAGAAAATGATTCATCCAATCTGTATTCTGGCTGTAACGAGGCACCAAGGGGTATTATTGAAACACGGAATTCTCCCTGAATCTGCCTTCAAAGGTTAGGGACATTCCTTAAAATCTTATTTACTTTAGCTTCCAATCGAGTACCATCCATAATTTTTAATGCATTTATGTTTTCAGCTTAAGTCTTGTTCTCTTAGGACTGTCAACTCAATCATAAATGTACTCTTTTCTACGTCAAGCTTTATTTCCCATCTAATTATTTCAAAATGTTTATGCCTTCATGGATTTCAGTCCTTGCTCTGCTATCAGAAGGGGGCCTGATCTTTACGACAGCTATTCAGTGTGCCTGTCTGGATCTTCCCTGGCTGTAACTTCTTAGCATCTCACCTGACTGTCACTTTAAAAAGCATCTGAAGTTCCATAGAACTTCACGTAACTATTTCAGCGAAGCAATCTGCTTTGGATTTACGTAACAGATTTCCAAAGAAAGAAAGGGCTGGTATGGGGTGTGGGGTGTGGGGAGGGGGGCGGGCGGGAATCAAAAGAGAGGTGCAAGGATGAGAAATGCTACTTTTGGACAGAATCAAAATTACCCTGACACCACAAATCTGTCTGAGACCCAGAAGTGACTGATTCAAAATGAGATTCAAAATGAGATATAAGGGAGGCAGTACTGAAATAGGCCAAGAAAAAGGCCTATGTCAAACTCAGGGCTGAGGGATGGAATCCGGTGGCTCAAAGTTGGGAGGCAGTTGGGAGAAAAAAAAATGCACGTGATTTAAGATAAAAAACACAAAAGCTAGAGAATGCCATTGGTACCTCCTCTCAGTGGCTGTGTCAGTGAACAACTATCGCAGAAACCCACACTACCAGGGTTTTCCCCTCCTTTTTTAAAGGCTGATCTTACTAAATAGGTAATGAAGTAATACACTTTATTTCATAGGATTATCATCCCGGTGTACATGCGACTCCACTAACATAGATCAAACCTGTGTAAGGCCACACTTCAAAAAAAAATAAAGTAAACCATCCTGAGTTAGTCATCAAGAATTCCATGAAGTCGATAGGCTGTCCTTTGTACAAAAAGCCATTTAAATCTGATTACTTCATTCTGCAGTTTTTCATTTGTTTGCTTGGAATCTTCCAAGGAGGCCAGTGTTTCGGTCTTCTCTTTGGTCATCTGTTCCATTATCTGCATGGCATCTTCAGCGGTTTGAGCGGCCTAAGTATGAGAAAGCAGTGTGAGAAATGAGGGTACCCCTTATCAACCTGGGAGGGGGTGACTAACGCCCAGGCCACAAGGCTCAGGATCTGTGTGGTGAAGGGAATCACACAGAGATGGTGAGCCGGTAACCAACCCTATGCCAAGACAGACAGACCAAGATGAACAAGGAGAACAAAGTTATAGACACTTTCTGTGCCATTTTTCAACAAGCCAAACTGAAATATGCAATTTATGTATTTTCAGATCCCTATAAACCTACGCCTTCTAAGTTCTGAGTTGCACTGACAATGGTGCTCATCACTCTGACTTATGTTTGAGAGAAATGTTCACTGATAAGAAAGGCTTACATACTTCTGTGGCCAAATTTTCTCTTAATCATATTTACTGTTAGAAGTTTAAAATACTCTTCTTGCTATCTTGAATTTGGGGCTTTTGAAATCACTTGGAATTTCAGTTGGGAACTTTTCAAACAAAAATGGAAATTATTTGGGCGGTTACAGTGTTTAAGGCTCAAGTGTTTAATGAGAAGCACTGAATGACCAAGTCTATGAGAAGCTGTAGGCAATGAATACAAGCATGGCTGTGAATAAAAAAGATAATATACACACGGAAACAAATCCTTAGTTGATACAGTACTGAAAATAAAATCACAGAAGTGAATTACAGTCTTTTAAGGCGTTAGATCACAATTCCATGTGATCTAATCCAGCTTCTGAGAATTCTGCCTTTATACCTTCCCAGTAACTGGAGGGAAGATTTATGAAACAATTAAAGCCACACAGAAGATACTAAGTTTTAACATGTGACCATTTTACCATTGTTCTTAAGCCTTTAAGAACTATGGTTACCTTTCTCAGAAAAATTCTCCCTAAATTAAAAAACATCTATCCTTTTTATTCACAGTTTGCAATCTTTTCTAATGGGGAGAGATGACAGCAATTAGACATTTGTTAACACTTGCCCTTTCAGGTGGTAACAAACAGCTTGAGATATCTGACCAAGTGATTAAATGGGGTGCGTTTCCTTCTTTGGAAATGAAGGCACGTTCCCTCAGCCACTACAGGGTTAGTGAACAGGGTGAAGGCCAGGGGCCCAATCCCTGAACCTCCCACTTTACCGTAAAGGACTGCAGAGTCTCGAGCTCTCTGATTTTTAGAGTGAGCTTGCTCTTGTCTTTCCTCAAAATACGGTTTTCATTTTGAGACTCCAGGAGGTTGGCTGAGATGTGGCTGTTGGTTTTGGCCAGCTGGCTGATCTCTTTCTGGAGGAGGAAGTAGCTTTCGGACAGCTTCTCCTTCTCCTTCAGGAGCTCATCCTTTTTCAGCATTATCTCTCTTTTCTCGGCCAGGAGGTTCCTGTTGTCCTGCGTCGCCTTGGCCTGCTCGGCCAGGGTCACCTCGTGGTTCAGCTGCAGGTCGTCCAGCATCTTGGTGAGGTAGCCATGCAGTTCCTGCAGTTCCAACTTAGACTTGGACAAGGCAGCAAAGTCACTCTTCAGAGTCTCTATGTTGGCGGCCAGATGCGCGGTCTCTGCACTCAGGAGTTCCTTCTCCTTGATGATGTCAGCCACTTTCTGCTCCGAGTTGGCCTTGTCTTGGACGAGCGTGTAGTTTTCGGACTGGAGCTCCTGGGTACAGGTTCTCAGCTTCTCCACCTCTTGTTCCAGAAGCGCCACCCTCCCGTGGAGTTTGTTGCTCTCGTACAAGGAGGACTCTTTGTCCTGCGACCTGGCTTCTTTCTCCAGCACGAGGGACTGTTGCATTGTGTGGATCTTCTCGTTTAACTTCTGACATTCTTCTTGCAGATTCAACCCTTCCCTTAACAAGGTGTTCTTTTCAGAACAGCAGGCCTTGAGTTCAGCATTTAAACTCTCCTTGGCTTGCAGTACGTCAGTGTGTTCTTTTTCGAGCATCTTTTTGGCATTTTGGGCCTCTTTTAGCATCAGCGAGAGATCGCACTTGGTGGCTGTGAGCTCTTGGTTTTCCTTTTCTCTCTCTTGAAGCTCTTTCTTCAGTGCATCGAGATTGCTGAGCAGTTTCATCTTCTCGTGCACAACGATTCTTCTGTTGGCTGACTCTTGATCGTATTTCTTTTTAAGGTCTTCCATGGCCTTCCTGGAGTTCTGTCTTTCTACCAGTAAATCCCCATTCCTCATCTCCAGTACCGATTTTTCTTTCACGAGGTTATCCTGCTGCTTTTTGAGCTTGGTGATTTTCTGACAAACCAGTTCCTTCTCAGAAGTGAGGTACGTGATCTTCTCATTCAGGTTCATCTCGATGTGGGCGGACTCTTCCGAGTATTTGCTGAGTTTTTCGTTGATGAGCCTATTTTCATTTAGCAGTTCTTCTTTCTCAGCCAAGAGCCTTCTCTCGGATGAGGTTAAGGTCTCTTTTTCGTGCAGAAGCTGGATGCACTCGGAGTCTGTGATCTCCCGGCTGGTCTTAATTTCTTGCAGCAGGTTTGTGAGGCTCGTGTTCGTGGCCTGCAGTTGCAGAATCTCCAGCTCTGCCTTCCTCAGGGCCTTGCTGGCTTCCTCCAGCTGTGCGCGGAGCTCGCCGGCTTCCGTGCTGAGCAGATGTTTGACCTGGAGGGCAGTCTCCAGACTGGCGTTCAGCTTTTCCTGATCTTGAAGCAGCATGTCCTTCTCGAACTGCAGGTCTTTGCTGCTCTGAAGAAGACGATCTCTTTCGACCTTTAGGGTTATACACATGTTATCAAGCCCTGACTGTTTCTCCAAAGTTGACTTTTTCTCTGTTGTGAGATCCTCGATCTCCTGCACCAAGCTCTTCTGATCTTTGACCAGCTCCTCATAGGAGCTCTGAAGCTTCTGAATAATTTCATCTTTATCTTTAGCCAACGCGAGGTTTTCAGTGACCAGCTTCTTGATACGATTCTCCAGGCGATCTTTTTCTTCCTGATACTTCTGAGACTCGGCCATTAGAATATCTTTGCTGAACTGCAGTTCCTCCGTGAGTGCCTGCAAGCTTGCTTCGGAAGCCTGCAAAGACTCATTTTCCGTATTTATCTTCAAGAGTTCCTCCTGCGCGATACTGATCTCTTTCAGTAATTTCTCTCTCTCCACTGCCAAAGCTGCTCTATCGAGTTGTTCCTGCTGATAAAGCTTTTCAGCATCTTGCTTTTCCTCCCAGACTTTCTCCTTTTCTAAATTAAGAGTTTCATTTACTGACCAGAGCTTCTCTTGGTCCTCCTGAAGTAAAGTTATTTTGGCCTCCACCTCTACAAGTTTGGACAGAAGTGAACCTTTTTCTAACTTTAAAGCATTCCCCTCCTGGGCAAGAAGCTGCTTCTCTGATTTCAGACCCCTCAGCTCTTCTGACATTAGTTCAATTTCTCTTTTGGCTGATGTTAATAAGTAAGTTAGCGACTACAGAGACAAAAGATGGAAAGAATGGAAACAAAATGAAATCAAGCAGACAAATGCAAGCCCAAGTAACTTAACATAACCTGAGTCATAGAAGTTAAAAAAAAGTTTACGATAAATGTCATAGAAACTATCTGGATAACAGGGGAAAGAAACTAGATGAACAGAGCCCATAAAAGGATAATGCAAAGCAACTGTAGCTTTGAAATGCTGATAACTCTATTGGTTCATCTTTGAAACAACCTCTGAAGTACTCCTGACAGTTAACTAGAAGATATAAACAGTAGTTTGACATCAGGGCATGGGATTCTTTTCCTGTTGTCCCAATTATCCAGTAATTTCTACCATAGGAGGGATTCATAGAAGAATTTTTAAAAACACAATCCAAAGAACTACAAAAAGTGAGTATATTTTAGCCAAAAAAGGGAAGAGGGAGGAGGTGTTATAAACTCTTGCCTTTCAAACTAACTTACAGACCCTTACTTACTGAAGAACCTGGCCTGAGACTGATTTAGTCCCAATGATACACGTAACTAACTTACAAAAAATGCAGACTAATTTGTTAGGCTTTGATGACCAAAATAAATGGGCTTTAGAAAAAATGTATTGGTTTATAAAATAAATTGACCACGGTGTCGCTACCAGCGCTATCCAGAACTTTCTGCCATGATGTAGAAGGATTTGATCTGCACTATCCATTGCGGTAGCCACTAGCCAAATGTGTGGCACGTGTGACTGAGAAGGAGAATTTATAACTTGAACTAGTTTAAATTCAAATGGCCACATGCGTCCAGTGCCTACTGTACTGGATGGCATGGCATAGTTCGCTGGCTATTAAACTAGGGAACATGGGAGCATCGTGGGCTCCATGAACTTCCTGAGATTTCACCCAAAACTGGTTGAATGTGTATATCAATTTTCCTGGGGAAAACATCTGAAGGTTTCATCAGCTCTCAAAAGTGTCTGCTGATCCCTTGCTGCTGACAAACACTGAGGTTCACAGAAATCGGATATTCAGACTACTTTGGAAGGGAAACAATTCTGGCATTTTAACCAAATGATCCTTACAAAAACAACAAACAAAATTAACGGGGCTTTACACAAACCTCTAGAATGCTGTGGTTTGGTTAGGCTGTAGCATTTTAAGGGAAACATTAGAAAACTGGTGTCTACCAAGATAAAGTGGAAAAGGAAATGACAACCCACTCCAGTATTCTTGCCTAGAGAATTCCGTGGACAGAGGAGCCTGGTGGGCTGCTGTCCATGGGGTTGCAGAGTGGGACAGGACTGAAGCGACTTAGCATGCACGCAGGCATTGGAGAAGGAAATGGCAACCCACTCCAGTATTCTTGCCTGGAGAATCCCAGGGATGGAGGAGCCTGGTGGGGTGCCATCTATGGGATCACACAGAGTTGGACACAACTGAAGCAACTCAGCAGCAGCAGCAACCAAGATAAAGGGAGCCTCAAAGTCCAAAATTCTGGAAATTATATCCAGTGTTAAATGTTTCATAAAACTGGAGATATTTCACAGGGAAAAGAGAAAGCCTTGATGGGTAGCATGTAGCTTCCCTGGTAGCTCAGCTGGTAAAGAATCTGCCTGCGACGCAGGAGACCTGGGTTCGATCTCTGGGTTGGGAAGATCCCCTGGAGAAGGGAAAGGCTACCCACTCCAGTATTCTGGCCTGGAGAATTCCATGGACTGTGTAGCCCATGGGGTTGTAAAGAATCGGACATGAATGAGCATCTTTCACACATGACGTATATTATGATGTGTTCTATTTAATTTAAAAGGGATCTGTTTTGTTGTTGTTCAGTCGCTGAGTCATGTCTGACTCTTGGTAACCCACAAACTGTAGCATGCCAGGCTTCCCTGTCCTTCACTATCTCCTGGAGCTTGCTCAAACTCATGTCCATTGAGTTGGTGATGCTACCCAACCATCTCATCCTGTCACCCTCTTCTCCTTCTGCCCCCAGTCATTCCCAGTATCAGGGATCTGCTTTAAGTCCTACATATATTCTTCTGTATTTTATTCTACTCAACTCCTACATGTATATAAACATTCCTCTGACACATTAAAAACAATTCAAGTCAATACTTTACTTTTCTTTGAGCAATTTAAATAGCAGTGAGCAACTTCACTTTCACTTTTCACTTTCGCACATTGGAGAAGGAAATGGCAACCCACTCCAGTGTTCTTGCCTGGAGAATCCCAGGGACAGGGGAGCCTGGTGGGCTGCCGTCTACGGGGTCACACAGAGTCGGACACGACTGAAGTGACTTAGCAGCAGCAAGAGGGTCAGAAAACATATTGGGACACTGACACGATCCTGACACTATAAAATAAAATTCAATGTATCAAAAAAAAAAATTCAATGTATCGAGTTCTAATCAGTAGTAGGATGTTTTCTCACAGCCCTTCAATCCAACTTCCTTGTTAATAAGCATTCAGTGCCTTCCTGGGGACATACAAAAGCCTTCTCCAGAGGTCTCCCTTCTGACTTTTTTGTCTGTTCTTCCAACCAGGCTCCATTCCCTGCCCACCTGCCTCACGTGTGGCCTCTGTCTCTTGCTTTTCTGCATGATGTCTCTCCTAACCCTGGTGCAAGGTGGCAGCAAGACGGCCAAGACTAGAGGGACGTACTTTTCCGCGACAGAGAGTCTATTACAGGCAGGCAGACAGAGCTCAGACGACAGAAGGCTCTTTGTGAAGCAGCGCAGGGGGTGATGGCTACACAGTGCATTCAGGGTGGAAAGGCCTGTAGCTACAACCAACCCTGAGAAGGGAGACAGGCTGGTACTAAACACTTGAAGCCACAGGAGAGTCAGTCACCTTCCTGCCATGCACACTGAAGGCCACTGAGCCCACTCCACGCGCTGCTGCTTTCTAAGCACCCTTCCAACCTTGGCGCAGGACACAAAGCTCACTGTACCGGGGCACACAGTCCTCCCCACCACATACTCGGGCTCTGTCGGCTTGCTTCCCCAGCTCCTCCAGCTTCTGCAGCAGCTCGCGGTTCTCCTCCTGGGCAGCCTTCAGCCGCTCCTCTGTGTCCCGTAGCAGCTTGTGGAGGTTCTGCAGGACTTCTTCATGCTTGGCTCTGTTCTCGGAACTGGCTTCCTCGTACCTGGCTTTCAGATCTTGACACTCGTTGTGGCTCATTTCCATCTTCTTTTCCTGCAGACACCCCATGTCAGGAGGAAATCACCTGGGCACAGCTGTCCTGCCAGCCACCCTGTCTGGCCCTGCTGGCCACCAGTCCCACTGACTCCCTCTCTCCTTACCAGGTCTGACAGTTTTCTCAGCAGTTCTTTCTTTTCTTCCTCATGCTTTTTATCTGCTTCTTTCTGACTCTGTTCGGCCTTGAGAGTTACTTCCCCGATACTTTTCTGCAGAAGGCTTGCGTTTTCATTAGCCTTGGTGAGTTTCAGCTGCAATTCTTCTACATTTCTAGAAGGAATTTCAAAACGAAGCGTCAGATTTTTCCAGAGTACTTTAAATCCTAGAGTTATACTTTAAAAGATAATATTGATAATAATTGGCTTAATGATAATGTTATGAGCAATAACATCTAGAATTAGCAAAAAAAAAGAAAAACTTGACTTGTCCTGAAGAATACTTTTTAACGACTGTGATGGTTATAAATACTTTAGAGTAACAACTACTCTAAGTGTGAACGTTTATTATTTTGTGTCCTGCTCAGATGGTAATGAATCCTCCTCTGATGGAGGTTCAATCCCTGGGTCGGGAAGATCCCCTGGAAGAGGGCATGGCAACCCACTCCAGTATTCTTGTCTGGAGAATCCCATGGACAGAGAAGCCTGGAGGGTTACAGTCCATGGAGTCCCAAAGAGTCAAACACGACTGAGCACAGCACAGTACATAGATCAATACAGGGAGATGAGCAAAAAGGAAACGTACTAGAGGAAGTAAGAACTTAGAGGTTTCCAAATTTCAGCAGACTAGAATATTCAAGACTCATTTGGGTGCCACTTCAGAATGCAGATATGAAAATAACCATAAAGAATTTGAAGTTCTAGCTTAAAGACAACCTTGTGGTCCAATTGAAGATGTATGAGGGCCATCAGCCTTAGAGAGCAGGCTGTCTCTTAGATCAGAGGAGGGAAACATGGATGGAAACACTGGATAAAACACTGACAGAAATGAAATTTCTCAAAGGCTCTGCACCACAACCACCTGGCAGCTGTGACCGCCTCATGGCAAGTATGACCAAAGCCAGCCAACCAAGGCCCGGGTGCCCATCACCCACCACTGCTGAACCGTGTGGGCGAGCTCGGCTGAATGCTTTTGTTGTTGTTATTTTTTGGCCACACCTCATGCCATGTGGGATCTTAGGTCCCGGACCAGGGATCGAGCCTGTGCCCACTTCAGTGGAAGCACATTAATAACAGTCTTAACCACTGGACCACCAGGGAAGCCCCCGCATGGCTGGATGTAAACATAACTGCCAAGTGTTAACACTTTCAGAATCAGAAGTCTAATGGTGCTAACATGTCTTCTAAAAAATGTGCCTTATAAAATACACATTTGATTTTTATACAGCAGCCATTAAAACAAATCAAAGCAATAAAAGCCTCAGAATAAAGACAAGAACAGAGAGTTAGATGAAAGAAGCTTTAGTGCTGAGGAAGTACAGTGTAGTGATGAAGGGCAGCGAGGGCGCTGGGACCAGACTGCCTAGACCTGAAACCTCAGGCAAGTTGCCTAACCTCATTATGCCTCGATTTCTTTCTCTTTGAAATGGGAATAATAATACACTCACCTTGTGCGATTATCAGAAAATTATACTCTATACAAAGTGGTCAGCATACGATGTGGCATGTGGTCAGCCCTTCATAATCATTATCTATCATTATACTACAATAGGTTAAAAATATTTTTAACTGCCTGTAAAAGATGTTACTGCCTGGGACTTCCCTGGTGGTCCAGTGGCTAAGACTCCACGCTCTCAATGCAGGGGGTCTGGGTTCGATCCCTGGTCAGGGAACTAGATAACACAAGCCACAATCAACAGTTCACATGCCACAATTCAGACCCAGTACAGCCAAATTAATAAATTAAAAAAAAAATTTTTTTTAAGATGTTATTGCCATTGGTAAACTACTACCTTCACTTTAGAAGGTTAAATAAGTGACTCAAGGATACACTGAGACAATAAAGGACAAGAGACAGGCAACTTTTAAAATATAACTCTCCAAAAGAGTTTGGCTCTCCTCCCATCTAGACCTTCCTTGAGAGCCTAACCTAAAGCAGGCACTCTTATTAATACTTATACATACCTTTCTTTCAGACGTAGTTCATCATTAATTTTTGTCAGCTGAGAAGAATTGTCTCCAGACATTTTCATTATTGCTGCAATGTCATTTTCCAGTTTTTCCTTTGCCTTTATCAGCTGCTCTTCCCTTTCATCTCTCTCTCTAAATTTTGCCTCCATATCTGAAAATATATATATATATATAGAAAAAAATAGAGCTGTTGTGTTATAATCAACAACAATGTATTAACTACATCCTGTATACCAAAACTTGCTCTGGGAATATCTGTACGTAGCAATCCCTGCTCTCATGAAAATTATATTCTAGCAAAGAAGAGAGACAATTAACAAGAAAGAGAATAAATCATATATTAGAGAGTGGTAAGTGCTAAAAGGGGGAAAAGAATACAAGCAGAGATAGAAGCCAGGAAGGAAGCTGGGGAGTGTGAAATCTCAGAAAGAGCCTCTCTGAGACAGTGACATTTAAGTAAAACCCTAGGGGAAGTGAGGGAAGAGGAATGCAGGCAGAAGAAGAGCAGGTGCAAAGGCCCTGAGGCAGGAACACGCTTCACAATCGAGTATCACCAAGGAGGCAGATACGGCTGCAGTGGAAGGAACCTGGGGAAGAACAGCATGGGATGAAATCAGAAAGATAACAGGACCTGATGGGAGTTAAGGACCACAGCTTTTACTCTGAGCGAGATGGGGCCACCTTGAGCAGAGATGTGACATGATCTGACTTGATGCAGAAAGCATCTCTTTGGCTGCTGTGCTAAGAAAAGACTGAAGCGGGCAAGAACAGAAGTGGGCAGCCCAGGTGGCCAGCTGTTACTACAGCTCAGATTAAAGATGCTGGCTGGCTGGGAGGAAGGGTAGCACTGGGAGTGGTGAGGTATGGTGGATTCTGACTTGTTTGAAAACAAGGCAGAGAGAATTTGCTGAGGTTTACAAACTTCCAACAAGCTTTTCATCACAAGAGAACACAATGAGTAAAGACTTGATGCTTGAACAGTAGATATGTTGTAACCACACACTAAAATTATCTCAAATCCTAGGAAGCCTACTATATTTAATGTTTATAATAACCAGAGACATGTTCTTACCTGTTAAATTTTCTTTCAACTTCTCCAGTTCGGAAGACAGTGCGTTAAACTGTTCCTCTTTTTGGTGTAATTTATTTACAGTTTCTATTTGGGATTAAGTTAAAAGTTTAATACATCTCAGAGTTAATAAGCCACCTAAAGCTTGATTGTCTTATAATCAAATCAAATCAAAACTTTGAGATTTGGGGTCACGGGACTACTAAAGAAACCCATTAGAAATCAAACCACTATATAATGAACCTAAAGAAGCAAGCAAGCAATTTTCTGTCTCCCCAGATCTGTAGATTATTAGGTAGGCACTGAACATCCATTCTCGAGGGATCTCTTGCCTCCTTCCACTTAAAACTCAATAAAGCTATCAATGACTGAAGCTTAAGTAAGATGATATTTTACCCAAGTACATCTACATTTTAACATGGGTCAAGCTTTAGGTCAAAAAGAAGAAAGTATTAATGGGAGTCAACCTGACCACCCAGAGTTCATTACTAGAAATATCGTGGACGTGATCCATTCAAACATATGTGTTGGGGGTTAGTGTTGAATACATGTGCATATAGTTTTGTATGAGCTTCCCTGGTGGTGTTAGTTATAAAGAATCCACCTGCCAAGGGGATGTAATTAATGAAAGTTCAACCCCTGAGTCAGGAAGATCCCCTGGAACAGGAAATGGCACCCATAGGTTTGTATAAATGGAAACATAGAGTATATACTATTTTGTAACCTGCTGTTTTTACTCAATGTGTCTTGGGTATATCTGACAGGGGTGAGTCTTAATACAACTGGGGAACTGGACTGTATGTTTCTAGAAGGCAGGATAGATTTCGGGTAAAATGATTAAGCTGCAGAGGTGACAGCAGTTTGGGAAGGTAAGCTGTGTCTGGATGGTGATGGTGGCTCTTTCCAGTACTGAGAACATGTTGGAACTTCAGGATGGTGAGGAAAGGAGGCTGAAGGCATGGATTGAAGGCTGACACAACTCGGTTGACTTGGTGATAGAATAAGAGAAGTGATGATGACTTTCAAATTGTTTTTTAATGTGTGACTATTTTAATGTGTTAGACATGTTGGCATCTAACAGTAGGTACAATGTAGAAGGGGATAAATGTATACAGGATAAATAAACCCGTATACATTTCACACTGCTCACAAAAACATAAAAAGAATTAATTGGCGTCTGAGGCTTTAAGAAGCCAAGGGAATGTAGTGTTACGACGCACTGCAGGAAATTTATCTGAGCTGAAGACTGCCTCCCGCTTGAGGTCGTGACCTCCTCTAAAGTGCTCTTATGTCAGTGAGACGTACCTTGCATACTTCTCTGAAAAGAGACTGCCTCCTCTGAAGCATCAGCAAACTTTTCTTTCTAAAGAAAAACAATTGGACATTCAGAATAGACAAATCTCAGATTAGAAAAAGTTTCAGTAACTGTAACGTTATTTTTTGTTGCTAGTTTTGTTTCATTAAAGCTAACTTATTGGAAGGACTGATGCTAAAGCTGAAACTCCAATACTTTGGCCACCTCACGTGACGAGTTGACTCACTGGAAAAAACTCTGATGCTGGGAGGGATTGGGGACAGGAGGAGAAGGGGACGACAGAGAATGAGATAAATGGATGGCATCACCAACTCGATGGACGTGAGTGTGAGTGAACTCTGGGAGTTGGTGATGGACAGGGAGGCCTGGCGTGCTGTGATTCATGGGGTCGCAAAGAGTCGGAGACGACTGAGCGACTGAACTGAACTGAACTGATGCTTAAAACCTGTAGGTGTCGATTACTACCGCATGCGTACTGTGCATGTGTGCACACGCGTGAATGTGGTGTGTCTGTGTGCCTGCCTAGGCACGCACATATGTCTGCATACGTGCATGGATATGCACACTCATGTCAGTATATGTGTGTGTGGGTATATACATGTGGTGCCATGTGCATACTTTTTCTGCAGGTTGCTATCCTCGAGTAGCAGAACTTCTCCATAAGTCTGCCTGGGACAGCAAACAGGGTTCAGAAATTTTAATATTTCTTTTTTTTTGGAAGTTTAGTTGATTTATAATGCTATGTTAGTTTCAGGTGTACAGCAAAGCTATTCTGTTATACATACACAAGTATCTACTCTTTTTCAAACTCTTCTATAGGTTATTAAAAAACATTTGAGTATAGCTCCCTGTGCTATACTCGGTCCTTGTTGGTTATCTATTTTTTATATAGTCACATGTATACGACAATGACAAGCTCCTAACTTATCCCTTTCTCCCACTTTTCCACTGTGGTAACCAAAAGTTTGTTTTCTATGTCTGCGAATCTGAGTTCTGACATGTTTTACATCTAAGAATAATTAGAACCTAGTATCTGGAAACTAGATCTGTGTCGACTACTTAACGTTAAAAAGTCCATCGCTTACTCACTATCTTTTGTAAACATGACAGTAGGGCAGAATAAAACCACTCTCCTGATTTTCCTGAGATGAATTCTGAGCTAGAGACACCAAGTGAATTTTTAAATGAATATCTGATTTAAAAAATGGGCTCACAAGCCACAAGCCCATCAAAGCCCACAGGTTGTCCACCTGTGTTATTCCCAAGGCCAAACTTCAGGAGGCATGTTTTCTCTTCAGAGAACACAGAGGAATACTCGAACTTGGAAAAAAAAAAAAAAGTAAGGCATCCTGAAAGTTTGGGGAGGCGGGCAGAGAAATGGCGTGAAACCCAAAATGCATTTTCTTAAAGGATACTATATTAAAAAATGGTAATTTCCAGGCCAACTTTTCTCAAAATGTACCTGAAATACTATGTATCAAAACTGTGGGGGTTCATCAGAACTCTCTACAATGATACTGTGTTGGCCAGTTGGCAGCCACTGGCCACCTGTAGTTACCAAGCACTTAAAATGTGACTAGTGCAATGGAGGAACTGAATTTTCTGTATTTTTTAAAATATTTATTTATTTGGCTGCACCAGATCTTAGTCGCAGCATGCAAACTCTTAGTTGGAGCACATGGGATCTAGTTCCCTGACCAGGGGTCAAACCTGGGCCCTCTGCATTAGGAATGTGGAGTCTTAGCCACTGGACCACCAGGAAAGCTTCAAATTTTACATTTTATTTAATTTTAATCAATTCAAATTTATAGAGCCAAGTGGATGGTAGCTATCATAATGAATAGTGCAGCTAACTACATATTAACATTTTAAAAAGTAGAAATATGTAATATTGGCATTTAAATCAAGAAATATCAAAACACTTTTATTCACCACTGATATTAGTACAGAGGTATAAAAAGTGGAAAGCAAGAGGGTACATGGAAGGCCTCTCACTCCAGTATTCTTGCCTGGAGCATCCCATGGACAGAGGAGCCCAGTGGGCTACAGTCCATAAGGTCACAAAGAGTCGGACACGACCGAGCACACACAGACACTTGCAAATGTTTTAGCAATTTGCCTTGCTAATAGAGGGTGCCTATGGTCCAGGGAGCTTGCTGGCATTGCTGTCTCAGAGCAGGGAGGGCAAGGCACAGGGCAAGAACTACACATGAAGCCTAACATAACTTGGAAGCTCCCCGTGTTTAGTGAAACTAAGTAGTCAGCAACATGTCAAAACGTCAATGCGTTACCAGAGGCAAAGGACAGATTAAACAAAAGAAATACTTACCTTTATTGCTAGGTTGGGTTTGATCCAATTCCCCTGATTATCAGCCAATCAATACATTGCAAGAGAAAGGAAATAGGTGCCATACTTCTTTCTTCATAGAAATTTTCCTGTTGTTTTTTTTTTAAACAGGAACAATTCAAATTGGCCAGAAACCCGATATGCAGATTCCTGACAGGTACTTACCAAAGTCTGCAGTTCTTTTTCCAAAGCCTCTTTCACTTGACTGACTTCACTCAAGTTTTCCTGAAGGTTATTAAGCATTAGCTCTTTTCCCTGCAGCTCTTTGGTGACGCTACTAGCCTACCAGACAGAGTTACGTGGAACAGAAGCCAATGGACCAAAGGAAACGAAAAGGAATGAGAAAGAAAACATAAAACAAATATGAAAAAAATGTATGGGAAACAAACACAACCAAACAAAACTGAAAGGAATATAGGCATGGGTAAAAAGTCATTTCAGTGTTGTTGCTTTTAGTACTAAGAAGCCAATGACTTGTCAATCAGTTCTAGATAAGACTGTCCATGGCTATTTTTAAATAATCAAAATACAGTATTTTTCTATACTTAAATTTGGACTATCAGCATGATCTAAAACAGAAAATATAGATGTTTACTGTTTGTTTTTTTCTTTTTTGTGGCACACAGGCCTAGCTGCCCTGGAACATGTCGGATTTGAGTTCCCAGATCAGGGATCGAATCCATGTCTCCTGCATTGGCAGGCAGATTCTTAACCACTGGACCACCTGGGAAGTCCCAGCAGCTTAGTTGCTAAATCAGACAGTTGAGCAATTTCACTTTTTGAATTTTTAAAGACCATAAGACAGGAATGGTCGTAGAGTCATGTGACTATTTCATTTTCGGTATTTTGTACATGCTTGAGGTTTCTCAACATGTAAAAGAAAACTTTAAACATGTACTAGATAACAGCCAACAGAAAAATTGGCTTTCACTGAATCTTCAAGTAAAAAAGTAGACCAACCATTAGCTACATATTCTTTATTAATTTAATTTCTGTGTTTGGATTGGTAGTTCGGAACCAAATGAGGAGACTGGAGAAAAATGTTCTGGGACTGTCATCTTCGGCTAAGGTTTCTTAGCAATCTTTGCCATGTGTCTGTCCTCACCTCTCCCCATTTAACCATCACAACCCTTCCTTCTTTGCCAACAGAGCAGCTTCTCCCACAAAAAGCTCAGAACATTCAGCATCAGTACCAGCTCCTCAACTAGTGGCAGGAGGACTGGGAAAGAGGATTCCTTCCTTGAACAATAGTTAAAAATGATTATGACATTTAACAAGTCTAGTTAGTAAGAAATGTAGCTGGCAAAGGCTTCCTATCATTTCCTATGCCTTGGTCAAAAGCACACT
Source organism: Moschus berezovskii (assembly GCF_049115385.1). Classification (NCBI taxonomy): domain Eukaryota; kingdom Metazoa; phylum Chordata; class Mammalia; order Artiodactyla; family Moschidae; genus Moschus; species Moschus berezovskii. The sequence goes on along the minus strand of NC_142478.1, from coordinate 56,252,019 downwards.
TGTCCAGTCTTTCCTCCAAAGAGCAAGGAATAGACCATGCTCTCACTGTGACATAGGGAAAAACCGCAATGAGACATAAGTAGCAATGTGGGGGGCTCTGGGCTCTTAACCTTCATTTTGCTGTGAATGTTATTGATCATAGCATGTTAATTTACAAGAGTCAAGTGCACTCAGAGTACACATTCTGTTTTACCTGTGACTCTTGTTATTTAGTTGCTCAGTCATATCTGACTCTTTTGCGAACCCATGGACTGTAGCCCACCAGGCTCCTCTGTCCACGGGATTTTCCAGGCAAGCATAAGGGAGTGGGTTGCCATTTCCTTCCACAGGGGATCTTCCTGACCCAGGAATCAAACCCACGTCTCCTGTGTTGGGAGGCGCATTCTTTACCACTGAACCACCTGGGAAACCTACATATGACTCAACAGACAGGCAATGGGAAAGGATGAGATAATCTTTTAAGCTTCTTATACATTCAATTCATTTACCTCAACACCATCATTTTGGGGAGTTCTCTATTTTCAAAAGAGTTTATAGACTGGAATCAAGCTGAAACAAGAAATCACAGCAAGTCCAGGGATAAAGTATCAGGTTGGTCAAAAAGTTAGTTCAAGTTTTTCCGTAAGATGTTAATGGAAAGACACGAATGGTTTGGCCAACCCAATAATAAAGTATTCTGATACGAGGAAACCAGAATCTCTCCACACCCTTGAGTCACTATTTTCTCTAATCTCCTCAGATGAAACCATACTCAAGATGCTCAGAAGATACTCCACTCATGTGGGAAATTAGGTCAGCACCAGTTTTAACTAAGTCAGAAGTTTGGAGGATGAATGACCTCAACTGAAAAATAAGGTACAACGCAAGATAAGAAATGGAGGGGAAAAAAAAAAGATGGAGGATGTCGCTACAAACCTTGCCGCTTTCAGCATCCTTTTCAATCTCTAAGCTTTTAATCTGTTTCTCAGCTGCCTCAAGCTGCTGTCTGAGGTTCTCAATTTCCGATTTACCTTCGGAGCTGGCTTTCTGAAGTGCATCAAGATCCGAGAGCTTTTCTTGGGCAGCCTTGAGCTGTGATGTAAAATGATCAATCACCTCGGTTTGCTCACTGCATTTGGCTTGGAGCACCTCTAGCTCCTTTACCTTTAGCTCGGCTTCCTGCAGTTTGTTTAAGGTGTCCTCCATTTCCACGAGGTGCTGGTCTTCCGCTTTGTCCAACTTCGACTGGATGGCTTCCAGACTGTTCTCCTTCTCTTTAATGACTTGCATCAGCTTAGCCCTTAGGGCTTCTAGCTCTTTCGTGTGAGCGGACCTTTCTGAGTCTTGCTTGTTCTGCAGATTTTCTATTTCCTGCTGGTAGTCCAGTCTCATTTTCTCTATCTGCGTTTTTAACTCGGCGAATTCGGCTGTCTCGGTGCCGACCCCCTTGCTGAAGGACACCTTCAGCTCCTCCATGGCCTGCTGGTGGGACGCGATGGCTGTCTCCAGCTTGGACTTCCACAGGGCAATCACGTCTGAATTCTCCTTGTTGGCGTGGTCGAGCTTGCTTTTCAGGGATTCATTCTCTTTGGAAAGCTTCTCTGTGGCGGCCTGCAGAGCCTTTAACTCCTTCTGGTGCGTTTCTTCCCGGGCTCCAAAATGCTCCTTCAGAGAAGCGACTTCTTTCTGGTGGTCACTATGGGTGGCTTCTAACTTCTCCTGCAAAGCGCTGATCTCTTGCAAGAGGGACAGTGACATGTCCACATCCCCAGCCGGCTTATTGGACTCCAGCCGCCTCCGCAGCTCAGCTACCTCCTGCACTCGCAACGCGAGGTCTTTCTCGAGTTCCATGATGCGGGACTTTTCTGATACCGTGGCCACCTAGTTAGCAGCAGTCAAGAAGAAGAGACCATTTAAATGATGAATCACTGATGATTTTCTCTAAAAGATCTTGGAGATCTTTAGGGACTACCCCATCTCAGGCAGCAGTCAGGCCACCAAGAATGTCTATGTGTCAATCCTGGCGTGACTGTGGCTTAAGCCTGGTTCTGGACGCTCCAATTCAAAATATAGTCCAGTTACAGTCTTTGGCAAACTTTTCACCATTTTGAGATGCTACAGGAAAATAAAACTGAGTTTTATTGAGCTTAACTCACCCCCCAAATAGCTCTTTTCTCTCTAAAGAACCTTAAATCAGGAAGAGTACCCATTAACTAAGTTAGTTAATATAAACAGTACCTTTCAAAGTTCTTATATATTTGCCTTCTGGAAGAAGAATCTGTTTTGCCTACTCTACCCAAGGGGTATAAACACTTATCTATCTGTTGGCAGTGACTTTACAGAAGTGTGCTGTCCGGTACAGCAGCCATGAGCCACGTACGGCTACTCAGCACTTGGAGGCTGTGAGAGTCACATATACATCAAATAATGACGACTTGGGGAAAAATAGAACATTATCTTGTTAACAATTTCTTATGCTGATTATATGATGAAATGATAATAGTTTGGATAGATTGGTTTAAATAAAATATTATTAATTTCACCTGTTCCTTTTAACCTACGCATGCTAATGTGGGTACCAGAAAATTTTAAATGATAAAACATCTGTGGCTCATGTCATAATTCTACTGGGTAGCACCGGCGTAAAAATACCTAGGAAATGTTTCAGTGAATACCACAACTGGAGAATAAAAGCCTCAAGTGGATAAAGAAGAAAAAATTGACTAGACTTTTTTTTAAGAAAGGACAAGGAAAAAATGGTTACTTACCTGCAATGATAGGTAAGAATCTTATACAGAATCCCTCCCCCTTTTAGAGTTTGTAACCGTTCACCATCTTGGCGTACATGTGTCGTTGCCCTAACCCAGTGGTTCTCCGACCTTAGTGTGCGCATGAGTCACCAGGGATGTGTGTTCGCAGGCCCACACACGCTGATTCTACCTGAGCTTGGGGACAGAACCTGTGAATCTACTGTTATTTAAACTTGTAACCCAGGATGAGGAAAATCATTTTCCTAACCGTCCTTTTATTCCTAGGAACCTTTTTCCCTCTGTTGTCTGATAGGCAGTCAGTTTGTTACACAAAAAATGTGGGAAGTAGTAGCTTCAGGCATAAAAATTAATTACTAGGCTAACCTGGGAAATAGAAGGGGACCTTGAATGATTTCAAGACATCAGTGAGTCCCAAATTTCACAGATCAAATGTCCTGCAGGGTGAAGGCTCACTCCTTTACTGCCTTTAACAGGATAGGAGGCAATGGATGTATGTTTCCTTTAGCCCCTTGGCCCAGCAACAGGCTATGAGGTGGATAAAGACTAAAGGATTGACCGTGAACAAGAGAATAAAGCACTTGGGACTCCCAAGAGTTTATAAATAAAGCATGATCAAGTCACTGAACATTTCAGAGCTGGCTCTAATTGCTGTGTTTCAGGACTTTAGGTATTTGAAAGATGGTAATTCATTGACTTAGCTTTTTCTGGGGTGGAGGTGGGGAGGTCAGGACTCAAAGAGCTTGTTACCACAAAATAAGGTACATTATTAAACTCCATTGCTACGAGGTCTATAATACAAATAAATTCAACCCAACATGGCACTAATTCTTAATCAGTCACAACAAAACAGTCAAACTAAGGAAATGCCAAGTAAAAAATGAGGGAAAATAATAGTTTGATTATGGAGCATTTTCACAGCACTTCTATTTTTTATTTCCCCAAATCTGCCCTAAGGTGAAACTATCTATGTGTCTGCCTTTCCCACCATAAAAGTCAGGTTACTGTTTCGTATCCTTGCTAGTGTCTCTAACACACCAAGGACACTGTTTATAAACTGGGCTTACTGGCTTAGAGGAATTTACAGCACTTCCCAAAAAGGGATGTGGCTGATGGGAAATTTATATGGGTCAGTCGTTAGTTCCATACTTGCCAGACCGAGTGTGAGGATCAACAGGACTGTTACAGAAAGGTAACAGTTTGAATCTGAAATACTTGAATAAATTGTGCTGTGAATGGATGCTTTCTTATCCACAGAAAATTAAAAAAAAAAAAACAACACTGCTGACAAAGCTGTATAGGAGAGCACTTGAGAAGTTAAAAAAAAAAAAAAAATCCTTACTTCAGTAGCCAGCCACACCACAGGAACTCAGTCTTCCTATCAGTCCCTTGTATTTCCCAGATCAAGTCTGACTCTCAGGTAACAAGGACATGGCACCAAATTACCAGGATTTTTTTCCTTACCAAATACACAGAAGACATCTTTAGTTTTGAGGCCGACTGAGAACATTTTTTTTCTTCTTAAAAAATAAAAAACTCATGACTTAGAGAAGAAAAATGACTTGATTTTCTAGATATTTTTAGATTAATGATTTCTTGAGAAGAGAATTTTTTACAGACACTAATAATTCAAAAGAAAAAAAATCAGGATACCAAATTTGATTAGAGACAGAATAATTTTTGAAATTTTAAAATTAAGGATCTGAGTGATTTAGCTACTGACAGTCAAATTCAGGATTTAAAAGGTATAAATACATACATGTTTTCTTATATGTGACTCAGATTAGTTCTTAAATCTTTTAGCACAAAACGACTTCTGTAATAGACAGACTCCATCCTCTAGTGGTTAATAGCACAGACTTTGGGGTCAAATGGCCCAAATGCAAATCCTGGTCCCACTATCTCTATTAGCTGTGTGAGCTGGGACATATTAGTTAACCTCTCGGTGCCTCAGTGTCACTCATCTGTAAAATGGGGACAACGCTACTACTACCTCCCTCATGGGACTGTGATGAGACTAAGTCAACATCTGCAAAATGCTGGGAATAGTGTCTGGTGTAAAGAAAGCCCTTATGGGTGCTTAAATATATAAATAAATTCCACTTTTTTCATTTTTCAAGTGAACACATGACTAATGCACTGCCTCCTTAGGGCCAAACACTGTGAGCTAGGGGTTGGCAGAAGTCATTCTGTTCCCAACACACTTTTCCCTCCTGACTACTGTGAATTTAACCTACTGGGTAACAGAAATACAAAGAGATCAGGTGCCACAGGGTAAAAAAAAAATTGGGGTGAAAATCCTTAACTCTCATGAAAAAGAGCCAATGTTTTCCGTTCTCTTCACCCAAGAGGTCAGGGAAGAAGGCAGAAAAAGAGAGCTAAAGTAAAACAATAACAAAAAATTACTTAGAAAACCCACTAGGAATATGAGAACAAGAGGACAATTGACTGCTGGTGGCAAACAGGAGAAGGGTTACTTCCTGGTATTCAAACAAAGACCCTCAAATGCAGCTGTGGATGTCCATGCAGTCTGTATAGCTGTAGAGTGTAGATGATGATTTTGGCTAAGTTAACCAAAGGAATGAATCTTCACCTTGGACAAAAGGTTCGACGTAAAGCACCTGGGCCCACCCATCAGCCTATACCCATGAGGACCCGGGCGGTACCAGGACCAGCAGACTCAAGTCGAACCACTGGGTCAGGGCTGTAGGCCGATTGCAGGGCCCGTCACCCACGGCGTCCATCGTTCACAAACATGGATCGGCTTCATTAAATAGTGAAAACCATTACCCTAGTGTCTTCTAACTCCCTCTGGAGTTTGTCAGCTTTGGTCTTTTCAAAGAGCAGGCTCTGTTCAAGCTCCTTAATGCGGGCATGCTCCAGTTTGGTCTGCGTCTGTTAGTAAAAAGGAAGAGGAAGAAACACAACAGTGCCACCGTGACATGCCAGCACAGGAGGAGAAGGGCGCGGCATGCAGGCTGAGCCACCAGTACCTTCCGCCAAAGGGTGAACAGAACGGGTGATGGAGAAGGGATGAGGGCGGACTGAGACAAAGAGGGTGGGGGTGGTGGTGATGATGAATACTATGGACGAGAGGATGAGGTGGGCAGGGGACATGAGCTAGTCTACTGAGAAAGAAAAAATGGAAAACATGTGAGGCAAGATGAAAAGTGTCAGATGCATGCAGCCAAGTATGAGTTATATTGATAAGTGAAGTTTATCAGCACAAATTAGAATAGTTAATATTCCTCTACTCTATCATTTTCCCTCCTCCCCGCAACAGCTACTTGACATTAATGTGTATGTAACTGACTCAGTGACTTAAAAGAGTGGATTGGTCCTCAAACTGAACATCCATCACCCAAATATGGACAAGATTAATGTCGTAAGTCTACATCTGGTTGGTAAGTTCCTAGCGCAGATCTCTGCACTTCTGCATACAATTTGATGTGAGCAAGGGTCAAGTGTTAAACCTAACGAAGGAAGTCTAGGAACTGGAGCTAAGGAAACCACACCAGTGGTGCTGGCTGAGAAGAATGAGAAGGGTCTGGGATTCTTAGCAACAATCCCATACATGACAGGTGAGGAGCCACTGAAGTGGACTTTCCAAAGAGTGTCACCAGGAACAAGAGGAAGGGGATGAGATCTAAAAGAGAAAATTCAGTCACAGTTATGCTTGAGAGCCTCCATCCCTGGAGCTCAAAGCAGGAGAAAAGTTTAGCGGGAACTGGGAAACATACTCTTAATCCTAAAACAATCATTTCGCCTCAGCTCAGAGGCAAGAAACATGGTGACTCAACAGAAAGGCAAGAGTTTCAACTCCATGCAAAAAGAGCCAGTAAGATCCTCAAACGTTTTAAAACCTCAGATTTTGATGAAACCTGATGGAGAACCCAGAAGGCCATCTCTTTCAAACAGTCTTAAGTGTGGCAGAATCTTAATCAGTGTGAAATCATCTAGATCACTCTGAATGGACCTCTTTCCCCACTCACCTCTCCAACCAAAGAGGTTAGCAACGTAATCAACAGATAAAACCTGTCGACAGAGCTGCCCCCGGCAGTTTCTGGTTATTCTGTGGTTTTAACTAGTTGGATCTCTCCATCTAGACAATTTAAGGGAAAAGACAACAAACCCTAAGGTGATAGAAAGCAGTGCAAAGCTTAAGCAGAAAGTAGAATCTTTTACGTTATAAGTATCTTTAGTCATTCCAGCGGAACTCTGGGGATTTCAATATAGTCAAGGGGTCAGTTTGCTTAAGAACCAGGTATAAAAAACCATCATAGAATATTTTAAAAGTAAACAAAAAAATTTCTGTAAAAATTCTTCACGTGCTTCAGCTCTTCACACTCAACAAAATAATGAAATAAAAATTAAAAACTTAATTGTTTGGAGAGTCCCCTTCATCTATATGTGCCTTGTGTGTGTATGCTGTTGCTGAGTCATGTTCCAATGTTTGTGACCCTATGGATG